>NW_027140025.1:0-1200000 GCF_035084215.1 Heptranchias perlo | reverse complement strand
CTGGATCATTCTCCTTCCATGCAGAAAGATTTTATCTTCAAATACAAGAACTTTTCGTGGTTTTGTTAGTTTTCAGCAAATGAACATATTTCAGCGAGCAAGAAGTTTTTTCTTTAATAGATCAAGATTTTATCTTAAAATGCAAGAACCTTTCGTGGTTCTTGTCAATTTTTGTTGGTTTTCATCTGATTAACTTATTTCAGTCAGCTGGATCATTCTCCTTCCATGCAGAAAGATTTTATCTTCAAATACAAGAACTTTTAGTGGTTTTGGTAGTTTTCAGCAAATGAACATATTTCAGCGAGCCAGAAGTTTTTTCTTTAATAGATCAAGATTTTATCTTAAAATACAAGAACTTTTCGTGGTTCTTGTCAATTTTTGTTGGTTTTCATCTGATGAACTTATTTCAGTCAGCTGGATCATTCTCCTTCCATGCAGAAAGATTTTATCTTCAAATACAAGAACTTTTCGTGGTTTTGTTAGTTTTCAGCAAATGAACATATTTCAGGGAGCAAGAAGTTTTTTCTTTAATAGATCAAGATTTTATCCTAAAATACAAGAACTTTTCGTGGTTCTTGTCAATTTTTGTTGGTTTTCATCTGATGAACTTATTTCAGTCAGCTGGATCATTCTCCTTCCATGCAGAAAGATTTTATCTTCAAATACAAGAACTTTTCGTGGTTTTGTTAGTTTTCAGCAAATGAACATATTTCAGCGAGCAAGAAGTTTTTTCTTGAATAGATCAAGATTTTATCCTAAAATACAAGATCTTTTCGTGGTTCTTGTCAATTTTTGTTGGTTTTCATCTGATTAACTTATTTCAGTCAGCTGGATCATTCTCCTTCCATGCAGAAAGATTTTATCTTCAAATACAAGAACTTTTCGTGGTTTTGTTAGTTTTCAGCAAATGAACATATTTCAGCGAGCAAGAAGTTTTTTCTTTGATAGATCAAGATTTTATCTTAAAATACAAGATCTTTTCGTGGTTCTTGTCAATTTTTGTTGGCTTTCATCTGATGAACTTATTTCAGTCAGCTGGATCATTCTCCTTCCATGCAGAAAGATTTTATCTTCAAATACAAGAACTTTTCGTGGTTTTGTTAGTTTTCAGCAAATGAACATATTTCAGCGAGCAAGAAGTTTTTTCTTTAATAGCATAAGATTATTTCTTAAAATACAAGAACTTTTCGTGGTTCTTGTCAATTTTTCTTGGTTTTCATCCAATGAACTTATTTCAGTCAGCGAGATCTTTCTTCTTTAATGCAGAAAGATTTTATCTTCAAATACAAGAACTTTTCGTGGTTTTGTTAGTTTTCAGCAAATGAACATATTATGCGAGCAAGAAGTTTTTTCTTCAATAGATCAAGATTTTAGCTTAAAATACAAGAACTTTTTGTGGTTCTTGTCAATTTTTGTTGGTTTTCATCTGATGAACTTATTTCAGTCAGCTGGATCATTCTCCTTCCATGCAGAAAGATTTTATCTTCAAATACAAGAACTTTTCGTGGTTTTGTTAGTTTTCAGCAAATGAACATATTATGCGAGCAAGAAGTTTTTTCTTTAATAGATCAAGATTTTATCTTAAAATACAAGAACTTTTCGTGGTTCTTGTCAATTTTTGTTGGTTTTCATCTAATGAACTTGTTTCACTCAGCGAGATCTTTCTTCTTCAATGCAAAAAGATTTTATCTTCAAATATAAGAACTTTTCCTGGTTTTGTTAGTTTTCAGCAAATGAACATATTTCAGCGAGCAAGAAGTTTTTTCTTTAATGGATTAAGATTTTATCTTAAAATACAAGAACTTTTCGTGGTTCTTGTCAATTTTTGTTGGTTTTCATCTGATGAACTTATTTCACTCAGCTGGATCATTCTCCTTCCATGCAAAAAGATTTTATCTTCAAATACAAGAACTTTTTGTGGTTTTTTTAGTTTTCAGCAAATGAACATATTTCAGCGAGCAAGAAGTTTTTTCTTGAACAGATCAAGATTTTATCCTAAAATACAAGATCTTTTCGTGGTTCTTGTCAATTTTTGTTGGTTTTCATCTGATTAACTTATTTCAGTCAGCTGGATCATTCTCCTTCCATGCAGAAAGATTTTATCTTCAAATACAAGAACTTTTCGTGGTTTTGTTAGTTTTCAGCAAATTAACATATTTCAGCGAGCAAGAAGTTTTTTCTTTAATAGATCAAGATTTTATCTTAAAATACAAGATCTTTTCGTGGTTCTTGTCAATTTTTGTTGGTTTTCATCGAATGAGCTTATTTCAGTCAGCTGGATCATTCTCCTTCCATGCAAAAAGAGTTTATCTTCAAATACAAGAACTTTTCGTGGTTTTGTTAGTTTTCAGCAAATGAACATATTTCAGCGAGCAAGAAGTTTTTTCTTTAATAGATCAAGATTTTATCTTAAAATACAAGAACTTTTCGTGGTTCTTGTCAATTTTTGTTGGTTTTCATCAATTGAACTTATTTCAGTCAGCTGGATCATTCTCCTTCCATGCAGAAAGATTTTATCTTCAAATACAAGAACTTTTCGTGGTTTTGTTAGTTTTCAGCAAATGAACATATTTCAGCGAGCAAGAAGTTTTTTCTTTAATAGATCAAGATTTTAGCTTAAAATACAAGAACTTTTTGTGGTTCTTGTCAATTTTTGTTGGTTTTCATCTGATGAACTTATTTCAGTCAGCTGGATCATTCTCCTTCCACGCAGAAAGATTTTATCTTCAAATACAAGAACTTTTCGTGGTTTTGTTAGTTTTCAGCAAATGAACATATTTCAGCGAGCAAGAAGTTTTTTCTTTAATAGATTAAGATTTTATCTTAAAATACAAGAACTTTTCGTGGTTCTTGTCAATTTTTGTTGGTTTTCATCTGATGAACTTATTTCACTCAGCTGGATCATTCTCCTTCCATGCAAAAAGATTTTATCTTCAAATACAAGAACTTTTTGTGGTTTTTTTAGTTTTCAGCAAATGAACATATTTCAGCGAGCAAGAAGTTTTTTCTTGAATAGATCAAGATTTTATCCTAAAATACAAGATCTTTTCGTGGTTCTTGTCAATTTTTGTTGGTTTTCATCTGATTAACTTATTTCAGTCAGCTGGATCATTCTCCTTCCATGCAGAAAGATTTTATCTTCAAACACAAGAACTTTTCGTGGTTTTGTTAGTTTTCAGCAAATTAACATATTTCAGCGAGCAAGAAGTTTTTTCTTTAATAGATCAAGATTTTATCTTAAAATACAAGATCTTTTCGTGGTTCTTGTCAATTTTTGTTGGTTTTCATCGAATGAGCTTATTTCAGTCAGCTGGATCATTCTCCTTCCATGCAAAAAGAGTTTATCTTCAAATACAAGAACTTTTCGTGGTTTTGTTAGTTTTCAGCAAATGAACATATTTCAGCGAGTAAGAAGTTTTTTCTTTAATAGATCAAGATTTTATCTTAAAATACAAGAACTTTTCGTGGTTCTTGTCAATTTTTGTTGGTTTTCATCAATTGAACTTATTTCACTCAGCGACATCTTTCTTCTTTAATGCAAAAAGATTTTATCTTCAAATACAAGAATTTTTCGTGGTTTTGTTAGTTTTCAGCAAATGAACATATTTCAGCGAGCAAGAAGTTTTTTCTTTAATAGATCAAGATTTTAGCTTAAAATACAAGAACTTTTTGTGGTTCTTGTCAATTTTTGTTGGTTTTCATCTGATGAACTTATTTCAGTCAGCTGGATCATTCTCCTTCCATGCAGAAAGATTTTATCTTCAAATACAAGAACTTTTCGTGGTTTTGTTAGTTTTCAGCAAATGAACATATTTCAGCGAGCAAGAAGTTTTTTCTTTAATAGATCAAGATTTTATCTTAAAATGCAAGAACTTTTCGTGGTTCTTGTCAATTTTTGTTGGTTTTCATCTGATGAACTTATTTCACTCAGCTGGATCATTCTCCTTCCATGCAAAAAGATTTTATCTTCAAATACAAGAACTTTTTGTGGTTTTTTTAGTTTTCAGCAAATGAACATATTTCAGCGAGCAAGAAGTTTTTTCTTTAATAGATCGAGATTTTATCCTAAAATACAAGATCTTTTCGTGGTTCTTGTCAATTTTTGTTGGTTTTCATCTGATGAACTTATTTCAGTCAGCTGGATCATTCTCCTTCCATGCAGAAAGATTTTATCTTCAAATACAAGAACTTTTAGTGGTTTTGCTAGTTTTCAGCAAATGAACATATTTCAGCGAGCAAGAAGTTTTTTCTTTAATAGATCAAGATTTTATCTTAAAATACAAGAACTTTTCGTGGTTCTTGTCAATTTTTGTTGGTTTTCATCTGATGAACTTATTTCAGTCAGCTGGATCATTCTCCTTCCATGCAGAAAGATTTTATCTTCAAATACAAGAACTTTTCGTGGTTTTGTTAGTTTTCAGCAAATGAACATATTTCAGCGAGCAAGAAGTTTTTTCTTTAATAGATTAAGATTTTATCTTAAAATACAAGATCTTTTCGTGGTTCTTGTCAATTTTTGTTGGTTTTCATCAAATGAACTTATTTCACTCAGCGAGATCTTTCTTCTTTAATGCAAAAAGATTTTATCTTCAAATATAAGAACTTTTCCTGGTTTTGTTAGTTTTCAGCAAATGAACATATTTCAGCGAGCAAGAAGTTTTTTCTTTAATAGATTAAGATTTTATCTTAAAATACAAGAACTTTTCGTGGTTCTTGTCAATTTTTGTTGGTTTTCATCTGATGAACTTATTTCACTCAGCTGGATCATTCTCCTTCCATGCAAACAGATTTTATCTTCAAATACAAGAACTTTTTGTGGTTTTTTTAGTTTTCAGCAAATGAACATATTTCAGCGAGCAAGAAGTTTTTTCTTGAATAGATCAAGATTTTATCCTAAAATACAAGATCTTTTCGTGGTTCTTGTCAATTTTTGTTGGTTTTCATCTGATTAACTTATTTCAGTCAGCTGGATCATTCTCCTTCCATGCAGAAAGATTTTATCTTCAAATACAAGAACTTTTCGTGGTTTTGTTAGTTTTCAGCAAATGAACATATTTCAGCGAGCAAGAAGTTTTTTCTTTGATAGATCAAGATTTTATCTTAAAATACAAGATCTTTTCGTGGTTCTTGTCAATTTTTGTTGGCTTTCATCTGATGAACTTATTTCAGTCAGCTGGATCATTCTCCTTCCATGCAGAAAGATTTTATCTTCAAATACAAGAACTTTTCGTGGTTTTGTTAGTTTTCAGCAAATGAACATATTTCAGCGAGCAAGAAGTTTTTTCTTTAATAGCATAAGATTATATCTTAAAATACAAGAACTTTTCGTGGTTCTTGTCAATTTTTCTTGGTTTTCATCTAATGAACTTATTTCAGTCAGCGAGATCTTTCTTCTTTAATGCAAAAAGATTTTATCTTCAAATATAAGAACTTTTCGTGGTTTTGTTAGTTTTCAGCAAATGAACATATTTCAGCGAGCAAGAAGTTTTTTCTTCAATAGATCAAGATTTTAGCTTAAAATACAAGAACTTTTTGTGGTTCTTGTCAATTTTTGTTGGTTTTCATCTGATGAACTTATTTCAGTCAGCTGGATCATTCTCCTTCCATGCAGAAAGATTTTATCTTCAAATACAAGAACTTTTCGTGGTTTTGTTAGTTTTCAGCAAATGAACATATTATGCGAGCAAGAAGTTTTTTCTTTAATAGATCAAGATTTTATCTTAAAATACAAGAACTTTTCGTGGTTCTTGTCAATTTTTGTTGGTTTTCATCTAATGAACTTGTTTCACTCAGCGAGATCTTTCTTCTTCAATGCAAAAAGATTTTATCTTCAAATATAAGAACTTTTCCTGGTTTTGTTAGTTTTCAGCAAATGAACATATTTCAGCGAGCAAGAAGTTTTTTCTTTAATAGATTAAGATTTTATCTTAAAATACAAGAACTTTTCGTGGTTCTTGTCAATTTTTGTTGGTTTTCATCTGATGAACTTATTTCACTCAGCTGGATCATTCTCCTTCCATGCAAAAAGATTTTATCTTCAAATACAAGAACTTTTTGTGGTTTTTTTAGTTTTCAGCAAATGAACATATTTCAGCGAGCAAGAAGTTTTTTCTTGAATAGATCAAGATTTTATCCTAAAATACAAGATCTTTTCGTGGTTCTTGTCAATTTTTGTTGGTTTGCATCTGATTAACTTATTTCAGTCAGCTGGATCATTCTCCTTCCATGCAGAAAGATTTTATCTTCAAATACAAGAACTTTTCGTGGTTTTGTTAGTTTTCAGCAAATTAACATATTTCAGCGAGCAAGAAGTTTTTTCTTTAATAGATCAAGATTTTATCTTAAAATACAAGATCTTTTCGTGGTTCTTGTCAATTTTTGTTGGTTTTCATCGAATGAGCTTATTTCAGTCAGCTGGATCATTCTCCTTCCATGCAAAAAGAGTTTATCTTCAAATACAAGAACTTTTCGTGGTTTTGTTAGTTTTCAGCAAATGAACATATTTCAGCGAGCAAGAAGTTTTTTCTTTAATAGATCAAGATTTTATCTTAAAATACAAGAACTTTTCGTGGTTCTTGTCAATTTTTGTTGGTTTTCATCAATTGAACTTATTTCAGTCAGCTGGATCATTCTCCTTCCATGCAGAAAGATTTTATCTTCAAATACAAGAACTTTTCGTGGTTTTGTTAGTTTTCAGCAAATGAACATATTTCAGCGAGCAAGAAGTTTTTTCTTTAATAGATCAAGATTTTAGCTTAAAATACAAGAACTTTTTGTGGTTCTTGTCAATTTTTGTTGGTTTTCATCTGATGAACTTATTTCAGTCTGCTGGATCATTCTCCTTCCATGCAGAAAGATTTTATCTTCAAATACAAGAACTTTTCGTGGTTTTGTTAGTTTTCAGCAAATTAACATATTTCAGCGAGCAAGAAGTTTTTTCTTTAATAGATCAAGATTTTATCTTAAAATGCAAGAACTTTTCGTGGTTCTTGTCAATTTTTGTTGGTTTTCATCTGATTAACTTATTTCAGTCAGCTGGATCATTCTCCTTCCATGCAGAAAGATTTTATCTTCAAATACAAGAACTTTTCGTGGTTTTGGTAGTTTTCAGCAAATGTACATATTTCAGCGAGCCAGAAGTTTTTTCTTTAATCGCATAAGATTTTATCTTAAAATACAAGAACTTTTCGTGGTTCTTGTTAATTTTTGTTGGTTTTCATCGAATGAACTTATTTCAGTCAGCTGGATCATTCTCCTTCCAAGCAAAAAGATTTTATCTTCAAATAGAAGAACTTTTCGTGGTTTTGTTAGTTTTCAGCAAATTAACATATTTCAGCGAGCAAGAAGTTTTTTCTTTCATAGATCAAGATTTTATCTTAAAATACAAGATCTTTTCGTGGTTCTTGTCAATTTTTGTTGGTTTTCATCGAATGAGCTTATTTCAGTCAGCTGGATCATTCTCCTTCCATGCAAAAAGATTTTATCTTCAAATACAAGAACTTTTCGTGGTTTTGTTAGTTTTCAGCAAATGAACATATTTCAGCGAGCAAGAAGTTTTTTCTTTAATAGATCAAGATTTTAGCTTAAAATACAAGAACTTTTTGTGGTTCTTGTCAATTTTTGTTGGTTTTCATCTGATGAACTTATTTCAGTCAGCTGGATCATTCTCCTTCCATGCAGAAATATTTTATCTTCAAATACAAGAACTTTTCGTGGTTTTGCTAGTTTTCAGCAAATGAACATATTTCAGCGAGCAAGAAGTTTTTTCTTTAATAGATTAAGATTTTATCTTAAAATACAAGAACTTTTCGTGGTTCTTGTCAATTTTTGTTGGTTTTCATCGAATGAACTTATTTCAGTCAGCTGGATCATTCTCCTTCCATGCAAAAAGATTTTATCCTCAAATACAAGAACTTTTCGTGGTTTTGTTATTTTTCAGCAAATGAACATATTTCAGCGAGCAAGAAGTTTTTTCTTTAATAGATCAAGATTTTATCTTAAAATACAAGAACTTTTCGTGGTTCTTGTCAATTTTTGTTGGTTTTCATCGAATGAACTTATTTCACTCAGCGAGAACTTTCTCCTTCCATGCAAAAAGATTTTATCTTCAAATACAAGAACTTTTCATGGTTTTGTTCGTTTTCAGCAAATGAACATATTTCAGCGAGGAAGAAGTTTTTTCTTTAATAGATCAAGATTTTATCTTGAAATACAAGAACCTTTCGTGGTTCTTGTCAATTTTTGTTGGTTTTCATCAATTGAACTTATTTCAGTCAGCTGGATCATTCTCCTTCCATGCAGAAAGATTTTATCTTCAAATACAAGAACTTTTCGTGGTTTTGTTAGTTTTCAGCAAATGAACATATTTCAGCGAGCAAGAAGTTTTTTCTTTAATAGATCAAGATTTTAGCTTAAAATACAAGAACTTTTTGTGGTTCTTGTCAATTTTTGTTGGTTTTCATCTGATGAACTTATTTCAGTCAGCTGGATCATTCTCCTTCCATGCAGAAAGATTTTATCTTCAAATACAAGAACTTTTCGTGGTTTTGTTAGTTTTCAGCAAATGAACATATTTCAGCGAGCAAGAAGTTTTTTCTTTAATAGATCAAGATTTTATCTTAAAATGCAAGAACTTTTCGTGGTTCTTGTCAATTTTTGTTGGTTTTCATCTGATTAACTTATTTCAGTCAGCTGGATCATTCTCCTTCCATGCAGAAAGATTTTATCTTCAAATACAAGAACTTTTCGTGGTTTTGGTAGTTTTCAGCAAATGTACATATTTCAGCGAGCCAGAAGTTTTTTCTTTAATAGCATAAGATTTTATCTTAAAATACAAGAACTTTTCGTGGTTCTTGTTAATTTTTGTTGGTTTTCATCGAATGAACTTATTTCAGTCAGCTGGATCATTCTCCTTCCAAGCAAAAAGATTTTATCTTCAAATAGAAGAACTTTTCGTGGTTTTGTTAGTTTTCAGCAAATTAACATATTTCAGCGAGCAAGAAGTTTTTTCTTTCATCGATCAAGATTTTATCTTAAAATACAAGATCTTTTCGTGGTTCTTGTCAATTTTTGTTGGTTTTCATCGAATGAGCTTATTTCAGTCAGCTGGATCATTCTCCTTCCATGCAAAAAGATTTTATCTTCAAATACAAGAACTTTTCGTGGTTTTGTTAGTTTTCAGCAAATGAACATATTTCAGCGAGCAAGAAGTTTTTTCTTTAATAGATCAAGATTTTATCTTAAAATACAAGAACTTCTCGTTGTTCTTGTCAATTTTTGTTGGTTTTCATCAATTGAACTTATTTCACTCAGCGACATCTTTCTTCTTTAATGCAAAAAGATTTTATCTTCAAATACAAGAATTTTTCGTGGTTTTGTTAGTTGTCAGGAAATGAACATATTTCAGCGAGCAAGAAGTTTTTTCTTTAATAGATCAAGATTTTAGCTTAAAATACAAGAACTTTTTGTGGTTCTTGTCAATTTTTGTTGGTTTTCATCTGATGAACTTATTTCAGTCAGCTGGATCATTCTCCTTCCATGCAGAAAGATTTTATCTTCAAATACAAGAACTTTTAGTGGTTTTGGTAGTTTTCAGCAAATGAACATATTTCAGCGAGCCAGAAGTTTTTTCTTTAATAGCATAAGATTTTATCTTAAAATACAAGAACTTTTCGTGGTTCTTGTTAATTTTTGTTGGTTTTCATCGAATGAACTTATTTCAGTCAGCTGGATCATTCTCCTTCCAAGCAAAAAGATTTTATCTTCAAATACAAGAACTTTTCGTGGTTTTGTTAGTTTTCAGCAAATTAACATATTTCAGCGAGCAAGAAGTTTTTTCTTTAATGGATCAAGATTTTATCTTAAAATACAAGATCTTTTCGTGGTTCTTGTCAATTTTTGTTGGTTTTCATCGAATGAGCTTATTTCAGTCAGCTGGATCATTCTCCTTCCATGCAAAAAGATTTTATCTTCAAATACAAGAACTTTTCGTGGTTTTGTTAGTTTTCAGCAAATGAACATATTTCAGCGAGCAAGAAGTTTTTTCTTTAATAGATCAAGATTTTATCTTAAAATACAAGAACTTTTCGTGGTTCTTGTCAATTTTTGTTGGTTTTCATCAATTGAACTTATTTCACTCAGCGACATCTTTCTTCTTTAATGCAAAAAGATTTTATCTTCAAATACAAGAATTTTTCGTGGTTTTGTTAGTTTTCAGCAAATGAACATATTTCAGCGAGCAAGAAGTTTTTTCTTTAATAGATCAAGATTTTAGCTTAAAATACAAGAACTTTTTGTGGTTCTTGTCAATTTTTGTTGGTTTTCATCTGATGAACTTATTTCAGTCAGCTGGATCATTCTCCTTCCATGCAGAAAGATTTTATCTTCAAATACAAGAACTTTTCGTGGTTTTGTTAGTTTTCAGCAAATGAACATATTTCAGCGAGCAAGAAGTTTTTTCTTTCATAGATCAAGATTTTATCTTAAAATGCAAGAACCTTTCGTGGTTCTTGTCAATTTTTGTTGGTTTTCATCTAATGAACTTATTTCAGTCAGCTGGATCATTCTCCTTCCATGCAAAAAGATTTTATCTTCAAATACAAGAACTTTTCGTGGTTTTGTTACTTTTCAGCAAATGAACATATTTCAGCGAGCAAGAAGTTTTTTCTTTAATAGATCAAGATTTTATCCTAAAATACAAGATCTTTTGGTGGTTCTTGTCAATTTTTGTTGGTTTTTATCTGATGAACTTATTTCACTCAGCTGGATCATTCTCCTTCCATGCAGAAATATTTTATCTTCAAATACAAGAACTTTTCGTGGTTTTGCTAGTTTTCAGCAAATGAACATATTTCAGCGAGCAAGAAGTTTTTTCTTTAATAGATTAAGATTTTATCTTAAAATACAAGAACTTTTCGTGGTTCTTGTCAATTTTTGTTGGTTTTCATCGAATGAACTTATTTCAGTCAGCTGGATCATTCTCCTTCCATGCAAAAAGATTTTATCTTCAAATACAAGAACTTTTCGTGGTTTTGTTATTTTTCAGCAAATGAACATATTTCAGCGAGCAAGAAGTTTTTTCTTTAATAGATCAAGATTTTATCTTAAAATACAAGAACTTTTCGTGGTTCTTGTCAATTTTTGTTGGTTTTCATCGAATGAACTTATTTCACTCAGCGAGAACTTTCTCCTTCCATGCAAAAAGATTTTATCTTCAAATACAAGAACTTTTCATGGTTTTGTTCGTTTTCAGCAAATGAACATATTTCAGCGAGGAAGAAGTTTTTTCTTTAATAGATCAAGATTTTATCTTGAAATACAAGAACCTTTCGTGGTTCTTGTCAATTTTTGTTGGTTTTCATCTGATGAACTTATTTCACTCAGCTGGATCATTCTCCTTCCATGCAAAAAGATTTTATCTTCAAATACAAGAACTTTTTGTGGTTTTTTTAGTTTTCAGCAAATGAACATATTTCAGCGAGCAAGAAGTTTTTTCTTTAATAGATCAAGATTTTATCCTAAAATACAAGATCTTTTCGTGGTTCTTGTCAATTTTTGTTGGTTTTCATCTGATGAACTTATTTCAGGCAGCTGGATCATTCTCCTTCCATGCAGAAAGATTTTATCTTCAAATACAAGAATTTTTCGTGGTTTTGTTAGTTTTCAGCAAATGAACATATTTCAGCGAGCAAGAAGTTTTTTCTTTAATAGATCAAGATTTTAGCTTAAAATACAAGAACTTTTTGTGGTTCTTGTCAATTTTTGTTTGTTTTCATCTGATGAACTTATTTCAGTCAGCTGGATCATTCTCCTTCCATGCAGAAAGATTTTATCTTCAAATACAAGAACTTTTCGTGGTTTTGTTAGTTTTCAGCAAATGAACATATTTCAGCGAGCAAGAAGTTTTTTCTTTAATAGATCAAGATTTTATCTTAAAATGCAAGAACCTTTCGTGGTTCTTGTCAATTTTTGTTGGTTTTCATCTGATTAACTTATTTCAGTCAGCTGGATCATTCTCCTTCCATGCAGAAAGATTTTATCTTCAAATACAAGAACTTTTAGTGGTTTTGGTAGTTTTCAGCAAATGAACATATTTCAGCGAGCCAGAAGTTTTTTCTTTAATAGCATAAGATTTTATCTTAAAATACAAGAACTTTTCGTGGTTCTTGTTAATTTTTGTTGGTTTTCATCGAATGAACTTATTTCAGTCAGCTGGATCATTCTCCTTCCAAGCAAAAAGATTTTATCTTCAAATACAAGAACTTTTCGTGGTTTTGTTAGTTTTCAGCAAATTAACATATTTCAGCGAGCAAGAAGTTTTTTCTTTAATGGATCAAGATTTTATCTTAAAATACAAGATCTTTTCGTGGTTCTTGTCAATTTTTGTTGGTTTTCATCGAATGAGCTTATTTCAGTCAGCTGGATCATTCTCCTTCCATGCAAAAAGATTTTATCTTCAAATACAAGAACTTTTCGTGGTTTTGTTAGTTTTCAGCAAATGAACATATTTCAGCGAGCAAGAAGTTTTTTCTTTAATAGATCAAGATTTTATCTTAAAATACAAGAACTTTTCATGGTTCTTGTCAATTTTTGTTGGTTTTCATCGAATGAACTTATTTCACTCAGCGAGAACTTTATCCTTCCATGCAAAAAGATTTTATCTTCAAATACAAGAACTTTTCATGGTTTTGTTCGTTTTCAGCAAATGAACATATTTCAGCGAGCAAGAAGTTTTTTCTTTAATAGATCAAGATTTTATCTTGAAATACAAGAACCTTTCGTGGTTCTTGTCAATTTTTGTTGGTTTTCATCTGATGAACTTATTTCACTCAGCTGGATCATTCTCCTTCCATGCAAAAAGATTTTATCTTCAAATACAAGAACTTTTTGTGGTTTTTTTAGTTTTCAGCAAATGAACATATTTCAGCGAGCAAGAAGTTTATTCTTTAATCGCATAAGATTTTATCTTAAAATACAAGAACTTTTCGTGGTTCTTGTCAATTTTTGTTGGTTTTCATCGAATGAACTTATTTCAGTCAGCTGGATCATTCTCCTTCCAAGCAAAAAGATTTTATCTTCAAATACTAGAACTTTTCGTGGTTTTGTTAGTTTTCAGCAAATGAACATATTTCAGCGAGCAAGAAGTTTTTTCTTTAATAGATCAAGATTTTGTCTTAAAATACAAGATCTTTTCGTGGTTCTTGTCAATTTTTGTTGGTTTTCATCGAATGAACTTATTTCAGTCAGCTGGATCATTCTCCTTCCATGCAAAAAGATTTTATCTTCAAATACAAGAACTTTTCGTGGTTTTGTTAGTTTTCAGCAAATGAACATATTTCAGCGAGCAAGAAGTTTTTTCTTTAATAGATCAAGATTTTATCTTAAAATACAAGAACTTCTCGTTGTTCTTGTCAATTTTTGTTGGTTTTCATCAATTGAACTTATTTCACTCAGCGACATCTTTCTTCTTTAATGCAAAAAGATTTTATCTTCAAATACAAGAATTTTTCGTGGTTTTGTTAGTTGTCAGCAAATGAACATATTTCAGCGAGCAAGAAGTTTTTTCTTTAATAGATCAAGATTTTAGCTTAAAATACAAGAACTTTTTGTGGTTCTTGTCAATTTTTGTTGGTTTTCATCTGATGAACTTATTTCAGTCAGCTGGATCATTCTCCTTCCATGCAGAAAGATTGTATCTTCAAATACAAGAACTTTTCGTGGTTTTGTTAGTTTTCAGCAAATGAACATATTTCAGCGAGCAAGAAGTTTTTTCTTTAATAGATCAAGATTTTATCTTAAAATGCAAGAACCTTTCGTGGTTCTTGTCAATTTTTGTTGGTTTTCATCTGATTAACTTATTTCAGTCAGCTGGATCATTCTCCTTCCATGCAGAAAGATTTTATCTTCAAATACAAGAACTTTTAGTGGTTTTGGTAGTTTTCAGCAAATGAACATATTTCAGCGAGCCAGAAGTTTTTTCTTTAATAGCATAAGATTTTATCTTAAAATACAAGAACTTTTCGTGGTTCTTGTTAATTTTTGTTGGTTTTCATCGAATGAACTTATTTCAGTCAGCTGGATCATTCTCCTTCCAAGCAAAAAGATTTTATCTTCAAATACAAGAACTTTTCGTGGTTTTGTTAGTTTTCAGCAAATGAACATATTTCAGCGAGCAAGAAGTTTTTTCTTTAATAGATTAAGATTTTATCTTAAAATACAAGAACTTTTCGTGGTTCTTGTCAATTTTTGTTGGTTTTCATCGAATGAACTTATTTCAGTCAGCTGGATCATTCTCCTTCCATGCAAAAAGATTTTATCTTCAAATAGAAGAACTTTTCGTGGTTTTGTTAGTTTTCAGCAAATTAACATATTTCAGCGAGCAAGAAGTTTTTTCTTTCATAGATCAAGATTTTATCTTAAAATACAAGATCTTTTCGTGGTTCTTGTCAATTTTTGTTGGTTTTCATCGAATGAGCTTATTTCAGTCAGCTGGATCATTCTCCTTCCATGCAAAAAGATTTTATCTTCAAATACAAGAACTTTTCGTGGTTTTGTTAGTTTTCAGCAAATGAACATATTTCAGCGAGCAAGAAGTTTTTTCTTTAATAGATCAAGATTTTATCTTAAAATACAAGAACTTCTCGTTGTTCTTGTCAATTTTTGTTGGTTTTCATCAATTGAACTTATTTCACTCAGCGACATCTTTCTTCTTTAATGCAAAAAGATTTTATCTTCAAATACAAGAATTTTTCGTGGTTTTGTTAGTTGTCAGGAAATGAACATATTTCAGCGAGCAAGAAGTTTTTTCTTTAATAGATCAAGATTTTAGCTTAAAATACAAGAACTTTTTGTGGTTCTTGTCAATTTTTGTTGGTTTTCATCTGATGAACTTATTTCAGTCAGCTGGATCATTCTCCTTCCATGCAGAAAGATTTTATCTTCAAATACAAGAACTTTTAGTGGTTTTGGTAGTTTTCAGCAAATGAACATATTTCAGCGAGCCAGAAGTTTTTTCTTTAATAGCATAAGATTTTATCTTAAAATACAAGAACTTTTCGTGGTTCTTGTTAATTTTTGTTGGTTTTCATCGAATGAACTTATTTCAGTCAGCTGGATCATTCTCCTTCCAAGCAAAAAGATTTTATCTTCAAATACAAGAACTTTTCGTGGTTTTGTTAGTTTTCAGCAAATTAACATATTTCAGCGAGCAAGAAGTTTTTTCTTTAATGGATCAAGATTTTATCTTAAAATACAAGATCTTTTCGTGGTTCTTGTCAATTTTTGTTGGTTTTCATCGAATGAGCTTATTTCAGTCAGCTGGATCATTCTCCTTCCATGCAAAAAGATTTTATCTTCAAATACAAGAACTTTTCGTGGTTTTGTTAGTTTTCAGCAAATGAACATATTTCAGCGAGCAAGAAGTTTTTTCTTTAATAGATCAAGATTTTATCTTAAAATACAAGAACTTTTCGTGGTTCTTGTCAATTTTTGTTGGTTTTCATCAATTGAACTTATTTCACTCAGCGACATCTTTCTTCTTTAATGCAAAAAGATTTTATCTTCAAATACAAGAATTTTTCGTGGTTTTGTTAGTTTTCAGCAAATGAACATATTTCAGCGAGCAAGAAGTTTTTTCTTTAATAGATCAAGATTTTAGCTTAAAATACAAGAACTTTTTGTGGTTCTTGTCAATTTTTGTTGGTTTTCATCTGATGAACTTATTTCAGTCAGCTGGATCATTCTCCTTCCATGCAGAAAGATTTTATCTTCAAATACAAGAACTTTTCGTGGTTTTGTTAGTTTTCAGCAAATGAACATATTTCAGCGAGCAAGAAGTTTTTTCTTTCATAGATCAAGATTTTATCTTAAAATGCAAGAACCTTTCGTGGTTCTTGTCAATTTTTGTTGGTTTTCATCTAATGAACTTATTTCAGTCAGCTGGATCATTCTCCTTCCATGCAAAAAGATTTTATCTTCAAATACAAGAACTTTTCGTGGTTTTGTTACTTTTCAGCAAATGAACATATTTCAGCGAGCAAGAAGTTTTTTCTTTAATAGATCAAGATTTTATCCTAAAATACAAGATCTTTTGGTGGTTCTTGTCAATTTTTGTTGGTTTTTATCTGATGAACTTATTTCACTCAGCTGGATCATTCTCCTTCCATGCAGAAATATTTTATCTTCAAATACAAGAACTTTTCGTGGTTTTGCTAGTTTTCAGCAAATGAACATATTTCAGCGAGCAAGAAGTTTTTTCTTTAATAGATTAAGATTTTATCTTAAAATACAAGAACTTTTCGTGGTTCTTGTCAATTTTTGTTGGTTTTCATCGAATGAACTTATTTCAGTCAGCTGGATCATTCTCCTTCCATGCAAAAAGATTTTATCTTCAAATACAAGAACTTTTCGTGGTTTTGTTATTTTTCAGCAAATGAACATATTTCAGCGAGCAAGAAGTTTTTTCTTTAATAGATCAAGATTTTATCTTAAAATACAAGAACTTTTCGTGGTTCTTGTCAATTTTTGTTGGTTTTCATCGAATGAACTTATTTCAGTCAGCGAGAACTTTCTCCTTCCATGCAAAAAGATTTTATCTTCAAATACAAGAACTTTTCATGGTTTTGTTCGTTTTCAGCAAATGAACATATTTCAGCGAGGAAGAAGTTTTTTCTTTAATAGATCAAGATTTTATCTTGAAATACAAGAACCTTTCGTGGTTCTTGTCAATTTTTGTTGGTTTTCATCTGATGAACTTATTTCACTCAGCTGGATCATTCTCCTTCCATGCAAAAAGATTTTATCTTCAAATACAAGAACTTTTTGTGGTTTTTTTAGTTTTCAGCAAATGAACATATTTCAGCGAGCAAGAAGTTTTTTCTTTAATAGATCAAGATTTTATCCTAAAATACAAGATCTTTTCGTGGTTCTTGTCAATTTTTGTTGGTTTTCATCTGATGAACTTATTTCAGTCAGCTGGATCATTCTCCTTCCATGCAGAAAGATTTTATCTTCAAATACAAGAATTTTTCGTGGTTTTGTTAGTTTTCAGCAAATGAACATATTTCAGCGAGCAAGAAGTTTTTTCTTTAATAGATCAAGATTTTAGCTTAAAATACAAGAACTTTTTGTGGTTCTTGTCAATTTTTGTTTGTTTTCATCTGATGAACTTATTTCAGTCAGCTGGATCATTCTCCTTCCATGCAGAAAGATTTTATCTTCAAATACAAGAACTTTTCGTGGTTTTGTTAGTTTTCAGCAAATGAACATATTTCAGCGAGCAAGAAGTTTTTTCTTTAATAGATCAAGATTTTATCTTAAAATGCAAGAACCTTTCGTGGTTCTTGTCAATTTTTGTTGGTTTTCATCTGATTAACTTATTTCAGTCAGCTGGATCATTCTCCTTCCATGCAGAAAGATTTTATCTTCAAATACAAGAACTTTTAGTGGTTTTGGTAGTTTTCAGCAAATGAACATATTTCAGCGAGCCAGAAGTTTTTTCTTTAATAGCATAAGATTTTATCTTAAAATACAAGAACTTTTCGTGGTTCTTGTTAATTTTTGTTGGTTTTCATCGAATGAACTTATTTCAGTCAGCTGGATCATTCTCCTTCCAAGCAAAAAGATTTTATCTTCAAATACAAGAACTTTTAGTGGTTTTGGTAGTTTTCAGCAAATGAACATATTTCAGCGAGCCAGAAGTTTTTTCTTTAATAGCATAAGAGTTTATCTTAAAATACAAGAACTTTTCGTGGTTCTTGTTAATTTTTGTTGGTTTTCATCGAATGAACTTATTTCAGTCAGCTGGATCATTCTCCTTCCAAGCAAAAAGATTTTATCTTCAAATACAAGAACTTTTCGTGGTTTTGTTAGTTTTCAGCAAATTAACATATTTCAGCGAGCAAGAAGTTTTTTCTTTAATGGATCAAGATTTTATCTTAAAATACAAGATCTTTTCGTGGTTCTTGTCAATTTTTGTTGGTTTTCATCGAATGAGCTTATTTCAGTCAGCTGGATCATTCTCCTTCCATGCAAAAAGATTTTATCTTCAAATACAAGAACTTTTCGTGGTTTTGTTAGTTTTCAGCAAATGAACATATTTCAGCGAGCAAGAAGTTTTTTCTTTAATAGATCAAGATTTTATCTAAAAATACAAGAACTTTCCATGGTTCTTGTCAATTTTTGTTGGTTTTCATCGAATGAACTTATTTCACTCAGCGAGAACTTTATCCTTCCATGCAAAAAGATTTTATCTTCAAATACAAGAACTTTTCATGGTTTTGTTCGTTTTCAGCAAATGAACATATTTCAGCGAGCAAGAAGTTTTTTCTTTAATAGATCAAGATTTTATCTTGAAATACAAGAACCTTTCGTGGTTCTTGTCAATTTTTGTTGGTTTTCATCTGATGAACTTATTTCACTCAGCTGGATCATTCTCCTTCCATGCAAAAAGATTTTATCTTCAAATACAAGAACTTTTTGTGGTTTTTTTAGTTTTCAGCAAATGAACATATTTCAGCGAGCAAGAAGTTTATTCTTTAATCGCATAAGATTTTATCTTAAAATACAAGAACTTTTCGTGGTTCTTGTCAATTTTTGTTGGTTTTCATCGAATGAACTTATTTCAGTCAGCTGGATCATTCTCCTTCCAAGCAAAAAGATTTTATCTTCAAATACTAGAACTTTTCGTGGTTTTGTTAGTTTTCAGCAAATGAACATATTTCAGCGAGCAAGAAGTTTTTTCTTTAATAGATCAAGATTTTGTCTTAAAATACAAGATCTTTTCGTGGTTCTTGTCAATTTTTGTTGGTTTTCATCGAATGAACTTATTTCAGTCAGCTGGATCATTCTCCTTCCATGCAAAAAGATTTTATCTTCAAATACAAGAACTTTTCATGGTTTTGTTAGTTTTCAGCAAATGAACATATTTCAGCGAGCAAGAAGTTTTTTCTTTAATAGATCAAGATTTTATCTTAAAATACAAGAACTTCTCGTTGTTCTTGTCAATTTTTGTTGGTTTTCATCAATTGAACTTATTTCACTCAGCGACATCTTTCTTCTTTAATGCAAAAAGATTTTATCTTCAAATACAAGAATTTTTCGTGGTTTTGTTAGTTGTCAGCAAATGAACATATTTCAGCGAGCAAGAAGTTTTTTCTTTAATAGATCAAGATTTTATCTTAAAATGCAAGAACCTTTCGTGGTTCTTGTCAATTTTTGTTGGTTTTCATCTGATTAACTTATTTCAGTCAGCTGGATCATTCTCCTTCCATGCAGAAAGATTTTATCTTCAAATACAAGAACTTTTAGTGGTTTTGGTAGTTTTCAGCAAATGAACATATTTCAGCGAGCCAGAAGTTTTTTCTTTAATAGCATAAGATTTTATCTTAAAATACAAGAACTTTTCGTGGTTCTTGTTAATTTTTGTTGGTTTTCATCGAATGAACTTATTTCAGTCAGCTGGATCATTCTCCTTCCAAGCAAAAAGATTTTATCTTCAAATACAAGAACTTTTCGTGGTTTTGTTAGTTTTCAGCAAATGAACATATTTCAGCGAGCAAGAAGTTTTTTCTTTAATAGATTAAGATTTTATCTTAAAATACAAGAACTTTTCGTGGTTCTTGTCAATTTTTGTTGGTTTTCATCGAATGAACTTATTTCAGTCAGCTGGATCATTCTCCTTCCATGCAAAAAGATTTTATCTTCAAATAGAAGAACTTTTCGTGGTTTTGTTAGTTTTCAGCAAATTAACATATTTCAGCGAGCAAGAAGTTTTTTCTTTCATAGATCAAGATTTTATCTTAAAATACAAGATCTTTTCGTGGTTCTTGTCAATTTTTGTTGGTTTTCATCGAATGAGCTTATTTCAGTCAGCTGGATCATTCTCCTTCCATGCAAAAAGATTTTATCTTCAAATACAAGAACTTTTCGTGGTTTTGTTAGTTTTCAGCAAATGAACATATTTCAGCGAGCAAGAAGTTTTTTCTTTAATAGATCAAGATTTTATCTTAAAATACAAGAACTTTTCGTGGTTCTTGTCAATTTTTGTTGGTTTTCATCAATTGAACTTATTTCACTCAGCGACATCTTTCTTCTTTAATGCAAAAAGATTTTATCTTCAAATACAAGAATTTTTCGTGGTTTTGTTAGTTTTCAGCAAATGAACATATTTCAGCGAGCAAGAAGTTTTTTCTTTAATAGATCAAGATTTTAGCTTAAAATACAAGAACTTTTTGTGGTTCTTGTCAATTTTTGTTGGTTTTCATCTGATGAACTTATTTCAGTCAGCTGGATCATTCTCCTTCCATGCAGAAAGATTTTATCTTCAAATACAAGAACTTTTCGTGGTTTTGTTAGTTTTCAGCAAATGAACATATTTCAGCGAGCAAGAAGTTTTTTCTTTCATAGATCAAGATTTTATCTTAAAATGCAAGAACCTTTCGTGGTTCTTGTCAATTTTTGTTGGTTTTCATCTAATGAACTTATTTCAGTCAGCTGGATCATTCTCCTTCCATGCAAAAAGATTTTATCTTCAAATACAAGAACTTTTCGTGGTTTTGTTACTTTTCAGCAAATGAACATATTTCAGCGAGCAAGAAGTTTTTTCTTTAATAGATTAAGATTTTATCTTAAAATACAAGAACTTTTCGTGGTTCTTGTCAATTTTTGTTGGTTTTCATCGAATGAACTTATTTCAGTCAGCTGGATCATTCTCCTTCCATGCAAAAAGATTTTATCTTCAAATACAAGAACTTTTCGTGGTTTTGTTATTTTTCAGCAAATGAACATATTTCAGCGAGCAAGAAGTTTTTTCTTTAATAGATCAAGATTTTATCTTAAAATACAAGAACTTTTCGTGGTTCTTGTCAATTTTTGTTGGTTTTCATCGAATGAACTTATTTCAGTCAGCGAGAACTTTCTCCTTCCATGCAAAAAGATTTTATCTTCAAATACAAGAACCTTTCATGGTTTTGTTCGTTTTCAGCAAATGAACATATTTCAGCGAGGAAGAAGTTTTTTCTTTAATAGATCAAGATTTTATCTTGAAATACAAGAACCTTTCGTGGTTCTTGTCAATTTTTGTTGGTTTTCATCTGATGAACTTATTTCACTCAGCTGGATCATTCTCCTTCCATGCAAAAAGATTTTATCTTCAAATACAAGAACTTTTTGTGGTTTTTTTAGTTTTCAGCAAATGAACATATTTCAGCGAGCAAGAAGTTTTTTCTTTAATAGATCAAGATTTTATCCTAAAATACAAGATCTTTTCGTGGTTCTTGTCAATTTTTGTTGGTTTTCATCTGATGAACTTATTTCAGTCAGCTGGATCATTCTCCTTCCATGCAGAAAGATTTTATCTTCAAATACAAGAATTTTTCGTGGTTTTGTTAGTTTTCAGCAAATGAACATATTTCAGCGAGCAAGAAGTTTTTTCTTTAATAGATCAAGATTTTATTTTAAAATGCAAGAACCTTTCGTGGTTCTTGTCAATTTTTGTTGGTTTTCATCTGATTAACTTATTTCAGTCAGCTGGATCATTCTCCTTCCATGCAGAAAGATCTTATCTTCAAATACAAGAACCTTTAGTGGTTTTGGTAGTTTTCAGCAAATGAACATATTTCAGCGAGCCAGAAGTTTTTTCTTTAATAGCATAAGATTTTATCTTAAAATACAAGAACTTTTCGTGGTTCTTGTTAATTTTTGTTGGTTTTCATCGAATGAACTTATTTCAGTCAGCTGGATCATTCTCCTTCCAAGCAAAAAGATTTTATCTTCAAATACAAGAACTTTTCGTGGTTTTGTTAGTTTTCAGCAAATTAACATATTTCAGCGAGCAAGAAGTTTTTTCTTTAATAGATCAAGATTTTATCTTAAAATACAAGATCTTTTCGTGGTTCTTGTCAATTTTTGTTGGTTTTCATCGAATGAGCTTATTTCAGTCAGCTGGATCATTCTCCTTCCATGCAAAAAGATTTTATCTTCAAATACAAGAACTTTTCGTGGTTTTGTTAGTTTTCAGCAAATGAACATATTTCAGCGAGCAAGAAGTTTTTTCTTTAATAGATCAAGATTTTATCTTAAAATACAAGAACTTTTCATGGTTCTTGTCAATTTTTGTTGGTTTTCATCGAATGAACTTATTTCACTCAGCGAGAACTTTATCCTTCCATGCAAAAAGATTTTATCTTCAAATACAAGAACTTTTCATGGTTTTGTTCGTTTTCAGCAAATGAACATATTTCAGCGAGCAAGAAGTTTTTTCTTTAATAGATCAAGATTTTATCTTGAAATACAAGAACCTTTCGTGGTTCTTGTCAATTTTTGTTGGTTTTCATCTGATGAACTTATTTCACTCAGCTGGATCATTCTCCTTCCATGCAAAAAGATTTTATCTTCAAATACAAGAACTTTTTGTGGTTTTTTTAGTTTTCAGCAAATGAACATATTTCAGCGAGCAAGAAGTTTATTCTTTAATCGCATAAGATTTTATCTTAAAATACAAGAACTTTTCGTGGTTCTTGTCAATTTTTGTTGGTTTTCATCGAATGAACTTATTTCAGTCAGCTGGATCATTCTCCTTCCAAGCAAAAAGATTTTATCTTCAAATACTAGAACTTTTCGTGGTTTTGTTAGTTTTCAGCAAATGAACATATTTCAGCGAGCAAGAAGTTTTTTCTTTAATAGATCAAGATTTTGTCTTAAAATACAAGATCTTTTCGTGGTTCTTGTCAATTTTTGTTGGTTTTCATCGAATGAACTTATTTCAGTCAGCTGGATCATTCTCCTTCCATGCAGAAAGATTTTATCTTCAAATACAAGAACTTTTCGTGGTTTTGTTCGTTTTCAGCAAATGAACATATTTCAGCGAGCAAGAAGTTTTTTCTTTAATAGATCAAGATTTTATCTTAAAATACAAGAACTTTTCGTGGTTCTTGTCAATTTTTGTTGGTTTTCATCAATTGAACTTATTTCACTCAGCGACATCTTTCTTCTTTAATGCAAAAAGATTTTATCTTCAAATACAAGAATTTTTCGTGGTTTTGTTAGTTTTCAGCAAATGAACATATTTCAGCGAGCAAGAAGTTTTTTCTTTAATAGATCAAGATTTTAGCTTAAAATACAAGAACTTTTTGTGGTTCTTGTCAATTTTTGTTGGTTTTCATCTGATGAACTTATTTCAGTCAGCTGGATCATACTCCTTCCATGCAGAAAGATTTTATCTTCAAATACAAGAACTTTTCGTGGTTTTGTTAGTTTTCAGCAAATGAACATATTTCAGCGAGCAAGAAGTTTTTTCTTTCATAGATCAAGATTTTATCTTAAAATGCAAGAACCTTTCGTGGTTCTTGTCAATTTTTGTTGGTTTTCATCTAATGAACTTATTTCAGTCAGCTGGATCATTCTCCTTCCATGCAAAAAGATTTTATCTTCAAATACAAGAACTTTTCGTGGTTTTGTTACTTTTCAGCAAATGAACATATTTCAGCGAGCAAGAAGTTTTTTCTTTAATAGATCAAGATTTTATCCTAAAATACAAGATCTTTTGGTGGTTCTTGTCAATTTTTGTTGGTTTTTATCTGATGAACTTATTTCAGTCAACTGGATCATTCTCCTTCCATGCAGAAAGATTTTATCTTCAAATACAAGAACTTTTCGTGGTTTTGCTAGTTTTCAGCAAATGAACATATTTCAGCGAGCAAGAAGTTTTTTCTTTGAAAGATTAAGATTTTATCTTAAAATACAAGAACTTTTCGTGGTTCTTGTCAATTTTTGTTGGTTTTCATCGAATGAACTTATTTCAGTCAGCTGGATCATTCTCCTTCCATGCAAAAAGATTTTATCTTCAAATACAAGAACTTTTCGTGGTTTTGTTATTTTTCAGCAAATGAACATATTTCAGCGAGCAAGAAGTTTTTTCTTTAATAGATCAAGATTTTATCTTAAAATACAAGAACTTTTCGTGGTTCTTGTCAATTTTTGTTGGTTTTCATCGAATGAACTTATTTCACTCAGCGAGAACTTTCTCCTTCCATGCAAAAAGATTTTATCTTCAAACACAAGAACTTTTCATGGTTTTGTTCGTTTTCAGCAAATGAACATATTTCAGCGAGGAAGAAGTTTTTTCTTTAATAGATCAAGATTTTATCTTGAAATACAAGAACCTTTTGTGGTTCTTGTCAATTTTTGTTGGTTTTCATCTGATGAACTTATTTCAGTCAGCTGGATCATTCTCCTTCCATGCAAAAAGATTTTATCTTCAAATACAAGAACTTTTTGTGGTTTTTTTAGTTTTCAGCAAATGAACATATTTCAGTGAGCAAGAAGTTTTTTCTTCAATAGATCAAGATTTTATCCTAAAATACAAGATCTTTTCGTGGTTCTTGTCAATTTTTGTTGGTTTTCATCTGATGAACTTATTTCAGTCAGCTGGATCATTCTCCTTCCATGCAGAAAGATTTTATCTTCAAATACAAGAATTTTTCGTGGTTTTGTTAGTTTTCAGCAAATGAACATATTTCAGCGAGCCAGAAGTTTTTTCTTTAATAGCATAAGATTTTATCTTAAAATACACGAACTTTTCGTGGTTCTTGTTAATTTTTGTTGGTTTTCATCGAATGAACTTATTTCAGTCAGCTGGATCATTCTCCTTCCAAGCAAAAAGATTTTATCTTCAAATACAAGAACTTTTCGTGGTTTTGTTAGTTTTCAGCAAATTAACATATTTCAGCGAGCAAGAAGTTTTTTCTTTAATAGATCAAGATTTTATCTTAAAATACAAGATCTTTTCGTGGTTCTTGTCAATTTGTGTTGGTTTTCATCGAATGAGCTTATTTCAGTCAGCTGGATCATTCTCCTTGCATGCAAAAAGATTTTATCTTCAAATACAAGAACTTTTCGTGGTTTTGTTAGTTTTCAGCAAATGAACATATTTCAGCGAGCAAGAAGTTTTTTCTTTAATAGATCAAGATTTTATCTTAAAATACAAGAACTTTTCATGGTTCTTGTCAATTTTTGTTGGTTTTCATCGAATGAACTTATTTCACTCAGCGAGAACTTTATCCTTCCATGCAAAAATATTTTATCTTCAAATACAAGAACTTTTCATGGTTTTGTTCGTTTTCAGCAAATGAACATATTTCAGCGAGCAAGAAGTTTTTTCTTTAATAGATCAAGATTTTATCTTGAAATACAAGAACCTTTCGTGGTTCTTGTCAATTTTTGTTGGTTTTCATCTGATGAACTTATTTCACTCAGCTGGATCATTCTCCTTCCATGCAAAAAGATTTTATCTTCAAATACAAGAACTTTTTGTGGTTTTTTTAGCTTTCAGCAAATGAACATATTTCAGCGAGCAAGAAGTTTATTCTTTAATCGCATAAGATTTTATCTTAAAATACAAGAACTTTTCGTGGTTCTTGTCAATTTTTGTTGGTTTTCATCAATTGAACTTATTTCACTCAGCGACATCTTTCTTCTTTAATGCAAAAAGATTTTATCTTCAAATACAAGAATTTTTCGTGGTTTTGTTAGTTTTCAGCAAATGAACATATTTCAGCGAGCAAGAAGTTTTTTCTTTAATAGATCAAGATTTTATCTTAAAATACAAGAACTTTTCGTGGTTCTTGTCAATTTTTGTTGGTTTTCATCGAATGAACTTATTTCAGTCAGCTGGATCATTCTCCTTCCATGCAGAAAGATTTTATCTTCAAATACAAGAACTTTTCGTGGTTTTGTTAGTTTTCAGCAAATGAACATATTTCAGGGAGCAAGAAGTTTTTTCTTTAATAGATTAAGATTTTATCTAAAAATACAAGAACTTTTCGTGGTTCTTGTCAATTTTTGTTGGTTTTCATCAATTGAACTTATTTCACTCAGCGACATCTTTCTTCTTTAATGCAAAAAGATTTTATCTTCAAATACAAGAATTTTTCGTGGTTTTGTTAGTTTTCAGCAAATGAACATATTTCAGCGAGCAAGAAGTTTTTTCTTTAATAGATCAAGATTTTATCTTAAAATACAAGAACTTTTCGTGGTTCTTGTCAATTTTTGTTGGTTTTCATCTGATGAACTTATTTCAGTCAGCTGGATCATTCTCCTTCCATGCAGAAAGATTTTATCTTCAAATACAAGAACTTTTCGTGGTTTTGTTAGTTTTCAGCAAATGAACATATTTCAGCGAGCAAGAAGTTTTTTCTTTAATAGATTAAGATTTTATCTAAAATACAAGAACTTTTCGTGTTTCTTGTCAATTTTTGTTGATTTTCATCAATTGAACTTATTTCACTCAGCGACATCTTTCTTCTTTAATGCAAAAAGATTTTATCTTCAAATACAAGAATTTTTCGTGGTTTTGTTAGTTTTCAGCAAATGAACATATTTCAGCGAGCAAGAAGTTTTTTCTTTAATAGATCAAGATTTTAGCTTAAAATACAAGAACTTTTTGTGGTTCTTGTCAATTTTTGTTGGTTTTCATCTGATGAACTTATTTCAGTCAGCTGGATCATTCTCCTTCCATGCAGAAAGATTTTATCTTCAAATACAAGAACTTTTCGTGGTTTTGTTAGTTTTCAGCAAATGAACATATTTCAGCGAGCAAGAAGTTTTTTCTTTAATAGATCAAGATTTTATCTTAAAATGCAAGAACCTTTCGTGGTTCTTGTCAATTTTTGTTGGTTTTCATCTAATGAACTTATTTCAGTCAGCTGGATCATTCTCCTTCCATGCAAAAAGATTTTATCTTCAAATACAAGAACTTTTCGTGGTTTTGTTACTTTTCAGCAAATGAACATATTTCAGCGAGCAAGAAGTTTTTTCTTTAATAGATCAAGATTTTATCCTAAAATACAAGATCTTTTGGTGGTTCTTGTCAATTTTTGTTGGTTTTCATCTGATGAACTTATTTCACTCAGCTGGATCATTCTCCTTCCATGCAGAAAGATTTTATCTTCAAATACAAGAACTTTTCGTGGTTTTGCTAGTTTTCAGCAAATGAACATATTTCAGCGAGCAAGAAGTTTTTTCTTTAATTGATTAAGATTTTATCTTAAAATACAAGATCTTTTCGTGGTTCTTGTCAATTTTTGTTGGTTTTCATCGAATGAACTTATTTCGGTCAGCTGGATCATTCTCCTTCCATGCAAAAAGATTTTATCTTCAAATACAAGAACTTTTCGTGGTTTTGTTAGTTTTCAGCAAATGAACATATTTCAGCGAGCAAGAAGTTTTTTCTTTAATAGATCAAGATTTTATCTTAAAATACAAGAACTTTTCGTGGTTCTTGTCAATTTTTGTTGGTTTTCATCGAATGAACTTATTTCAGTCAGCGAGAACTTTCTCCTTCCATGCAAAAAGATTTTATCTTCAAATACAATAATTTTTCGTGGTTTTGTTAGTTTTCAGCAAATGAACATATTTCAGCGAGCAAGAAGTTTTTTCTTTAATAGATCAAGATTTTATCTTGAAATACAAGAACCTTTCGTGGTTCTTGTCAATTTTTGTTGGTTTTCATCTGATGAACTTATTTCACTCAGCTGGATCATTCTCCTTCCATGCAAAAAGATTTTATCTTCAAATACAAGAACTTTTTGTGGTTTTTTTAGCTTTCAGCAAATGAACATATTTCAGCGAGCAAGAAGTTTATTCTTTAATCGCATAAGATTTTATCTTAAAATACAAGAACTTTTCGTGGTTCTTGTCAATTTTTGTTGGTTTTCATCAATTGAACTTATTTCACTCAGCGACATCTTTCTTCTTTAATGCAAAAAGATTTTATCTTCAAATACAAGAATTTTTCGTGGTTTTGTTAGTTTTCAGCAAATGAACATATTTCAGCGAGCAAGAAGTTTTTTCTTTAATAGATCAAGATTTTATCTTAAAATACAAGAACTTTTCGTGGTTCTTGTCAATTTTTGTTGGTTTTCATCGAATGAACTTATTTCAGTCAGCTGGATCATTCTCCTTCCATGCAGAAAGATTTTATCTTCAAATACAAGAACTTTTCGTGGTTTTGTTAGTTTTCAGCAAATGAACATATTTCAGGGAGCAAGAAGTTTTTTCTTTAATAGATTAAGATTTTATCTAAAAATACAAGAACTTTTCGTGGTTCTTGTCAATTTTTGTTGGTTTTCATCAATTGAACTTATTTCACTCAGCGACATCTTTCTTCTTTAATGCAAAAAGATTTTATCTTCAAATACAAGAATTTTTCGTGGTTTTGTTAGTTTTCAGCAAATGAACATATTTCAGCGAGCAAGAAGTTTTTTCTTTAATAGATCAAGATTTTATCTTAAAATACAAGAACTTTTCGTGGTTCTTGTCAATTTTTGTTGGTTTTCATCTGATGAACTTATTTCAGTCAGCTGGATCATTCTCCTTCCATGCAGAAAGATTTTATCTTCAAATACAAGAACTTTTCGTGGTTTTGTTAGTTTTCAGCAAATGAACATATTTCAGCGAGCAAGAAGTTTTTTCTTTAATAGATTAAGATTTTATCTAAAATACAAGAACTTTTCGTGTTTCTTGTCAATTTTTGTTGATTTTCATCAATTGAACTTATTTCACTCAGCGACATCTTTCTTCTTTAATGCAAAAAGATTTTATCTTCAAATACAAGAATTTTTCGTGGTTTTGTTAGTTTTCAGCAAATGAACATATTTCAGCGAGCAAGAAGTTTTTTCTTTAATAGATCAAGATTTTAGCTTAAAATACAAGAACTTTTTGTGGTTCTTGTCAATTTTTGTTGGTTTTCATCTGATGAACTTATTTCAGTCAGCTGGATCATTCTCCTTCCATGCAGAAAGATTTTATCTTCAAATACAAGAACTTTTCGTGGTTTTGTTAGTTTTCAGCAAATGAACATATTTCAGCGAGCAAGAAGTTTTTTCTTTAATAGATCAAGATTTTATCTTAAAATGCAAGAACCTTTCGTGGTTCTTGTCAATTTTTGTTGGTTTTCATCTAATGAACTTATTTCAGTCAGCTGGATCATTCTCCTTCCATGCAAAAAGATTTTATCTTCAAATACAAGAACTTTTCGTGGTTTTGTTACTTTTCAGCAAATGAACATATTTCAGCGAGCAAGAAGTTTTTTCTTTAATAGATCAAGATTTTATCCTAAAATACAAGATCTTTTGGTGGTTCTTGTCAATTTTTGTTGGTTTTCATCTGATGAACTTATTTCACTCAGCTGGATCATTCTCCTTCCATGCAGAAAGATTTTATCTTCAAATACAAGAACTTTTCGTGGTTTTGCTAGTTTTCAGCAAATGAACATATTTCAGCGAGCAAGAAGTTTTTTCTTTAATTGATTAAGATTTTATCTTAAAATACAAGATCTTTTCGTGGTTCTTGTCAATTTTTGTTGGTTTTCATCGAATGAACTTATTTCGGTCAGCTGGATCATTCTCCTTCCATGCAAAAAGATTTTATCTTCAAATACAAGAACTTTTCGTGGTTTTGTTAGTTTTCAGCAAATGAACATATTTCAGCGAGCAAGAAGTTTTTTCTTTAATAGATCAAGATTTTATCTTAAAATACAAGAACTTTTCGTGGTTCTTGTCAATTTTTGTTGGTTTTCATCGAATGAACTTATTTCAGTCAGCGAGAACTTTCTCCTTCCATGCAAAAAGATTTTATCTTCAAATACAAGAATTTTTCGTGGTTTTGTTAGTTTTCAGCAAATGAACATATTTCAGCGAGCAAGAAGTTTTTTCTTTAATAGATCAAGATTTTATCTAAAAATACAAGAACTTTTCGTGGTTCTTGTCAATTTTTGTTGGTTTTCATCAATTGAACTTATTTCACTCAGCGACATCTTTCTTCTTTAATGCAAAAAGATTTTATCTTCAAATACAAGAATTTTTCGTGGTTTTGTTAGTTTTCAGCAAATGAACATATTTCAGCGAGCAAGAAGTTTTTTCTTTAACAGATCAAGATTTTATCTGAAAATACAAGAACTTTTCGTGGTTCTTGTCAATTTTTGTTGGTTTTCATCTGATGAACTTATTTCAGTCAGCTGGATCATTCTCCTTCCATGCAGAAAGATTTTATCTTCAAATACAAGAACTTTTCGTGGTTTTGTTAGTTTTCAGCAAATGAACATATTTCAGCGAGCAAGAAGTTTTTTCTTTAATAGATTAAGATTTTATCTAAAAATACAAGAACTTTTCGTGTTTCTTGTCAATTTTTGTTGATTTTCATCAATTGAACTTATTTCACTCAGCGACATCTTTCTTCTTTAATGCAAAAAGATTTTATCTTCAAATACAAGAATTTTTCGTGGTTTTGTTAGTTTTCAGCAAATGAACATATTTCAGCGAGCAAGAAGTTTTTTCTTTAATAGATCAAGATTTTAGCTTAAAATACAAGAACTTTTTGTGGTTCTTGTCAATTTTTGTTGGTTTTCATCTGATGAACTTATTTCACTCAGCTGGATCATTCTCCTTCCATGCAGAAAGATTTTATCTTAAAATACAAGAACTTTTCGTGGTTCTTGTCAATTTTTGTTGGTTTTCATCGAATGAACTTATTTCAGTCAGCGAGAACTTTCTCCTTCCATGCAAAAAGATTTTATCTTCAAATACAAGAACTTTTCATGGTTTTGTTAGTTTTCAGCAAATGAACATATTTCAGCGAGCAAGAAGTTTTTTCTTTAATAGATTAAGATTTTATCTAACAATACAAGAACTTTTCGTGGTTCTTGTCAATTTTTCTTGGTTTTCATCTAATGAACTTATTTCAGTCAGCTGGATCATTCTCCTTCCATGCAAAAAGATTTTATCTTCAAATACAAGAACTTTTCGTGGTTTTGTTAGTTTTCAGCAAATGAACATATTTAGCGAGCAAGAAGTTTTTTCTTTAATAGATCAAGATTTTATCTTAAAATACAAGAACCTTTCGTGGTTCTTGTCAATTTTTGTTGGTTTTCATCTAATGAACTTATTTCACTCAGCTGGATCATTCTCCTTCCATGCAAAAATATTTTATCTTCAAATACAAGAACTTTTCGTGGTTTTGTTACTTTTCAGCAAATGAACATATTTCAGTGAGCAAGAAGTTTTTTCTTTAATCGATCAAGATTTTATCCTACAATACAAGATCTTTTTGTGGTTCTTGTCAATTTTTGTTGGTTTTCATCGAATGAACTTATTTCAGTCAGCTGGATCATTCTCCTTCCATGCAGAAAGATTTTATCTTCAAATACAAGAACTTTTCGTGGTTTTGTTAGTTTTCAGCAAATGAACATATTTCAGGGAGCAAGAAGTTTTTTCTTTAATAGATTAAGATTTTATCTAAAAATACAAGAACTTTTCGTGGTTCTTGTCAATTTTTGTTGGTTTTCATCAATTGAACTTATTTCACTCAGCGACATCTTTCTTCTTTAATGCAAAAAGATTTTATCTTCAAATACAAGAATTTTTCGTGGTTTTGTTAGTTTTCAGCAAATGAACATATTTCAGCGAGCAAGAAGTTTTTTCTTTAATAGATCAAGATTTTATCTTAAAATACAAGAACTTTTCGTGGTTCTTGTCAATTTTTGTTGGTTTTCATCTGATGAACTTATTTCAGTCAGCTGGATCATTCTCCTTCCATGCAGAAAGATTTTATCTTCAAATACAAGAACTTTTCGTGGTTTTGTTAGTTTTCAGCAAATGAACATATTTCAGCGAGCAAGAAGTTTTTTCTTTAATAGATTAAGATTTTATCTAAAAATACAAGAACTTTTCGTGGTTCTTGTCAATTTTTGTTGGTTTTCATCAATTGAACTTATTTCACTCAGCGACATCTTTCTTCTTTAATGCAAAAAGATTTTATCTTCAAATACAAGAATTTTTCATGGTTTTGTTAGTTTTCAGCAAATGAACATATTTCAGCGAGCAAGAAGTTTTTTCTTTAACAGATCAAGATTTTATCTGAAAATACAAGAACTTTTCGTGGTTCTTGTCAATTTTTGTTGGTTTTCATCTGATGAACTTATTTCAGTCAGCTGGATCATTCTCCTTCCATGCAGAAAGATTTTATCTTCAAATACAAGAACTTTTCGTGGTTTTGTTAGTTTTCAGCAAATGAACATATTTCAGCGAGCAAGAAGTTTTTTCTTTAATAGATTAAGATTTTATCTAAAAATACAAGAACTTTTCGTGTTTCTTGTCAATTTTTGTTGATTTTCATCAATTGAACTTATTTCACTCAGCGACATCTTTCTTCTTTAATGCAAAAAGATTTTATCTTCAAATACAAGAAATTTTCGTAGTTTTGTTAGTTTTCAGCAAATGAACATATTTCAGCGAGCAAGAAGTTTTTTCTTTAATAGATCAAGATTTTAGCTTAAAATACAAGAACTTTTTGTGGTTCTTGTCAATTTTTGTTGGTTTTCATCTGATGAACTTATTTCACTCAGCTGGATCATTCTCCTTCCATGCAGAAAGATTTTATCTTAAAATACAAGAACTTTTCGTGGTTCTTGTCAATTTTTGTTGGTTTTCATCGAATGAACTTATTTCAGTCAGCGAGAACTTTCTCCTTCCATGCAAAAAGATTTTATCTTCAAATACAAGAACTTTTCATGGTTTTGTTCGTTTTCAGCAAATGAACATATTTCAGCGAGCAAGAAGTTTTTTCTTTAATAGATCAAGATTTTATCTTGAAATACAAGAACCTTTCGTGGTTCTTGTCAATTTTTGTTGGTTTTCATCTGATGAACTTATTTCAGTCAGCTGGATCATTCTCCTTCCATGCAGAAAGATTTTATCTTCAAATACAAGAACTTTTCGTGGTTTTGTTAGTTTTCAGCAAATGAACATATTTAGCGAGCAAGAAGTTTTTTCTTTAATAGATCAAGATTTTATCTTAAAATACAAGAACCTTTCGTGGTTCTTGTCAATTTTTGTTGGTTTTCATCTAATGAACTTATTTCACTCAGCTGGAACATTCTCCTTCCATGCAAAAATATTTTATCTTCAAATACAAGAACTTTTCGTGGTTTTGTTACTTTTCAGCAAATGAACATATTTCAGCGAGCAAGAAGTTTTTTCTTTAATCGATCAAGATTTTATCCTACAATACAAGATCTTTTTGTGGTTCTTGTCAATTTTTGTTGGTTTTCATCGAATGAACTTATTTCAGTCAGCGAGAACTTTCTCCTTCCATGCAAAAAGATTTTATCTTCAAATACAAGAATTTTTCGTGGTTTTGTTAGTTTTCAGCAAATGAACATATTTCAGCGAGCAAGAAGTTTTTTCTTTAATAGATCAAGATTTTATCTTAAAATACAAGAACTTTTCGTGGTTCTTGTCAATTTTTGTTGGTTTTCATCTGATGAACTTATTTCAGTCAGCTGGATCATTCTCCTTCCATGCAGAAAGATTTTATCTTCAAATACAAGAACTTTTCGTGGTTTTGTTAGTTTTCAGCAAATGAACATATTTCAGCGAGCAAGAAGTTTTTTCTTTAATAGATTAAGATTTTATCTAAAAATAGAAGAACTTTTCGTGGTTCTTGTCAATTTTTGTTGGTTTTCATCAATTGAACTTATTTCACTCAGCGACATCTTTCTTCTTTAATGCAAAAAGATTTTATCTTCAAATACAAGAATTTTTCGTGGTTTTGTTAGTTTTCAGCAAATGAACATATTTCAGCGAGCAAGAAGTTTTTTCTTTAATAGATCAAGATTTTATGTTAAAATACAAGAACTTTTCGTGGTTCTTGTCAATTTTTGTTGGTTTTCATCTGATGAACTTATTTCAGTCAGCTGGATCATTCTCCTTCCATGCAGAAAGATTTTATCTTCAAATACAAGAACTTTTCGTGGTTTTGTTAGTTTTCAGCAAATGAACATATTTCAGCGAGCAAGAAGTTTTTTCTTTAATAGATCAAGATTTTATCTTAAAATACAAGAACTTTTCGTGGTTCTTGTCAATTTTTGTTGGTTTTCATCGAATGAACTTATTTCAGTCAGCGAGAACTTTCTCCTTCCATGCAAAAAGATTTTATCTTCAAATACAAGAATTTTTCGTGGTTTTGTTAGTTTTCAGCAAATGAACATATTTCAGCGAGCAAGAAGTTTTTTCTTTAATAGATCAAGATTTTATCTTAAAATACAAGAACTTTTCGTGGTTCTTGTCAATTTTTGTTGGTTTTCATCTGATGAACTTATTTCAGTCAGCTGGATCATTCTCCTTCCATGCAGAAAGATTTTATCTTCAAATACAAGAACTTTTCGTGGTTTTGTTAGTTTTCAGCAAATGAACATATTTCAGCGAGCAAGAAGTTTTTTCTTTAATAGATTAAGATTTTATCTAAAAATAGAAGAACTTTTCGTGGTTCTTGTCAATTTTTGTTGGTTTTCATCAATTGAACTTATTTCACTCAGCGACATCTTTCTTCTTTAATGCAAAAAGATTTTATCTTCAAATACAAGAATTTTTCGTGGTTTTGTTAGTTTTCAGCAAATGAACATATTTCAGCGAGCAAGAAGTTTTTTCTTTAATAGATCAAGATTTTATGTTAAAATACAAGAACTTTTCGTGGTTCTTGTCAATTTTTGTTGGTTTTCATCTGATGAACTTATTTCAGTCAGCTGGATCATTCTCCTTCCATGCAGAAAGATTTTATCTTCAAATACAAGAACTTTTCGTGGTTTTGTTAGTTTTCAGCAAATGAACATATTTCAGCGAGCAAGAAGTTTTTTCTTTAATAGATTAAGATTTTATCTAAAAATACAAGAACTTTTCGTGTTTCTTGTCAATTTTTGTTGATTTTCATCAATTGAACTTATTTCACTCAGCGACATCTTTCTTCTTTAAAGCAAAAAGATTTTATCTTCAAATACAAGAATTTTTCGTGGTTTTGTTAGTTTTCAGCAAATGAACATATTTCAGCGAGCAAGAAGTTGTTTCTTTAATAGATCAAGATTTTAGCTTAAAATACAAGAACTTTTTGTGGTTCTTGTCAATTTTTGTTGGTTTTCATCTGATTAACTTATTTCACTCAGCTGGATCATTCTCCTTCCATGCAGAAAGATTTTATCTTCAAATACAAGAACTTTTCGTGGTTTTGCTAGTTTTCAGCAAATGAACATATTTCAGCGAGCAAGAAGTTTTTTCTTTAATAGATTAAGATTTTATCTTAAAATACAAGAACTTTTCGTGGTTCTTGTCAATTTTTGTTGGTTTTCATCGAATGAACTTATTTCAGTCAGCTGGATCATTCTCCTTCCATGCAAACAGATTTTATCTTCAAATACAAGAACTTTTTGTGGTTTTGTTAGTTTTCAGCAAATGAACATATTTCAGCGAGCAAGAAGTTTTTTTTTAATAGATCAAGATTTTATCTTAAAATACAAGAACTTTTCGTGGTTCTTGTCAATTTTTGTTGGTTTTCATCGAATGAACTTATTTCAGTCAGCGAGAACTTTCTCCTTCCATGCAAAAAGATTTTATCTTCAAATACAAGAACTTTTCATGGTTTTGTTCGTTTTCAGCAAATGAACATATTTCAGCGAGCAAGAAGTTGTTTCTTTAATAGATCAAGATTTTAGCTTAAAATACAAGAACTTTTTGTGGTTCTTGTCAATTTTTGTTGGTTTTCATCTGATTAACTTATTTCACTCAGCTGGATCATTCTCCTTCCATGCAGAAAGATTTTATCTTCAAATACAAGAACTTTTCGTGGTTTTGCTAGTTTTCAGCAAATGAACATATTTCAGCGAGCAAGAAGTTTTTTTTTAATAGATCAAGATTTTATCTTAAAATACAAGAACTTTTCGTGGTTCTTGTCAATTTTTGTTGGTTTTCATCGAATGAACTTATTTCAGTCAGCGAGAACTTTCTCCTTCCATGCAAAAAGATTTTATCTTCAAATACAAGAACTTTTCATGGTTTTGTTCGTTTTCAGCAAATGAACATATTTCAGCGAGCAAGAAGTTTTTTCTTTAATAGATCAAGATTTTATCTTGAAATACAAGAACCTTTCGTGGTTCTTGTCAATTTTTGTTGGTTTTCATCTGATGAACTTATTTCACTCAGCTGGATCATTCTCCTTCCATGCAAACAGATTTTATCTTCAAATGCAAGAACTTTTTGTGGTTTTTTTAGTTTTCAGCAAATGAACATATTTCAGCGAGCAAGAAGTTTTTTCTTTAAAAGATCAAGATTTTATCCTAAAATACAAGATCTTTTCGTGGTTCTTGTCAATTTTTGTTGGTTTTCATCTGATGAACTTATTTCAGTCAGCTGGATCATTCTCCTTCCATGCAGAAAGATTTTATCTTCAAATACAAGAACTTTTAGTGGTTTTGGTAGTTTTCAGCAAATGAACATATTTCAGCGAGCAAGAAGTTTTTTCTTTAATAGATCAAGATTTTATCTTAAAATACAAGATCTTTTCGTGGTTCTTGTCAATTTTTGTTGGTTTTCATCGAATGAACTTATTTCAGTCAGCTGGATCATTCTCATTCCATGCAAAAAGATTTTATCTTCAAATACAAGAACTTTTCGTGGTTTTGTTAGTTTTCAGCAAATGAACATATTTCAGCGAGCAAGAAGTTTTTTCTTTAATAGATCAAGATTTTATCTTAAAATACAAGAACTTTTCGTGGTTCTTGTCAATTTTTGTTGGTTTTCATCAATTGAACTTATTTCACTCAGCGACATCTTTCTTCTTTAATGCAAAAAGATTTTATCTTCAAATACAAGAATTTTTCGTGGTTTTGTTAGTTTTCAGCAAATGAACATATTTCAGCGAGCAAGAAGTTTTTTCTTTAATAGATCAAGATTTTATCTTAAAACACAAGAACTTTTCGTGGTTCTTGTCAATTTTTGTTGGTTTTCATCTGATGAACTTATTTCAGTCAGCTGGATCATTCTCCTTCCATGCAGAAAGATTTTATCTTCAAATACAAGAACTTTTCATGGTTTTGTTAGTTTTCAGCAAATGAACATATTTCAGCGAGCAAGAAGTTTTTTCTTTAATAGATTAAGATTTTATCTAAAAATACAAGAACTTTTCGTGGTTCTTGTCAATTTTTCTTGGTTTTCATCTAATGAACTTATTTCAGTCAGCGGGATCATTCTCCTTCCATGCAAAAAGATTTTATCTTCAAATACAAGAACTTTTCGTGGTTTTGTTAGTTTTCAGCAAATGAAGATATTTCAGCGAGCAAGAAGTTTTTTCTTTAATAGATCAAGATTTTATCCTAAAATACAAGATCTTTTGGTGGTTCTTGTCAATTTTTGTTGGTTTTCATCTGATGAACTTATTTCACTCAGCTGGATCATTCTCCTTCCATGCAGAAAGATTTTATCTTCAAATACAAGAACTTTTCGTGGTTTTGCTAGTTTTCAGCAAATGAACATATTTCAGCGAGCAAGAAGTTTTTTCTTTAGTAGATGAAGATTTTATCTTAAAATACAAGAACTTTTCGTGGTTATTGTCAATTTTTGTTGGTTTTCATCGAATGAACTTATTTCAGTCAGCGAGAACTTTCTCCTTCCATGCAAAAAGATTTTATCTTCAAATACAAGAACTTTTCATGGTTTTGTTCGTTTTCAGCAAATGAACATATTTCAGCGAGCAAGAAGTTTTTTCTTTAATAGATCAAGATTTTATCTTGAAATACAAGAACCTTTCGTGGTTCTTGTCAATTTTTGTTGGTTTTCATCTGATGAACTTATTTCACTCAGCTGGATCATTCTCCTTCCATGCAAACAGATTTTATCTTCAAATGCAAGAACTTTTAGTGGTTTTGGTAGTTTTCAGCAAATGAACATATTTCAGCGAGCAAGAAGTTTATTCTTTAATCGCATAAGATTTTATCTTAAAATACAAGAACTTTTCGTGGTTCTTGTCAATTTTTGTTGGTTTTCATCGAATGAACTTATTTCAGTCAGCTGGATCATTCTCCTTCCAAGCAAAAAGATTTTATCTTCAAATACAAGAACTTTTCGTGGTTTTGTTAGTTTTCAGCAAATGAACATATTTCAGCGAGCAAGAAGTTTTTCCTTTAATAGATCAAGATTTTATCTTAAAATACAAGAACTTTTCGTGGTTCTTGTCAATTTTTGTTGGTTTTCATCTGATGAACTTATTTCAGTCAGCTGGATCATTCTCCTTCCATGCAGAAAGATTTTATCTTCAAATACAAGAACTTTTCGTGGTTTTGTGAGTTTTCAGCAAATGAACATATTTCAGCGAGCAAGAAGTTTTTTCTTTAATAGATTAAGATTTTATCTAAAAATACAAGAACTTTTCGTGGTTCTTGTCAATTTTTCTTGGTTTTCATCTAATGAACTTATTTCAGTCAGCTGGATCATTCTCCTTCCATGCAAAAAGATTTTATCTTCAAATACAAGAACTTTTCGTGGTTTTGTTAGTTTTCAGCAAATGAACATATTTCAGCGAGCAAGAAGTTTTTTCTTTAATAGATCAAGATTTTATCTTAAAATACAAGAACCTTTCGTGGTTCTTGTCAATTTTTGTTGGTTTTCATCTAATGAACTCATTTCACTCAGCTGGATCATTCTCCTTCCATGCAGAAAGATTTTATCTTCAAGTACAAGAACTTTTCGTGGTTTTGCTTGTTTTCAGCAAATGAACATATTTCAGCGAGCAAGAAGTTTTTTCTTCAATAGATTAAGATTTTATCTTAAAATACAAGAACTTTTCGTGGTTCTTGTCAATTTTTGTTGGTTTTCATCTGATGAACTTATCTCACTCAGCTGGATCATTCTCCTTCCATGCAAAAAGATTTTATCTTCAAATGCAAGAACTTTTCGTGGTTTTGTTAGTTTTCAGCAAATGAACATATTTCAGCGAGCAAGAAGTTTTTTCTTTAAGAGATCAAGATTTTATCTTAAAATACAAGAACTTTTCGTGGTTCTTGTCAATTTTTGTTGGTTTTCATCTGATGAACTTATCTCACTCAGCTGGATCATTCTCCTTCCATGCAAAAAGATTTTATCTTCAAATACAAGAACTTTTCATGGTTTTGTTCGTTTTCAGCAAATGAACATATTTCAGCGAGCAAGAAGTTTTTTCTTTAATAGATCAAGATTTTGTCTTGAAATACAAGAACCTTTCGTGGTTCTTGTCAATTTTTGTTGGTTTTCATCTGATGAACTTATTTCACTCAGCTGGATCATTCTCCTTCCATGCAAAAAGATTTTATCTTCAAATACAAGAACTTTTTGTGGTTTTTTTAGTTTTCAGCAAATGAACATATTTCAGCGAGCAAGAAGTTTTTTCTTTAATAGATCAAGATTTTATCCTAAAATACAAGATCTTTTCGTGGTTCTTGTCAATTTTTGTTGGTTTTCATCTGATGAACTTATTTCAGTCAGCTGGATCATTCTCCTTCCATGCAGAAAGATTTTATCTTCAAATACAAGAACTTTTAGTGGTTTTGGTAGTTTTCAGCAAATGAACATATTTCAGCGAGCAAGAAGTTTATTCTTTAATCGCATAAGATTTTATCTTAAAATACAAGAACTTTTCGTGGTTCTTGTCAATTTTTGTTGGTTTTCATCGAATGAACTTATTTCAGTCAGCTGGATCATTCTCCTTCCAAGCAAAAAGATTTTATCTTCAAATACTAGAACTTTTCATGGTTTTGTTAGTTTTCAGCAAATGAACATATTTCAGCGAGCAAGAAGTTTTTTCTTTAATAGATCAAGATTTTATCTTAAAATACAAGATCTTTTCGTGGTTCTTGTCAATTTTTGTTGGTTTTCATCGAATGAACTTATTTCAGTCAGCTGGATCATTCTCCTTCCATGCAAAAAGATTTTATCTTCAAATACAAGAACTTTTCGTGGTTCTTGTCAATTTTTGTTGGTTTTCATCTGATGAACTTATTTCAGTCAGCTGGATCATTCTCCTTCCATGCAGAAAGATTTTATCTTCAAATACAAGAACTTTTCGTGGTTTTGCTAGTTTTCAGCAAATGAACATATTTCAGCGAGCAAGAAGTTTTTTCTTTAATAGATTAAGATTTTATCTTAAAATACAAGAACTTTTCGTGGTTCTTGTCAATTTTTGTTGGTTTTCATCGAATGAACTTATTTCAGTCAGCTGGATCATTCTCCTTCCATGCAAAAAGATTTTATCTTCAAATACAAGAACTTTTCGTGGTTTTGTTAGTTTTCAGCAAATGAACATATTTCAGCGAGCAAGAAGTTTTTTCTTTAATAGATCAAGATTTTATCTTAAAATACAAGAACTTTTCGTGGTTCTTGTCAATTTTTGTTGGTTTTCATCTAATGAACTTATTTCACTCAGCGAGAACTTTCTCCTTCCATGCAAAAAGATTTTATCTTCAAATACAAGAACTTTTCATGGTTTTGTTCGTTTTCAGCAAATGAACATATTTCAGCGAGCAAGAAGTTTTTTCTTTAATAGATCAAGATTTTATCTTAAAATACAAGAACCTTTCGTGGTTCTTGTCAATTTTTGTTGGTTTTCATCTGATGAACTTATTTCACTCAGCTGGATCATTCTCCTTCCATGCAAAAAGATTTTATCTTCAAATACAAGAATTTTTCGTGGTTTTGTTAGTTTTCAGCAAATGAACATATTTCAGCGAGCAAGAAATTTTTCTTCAATAGATCAAGATTTTATCCTAAAATAAAAGATCTTTTCGTGGTTCTTGTCAATTTTTGTTGGTTTTAATCTGATGAACTTATTTCAGTCAGCTGGATCATTCTCCTTCCATGCAGAAAGATTTTATCTTCAAATACAAGAACTTTTCGTGGTTTTGCTAGTTTTCAGCAAATGAACATATTTCAGCGAGCAAGAAGTTTTTTCTTTAATAGCATAAGATTTTATCTTAAAATACAAGAACTTTTCGTAGTTCTTGTCAATTTTTGTTGGTTTTCATCTGATGAACTTATTTCAGTCAGCTGGATCATTCTCCTTCCATGCAGAAAGATTTTATCTTCAAATACAAGAACTTTTCGTGGTTTTGTTAGTTTTCAGCAAATGAACATATTTCAGCGAGCAAGAAGTTTTTTCTTTAATAGATCAAGATTTTATCCTAAAATACAAGATCTTTTGGTGGTTCTTGTCAATTTTTGTTGGTTTTCATCTGATGAACTTATTTCAGTCAGCGAGATCTTTCTTCTTTCATGCAAAAAGATTTTATCTTCAAATATAAGAACTTTTCGTGGTTTTGTTAGTTTTCAGCAAATGAACATATTTCAGCGAGCAAGAAGTTTTTTCTTTCATAGATTAAGATTTTATCTTAAAATACAAGAACTTTTCGTGGTTCTTGTCAATTTTTGTTGGTTTTCATCTAATGAACTTATTTCACTCAGCTAGATCTTTCTTCTTTAATGCAAAAAGATTTTATCTTCAAATACAAGAACTTTTCGTGGTTTTGTTAGTTTTCAGCAAATGAACATATTTCAGCGAGCAAGAAGTTTTTTCTTTAATAGATCAAGATTTTATCTTAAAATACAAGAACTTTTCGTGGTTCTTGTCAATTTTTGTTGGTTTTCATCGAATGAACTTATTTCACTCAGCGAGAACTTTCTCCTTCCATGCAAAAAGATTTTATCTTCAAATACAAGAACTTTTCATGGTTTTGTTCGTTTTCAGCAAATGAACATATTTCAGCGAGCAAGAAGTTTTTTCTTTAATAGATCAAGATTTTGTCTTGAAATACAAGAACCTTTCGTGGTTCTTGTCAATTTTTGTTGGTTTTCATCTGATGAACTTATTTCACTCAGCTGGATCATTCTCCTTCCATGCAAAAAGATTTTATCTTCAAATACAAGAACTTTTTGTGGTTTTTTTAGTTTTCAGCAAATGAACATATTTCAGCGAGCAAGAAGTTTTTTCTTTAATAGATCAAGATTTTATCCTAAAATACAAGATCTTTTCGTGGTTCTTGTCAATTTTTGTTGGTTTTCATCTGATGAACTTATTTCAGTCAGCTGGATCATTCTCCTTCCATGCAGAAAGATTTTATCTTCAAATACAAGAACTTTTAGTGGTTTTGGTAGTTTTCAGCAAATGAACATATTTCAGCGAGCAAGAAGTTTATTCTTTAATCGCATAAGATTTTATCTTAAAATACAAGAACTTTTCGTGGTTCTTGTCAATTTTTGTTGGTTTTCATCGAATGAACTTATTTCAGTCAGCTGGATCATTCTCCTTCCATGCAAAAAGATTTTATCTTCAAATACAAGAACTTTTCGTGGTTTTGTTAGTTTTCAGCAAATGAACATATTTCAGCGAGCAAGAAGTTTTTTCTTTAATAGATCAAGATTTTATCTTAAAATACAAGAACTTTTCGTGGTTCTTGTCAATTTTTGTTGGTTTTCATCTAATGAACTTATTTCACTCAGCGAGAACTTTCTCCTTCCATGCAAAAAGATTTTATCTTCAAATACAAGAACTTTTCATGGTTTTGTTCGTTTTCAGCAAATGAACATATTTCAGCGAGCAAGAAGTTTTTTCTTTAATAGATCAAGATTTTATCTTAAAATACAAGAACCTTTCGTGGTTCTTGTCAATTTTTGTTGGTTTTCATCTGATGAACTTATTTCACTCAGCTGGATCATTCTCCTTCCATGCAAAAAGATTTTATCTTCAAATACAAGAACTTTTTGTGGTTTTGTTAGTTTTCAGCAAATGAACATATTTCAGCGAGCAAGAAATTTTTCTTCAATAGATCAAGATTTTATCCTAAAATAAAAGATCTTTTCGTGGTTCTTGTCAATTTTTGTTGGTTTTAATCTGCTGAACTTATTTCAGTCAGCTGGATCATTCTCCTTCCATGCAGAAAGATTTTATCTTCAAATACAAGAACTTTTCGTGGTTTTGCTAGTTTTCAGCAAATGAACATATTTCAGCGAGCAAGAAGTTTTTTCTTGAATAGCATAAGATTTTATCTTAAAATACAAGAACTTTTCGTAGTTCTTGTCAATTTTTGTTGGTTTTCATCTGATGAACTTATTTCAGTCAGCTGGATCATTCTCCTTCCATGCAGAAAGATTTTATCTTCAAATACAAGAACTTTTCGTGGTTTTGTTAGTTTTCAGCAAATGAACATATTTCAGCGAGCAAGAAGTTTTTTCTTTAATAGATCAAGATTTTATCCTAAAATACAAGATCTTTTGGTGGTTCTTGTCAATTTTTGTTGGTTTTCATCTGATGAACTTATTTCAGTCAGCGAGATCTTTCTTCTTTCATGCAAAAAGATTTTATCTTCAAATATAAGAACTTTTCGTGGTTTTGTTAGTTTTCAGCAAATGAACATATTTCAGCGAGCAAGAAGTTTTTTCTTTCATAGATTAAGATTTTATCTTAAAATACAAGAACTTTTGGTGGTTCTTGTCAATTTTTGTTGGTTTTCATCTAATGAACTTATTTCACTCAGCTAGATCTTTCTTCTTTAATGCAAAAAGATTTTATCTTCAAATACAAGAACTTTTCGTGGTTTTGTTAGTTTTCAGCAAATGAACATATTTCAGCGAGCAAGAAGTTTTTTCTTTAATAGATCAAGATTTTATCTTAAAATACAAGAACTTTTCGTGGTTCTTGTCAATTTTTGTTGGTTTTCATCGAATGAACTTATTTCACTCAGCGAGAACTTTCTCCTTCCATGCAAAAAGATTTTATCTTCAAATACAAGAACTTTTCATGGTTTTGTTCGTTTTCAGCAAATGAACATATTTCAGCGAGCAAGAAGTTTTTTCTTTAATAGATCAAGATTTTGTCTTGAAATACAAGAACCTTTCGTGGTTCTTGTCAATTTTTGTTGGTTTTCATCTGATGAACTTATTTCACTCAGCTGGATCATTCTCCTTCCATGCAAAAAGATTTTATCTTCAAATACAAGAACTTTTTGTGGTTTTTTTAGTTTTCAGCAAATGAACATATTTCAGCGAGCAAGAAGTTTTTTCTTTAATAGATCAAGATTTTATCCTAAAATACAAGATCTTTTCGTGGTTCTTGTCAATTTTTGTTGGTTTTCATCTGATGAACTTATTTCAGTCAGCTGGATCATTCTCCTTCCATGCAGAAAGATTTTATCTTCAAATACAAGAACTTTTAGTGGTTTTGGTAGTTTTCAGCAAATGAACATATTTCAGCGAGCAAGAAGTTTATTCTTTAATCGCATAAGATTTTATCTTAAAATACAAGAACTTTTCGTGGTTCTTGTCAATTTTTGTTGGTTTTCATCGAATGAACTTATTTCAGTCAGCTGGATCATTCTCCTTCCAAGCAAAAAGATTTTATCTTCAAATACTAGAACTTTTCATGGTTTTGTTAGTTTTCAGCAAATGAACATATTTCAGCGAGCAAGAAGTTTTTTCTTTAATAGATCAAGATTTTAGCTTAAAATACAAGATCTTTTCGTGGTTCTTGTCAATTTTTGTTGGTTTTCATCGAATGAACTTATTTCAGTCAGCTGGATCATTCTCCTTCCATGCAAAAAGATTTTATCTTCAAATACAAGAACTTTTCGTGGTTCTTGTCAATTTTTGTTGGTTTTCATCTGATGAACTTATTTCAGTCAGCTGGATCATTCTCCTTCCATGCAGAAAGATTTTATCTTCAAATACAAGAACTTTTCGTGGTTTTGCTAGTTTTCAGCAAATGAACATATTTCAGCGAGCAAGAAGTTTTTTCTTTAATAGATTAAGATTTTATGTTAAAATACAAGAACTTTTCGTGGTTCTTGTCAATTTTTGTTGGTTTTCATCGAATGAACTTATTTCAGTCAGCTGGATCATTCTCCTTCCATGCAAAAAGATTTTATCTTCAAATACAAGAACTTTTCGTGGTTTTGTTAGTTTTCAGCAAATGAACATATTTCAGCGAGCAAGAAGTTTTTTCTTTAATAGATCAAGATTTTATCTTAAAATACAAGAACTTTTCGTGGTTCTTGTCAATTTTTGTTGGTTTTCATCTAATGAACTTATTTCACTCAGCGAGAACTTTCTCCTTCCATGCAAAAAGATTTTATCTTCAAATACAAGAACTTTTCATGGTTTTGTTCGTTTTCAGCAAATGAACATATTTCAGCGAGCAAGAAGTTTTTTCTTTAATAGATCAAGATTTTATCTTAAAATACAAGAACCTTTCGTGGTTCTTGTCAATTTTTGTTGGTTTTCATCTGATGAACTTATTTCACTCAGCTGGATCATTCTCCTTCCATGCAAAAAGATTTTATCTTCAAATACAAGAACTTTTTGTGGTTTTGTTAGTTTTCAGCAAATGAACATATTTCAGCGAGCAAGAAATTTTTCTTCAATAGATCAAGATTTTATCCTAAAATAAAAGATCTTTTCGTGGTTCTTGTCAATTTTTGTTGGTTTTAATCTGATGAACTTATTTCAGTCAGCTGGATCATTCTCCTTCCATGCAGAAAGATTTTATCTTCAAATACAAGAACTTTTCGTGGTTTTGCTAGTTTTCAGCAAATGAACATATTTCAGCGAGCAAGAAGTTTTTTCTTTAATAGCATAAGATTTTATCTTAAAATACAAGAACTTTTCGTAGTTCTTGTCAATTTTTGTTGGTTTTCATCTGATGAACTTATTTCAGTCAGCTGGATCATTCTCCTTCCATGCAGAAAGATTTTATCTTCAAATACAAGAACTTTTCGTGGTTTTGTTAGTTTTCAGCAAATGAACATATTTCAGCGAGCAAGAAGTTTTTTCTTTAATAGATCAAGATTTTATCCTAAAATACAAGATCTTTTGGTGGTTCTTGTCAATTTTTGTTGGTTTTCATCTGATGAACTTATTTCAGTCAGCGAGATCTTTCTTCTTTCATGCAAAAAGATTTTATCTTCAAATATAAGAACTTTTCGTGGTTTTGTTAGTTTTCAGCAAATGAACATATTTCAGCGAGCAAGAAGTTTTTTCTTTCATAGATTAAGATTTTATCTTAAAATACAAGAACTTTTCGTGGTTCTTGTCAATTTTTGTTGGTTTTCATCTAATGAACTTATTTCACTCAGCTAGATCTTTCTTCTTTAATGCAAAAAGATTTTATCTTCAAATACAAGAACTTTTCGTGGTTTTGTTAGTTTTCAGCAAATGAACATATTTCAGCGAGCAAGAAGTTTTTTCTTTAATAGATCAAGATTTTATCTTAAAATACAAGATCTTTTCGTGGTTCTTGTCAATTTTTGTTGGTTTTCATCGAATGAACTTATTTCAGTCAGCTGGATCATTCTCCTTCCATGCAAAAAGATTTTATCTTCAAATACAAGAACTTTTCGTGGTTTTGTTAGTTTTCAGCAAATGAACATATTTCAGCGAGCAAGAAGTTTTTTCTTTAATAGATCAAGATTTTATCTTAAAATACAAGAACTTTTCGTGGTTCTTGTCAATTTTTGTTGGTTTTCATCAATTGAACTTATTTCACTCAGCGACATCTTTCTTCTTTAATGCAAAAAGATTTCATCTTCAAATACAAGAATATTTCGTGGTTTTGTTAGTTTTCAGCAAATGAACATATTTCAGCGAGCAAGAAGTTTTTTCTTTAATAGATCAAGATTTTATCTTAAAATACAAGAACTTTTCGTGGTTCTTGTCAATTTTTGTTGGTTTTCATCTGATGAACTTATTTCAGTCAGCTGGATCATTCTCCTTCCATGCAGAAAGATTTTATCTTCAAATACAAGAACTTTTCGTGGTTTTGTTAGTTTTCAGCAAATGAACATATTTCAGCGAGCAAGAAGTTTTTTCTTTAATAGATTAAGATTTTATCTAAAAATACAAGAACTTTTCGTGGTTCTTGTCAATTTTTCTTGGTTTTCATCTAATGAACTTATTTCAGTCAGCTGGATCATTCTCCTTCCATGCAAAAAGATTTTATCTTCAAATACAAGAACTTTTCGTGGTTTTGTTAGTTTTCAGCAAATGAACATGTTTCAGCGAGCAAGAAGTTTTTTCTTTAATAGATCAAGATTTTATCTTAAAATACAAGAACCTTTCGTGGTTCTTGTCAATTTTTGTTGGTTTTCATCTAATGAACTTATTTCACTCAGCTGGATCATTCTCCTTCCATGCAAAAATATTTTATCTTCAAATACAAGAACTTTTCGTGGTTTTGTTACTTTTCAGCAAATGAACATATTTCAGCGAGCAAGAAGTTTTTTCTTTAATCGATCAAGATTTTATCCTACAATACAAGATCTTTTGGTGGTTCTTGTCAATTTTTGTTGGTTTTCATCTGATGAACTTATTTCACTCAGCTGGATCATTCTCCTTCCATGCAGAAAGATTTTATCTTCAAGTACAAGAACTTTTCGTGGTTTTGCTTGTTTTCAGCAAATGAACATATTTCAGCGAGCAAGAAGTTTTTTCTTTAATAGATTAAGATTTTATCTTAAAATACAAGAGCTTTTCGTGGTTCTTGTCAATTTTTGTTGGTTTTCATCGAATGAACTTATTTCAGTCAGCTGGATCATTCTCCTTCCATGCAAAAAGATTTTATCTTCAAATGCAAGAACTTTTCGTGGTTTTGTTAGTTTTCAGCAAATGAACATATTTCAGCGAGCAAGAAGTTTTTTCTTTAAGAGATCAAGATTTTATCCTAAAATAAAAGATCTTTTCGTGGTTCTTGTCAATTTTTGTTGGTTTTCATCTGATGAACTTATTTCAGTCAGCTGGATCATTCTCCTTCCATGCAGAAAGATTTTATCTTCAAATACAAGAACTTTTCGTGGTTTTGTTAGTTTTCAGCAAATGAACATATTTCAGCGAGCAAGAAGTTTTTTCTTTAATAGATCAAGATTTTATCTTAAAATGCAAGAACCTTTCGTGGTTCTTGTCAATTTTTGTTGGTTTTCATCTAATGAACTTATTTCAGTCAGCTGGATCATTCTCCTTCCATGCAAAAAGATTTTATCTTCAAATACAAGAACTTTTCGTGGTTTTGTTACTTTTCAGCAAATGAACATATTTCAGCGAGCAAGAAGTTTTTTCTTTAATAGATCAAGATTTTATCCTAAAATACAAGATCTTTTGGTGGTTCTTGTCAATTTTTGTTGGTTTTCATCTGATGAACTTATTTCACTCAGCTGGATCATTCTCCTTCCATGCAGAAAGATTTTATCTTCAAATACAAGAACTTTTCGTGGTTTTGCTAGTTTTCAGCAAATGAACATATTTCAGCGAGCAAGAAGTTTTTTCTTTAATAGATTAAGATTTTATCTTAAAATACAAGAACTTTTCGTGGTTCTTGTCAATTTTTGTTGGTTTTCATCGAATGAACTTATTTCACTCAGCGAGAACTTTCTCCTTCCATGCAAAAAGATTTTATCTTCAAATACAAGAACTTTTCATGGTTTTGTTCGTTTTCAGCAAATGAACATATTTCAGCGAGCAAGAAGTTTTTTCTTTAATAGATCAAGATTTTATCTTGAAATACAAGAACCTTTCGTGGTTCTTGTCAAGTTTTGTTGGTTTTCATCTGATGAACTTATTTCACTCAGCTGGCTCATTCTCCTTCCATGCAAAAAGATTTTATCTTCAAATACAAGAACTTTTTGTGGTTTTTTTAGTTTTCAGCAAATGAACATATTTCAGCGAGCAAGAAGTTTTTTCTTTAATAGATCAAGATTTTATCCTAAAATACAAGATCTTTTCGTGGTTCTTGTCAATTTTTGTTGGTTTTCATCTGATGAACTTATTTCAGTCAGCTGGATCATTCTCCTTCCATGCAGAAAGATTTTATCTTCAAATACAAGAACTTTTAGTGGTTTTGGTAGTTTTCAGCAAATGAACATATTTCAGCGAGCAAGAAGTTTTTTCTTTAATAGATCAAGATTTTATCTTAAAATACAAGAACTTTTCGTGGTTCTTGTCAATTTTTGTTGGTTTTCATCAATTGAACTTATTTCACTCAGCGACATCTTTCTTCTTTAATGCAAAAAGATTTCATCTTCAAATACAAGAATATTTCGTGGTTTTGTTAGTTTTCAGCAAATGAACATATTTCAGCGAGCAAGAAGTTTTTTCTTTAATAGATCAAGATTTTATCTTAAAATACAAGAACTTTTCGTGGTTCTTGTCAATTTTTGTTGGTTTTCATCTGATGAACTTATTTCAGTCAGCTGGATCATTCTCCTTCCATGCAGAAAGATTTTATCTTCAAATACAAGAACTTTTCGTGGTTTTGTTAGTTTTCAGCAAATGAACATATTTCAGCGAGCAAGAAGTTTTTTCTTGAATAGATTAAGATTTTATCTAAAAATACAAGAACTTTTCGTGGTTCTTGTCAATTTTTCTTGGTTTTCATCTAATGAACTTATTTCAGTCAGCTGGATCATTCTCCTTCCATGCAAAAAGATTTTATCTTCAAATACAAGAACTTTTCGTGGTTTTGTTAGTTTTCAGCAAATGAACATGTTTCAGCGAGCAAGAAGTTTTTTCTTTAATAGATCAAGATTTTATCTTAAAATACAAGAACCTTTCGTGGTTCTTGTCAATTTTTGTTGGTTTTCATCGAATGAACTTATTTCACTCAGCGAGAACTTTCTCCTTCCATGCAAAAAGATTTTATCTTCAAATACAAGAACTTTTCATGGTTTTGTTCGTTTTCAGCAAATGAACATATTTCAGCGAGCAAGAAGTTTTTTCTTTAATAGATCAAGATTTTATCTTGAAATACAAGAACCTTTCGTGGTTCTTGTCAAGTTTTGTTGGTTTTCATCTGATGAACTTATTTCACTCAGCTGGCTCATTCTCCTTCCATGCAAAAAGATTTTATCTTCAAATACAAGAACTTTTTGTGGTTTTTTTAGTTTTCAGCAAATGAACATATTTCAGCGAGCAAGAAGTTTTTTCTTTAATAGATCAAGATTTTATCCTAAAATACAAGATCTTTTCGTGGTTCTTGTCAATTTTTGTTGGTTTTCATCTGATGAACTTATTTCAGTCAGCTGGATCATTCTCCTTCCATGCAGAAAGATTTTATCTTCAAATACAAGAACTTTTAGTGGTTTTGGTAGTTTTCAGCAAATGAACATATTTCAGCGAGCAAGAAGTTTTTTCTTTAATAGATCAAGATTTTATCTTAAAATACAAGAACTTTTCGTGGTTCTTGTCAATTTTTGTTGGTTTTCATCAATTGAACTTATTTCACTCAGCGACATCTTTCTTCTTTAATGCAAAAAGATTTCATCTTCAAATACAAGAATATTTCGTGGTTTTGTTAGTTTTCAGCAAATGAACATATTTCAGCGAGCAAGAAGTTTTTTCTTTAATAGATCAAGATTTTATCTTAAAATACAAGAACTTTTCGTGGTTCTTGTCAATTTTTGTTGGTTTTCATCTGATGAACTTATTTCAGTCAGCTGGATCATTCTCCTTCCATGCAGAAAGATTTTATCTTCAAATACAAGAACTTTTTGTGGTTTTGTTAGTTTTCAGCAAATGAACATATTTCAGCGAGCAAGAAGTTTTTTCTTGAATAGATTAAGATTTTATCTAAAAATACAAGAACTTTTCGTGGTTCTTGTCAATTTTTCTTGGTTTTCATCTAATGAACTTATTTCAGTCAGCTGGATCATTCTCCTTCCATGCAAAAAGATTTTATCTTCAAATACAAGAACTTTTCGTGGTTTTGTTAGTTTTCAGCAAATGAACATGTTTCAGCGAGCAAGAAGTTTTTTCTTTAATAGATCAAGATTTTATCTTAAAATACAAGAACCTTTCGTGGTTCTTGTCAATTTTTGTTGGTTTTCATCTAATGAACTTATTTCACTCAGCTGGATCATTCTCCTTCCATGCAAAAATATTTTATCTTCAAATACAAGAACTTTTCGTGGTTTTGTTACTTTTCAGCAAATGAACATATTTCAGCGAGCAAGAAGTTTTTTCTTTAATCGATCAAGATTTTATCCTACAATACAAGATCTTTTGGTGGTTCTTGTCAATTTTTGTTGGTTTTCATCTGATGAACTTATTTCACTCAGCTGGATCATTCTCCTTCCATGCAGAAAGATTTTATCTTCAAGTACAAGAACTTTTCGTGGTTTTGCTTGTTTTCAGCAAATGAACATATTTCAGCGAGCAAGAAGTTTTTTCTTTAATAGATTAAGATTTTATCTTAAAATACAAGAGCTTTTCGTGGTTCTTGTCAATTTTTGTTGGTTTTCATCGAATGAACTTATTTCAGTCAGCTGGATCATTCTCCTTCCATGCAAAAAGATTTTATCTTCAAATGCAAGAACTTTTCGTGGTTTTGTTAGTTTTCAGCAAATGAACATATTTCAGCGAGCAAGAAGTTTTTTCTTTAAGAGATCAAGATTTTATCTTAAAATACAAGAACTTTTCGTGGTTCTTGTCAATTTTTGTTGGTTTTCATCTGATGAACTTATTTCACTCAGCTGGATCATTCTCCTTCCATGCAAAAAGATTTTATCTTCAAATACAAGAACTTTTTGTGGTTTTGTTAGTTTTCAGCAAATGAACATATTTCAGCGAGCAAGAAGTTTTTCTTCAATAGATCAAGATTTTATCCTAAAATAAAAGATCTTTTCGTGGTTCTTGTCAATTTTTGTTGGTTTTCATCTGATGAACTTATTTCAGTCAGCTGGATCATTCTCCTTCCATGCAGAAAGATTTTATCTTCAAATACAAGAACTTTTCGTGGTTTTGTTAGTTTTCAGCAAATGAACATATTTCAGCGAGCAAGAAGTTTTTTCTTTAATAGATGAAGATTTTATCTTAAAATGCAAGAACCTTTCGTGGTTCTTGTCAATTTTTGTTGGTTTTCATCTAATGAACTTATTTCAGTCAGCTGGATCATTCTCTTTCCATGCAAAAAGATTTTATCTTCAAATACAAGAACTTTTCGTGGTTTTGTTACTTTTCAGCAAATGAACATATTTCAGCGAGCAAGAAGTTTTTTCTTTCATTGATCAAGATTTTATCCTAAAATACAAGATCTTTTGGTGGTTCTTGTCAATTTTTGTTGGTTTTCATCTGATGAACTTATTTCACTCAGCTGGATCATTCTCCTTCCATGCAGAAAGATTTTATCTTCAAATACAAGAACTTTTCGTGGTTTTGCTAGTTTTCAGCAAATGAACATATTTCAGCGAGCAAGAAGTTTTTTCTTTAATAGATTAAGATTTTATCTTAAAATACAAGAACTTTTCGTGGTTCTTGTCAATTTTTGTTGGTTTTCATCGAATGAACTTATTTCACTCAGCGAGAACTTTCTCCTTCCATGCAAAAAGATTTTATCTTCAAATACAAGAACTTTTCATGGTTTTGTTCGTTTTCAGCAAATGAACATATTTCAGCGAGCAAGAAGTTTTTTCTTTAATAGATCAAGATTTTATCTTGAAATACAAGAACCTTTCGTGGTTCTTGTCAAGTTTTGTTGGTTTTCATCTGATGAACTTATTTCACTCAGCTGGATCATTCTCCTTCCATGCAAAAAGATTTTATCTTCAAATACAAGAACTTTTTGTGGTTTTTTTAGTTTTCAGCAAATGAACATATTTCAGCGAGCAAGAAGTTTTTTCTTTAATAGATCAAGATTTTATCCTAAAATACAAGATCTTTTCGTGGTTCTTGTCAATTTTTGTTGGTTTTCATCTGATGAACTTATTTCAGTCAGCTGGATCATTCTCCTTCCATGCAGAAAGATTTTATCTTCAAATACAAGAACTTTTAGTGGTTTTGGTAGTTTTCAGCAAATGAACATATTTCAGCGAGCAAGAAGTTTATTCTTTAATCGCATAAGATTTTATCTTAAAATACAAGAACTTTTCGTGGTTCTTGTCAATTTTTGTTGGTTTTCATCGAATGAACTTATTTCAGTCAGCTGGATCATTCTCCTTCCATGCAAAAAGATTTTATCTTCAAATACAAGAACTTTTCGTGGTTTTGTTAGTTTTCAGCAAATGAACATATTTCAGCGAGCAAGAAGTTTTTTCTTTAATAGATTAAGATTTTATCTTAAAATACAAGAACTTTTCGTGGTTCTTGTCAATTTTTGTTGGTTTTCATCGAATGAACTTATTTCACTCAGCGAGAACTTTCTCCTTCCATGCAAAAAGATTTTATCTTCAAATACAAGAACTTTTCATGGTTTTGTTCGTTTTCAGCAAATGAACATATTTCAGCGAGCAAGAAGTTTTTTCTTTAATAGATCAAGATTTTATCTTGAAATACAAGAACCTTTCGTGGTTCTTGTCAATTTTTGTTGGTTTTCATCTGATGAACTTATTTCACTCAGCTGGATCATTCTCCTTCCATGCAAAAAGATTTTATCTTCAAATACAAGAACTTTTTGTGGTTTTTTTAGTTTTCAGCAAATGAACATATTTCAGCGAGCAAGAAGTTTTTTCTTTAATAGATCAAGATTTTATCCTAAAATACAAGATCTTTTCGTGGTTCTTGTCAATTTTTGTTGGTTTTCATCTGATGAACTTATTTCAGTCAGCTGGATCATTCTCCTTCCATGCAGAAAGATTTTATCTTCAAATACAAGAACTTTTAGTGGTTTTGGTAGTTTTCAGCAAATGAACATATTTCAGCGAGCAAGAAGTTTATTCTTTAATCGCATAAGATTTTATCTTAAAATACAAGAACTTTTCGTGGTTCTTGTCAATTTTTGTTGGTTTTCATCGAATGAACTTATTTCAGTCAGCTGGATCATTCTCCTTCCATGCAAAAAGATTTTATCTTCAAATACAAGAACTTTTCGTGGTTCTTGTCAATTTTTGTTGGTTTTCATCTGATGAACTTATTTCAGTCAGCTGGATCATTCTCCTTCCATGCAGAAAGATTTTATCTTCAAATACAAGAACTTTTCGTGGTTTTGTTAGTTTTCAGCAAATGAACATATTTCAGCGAGCAAGAAGTTTTTTCTTTAATAGATTAAGATTTTATCTAAAAATACAAGAACTTTTCGTGGTTCTTGTCAATTTTTCTTGGTTTTCATCTAATGAACTTATTTCAGTCAGCTGGATCATTCTCCTTCCATGCAAAAAGATTTTATCTTCAAATACAAGAACTTTTCGTGGTTTTGTTACTTTTCAGCAAATGAACATATTTCAGCGAGCAAGATGTTTTTTCTTTAATCGATCAAGATTTTATCCTACAATACAAGATCTTTTGGTGGTTCTTGTCAATTTTTGTTGGTTTTAATCTGATGAACTTATTTCTGTCAGCTGGATCATTCTCCTTCCATGCAGAAAGATTTTATCTTCAAATACAAGAACTTTTCGTGGTTTTGCTAGTTTTCAGCAAATGAACATATTTCAGCGAGCAAGAAGTTTTTTCTTTAATAGCATAAGATTTTATCTTAAAATACAAGAACTTTTCGTAGTTCTTGTCAATTTTTGTTGGTTTTCATCTGATGAACTTATTTCACTCAGCTGGATCATTCTCCTTCCATGCAAAAAGATTTTATCTTCAAATACAAGAACTTTTTGTGGTTTTTTTAGTTTTCAGCAAATGAACATATTTCAGCGAGCAAGAAGTTTTTTCTTTAATAGATCAAGATTTTATCCTAAAATACAAGATCTTTTCGTGGTTCTTGTCAATTTTTGTTGGTTTTCATCTGATGAACTTATTTCAGTCAGCTGGATCATTCTCCTTCCATGCAGAAAGATTTTATCTTCAAATACAAGAACTTTTAGTGGTTTTGGTAGTTTTCAGCAAATGAACATATTTCAGCGAGCAAGAAGTTTATTCTTTAATCGCATAAGATTTTATCTTAAAATACAAGAACTTTTCGTGGTTCTTGTCAATTTTTGTTGGTTTTCATCGAATGAACTTATTTCAGTCAGCTGGATCATTCTCCTTCCATGCAAAAAGATTTTATCTTCAAATACAAGAACTTTTCGTGGTTCTTGTCAATTTTTGTTGGTTTTCATCTGATGAACTTATTTCAGTCAGCTGGATCATTCTCCTTCCATGCAGAAAGATTTTATCTTCAAATACAAGAACTTTTCGTGGTTTTGTTAGTTTTCAGCAAATGAACATATTTCAGCGAGCAAGAAGTTTTTTCTTTAATAGATTAAGATTTTATCTAAAAATACAAGAACTTTTCGTGGTTCTTGTCAATTTTTCTTGGTTTTCATCTAATGAACTTATTTCAGTCAGCTGGATCATTCTCCTTCCATGCAAAAAGATTTTATCTTCAAATACAAGAACTTTTCGTGGTTTTGTTACTTTTCAGCAAATGAACATATTTCAGCGAGCAAGAAGTTTTTTCTTTAATCGATCAAGATTTTATCCTACAATACAAGATCTTTTGGTGGTTCTTGTCAATTTTTGTTGGTTTTAATCTGATGAACTTATTTCTGTCAGCTGGATCATTCTCCTTCCATGCAGAAAGATTTTATCTTCAAATACAAGAACTTTTCGTGGTTTTGCTAGTTTTCAGCAAATGAACATATTTCAGCGAGCAAGAAGTTTTTTCTTTAATAGCATAAGATTTTATCTTAAAATACAAGAACTTTTCGTAGTTCTTGTCAATTTTTGTTGGTTTTCATCTGATGAACTTATTTCAGTCAGCTGGATCATTCTCCTTCCATGCAGAAAGATTTTATCTTCAAATACAAGAACTTTTCGTGGTTTTGTTAGTTTTCAGCAAATGAACATATTTCAGCGAGCAAGAAGTTTTTTCTTTAATAGATCAAGATTTTATCCTAAAATACAAGATCTTTTGGTGGTTCTTGTCAATTTTTGTTGGTTTTCATCTGATGAACTTATTTCAGTCAGCTGGATCATTCTCCTTCCATGCAGAAAGATTTTATCTTCAAATACAAGAGCTTTTCGTGGTTTTGCTAGTTTTCAGCAAATGAACATATTTCAGCGAGCAAGAAGTTTTTTCTTTAATAGCATAAGATTTTATCTTAAAATCCAAGAACTTTTCGTGGTTCTTGTCAATTTTTGTTGGTTTTCATCGAATGAACTTATTTCAGTCAGCTGGATCATTCTCCTTCCATGCAAAAAGAATTTATCTTCAAATACAAGAACTTTTCGTGGTTCTTGTCAATTTTTGTTGGTTTTCATCTGATGAACTTATTTCACTCAGCGATATCTTTCTTCTTTAATGCAAAAAGATTTTATCTTCAAATACAAGAATTTTTCGTGGTTTTGTAAGTTTTCAGCAAATGAACATATTTCAGCGAGCAAGAAGTTTTTTCTTTAATAGATCAAGATTTTATCTTAAAATACAAGAACTTTTCGTGGTTCTTGTCAATTTTTGTTGGCTTTCATCTGATGAACTTATTTCAGTCAGCTGGATCATTCTCCTTCCATGCAGAAAGATTTTATCTTCAAATACAAGAACTTTTCGTGGTTTTGTTAGTTTTCAGCAAATGAACATATTTCAGCGAGCAAGAAGTTTTTTCTTTAATAGATCAAGATTTTATCTTAAAATACAAGAACCTTTCGTGGTTCTTGTCAATTTTTGTTGGTTTTCATCTAATGAACTTATTTCACTCAGCTGGATCATTCTCCTTCCATGCAAAAAGATTTTATCTTCAAATACAAGAACTTTTCGTGGTTTTGTTACTTTTCAGCAAATGAACATATTTCAGCGAGCAAGAAGTTTTTTCTTTAATCGATCAAGATTTTATCTTAAAATACAAGATATTTTGGTGGTTCTTGTCAATTTTTGTTGGTTTTCATCTGATGAACTTATTTCACTCAGCTGGATCATTCTCCTTCCATGCAGAAAGATTTTATCTTCAAATACAAGAACTTTTCGTGGTTTTGCTAGTTTTCAGCAAATCAACATATTTCAGCGAGCAAGAAGTTTTTTCTTTAATAGATTAAGATTTTATCTTAAAATACAAGAACTTTTCGTGGTTCTTGTCAATTTTTGTTGGTTTTCATCGAATGAACTTATTTCAGTCAGCTGGATCATTCTCCTTCCATGCAAAAAGATTTTATCTTCAAATGCAAGAACTTTTCGTGGTTTTGTTAGTTTTCAGCAAATGAACATATTTCAGCGAGCAAGAAGTTTTTTCTTTAATAGATCAAGATTTTATCTTAAAATACAAGAACTTTTCGTGGTTCTTGTCAATTTTTGTTGGTTTTCATCTAATGAACTTATTTCACTCAGCGAGAACTTTCTCCTTCCATGCAAAAAGATTTTATCTTCAAATACAAGAACTTTTCATGGTTTTGTTCGTTTTCAGCAAATGAACATATTTCAGCGAGCAAGAAGTTTTTTCTTTAATAGATCAAGATTTTATCTTAAAATACAAGAACCTTTCGTGGTTCTTGTCAATTTTTGTTGGTTTTCATCTGATGAACTTATTTCACTCAGCTGGATCATTCTCCTTCCATGCAAAAAGATTTTATCTTCAAATACAAGAACTTTTTGTGGTTTTGTTAGTTTTCAGCAAATGAACATATTTCAGCGAGCAAGAAGTTTTTCTTCAATAGATCAAGATTTTATCCTAAAATAAAAGATCTTTTCGTGGTTCTTGTCAATTTTTGTTGGTTTTAATCTGATGAACTTATTTCACTCAGCGAGATCTTTCTTCTTTCATGCAAAAAGATTTTATCTTCAAATATAAGAACTTTTCGTGGTTTTGTTAGTTTTCAGCAAATGAACATATTTCAGCGAGCAAGAAGTTTTTTCTTTAATAGATTAAGATTTTATCTTAAAATACAAGAACTTTTCGTGGTTCTTGTCAATTTTTGTTGGTTTTCATCTAATGAACTTATTTCACTCAGCTAGATCTTTCTTCTTTAATGCAAAAAGATTTTATCTTCAAATACAAGAACTTTTCGTGGTTTTGTTAGTTTTCAGCAAATGAACATATTTCAGCGAGCAAGAAGTTTTTTCTTTAATAGATCAAGATTTTATCTTAAAATACAAGATCTTTTCGTGGTTCTTGTCAATTTTTGTTGGTTTTCATCTAATGAACTTATTTCAGTCAGCTGGATCATTCTCCTTCCATGCAAAAAGATTTTATCTTCAAATACAAGAACTTTTCGTGGTTTTGTTAGTTTTCAGCAAATGAACATATTTCAGCGAGCAAGAAGTTTTCTCTTTAATAGATCAAGATTTTATCTTAAAATACAAGATCTTTTCGTGGTTCTTGTCAATTTTTGTTGGTTTTCATCTGATGAACTTATTTCAGTCAGCTGGATCATTCTCCTTCCATGCAGAAAGATTTTATCTTCAAATACAAGAACTTTTCGTGGTTTTGTTAGTTTTCAGCAAATGAACATATTTCAGCGAGCAAGAAGTTTTTTCTTTAATAGCATAAGATTTTATCTTAAAATACAAGAACTTTTCGTGGTTCTTGTCAATTTTTGTTGGTTTTCATCGAATGAACTTATTTCACTCAGCGAGATCTTTCTTCTTTAATGCAAAAAGATTTTATCTTCAAATACAAGAACTTTTCGTGGTTTTGTTAGTTTTCAGCAAATGAACATATTTCAGCGAGCAAGAAGTTTTTTCTTTAATAGATCAAGATTGTATCTTAAAATACAAGATCTTTTCGTGGTTCTTGTCAATTTTTGTTGGTTTTCATCGAATGAACTTATTTCAGTCAGCTGGATCATTCTCCTTCCATGCAAAAAGATTTTATCTTCAAATGCAAGAACTTTTCGTGGTTTTGTTAGTTTTCAGCAAATGAACATATTTCAGCGAGCAAGAAGTTTTTTCTTTAATAGATCAAGATTTTATCTTAAAATACAAGAACTTTTCGTGGTTCTTGTCAATTTTTGTTGGTTTTCATCTAATGAACTTATTTCACTCAGCGAGAACTTTCTCCTTCCATGCAAAAAGATTTTATCTTCAAATACAAGAACTTTTCATGGTTTTGTTCGTTTTCAGCAAATGAACATATTTCAGCGAGCAAGAAGTTTTTTCTTTAATAGATCAAGATTTTATCTTAAAATACAAGAACCTTTCGTGGTTCTTGTCAATTTTTGTTGGTTTTCATCTGATGAACTTATTTCACTCAGCTGGATCATTCTCCTTCCATGCAAAAAGATTTTATCTTCAAATACAAGAACTTTTTGTGGTTTTGTTAGTTTTCAGCAAATGAACATATTTCAGCGAGCAAGAAGTTTTTCTTCAATAGATCAAGATTTTATCCTAAAATAAAAGATCTTTTCGTGGTTCTTGTCAATTTTTGTTGGTTTTAATCTGATGAACTTATTTCACTCAGCGAGATCTTTCTTCTTTCATGCAAAAAGATTTTATCTTCAAATATAAGAACTTTTCGTGGTTTTGTTAGTTTTCAGCAAATGAACATATTTCAGCGAGCAAGAAGTTTTTTCTTTAATAGATTAAGATTTTATCTTAAAATACAAGAACTTTTCGTGGTTCTTGTCAATTTTTGTTGGTTTTCATCTAATGAACTTATTTCACTCAGCTAGATCTTTCTTCTTTAATGCAAAAAGATTTTATCTTCAAATACAAGAACTTTTCGTGGTTTTGTTAGTTTTCAGCAAATGAACATATTTCAGCGAGCAAGAAGTTTTTTCTTTAATAGATCAAGATTTTATCTTAAAATACAAGATCTTTTCGTGGTTCTTGTCAATTTTTGTTGGTTTTCATCTAATGAACTTATTTCAGTCAGCTGGATCATTCTCCTTCCATGCAAAAAGATTTTATCTTCAAATACAAGAACTTTTCGTGGTTTTGTTAGTTTTCAGCAAATGAACATATTTCAGCGAGCAAGAAGTTTTCTCTTTAATAGATCAAGATTTTATCTTAAAATACAAGATCTTTTCGTGGTTCTTGTCAATTTTTGTTGGTTTTCATCTGATGAACTTATTTCAGTCAGCTGGATCATTCTCCTTCCATGCAAAAAGATTTTATCTTCAAATACAAGAACTTTTCGTGGTTTTGTTAGTTTTCAGCAAATGAACATATTTCAGCGAGCAAGAAGTTTTCTCTTTAATAGCATAAGATTTTATCTTAAAATACAAGAACTTTTCGTGGTTCTTGTCAATTTTTGTTGGTTTTCATCGAATGAACTTATTTCACTCAGCGAGATCTTTATTCTTTAATGCAAAAAGATTTTATCTTCAAATACAAGAACTTTTCGTGGTTTTGTTAGTTTTCAGCAAATGAACATATTTCAGCGAGCAAGAAGTTTTTTCTTTAATAGATCAAGATTGTATCTTAAAATACAAGATCTTTTCGTGGTTCTTGTCAATTTTTGTTGGTTTTCATCTAATGAACTTATTTCAGTCAGCTGGATCATTCTCCTTCCATGCAAAAAGATTTTATCTTCAAATACAAGAACTTTTCGTGGTTTTGTTAGTTTTCAGCAAATGAACATATTTCAGCGAGCAAGAAGTTTTTTCTTTAATAGATCAAGATTTTATCTTAAAATACAAGATCTTTTCGTGGTTCTTGTCAATTTTTGTTGGTTTTCATCTGATGAACTTATTTCAGTCAGCTGGATCATTCTCCTTCCATGCAGAAAGATTTTATCTTCAAATACAAGAACTTTTCGTGGTTTTGTTAGTTTTCAGCAAATGAACACATTTCAGCGAGCAAGAAGTTTTTTCTTTAATAGATCAAGATTTTATCTTAAAATACAAGAACCTTTCGTGGTTCTTGTCAATTTTTGTTGGTTTTCATCGAATGAACTTATTTCAGTCAGCTGGATCATTCTCCTTCCATGCAAAAAGATTTTATCTTCAAATGCAAGAACTTTTCGTGGTTTTGTTAGTTTTCAGCAAATGAACATATTTCAGCGAGCAAGAAGTTTTTTCTTTAATAGATCAAGATTTTATCTTAAAATACAAGAACTTTTCGTGGTTCTTGTCAATTTTTGTTGGTTTTCATCTAATGAACTTATTTCACTCAGCGAGAACTTTCTCCTTCCATGCAAAAAGATTTTATCTTCAAATACAAGAACTTTTCATGGTTTTGTTCGTTTTCAGCAAATGAACATATTTCAGCGAGCAAGAAGTTTTTTCTTTAATAGATCAAGATTTTATCTTAAAATACAAGAACCTTTCGTGGTTCTTGTCAATTTTTGTTGGTTTTCATCTGATGAACTTATTTCACTCAGCTGGATCATTCTCCTTCCATGCAAAAAGATTTTATCTTCAAATACAAGAACTTTTTGTGGTTTTGTTAGTTTTCAGCAAATGAACATATTTCAGCGAGCAAGAAGTTTTTCTTCAATAGATCAAGATTTTATCCTAAAATAAAAGATCTTTTCGTGGTTCTTGTCAATTTTTGTTGGTTTTCATCTGATGAACTTATTTCACTCAGCGAGATCTTTCTTCTTTCATGCAAAAAGATTTTATTTTCAAATATAAGAACTTTTCGTGGTTTTGTTAGTTTTCAGCAAATGAACATATTTCAGCGAGCAAGAAGTTTTTTCTTTAATAGATTAAGATTTTATCTTAAAATACAAGAACTTTTCGTGGTTCTTGTCAATTTTTGTTGGTTTTCATCTAATGAACTTATTTCACTCAGCTAGATCTTTCTTCTTTAATGCAAAAAGATTTTATCTTCAAATACAAGAACTTTTCGTGGTTTTGTTAGTTTTCAGCAAATGAACATATTTCAGCGAGCAAGAAGTTTTTTCTTTAATAGATCAAGATTTTATCTTAAAGTACAAGATCTTTTCGTGGTTCTTGTCAATTTTTGTTGGTTTTCATCTAATGAACTTATTTCAGTCAGCTGGATCATTCTCCTTCCATGCAAAATGATTTTATCTTCAAATACAAGAACTTTTCGTGGTTTTGTTAGTTTTCAGCAAATGAACATATTTCAGCGAGCAAGAAGTTTTCTCTTTAATAGATCAAGATTTTATCTTAGAATACAAGATCTTTTCGTGGTTCTTGTCAATTTTTGTTGGTTTTCATCTGATGAACTTATTTCAGTCAGCTGGATCATTCTCCTTCCATGCAAAAAGATTTTATCTTCAAATCCAAGAACCTTTCGTGGTTTTGTTAGTTTTCAGCAAATGAACATATTTCAGCGAGCAAGAAGTTTTTTCTTTAATAGATGAAGATTTTATCTAAAAATCCAAGAACTTTTCGTGGTTCTTGTCAATTTTTGTTGGTTTTCATCTAATGAACTTATTTCAGTCAGCTGGATCATTCTCCTTCCATGCAAAAAGATTTTATCTTCAAATACAAGAACTTTTCGTGGTTCTGTTCGTTTTCAGCAAATGAATATATTTCAGCGAGCAAGAAGTTTTTTCTTTAATAGATCAAGATTTTAACTTAAAATACAAGAACCTTTCGTGGTTCTTGTCAATTTTTGTTGATTTTCATCGAATGAACTTATTTCAGTCATCTGGATCATTCTCCTTCCATGCAAAAAGATTTTATCTTCAAATACAAGAACTTTTCGTGGTTTTGTTAGTTTTCAGCAAATGAACATATGAAATAAATTGACAAGAACCACGAAAAGTTCTTGTATTTTAAGATAAAATCTTAATCTATCAAAGAAAAAACTTCTTGCTCGCTGAAATATGTTCATTTGCTGAAAACTAACAAAACCACGAAAAGTTCTTGTATTTGAAGATAAAATCTTTTTGCATGAAAGAAGAAAGATCTCGCTGAGTGAAATAAGTTCAATTGATGAAAACCAACAAAAATTGACAAGAACCACGAAAAGATCTTGTATTTTAAGATAAAATCTTGATCTATTAAAGAAAAAACTTCTTGCTCGCTGAAATATGTTCATTTGCTGAAAACTAACAAAACCACGAAAAGTTCTTGTATTTGAAGATAAAATCTTTTTGCATGGAACGAGAATGATCTTGCTGACTGAAACAAGTTTCTTAGATGAAAACTAACAAAAATTGACCAGAACCACGAAAAGGTCTTGTATTTTAAGATAAAATCTTGATCTTTTAAAGAAAAAACTTCTTGCTCGCTGAAATATGTTCATTTGCTGAAAACTAACAAAACCACGAAAAGTTCTTGTATTTGAAGATAAAATATTTTTGCATTAAAGAAGAAAGATCTCGCTGAGTGAAATAAGTTCATTCGATGAAAACCAACAAAAATTGACAAGAACCACGAAAAGTTCTTGTATTTTAAGATAAAATCTTAATCTATTGAAGAAAAAACTTCTTGCTCGCTGAAATATGTTCATTTGCTGAAAACTAACAAAACCACGAAAAGTTCTTGTATTTGAAGATAAAATCTTTTTGCATGGAACGAGAATGATCCAGCTGACTGAAATAAGTTTCTTCGATGAAAACCAACAAAAATTGACCAGAACCACGAAAAGTTCTTGGATTTTTAGATAAAATCTTCATCTATTAAAGAAAAAACTTCTTGCTCGCTGAAATATGTTCATTTGATGAAAACTAACAAAACCACGAAAAGTTCTTGTATTTGAAGATAAAATCTTTTTGCATGGAAGGAGAAAGATCCAGCTGAGTGAAATAAGTTCATCAGATGAAAACCAACAAAAATTGACAAGAACCACGAAAAGATCTTGTATTTTAAGATAAAATCTTGATCTATCAAAGAAAAAACTTCTTGCTCGCTGAAATATGTTCATTTGCTGAAAACTAACAAAACCACGAAAAGTTCTTGTATTTGAAGATAAAATCTTTTTGCATGAAAGAAGAAAGATCTCGCTGAGTCAAATAAGTTCATTTGATGAAAACCAACAAAAATTGACAAGAACCACGAAAAGATCTTGTATTTTAAGATAAAATCTTGATCTATTAAAGAAAAAACTTCTTGCTCGCTGAAATATGTTCATTTGCTGAAAACTAACAAAACCACGAAAAGTTCTTGTATTTGAAGATAAAATCTTTTTGCATGGAACGAGAATGATCTTGCTGACTGAAATAAGTTTCTTAGATGAAAACCAACAAAAATTGACCAGAACCACGAAAAGGTCTTGTATTTTAAGATAAAATCTTGATCTTTTAAAGAAAAAACTTCTTGCTCGCTGAAATATGTTCATTTGCTGAAAACTAACAAAACCACGAAAAATTCTTGTATATGAAGATAAAATCTTTTTGCATTAAAGAAGAAAGATCTCGCTGAGTGAAATAAGTTCATTTGATGAAAACCAGCAAAAATTGACAAGAACCACGAAAAGTTCTTGTATTTTAAGATAAAATCTTAATCTATTAAAGAAAAAACTTCTTGCTCGCTGAAATATGTTCATTTGCTGAAAACTAACAAAACCACAAAAAGTTCTTGTATTTGAAGATAAAATCTTTTTGCATGGAAGGAGAATGATCCAGCTGACTGAAAGAAGATCATTCGATGAAAACCAACAAAAATTGAAAGGAGCCACGAAAAGTTCTTGTATTTTTACATAAAATCTGAATCTATTGAAGAAAAAACTTCTTGCTTGCTGAAATATGTTCATTTGCTGAAAACTAACAAAACCACGAAAAGTTCTTGTATTTGAAGATAAAATCTTTTTGCATGGAAGGAGAATGATCCAGCTGACTGAAATAAGTTCATTCGATGAAAATCAACAAACATTGACAAGAACCACGAAAGGTTCTTGTATTTTAAGTTAAAATCTTGATCTATTAAAGAAAAAACTTCTTGCTCGCTGAAATATGTTCATTTGCTGAAAACGAACAAAACCACGAAAAGTTCTTGTATTTGAAGATAAAATCTTTTTGCATGGAACGAGAATGATCCAGCTGACTGAAATAAGTTTCTTCGATGAAAACCAACAAAAATTGACCAGAACCACGAAAAGTTCTTGGATTTTTAGATAAAATCTTCATCTATTAAAGAAAAAACTTCTTGCTCGCTGAAATATGTTCATTTGATGAAAACTAACAAAACCACGAAAAGTTCTTGTATTTGAAGATAAAATCTTTTTGCATGGAAGGAGAAAGATCCAGCTGAGTGAAATAAGTTCATCAGATGAAAACCAACAAAAATTGACAAGAACCACGAAAAGATCTTGTATTTTAAGATAAAATCTTGATCTATCAAAGAAAAAACTTCTTGCTCGCTGAAATATGTTCATTTGCTGAAAACTAACAAAACCACGAAAAGTTCTTGTATTTGAAGATAAAATCTTTTTGCATGAAAGAAGAAAGATCTCGCTGAGTGAAATAAGTTCATTTGATGAAAACCAACAAAAATTGACAAGAACCACGAAAAGATCTTGTATTTTAAGATAAAATCTTGATCTATTAAAGAAAAAACTTCTTGCTCGCTGAAATATGTTCATTTGCTGAAAACTAACAAAACCACGAAAAGTTCTTGTATTTGAAGATAAAATCTTTTTGCATGGAACGAGAATGATCTTGCTGACTGAAATAAGTTTCTTAGATGAAAACCAACAAAAATTGACCAGAACCACGAAAAGGTCTTGTATTTTAAGATAAAATCTTGATCTTTTAAAGAAAAAACTTCTTGCTCGCTGAAATATGTTCATTTGCTGAAAACTAACAAAACCACGAAAAATTCTTGTATATGAAGATAAAATCTTTTTGCATTAAAGAAGAAAGATCTCGCTGAGTGAAATAAGTTCATTTGATGAAAACCAACAAAAATTGACAAGAACCACGAAAAGTTCTTGTATTTTAAGATAAAATCTTAATCTATTAAAGAAAAAACTTCTTGCTCGCTGAAATATGTTCATTTGCTGAAAACTAACAAAACCACAAAAAGTTCTTGTATTTGAAGATAAAATCTTTTTGCATGGAAGGAGAATGATCCAGCTGACTGAAAGAAGATCATTCGATGAAAACCAACAAAAATTGAAAGGAGCCACGAAAAGTTCTTGTATTTTTACATAAAATCTGAATCTATTGAAGAAAAAACTTCTTGCTTGCTGAAATATGTTCATTTGCTGAAAACTAACAAAACCACGAAAAGTTCTTGTATTTGAAGATAAAATCTTTTTGCATGGAAGGAGAATGATCCAGCTGACTGAAATAAGTTCATTCGATGAAAATCAACAAAAATTGACAAGAACCACGAAAGGTTCTTGTATTTTAAGTTAAAATCTTGATCTATTAAAGAAAAAACTTCTTGCTCGCTGAAATATGTTCATTTGCTGAAAACGAACAAAACCACGAAAAGTTCTTGTATTTGAAGATAAAATCTTTTTGCATGGAAGGAGAATGATCCAGCTGACTGAAATAAGTTCATTAGATGAAAACCAACAAAAATTGACAAGAACCACGAAAAGTTCTTGGATTTTTAGATAAAATCTTCATCTATTAAAGAAAAAACTTCTTGCTCGCTGAAATATGTTCATTTGCTGAAAACTGACAAAACCACGAAAAGTTCTTGGATTTGAAGATAAAATCTTTTTGCATGGAAGGAGAAAGTTCTCGCTGAGTAAAATAAGTTCATTAGATGAAAACCAACAAAAATTGACAAGAACCACGAAAAGTTCTTGTATTTTAAGATAAAATCTTGATCTATTAAAGAAAAAACTTCTTGCTCGCTGAAATATGTTCATTTGCTGAAAACTAACAAAACCACGAAAAGTTCTTGTATTTGAAGATAAAATCTTTTTGCATGGAACGAGAATGATCCAGCTGACTGAAATAAGTTTCTTAGATGAAAACCAACAAAAATTGACCAGAACCACGAAAAGTTCTTGGATTTTTAGATAAAATCTTCATCTATTAAAGAAAAAACTTCTTGCTCGCTGAAATATGTTCATTTGATGAAAACTAACAAAACCACGAAAAGTTCTTGTATTTGAAGATAAAATCTTTTTGCATGGAAGGAGAAAGATCCAGCTGAGTGAAATAAGTTCATCAGATGAAAACCAACAAAAATTGACAAGAACCACGAAAAGATCTTGTATTTTAAGATAAAATCTTGATCTATCAAAGAAAAAACTTCTTGCTCGCTGAAATATGTTCATTTGCTGAAAACTAACAAAACCACGAAAAGTTCTTGTATTTGAAGATAAAATCTTTTTGCATGAAAGAAGAAAGATCTCGCTGAGTGAAATAAGTTCATTTGATGAAAACCAACAAAAATTGACAAGAACCACGAAAAGATCTTGTATTTTAAGATAAAATCTTGATCTATTAAAGAAAAAACTTCTTGCTCGCTGAAATATGTTCATTTGCTGAAAACTAACAAAACCACGAAAAGTTCTTGTATTTGAAGATAAAATCTTTTTGCATGGAACGAGAATGATCTTGCTGACTGAAATAAGTTTCTTAGATGAAAACCAACAAAAATTGACCAGAACCACGAAAAGGTCTTGTATTTTAAGATAAAATCTTGATCTTTTAAAGAAAAAACTTCTTGCTCGCTGAAATATGTTCATTTGCTGAAAACTAACAAAACCACGAAAAATTCTTGTATTTGAAGATAAAATCTTTTTGCATGGAAGGAGAATGATCTCGCTGAGTGAAATAAGTTCATTTGATGAAAACCAACAAAAATTGACAAGAACCACGAAAAGATCTTGTATTTTAAGATAAAATCTTGATCTATTAAAGAAAAAACTTCTTGCTCGCTGAAATATGTTCATTTGCTGAAAACTAACAAAACCACGAAAAGTTCTTGTATTTGAAGATAAAATCTTTTTGCATGGAACGAGAATGATCTTGCTGACTGAAATAAGTTTCTTAGATGAAAACCAACAAAAATTGACCAGAACCACGAAAAGGTCTTGTATTTTAAGATAAAATCTTGATCTTTTAAAGAAAAAACTTCTTGCTCGCTGAAATATGTTCATTTGCTGAAAACTAACAAAACCACGAAAAATTCTTGTATATGAAGATAAAATCTTTTTGCATTAAAGAAGAAAGATCTCGCTGAGTGAAATAAGTTCATTTGATGAAAACCAACAAAAATTGACAAGAACCACGAAAAGTTCTTGTATTTTAAGATAAAATCTTAATCTATTAAAGAAAAAACTTCTTGCTCGCTGAAATATGTTCATTTGCTGAAAACTAACAAAACCACAAAAAGTTCTTGTATTTGAAGATAAAATCTTTTTGCATGGAAGGAGAATGATCCAGCTGACTGAAAGAAGATCATTCGATGAAAACCAACAAAAATTGAAAGGAGCCACGAAAAGTTCTTGTATTTTTACATAAAATCTGAATCTATTGAAGAAAAAACTTCTTGCTTGCTGAAATATGTTCATTTGCTGAAAACTAACAAAACCACGAAAAGTTCTTGTATTTGAAGATAAAATCTTTTTGCATGGAAGGAGAATGATCCAGCTGACTGAAATAAGTTCATTCGATGAAAATCAACAAAAATTGACAAGAACCACGAAAGGTTCTTGTATTTTAAGTTAAAATCTTGATCTATTAAAGAAAAAACTTCTTGCTCGCTGAAATATGTTCATTTGCTGAAAACGAACAAAACCACGAAAAGTTCTTGTATTTGAAGATAAAATCTTTTTGCATGGAAGGAGAATGATCCAGCTGACTGAAATAAGTTCATTAGATGAAAACCAACAAAAATTGACAAGAACCACGAAAAGTTCTTGGATTTTTAGATAAAATCTTCATCTATTAAAGAAAAAACTTCTTGCTCGCTGAAATATGTTCATTTGCTGAAAACTGACAAAACCACGAAAAGTTCTTGGATTTGAAGATAAAATCTTTTTGCATGGAAGGAGAAAGTTCTCGCTGAGTAAAATAAGTTCATTAGATGAAAACCAACAAAAATTGACAAGAACCACGAAAAGTTCTTGTATTTTAAGATAAAATCTTGATCTATTAAAGAAAAAACTTCTTGCTCGCTGAAATATGTTCATTTGCTGAAAACTAACAAAACCACGAAAAGTTCTTGTATTTGAAGATAAAATCTTTTTGCATGGAACGAGAATGATCCAGCTGACTGAAATAAGTTTCTTAGATGAAAACCAACAAAAATTGACCAGAACCACGAAAAGTTCTTGGATTTTTAGATAAAATCTTCATCTATTAAAGAAAAAACTTCTTGCTCGCTGAAATATGTTCATTTGATGAAAACTAACAAAACCACGAAAAGTTCTTGTATTTGAAGATAAAATCTTTTTGCATGGAAGGAGAAAGATCCAGCTGAGTGAAATAAGTTCATCAGATGAAAACCAACAAGAATTGACAAGAACCACGAAAAGATCTTGTATTTTAAGATAAAATCTTGATCTATCAAAGAAAAAACTTCTTGCTCGCTGAAATATGTTCATTTGCTGAAAACTAACAAAACCACGAAAAGTTCTTGTATTTGAAGATAAAATCTTTTTGCATGAAAGAAGAAAGATCTCGCTGAGTGAAATAAGTTCATTTGATGAAAACCAACAAAAATTGACAAGAACCACGAAAAGATCTTGTATTTTAAGATAAAATCTTGATCTATTAAAGAAAAAACTTCTTGCTCGCTGAAATATGTTCATTTGCTGAAAACTAACAAAACCACGAAAAGTTCTTGTATTTGAAGATAAAATCTTTTTGCATGGAACGAGAATGATCTTGCTGACTGAAATAAGTTTCTTAGATGAAAACCAACAAAAATTGACCAGAACCACGAAAAGGTCTTGTATTTTAAGATAAAATCTTGATCTTTTAAAGAAAAAACTTCTTGCTCGCTGAAATATGTTCATTTGCTGAAAACTAACAAAACCACGAAAAATTCTTGTATTTGAAGATAAAATCTTTTTGCATGGAAGGAGAATGATCCAGCTGACTGAAAGAAGATCATTCGATGAAAACCAACAAAAATTGAAAGGAGCCACGAAAAGTTCTTGTATTTTTACATAAAATCTGAATCTATTGAAGAAAAAACTTCTTGCTTGCTGAAATATGTTCATTTGCTGAAAACTAACAAAACCACGAAAAGTTCTTGTATTTGAAGATAAAATCTTTTTGCATGGAAGGAGAATGATCCAGCTGACTGAAATAAGTTCATTCGATGAAAATCAACAAAAATTGACAAGAACCACGAAAGGTTCTTGTATTTTAAGTTAAAATCTTGATCTATTAAAGAAAAAACTTCTTGCTCGCTGAAATATGTTCATTTGCTGAAAACGAACAAAACCATGAAAAGTTCTTGTATTTGAAGATAAAATCTTTTTGCATGGAAGGAGAATGATCCAGCTGACTGAAATAAGTTCATTAGATGAAAACCAACAAAAATTGACAAGAACCACGAAAAGTTCTTGGATTTTTAGATAAAATCTTCATCTATTAAAGAAAAAACTTCTTGCTCGCTGAAATATGTTCATTTGCTGAAAACTGACAAAACCACGAAAAGTTCTTGGATTTGAAGATAAAATCTTTTTGCATGGAAGGAGAAAGTTCTCGCTGAGTAAAATAAGTTCATCAGATGAAAACCAACAAAAATTGACAAGAACCACGAAAAGTTCTTGTATTTTAAGATAAAATCTTGATCTATTAAAGAAAAAACTTCTTGCTCGCTGAAATATGTTCATTTGCTGAAAACTAACAAAACCACGAAAAGTTCTTGTATTTGAAGATAAAATCTTTTTGCATGGAACGAGAATGATCCAGCTGACTGAAATAAGTTTCTTCGATGAAAACCAACAAAAATTGACCAGAACCACGAAAAGTTCTTGGATTTTTAGATAAAATCTTCATCTATTAAAGAAAAAACTTCTTGCTCGCTGAAATATGTTCATTTGATGAAAACTAACAAAACCACGAAAAGTTCTTGTATTTGAAGATAAAATCTTTTTGCATGGAAGGGGAAAGATCCAGCTGAGTGAAATAAGTTCATCAGATGAAAACCAACAAAAATTGACAAGAACCACGAAAAGATCTTGTATTTTAAGATAAAATCTTGATCTATCAAAGAAAAAACTTCTTGCTCGCTGAAATATGTTCATTTGCTGAAAACTAACAAAACCACGAAAAGTTCTTGTATTTGAAGATAAAATCTTTTTGCATGAAAGAAGAAAGATCTCGCTGAGTGAAATAAGTTCATTTGATGAAAACCAACAAAAATTGACAAGAACCACGAAAAGATCTTGTATTTTAAGATAAAATCTTGATCTATTAAAGAAAAAACTTCTTGCTCGCTGAAATATGTTCATTTGCTGAAAACTAACAAAACCACGAAAAGTTCTTGTATTTGAAGATAAAATCTTTTTGCATGGAACGAGAATGATCTTGCTGACTGAAATAAGTTTCTTAGATGAAAACCAACAAAAATTGACCAGAACCACGAAAAGGTCTTGTATTTTAAGATAAAATCTTGATCTTTTAAAGAAAAAACTTCTTGCTCGCTGAAATATGTTCATTTGCTGAAAACTAACAAAACCACGAAAAATTCTTGTATATGAAGATAAAATCTTTTTGCATTAAAGAAGAAAGATCTCGCTGAGTGAAATAAGTTCATTTGATGAAAACCAACAAAAATTGACAAGAACCACGAAAAGTTCTTGTATTTTAAGATAAAATCTTAATCTATTAAAGAAAAAACTTCTTGCTCGCTGAAATATGTTCATTTGCTGAAAACTAACAAAACCACAAAAAGTTCTTGTATTTGAAGATAAAATCTTTTTGCATGGAAGGAGAATGATCCAGCTGACTGAAAGAAGATCATTCGATGAAAACCAACAAAAATTGAAAGGAGCCACGAAAAGTTCTTGTATTTTTACATAAAATCTGAATCTATTGAAGAAAAAACTTCTTGCTTGCTGAAATATGTTCATTTGCTGAAAACTAACAAAACCACGAAAAGTTCTTGTATTTGAAGATAAAATCTTTTTGCATGGAAGGAGAATGATCCAGCTGACTGAAATAAGTTCATTCGATGAAAATCAACAAAAATTGACAATAACCACGAAAGGTTCTTGTATTTTAAGTTAAAATCTTGATCTATTAAAGAAAAAACTTCTTGCTCGCTGAAATATGTTCATTTGCTGAAAACTAACAAAACCACGAAAAGTTCTTGTATTTGAAGATAAAATCTTTTTGCATGGAACGAGAATGCTCTAGCTGACTGAAATAAGTTTCTTAGATGAAAACCAACAAAAATTGACCAGAACCACGAAAAGGTCTTGTATTTTAAGATAAAATCTTGATCTTTTAAAGAAAAAACTTCTTGCTCGCTGAAATATGTTCATTTGCTGAAAACTAACAAAACCACGAAAAATTCTTGTATTTGAAGATAAAATCTTTTTTCATTGAAGAAGAAAGATCTCGCTGAGTGAAATAAGTTCATTTGATGAAAACCAACAAAAATTGACAAGAACCACGAAAAGATCTTGTATTTTAAGATAAAATCTTGATCTATTAAAGAAAAAACTTCTTGCTCGCTGAAATATGTTCATTTGCTGAAAACTAGCAAAACCACGAAAAGTTCTTGTATTTGAAGATAAAATCTTTTTGCATGGAAGGAGAATGATCCAGCTGACTGAAATAAGTTCATTCGATGAAAACCAACATAAATTGACAAGAACCACGAAAAGTTCTTGTATTTTAAGATAAAATCTTATGCTATGAAAGAAAAAACTTCTTGCTCGCTGAAATATGTTCATTTGCTGAAAACTAACAAAACCACGAAAAGTTCTTGTATTTGAAGATAAAATCTTTCTGCATGGAAGGAGAATGATCCAGCTGACAGAAATGAGTTCATCAGATGAAAACCAACAAAAATTGACAAGAACCACGAAAAGATCTTGTATTTTAAGACAAAATCTTATGCTATGAAAGAAAAAACTTCTTGCTCGCTGAAATATGTTCATTTGCTGAAAACTAACAAAACCACGAAAAGTTCTTGTATTTGAAGATAAAATCTTTCTGCATGTAAGGAGAATGATCCAGCTGACTGAAATAAGTTCATTCGATGAAAACCAACAAAAATTGACAAGAACCACGAAAAGTTCTTGTATTTTAAGATAAAATCTTATGCTATGAAAGAAAAAACTTCTTGCTCGCTGAAATATGTTCATTTGCTGAAAACTAACAAAACCACGAAAAGTTCTTGTATTTGAAGATAAAATCTTTCTGCATGGAAGGAGAATGATCCAGCTGACTGAAATGAGTTCATCAGATGAAAACCAACAAAAATTGACAAGAACCACGAAAAGATCTTGTATTTTAAGATAAAATCTTATGCTATGAAAGAAAAAGCTTCTTGCTCGCTGAAATATGTTCATTTGCTGAAAACTAACAAAACCACGAAAAGTTCTTGTATTTGAAGATAAAATCTTTCTGCATGGAAGGAGAATGATCCAGCTGACTGAAATAAGTTCATTCGATGAAAACCAACAAAAATTGACAAGAACCACGAAAAGTTCTTGTATTTTCAGATAAAATCTTATGCTATTAAAGAAAAAACTTCTTGCTCGCTGAAATATGTTCATTTGCTGAAAACTAACAAAACCACGAAAAGTTCTTGCATTTGAAGATAAAATCTTTTTGCATGGAAGGAGAATGATCCAGCTGACTGAAATAAGTTCATGAGATGAAAACCAACAAAAATTGACAAGAACCACGAAAAGTTCTTGTATTTTCAGATAAAATCTTATGCTATTAAAGAAAAAACTTCTTGCTCGCTGAAATATGTTCATTTGCTGAAAACTAACAAAACCACGAAAAGTTCTTGTATTTGAAGATAAAATCTTTTTGCATTAAAGAAGAAAGATCTCGCTGAGTGAAATAAGTTCATTCGATGAAAACCAACAAAAATTGACAAGAACCACGAAAAGTTCTTGTATTTTAAGATAAAATCTTATGCTATTAAAGAAAAAACTTCTTGCTCGCTGAAATATGTTCATTTGCTGAAAACTAACAAAACCACGAAAAGTTCTTGTATTTGAAGATAAAATCTTTCTGCATGGAAGGAGAATGATCCAGCTGACTGAAATAAGTTCATCAGATGAAAACCAACAAAAATTGACAAGAACCACGAAAAGATCTTGTATTTTAAGATAAAATCTTGATCTATTAAAGAAAAAACTTCTTGCTCGCTGAAATATGTTCATTTGCTGAAAACTAACAAAACCACGAAAAGTTCTTGTATTTGAAGATAAAATCTTTTTGCATGGAAGGAGAATGATCCAGCTGACTGAAATAAGTTCATCAGATGAAAACCAACAAAAATTGACAAGAACCACGAAAAGATCTTGTATTTTAAGATAAAATCTTGATCTATTAAAGAAAAAACTTCTTGCTCGCTGAAATATCTTCATTTGCTGAAAACTAACAAAACCACGAAAAGTTCTTGTATTTGAAGATAAAATCTTTTTGCATTAAAGAAGAAAGATCTAGCTGAGTGAAATAAGTTCATTAGATGAAAACCAACAAAAATTGACAAGAACCACGAAAAGTTCTTGTATTTTAAGATAAAATCTTCATCTATTAAAGAAAAAACTTCTTGCTCGCTGAAATATGTTCATTTGCTGAAAACTAACAAAACCACGAAAAGTTCTTATATTTGAAGATAAAATCTTTTTGCATTAAAGAAGAAAGATCTCGCTGACTGAAATAAGTTCATTAGATGAAAACCAAGAAAAGTTGACAAGAGCCACGAAAAGTTCTTGTATTTTAAGATAAAATCTTATGCTATTAAAGAAAAAACTTCTTGCTCGCTGAAATATGTTCATTTGCTGAAAACTAACAAAACCACGAAAAGTTCTTGTATTTGAAGATAAAATCTTTCTGCATGGAAGGAGAATGATCCAGCTGACTGAAATAAGTTCATCAGATGAAAACCAACAAAAATTGACAAGAACCACGAAAAGATCTTGTACTTTAAGATAAAATCTAGATCTATCAAAGAAAAAACTTCTTGCTCGCTGAAATATGTTCATTTGCTGAAAACTCACAAAACCACGAAAAGTTCTTGTATTTGAAGATAAAATCTTTTTGCATGAAAGAAGAAAGATCTCGCTGAGTGAAATAAGTTCATTTGATGAAAACCAACAAAAATTGACAAGAACCACGAAAAGATCTTGTATTTTAAGATAAAATCTTTTTGCATGGAAGGAGAATGATCCAGCTGACTGAAATAAGTTCATTAGATGAAAACCAACAAAAATTGACAAGAACCACGAAAAGATCTTGTATTTTAAGATAAAGTTTTGATCTATTAAAGAAAAAACTTCTTGCTCGCTGAAATATGTTCATTTGCTGAAAACGAACAAAACCACGAAAAGTTCTTGTATTTGAAGATAAAATCTTTTTGCATGAAAGAAGAAAGATCTCGCTGAGTGAAATAAGTTCATTTGATGAAAACCAACAAAAATTGACATGAACCACGAAAAGATCTTGTATTTTCAGATAAAATCTTGATCTATTAAAGAAAAAACTTCTTGCTCGCTGAAATATGTTCATTTGCTGAAAAAGAACAAAACCACGAAAAGTTCTTGTATTTGAAGATAAAATCTTTTTGCATGGAACGAGAATGCTCCAGCTGACTGAAATAAGTTCATCAGATGAAAACCAACAAAAATTGACAAGAACCACGAAAAGTTCTTGTATTTTTAGATAAAATCTTAATCTATTAAAGAAAAAACTTCTTGCTCGCTGAAATATGTTCATTTGCTGAAAACTAACAAAACCACGAAAAGTTCTTCTATTGGAAGATAAAATCCTTTTGCATGGAAGGAGAATGATCCAGCTGACTGAAATAAGTTCATCAGATGAAAACCAACAAAAATTGACAAGAACCACGAAAAGATCTTGTATTTTAAGATAAAATCTTGATCTATTAAAGAAAAAACTTCTTGCTCGCTGAAATATGTTCATTTGCTGAAAACTAACAAAACCACGAAAAATTCTTGTATTTGAAGATAAAATCTTTTTGCGTTAAAGAAGAAAGATCTCGCTGAGTGAAATAAGTTCATTTGATGAAAACCAACAAAAATTGACAAGAACCACGAAAAGATCTTGTATTTTAAGATAAAATCTTGATCTATTAAAGAAAAAACTTCTTGCTCGCTGAAATATGTTCATTTGCTGAAAACTAACAAAACCACGAAAAGTTCTTGTATTTGAAGATAAAATCTTTTTGCATGGAAGGAGAATGATCCAGCTGACTGAAATAAGTTCATTCGATGAAAACCAACAAAAATTGACAAGTACCACGAAAAGTTCTTGTATTTTAAGATAAAATCTTATGCTATTAAAGAAAAAACTTCTTGCTCTCTGAAATATGTTCATTTGCTGAAAACTAACAAAACCACGAAATGTTCTTGTATTTGAAGATAAAATCTTTTTGCATGGAAGGAGAATGATCCAGCTGACTGAAATAAGTTCATTAGATGAAAACCAACAAAAATTGACAAGAACCACGAAAAGATCTTGTATTTTAAGATAAAATCTTGATCTATTAAAGAAAAAACTTCTTGCTCGCTGAAATATGTTCATTTGCTGAAAACTAACAAAACCACGAAAAGTTCTTGTATTTGAAGATAAAATCTTTTTGCATTAAAGAAGAAAGATCTCGCTGAGTGAAATAAGTTCATTTTATGAAAACCAACAAAAATTGACAAGAACCACGAAAAGTTCTTGTATTTTAAGATAAAATCTTTTGCTATTAAAGAAAAAACTTCTTGCTCGCTGAAATATGTTCATTTGCTGAAAACTAACAAAACCACGAAAAGTTCTTGTATTTGAAGATAAAATCTTTCTGCATGGAAGGAGAATGATCCAGCTGACTGAAATAAGTTCATCAGATGAAAACCAACAAAAATTGACAAGAACCACGAAAAGATCTTGTATTTTAAGATAAAATCTTGATCTGTTAAAGAAAAAACTTCTTGCTCGCTGAAATATGTTCATTTGCTGAAAACTAACAAAACCACGAAAAGTTCTTGTATTTGAAGATAAAATCTTTTTGCATGGAAGGAGAATGATCCAGCTGACTGAAATAAGTTCATCAGATGAAAACCAACAAAAATTGACAAGAACCACGAAAAGATCTTGTATTTTAAGATAAAATCTTGATCTATTAAAGAAAAAACTTCTTGCTCGCTGAAATATGTTCATTTGCTGAAAACTAACAAAACCACGAAAAGTTCTTGTATTTGAAGATAAAATCTTTTTGCATTAAAGAAGAAAGATCTAGCTGAGTGAAATAAGTTCATTAGATGAAAACCAACAAAAATTGACAAGAACCACGAAAAGTTCTTGTATTTTAAGATAAAATCTTAATCTATTAAAGAAAAAACTTCTTGCTCGCTGAAATATGTTCATTTGCTGAAAACTAACAAAACCACGAAAAGTTCTCATATTTGAAGATAAAATCTTTTTGCTTTAAAGAAGAAAGATCTCGCTGACTGAAATAAGTTCATTAGATGAAAACCAAGAAAAATTGACAAGAACCACGAAAAGTTCTTGTATTTTAAGATAAAATCTTATGCTATCAAAGAAAAAACTTCTTGCTCGCTGAAATATGTTCATTTGCTGAAAACTAACAAAACCACGAAAAGTTCTTGTATTTGAAGATAAAATCTTTCTGCATGGAAGGAGAATGATCCAGCTGACTGAAATAAGTTCATCAGATGAAAACAAACAAAAATTGACAAGAACCACGAAAAGATCTTGTATTTTAAGATAAAATCTTGATCTATCAAAGAAAAAACTTCTTGCTCGCTGAAATATGTTCATTTGCTGAAAACTAACAAAACCACGAAAAGTTCTTGTATTTGAAGATAAAATCTTCTTGCATGAAAGAAGAAAGATCTCGCTGAGTGAAATAAGTTCATTTGATGAAAACCAACAAAAATTGACAAGAACCACGAAAAGATCTTGTATTTTAAGATAAAATCTTGATCTATTAAAGAAAAAACTTCTTGCTCGCTGAAATATGTTCATTTGCTGAAAACTAACAAAACCAAGAAAAGTTCTTGTATTTGAAGATAAAATCTTTTTGCATGGAACGACAATGATCGAGCTGACTGAAATAAGTTTCTTCGATGAAAACCAACAAAAATTGACCAGAACCACGAAAAGGTCTTGTATTTTAAGATAAAATCTTGATCTTTTAAAGAAAAAACTTCTTGCTCGCTGAAATATGTTCATTTGCTGAAAACTAACAAAACCACGAAAAGTTCTTGTATTTGAAGATAAAATCTTTTTGCATGGAAGGAGAATGATCCAGCTGACTGAAATAAGTTCATTAGATGAAAACCAACAAAAATTGACAAGAACCACGAAAAGATCTTGTATTTTAAGATAAAATCTTAATCTATTAAAGAAAAAACTTCTTGCTCGCTGAAATATGTTCATTTGCTGAAAACTAACAAAACCACGAAAAGGTCTTATATTTGAAGATAAAATCTTTTTGCATTAAAGAAGAAAGATCTCGCTGAGTAAAAGAAGTTCACTTGATGAAAACCAACAAAAATTGACAAGAACCACGAAAAGATCTTGTATTTTAAGATAAAATCTTGATCTATTAAAGAAAAAACTTCTTGCTTGCTGAAATATGTTCATATGCTGAAAACTAACAAAACCACAAAAAGTTCTTGTATTTGAAGATAAAATCTTTTTGCATGGAAGGAGAATGATCCAGCTGACTGAAAGAAGTTCATTCGATGAAAACCAACAAAAATTGACAGGAACCACGAAAAGTTCTAGTATTTTTAGATAAAATCTTAATCTATTGAAGAAAAAACTTCTTGCTTGCTGAAATATGTTCATTTGCTGAAAACTAACAAAACCACGAAAAATTCTTGTATTTGAAGATAAAATCTTTTTGCATGGAAGGAGAATGATCCAGCTGACTGAAATAAGTTCATTAGATGAAAACCAACAAAAATTGACAAGAACCACGAAAAGATCTTGTATTTTAAGATAAAGTTTTGATCTATTAAAGAAAAAACTTCTTGCTCGCTGAAATATGTTCATTTGCTGAAAACGAACAAAACCACGAAAAGTTCTTGTATTTGAAGATGAAATCTTGTTGCATGGAAGGAGAAAGTTCTCGCAGAGTAAAATAAGTTCATTAGATGAAAACCAACAAAAATTGACAAGAACCACGAAAAGTTCTTGTATTTTAAGATAAAATCTTGATCTATCAAAGAAAAAACTTCTTGCTCGCTGAAATATGTTCATTTGCTGAAAACTAACAAAACCACGAAAAGTTCTTGTATTTGAAGATAAAATCTTTTTGCATGAAAGAAGAAAGATCTCGCTGAGTGAAATAAGTTCATTTGATGAAAACCAACAAAAATTGACAAGAACCACGAAAAGATCTTGTATTTTAAGATAAAATCTTGATCCATTAAAGAAAAAACTTCTTGCTCGCTGAAATATGTTCATTTGCTGAAAACTAGCAAAACCACGAAAAGTTCTTGTATTTGAAGATAAAATCTTTTTGCATGGAAGGAGAATGATCCAGCTGACTGAAATAAGTTCATCAGATGAAAACCAACAAAAATTGACAAGAACCACGAAAAGTTCTTGTATTTTTAGATAAAATCTTAATCTATTAAAGAAAAAACTTCTTGCTCGCTGAAATATGTTAATTTGCTGAAAACTAACAAAACCACGAAAAGTTCTTCTTTTGGAAGATAAAAACCTTTTGCATGGAAGGAGAATGATCCAGCTGACTGAAATAAGTTCATTAGATGAAAACCAACAAAAATTGACAAGAACCACGAAAAGATCTTGTATTTTAGGATAAAATCTTGATCTATTAAATAAAAAACTTCTTGCTCGCTGAAATATGTTCATTTGCTGAAAACTAACAAAACCACGAAAAATTCTTGTATTTGAAGATAAAATCTTTTTGCATGGAAGGAGAATGATCCAGCTGACTGAAATAAGTTCATTCGATGAAAACCAACAAAAATTGACAAGAACCACGAAAAGTTCTTGTATTTTAAGATAAAATCTTATGCTATTAAAGAAAAAACTTCTTGCTCGCTGAAATATGTTCATTTGCTGAAAACTAACAAAACCACGAAAAGTTCTTGTATTTGAAGATAAAATCTTTCTGCATGGAAGGAGAATGATCCAGCTGACTGAAATAAGTTCATCAGATGAAAACCAACAAAAATTGACAAGAACCACGAAAAGATCTTGTATTTTAAGATAAAATCTTGATCTATCAAAGAAAAAACTTCTTGCTCTCTGAAATATGTTCATTTGCTGAAAACTAACAAAACCACGATATGTTCTTGTATTTGAAGATAAAATCTTTTTGCATGGAAGGAGAATGATCCAGCTGACTGAAATAAGTTCATTAGATGAAAACCAACAAAAATTGACAAGATCCACGAAAAGATCTTGTATTTTAAGATAAAATCTTGATCTATTAAAGAAAAAACTTCTTGCTCGCTGAAATATGTTCATTTGCTGAAAACTAACAAAACCACGAAAAGTTCTTGTATTTGAAGATAAAATCTTTTTGCATTAAAGAAGAAAGATCTGGCTGAGTGAAATAAGTTCATGAGATGAAAACCAACAAAAATTGACAAGAACCACGAAAAGTTCTTGTATTTTAAGATAAAATCTTAATCTATTAAAGAAAAAACTTCTTGCTCGCTGAAATATGTTCATTTGCTGAAAACTAACAAAACCACGAAAAGTTCTTATATTTGAAGATAAAATCTTTTTGCATTAAAGAAGAAAGATCTCGCTGAGTGAAATAAGTTCATTTGATGAAAACCAACAAAAATTGACAAGATCCACGAAAAGATCTTGTATTTTAAGATAAAATCTTGATCTATTAAAGAAAAAACTTCTTGCTCGCTGAAATATGTTCATTTGCTGAAAACTAACAAAACCACGAAAAGTTCTTGTATTTGAAGATAAAATCTTTTTGCATGGAAGGAGAATGATCCAGCTGACTGAAATAAGTTCATTCGATGAAAACCAACAAAAATTGACAACAACCAAGAATATTTCTTGTATTTTAAGATAAAATCTTAATCTATTAAAGAAAAAACTTCTTGCTCGCTGAAATATGTTCATTTGCTGAAAACTAACAAAACCACGAAAAGTTCTTGTATTTGAAGATAAAATCTTTCTGCATGGAAGGAGAATGATCCAGCTGAGTGAAATAAGTTCATCAGATGAAAACCAACAAAAATTGACAAGAACCACCAAAAGATCTTGTATTGTAGGATAAAATCTTGATCTATTAAAGAAAAAACTTCTTGCTCGCTGAAATATGTTCATTTGCAGAAAAGTAACAAAACCACGAAAAGTTCTTGTATTTGAAGATAAAATCTTTTTGCATGGAAGGAGAATGATCCAGCTGAGTGAAATAAGTTCATTAGATGAAAACCAACAAAAATTGACAAGAACCACGAAAGGTTCTTGTATTTTAAGATAAAATCTTGATCTATTAAAGAAAAAACTTCTTGCTCGCTGAAATATGTTCATTTGCTGAAAACTAACAAAACCACGAAAAGTTCTTGTATTTGAAGATAAAATCTTTTTGCATCGAAGGAGAATGATCCAGCTGACTGAAATAAGTTCATTAGATGCAAACCAAGAAAAATTGACAAGAACCACGAAAAGTTCTTGTATTTTTAGATAAAATCTTAATCTATTAAAGAAAAAACTTCTTGCTCGCTGAAATATGTTCATTTGCTGAAAACTAACAAAACCACGAAAAGTTCTTGTATTTGAAGATAAAATCTTTCTGCATGGAAGGAGAATGATCCAGCTGACTGAAATAAGTTCATCAGATGAAAACCAACAAAAATTGACAAGAACCACGAAAAGTTCTTGTATTTTAAGATAAAATCTTGATCTATTAAAGAAAAAACTTCTTGCTCGCTGAAATATGTTCATTTGCTGAAAACTAACAAAACCACGAAAAGTTCTTGTATTTGAAGATAAAATCTTTTTGCATGGAAGGAGAATGATCCAGCTGACTGAAATAAGTTCATTCGATGAAAACCAACAAAAATTGACAAGAACCACCAAAAGATCTTGTATTTTAGGATAAAATCTTGATCTATTAAAGAAAAAACTTCTTGCTCCCTGAAATATGTTCATTTGCTGAAAACTAACAAAACCACGAAAAGTTCTTGTATTTGAAGATAAAATCTTTTTGCATGGAAGGAGAATGATCCAGCTGACTGAAATCAGTTCATTCGATGAAAACCAACAAAAATTGACAAGAACCACGAAAGGTTCTTGTATTTTAAGATAAAATCTTGATCTATTAAAGAAAAAACTTCTTGCTCGCTGAAATATGTTCATTTGCTGAAAACTAACAAAACCACGAAAAGTTCTTGTATTTGAAGATAAAATCTTTTTGCATGGAAGTAGAATGATCCAGCTGACTGAAATAAGTTCATTGGATGAAAACCAAGAAAAATTGACAAGAACCACGAAAAGATCTTGTATTTTTAGATAAAATCTTAATCTATTAAAGAAAAAACTTCTTGCTCGCTGAAATATGTTCATTTGCTGAAAACTAACAAAACCATGAAAAGTTCTTGTATTTGAAGATAAAATCTTTCTGCATGGAAGGAGAATGATCCAGCTGACTGAAATAAGTTCATCAGATGAAAACCAACAAAAATTGACAAGAACCACGAAAAGTTCTTGTATTTTAAGATAAAATCTTGATCTATCAAAGAAAAAACTTCTTGCTCGCTGAAATATGTTCATTTGCTGAAAACTAACAAAACCACGAAAAATTCTTGTATTTGAAGATAAAATCTTTTTGCATTAAAGAAGAAAGATGTCGCTGAGTGAAATAAGTTCAATTGATGAAAACCAACAAAAATTGACAAGAACCACGAAAAGTTCTTGTATTTTAAGATAAAATCTTGATCTATTAAAGAAAAAACTTCTTGCTCGCTGAAATATGTTCATTTGCTGAAAACTAACAAAACCACGAAAAGTTCTTGTATTTGAAGATAAAATCTTTTTGCATGGAAGGAGAATGATCCAGCTGACTGAAATAAGTTAATTCGATGAAAACCAACAAAAATTGACAAGAACCACGAAAGGTTCTTGTATTTTAAGATAAAATCTTGATCTATTAAAGAACAAACTTCTTGCTCGCTGAAATATGTTCATTTGCTGAAAACTAACAAAACCACGAAAAGTTCTTGTATTTGAAGATAAAATCTTTTTGCATGGAAGTAGAATGATCCAGCTGACTGAAATAAGTTCATTGGATGAAAACCAAGAAAAATTGACAAGAACCACGAAAAGTTCTTGTATTTTTAGATAAAATCTTAATCTATTAAAGAAAAAACTTCTTGCTCGCTGAAATATGTTCATTTGCTGAAAACTAACAAAACCATGAAAAGTTCTTGTATTTGAAGATAAAATCTTTCTGCATGGAAGGAGAATGATCCAGCTGACTGAAATAAGTTCATCAGATGAAAACCAACAAAAATTGACAAGAACCACGAAAAGTTCTTGTATTTGAAGATAAAATCTTGATCTATTAAAGAAAAAACTTCTTGCTCGCTGAAATATGTTCATTTGCTGAAAACTAACAAAACCACGAAAAATTCTTGTATTTGAAGATAAAATCTTTTTGCATTAAAGAAGAAAGATGTCGCTGAGTGAAATAAGTTCAATTGATGAAAACCAACAAAAATTGACAAGAACCACGAAAAGTTCTTGTATTTTAAGATAAAATCTTGATCTATTAAAGAAAAAACTTCTTGCTCGCTGAAATATGTTCATTTGCTGAAAACTAACAAAACCACGAAAAGTTCTTGTATTTGAAGATAAAATCTTTTTGCATGGAAGGAGAATGATCCAGCTGACTGAAATAAGTTAATTCGATGAAAACCAACAAAAATTGACAAGAACCACGAAAAGTTCTTGTATTTTAAGATAAAATCTTGATCTATTAAAGAAAAAACTTCTTGCTCGCTGAAATATGTTCATTTGCTGAAAACGAGCAAAACCACGAAAAGTTCTTGTATTTGAAGATAAAATCTTTTTGCATGGAAGGAGAATGATCCAGCTGACTGAAATAAGTTCATTCGATGAAAACCAACAAAAATTGACAAGAACCAAGAATATTTCTTGTATTTTAAGATAAAATCTTAATCTATTAAAGAAAAAACTTCTTGCTCGCTGAAATATGTTCATTTGCTGAAAACTAACAAAACCACGAAAAGTTCTTGTATTTGAAGATAAAATCTTTCTGCATGGAAGGAGAATGATCCAGCTGAGTGAAATAAGTTCATCAGATGAAAACCAACAAAAATTGACAAGAACCACCAAAAGATCTTGTATTGTAGGATAAAATCTTGATCTATTAAAGAAAAAACTTCTTGCTCGCTGAAATATGTTCATTTGCAGAAAAGTAACAAAACCACGAAAAGTTCTTGTATTTGAAGATAAAATCTTTTTGCATGGAAGGAGAATGATCCAGCTGAGTGAAATAAGTTCATTGGATGAAAACCAACAAAAATTGACAAGAACCACGAAAGGTTCTTGTATTTTAAGATAAAATCTTGATCTATTAAAGAAAAAACTTCTTGCTCGCTGAAATATGTTCATTTGCTGAAAACTAACAAAACCACGAAAAGTTCTTGTATTTGAAGATAAAATCTTTTTGCATGGAAGGAGAATGATCCAGCTGACTGAAATAAGTTCATTAGATGGAAACCAAGAAAAATTGACAAGAACCACGAAAAGTTCTTGTATTTTTAGATAAAATCTTAATCTATTAAAGAAAAAACTTCTTGCTCGCTGAAATATGTTCATTTGCTGAAAACTAAGAAAACCACGAAAAGTTCTTGTGTTAGAAGATAAAATCTTTCTGCATGGAAGGAGAATGATCCAGCTGACTGAAATAAGTTCATCAGATGAAAACCAACAAAAATTGACAAGAACCACGAAAAGTTCTTGTATTTTAAGATAAAATCTTGACCTATTAAAGAAAAAACTTCTTGCTCGCTGAAATATGTTCATTTGCTGAGAACTAACAAAACCACGAAAAATTCTTGTATTTGAAGATAAAATCTTTTTGCATCAAAGAAGAAAGATCTCGCTGAGTGAAATAAGTTCAATTGATGAAAACCTACAAAAATTGACAAGAAACACGAAAAGTTCTTGTATTTTAAGATAAAATCTTGATCTATTAAAGAAAAAACTTCTTGCTCGCTGAAATATGTACATTTGCTGAAAACTAACAAAACCACGAAAAGTTCTTGTATTTGAAGATAAAATCTTTTTGCATGGAAGGAGAATGATCCAGCTGACTGAAATAAGTTCATTCGATGAAAACCAACAAAAATTGACAAGAACCACCAAAAGATCTTGTATTTTAGGATAAAATCTTGATCTATTAAAGAAAAAACTTCTTGCTCGCTGAAATATGTTCATTTGCTGAAAAGTAACAAAACCATGAAAAGTTCTTGTATTTGAAGATAAAATCTTTTTGCATGGAAGGAGCAAGTTCTCGCTGAGTGAAATAAGTTCATTAGATGAAAACCAACAAAAATTGACAAGAACCACGAAAGGTTCTTGTATTTTAAGATAAAATCTTGATCTATTAAAGAAAAAACTTCTTGCTCGCTGAAATATGTTCATTTGCTGAAAACTAACAAAACCACGAAAAGTTCTTGTATTTGAAGATAAAATCTTTTTGCATGGAAGTAGAATGATCCAGCTGACTGAAATAAGTTCATTGGATGAAAACCAAGAAAAATTGACAAGAACCACGAAAAGTTCTTGTATTTTTAGATAAAATCTTAATCTATTAAAGAAAAAACTTCTTGCTCGCTGAAATATGTTCATTTGCTGAAAACTAACAAAACCATGAAAAGTTCTTGTATTTGAAGATAAAATCTTTCTGCATGGAAGGAGAATGATCCAGCTGACTGAAATAAGTTCATCAGATGAAAACCAACAAAAATTGACAAGAACCACGAAAAGTTCTTGTATTTTAAGATAAAATCTTGATCTATTAAAGAAAAAACTTCTTGCTCGCTGAAATATGTTCATTTGCTGAAAACTAACAAAACCACGAAAAATTCTTGTATTTGAAGATAAAATCTTTTTGCATTAAAGAAGAAAGATGTCGCTGAGTGAAATAAGTTCAATTGATGAAAACCAACAAAAATTGACAAGAACCACGAAAAGTTCTTGTATTTTAAGATAAAATCTTGATCTATTAAAGAAAAAACTTCTTGCTCGCTGAAATATGTTCATTTGCTGAAAACTAACAAAACCACGAAAAGTTCTTGTATTTGAAGATAAAATCTTTTTGCATGGAAGGAGAATGATCCAGCTGACTGAAATAAGTTCATTCGATGAAAACCAACAAAAATTGACAAGAACCACGAAAAGTTCTTGTATTTTAAGATAAAATCTTGATCTATTAAAGAAAAAACTTCTTGCTCGCTGAAATATGTTCATTTGCTGAAAACTAACAAAACCACGAAAAATTCTTGTATTTGAAGATAAAATCTTTTTGCATTAAAGAAGAAAGATGTCGCTGAGTGAAATAAGTTCAATTGATGAAAACCAACAAAAATTGACAAGAACCACGAAAAGTTCTTGTATTTTAAGATAAAATCTTGATCTATTAAAGAAAAAACTTCTTGCTCGCTGAAATATGTTCATTTGCTGAAAACTAACAAAACCACGAAAAGTTCTTGTATTTGAAGATAAAATCTTTTTGCATGGAAGGAGAATGATCCAGCTGACTGAAATAAGTTCATTCGATGAAAACCAACAAAAATTGACAAGAACCACGAAAAGATCTTGTATTTTAAGATAAAATCTTGATCTATTAAAGAAAAAACTTCTTGCTCGCTGAAATATGTTCATTTGCTGAAAACGAACAAAACCACGAAAAGTTCTTGTATTTGAAGATAAAATCTTTTTGCATTAAAGAAGAAAGATCTAGCTGAGTGAAATAAGTTCATTCGATGAAAACCAACAAAAATTGACAAGAACCACGAAAGGTTCTTGTATTTTAAGATAAAATCTTGATCTATTAAAGAACAAACTTCTTGCTCGCTGAAATATGTTCATTTGCTGAAAACTAACAAAACCACGAAAAGTTCTTGTATTTGAAGATAAAATCTTTTTGCATGGAAGTAGAATGATCCAGCTGACTGAAATAAGTTCATTGGATGAAAACCAAGAAAAATTGACAAGAACCACGAAAAGTTCTTGTATTTTTAGATAAAATCTTAATCTATTAAAGAAAAAACTTCTTGCTCGCTGAAATATGTTCATTTGCTGAAAACTAACAAAACCATGAAAAGTTCTTGTATTTGAAGATAAAATCTTTCTGCATGGAAGGAGAATGATCCAGCTGACTGAAATAAGTTCATCAGATGAAAACCAACAAAAATTGACAAGAACCACGAAAAGTTCTTGTATTTGAAGATAAAATCTTGATCTATTAAAGAAAAAACTTCTTGCTCGCTGAAATATGTTCATTTGCTGAAAACTAACAAAACCACGAAAAATTCTTGTATTTGAAGATAAAATCTTTTTGCATTAAAGAAGAAAGATGTCGCTGAGTGAAATAAGTTCAATTGATGAAAACCAACAAAAATTGACAAGAACCACGAAAAGTTCTTGTATTTTAAGATAAAATCTTGATCTATTAAAGAAAAAACTTCTTGCTCGCTGAAATATGTTCATTTGCTGAAAACTAACAAAACCACGAAAAGTTCTTGTATTTGAAGATAAAATCTTTTTGCATGGAAGGAGAATGATCCAGCTGACTGAAATAAGTTAATTCGATGAAAACCAACAAAAATTGACAAGAACCACGAAAAGTTCTTGTATTTTAAGATAAAATCTTGATCTATTAAAGAAAAAACTTCTTGCTCGCTGAAATATGTTCATTTGCTGAAAACTAGCAAAACCACGAAAAGTTCTTGTATTTGAAGATAAAATCTTTTTGCATGGAAGGAGAATGATCCAGCTGACTGAAATAAGTTCATTCGATGAAAACCAACAAAAATTGACAAGAACCAAGAATATTTCTTGTATTTTAAGATAAAATCTTAATCTATTAAAGAAAAAACTTCTTGCTCGCTGAAATATGTTCATTTGCTGAAAACTAACAAAACCACGAAAAGTTCTTGTATTTGAAGATAAAATCTTTCTGCATGGAAGGAGAATGATCCAGCTGAGTGAAATAAGTTCATCAGATGAAAACCAACAAAAATTGACAAGAACCACCAAAAGATCTTGTATTGTAGGATAAAATCTTGATCTATTAAAGAAAAAACTTCTTGCTCGCTGAAATATGTTCATTTGCAGAAAAGTAACAAAACCACGAAAAGTTCTTGTATTTGAAGATAAAATCTTTTTGCATGGAAGGAGAATGATCCAGCTGAGTGAAATAAGTTCATTGGATGAAAACCAACAAAAATTGACAAGAACCACGAAAGGTTCTTGTATTTTAAGATAAAATCTTGATCTATTAAAGAAAAAACTTCTTGCTCGCTGAAATATGTTCATTTGCTGAAAACTAACAAAACCACGAAAAGTTCTTGTATTTGAAGATAAAATCTTTTTGCATGGAAGGAGAATGATCCAGCTGACTGAAATAAGTTCATTAGATGGAAACCAAGAAAAATTGACAAGAACCACGAAAAGTTCTTGTATTTTTAGATAAAATCTTAATCTATTAAAGAAAAAACTTCTTGCTCGCTGAAATATGTTCATTTGCTGAAAACTAACAAAACCACGAAAAGTTCTTGTATTAGAAGATAAAATCTTTCTGCATGGAAGGAGAATGATCCAGCTGACTGAAATAAGTTCATCAGATGAAAACCAACAAAAATTGACAAGAACCACGAAAAGTTCTTGTATTTTAAGATAAAATCTTGACCTATTAAAGAAAAAACTTCTTGCTCGCTGAAATATGTTCATTTGCTGAGAACTAACAAAACCACGAAAAATTCTTGTATTTGAAGATAAAATCTTTTTGCATCAAAGAAGAAAGATCTCGCTGAGTGAAATAAGTTCAATTGATGAAAACCTACAAAAATTGACAAGAAACACGAAAAGTTCTTGTATTTTAAGATAAAATCTTGATCTATTAAAGAAAAAACTTCTTGCTCGCTGAAATATGTACATTTGCTGAAAACTAACAAAACCACGAAAAGTTCTTGTATTTGAAGATAAAATCTTTTTGCATGGAAGGAGAATGATCCAGCTGACTGAAATAAGTTCATTCGATGAAAACCAACAAAAATTGACAAGAACCACCAAAAGATCTTGTATTTTAGGATAAAATCTTGATCTATTAAAGAAAAAACTTCTTGCTCGCTGAAATATGTTCATTTGCTGAAAAGTAACAAAACCATGAAAAGTTCTTGTATTTGAAGATAAAATCTTTTTGCATGGAAGGAGCAAGTTCTCGCTGAGTGAAATAAGTTCATTAGATGAAAACCAACAAAAATTGACAAGAACCACGAAAGGTTCTTGTATTTTAATATAAAATCTTGATCTATTAAAGAAAAAACTTCTTGCTCGCTGAAATATGTTCATTTGCTGAAAACTAACAAAACCACGAAAAGTTCTTGTATTTGAAGATAAAATCTTTTTGCATGGAAGTAGAATGATCCAGCTGACTGAAATAAGTTCATTGGATGAAAACCAAGAAAAATTGACAAGAACCACGAAAAGTTCTTGTATTTTAAGATAAAATCTTAATCTATTAAAGAAAAAACTTCTTGCTCGCTGAAATATGTTCATTTGCTGAAAACTAACAAAACCACGAAAAGTTCTTGTATTTGAAGATAAAATCTTTCTGCATGGAAGGAGAATGATCCAGCTGAGTGAAATAAGTTCATCAGATGAAAACCAACAAAAATTGACAAGAACCACCAAAAGATCTTGTATTGTAGGATAAAATCTTGATCTATTAAAGAAAAAACTTCTTGCTCGCTGAAATATGTTCATTTGCAGAAAAGTAACAAAACCACGAAAAGTTCTTGTATTTGAAGATAAAATCTTTTTGCATGGAAGGAGAATGATCCAGCTGAGTGAAATAAGTTCATTGGATGAAAACCAACAAAAATTGACAAGAACCACGAAAGGTTCTTGTATTTTAAGATAAAATCTTGATCTATTAAAGAAAAAACTTCTTGCTCGCTGAAATATGTTCATTTGCTGAAAACTAACAAAACCACGAAAAGTTCTTGTATTTGAAGATAAAATCTTTTTGCATGGAAGGAGAATGATCCAGCTGACTGAAATAAGTTCATTAGATGGAAACCAAGAAAAATTGACAAGAACCACGAAAAGTTCTTGTATTTTTAGATAAAATCTTAATCTATTAAAGAAAAAACTTCTTGCTCGCTGAAATATGTTCATTTGCTGAAAACTAACAAAACCACGAAAAGTTCTTGTATTAGAAGATAAAATCTTTCTGCATGGAAGGAGAATGATCCAGCTGACTGAAATAAGTTCATCAGATGAAAACCAACAAAAATTGACAAGAACCACGAAAAGTTCTTGTATTTTAAGATAAAATCTTGACCTATTAAAGAAAAAACTTCTTGCTCGCTGAAATATGTTCATTTGCTGAGAACTAACAAAACCACGAAAAATTCTTGTATTTGAAGATAAAATCTTTTTGCATCAAAGAAGAAAGATCTCGCTGAGTGAAATAAGTTCAATTGATGAAAACCTACAAAAATTGACAAGAAACACGAAAAGTTCTTGTATTTTAAGATAAAATCTTGATCTATTAAAGAAAAAACTTCTTGCTCGCTGAAATATGTACATTTGCTGAAAACTAACAAAACCACGAAAAGTTCTTGTATTTGAAGATAAAATCTTTTTGCATGGAAGGAGAATGATCCAGCTGACTGAAATAAGTTCATTCGATGAAAACCAACAAAAATTGACAAGAACCACCAAAAGATCTTGTATTTTAGGATAAAATCTTGATCTATTAAAGAAAAAACTTCTTGCTCGCTGAAATATGTTCATTTGCTGAAAAGTAACAAAACCATGAAAAGTTCTTGTATTTGAAGATAAAATCTTTTTGCATGGAAGGAGCAAGTTCTCGCTGAGTGAAATAAGTTCATTAGATGAAAACCAACAAAAATTGACAAGAACCACGAAAGGTTCTTGTATTTTAAGATAAAATCTTGATCTATTAAAGAAAAAACTTCTTGCTCGCTGAAATATGTTCATTTGCTGAAAACTAACAAAACCACGAAAAGTTCTTGTATTTGAAGATAAAATCTTTTTGCATGGAAGTAGAATGATCCAGCTGACTGAAATAAGTTCATTGGATGAAAACCAAGAAAAATTGACAAGAACCACGAAAAGTTCTTGTATTTTTAGATAAAATCTTAATCTATTAAAGAAAAAACTTCTTGCTCGCTGAAATATGTTCATTTGCTGAAAACTAACAAAACCATGAAAAGTTCTTGTATTTGAAGATAAAATCTTTCTGCATGGAAGGAGAATGATCCAGCTGACTGAAATAAGTTCATCAGATGAAAACCAACAAAAATTGACAAGAACCACGAAAAGTTCTTGTATTTTAAGATAAAATCTTGATCTATTAAAGAAAAAACTTCTTGCTCGCTGAAATATGTTCATTTGCTGAAAACTAACAAAACCACGAAAAATTCTTGTATTTGAAGATAAAATCTTTTTGCATTAAAGAAGAAAGATGTCGCTGAGTGAAATAAGTTCAATTGATGAAAACCAACAAAAATTGACAAGAACCACGAAAAGTTCTTGTATTTTAAGATAAAATCTTGATCTATTAAAGAAAAAACTTCTTGCTCGCTGAAATATGTTCATTTGCTGAAAACTAACAAAACCACGAAAAGTTCTTGTATTTGAAGATAAAATCTTTTTGCATGGAAGGAGAATGATCCAGCTGACTGAAATAAGTTCATTCGATGAAAACCAACAAAAATTGACAAGAACCACGAAAAGATCTTGTATTTTAAGATAAAATCTTGATCTATTAAAGAAAAAACTTCTTGCTCGCTGAAATATGTTCATTTGCTGAAAACGAACAAAACCACGAAAAGTTCTTGTATTTGAAGATAAAATCTTTTTGCATTAAAGAAGAAAGATCTAGCTGAGTGAAATAAGTTCATTCGATGAAAACCAACAAAAATTGACAAGAACCACGAAAGGTTCTTCTATTTTAAGATAAAATCTTGATCTATTGAAGAAAAAACTTCTTGCTCGCTGAAATATGTTCATTTGCTGAAAACTAACAAAACCACGAAAAGTTCTTGCATTTGAAGATAAAATCTTTCTGCATGGAAGGAGAATGATCCAGCTGACTGAAATAAGTTCATCAGATGAAAACCAACAAAAATTGACAAGACCCACGAAAAGTTCTTGTATTTTAAGATAAAATCTTATGCTCTTAAAGAAAAAACTTCTTGCTCGCTGAAATATGTTCATTTGCTGAAAACTAGCAAAACCACTAAAAGTTCTTGTATTTGAAGATAAAATCTTTCTGCATGGAAGGAGAATGATCCAGCTGACTGAAATAAGTTCATCAGATGAAAACCAACAAAAATTGACAAGAACCACGAAAAGATCTTGTATTTTAGGATAAAATCTTGATCTATTAAAGAAAAAACTTCTTGCTCGCTGAAATATGTTCATTTGCTGAAAACTAACAAAACCACAAAAGGTTCTTGTATTTGAAGATAAAATCTTTTTGCATGGAAGGAGAATGATCCAGCTGAGTGAAATAAGTTCATCAGATGAAAACCAACAAAAATTTACAAGAACCACGAAAGGTTCTTGTATTTTAAGATAAAATCTTGATCTATTAAAGAAAAAACTTCTTGCTCGCTGAAATATGTTCATTTGCTGAAAACGAACAAAACCATGAAAAGTTCTTGTATTTGAAGATAAAATCTTTTTGCATGGAAGGAGAAAGTTCTCGCTGAGTGAAATAAGTTCATCAGATGAAAACCAACAAAAATTGACAAGAACCACGAAAAGTTCTTCTATTTTAAGATAAAATCTTGATCTATTAAAGAAAAAACTTCTTGCTCGCTGAAATATGTTCATTTGCTGAAAACTAACAAAACCACGAAAAGTTCTTGTATTTGAAGATAAAATCTTTTTGCATGGAAGGAGAATGATCCAGCTGAGTGAAATAAGTTCATTAGATGAAAACCAACAAAAATTGACAAGAACCACGAAAGGTTCTTGTATTTTAAGATAAAATCTTGATCTATTAAAGAAAAAACTTCTTGCTCGCTGAAATATGTTCATTTGCTGAAAACTAACAAAACCACGAAAAGTTCTTGTATTTGAAGATAAAATCTTTCTGCATGGAAGGAGAATGATCCAGCTGAGTGAAATAAGTTCATCAGATGAAAACCAACAAAAATTGACAAGAACCACCAAAAGATCTTGTATTGTAGGATAAAATCTTGATCTATTAAAGAAAAAACTTCTTGCTCGCTGAAATATGTTCATTTGCAGAAAAGTAACAAAACCACGAAAAGTTCTTGTATTTGAAGATAAAATCTTTTTGCATGGAAGGAGAATGATCCAGCTGAGTGAAATAAGTTCATTAGATGAAAACCAACAAAAATTGACAAGAACCACGAAAGGTTCTTGTATTTTAAGATAAAATCTTGATCTATTAAAGAAAAAACTTCTTGCTCGCTGAAATATGTTCATTTGCTGAAAACTAACAAAACCACGAAAAGTTCTTGTATTTGAAGATAAAATCTTTTTGCATGGAAGTAGAATGATCCAGCTGACTGAAATAAGTTCATTGGATGAAAACCAAGAAAAATTGACAAGAACCACGAAAAGTTCTTGTATTTTTAGATAAAATCTTAATCTATTAAAGAAAAAACTTCTTGCTCGCTGAAATATGTTCATTTGCTGAAAACTAACAAAACCATGAAAAGTTCTTGTATTTGAAGATAAAATCTTTCTGCATGGAAGGAGAATGATCCAGCTGACTGAAATAAGTTCATCAGATGAAAACCAACAAAAATTGACAAGAACCACGAAAAGTTCTTGTATTTTAAGATAAAATCTTGATCTATTAAAGAAAAAACTTCTTGCTTGCTGAAATATGTTCATTTGCTGAAAACTAACAAAACCACGAAAAATTCTTGTATTTGAAGATAAAATCTTTTTGCATTAAAGAAGAAAGATGTCGCTGAGTGAAATAAGTTCAACTGATGAAAACCAACAAAAATTGACAAGAACCACGAAAAGTTCTTGTATTTTAAGATAAAATCTTGATCTATTAAAGAAAAAACTTCTTGCTCGCTGAAATATGTTCATTTGCTGAAAACTAACAAAACCACGAAAAGTTCTTGTATTTGAAGATAAAATCTTTTTGCATGGAAGGAGAATGATCCAGCTGACTGAAATAAGTTCTTTCGATGAAAACCAACAAAAATTGACAAGAACCACGAAAAGATCTTGTATTTTAAGATAAAATCTTGATCTATTAAAGAAAAAACTTCTTGCTCGCTGAAATATGTTCATTTGCTGAAAACGAACAAAACCACGAAAAGTTCTTGTATTTGAAGATAAAATCTTTTTGCATTAAAGAAGAAAGATCTAGCTGAGTGAAATAAGTTCATTAGATGAAAACCAACAAAAATTGACAAGAACCACGAAAGGTTCTTCTATTTTAAGATAAAATCTTGATCTATTGAAGAAAAAACTTCTTGCTCGCTGAAATATGTTCATTTGCTGAAAACTAACAAAACCACGAAAAGTTCTTGTATTTGAAGATAAAATCTTTTTGCATGGAAGTAGAATGATCCAGCTGACTGAAATAAGTTCATTGGATGAAAACCAAGAAAAATTGACAAGAACCACGAAAAGTTCTTGTATTTTTAGATAAAATCTTAATCTATTAAAGAAAAAACTTCTTGCTCGCTGAAATATGTTCATTTGCTGAAAACTAACAAAACCATGAAAAGTTCTTGTATTTGAAGATAAAATCTTTCTGCATGGAAGGAGAATGATCCAGCTGACTGAAATAAGTTCATCAGATGAAAACCAACAAAAATTGACAAGAACCACGAAAAGTTCTTGTATTTTAAGATAAAATCTTGATCTATTAAAGAAAAAACTTCTTGCTCGCTGAAATATGTTCATTTGCTGAAAACTAACAAAACCACGAAAAATTCTTGTATTTGAAGATAAAATCTTTTTGCATTAAAGAAGAAAGATGTCGCTGAGTGAAATAAGTTCAACTGATGAAAACCAACAAAAATTGACAAGAACCACGAAAAGTTCTTGTATTTTAAGATAAAATCTTGATCTATTAAAGAAAAAACTTCTTGCTCGCTGAAATATGTTCATTTGCTGAAAACTAACAAAACCACGAAAAGTTCTTGTATTTGAAGATAAAATCTTTTTGCATGGAAGGAGAATGATCCAGCTGACTGAAATAAGTTCATTCGATGAAAACCAACAAAAATTGACAAGAACCACGAAAAGATCTTGTATTTTAAGATAAAATCTTGATCTATTAAAGAAAAAACTTCTTGCTCGCTGAAATATGTTCATTTGCTGAAAACGAACAAAACCACGAAAAGTTCTTGTATTTGAAGATAAAATCTTTTTGCATGGAAGGAGAATGATCCAGCTGAGTGAAATAAGTTCATTAGATGAAAACCAACAAAAATTGACAAGAACCACGAAAGGTTCTTGTATTTTAAGATAAAATCTTGATCTATTAAAGAAAAAACTTCTTGCTCGCTGAAATATGTTCATTTGCTGAAAACTAACAAAACCACGAAAAGTTCTTGTATTTGAAGATAAAATCTTTTTGCATGGAAGTAGAATGATCCAGCTGACTGAAATAAGTTCATTGGATGAAAACCAAGAAAAATTGACAAGAACCACGAAAAGTTCTTGTATTTTTAGATAAAATCTTAATCTATTAAAGAAAAAACTTCTTGCTCGCTGAAATATGTTCATTTGCTGAAAACTAACAAAACCATGAAAAGTTCTTGTATTTGAAGATAAAATCTTTCTGCATGGAAGGAGAATGATCCAGCTGACTGAAATAAGTTCATCAGATGAAAACCAACAAAAATTGACAAGAACCACGAAAAGTTCTTGTATTTTAAGATAAAATCTTGATCTATTAAAGAAAAAACTTCTTGCTCGCTGAAATATGTTCATTTGCTGAAAACTAACAAAACCACGAAAAGTTCTTGTATTTGAAGATAAAATCTTTTTGCATGGAAGGAGAATGATCCAGCTGACTGAAATAAGTTCATTCGATGAAAACCAACAAAAATTGACAAGAACCACGAAAAGATCTTGTATTTTAAGATAAAATCTTGATCTATTAAAGAAAAAACTTCTTGCTCGCTGAAATATGTTCATTTGCTGAAAACGAACAAAACCACGAAAAGTTCTTGTATTTGAAGATAAAATCTTTTTGCATTAAAGAAGAAAGATCTAGCTGAGTGAAATAAGTTCATTAGATGAAAACCAACAAAAATTGACAAGAACCACGAAAGGTTCTTCTATTTTAAGATAAAATCTTGATCTATTGAAGAAAAAACTTCTTGCTCGCTGAAATATGTTCATTTGCTGAAAACTAACAAAACCACGAAAAGTTCTTGTATTTGAAGATAAAATCTTTTTGCATGGAAGGAGCAAGTTCTCGCTGAGTGAAATAAGTTCATTTGATGAAAACGAACAAAAATTGACAAGAACCACGAAAGGTTCTTGTATTTTAAGATAAAATCTTGATCTATTAAAGAAAAAACTTCTTGCTCGCTGAAATATGTTCATTTGCTGAAAACTAACAAAACCACGAAAAGTTCTTGTATTTGAAGATAAAATCTTTTTGCATGGAAGGAGAATGATCCAGCTGACTGAAATAAGTTCATTGGATGAAAACCAAGAAAAATTGACAAGAACCACGAAAAGTTCTTGTATTTTTAGATAAAATCTTAATCTATTAAAGAAAAAACTTCTTGCTCGCTGAAATATGTTCATTTGCTGAAAACTAACAAAACCATGAAAAGTTCTTGTATTTGAAGATAAAATCTTTCTGCATGGAAGGAGAATGATCCAGCTGACTGAAATAAGTTCATCAGATGAAAACCAACAAAAATTGACAAGAACCACGAAAAGTTCTTGTATTTTAAGATAAAATCTTGATCTATTAAAGAAAAAACTTCTTGCTCGCTGAAATATGTTCATTTGCTGAAAACTAACAAAACCACGAAAAATTCTTGTATTTGAAGATAAAATCTTTTTGCATTAAAGAAGAAAGATGTCGCTGAGTGAAATAAGTTCAACTGATGAAAACCAACAAAAATTGACAAGAACCACGAAAAGTTCTTGTATTTTAAGATAAAATCTTGATCTATTAAAGAAAAAACTTCTTGCTCGCTGAAATATGTTCATTTGCTGAAAACTAACAAAACCACGAAAAGTTCTTGTATTTGAAGATAAAATCTTTTTGCATGGAAGGAGAATGATCCAGCTGACTGAAATAAGTTCATTCGATGAAAACCAACAAAAATTGACAAGAACCACGAAAAGATCTTGTATTTTAAGATAAAATCTTGATCTATTAAAGAAAAAACTTCTTGCTCGCTGAAATATGTTCATTTGCTGAAAACGAACAAAACCACGAAAAGTTCTTGTATTTGAAGATAAAATCTTTTTGCATTAAAGAAGAAAGATCTAGCTGAGTGAAATAAGTTCATTAGATGAAAACCAACAAAAATTGACAAGAACCACGAAAGGTTCTTCTATTTTAAGATAAAATCTTGATCTATTAAAGAGAAAACTTCTTGCTCGCTGAAATATGTTCATTTGCTGAAAACTAGCAAAACCACTAAAAGTTCTTGTATTTGAAGATAAAATCTTTCTGCATGGAAGGAGAATGATCCAGCTGACTGAAATAAGTTCATCAGATGAAAACCAACAAAAATTGACAAGAACCACGAAAAGATCTTGTATTTTAGGATAAAATCTTGATCTATTAAAGAAAAAACTTCTTGCTCGCTGAAATATGTTCATTTGCTGAAAACGAACAAAACCACAAAAGGTTCTTGTATTTGAAGATAAAATCTTTTTGCATGGAAGGAGAATGATCCAGCTGAGTGAAATAAGTTCATCAGATGAAAACCAACAAAAATTTACAAGAACCACGAAAGGTTCTTGTATTTTAAGATAAAATCTTGATCTATTAAAGAAAAAACTTCTTGCTCGCTGAAATATGTTCATTTGCTGAAAACGAACAAAACCATGAAAAGTTCTTGTATTTGAAGATAAAATCTTTTTGCATGGAAGGAGAAAGTTCTCGCTGAGTGAAATAAGTTCATCAGATGAAAACCAACAAAAATTGACAAGAACCACGAAAAGTTCTTCTATTTTAAGATAAAATCTTGATCTATTAAAGAAAAAACTTCTTGCTCGCTGAAATATGTTCATTTGCTGAAAACTAACAAAACCACGAAAAGTTCTTGTATTTGAAGATAAAATCTTTTTGCATGGAAGGAGAATGATCCAGCTGAGTGAAATAAGTTCATTAGATGAAAACCAACAAAAATTGACAAGAACCACGAAAGGTTCTTGTATTTTAAGATAAAATCTTGATCTATTAAAGAAAAAACTTCTTGCTCGCTGAAATATGTTCATTTGCTGAAAACTAACAAAACCACGAAAAGTTCTTGTATTTGAAGATAAAATCTTTTTGCATGGAAGGAGAATGATCCAGCTGACTGAAATAAGTTCATTAGATGGAAACCAAGAAAAATTGACAAGAACCACGAAAAGTTCTTGTATTTTTAGATAAAATCTTAATCTATTAAAGAAAAAACTTCTTGCTCGCTGAAATATGTTCATTTGCTGAAAACTAACAAAACCACGAAAAGTTCTTGTATTAGAAGATAAAATCTTTCTGCATGGAAGGAGAATGATCCAGCTGACTGAAATAAGTTCATCAGATGAAAACCAACAAAAATTGACAAGAACCACGAAAAGTTCTTGTATTTTAAGATAAAATCTTGACCTATTAAAGAAAAAACTTCTTGCTCGCTGAAATATGTTCATTTGCTGAGAACTAACAAAACCACGAAAAATTCTTGTATTTGAAGATAAAATCTTTTTGCATCAAAGAAGAAAGATCTCGCTGAGTGAAATAAGTTCAATTGATGAAAACCTACAAAAATTGACAAGAAACACGAAAAGTTCTTGTATTTTAAGATAAAATCTTGATCTATTAAAGAAAAAACTTCTTGCTCGCTGAAATATGTACATTTGCTGAAAACTAACAAAACCACGAAAAGTTCTTGTATTTGAAGATAAAATCTTTTTGCATGGAAGGAGAATGATCCAGCTGACTGAAATAAGTTCATTCGATGAAAACCAACAAAAATTGACAAGAACCACCAAAAGATCTTGTATTTTAGGATAAAATCTTGATCTATTAAAGAAAAAACTTCTTGCTCGCTGAAATATGTTCATTTGCTGAAAAGTAACAAAACCATGAAAAGTTCTTGTATTTGAAGATAAAATCTTTTTGCATGGAAGGAGCAAGTTCTCGCTGAGTGAAATAAGTTCATTCGATGAAAACCAACAAAAATTGACAAGACCCACGAAAAGTTCTTGTATTTTAAGATAAAATCTTATGCTATTAAAGAAAAAACTTCTTGCTCGCTGAAATATGTTCATTTGCTGAAAACTAGCAAAACCACTAAAAGTTCTTGTATTTGAAGATAAAATCTTTTTGCATGGAAGGAGAAAGTTCTCGGTGACTGAAATAAGTTCATCAGATGAAAACCAACAAAAATTGACAAGAACCACCAAAAGTTCTTGTATTTTAAGATAAAATCTTGATCTATTAAAGAAAAAACTTCTTGCTCGCTGAAATATGTTCATTTGCTGAAAACGAACAAAACCATGAAAAGTTCTTGTATTTGAAGATAAAATCTTTTTGCATGGAAGGAGAAAGTTCTCGCTGAGTGAAATAAGTTGATCAGATGAAAACCAACAAAAATTGACAAGAACCACGAAAAGTTCTTGTATTTTAAGATAAAATCTTAATCTATTAAAGAAAAAACTTCTTGCTCGCTGAAATATGTTCATTTGCTGAAAACTAACAAAACCACGAAAAGTTCTTCTGTTTGAAGATAAAATCATTTGCATTAAAGAAGAAAGATCTCGCTGAGTGAAATAAGTTCATTTGATGAAAACCAACAAAAATTGACAAGAACCACGAAAAGATCTTGTATTTTAAGATAAAATCTTGATCTATTAAAGAAAAAACTTCTTTCTTGCTGAAATATGTTCATATGCTGAAATCTAACAAAACCATGAAAAGTTCTTGTATTTGAAGATAAAATCTTTTTGCATGGAAGGAGAATGATCCAGCTGACTGAAATAAGTTCATTCGATGAAAACCAAGAAAAATTGACAAGAACCACGAAAAGTTCTTGTATTTTCAGACAAAATCTTATGCTGTTAAAGAAAAAACTTCTTGCTCGCTGAAATATGTTCATTTGCTGAAAACTAACAAAACCACGAAAAATTCTTGTATTTGAAGATAAAATCTTTTTGCATTAAAGAAGAAAGATGTCGCTGAGTGAAATAAGTTCAATTGATGAAAACCAACAAAAATTGACAAGAACCACGAAAAGTTCTTGTATTTTAAGATAAAATCTTGATCTATTAAAGAAAAAACTTCTTGCTCGCTGAAATATGTTCATTTGCTGAAAACTAACAAAAACACGAAAAGTTCTTGTATTTGAAGATAAAATCTTTTTGCATGGAAGGAGAATGATCCAGCTGACTGAAATAAGTTAATTCGATGAAAACCAAAAAAAATTGACAAGAACCACGAAAAGATCTTGTATTTTAAGATAAAATCTTGATCTATTAAAGAAAAAACTTCTTGCTCGCTGAAATATGTTCATTTGCTGAAAACGAACAAAACCACGAAAAGTTCTTGGATTTGAAGATAAAATCTTTTTGCATTAAAGAAGAAAGATCTAGCTGAGTGAAATAAGTTCATTCGATGAAAACCAACAAAAATTGACAAGAACCACGAAAAGTTCTTGTATTTTAAGATAAAATCTTAATCTATTAAAGAAAAAACTTCTTGCTCGCTGAAATATGTTCATTTGCTGAAAACTAGCAAAACCACGAAAAGTTCTTGTATTTGAAGATAAAATCGTTTTGCTTGGAAGGAGAATGATCCAGCTGACTGAAATAAGTTCATTCGATGAAAACCAACCAAAAATTGACAAGAACCACGAAAAGTTCTTGTATTTTAAGATAAAATCTTATGCTATTAAAGAAAAAACTTCTTGCTCGCTGAAATATGTTCATTTGCTGAAAACTAGCAAAACCACGAAAAGTTCTTGTATTTGAAGATAAAATCTTTTTGCATTAAAGAAGAAAGATCTAGCTGAGTGAAATAATTTCATTAGATGAAAACCAACAAAAATTGACAAGAACCACGAAAAGTTCTTGCATTTTAAGATAAAATCTTAATCTATTAAAGAAAAAACTTCTTGCTCGCTGAAATATGTTCATTTGCTGAAAACTAACAAAACCACGAAAAGTTCTTATATTTGAAGATAAAATCTTTTTGCATTAAAGAAGAAAGATCTCGCTGAGTGAAATAAGTTCATTTGATGAAAACCAACAAAAATTGACAAGAACCACGAAAAGATCTTGTATTTTAAGATAAAATCTTGATCTATTAAAGAAAAAACTTCTTGCTCGCTGAAATATGTTCATTTGATGAAAACTAACAAAACCACGAAAAGTTCTTATATTTGAAGATAAAATCTTATGCTATTAAAGAAAAAACTTCTTGCTCGCTGAAATATGTTCATTTGCTGAAAACTAACAAAACCACGAAAAGTTCTTGTATTTGAAGATGAAATCTTTCTGCATGGAAGGAGAATGATCCAGCTGACTGAAATAAGTTCATTTGATGAAAACCAACAAAAATTGACAAGAACCACGAAAAGATCTTGTATTTTAAGATAAAATCTTGATCTATTAAAGAAAAAACTTCTTTCTTGCTGAAATATGTTCATATGCTGAAATCTAACAAAACCATGAAAAGTTCTTGTATTTGAAGATAAAATATTTTTGCATGGAAGGAGAATGATCCAGCTGACTGAAATAAGTTCATTCGATGAAAACCAAGAAAAATTGACAAGAACCACGAAAAGTTCTTGTATTTTCAGACAAAATCTTATGCTGTTAAAGAAAAAACTTCTTGCTCGCTGAAATATGTTCATTTGCTGAAAACTAACAAAACCACGAAAAATTCTTGTATTTGAAGATAAAATCTTTTTGCATTAAAGAAGAAAGATGTCGCTGAGTGAAATAAGTTCAATTGATGAAAACCAACAAAAATTGACAAGAACCACGAAAAGTTCTTGTATTTTAAGATAAAATCTTGATCTATTAAAGAAAAAACTTCTTGCTCGCTGAAATATGTTCATTTGCTGAAAACTAACAAAAACACGAAAAGTTCTTGTATTTGAAGATAAAATCTTTTTGCATGGAAGGAGAATGATCCAGCTGACTGAAATAAGTTAATTCGATGAAAACCAAAAAAAATTGACAAGAACCACGAAAAGATCTTGTATTTTAAGATAAAATCTTGATCTATTAAAGAAAAAACTTCTTGCTCGCTGAAATATGTTCATTTGCTGAAAACGAACAAAACCACGAAAAGTTCTTGGATTTGAAGATAAAATCTTTTTGCATTAAAGAAGAAAGATCTAGCTGAGTGAAATAAGTTCATTCGATGAAAACCAACAAAAATTGACAAGAACCACGAAAAGTTCTTGTATTTTAAGATAAAATCTTAATCTATTAAAGAAAAAACTTCTTGCTCGCTGAAATATGTTCATTTGCTGAAAACTAGCAAAACCACGAAAAGTTCTTGTATTTGAAGATAAAATCGTTTTGCTTGGAAGGAGAATGATCCAGCTGACTGAAATAAGTTCATTCGATGAAAACCAACCAAAAATTGACAAGAACCACGAAAAGTTCTTGTATTTTAAGATAAAATCTTATGCTATTAAAGAAAAAACTTCTTGCTCGCTGAAATATGTTCATTTGCTGAAAACTAGCAAAACCACGAAAAGTTCTTGTATTTGAAGATAAAATCTTTTTGCATTAAAGAAGAAAGATCTAGCTGAGTGAAATAATTTCATTAGATGAAAACCAACAAAAATTGACAAGAACCACGAAAAGTTCTTGCATTTTAAGATAAAATCTTAATCTATTAAAGAAAAAACTTCTTGCTCGCTGAAATATGTTCATTTGCTGAAAACTAACAAAACCACGAAAAGTTCTTATATTTGAAGATAAAATCTTTTTGCATTAAAGAAGAAAGATCTCGCTGAGTGAAATAAGTTCATTTGATGAAAACCAACAAAAATTGACAAGAACCACGAAAAGATCTTGTATTTTAAGATAAAATCTTGATCTATTAAAGAAAAAACTTCTTGCTCGCTGAAATATGTTCATTTGATGAAAACTAACAAAACCACGAAAAGTTCTTATATTTGAAGATAAAATCTTATGCTATTAAAGAAAAAACTTCTTGCTCGCTGAAATATGTTCATTTGCTGAAAACTAACAAAACCACGAAAAGTTCTTGTATTTGAAGATGAAATCTTTCTGCATGGAAGGAGAATGATCCAGCTGACTGAAATAAGTTCATCAGATGAAAACCAACAAAAATTTACAAGAACCACGAAAAGATCTTGTATTTTAAGATAAAACCTTGATCTATTAAAGAGAAAACTTGTTGCTCGCTGAAATATGTTCATTTGCTGAAAACTAACAAAACCACGAAACGTTCTTGTATTTGAAGATAAAATCTTTTTGCATGGAAGGAGAATGATCCAGCTGACTGAAATAAGTTCATTAGATGAAAACCAACAATAATTGACAAGAACCACGAAAAGATCTTGTATTTTAAGATAAAGTTTTGATCTATTAAAGAAAAAACTTCTTGCTCGCTGAAATATGTTCATTTGCTGAAAACTAACAAAACCACGAAAAGTTCTTGTATTTGAAGATAAAATCTTTTGGCATGAAAGAAGAAAGATCTCGCTGAGTGAAATAAGTTCATTCGATGAAAACCAACAAAAATTGACAAGAACGACGAAAAGTTCTTGTATTTTAAGATAAAATCTTATGCTATTAAAGAAAAAACTTCTTGCTCGCTGAAATATGTTCATTTGCTGAAAACTAACAAAACCACGAAAAGTTCTTGTATTTGAAGATAAAATCTTTCTGCATGGAAGGAGAATGATCCAGCTGACTGAAATAAGTTCATCAGATGAAAACCAACAAAAATTGACAAGAACCACGAAAAGTTCTTGTATTTTAAGATAAAATCTTAATCTATTAAAGAAAAAACTTCTTGCTCGCTGAAATATGTTCATTTGCTGAAAACTAACAAAACCACGAAAAGGTCTTATATTTGAAGATAAAATCTTTTTGCATTAAAGAAGAAAGATCTCGCTGAGTGAAATAAGTTCACTTGATGAAAACCAACAAAAATTGACAAGAACCACGAAAAGATCTTGTATTTTAAGATAAAATCTTGATCTATTGAAGAAAAAACTTCTTGCTTGCTGAAATATGTTCATATGCTGAAAACTAACAAAACCACAAAAAGTTCTTGTATTTGAAGATAAAATCTTTTTGCATGGAAGGAGAATGATCCAGCTGACTGAAAGAAGTTCATTCGATGAAAACCAACAAAAATTGATAGGAACCACGAAAAGTTCTTGTATTTTTAGATAAAATCTTAATCTATTGAAGAAAAAACTTCTTGCTTGCTCAAATATGTTCATTTGCTGAAAACGAACAAAACCACGAAAAGTTCTTGTATTTGAAGATAAAATCTTTTTGCATGGAAGGAGAATGATCCAGCTGACTGAAATAAGTTCATTGGATGAAAACCAAGAAAAATTGACAAGAACCACGAAAAGTTCTTGGATTTTTAGATAAAATCTTCATCTATTAAAGAAAACACTTCTTGCTTGCTGAAATATGTTCATTTGCTGAAAACTAACTAAACCACGAAAAGTTCTTGTATTTGAAGATAAAATCTTTTTGCATGGAAGGAGAATGATCCAGCTGACTGAAATAAGTTCATTCGATGACAATCAACAAAAATTGACAAGAACCACGAAAGGTTCTTGTATTTTAAGTTAAAATCTTGATCTATTAAAGAAAAAACTTCTTGCTCGCTGCAATATGTTCATTTGCTGAAAACGAACAAAACCACGAAAAGTTCTTGTATTTGAAGATAAAGTCTTTTTGCATGGAAGGAGAATGATCCAGCTGACTGAAATAAGTTCATTAGATGAAAACCACAAAAATTGACAAGAACCACGAAAAGTTCTTGGATTTTTAGATAAAATCTTCATCTATTAAAGAAAAAACTTCTTGCTCACTGAAATATGTTCATTTGCTGAAAACTAACAAAACCACGAAAAGTTCTTGTATTTGAAGATAAAATCTTTTTGCATGGAAGGAGAAAGTTCTCGCTGAGTAAAATAAGTTCATCAGATGAAAACCAACAAAAATTGACAAGAACCACGAAAAGTTCTTGTATTTTAAGATAAAATCTTGATCTATTAAAGAAAAAACTTCTTGCTCGCTGAAATATGTTCATTTGCTGAAAACTAACAAAACCACGAAAAGTTCTTGTATTTGAAGATAAAATCTTTTTGCATGGAACGAGAATGATCCAGCTGACTGAAATAAGTTCATCAGATGAAAACCAACAAAAATTGACAAGAACCACGAAAAGTTCTTGTATTGTAAGATAAATTCTTATGCTATTAAAGAAAAAACTTCTTGCTCGCTGAAATATGTTCATTTGCTGAAAACTAACAAAACCACGAAAAGTTCTTGTATTTGAAGATAAAATCTTTCTGCATGGAAGGAGAATGATCCAGCTGACTGAAATAAGTTCATCAGATGAAAACCAACAAAAATTGACAAGAACCACGAAAAGATCTTGTATTTTAAGATAAAATCTTGATCTATTAAAGAAAAAACTTCTTGCTCGCTGAAATATGTTCATTTGCTGAAAACGAACAAAACCATGAAAAGTTCTTGTATTTGAAGATAAAATCTTTTTGCGTGGAAGGAGAAAGTTCTCGCTGAGTGAAATAAGTTGATCAGATGAAAACCAACAAAAATTGACAAGAACCACGAAAAGTTCTTGTATTTTAAGATAAAATCTTAATCTATTAAAGAAAAAACTTCTTGCTCGCTGAAATATGTTCATTTGCTGAAAACTAACAAAACCACGAAAAGTTCTTCTGTTTGAAGATAAAATCATTTGCATTAAAGAAGAAAGATCTCGCTGAGTGAAATAAGTTCATTTGATGAAAACCAACAAAAATTGACAAGAACCACGAAAAGATCTTGTATTTTAAGATAAAATCTTGATCTATTAAAGAAAAAACTTCTTTCTTGCTGAAATATGTTCATATGCTGAAATCTAACAAAACCATGAAAAGTTCTTGTATTTGAAGATAAAATCTTTTTGCATGGAAGGAGAATGATCCAGCTGACTGAAATAAGTTCATTAGATGAAAACCAAGAAAAATTGACAAGAACCACGAAAAGTTCTTGTATTTTCAGACAAAATCTTATGCTGTTAAAGAAAAAACTTCTTGCTCGCTGAAATATGTTCATTTGCTGAAAACTAACAAAACCACGAAAAATTCTTGTATTTGAAGATAAAATCTTTTTGCATTAAAGAAGAAAGATGTCGCTGAGTGAAATAAGTTCAATTGATGAAAACCAACAAAAATTGACAAGAACCACGAAAAGTTCTTGTATTTTAAGATAAAATCTTGATCTATTAAAGAAAAAACTTCTTGCTCGCTGAAATATGTTCATTTGCTGAAAACTAACAAAACCACGAAAAGTTCTTGTATTTGAAGATAAAATCTTTTTGCATGGAAGGAGAATGATCCAGCTGACTGAAATAAGTTCATCAGATGAAAACCAACAAAAATTGACAAGAACCACGAAAAGATCTTGTATTTTAAGATAAAATCTTGATCTATTAAAGAAAAAACTTCTTGCTCGCTGAAATATGTTCATTTGCTGAAAACGAACAAAACCACGAAAAGTTCTTGGATTTGAAGATAAAATCTTTTTGCATTAAAGAAGAAAGATCTAGCTGAGTGAAATAAGTTCATTCGATGAAAACCAACAAAAATTGACAAGAACCACGAAAAGTTCTTGTATTTTAAGATAAAATCTTAATCTATTAAAGAAAAAACTTCTTGCTCGCTGAAATATGTTCATTTGCTGAAAACTAGCAAAACCACGAAAAGTTCTTGTATTTGAAGATAAAATCGTTTTGCTTGGAAGGAGAATGATCCAGCTGACTGAAATAAGTTCATTCGATGAAAACCAACCAAAAATTGACAAGAACCACGAAAAGTTCTTGTATTTTAAGATAAAATCTTATGCTATTAAAGAAAAAACTTCTTGCTCGCTAAAATATGTTCATTTGCTGAAAACTAGCAAAACCACGAAAAGTTCTTGTATTTGAAGATAAAATCTTTTTGCATGAAAGAAGAAAGATCTAGCTGAGTGAAATAAGTTCATTAGATGAAAACCAACAAAAATTGACAAGAACCACGAAAAGTTCTTGTATTTTAAGATAAAATCTTAATCTATTAAAGAAAAAACTTCTTGCTCGCTGAAATATGTTCATTTGCTGAAAACTAACAAAACCACGAAAAGTTCTTATATTTGAAGATAAAATCTTTTTGCATTAAAGAAGAAAGATCTCGCTGAGTGAAATAAGTTCATTTGATGAAAACCAACAAAAATTGACAAGAACCACGAAAAGATCTTGTATTTTAAGATAAAATCTTGATCTTTTAAAGAAAAAACTTCTTGCTCGCTGAAATATGTTCATTTGATGAAAACTAACAAAACCACGAAAAGTTCTTGTATTTGAAGATAAAATCTTTTTGCATGGAACGACAATGATCTAGCTGACTGAAATAAGTTTCTTAGATGAAAACCAACAAAAATTGACCAGAACCACGAAAAGTTCTTGTATTTTAAGATAAAATCTTAATCTATTAAAGAAAAAACTTCTTGCTCGCTGAAATATGTTCACTTGCTGAAAACTAACAAAACCACGAAAAGTTCTTATATTTGAAGATAAAATCTTTTTGCATTAAAGAAGAAAGATCTCGCTGACTGAAATAAGTTCATCAGATGCAAACCAAGAAAAATTGACAAGAACCACGAAAAGTTCTTGTGTTTTAAGATAAAATCTTATGCTATTAAAGAAAAAACTTCTTGCTCGCTGAAATATGTTCATTTGCTGAAAACTAACAAAACCACGAAAAGTTCTTATATTTGAAGATAAAATCTTTCTGCATGGAAGGAGAATGATCCAGCTGACTGAAATAAGTTCATCAGATGAAAACCAACAAAAATTGACAAGAACCACGAAAAGATCTTGTATTTTAAGATAAAACCTTGATCTATTAAAGAGAAAACTTGTTGCTCGCTGAAATATGTTCATTTGCTGAAAACTAACAAAACCACGAAACGTTCTTGTATTTGAAGATAAAATCTTTTTGCATGGAAGGAGAATGATCCAGCTGACTGAAATAAGTTCATTAGATGAAAACCAACAAAAATTGACAAGAACCACGAAAAGATCTTGTATTTTAAGATAAAGTTTTGATCTATTAAAGAAAAAACTTCTTGCTCGCTGAAATATGTTCATTTGCTGAAAACTAACAAAACCACGAAAAGTTCTTGTATTTGAAGATAAAATCTTTTTGCATTAAAGAAGAAAGATCTCGCTGAGTGAAATAAGTTCATTCGATGAAAACCAACAAAAATTGACAAGAACCACGAAAAGTTCTTGTATTTTAAGATAAAATCTTATGCTATTAAAGAAAAAACTTCTTGCTCGCTGAAATATGTTCATTTGCTGAAAACTAACAAAACCACGAAAAGGTCTTATATTTGAAGATAAAATCTTTTTGCATTAAAGAAGAAAGATCTCGCTGAGTGAAATAAGTTCACTTGATGAAAACCAACAAAAATTGACAAGAACCACGAAAAGATCTTGTATTTTAAGATAAAATCTTGATCTATTAAAGAAAAAACTTCTTGCTTGCTGAAATATGTTCATATGCTGAAAACTAACAAAACCACAAAAAGTTCTTGTATTTGAAGATAAAATCTTTTTGCATGGAAGGAGAATGATCCAGCTGACTGAAAGAAGTTCATTCGATGAAAACCAACAAAAATTGATAGGAACCACGAAAAGTTCTTGTATTTTTAGATAAAATCTTAATCTATTGAAGAAAAAACTTCTTGCTTGCTGAAATATGTTCATTTGCTGAAAACGAACAAAACCACGAAAAGTTCTTGTATTTGAAGATAAAATCTTTTTGCATGGAAGGAGAATGATCCAGCTGACTGAAATAAGTTCATTGGATGAAAACCAAGAAAAATTGACAAGAACCACGAAAAGTTCTTGGATTTTTAGATAAAATCTTCATCTATTAAAGAAAACACTTCTTGCTTGCTGAAATATGTTCATTTGCTGAAAACTAACTAAACCACGAAAAGTTCTTGTATTTGAAGATAAAATCTTTTTGCATGGAACGAGAATGATCCAGCTGACTGAAATAAGTTCATTCGATGACAATCAACAAAAATTGACAAGAACCACGAAAGGTTCTTGTATTTTAAGTTAAAATCTTGATCTATTAAAGAAAAAACTTCTTGCTCGCTGAAATATGTTCATTTGCTGAAAACGAACAAAACCACGAAAAGTTCTTGTATTTGAAGATAAAATCTTTTTGCATGGAAGGAGAATGATCCAGCTGACTGAAATAAGTTCATTAGATGAAAACCACAAAAATTGACAAGAACCACGAAAAGTTCTTGGATTTTTAGATAAAATCTTCATCTATTAAAGAAAAAACTTCTTGCTCGCTGAAATATGTTCATTTGCTGAAAACTAACAAAACCACGAAAAGTTCTTGTATTTGAAGATAAAATCTTTTTGCATGGAAGGAGAAAGTTCTCGCTGAGTAAAATAAGTTCATCAGATGAAAACCAACAAAAATTGACAAGAACCACGAAAAGTTCTTGTATTTTAAGATAAAATCTTGATCTATTAAAGAAAAAACTTCTTGCTCGCTGAAATATGTTCATTTGCTGAAAACTAACAAAACCACGAAAAGTTCTTGTATTTGAAGATAAAATATTTTTGCATGGAACGAGAATGATCCAGCTGACTGAAATAAGTTTCTTAGATGAAAACCAACAAAAATTGACAAGAACCACGAAAAGTTCTTGTATTTTAAGATAAAATCTTATGCTATTAAAGAAAAAACTTCTTGCTCGCTGAAATATGTTCATTTGCTGAAAACTAACAAAACCACGAAAAGTTCTTGTATTTGAAGATAAAATCTTTTTGCATTAAAGAAGAAAGATCTCGCTGAGTGAAATAAGTTCATTCGATGAAAACCAACAAAAATTGACAAGAACCACGACAAGTTCTTGTATTTTAAGATAAAATCTTATGCTATTAAAGAAAAAACTTCTTGCTCGCTGAAATATGTTCATTTGCTGAAAACTAACAAAACCACGAAAAGTTCTTGTATTTGAAGATAAAATCTTTCTGCATGGAAGGAGAATGATCCAGCTGACTGAAATAAGTTCATCAGATGAAAACCAACAAAAATTGACAAGAACCACGAAAAGATCTTGTATTTTAAGATAAAATCTTGATCTATTAAAGAAAAAACTTCTTGCTCGCTGAAATATGTTCATTTGCTGAAAACTAACAAAACCACGAAAAGATCTTGTATTTGAAGATAAAATCTTTTTGCATGGAAGGAGAATGATCCAGCTGACTGAAATAAGTTCATCAGATGAAAACCAACAAAAATTGACAAGAACCACGAAAAGATCTTGTATTTTAAGATAAAATCTTGATCTATTAAAGAAAAAACTTCTTGCTCGCTGAAATATGTTCATTTGCTGAAAACTAACAAAACGACGAAAAGTTCTTGTATTTGAAGATAAAATCTTTTTGCATTAAAGAAGAAAGATCTAGCTGAGTGAAATAAGTTCATTAGATGAAAACCAACAAAAATTGACAAGAAACACGAAAAGTTCTTGTATTTTAAGATAAAATCTTAATCTATTAAAGAAAAAACTTCTTGCTCGCTGAAATATGTTCATTTGCTGAAAACTAACAAAACCACGAAAAGTTCTTGTATTTGAAGATAAAATCTTTCTGCATGGAAGGAAAATGATCCAGCTGACTGAAATAAGTTCATCAGATGAAAACCAACAAAAATTGACAAGAACCACGAAAAGATCTTGTATTTTAAGATAAAATCTTGATCTACCAAAGAAAAAACTTCTTGCTCGCTGAAATATGTTCATTTGCTGAAAACTAACAAAACCACAAAAAGTTCTTGTATTTGAAGATAAAATCTTTTTGCATGAAAGAAGAAAGATCTCGCTGAGTGAAATAAGCTCATTTGATGAAAACCAACAAAAATTGACAAGAACCACGAAAAGATCTTGTATTTTAAGATAAAATCTTGATCTATTAAAGAAAAAACTTCTTGCTCGCTGAAATATGTTCATTTGCTGAAAACTAACAAAACCACGAAAAGTTCTTGTATTTGAAGATAAAATCTTTTTGCATGGAACGAGAATGATCTCGCTGACTGAAATAAGTTTCTTAGATGAAAACCAACAAAAATTGACCAGAACCACGAAAAGTTCTTGTATTTTAAGATAAAATCTTGATCTATTAAAGAAAAAACTTCTTGCTCGCTGAAATATGTTCATTTGCTGAAAACTAACAAAACCACGAAAAGTTCTTGTATTTGAAGATAAAATCTTTTTGCATGGAAGGAGAAAGATCCAGCTGACTGAAATAAGTTCATGAGATGAAAACCAACAAAAATTGACAAGAACCACGAAAGGTTCTTGTATTTTAAGATAAAATCTTGATCTATTAAAGAAAAAACTTCTTGCTCGCTGAAATATGTTCATTTGCTGAAAACTAACAAAACCACGAAAAGTTCTTGTATTTGAAGATAAAATCTTTTTGCATGGAAGGAGAATGATCCAGCTGACTGAAATAAGTTCATTAGATGAAAACCAACAAAAATTGACAAGAACCACGAAAAGATCTTGTATTTTAAGATAAAATCTTGATCTATTAAAGAAAAAACTTCTTGCTCGCTGAAATATGTTCATTTGCTGAAAACTAACAAAACCACAAAAAGTTCTTTTATTTGAAGATAAAATCTTTTTGCATTAAAGAAGAAAGATCTCGCTGAGTGAAATAAGTTCATTCGATGAAAACCAACAAAAATTGACAAGAACCACGAAAAGATCTTGTATTTTAAGATAAAATCTTGATCTATTAAAGAAAAAACTTCTTGCTCGCTGAAATATGTTCATTTGCTGAAAACTAACAAAACCACGAAAAGTTCTTGTATTTGAAGATAAAATCTTTTTGCATGGAAGGAGAATGATCCAGCTGACTGAAATAAGTTCATTAGATGAAAACCAACAAAAATTGACAAGAACCACGAAAAGATCTTGTATTTTAAGATAAAATCTTGATCTATTAAAGAAAAAACTTCTTGCTCGCTGAAATATGTTCATTTGCTGAAAACTAACAAAACCACGAAAAGTTCTTGTATTTGAAGATAAAATCTTTCTGCATGAAGGAGAATGATCCAGCTGACTGAAATAAGTACATCAGATGAAAACCAACAAAAATTGACAAGAACCACGAAAAGATCTTGTATTTTAAGATAAAATCTTGATCTATCAAAGAAAAAACTTCTTGCTCGCTGAAATATGTTCATTTGCTGAAAACTAACAAAACCACGAAAAGTTCTTGTATTTGAAGATAAAATCTTTTTGCATGAAAGAAGAAAGATCTCGCTGAGTGAAATAAGCTCATTTGATGAAAACCAACAAAAATTCGCAAGAACCACGAAAAGATCTTGTATTTTAAGATAAAATCTTGATCTATTAAAGAAAAAACTTCTTGCTCGCTGAAATATGTTCATTTGCTGAAAACGAACAAAACCACGAAAAGTTCTTGTATTTGAAGATAAAATCTTTTTGCATGGAACGAGAATGATCTAGCTGACTGAAATAAGTTTCTGAGATGAAAACCAACAAAAATTGACCAGAACCACGAAAAGTTCTTGTATTTTAAGATAAAATCTTGATCTATTAAAGAAAAAACTTCTTGCTCGCTGAAATATGTTCATTTGCTGAAAACTAACAAAACCACGAAAAGTTCTTGTATTTGAAGATAAAATCTTTTTGCATGGAAGGAGAATGATCCAGCTGACTGAAATAAGTTCATTAGATGAAAACCAACAAAAATTGACAAGAACCACGAAAAGATCTTGTATTTTAAGATAAAATCTTGATCTATTAAAGAAAAAACTTCTTGCTCGCTGAAATATGTTCATTTGCTGAAAACTAACAAAACCACGAAAAGTTCTTGTATTTGAAGATAAAATCTTTTTGCATTAAAGAAGAAAGATCTAGCTGAGTGAAATAGTTCATTAGATGAAAACCAACAAAAATTGACAAGAACCACGAAAAGTTCTTGTATTTTAAGATAAAATCTTAATCTATTAAAGAAAAAACTTCTTGCTCGCTGAAATATGTTCATTTGCTGAAAACTAACAAAACCACGAAAAGTTCTTATACTTGAAGATAAAATCTTTTTGCATTAAAGAAGAAAGATCTCGCTGACTGAAATAAGTTCATTAGATGAAAACCAAGAAAAATTGACAAGAACCACGAAAAGTTCTTGTATTTTAAGATATAATCTTATGCTATTAAAGAAAAAACTTCTTGCTCGCTGAAATATGTTCATTTGCTGAAAACTAACAAAACCACGAAAAGTTCTTGTATTTGAAGATAAAATCTTTCTGCATGGAAGGAGAATGATCCAGCTGACTGAAATAAGTTCATCAGATGAAAACCACAAAAATTGACAAGAACCACGAAAAGTTCTTGGATTTTTAGATAAAATCTTCATCTATTAAAGAAAAAACTTCTTGCTCGCTGAAATATGTTCATTTGCTGAAAACTAACAAAACCACGAAAAGTTCTTGTATTTGAAGATAAAATCTTTTTGCATGGAAGGAGAAAGTTCTCGCTGAGTAAAATAAGTTCATCAGATGAAAACCAACAAAAATTGACAAGAACCACGAAAAGTTCTTGTATTTTAAGATAAAATCTTGATCTATTAAAGAAAAAACTTCTTGCTCGCTGAAATATGTTCATTTGCTGAAAACTAACAAAACCACGAAAAGTTCTTGTATTTGAAGATAAAATCTTTTTGCATGGAACGAGAATGATCCAGCTGACTGAAATAAGTTTCTTAGATGAAAACCAACAAAAATTGACAAGAACCACGAAAAGTTCTTGTATTTTAAGATAAAATCTTATGCTATTAAAGAAAAAACTTCTTGCTCGCTGAAATATGTTCATTTGCTGAAAACTAACAAAACCACGAAAAGTTCTTGTATTTGAAGATAAAATCTTTCTGCATGGAAGGAGAATGATCCAGCTGACTGAAATAAGTTCATCAGATGAAAACCAACAAAAATTGACAAGAACCACGAAAAGATCTTGTATTTTAAGATAAAATCTTGATCTATTAAAGAAAAAACTTCTTGCTCGCTGAAATATGTTCATTTGCTGAAAACTAACAAAACCACGAAAAGTTCTTGTATTTGAAGATAAAATCTTTATGCATTAAAGAAGAAAGATCTCGCTGAGTGAAATAAGTTCATTCGATGAAAACCAACAAAAATTGACAAGAACCACGACAAGTTCTTGTATTTTAAGATAAAATCTTATGCTATTAAAGAAAAAACTTCTTGCTCGCTGAAATATGTTCATTTGCTGAAAACTAACAAAACCACGAAAAGTTCTTGTATTTGAAGATAAAATCTTTCTGCATGGAAGGAGAATGATCCAGCTGACTGAAATAAGTTCATCAGATGAAAACCAACAAAAATTGACAAGAACCACGAAAAGATCTTGTATTTTAAGATAAAATCTTGATCTATTAAAGAAAAAACTTCTTGCTCGCTGAAATATGTTCATTTGCTGAAAACTAACAAAACCACGAAAAGTTCTTGTATTTGAAGATAAAATCTTTTTGCATGGAAGGAGAATGATCCAGCTGACTGAAATAAGTTCATCAGATGAAAACCAACAAAAATTGACAAGAACCACGAAAAGATCTTGTATTTTAAGATAAAATCTTGATCTATTAAAGAAAAAACTTCTTGCTCGCTGAAATATGTTCATTTGCTGAAAACTAACAAAACCACGAAAAGTTCTTGTATTTGAAGATAAAATCTTTCTGCATGGAAGGAGAATGATCCAGCTGACTGAAATAAGTTCATCAGATGAAAACCAACAAAAATTGACAAGAACCACGAAAAGATCTTGTATTTTAAGATAAAATCTTGATCTATCAAAGAAAAAACTTCTTGCTCGCTGAAATATGTTCATTTGCTGAAAACTAACAAAACCACGAAAAGTTCTTGTATTTGAAGATAAAATCTTTTTGCATGAAAGAAGAAAGATCTCGCTGAGTGAAATAAGCTCATTTGATGAAACCCAACAAAAATTGACAAGAACCACGAAAAGATCTTGTATTTTAAGATAAAATCTTGATCTATCAAAGAAAAAACTTCTTGCTCGCTGAAATATGTTCATTTGCTGAAAACTAACAAAACCACGAAAAGTTCTTGTATTTGAAGATAAAATCTTTTTGCATGGAACGAGAATGATCTAGCTGACTGAAATAAGTTTCTGAGATGAAAACCAACAAAAATTGACCAGAACCACGAAAAGTTCTTGTATTTTAAGATAAAATCTTGATCTATTAAAGAAAAAACTTCTTGCTCGCTGAAATATGTTCATTTGCTGAAAACTAACAAAACCACGAAAAGTTCTTGTATTTGAAGATAAAATCTTTTTGCATTAAAGAAGAAAGATCTCGCTGAGTGAAATAAGTTCATTCGATGAAAACCAACAAAAATTGACAAGAACCACGAAAAGTTCTTGTATTTTAAGATAAAATCTTATGCTATTAAAGAAAAAACTTCTTGCTCGCTGAAATATGTTCATTTGCTGAAAACTAACAAAACCACGAAAAGTTCTTGTATTTGAAGATAAAATCTTTCTGCATGGAAGGAGAATGATCCAGCTGACTGAAATAAGTTCATCAGATGAAAACCAACAAAAATTGACAAGAACCACGAAAAGATCTTGTATTTTAAGATAAAATCTTGATCTATCAAAGAAAAAACTTCTTGCTCGCTGAAATATGTTCATTTGCTGAAAACTAACAAAACCACGAAAAGTTCTTGTATTTGAAGATAAAATCTTTTTGCATGAAAGAAGAAAGATCTCGCTGAGTGAAATAAGCTCATTTGATGAAAACCAACAAAAATTGACAAGAACCACGAAAAGATCTTGTATTTTAAGATAAAATCTTGATCTATCAAAGAAAAAACTTCTTGCTCGCTGAAATATGTTCATTTGCTGAAAACTAACAAAACCACGAAAAGTTCTTGTATTTGAAGATAAAATCTTTTTGCATGGAACGAGAATGATCTAGCTGACTGAAATAAGTTTCTGAGATGAAAACCAACAAAAATTGACCAGAACCACGAAAAGTTCTTGTATTTTAAGATAAAATCTTGATCTATTAAAGAAAAAACTTCTTGCTCGCTGAAATATGTTCATTTGCTGAAAACTAACAAAACCACGAAAAGTTCTTGTATTTGAAGATAAAATCTTTTTGCATTAAAGAAGAAAGATCTCGCTGAGTGAAATAAGTTCATTCGATGAAAACCAACAAAAATTGACAAGAACCACGAAAAGTTCTTGTATTTTAAGATAAAATCTTATGCTATTAAAGAAAAAACTTCTTGCTCGCTGAAATATGTTCATTTGCTGAAAACTAACAAAACCACGAAAAGTTCTTGTATTTGAAGATAAAATCTTTCTGCATGGAAGGAGAATGATCCAGCTGACTGAAATAAGTTCATCAGATGAAAACCAACAAAAATTGACAAGAACCACGAAAAGATCTTGTATTTTAAGATAAAATCTTGATCTATTAAAGAAAAAACTTCTTGCTCGCTGAAATATGTTCATTTGCTGAAAACTAACAAAACCACGAAAAGTTCTTGTATTTGAAGATAAAATCTTTTTGCATGGAAGGAGAATGATCCAGCTGACTGAAATAAGTTCATTAGATGAAAACCAACAAAAATTGACAAGAACCACGAAAAGATCTTGTATTTTAAGATAAAATCTTGATCTATTAAAGAAAAAACTTCTTGCTCGCTGAAATATGTTCATTTGCTGAAAACTAACAAAACCACGAAAAGTTCTTATATTTGAAGATAAAATCTTTTTGCATTAAAGAAGAAAGATCTAGCTGAGTGAAATAAGTTCATTAGATGAAAACCAACAAAAATTGACAAGAACCACGAAAAGTTCTTGTATTTTAAGATAAAATCTTAATCTATTAAAGAAAAAACTTCTTGCTCGCTGAAATATGTTCATTTGCTGAAAACTAACAAAACCACGAAAAGTTCTTATATTTGAAGATAAAATCTTTTTGCATTAAAGAAGAAAGATCTCGCTGACTGAAATAAGTTCATCGGATGAAAACCAAGAAAAATTGACAAGAACCACGAAAAGTTCTTGTATTTTAAGATATAATCTTATGCTATTAAAGAAAAAACTTCTTGCTCGCTGAAATATGTTCATTTGCTGAAAACTAACAAAACCACGAAAAGTTCTTGTATTTGAAGATAAAATCTTTCTGCATGGAAGGAGAATGATCCAGCTGACTGAAATAAGTTCATCAGATGAAAACCAACAAAAATTGACAAGAACCACGAAAAGATCTTGTATTTTAAGATAAAATCTTGATCTATCAAAGAAAAAACTTCTTGCTCGCTGAAATATGTTCATTTGCTGAAAACTAACAAAACCACGAAAAGTTCTTGTATTTGAAGATAAAATCTTTTTGCATGAAAGAAGAAAGATCTCGCTGAGTGAAATAAGCTCATTTGATGAAAACCAACAAAAATTGACAAGAACCACGAAAAGATCTTGTATTTTAAGATAAAATCTTGATCTATCAAAGAAAAAACTTCTTGCTCGCTGAAATATGTTCATTTGCTGAAAACTAACAAAACCACGAAAAGTTCTTGTATTTGAAGATAAAATCTTTTTGCATGGAACGAGAATGATCTAGCTGACTGAAATAAGTTTCTGAGATGAAAACCAACAAAAATTGACCAGAACCACGAAAAGTTCTTGTATTTTAAGATAAAATCTTGATCTATTAAAGAAAAAACTTCTTGCTCGCTGAAATATGTTCATTTGCTGAAAACTAACAAAACCACGAAAAGTTCTTGTATTTGAAGATAAAATCTTTTTGCATTAAAGAACAAAGATCTCGCTGAGTGAAATAAGTTCATTCGATGAAAACCAACAAAAATTGACAAGAACCACGAAAAGTTCTTGTATTTTAAGATAAAATCTTATGCTATTAAAGAAAAAACTTCTTGCTCGCTGAAATATGTTCATTTGCTGAAAACTAACAAAACCACGAAAAGTTCTTGTATTTGAAGATAAAATCTTTCTGCATGGAAGGAGAATGATCCAGCTGACTGAAATAAGTTCATCAGATGAAAACCAACAAAAATTGACAAGAACCACGAAAAGATCTTGTATTTTAAGATAAAATCTTGATCTATTAAAGAAAAAACTTCTTGCTCGCTGAAATATGTTCATTTGCTGAAAACTAACAAAACCACGAAAAGTTCTTGTATTTGAAGATAAAATCTTTTTGCATGGAAGGAGAATGATCCAGCTGACTGAAATAAGTTCATTAGATGAAAACCAACAAAAATTGACAAGAACCACGAAAAGATCTTGTATTTTAAGATAAAATCTTGATCTATTAAAGAAAAAACTTCTTGCTCGCTGAAATATGTTCATTTGCTGAAAACTAACAAAACCACAAAAAGTTCTTGTATTTGAAGATAAAATCTTTTTGCATGAAAGAAGAAAGATCTCGCTGAGTGAAATAAGCTCATTTGATGAAAACCAACAAAAATTGACAAGAACCACGAAAAGATCTTGTATTTTAAGATAAAATCTTGATCTATTAAAGAAAAAACTTCTTGCTCGCTGAAATATGTTCATTTGCTGAAAACTAACAAAACCACGAAAAGTTCTTGTATTTGAAGATAAAATCTTTTTGCATGGAACGAGAATGATCTCGCTGACTGAAATAAGTTTCTTAGATGAAAACCAACAAAAATTGACCAGAACCACGAAAAGTTCTTGTATTTTAAGATAAAATCTTGATCTATTAAAGAAAAAACTTCTTGCTCGCTGAAATATGTTCATTTGCTGAAAACTAACAAAACCACGAAAAGTTCTTGTATTTGAAGATAAAATCTTTTTGCATGGAAGGAGAAAGATCCAGCTGACTGAAATCAGTTAATGAGATGAAAACCAACAAAAATTGACAAGAACCACGAAAGGTTCTTGTATTTTAAGATAAAATCTTGATCTATTAAAGAAAAAACTTCTTGCTCGCTGAAATATGTTCATTTGCTGAAAACTAACAAAACCACGAAAAGTTCTTGTATTTGAAGATAAAATCTTTTTGCATGGAAGGAGAATGATGCAGCTGACTGAAATAAGTTCATTAGATGAAAACCAACAAAAATTGACAAGAACCACGAAAAGATCTTGTATTTTAAGATAAAATCTTGATCTATTAAAGAAAAAACTTCTTGCACGCTGAAATATGTTCATTTGCTGAAAACTAACAAAACCACAAAAAGTTCTTGTATTTGAAGATAAAATCTTTTTGCATTAAAGAAGAAAGATCTCGCTGAGTGAAATAAGTTCATTCGATGAAAACCAACAAAAATTGACAAGAACCACGAAAAGATCTTGTATTTTAAGATAAAATCTTGATCTATTAAAGAAAAAACTTCTTGCTCGCTGAAATATGTTCATTTGCTGAAAACTAACAAAACCACGAAAAGTTCTTGTATTTGAAGATAAAATCTTTTTGCATGGAAGGAGAATGATCCAGCTGACTGAAATAAGTTCATTAGATGAAAACCAACAAAAATTGACAAGAACCACGAAAAGATCTTGTATTTTAAGATAAAATCTTGATCTATTAAAGAAAAAACTTCTTGCTCGCTGAAATATGTTCATTTGCTGAAAACTAACAAAACCACGAAAAGTTCTTGTATTTGAAGATAAAATCTTTTTGCATTAAAGAAGAAAGATCTAGCTGAGTGAAATAAGTTCATTAGATGAAAACCAACAAAAATTGACAAGAACCACGAAAAGTTCTTGTATTTTAAGATAAAATCTTAATCTATTAAAGAAAAAACTTCTTGCTCGCTGAAATATGTTCATTTGCTGAAAACTAACAAAACCACGAAAAGTTCTTATATTTGAAGATAAAATCTTTTTGCATTAAAGAAGAAAGATCTCGCTGACTGAAATAAGTTCATTCGATGAAAACCAAGAAAAATTGACAAGAACCACGAAAAGTTCTTGTATTTTAAGATATAATCTTATGCTATTAAAGAAAAAACTTCTTGCTCGCTGAAATATGTTCATTTGCTGAAAACTAACAAAACCACGAAAAGTTCTTGTATTTGAAGATAAAATCTTTCTGCATGGAAGGAGAATGATCCAGCTGACTGAAATAAGTTCATCAGATGAAAACCACAAAAATTGACAAGAACCACGAAAAGTTCTTGGATTTTTAGATAAAATCTTCATCTATTAAAGAAAAAACTTCTTGCTCGCTGAAATATGTTCATTTGCTGAAAACTAACAAAACCACGAAAAGTTCTTGTATTTGAAGATAAAATCTTTTTGCATGGAAGGAGAAAGTTCTCGCTGAGTAAAATAAGTTCATCAGATGAAAACCAACAAAAATTGACAAGAACCACGAAAAGTTCTTGTATTTTAAGATAAAATCTTGATCTATTAAAGAAAAAACTTCTTGCTCGCTGAAATATGTTCATTTGCTGAAAACTAACAAAACCACGAAAAGTTCTTGTATTTGAAGATAAAATCTTTTTGCATGGAACGAGAATGATCCAGCTGACTGAAATAAGTTTCTTAGATGAAAACCAACAAAAATTGACAAGAACCACGAAAAGTTCTTGTATTTTAAGATAAAATCTTATGCTATTAAAGAAAAAACTTCTTGCTCGCTGAAATATGTTCATTTGCTGAAAACTAACAAAACCACGAAAAGTTCTTGTATTTGAAGATAAAATCTTTCTGCATGGAAGGAGAATGATCCAGCTGACTGAAATAAGTTCATCAGATGAAAACCAACAAAAATTGACAAGAACCACGAAAAGATCTTGTATTTTAAGATAAAATCTTGATCTATTAAAGAAAAAACTTCTTGCTCGCTGAAATATGTTCATTTGCTGAAAACTAACAAAACCACGAAAAGTTCTTGTATTTGAAGATAAAATCTTTATGCATTAAAGAAGAAAGATCTCGCTGAGTGAAATAAGTTCATTCGATGAAAACCAACAAAAATTGACAAGAACCACGACAAGTTCTTGTATTTTAAGATAAAATCTTATGCTATTAAAGAAAAAACTTCTTGCTCGCTGAAATATGTTCATTTGCTGAAAACTAACAAAACCACGAAAAGTTCTTGTATTTGAAGATAAAATCTTTCTGCATGGAAGGAGAATGATCCAGCTGACTGAAATAAGTTCATCAGATGAAAACCAACAAAAATTGACAAGAACCACGAAAAGATCTTGTATTTTAAGATAAAATCTTGATCTATTAAAGAAAAAACTTCTTGCTCGCTGAAATATGTTCATTTGCTGAAAACTAACAAAACCACGAAAAGTTCTTGTATTTGAAGATAAAATCTTTTTGCATGGAAGGAGAATGATCCAGCTGACTGAAATAAGTTCATCAGATGAAAACCAACAAAAATTGACAAGAACCACGAAAAGATCTTGTATTTTAAGATAAAATCTTGATCTATTAAAGAAAAAACTTCTTGCTCGCTGAAATATGTTCATTTGCTGAAAACTAACAAAACCACGAAAAGTTCTTGTATTTGAAGATAAAATCTTTCTGCATGGAAGGAGAATGATCCAGCTGACTGAAATAAGTTCATCAGATGAAAACCAACAAAAATTGACAAGAACCACGAAAAGATCTTGTATTTTAAGATAAAATCTTGATCTATCAAAGAAAAAACTTCTTGCTCGCTGAAATATGTTCATTTGCTGAAAACTAACAAAACCACGAAAAGTTCTTGTATTTGAAGATAAAATCTTTTTGCATGAAAGAAGAAAGATCTCGCTGAGTGAAATAAGCTCATTTGATGAAAACCAACAAAAATTGACAAGAACCACGAAAAGATCTTGTATTTTAAGATAAAATCTTGATCTATCAAAGAAAAAACTTCTTGCTCGCTGAAATATGTTCATTTGCTGAAAACTAACAAAACCACGAAAAGTTCTTGTATTTGAAGATAAAATCTTTTTGCATGGAACGAGAATGATCTGGCTGACTGAAATAAGTTTCTGAGATGAAAACCAACAAAAATTGACCAGAACCACGAAAAGTTCTTGTATTTTAAGATAAAATCTTGATCTATTAAAGAAAAAACTTCTTGCTCGCTGAAATATGTTCATTTGCTGAAAACTAACAAAACCACGAAAAGTTCTTGTATTTGAAGATAAAATCTTTTTGCATGAAAGAAGAAAGATCTCGCTGAGTGAAATAAGTTCATTCGATGAAAACCAACAAAAATTGACAAGAACCACGAAAAGTTCTTGTATTTTAAGATAAAATCTTATGCTATTAAAGAAAAAACTTCTTGCTCGCTGAAATATGTTCATTTGCTGAAAACTAACAAAACCACGAAAAGTTCTTGTATTTGAAGATAAAATCTTTCTGCATGGAAGGAGAATGATCCAGCTGACTGAAATAAGTTCATCAGATGAAAACCAACAAAAATTGACAAGAACCACGAAAAGATCTTGTATTTTAAGATAAAATCTTGATCTATTAAAGAAAAAACTTCTTGCTCGCTGAAATATGTTCATTTGCTGAAAACTAACAAAACCACGAAAAGCTCTTGTATTTGAAGATAAAATCTTTTTGCATGGAAGGAGAATGATCCAGCTGACTGAAATAAGTTCATTAGATGAAAACCAACAAAAATTGACAAGAACCACGAAAAGATCTTGTATTTTAAGATAAAATCTTGATCTATTAAAGAAAAAACTTCTTGCTCGCTGAAATATGTTCATTTGCTGAAAACTAACAAAACCACGAAAAGTTCTTGTATTTGAAGATAAAATCTTTTTGCATTAAAGAAGAAAGATCTAGCTGAGTGAAATAAGTTCATCAGATGAAAACCAAGAAAAATTGACAAGAACCACGAAAAGTTCTTGTATTTTAAGATATAATCTTATGCTATTAAAGAAAAAACTTCTTGCTCGCTGAAATATGTTCATTTGCTGAAAACTAACAAAACCACGAAAAGTTCTTGTATTTGAAGATAAAATCTTTCTGCATGGAAGGAGAATGATCCAGCTGACTGAAATAAGTTCATCAGATGAAAGCCAACAAAAATTGACAAGAACCACGAAAAGATCTTGTATTTTAAGATAAAATCTTGATCTATCAAAGAAAAAACTTCTTGCTCGCTGAAATATGTTCATTTGCTGAAAACTAACAAAACCACGAAAAGTTCTTGTATTTGAAGATAAAATCTTTTTGCATGAAAGAAGAAAGATCTCGCTGACTGAAATAAGTTTCTTAGATGAAAACCAACAAAAATTGACCAGAACCACGAAAAGGTCTTGTATTTTAAGATAAAATCTTGATCTTTTAAAGAAAAAACTTCTTGCTCGCTGAAATATGTTCATTTGCTGAAAACTAACAAAACCACGAAAAGTTCTTGTATTTGAAGATAAAATCTTTTTGCATGAAAGAAGAAAGATCTCGCTGAGTGAAATAAGCTCATTTGATGAAAACCAACAAAAATTCACAAGAACCACGAAAAGATCTTGTATTTTAAGATAAAATCTTGATCTATTAAAGAAAAAACTTCTTGCTCGCTGAAATATGTTCATTTGCTGAAAACTAACAAAACCACGAAAAGTTCTTGTATTTGAAGATAAAATCTTTTTGCATGGAACGAGAATGATCTAGCTGACTGAAATAAGTTTCTGAGATGAAAACCAACAAAAATTGACCAGAACCACGAAAAGTTCTTGTATTTTAAGATAAAATCTTGATCTATTAAAGAAAAAACTTCTTGCTCGCTGAAATATGTTCATTTGCTGAAAACGAACAAAACCACGAAAAGTTCTTGTATTTGAAGATAAAATCTTTTTGCATGGAAGGAGAAAGATCCAGCTGACTGAAATAAGTTCATGAGATGAAAACCAACAAAAATTGACAAGAACCACGAAAGGTTCTTGTATTTTAAGATAAAATCTTGATCTATTAAAGAAAAAACTTCTTGCTCGCTGAAATATGTTCATTTGCTGAAAACTAACAAAACCACGAAAAGTTCTTGTATTTGAAGATAAAATCTTTTTGCATGGAAGGAGAATGATCCAGCTGACTGAAATAAGTTCATTAGATGAAAACCAACAAAAATTGACAAGAACCACGAAAAGATCTTGTATTTTAAGATAAAATCTTGATCTATTAAAGAAAAAACTTCTTGCTCGCTGAAATATGTTCATTTGCTGAAAACTAACAAAACCACGAAAAGTTCTTGTATTTGAAGATAAAATCTTTTTGCATTAAAGAAGAAAGATCTCGCTGAGTGAAATAAGTTCATTCGATGAAAACCAACAAAAATTGACAAGAACCACGAAAAGTTCTTGTATTTTAAGATAAAATCTTATGCTATTAAAGAAAAAACTTCTTGCTCGCTGAAATATGTTCATTTGCTGAAAACTAACAAAACCACGAAAAGTTCTTGTATTTGAAGATAAAATCTTTTTGCATGGAAGGAGAATGATCCAGCTGACTGAAATAAGTTCATTAGATGAAAACCAACAAAAATTGACAAGAACCACGAAAAGATCTTGTATTTTAAGATAAAATCTTGATCTATTAAAGAAAAAACTTCTTGCTCACTGAAATATGTTCATTTGCTGAAAACTAACAAAACCACGAAAAGTTCTTGTATTTGAAGATAAAATCTTTTTGCATTAAAGAAGAAAGATCTAGCTGAGTGAAATAAGTTCATTAGATGAAAACCAACAAAAATTGACAAGAACCACGAAAAGTTCTTGTATTTTAAGATAAAATCTTAATCTATTAAAGAAAAAACTTCTTGCTCGCTGAAATATGTTCATTTGCTGAAAACTAACAAAACCACGAACAGTTCTTATATTTGAAGATAAATTCTTTTTGCATTAAAGAAGAAAGATCTCGCTGACTGAAATAAGTTCATTAGATGAAAACCAAGAAAAATTGACAAGAACCACGAAAAGTTCTTGTATTTTAAGATATAATCTTATGCTATTAAAGAAAAAACTTCTTGCTCGCTGAAATATGTTCATTTGCTGAAAACTAACAAAACCACGAAAAGTTCTTGTATTTGAAGATAAAATCTTTTTGCATTAAAGAAGAAAGATCTCGCTAAGTGAAATAAGTTCATGTGATGAAAACCAACAAAAATTGACAAGAACCACGAAAAGTTCTTGTATTTTAAGATAAAATCTTAATCTATTAAAGAAAAAACTTCTTGCTCGCTGAAATATGTTCATTTGCTGAAAACTAACAAAACCACGAAAAGGTCTTATATTTGAAGATAACATCTTTTTGCATTAAAGAAGAAAGATCTCGCTGAGTGAAATAAGTTCACTTGATGAAAACCAACAAAAATTGACAAGAACCACGAAAAGATCTTGTATTTTAAGATAAAATCTTGATCTATTGAAGAAAAAACTTCTTGCTTGCTGAAATATGTTCATATGCTGAAAACTAACAAAACCACAAAAAGTTCTTGTATTTGAAGATAAAATCTTTTTGCATGGAAGGAGAATGATCCAGCTGACTGAAAGAAGTTCATTCGATGAAAACCAACAAAAATTGACAGGAACCACGAAAAGTTCTTGCATTTTTAGATAAAATCTTAATCTATTAAAGAAAAAACTTCTTGCTCGCTGAAATATGTTCATTTGCTGAAAACGAACAAAACCACGAAAAGTTCTTGTATTTGAAGATAAAATCTTTTTGCATGGAAGGAGAATGATGCAGCTGACTGAAATAAGTTCATTAGATGAAAACCAACAAAAATTGACAAGAACCACGAAAAGTTCTTGGATTTTTAGATAAAATCTTCATCTATTAAAGAAAAAACTTCTTGCTCGCTGAAATATGTTCATTTGCTGAAAACTAACAAAACCACGAAAAGTTCTTGTATTTGAAGATAAAATCTTTTTGCATGGAAGGAGAAAGTTCTCGCTGACTGAAATAAGTTTCTTAGATGAAAACCAACAAAAATTGACCAGAACCACGAAAAGTTCTTGTATTTGAAGATAAAATCTTTTTGCATGGAACGAGAATGATCCAGCTGACTGAAATAAGTTCATTAGATGAAAACCAACAAAAATTGACAAGAACCACGAAAAGATCTTGTATTTTAAGATAAAATCTTGATCTATTAAAGAAAAAACTTCTTGCTCGCTGAAATATGTTCATTTACTGAAAACTAACAAAACCACGAAAAGTTCTTGTATTTGAAGATAAAATCTTTTTGCTTGGAAGGAGAAAGTTCTCGCTGAGTAAAATAAGTTCATTAGATGAAAACCAACAAAAATTGACAAGAACCACGAAAAGTTCTTCTATTTTAAGATAAAATCTTGATCTATTAAAGAAAAAACTTCTTGCTCGCTGAAATATGTTCATTTGCTGAAAACTAACAAAACCACGAAAAGTTCTTGTATTTGAAGATAAAATCTTTTTGCATGGAACGAGAATGATCCAGCTGACTGAAATAAGTTTCTTAGATGAAAACCAACAAAAATTGACAAGAACCACGAAAAGTTCTTGTATTTTAAGATAAAATCTTATGCTATTAAAGAAAAAACTTCTTGCTCGCTGAAATATGTTCATTTGCTGAAAACTAACAAAACCACGAAAAGTTCTTGTATTTGAAGATAAAATCTTTCTGCATGGAAGGAGAATGATCCAGCTGACTGAAATAAGTTCATCAGATGAAAACCAACAAAAATTGACAAGAACCACGAAAAGATCTTGTATTTTAAGATAAAATCTTGATCTATTAAAGAAAAAACTTCTTGCTCGCTGAAATATGTTCATTTGCTGAAAACTAACAAAACGACGAAAAGTTCTTGTATTTGAAGATAAAATCTTTTTGCATTAAAGAAGAAAGATCGAGCTGAGTGAAATAAGTTCATTAGATGAAAACCAACAAAAATTGACAAGAAACACGAAAAGTTCTTGTATTTTAAGATAAAATCTTAATCTATTAAAGAAAAAACTTCTTGCTCGCTGAAATATGTTCATTTGCTGAAAACTAACAAAACCACGAAAAGTTCTTATATTTGAAGATAAAATCTTTTTGCATTAAAGAAGAAAGATCTCGCTGACTGAAATAAGTTCATTCGATGAAAACCAAGAAAAATTGACAAGAACCACGAAAAGTTCTTGTATTTTAAGATAAAATCTTATGCTATTAAAGAAAAAACTTCTTGCTCGCTGAAATATGTTCATTTGCTGAAAACTAACAAAACCACGAAAAGTTCTTGTATTTGAAGATAAAATCTTTCTGCATGGAAGGAGAATGATCCAGCTGACTGAAATAAGTTCATCAGATGAAAACCAACAAAAATTGACAAGAACCACGAAAAGATCTTGTATTTTAAGATAAAATCTTGATCTATCAAAGAAAAAACTTCTTGCTCGCTGAAATATGTTCATTTGCTGAAAACTAACAAAACCACGAAAAGTTCTTGTATTTGAAGATAAAATCTTTTTGCATGAAAGAAGAAAGATCTCGCTGAGTGAAATAAGTTCATTTGATGAAAACCAACAAAAATTGACAAGAACCACGAAAAGATCTTGTATTTTAAGATAAAATCTTGATCTATTAAAGAAAAAACTTCTTGCTCGCTGAAATATGTTCATTTGCTGAAAACGAACAAAACCACGAAAAGTTCTTGTATTTGAAGATAAAATCTTTCTGCATGGAAGGAGAATGATCCAGCTGACTGAAATAAGTTTCTTAGATGAAAACCAACAAAAATTGACCAGAACCACGAAAAGTTCTTGTATTTTAAGATAAAATCTTGATCTATTAAAGAAAAAACTTCTTGCTCGCTGAAATATGTTCATTTGCTGAAAACTAACAAAACCACGAAAAGTTCTTTTATTTGAAGATAAAATCTTTTTGCATTAAAGGAGAAAGATCCAGCTGACTGAAATAAGTTCATGAGATGAAAACCAACAAAAATTGACAAGAACCACGAAAGGTTCTTGTATTTTAAGATAAAATCTTGATCTATTAAAGAAAAAACTTCTTGCTCGCTGAAATATGTTCATTTGCTGAAAACTAACAAAACCACGAAAAGTTCTTGTATTTGAAGATAAAATCTTTTTGCATGGAAGGAGAATGATCCAGCTGACTGAAATAAGTTCATTAGATGAAAACCAACAAAAATTGACAAGAACCACGAAAAGATCTTGTATTTTAAGATAAAATCTTGATCTATTAAAGAAAAAACTTCTTGCTCGCTGAAATATGTTCATTTGCTGAAAACTAACAAAACCACGAAAAGTTCTTGTATTTGAAGATAAAGTCTTTCTGCATGGAAGGAGAATGATCCAGCTGACTGAAATAAGTTCATCAGATGAAAACCAACAAAAATTGACAAGAACCACGAAAAGATCTTGTATTTTAAGATAAAATCTTGATCTATTAAAGAAAAAACTTCTTGCTCGCTGAAATATGTTCATTTGCTGAAAACTAACAAAACCACGAAAAGTTCTTGTATTTGAAGATAAAATCTTTTTGCATGGAAGGAGAATGATCCAGCTGACTGAAATAAGTTCATTAGATGAAAACCAACAAAAATTGACAAGAACCACGAAAAGATCTTGTATTTTAAGATAAAATCTGGATCTATTAAAGAAAAAACTTCTTGCTCGCTGAAATATGTTCATTTGCTGAAAACTAACAAAACCACGAAAAGTTCTTGTAGTTGAAGATAAAATCTTTTTGCATGAAAGAAGAAAGATCGAGCTGAGTGAAATAAGTTCATTAGATGAAAACCAACAAAAATTGACAAGAACCACGAAAAGTTCTTGTATTTTAAGATAAAATCTTAATCTATTAAAGAAAAAACTTCTTGCTCGCTGAAATATGTTCATTTGCTGAAAACTAACAAAACCACGAAAAGTTCTTATATTTGAAGATAAAATCTTTTTGCATTAAAGAAGAAAGATCTCGCTGACTGAAATCAGTTCATCAGATGAAAACCAACAAAAATTGACAAGAACCACGAAAAGTTCTTCTATTTTAAGATAAAATCTTATGCTATTAAAGAAAAAACTTCTTGCTCGCTGAAATATGTTCATTTGCTGAAAACTAACAAAACCACGAAAAGTTCTTGTATTTGAAGATAAAATCTTTCTGCATGGAAGGAGAATGATCCAGCTGACTGAAATAAGTTCATCAGATGAAAGCCAACAAAAATTGACAAGAACCACGAAAAGATCTTGTATTTTAAGATAAAATCTTGATCTATCAAAGAAAAAACTTCTTGCTCGCTGAAATATGTTCATTTGCTGAAAACAAACAAAACCACGAAAAGTTCTTGCATTTGAAGATAAAATCTTTTTGCATGAAAGAAGAAAGATCTCGCTGACTGAAATAAGTTTCTTACATGAAAACCAACAAAAATTGACCAGAACCACGAAAAGGTCTTGTATTTTAAGATAAAATCTTGATCTTTTAAAGAAAAAACTTCTTGCTCGCTGAAATATGTTCATTTGCTGAAAACTAACAAAACCACGAAAAATTCTTGTATTTGAAGATAAAATCTTTTTGCATTAAAGAAGAAAGATCTCGCTGAGTGAAATAAGTTCATTTGGTGAAAACCAACAAAAATTGACAAGAACCACGAAAAGATCTTGTATTTTAAGATAAAATCTTGATCTATTAAAGAAAAAACTTCTTGCTCGCTGAAATATGTTCATTTGCTGAAAACTAGCAAAACCACGAAAAGTTCTTGTATTTGAAGATAAAATCTTTTTGCATGGAAGGAGAATGATCCAGCTGACTGAAATAAGTTCATTAGATGAAAACCAACAAAAATTGACAAGAACCACGAAAAGATCTTGTATTTTAAGATAAAGTTTTGATCTATTAAAGAAAAAACTTCTTGCTCGCTGAAATATGTTCATTTGCTGAAAACTAACAAAACCACGAAAAGTTCTTGTATTTGAAGATAAAATCTTTTTGCATGGAAGGAGAATGATCCAGCTGACTGAAATAAGTTCATTCGATGAAAATCAACAAAAATTGACAAGAACCACGAAAGGTTCTTGTATTTTAAGTTAAAATCTTGATCTATTAAAGAAAAAACTTCTTGCTCGCTGAAACATGTTCATTTGCTGAAAACGAACAAAACCACGAAAAGTTCTTGTATTTGAAGATAAAATCTTTTTGCATGGAAGGAGAATGATCCAGCTGACTGAAATAAGTTCATGAGATGAAAACCAACAAAAATTGACAAGAACCACGAAAAGTTCTTGGATTTTTAGATAAAATCTTCATCTATTAAAGAAAAACTTCTTGCTCGCTGAAATATGTTCATTTGCTGAAAACTAACAAAACCACGAAAAGTTCTTGTATTTGAAGATAAAATCTTTTTGCATGGAAGGAGAAAGTTCTCGCTGAGTAAAATAAGTTCATTAGATGAAAACCAACAAAAATTGACAAGAACCACGAAAAGTTCTTGTATTTTAAGACAAAATCTTGATCTATTAAAGAAAAAACTTCTTGCTCGCTGAAATATGTTCATTTGCTGAAAACTAACAAAACCACGAAAAGTTCTTGTTATTGAAGATAAAATCTTTTTGCATGGAACGAGAATGATCTCGCTGACTGAAATAAGTTTCTTAGATGAAAACCAACAAAAATTGACCAGAACCACGAAAAGTTCTTGTATTTGAAGATAAAATCTTTTTGCATGGAAGGAGAATGATCCAGCTGACTGAAATAAGTTCATTAGATGAAAACCAACAAAAATTGACAAGAACCACGAAAAGATCTTGTATTTTAAGATAAAGTTTTGATCTATTAAAGAAAAAACTTCTTGCTCGCTGAAATATGTTCATTTGCTGAAAACTAACAAAACCACGAAAAGTTCTTGTATTTGAAGATAAAATCTTTTTGCATGGAAGGAGAATGATCCAGCTGACTGAAAGAAGTTCATTCGATGAAAACCAACAAAAATTGACAGGAACCACGAAAAGTTCTTGTATTTTTAGATATAATATTAATCTATTGAAGAAAAAACTTCTTGCTTGCTGAAATATGTTCATTTGCTGAAAACTAACAAAACCACGAAAAGTTCTTGTATTTGAAGATAAAATCTTTTTGCATGGAAGGAGAATGATCCAGCTGACTGAAATAAGTTCATTCGATGAAAATCAACAAAAATTGACAAGAACCACGAAAGGTTCTTGTATTTTAAGTTAAAATCTTGATCTATTAAAGAAAAAACTTCTTGCTCGCTGAAATATGTTCTTTTGCTGAAAACGAACAAAACCACGAAAAGTTCTTGTATTTGAAGATAAAATCTTTTTGCATGGAAGGAGAATGATCCAGCTGACTGAAATAAGTTCATTAGATGAAAACCAACAAAAATTGACAAGAACCACGAAAAGTTCTTGGATTTTTAGATAAAATCTTCATCTATTAAAGAAAAACTTCTTGCTCGCTGAAATATGTTCATTTGCTGAAAACTAACAAAACCACGAAAAGTTCTTGTATTTGAAGATAAAATCTTTTTGCATGGAAGGAGAAAGTTCTCGCTGAGTAAAATAAGTTCATTAGATGAAAACCAAAAAAATTGACAAGAACCACGAAAAGTTCTTGTATTTTAAGACAAAATCTTGATCTATTAAAGAAAAAACTTCTTGCTCGCTGAAATATGTTCATTTGCTGAAAAGTAACAAAACCACGAAAAGTTCTTGTTATTGAAGATAAAATCTTTTTGCATGGAACGAGAATGATCTAGCTGACTGAAATAAGTTTCTTAGATGAAAACCAACAAAAATTGACCAGAACCACGAAAAGTTCTTGTATTTGAAGATAAAATCTTTTTGCATGGAAGGAGAATGATCCAGCTGACTGAAATAAGTTCATTCGATGAAAACCAACAAAAATTGACAAGAACCACGAAAAGATCTTGTATTTTAAGATAAAGTTTTGATCTACTAAAGAAAAAACTTCTTGCTCGCTGAAATATGTTCATTTGCTGAAAACTAACAAAACCACAAAAAGGTCTTATATTTGAAGATAAAATCTTTTTGCATTAAAGAAGAAAGATCTCGCTGAGTGAAATAAGTTCACTTGATGAAAACCAACAAAAATTGACAAGAACCACGAAAAGATCTTGTATTTTAAGATAAAATCTTGATCTATTAAAGAAAAAACTTCTTGCTTGCTGAAATATGTTCATATGCTGAAAACTAACAAAACCACAAAAAGTTCTTGTATTTGAAGATAAAATCTTTTTGCATGGAAGGAGAATGATCCAGCTGACTGAAAGAAGTTCATTCGATGAAAACCAACAAAAATTGACAGGAACCACGAAAAGTTCTTGTATTTTTAGATAAAATCTTAATCTATTGAAGAAAAAACTTCTTGCTTGCTGAAATATGTTCATTTGCTGAAAACTAACAAAACCACGAAAAGTTCTTGTCTTTCAAGATAAAATCTTTTTGCATGGAAGGAGAATGATCCAGCTGACTGAAATAAGTTCATTCGATGAAAATCAACAAAAATTGACAAGAACCACGAAAGGTTCTTGTATTTCAAGTTAGAATCTTGATCTATTAAAGAAAAAACTTCTTGCTCGCTGAAATATGTTCATTTGCTGAAAACGAACAAAACCACGAAAAGTTGTTGTATTTGAAGATAAAATCTTTTTGCATGGAAGGAGAATGATCCAGCTGACTGAAATAAGTTCATTAGATGAAAACCAACAAAAATTGACAAGAACCACGAAAAGTTCTTGGATTTTTAGATAAAATCTTCATCTATTAAAGAAAAAACTTCTTGCTCGCTGAAATATGTTCATTTGCTGAAAACTAACAAAACCACGAAAAGTTCTTGTATTTGAAGATAAAATCTTTTTGCATGGAAGGAGAAAGTTCTCGCTGAGTAAAATAAGTTCATTAGATGAAAACCAACAAAAATTGACAAGAACCACGAAAAGTTCTTGTATTTTAAGATAAAATCTTGATCTATTAAAGAAAAAACTTCTTGCTCGCTAAAATATGTTCATTTGCTGAAAACTAACAAAACCACGAAAAGTTCTTGTTATTGAAGATAAAATCTTTTTGCATGGAACGAGAATGATCTAGCTGACTGAAATAAGTTTCTTCGATGAAAACCAACAAAAATTGACCAGAACCACGAAAAGTTCTTGTATTTTAAGATAAAATCTTGATCTATTAAAGAAAAAACTTCTTGCTCGCTGAAATATGTTCATTTGCTGAAAACTAACAAAACCACGAAAAGTTCTTGTATTTGAAGATAAAATCTTTTTGCATGGAAGGAGAAAGATCCAGCTGAGTGAAATAAGTTCATTAGATGAAAACCAACAAAAATTGACAAGAACCACGAAAGGTTCTTGTATTTTAAGATAAAATCCTGATCTATTAAAGAAAAAACTTCTTGCTCGCTGAAATATGTTCATTTGCTGAAAACTAACAAAACCACGAAAAGTTCTTGTATTTGAAGACAAAATCTTTCTGCATGGAAGGAGAATGATCCAGCTGACTGAAATAACTTCATCAGATGAAAACCAACAAAAATTGACAAGAACCACGAAAAGATCTTGTATTTTAAGATAAAATCTTGATCTATTAAAGAAAAAACTTCTTGCTCGCTGAAATATGTTCATTTGCTGAAAACTAACAAAACCATGAAAAGTTCTTGTATTTGAAGATAAAATCTTTTTGCATGGAAGGAGAATGATCCAGCTGACTGAAATAAGTTCATTAGATGAAAACCAACAAAAATTGACAAGAACCACGAAAAGATCTTGTATTTTAAGATACAATCTTGATCTATTAAAGAAAAAACTTCTTGCTCGCTGAAATATGTTCATTTGCTGAAAACTAACAAAACCACGAAAAGTTCTTGTATTTGAAGATAAAATCTTTTTGCATTAAAGAAGAAAGATCTCGCTGAGTGAAATAAGTTCATTCGATGAAAACCAACAAAAATTGACAAGAACCACGAAAAGTTCTTGTATTTTAAGATAAAATCTTATGCTATTAAAGAAAAAACTTCTTGCTCGCTGAAATATGTTCATTTGCAGAAAAGTAACAAAACCACGAAAAGTTCTTGTATTTGAAGATAAAATCTTTTTCCATGGAAGGAGAAAGTTCTCGCTGAGTAAAATAAGTTCATTGGATGAAAACCAACAAAAATTGACAAGAACCACGAAAAGTTCTTGTATTTGAAGATAAAATCTTTTTGCATGGAAGGAGAAAGTTCTCGCTGAGTAAAATAAGTTCATTAGATGAAAACCAAAAAAATTGACAAGAACCACGAAAAGTTCTTGTATTTTAAGACAAAATCTTGATCTATTAAAGAAAAAACTTCTTGCTCGCTGAAATATGTTCATTTGCTGAAAAGTAACAAAACCACGAAAAGTTCTTGTTATTGAAGATAAAATCTTTTTGCATGGAACGAGAATGATCTAGCTGACTGAAATAAGTTTCTTAGATGAAAACCAACAAAAATTGACCAGAACCACGAAAAGTTCTTGTATTTGAAGATAAAATCTTTTTGCATGGAAGGAGAATGATCCAGCTGACTGAAATAAGTTCATTAGATGAAAACCAACAAAAATTGACAAGAACCACGAAAAGATCTTGTATTTTAAGATAAAGTTTTGATCTACTAAAGAAAAAACTTCTTGCTCGCTGAAATATGTTCATTTGCTGAAAACTAACAAAACCACAAAAAGGTCTTATATTTGAAGATAAAATCTTTTTGCATTAAAGAAGAAAGATCTCGCTGAGTGAAATAAGTTCACTTGATGAAAACCAACAAAAATTGACAAGAACCACGAAAAGATCTTGTATTTTAAGATAAAATCTTGATCTATTAAAGAAAAAACTTCTTGCTTGCTGAAATATGTTCATATGCTGAAAACTAACAAAACCACAAAAAGTTCTTGTATTTGAAGATAAAATCTTTTTGCATGGAAGGAGAATGATCCAGCTGACTGAAAGAAGTTCATTCGATGAAAACCAACAAAAATTGACAGGAACCACGAAAAGTTCTTGTATTTTTAGATAAAATCTTAATCTATTGAAGAAAAAACTTCTTGCTTGCTGAAATATGTTCATTTGCTGAAAACTAACAAAACCACGAAAAGTTCTTGTCTTTCAAGATAAAATCTTTTTGCATGGAAGGAGAATGATCCAGCTGACTGAAATAAGTTCATTCGATGAAAATCAACAAAAATTGACAAGAACCACGAAAGGTTCTTGTATTTCAAGTTAGAATCTTGATCTATTAAAGAAAAAACTTCTTGCTCGCTGAAATATGTTCATTTGCTGAAAACGAACAAAACCACGAAAAGTTGTTGTATTTGAAGATAAAATCTTTTTGCATGGAAGGAGAATGATCCAGCTGACTGAAATAAGTTCATTAGATGAAAACCAACAAAAATTGACAAGAACCACGAAAAGTTCTTGGATTTTTAGATAAAATCTTCATCTATTAAAGAAAAAACTTCTTGCTCGCTGAAATATGTTCATTTGCTGAAAACTAACAAAACCACGAAAAGTTCTTGTATTTGAAGATAAAATCTTTTTGCATGGAAGGAGAAAGTTCTCGCTGAGTAAAATAAGTTCATTAGATGAAAACCAACAAAAATTGACAAGAACCACGAAAAGTTCTTGTATTTTAAGATAAAATCTTGATCTATTAAAGAAAAAACTTCTTGCTCGCTAAAATATGTTCATTTGCTGAAAACTAACAAAACCACGAAAAGTTCTTGTTATTGAAGATAAAATCTTTTTGCATGGAACGAGAATGATCTAGCTGACTGAAATAAGTTTCTTCGATGAAAACCAACAAAAATTGACCAGAACCACGAAAAGTTCTTGTATTTTAAGATAAAATCTTGATCTATTAAAGAAAAAACTTCTTGCTCGCTGAAATATGTTCATTTGCTGAAAACTAACAAAACCACGAAAAGTTCTTGTATTTGAAGATAAAATCTTTTTGCATGGAAGGAGAAAGATCCAGCTGAGTGAAATAAGTTCATTAGATGAAAACCAACAAAAATTGACAAGAACCACGAAAGGTTCTTGTATTTTAAGATAAAATCCTGATCTATTAAAGAAAAAACTTCTTGCTCGCTGAAATATGTTCATTTGCTGAAAACTAACAAAACCACGAAAAGTTCTTGTATTTGAAGACAAAATCTTTCTGCATGGAAGGAGAATGATCCAGCTGACTGAAATAACTTCATCAGATGAAAACCAACAAAAATTGACAAGAACCACGAAAAGATCTTGTATTTTAAGATAAAATCTTGATCTATTAAAGAAAAAACTTCTTGCTCGCTGAAATATGTTCATTTGCTGAAAACTAACAAAACCATGAAAAGTTCTTGTATTTGAAGATAAAATCTTTTTGCATGGAAGGAGAATGATCCAGCTGACTGAAATAAGTTCATTAGATGAAAACCAACAAAAATTGACAAGAACCACGAAAAGATCTTGTATTTTAAGATACAATCTTGATCTATTAAAGAAAAAACTTCTTGCTCGCTGAAATATGTTCATTTGCTGAAAACTAACAAAACCACGAAAAGTTCTTGTATTTGAAGATAAAATCTTTTTGCATTAAAGAAGAAAGATCTCGCTGAGTGAAATAAGTTCATTCGATGAAAACCAACAAAAATTGACAAGAACCACGAAAAGTTCTTGTATTTTAAGATAAAATCTTATGCTATTAAAGAAAAAACTTCTTGCTCGCTGAAATATGTTCATTTGCAGAAAAGTAACAAAACCACGAAAAGTTCTTGTATTTGAAGATAAAATCTTTTTCCATGGAAGGAGAAAGTTCTCGCTGAGTAAAATAAGTTCATTGGATGAAAACCAACAAAAATTGACAAGAACCACGAAAAGTTCTTGTATTTTAAGATAAAATCTTGATCTATTAAAGAAAAAACTTCTTGCTCGCTGAAATATGTTCATTTGCTGAAAACTAACAAAACCACGAAAAGTTCTTGTTATTGAAGATAAAATCTTTTTGCATGGAACGAGAATGATCTAGCTGACTGAAATAAGTTTCTTAGATGAAAACCAACAAAAATTGACCAGAACCACGAAAAGTTCTTGTATTTTAAGATAAAATCTTGATCTATTAAAGAAAAAACTTCTTGCTCGCTGAAATATGTTCATTTGCTGAAAACTAACAAAACCACGAAAAGTTCTTGTATTTGAAGATAAAATCTTTTTGCATGGAAGGAGAAAGATCCAGCTGAGTGAAATAAGTTCATTAGATGAAAACCAACAAAAATTGACAAGAACCACGAAAGGTTCTTGTATTTTAAGATAAAATCTTGATCTATTAAAGAAAAAACTTCTTGCTCGCTGAAATATGTTCATTTGCTGAAAACTAACAAAACCACGAAAAGTTCTTGTATTTGAAGATAAAATCTTTCTGCATGGAAGGAGAATGATCCAGCTGACTGAAATAAGTTCATCAGATGAAAACCAACAAAAATTGACAAGAACCACGAAAAGATCTTGTATTTTAAGATAAAATCTTGATCTATTAAAGAAAAAACTTCTTGCTCGCTGAAATATGTTCATTTGCTGAAAACGAACAAAACCACGAAAAGTTCTTGTATTTGAAGATAAAATCTTTTTGCATGGAAGGAGAATGATCCAGCTGACTGAAATAAGTTCATTAGATGAAAACCAACAAAAATTGACAAGAACCACGAAAAGATCTTGTATTTTAAGATACAATCTTGATCTATTAAAGAAAAAACTTCTTGCTCGCTGAAATATGTTCATTTGCTGAAAACTAACAAAACCACGAAAAGTTCTTGTATTTGAAGATAAAATCTTTTTGCATTAAAGAAGAAAGATCTAGCTGAGTGAAATAAGTTCATTAGATGAAAACCAACAAAAATTGACAAGAACCACGAAAAGTTCTTGTATTTTTAGATAAAATCTTAATCTATTGAAGAAAAAACTTCTTGCTTGCTGAAATATGTTCATTTGCTGAAAACTAACAAAACCACGAAAAGTTCTTGTATTTGAAGATAAAATCTTTTTGCATGGAAGGAGAATGATCCAGCTGACTGAAATAAGTTCATTCGATGAAAATCAACAAAAATTGACAAGAACCACGAAAGGTTCTTGTATTTTAAGTTAAAATCTTGATCTATTAAAGAAAAAACTTCTTGCTCGCTGAAATATGTTCATTTGCTGAAAACGAACAAAACCACGAAAAGTTCTTGTATTTGAAGATAAAATCTTTTTGCATGGAAGGAGAATGATCCAGCTGACTGAAATAAGTTCATGAGATGAAAACCAACAAAAATTGACAAGAACCACGAAAAGTTCTTGGATTTTTAGATAAAATCTTCATCTATTAAAGAAAAACTTCTTGCTCGCTGAAATATGTTCATTTGCTGAAAACTAACAAAACCACGAAAAGTTCTTGTATTTGAAGATAAAATCTTTTTGCATGGAAGGAGAAAGTTCTCGCTGAGTAAAATAAGTTCATTAGATGAAAACCAACAAAAATTGACAAGAACCACGAAAAGTTCTTGTATTTTAAGACAAAATCTTGATCTATTAAAGAAAGAACTTCTTGCTCGCTGAAATATGTTCATTTGCTGAAAACTAACAAAACCACGAAAAGTTCTTGTTATTGAAGATAAAATCTTTTTGCATGGAACGAGAATGATCTAGCTGACTGAAATAAGTTTCTTAGATGAAAACCAACAAAAATTGACCAGAACCACGAAAAGTTCTTGTATTTGAAGATAAAATCTTTTTGCATGGAAGGAGAATGATCCAGCTGACTGAAATAAGTTCATTCGATGAAAACCAACAAAAATTGACAAGAACCACGAAAAGATCTTGTATTTTAAGATACAATCTTGATCTATTAAAGAAAAAACTTCTTGCTCGCTGAAATATGTTCATTTGCTGAAAACTAACAAAACCACGAAAAGTTCTTGTATTTGAAGATAAAATCTTTTTGCATTAAAGAAGAAAGATCTAGCTGAGTGAAATAAGTTCATTAGATGAAAACCAACAAAAATTGACAAGAACCACGAAAAGTTCTTGTATTTTTAGATAAAATCTTAATCTATTGAAGAAAAAACTTCTTGCTTGCTGAAATATGTTCATTTGCTGAAAACTAACAAAACCACGAAAAGTTCTTGTATTTGAAGATAAAATCTTTTTGCATGGAAGGAGAATGATCCAGCTGACTGAAATAAGTTCATTCGATGAAAATCAACAAAAATTGACAAGAACCACGAAAGGTTCTTGTATTTTAAGTTAAAATCTTGATCTATTAAAGAAAAAACTTCTTGCTCGCTGAAATATGTTCATTTGCTGAAAACGAACAAAACCACGAAAAGTTCTTGCATTTGAAGATAAAATCTTTTTGCATGGAAGGAGAATGATCCAGCTGACTGAAATAAGTTCATTAGATGAAAACCAACAAAAATTGACAAGAACCACGAAAAGTTCTTGGATTTTTAGATAAAATCTTCATCTATTAAAGAAAAACTTCTTGCTCGCTGAAATATGTTCATTTGCTGAAAACTAACAAAACCACGAAAAGTTCTTGTATTTGAAGATAAAATCTTTTTGCATGGAAGGAGAAAGTTCTCGCTGAGTAAAATAAGTTCATTAGATGAAAACCAACAAAAATTGACAAGAACCACGAAAAGTTCTTGTATTTTAAGACAAAATCTTGATCTATTAAAGAAAAAACTTCTTGCTCGCTGAAATATGTTCATTTGCTGAAAACTAACAAAACCACGAAAAGTTCTTGTTATTGAAGATAAAATCTTTTTGCATGGAACGAGAATGATCTAGCTGACTGAAATAAGTTTCTTAGATGAAAACCAACAAAAATTGACCAGAACCACGAAAAGTTCTTGTATTTGAAGATAAAATCTTTTTGCATGGAAGGAGAATGATCCAGCTGACTGAAATAAGTTCATTAGATGAAAACCAACAAGAATTGACAAGAACCACGAAAAGATCTTGTATTTTAAGATAAAGTTTTGATCTATCAAAGAAAAAACTTCTTGCTCGCTGAAATATGTTCATTTGCTGAAAACTAACAAAACCACGAAAAGTTCTTGTATTTGAAGATAAAATCTTTTTGCATGGAAGGAGAATGATCCAGCTGACTGAAAGAAGTTCATTCGATGAAAACCAACAAAAATTGACAGGAACCACGAAAAGTTCTTGTATTTTTAGATATAATATTAATCTATTGAAGAAAAAACTTCTTGCTTGCTGAAATATGTTCATTTGCTGAAAACTAACAAAACCACGAAAAGTTCTTGTATTTGAAGATAAAATCTTTTTGCATGGAAGGAGAATGATCCAGCTGACTGAAATAAGTTCATTCGATGAAAATCAACAAAAATTGACAAGAACCACGAAAGGTTCTTGTATTTTAAGTTAAAATCTTGATCTATTAAAGAAAAAACTTCTTGCTCGCTGAAATATGTTCATTTGCTGAAAACTAACAAAACCACGAAAAGTTCTTGTATTTGAAGATAAAATCTTTTTGCATTAAAGAAGAAAGATCTCACTAAGTGAAATAAGTTCATCTGATGAAAACCAACAAAAATTGACAAGAACCACGAAAAGTTCTTGTATTTTAAGATAAAATCTTAATCTATTAAAGAAAAAACTTCTTGCTCGCTGAAATATGTTCATTTGCTGAAAACTAACAAAACCACGAAAAGGTCTTGTATTTGAAGATAAAATCTTTTTGCATGGAAGGAGAATGATCCAGCTGACTGAAATAAGTTCATTAGATGAAAACCAACAAAAATTGACAAGAACCACGAAAAGTTCTTGGATTTTTAGATAAAATCTTCATCTATTAAAGAAAAACTTCTTGCTCGCTGAAATATGTTCATTTGCTGAAAACTAACAAAACCACAAAAAGTTCTTGTATTTGAAGATAAAATCTTTTTGCATGGAAGGAGAATGATCCAGCTGAGTGAAATAAGTTCATCAGATGAAAACCAACAAAAATTGACAAGAACCACGAAAAGTTCTTGTATTTTAAGTTAAAATCTTGATCTATTAAAGAAAAAACTTCTTGCTCGCTGAAATATGTTCATTTGCTGAAAACGAACAAAACCACGAAAAGTTCTTGTATTTGAAGATAAAATCTTTTTGCATGGAAGGAGAATGATCCAGCTGACTGAAATAAGTTCATCAGATGAAAACCAACAAAAATTGACAAGAACCACGAAAAGTTCTTGGATTTTTAGATAAAATCTTCATCTATTAAAGAAAAACTTCTTGCTCGCTGAAATATGTTCATTTGCTGAAAACTAACAAAACCACGAAAAGTTCTTGTATTTGAAGATAAAATCTTTTTGCATGGAAGGAGAAAGTTCTCGCTGAGTAAAATAAGTTCATTAGATGAAAACCAACAAAAATTGACAAGAACCACGAAAAGTTCTTGTATTTTAAGACAAAATCTTGATCTATTAAAGAAAAAACTTCTTGCTCGCTGAAATATGTTCATTTGCTGAAAACTAACAAAACCACGAAAAGTTCTTGTTATTGAAGATAAAATCTTTTTGCATGGAACGAGAATGATCTAGCTGACTGAAATAAGTTTCTTAGATGAAAACCAACAAAAATTGACCAGAACCACGAAAAGTTCTTGTATTTGAAGATAAAATCTTTTTGCATGGAAGGAGAATGATCCAGCTGACTGAAATAAGTTCATTAGATGAAAACCAACAAGAATTGACAAGAACCACGAAAAGATCTTGTATTTTAAGATAAAGTTTTGATCTATTAAAGAAAAAACTTCTTGCTTGCTGAAATATGTTCATATGCTGAAAACTAACAAAACCACAAAAAGTTCTTGTATTTGAAGATAAAATCTTTTTGCATGGAAGGAGAATGATCCAGCTGACTGAAAGAAGTTCATTCGATGAAAACCAACAAAAATTGACAGGAACCACGAAAAGTTCTTGTATTTTTAGATAAAATCTTAATCTATTGAAGAAAAAACTTCTTGCTTGCTGAAATATGTTCATTTGCTGAAAACTAACAAAACCACGAAAAGTTCTTGTCTTTGAAGATAAAATCTTTTTGCATGGAAGGAGAATGATCCAGCTGACTGAAATAAGTTCATTCGATGAAAATCAACAAAAATTGACAAGAACCACGAAAGGTTCTTGTATTTCAAGTTAAAATCTTGATCTATTAAAGAAAAAACTTCTTGCTCGCTGAAATATGTTCATTTGCTGAAAACGAACAAAACCACGAAAAGTTCTTGTATTTGAAGATAAAATCTTTTTGCATGGAAGGAGAATGATCCAGCTGACTGAAATAAGTTCATTAGATGAAAACCAACAAAAATTGACAAGAACCACGAAAAGTTCTTGGATTTTTAGATAAAATCTTCATCTATTAAAGAAAAAACTTCTTGCTCGCTGAAATATGTTCATTTGCTGAAAACTAACAAAACCACGAAAAGTTCTTGTATTTGAAGACAAAATCTTTCTGCATGGAAGGAGAATGATCCAGCTGACTGAAATAACTTCATCAGATGAAAACCAACAAAAATTGACAAGAACCACGAAAAGATCTTGTATTTTAAGATAAAATCTTGATCTATTAAAGAAAAAACTTCTTGCTCGCTGAAATATGTTCATTTGCTGAAAACTAACAAAACCATGAAAAGTTCTTGTATTTGAAGATAAAATCTTTTTGCATGGAAGGAGAATGATCCAGCTGACTGAAATAAGTTCATTAGATGAAAACCAACAAAAATTGACAAGAACCACGAAAAGATCTTGTATTTTAAGATACAATCTTGATCTATTAAAGAAAAAACTTCTTGCTCGCTGAAATATGTTCATTAGCTGAAAACTAACAAAACCACGAAAAGTTCTTGTATTTGAAGATAAAATCTTTTTGCATTAAAGAAGAAAGATCTCGCTGAGTGAAATAAGTTCATTCGATGAAAACCAACAAAAATTGACCAGAACCACGAAAAGTTCTTGTATTTTAAGATAAAATCTTGATCTATTAAAGAAAAAACTTCTTGCTCGCTGAAATATGTTCATTTGCTGAAAACTAACAAAACCACGAAAAGTTCTTGTATTTGAAGATAAAATCTTTTTGCATGGAAGGAGAAAGATCCAGCTGAGTGAAATAAGTTCATTAGATGAAAACCAACAAAAATTGACAAGAACCACGAAAGGTTCTTGTATTTCAAGATAAAATCTTGATCTATTAAAGAAAAAACTTCTTGCTCGCTGAAATATGTTCATTTGCTGAAAACTAACAAAACCACGAAAAGTTCTTGTATTTGAAGATAAAATCTTTCTGCATGGAAGGAGAATGATCCAGCTGACTGAAATAAGTTCATCAGATGAAAACCAACAAAAATTGACAAGAACCACGAAAAGATCTTGTATTTTAAGATAAAATCTTGATCTATTAAAGAAAAAACTTCTTGCTCGCTGAAATATGTTCATTTGCTGAAAACGAACAAAACCACGAAAAGTTCTTGTATTTGAAGATAAAATCTTTTTGCATGGAAGGAGAATGATCCAGCTGACTGAAATAAGTTCATTCGATGAAAATCAACAAAAATTGACAAGAACCACGAAAGGTTCTTGTATTTTAAGTTAAAATCTTGATCTATTAAAGAAAAAACTTCTTGCTCGCTGAAATATGTTCATTTGCTGAAAACGAACAAAACCACGAAAAGTTCTTGCATTTGAAGATAAAATCTTTTTGCATGGAAGGAGAATGATCCAGCTGACTGAAATAAGTTCATTAGATGAAAACCAACAAAAATTGACAAGAACCACGAAAAGTTCTTGGATTTTTAGATAAAATCTTCATCTATTAAAGAAAAACTTCTTGCTCGCTGAAATATGTTCATTTGCTGAAAACTAACAAAACCACGAAAAGTTCTTGTATTTGAAGATAAAATCTTTTTGCATGGAAGGAGAAAGTTCTCGCTGAGTAAAATAAGTTCATTAGATGAAAACCAACAAAAATTGACAAGAACCACGAAAAGTTCTTGTATTTTAAGACAAAATCTTGATCTATTAAAGAAAAAACTTCTTGCTCGCTGAAATATGTTCATTTGCTGAAAACTAACAAAACCACGAAAAGTTCTTGTTATTGAAGATAAAATCTTTTTGCATGGAACGAGAATGATCTAGCTGACTGAAATAAGTTTCTTAGATGAAAACCAACAAAAATTGACCAGAACCACGAAAAGTTCTTGTATTTGAAGATAAAATCTTTTTGCATGGAAGGAGAATGATCCAGCTGACTGAAATAAGTTCATCAGATGAAAACCAACAAGAATTGACAAGAACCACGAAAAGATCTTGTATTTTAAGATAAAGTTTTGATCTATCAAAGAAAAAACTTCTTGCTCGCTGAAATATGTTCATTTGCTGAAAACTAACAAAACCACGAAAAGTTCTTGTATTTGAAGATAAAATCTTTTTGCATGGAAGGAGAATGATCCAGCTGACTGAAAGAAGTTCATTCGATGAAAACCAACAAAAATTGACAGGAACCACGAAAAGTTCTTGTATTTTTAGATATAATATTAATCTATTGAAGAAAAAACTTCTTGCTTGCTGAAATATGTTCATTTGCTGAAAACTAACAAAACCACGAAAAGTTCTTGTATTTGAAGATAAAATCTTTTTGCATGGAAGGAGAATGATCCAGCTGACTGAAATAAGTTCATTCGATGAAAATCAACAAAAATTGACAAGAACCACGAAAGGTTCTTGTATTTTAAGTTAAAATCTTGATCTATTAAAGAAAAAACTTCTTGCTCGCTGAAATATGTTCATTTGCTGAAAACTAACAAAACCACGAAAAGTTCTTGTATTTGAAGATAAAATCTTTTTGCATTAAAGAAGAAAGATCTCACTAAGTGAAATAAGTTCATCTGATGAAAACCAACAAAAATTGACAAGAACCACGAAAAGTTCTTGTATTTTAAGATAAAATCTTAATCTATTAAAGAAAAAACTTCTTGCTCGCTGAAATATGTTCATTTGCTGAAAACTAACAAAACCACGAAAAGGTCTTGTATTTGAAGATAAAATCTTTTTGCATGGAAGGAGAATGATCCAGCTGACTGAAATAAGTTCATTAGATGAAAACCAACAAAAATTGACAAGAACCACGAAAAGTTCTTGGATTTTTAGATAAAATCTTCATCTATTAAAGAAAAACTTCTTGCTCGCTGAAATATGTTCATTTGCTGAAAACTAACAAAACCACAAAAAGTTCTTGTATTTGAAGATAAAATCTTTTTGCATGGAAGGAGAATGATCCAGCTGAGTGAAATAAGTTCATCAGATGAAAACCAACAAAAATTGACAAGAACCACGAAAAGTTCTTGTATTTTAAGTTAAAATCTTGATCTATTAAAGAAAAAACTTCTTGCTCGCTGAAATATGTTCATTTGCTGAAAACGAACAAAACCACGAAAAGTTCTTGTATTTGAAGATAAAATCTTTTTGCATGGAAGGAGAATGATCCAGCTGACTGAAATAAGTTCATTAGATGAAAACCAACAAAAATTGACAAGAACCACGAAAAGTTCTTGGATTTTTAGATAAAATCTTCATCTATTAAAGAAAAACTTCTTGCTCGCTGAAATATGTTCATTTGCTGAAAACTAACAAAACCACGAAAAGTTCTTGTATTTGAAGATAAAATCTTTTTGCATGGAAGGAGAAAGTTCTCGCTGAGTAAAATAAGTTCATTAGATGAAAACCAACAAAAATTGACAAGAACCACGAAAAGTTCTTGTATTTTAAGACAAAATCTTGATCTATTAAAGAAAAAACTTCTTGCTCGCTGAAATATGTTCATTTGCTGAAAACTAACAAAACCACGAAAAGTTCTTGTTATTGAAGATAAAATCTTTTTGCATGGAACGAGAATGATCTAGCTGACTGAAATAAGTTTCTTAGATGAAAACCAACAAAAATTGACCAGAACCACGAAAAGTTCTTGTATTTGAAGATAAAATCTTTTTGCATGGAAGGAGAATGATCCAGCTGACTGAAATAAGTTCATTAGATGAAAACCAACAAGAATTGACAAGAACCACGAAAAGATCTTGTATTTTAAGATAAAGTTTTGATCTATTAAAGAAAAAACTTCTTGCTTGCTGAAATATGTTCATATGCTGAAAACTAACAAAACCACAAAAAGTTCTTGTATTTGAAGATAAAATCTTTTTGCATGGAAGGAGAATGATCCAGCTGACTGAAAGAAGTTCATTCGATGAAAACCAACAAAAATTGACAGGAACCACGAAAAGTTCTTGTATTTTTAGATAAAATCTTAATCTATTGAAGAAAAAACTTCTTGCTTGCTGAAATATGTTCATTTGCTGAAAACTAACAAAACCACGAAAAGTTCTTGTCTTTGAAGATAAAATCTTTTTGCATGGAAGGAGAATGATCCAGCTGACTGAAATAAGTTCATTCGATGAAAATCAACAAAAATTGACAAGAACCACGAAAGGTTCTTGTATTTCAAGTTAAAATCTTGATCTATTAAAGAAAAAACTTCTTGCTCGCTGAAATATGTTCATTTGCTGAAAACGAACAAAACCACGAAAAGTTCTTGTATTTGAAGATAAAATCTTTTTGCATGGAAGGAGAATGATCCAGCTGACTGAAATAAGTTCATTAGATGAAAACCAACAAAAATTGACAAGAACCACGAAAAGTTCTTGGATTTTTAGATAAAATCTTCATCTATTAAAGAAAAAACTTCTTGCTCGCTGAAATATGTTCATTTGCTGAAAACTAACAAAACCACGAAAAGTTCTTGTATTTGAAGACAAAATCTTTCTGCATGGAAGGAGAATGATCCAGCTGACTGAAATAACTTCATTAGATGAAAACCAACAAAAATTGACAAGAACCACGAAAAGATCTTGTATTTTAAGATAAAGTTTTGATCTATTAAAGAAAAAACTTCTTGCTCGCTGAAATATGTTCATTTGCTGAAAACTAACAAAACCACGAAAAGTTCTTGTATTTGAAGATAAAATCTTTTTGCATGGAAGGAGAATGATCCAGCTGACTGAAAGAAGTTCATTCGATGAAAACCAACAAAAATTGACAGGAACCACGAAAAGTTCTTGTATTTTTAGATATAATATTAATCTATTGAAGAAAAAACTTCTTGCTTGCTGAAATATGTTCATTTGCTGAAAACTAACAAAACCACGAAAAGTTCTTGTATTTGAAGATAAAATCTTTTTGCATGGAAGGAGAATGATCCAGCTGACTGAAATAAGTTCATTCGATGAAAATCAACAAAAATTGACAAGAACCACGAAAGGTTCTTGTATTTTAAGTTAAAATCTTGATCTATTAAAGAAAAAACTTCTTGCTCGCTGAAATATGTTCTTTTGCTGAAAACGAACAAAACCACGAAAAGTTCTTGTATTTGAAGATAAAATCTTTTTGCATGGAAGGAGAATGATCCAGCTGACTGAAATAAGTTCATTAGATGAAAACCAACAAAAATTGACAAGAACCACGAAAAGTTCTTGGATTTTTAGATAAAATCTTCATCTATTAAAGAAAAACTTCTTGCTCGCTGAAATATGTTCATTTGCTGAAAACTAACAAAACCACGAAAAGTTCTTGTATTTGAAGATAAAATCTTTTTGCATGGAAGGAGAAAGTTCTCGCTGAGTAAAATAAGTTCATTAGATGAAAACCAAAAAAATTGACAAGAACCACGAAAAGTTCTTGTATTTTAAGACAAAATCTTGATCTATTAAAGAAAAAACTTCTTGCTCGCTGAAATATGTTCATTTGCTGAAAAGTAACAAAACCACGAAAAGTTCTTGTTATTGAAGATAAAATCTTTTTGCATGGAACGAGAATGATCTAGCTGACTGAAATAAGTTTCTTAGATGAAAACCAACAAAAATTGACCAGAACCACGAAAAGTTCTTGTATTTGAAGATAAAATCTTTTTGCATGGAAGGAGAATGATCCAGCTGACTGAAATAAGTTCATTCGATGAAAACCAACAAAAATTGACAAGAACCACGAAAAGATCTTGTATTTTAAGATAAAGTTTTGATCTACTAAAGAAAAAACTTCTTGCTCGCTGAAATATGTTCATTTGCTGAAAACTAACAAAACCACAAAAAGGTCTTATATTTGAAGATAAAATCTTTTTGCATTAAAGAAGAAAGATCTCGCTGAGTGAAATAAGTTCACTTGATGAAAACCAACAAAAATTGACAAGAACCACGAAAAGATCTTGTATTTTAAGATAAAATCTTGATCTATTAAAGAAAAAACTTCTTGCTTGCTGAAATATGTTCATATGCTGAAAACTAACAAAACCACAAAAAGTTCTTGTATTTGAAGATAAAATCTTTTTGCATGGAAGGAGAATGATCCAGCTGACTGAAAGAAGTTCATTCGATGAAAACCAACAAAAATTGACAGGAACCACGAAAAGTTCTTGTATTTTTAGATAAAATCTTAATCTATTGAAGAAAAAACTTCTTGCTTGCTGAAATATGTTCATTTGCTGAAAACTAACAAAACCACGAAAAGTTCTTGTCTTTCAAGATAAAATCTTTTTGCATGGAAGGAGAATGATCCAGCTGACTGAAATAAGTTCATTCGATGAAAATCAACAAAAATTGACAAGAACCACGAAAGGTTCTTGTATTTCAAGTTAGAATCTTGATCTATTAAAGAAAAAACTTCTTGCTCGCTGAAATATGTTCATTTGCTGAAAACGAACAAAACCACGAAAAGTTGTTGTATTTGAAGATAAAATCTTTTTGCATGGAAGGAGAATGATCCAGCTGACTGAAATAAGTTCATTAGATGAAAACCAACAAAAATTGACAAGAACCACGAAAAGTTCTTGGATTTTTAGATAAAATCTTCATCTATTAAAGAAAAAACTTCTTGCTCGCTGAAATATGTTCATTTGCTGAAAACTAACAAAACCACGAAAAGTTCTTGTATTTGAAGATAAAATCTTTTTGCATGGAAGGAGAAAGTTCTCGCTGAGTAAAATAAGTTCATTAGATGAAAACCAACAAAAATTGACAAGAACCACGAAAAGTTCTTGTATTTTAAGATAAAATCTTGATCTATTAAAGAAAAAACTTCTTGCTCGCTAAAATATGTTCATTTGCTGAAAACTAACAAAACCACGAAAAGTTCTTGTTATTGAAGATAAAATCTTTTTGCATGGAACGAGAATGATCTAGCTGACTGAAATAAGTTTCTTCGATGAAAACCAACAAAAATTGACCAGAACCACGAAAAGTTCTTGTATTTTAAGATAAAATCTTGATCTATTAAAGAAAAAACTTCTTGCTCGCTGAAATATGTTCATTTGCTGAAAACTAACAAAACCACGAAAAGTTCTTGTATTTGAAGATAAAATCTTTTTGCATGGAAGGAGAAAGATCCAGCTGAGTGAAATAAGTTCATTAGATGAAAACCAACAAAAATTGACAAGAACCACGAAAGGTTCTTGTATTTTAAGATAAAATCCTGATCTATTAAAGAAAAAACTTCTTGCTCGCTGAAATATGTTCATTTGCTGAAAACTAACAAAACCACGAAAAGTTCTTGTATTTGAAGACAAAATCTTTCTGCATGGAAGGAGAATGATCCAGCTGACTGAAATAACTTCATCAGATGAAAACCAACAAAAATTGACAAGAACCACGAAAAGATCTTGTATTTTAAGATAAAATCTTGATCTATTAAAGAAAAAACTTCTTGCTCGCTGAAATATGTTCATTTGCTGAAAACTAACAAAACCATGAAAAGTTCTTGTATTTGAAGATAAAATCTTTTTGCATGGAAGGAGAATGATCCAGCTGACTGAAATAAGTTCATTAGATGAAAACCAACAAAAATTGACAAGAACCACGAAAAGATCTTGTATTTTAAGATACAATCTTGATCTATTAAAGAAAAAACTTCTTGCTCGCTGAAATATGTTCATTTGCTGAAAACTAACAAAACCACGAAAAGTTCTTGTATTTGAAGATAAAATCTTTTTGCATTAAAGAAGAAAGATCTCGCTGAGTGAAATAAGTTCATTCGATGAAAACCAACAAAAATTGACAAGAACCACGAAAAGTTCTTGTATTTTAAGATAAAATCTTATGCTATTAAAGAAAAAACTTCTTGCTCGCTGAAATATGTTCATTTGCAGAAAAGTAACAAAACCACGAAAAGTTCTTGTATTTGAAGATAAAATCTTTTTCCATGGAAGGAGAAAGTTCTCGCTGAGTAAAATAAGTTCATTGGATGAAAACCAACAAAAATTGACAAGAACCACGAAAAGTTCTTGTATTTGAAGATAAAATCTTTTTGCATGGAAGGAGAAAGTTCTCGCTGAGTAAAATAAGTTCATTAGATGAAAACCAAAAAAATTGACAAGAACCACGAAAAGTTCTTGTATTTTAAGACAAAATCTTGATCTATTAAAGAAAAAACTTCTTGCTCGCTGAAATATGTTCATTTGCTGAAAAGTAACAAAACCACGAAAAGTTCTTGTTATTGAAGATAAAATCTTTTTGCATGGAACGAGAATGATCTAGCTGACTGAAATAAGTTTCTTAGATGAAAACCAACAAAAATTGACCAGAACCACGAAAAGTTCTTGTATTTGAAGATAAAATCTTTTTGCATGGAAGGAGAATGATCCAGCTGACTGAAATAAGTTCATTAGATGAAAACCAACAAAAATTGACAAGAACCACGAAAAGATCTTGTATTTTAAGATAAAGTTTTGATCTACTAAAGAAAAAACTTCTTGCTCGCTGAAATATGTTCATTTGCTGAAAACTAACAAAACCACAAAAAGGTCTTATATTTGAAGATAAAATCTTTTTGCATTAAAGAAGAAAGATCTCGCTGAGTGAAATAAGTTCACTTGATGAAAACCAACAAAAATTGACAAGAACCACGAAAAGATCTTGTATTTTAAGATAAAATCTTGATCTATTAAAGAAAAAACTTCTTGCTTGCTGAAATATGTTCATATGCTGAAAACTAACAAAACCACAAAAAGTTCTTGTATTTGAAGATAAAATCTTTTTGCATGGAAGGAGAATGATCCAGCTGACTGAAAGAAGTTCATTCGATGAAAACCAACAAAAATTGACAGGAACCACGAAAAGTTCTTGTATTTTTAGATAAAATCTTAATCTATTGAAGAAAAAACTTCTTGCTTGCTGAAATATGTTCATTTGCTGAAAACTAACAAAACCACGAAAAGTTCTTGTCTTTCAAGATAAAATCTTTTTGCATGGAAGGAGAATGATCCAGCTGACTGAAATAAGTTCATTCGATGAAAATCAACAAAAATTGACAAGAACCACGAAAGGTTCTTGTATTTCAAGTTAGAATCTTGATCTATTAAAGAAAAAACTTCTTGCTCGCTGAAATATGTTCATTTGCTGAAAACGAACAAAACCACGAAAAGTTGTTGTATTTGAAGATAAAATCTTTTTGCATGGAAGGAGAATGATCCAGCTGACTGAAATAAGTTCATTAGATGAAAACCAACAAAAATTGACAAGAACCACGAAAAGTTCTTGGATTTTTAGATAAAATCTTCATCTATTAAAGAAAAAACTTCTTGCTCGCTGAAATATGTTCATTTGCTGAAAACTAACAAAACCACGAAAAGTTCTTGTATTTGAAGATAAAATCTTTTTGCATGGAAGGAGAAAGTTCTCGCTGAGTAAAATAAGTTCATTAGATGAAAACCAACAAAAATTGACAAGAACCACGAAAAGTTCTTGTATTTTAAGATAAAATCTTGATCTATTAAAGAAAAAACTTCTTGCTCGCTAAAATATGTTCATTTGCTGAAAACTAACAAAACCACGAAAAGTTCTTGTTATTGAAGATAAAATCTTTTTGCATGGAACGAGAATGATCTAGCTGACTGAAATAAGTTTCTTCGATGAAAACCAACAAAAATTGACCAGAACCACGAAAAGTTCTTGTATTTTAAGATAAAATCTTGATCTATTAAAGAAAAAACTTCTTGCTCGCTGAAATATGTTCATTTGCTGAAAACTAACAAAACCACGAAAAGTTCTTGTATTTGAAGATAAAATCTTTTTGCATGGAAGGAGAAAGATCCAGCTGAGTGAAATAAGTTCATTAGATGAAAACCAACAAAAATTGACAAGAACCACGAAAGGTTCTTGTATTTTAAGATAAAATCCTGATCTATTAAAGAAAAAACTTCTTGCTCGCTGAAATATGTTCATTTGCTGAAAACTAACAAAACCACGAAAAGTTCTTGTATTTGAAGACAAAATCTTTCTGCATGGAAGGAGAATGATCCAGCTGACTGAAATAACTTCATCAGATGAAAACCAACAAAAATTGACAAGAACCACGAAAAGATCTTGTATTTTAAGATAAAATCTTGATCTATTAAAGAAAAAACTTCTTGCTCGCTGAAATATGTTCATTTGCTGAAAACTAACAAAACCATGAAAAGTTCTTGTATTTGAAGATAAAATCTTTTTGCATGGAAGGAGAATGATCCAGCTGACTGAAATAAGTTCATTAGATGAAAACCAACAAAAATTGACAAGAACCACGAAAAGATCTTGTATTTTAAGATACAATCTTGATCTATTAAAGAAAAAACTTCTTGCTCGCTGAAATATGTTCATTTGCTGAAAACTAACAAAACCACGAAAAGTTCTTGTATTTGAAGATAAAATCTTTTTGCATTAAAGAAGAAAGATCTCGCTGAGTGAAATAAGTTCATTCGATGAAAACCAACAAAAATTGACAAGAACCACGAAAAGTTCTTGTATTTTAAGATAAAATCTTATGCTATTAAAGAAAAAACTTCTTGCTCGCTGAAATATGTTCATTTGCAGAAAAGTAACAAAACCACGAAAAGTTCTTGTATTTGAAGATAAAATCTTTTTCCATGGAAGGAGAAAGTTCTCGCTGAGTAAAATAAGTTCATTGGATGAAAACCAACAAAAATTGACAAGAACCACGAAAAGTTCTTGTATTTTAAGATAAAATCTTGATCTATTAAAGAAAAAACTTCTTGCTCGCTGAAATATGTTCATTTGCTGAAAACTAACAAAACCACGAAAAGTTCTTGTTATTGAAGATAAAATCTTTTTGCATGGAACGAGAATGATCTAGCTGACTGAAATAAGTTTCTTAGATGAAAACCAACAAAAATTGACCAGAACCACGAAAAGTTCTTGTATTTTAAGATAAAATCTTGATCTATTAAAGAAAAAACTTCTTGCTCGCTGAAATATGTTCATTTGCTGAAAACTAACAAAACCACGAAAAGTTCTTGTATTTGAAGATAAAATCTTTTTGCATGGAAGGAGAAAGATCCAGCTGAGTGAAATAAGTTCATTAGATGAAAACCAACAAAAATTGACAAGAACCACGAAAGGTTCTTGTATTTTAAGATAAAATCTTGATCTATTAAAGAAAAAACTTCTTGCTCGCTGAAATATGTTCATTTGCTGAAAACTAACAAAACCACGAAAAGTTCTTGTATTTGAAGATAAAATCTTTCTGCATGGAAGGAGAATGATCCAGCTGACTGAAATAAGTTCATCAGATGAAAACCAACAAAAATTGACAAGAACCACGAAAAGATCTTGTATTTTAAGATAAAATCTTGATCTATTAAAGAAAAAACTTCTTGCTCGCTGAAATATGTTCATTTGCTGAAAACGAACAAAACCACGAAAAGTTCTTGTATTTGAAGATAAAATCTTTTTGCATGGAAGGAGAATGATCCAGCTGACTGAAATAAGTTCATTAGATGAAAACCAACAAAAATTGACAAGAACCACGAAAAGATCTTGTATTTTAAGATACAATCTTGATCTATTAAAGAAAAAACTTCTTGCTCGCTGAAATATGTTCATTTGCTGAAAACTAACAAAACCACGAAAAGTTCTTGTATTTGAAGATAAAATCTTTTTGCATTAAAGAAGAAAGATCTAGCTGAGTGAAATAAGTTCATTAGATGAAAACCAACAAAAATTGACAAGAACCACGAAAAGTTCTTGTATTTTTAGATAAAATCTTAATCTATTGAAGAAAAAACTTCTTGCTTGCTGAAATATGTTCATTTGCTGAAAACTAACAAAACCACGAAAAGTTCTTGTATTTGAAGATAAAATCTTTTTGCATGGAAGGAGAATGATCCAGCTGACTGAAATAAGTTCATTCGATGAAAATCAACAAAAATTGACAAGAACCACGAAAGGTTCTTGTATTTTAAGTTAAAATCTTGATCTATTAAAGAAAAAACTTCTTGCTCGCTGAAATATGTTCATTTGCTGAAAACGAACAAAACCACGAAAAGTTCTTGTATTTGAAGATAAAATCTTTTTGCATGGAAGGAGAATGATCCAGCTGACTGAAATAAGTTCATGAGATGAAAACCAACAAAAATTGACAAGAACCACGAAAAGTTCTTGGATTTTTAGATAAAATCTTCATCTATTAAAGAAAAACTTCTTGCTCGCTGAAATATGTTCATTTGCTGAAAACTAACAAAACCACGAAAAGTTCTTGTATTTGAAGATAAAATCTTTTTGCATGGAAGGAGAAAGTTCTCGCTGAGTAAAATAAGTTCATTAGATGAAAACCAACAAAAATTGACAAGAACCACGAAAAGTTCTTGTATTTTAAGACAAAATCTTGATCTATTAAAGAAAGAACTTCTTGCTCGCTGAAATATGTTCATTTGCTGAAAACTAACAAAACCACGAAAAGTTCTTGTTATTGAAGATAAAATCTTTTTGCATGGAACGAGAATGATCTAGCTGACTGAAATAAGTTTCTTAGATGAAAACCAACAAAAATTGACCAGAACCACGAAAAGTTCTTGTATTTGAAGATAAAATCTTTTTGCATGGAAGGAGAATGATCCAGCTGACTGAAATAAGTTCATTCGATGAAAACCAACAAAAATTGACAAGAACCACGAAAAGATCTTGTATTTTAAGATACAATCTTGATCTATTAAAGAAAAAACTTCTTGCTCGCTGAAATATGTTCATTTGCTGAAAACTAACAAAACCACGAAAAGTTCTTGTATTTGAAGATAAAATCTTTTTGCATTAAAGAAGAAAGATCTAGCTGAGTGAAATAAGTTCATTAGATGAAAACCAACAAAAATTGACAAGAACCACGAAAAGTTCTTGTATTTTTAGATAAAATCTTAATCTATTGAAGAAAAAACTTCTTGCTTGCTGAAATATGTTCATTTGCTGAAAACTAACAAAACCACGAAAAGTTCTTGTATTTGAAGATAAAATCTTTTTGCATGGAAGGAGAATGATCCAGCTGACTGAAATAAGTTCATTCGATGAAAATCAACAAAAATTGACAAGAACCACGAAAGGTTCTTGTATTTTAAGTTAAAATCTTGATCTATTAAAGAAAAAACTTCTTGCTCGCTGAAATATGTTCATTTGCTGAAAACGAACAAAACCACGAAAAGTTCTTGCATTTGAAGATAAAATCTTTTTGCATGGAAGGAGAATGATCCAGCTGACTGAAATAAGTTCATTAGATGAAAACCAACAAAAATTGACAAGAACCACGAAAAGTTCTTGGATTTTTAGATAAAATCTTCATCTATTAAAGAAAAACTTCTTGCTCGCTGAAATATGTTCATTTGCTGAAAACTAACAAAACCACGAAAAGTTCTTGTATTTGAAGATAAAATCTTTTTGCATGGAAGGAGAAAGTTCTCGCTGAGTAAAATAAGTTCATTAGATGAAAACCAACAAAAATTGACAAGAACCACGAAAAGTTCTTGTATTTTAAGACAAAATCTTGATCTATTAAAGAAAAAACTTCTTGCTCGCTGAAATATGTTCATTTGCTGAAAACTAACAAAACCACGAAAAGTTCTTGTTATTGAAGATAAAATCTTTTTGCATGGAACGAGAATGATCTAGCTGACTGAAATAAGTTTCTTAGATGAAAACCAACAAAAATTGACCAGAACCACGAAAAGTTCTTGTATTTGAAGATAAAATCTTTTTGCATGGAAGGAGAATGATCCAGCTGACTGAAATAAGTTCATTAGATGAAAACCAACAAGAATTGACAAGAACCACGAAAAGATCTTGTATTTTAAGATAAAGTTTTGATCTATCAAAGAAAAAACTTCTTGCTCGCTGAAATATGTTCATTTGCTGAAAACTAACAAAACCACGAAAAGTTCTTGTATTTGAAGATAAAATCTTTTTGCATGGAAGGAGAATGATCCAGCTGACTGAAAGAAGTTCATTCGATGAAAACCAACAAAAATTGACAGGAACCACGAAAAGTTCTTGTATTTTTAGATATAATATTAATCTATTGAAGAAAAAACTTCTTGCTTGCTGAAATATGTTCATTTGCTGAAAACTAACAAAACCACGAAAAGTTCTTGTATTTGAAGATAAAATCTTTTTGCATGGAAGGAGAATGATCCAGCTGACTGAAATAAGTTCATTCGATGAAAATCAACAAAAATTGACAAGAACCACGAAAGGTTCTTGTATTTTAAGTTAAAATCTTGATCTATTAAAGAAAAAACTTCTTGCTCGCTGAAATATGTTCATTTGCTGAAAACTAACAAAACCACGAAAAGTTCTTGTATTTGAAGATAAAATCTTTTTGCATTAAAGAAGAAAGATCTCACTAAGTGAAATAAGTTCATCTGATGAAAACCAACAAAAATTGACAAGAACCACGAAAAGTTCTTGTATTTTAAGATAAAATCTTAATCTATTAAAGAAAAAACTTCTTGCTCGCTGAAATATGTTCATTTGCTGAAAACTAACAAAACCACGAAAAGGTCTTGTATTTGAAGATAAAATCTTTTTGCATGGAAGGAGAATGATCCAGCTGACTGAAATAAGTTCATTAGATGAAAACCAACAAAAATTGACAAGAACCACGAAAAGTTCTTGGATTTTTAGATAAAATCTTCATCTATTAAAGAAAAACTTCTTGCTCGCTGAAATATGTTCATTTGCTGAAAACTAACAAAACCACAAAAAGTTCTTGTATTTGAAGATAAAATCTTTTTGCATGGAAGGAGAATGATCCAGCTGAGTGAAATAAGTTCATCAGATGAAAACCAACAAAAATTGACAAGAACCACGAAAAGTTCTTGTATTTTAAGTTAAAATCTTGATCTATTAAAGAAAAAACTTCTTGCTCGCTGAAATATGTTCATTTGCTGAAAACGAACAAAACCACGAAAAGTTCTTGTATTTGAAGATAAAATCTTTTTGCATGGAAGGAGAATGATCCAGCTGACTGAAATAAGTTCATCAGATGAAAACCAACAAAAATTGACAAGAACCACGAAAAGTTCTTGGATTTTTAGATAAAATCTTCATCTATTAAAGAAAAACTTCTTGCTCGCTGAAATATGTTCATTTGCTGAAAACTAACAAAACCACGAAAAGTTCTTGTATTTGAAGATAAAATCTTTTTGCATGGAAGGAGAAAGTTCTCGCTGAGTAAAATAAGTTCATTAGATGAAAACCAACAAAAATTGACAAGAACCACGAAAAGTTCTTGTATTTTAAGACAAAATCTTGATCTATTAAAGAAAAAACTTCTTGCTCGCTGAAATATGTTCATTTGCTGAAAACTAACAAAACCACGAAAAGTTCTTGTTATTGAAGATAAAATCTTTTTGCATGGAACGAGAATGATCTAGCTGACTGAAATAAGTTTCTTAGATGAAAACCAACAAAAATTGACCAGAACCACGAAAAGTTCTTGTATTTGAAGATAAAATCTTTTTGCATGGAAGGAGAATGATCCAGCTGACTGAAATAAGTTCATTAGATGAAAACCAACAAGAATTGACAAGAACCACGAAAAGATCTTGTATTTTAAGATAAAGTTTTGATCTATTAAAGAAAAAACTTCTTGCTTGCTGAAATATGTTCATATGCTGAAAACTAACAAAACCACAAAAAGTTCTTGTATTTGAAGATAAAATCTTTTTGCATGGAAGGAGAATGATCCAGCTGACTGAAAGAAGTTCATTCGATGAAAACCAACAAAAATTGACAGGAACCACGAAAAGTTCTTGTATTTTTAGATAAAATCTTAATCTATTGAAGAAAAAACTTCTTGCTTGCTGAAATATGTTCATTTGCTGAAAACTAACAAAACCACGAAAAGTTCTTGTCTTTGAAGATAAAATCTTTTTGCATGGAAGGAGAATGATCCAGCTGACTGAAATAAGTTCATTCGATGAAAATCAACAAAAATTGACAAGAACCACGAAAGGTTCTTGTATTTCAAGTTAAAATCTTGATCTATTAAAGAAAAAACTTCTTGCTCGCTGAAATATGTTCATTTGCTGAAAACGAACAAAACCACGAAAAGTTCTTGTATTTGAAGATAAAATCTTTTTGCATGGAAGGAGAATGATCCAGCTGACTGAAATAAGTTCATTAGATGAAAACCAACAAAAATTGACAAGAACCACGAAAAGTTCTTGGATTTTTAGATAAAATCTTCATCTATTAAAGAAAAAACTTCTTGCTCGCTGAAATATGTTCATTTGCTGAAAACTAACAAAACCACGAAAAGTTCTTGTATTTGAAGACAAAATCTTTCTGCATGGAAGGAGAATGATCCAGCTGACTGAAATAACTTCATCAGATGAAAACCAACAAAAATTGACAAGAACCACGAAAAGATCTTGTATTTTAAGATAAAATCTTGATCTATTAAAGAAAAAACTTCTTGCTCGCTGAAATATGTTCATTTGCTGAAAACTAACAAAACCATGAAAAGTTCTTGTATTTGAAGATAAAATCTTTTTGCATGGAAGGAGAATGATCCAGCTGACTGAAATAAGTTCATTAGATGAAAACCAACAAAAATTGACAAGAACCACGAAAAGATCTTGTATTTTAAGATACAATCTTGATCTATTAAAGAAAAAACTTCTTGCTCGCTGAAATATGTTCATTAGCTGAAAACTAACAAAACCACGAAAAGTTCTTGTATTTGAAGATAAAATCTTTTTGCATTAAAGAAGAAAGATCTCGCTGAGTGAAATAAGTTCATTCGATGAAAACCAACAAAAATTGACCAGAACCACGAAAAGTTCTTGTATTTTAAGATAAAATCTTGATCTATTAAAGAAAAAACTTCTTGCTCGCTGAAATATGTTCATTTGCTGAAAACTAACAAAACCACGAAAAGTTCTTGTATTTGAAGATAAAATCTTTTTGCATGGAAGGAGAAAGATCCAGCTGAGTGAAATAAGTTCATTAGATGAAAACCAACAAAAATTGACAAGAACCACGAAAGGTTCTTGTATTTCAAGATAAAATCTTGATCTATTAAAGAAAAAACTTCTTGCTCGCTGAAATATGTTCATTTGCTGAAAACTAACAAAACCACGAAAAGTTCTTGTATTTGAAGATAAAATCTTTCTGCATGGAAGGAGAATGATCCAGCTGACTGAAATAAGTTCATCAGATGAAAACCAACAAAAATTGACAAGAACCACGAAAAGATCTTGTATTTTAAGATAAAATCTTGATCTATTAAAGAAAAAACTTCTTGCTCGCTGAAATATGTTCATTTGCTGAAAACGAACAAAACCACGAAAAGTTCTTGTATTTGAAGATAAAATCTTTTTGCATGGAAGGAGAATGATCCAGCTGACTGAAATAAGTTCATTCGATGAAAATCAACAAAAATTGACAAGAACCACGAAAGGTTCTTGTATTTTAAGTTAAAATCTTGATCTATTAAAGAAAAAACTTCTTGCTCGCTGAAATATGTTCATTTGCTGAAAACGAACAAAACCACGAAAAGTTCTTGCATTTGAAGATAAAATCTTTTTGCATGGAAGGAGAATGATCCAGCTGACTGAAATAAGTTCATTAGATGAAAACCAACAAAAATTGACAAGAACCACGAAAAGTTCTTGGATTTTTAGATAAAATCTTCATCTATTAAAGAAAAACTTCTTGCTCGCTGAAATATGTTCATTTGCTGAAAACTAACAAAACCACGAAAAGTTCTTGTATTTGAAGATAAAATCTTTTTGCATGGAAGGAGAAAGTTCTCGCTGAGTAAAATAAGTTCATTAGATGAAAACCAACAAAAATTGACAAGAACCACGAAAAGTTCTTGTATTTTAAGACAAAATCTTGATCTATTAAAGAAAAAACTTCTTGCTCGCTGAAATATGTTCATTTGCTGAAAACTAACAAAACCACGAAAAGTTCTTGTTATTGAAGATAAAATCTTTTTGCATGGAACGAGAATGATCTAGCTGACTGAAATAAGTTTCTTAGATGAAAACCAACAAAAATTGACCAGAACCACGAAAAGTTCTTGTATTTGAAGATAAAATCTTTTTGCATGGAAGGAGAATGATCCAGCTGACTGAAATAAGTTCATTAGATGAAAACCAACAAGAATTGACAAGAACCACGAAAAGATCTTGTATTTTAAGATAAAGTTTTGATCTATCAAAGAAAAAACTTCTTGCTCGCTGAAATATGTTCATTTGCTGAAAACTAACAAAACCACGAAAAGTTCTTGTATTTGAAGATAAAATCTTTTTGCATGGAAGGAGAATGATCCAGCTGACTGAAAGAAGTTCATTCGATGAAAACCAACAAAAATTGACAGGAACCACGAAAAGTTCTTGTATTTTTAGATATAATATTAATCTATTGAAGAAAAAACTTCTTGCTTGCTGAAATATGTTCATTTGCTGAAAACTAACAAAACCACGAAAAGTTCTTGTATTTGAAGATAAAATCTTTTTGCATGGAAGGAGAATGATCCAGCTGACTGAAATAAGTTCATTCGATGAAAATCAACAAAAATTGACAAGAACCACGAAAGGTTCTTGTATTTTAAGTTAAAATCTTGATCTATTAAAGAAAAAACTTCTTGCTCGCTGAAATATGTTCATTTGCTGAAAACTAACAAAACCACGAAAAGTTCTTGTATTTGAAGATAAAATCTTTTTGCATTAAAGAAGAAAGATCTCACTAAGTGAAATAAGTTCATCTGATGAAAACCAACAAAAATTGACAAGAACCACGAAAAGTTCTTGTATTTTAAGATAAAATCTTAATCTATTAAAGAAAAAACTTCTTGCTCGCTGAAATATGTTCATTTGCTGAAAACTAACAAAACCACGAAAAGGTCTTGTATTTGAAGATAAAATCTTTTTGCATGGAAGGAGAATGATCCAGCTGACTGAAATAAGTTCATTAGATGAAAACCAACAAAAATTGACAAGAACCACGAAAAGTTCTTGGATTTTTAGATAAAATCTTCATCTATTAAAGAAAAACTTCTTGCTCGCTGAAATATGTTCATTTGCTGAAAACTAACAAAACCACAAAAAGTTCTTGTATTTGAAGATAAAATCTTTTTGCATGGAAGGAGAATGATCCAGCTGAGTGAAATAAGTTCATCAGATGAAAACCAACAAAAATTGACAAGAACCACGAAAAGTTCTTGTATTTTAAGTTAAAATCTTGATCTATTAAAGAAAAAACTTCTTGCTCGCTGAAATATGTTCATTTGCTGAAAACGAACAAAACCACGAAAAGTTCTTGTATTTGAAGATAAAATCTTTTTGCATGGAAGGAGAATGATCCAGCTGACTGAAATAAGTTCATTAGATGAAAACCAACAAAAATTGACAAGAACCACGAAAAGTTCTTGGATTTTTAGATAAAATCTTCATCTATTAAAGAAAAACTTCTTGCTCGCTGAAATATGTTCATTTGCTGAAAACTAACAAAACCACGAAAAGTTCTTGTATTTGAAGATAAAATCTTTTTGCATGGAAGGAGAAAGTTCTCGCTGAGTAAAATAAGTTCATTAGATGAAAACCAACAAAAATTGACAAGAACCACGAAAAGTTCTTGTATTTTAAGACAAAATCTTGATCTATTAAAGAAAAAACTTCTTGCTCGCTGAAATATGTTCATTTGCTGAAAACTAACAAAACCACGAAAAGTTCTTGTTATTGAAGATAAAATCTTTTTGCATGGAACGAGAATGATCTAGCTGACTGAAATAAGTTTCTTAGATGAAAACCAACAAAAATTGACCAGAACCACGAAAAGTTCTTGTATTTGAAGATAAAATCTTTTTGCATGGAAGGAGAATGATCCAGCTGACTGAAATAAGTTCATTAGATGAAAACCAACAAGAATTGACAAGAACCACGAAAAGATCTTGTATTTTAAGATAAAGTTTTGATCTATTAAAGAAAAAACTTCTTGCTTGCTGAAATATGTTCATATGCTGAAAACTAACAAAACCACAAAAAGTTCTTGTATTTGAAGATAAAATCTTTTTGCATGGAAGGAGAATGATCCAGCTGACTGAAAGAAGTTCATTCGATGAAAACCAACAAAAATTGACAGGAACCACGAAAAGTTCTTGTATTTTTAGATAAAATCTTAATCTATTGAAGAAAAAACTTCTTGCTTGCTGAAATATGTTCATTTGCTGAAAACTAACAAAACCACGAAAAGTTCTTGTCTTTGAAGATAAAATCTTTTTGCATGGAAGGAGAATGATCCAGCTGACTGAAATAAGTTCATTCGATGAAAATCAACAAAAATTGACAAGAACCACGAAAGGTTCTTGTATTTCAAGTTAAAATCTTGATCTATTAAAGAAAAAACTTCTTGCTCGCTGAAATATGTTCATTTGCTGAAAACGAACAAAACCACGAAAAGTTCTTGTATTTGAAGATAAAATCTTTTTGCATGGAAGGAGAATGATCCAGCTGACTGAAATAAGTTCATTAGATGAAAACCAACAAAAATTGACAAGAACCACGAAAAGTTCTTGGATTTTTAGATAAAATCTTCATCTATTAAAGAAAAAACTTCTTGCTCGCTGAAATATGTTCATTTGCTGAAAACTAACAAAACCACGAAAAGTTCTTGTATTTGAAGACAAAATCTTTCTGCATGGAAGGAGAATGATCCAGCTGACTGAAATAACTTCATCAGATGAAAACCAACAAAAATTGACAAGAACCACGAAAAGATCTTGTATTTTAAGATAAAATCTTGATCTATTAAAGAAAAAACTTCTTGCTCGCTGAAATATGTTCATTTGCTGAAAACTAACAAAACCATGAAAAGTTCTTGTATTTGAAGATAAAATCTTTTTGCATGGAAGGAGAATGATCCAGCTGACTGAAATAAGTTCATTAGATGAAAACCAACAAAAATTGACAAGAACCACGAAAAGATCTTGTATTTTAAGATACAATCTTGATCTATTAAAGAAAAAACTTCTTGCTCGCTGAAATATGTTCATTAGCTGAAAACTAACAAAACCACGAAAAGTTCTTGTATTTGAAGATAAAATCTTTTTGCATTAAAGAAGAAAGATCTCGCTGAGTGAAATAAGTTCATTCGATGAAAACCAACAAAAATTGACCAGAACCACGAAAAGTTCTTGTATTTTAAGATAAAATCTTGATCTATTAAAGAAAAAACTTCTTGCTCGCTGAAATATGTTCATTTGCTGAAAACTAACAAAACCACGAAAAGTTCTTGTATTTGAAGATAAAATCTTTTTGCATGGAAGGAGAAAGATCCAGCTGAGTGAAATAAGTTCATTAGATGAAAACCAACAAAAATTGACAAGAACCACGAAAGGTTCTTGTATTTCAAGATAAAATCTTGATCTATTAAAGAAAAAACTTCTTGCTCGCTGAAATATGTTCATTTGCTGAAAACTAACAAAACCACGAAAAGTTCTTGTATTTGAAGATAAAATCTTTCTGCATGGAAGGAGAATGATCCAGCTGACTGAAATAAGTTCATCAGATGAAAACCAACAAAAATTGACAAGAACCACGAAAAGATCTTGTATTTTAAGATAAAATCTTGATCTATTAAAGAAAAAACTTCTTGCTCGCTGAAATATGTTCATTTGCTGAAAACGAACAAAACCACGAAAAGTTCTTGTATTTGAAGATAAAATCTTTTTGCATGGAAGGAGAATGATCCAGCTGACTGAAATAAGTTCATCAGATGAAAACCAACAAAAATTGACAAGAACCACGAAAAGATCTTGTATTTTAAGATACAATCTTGATCTATTAAAGAAAAAACTTCTTGCTCGCTGAAATATGTTCATTTGCTGAAAACTAACAAAACCACGAAAAGTTCTTGTATTTGAAGATAAAATCTTTTTGCATTAAAGAAGAAAGATCTAGCTGAGTGAAATAAGTTGATTAGATGAAAACCAACAAAAATTGACAAGAACCACGAAAAGTTCTTGTATTTTTAGATAAAATCTTGATCTATTAAAGAAAAAACTTCTTGCTCGCTGAAATATGTTCATTTGCTGAAAACGAACAAAACCACGAAAAGTTCTTGTATTTGAAGATAAAATCTTTTTGCATGGAAGGAGAATGATCCAGCTGACTGAAATAAGTTCATTAGATGAAAACCAACAAAAATTGACAAGAACCACGAAAAGTTCTTGGATTTTTAGATAAAATCTTCATCTATTAAAGAAAAACTTCTTGCTCGCTGAAATATGTTCATTTGCTGAAAACTAACAAAACCACGAAAAGTTCTTGTATTTGAAGATAAAATCTTTTTGCATGGAAGGAGAAAGTTCTCGCTGAGTAAAATAAGTTCATTAGATGAAAACCAACAAAAATTGACAAGAACCACGAAAAGTTCTTGTATTTTAAGACAAAATCTTGATCTATTAAAGAAAAAACTTCTTGCTCGCTGAAATATGTTCATTTGCTGAAAACTAACAAAACCACGAAAAGTTCTTGTTATTGAAGATAAAATCTTTTTGCATGGAACGAGAATGATCTAGCTGACTGAAATAAGTTTCTTAGATGAAAACCAACAAAAATTGACCAGAACCACGAAAAGTTCTTGTATTTGAAGATAAAATCTTTTTGCATGGAAGGAGAATGATCCAGCTGACTGAAATAAGTTCATTAGATGAAAACCAACAAAAATTGACAAGAACCACGAAAAGATCTTGTATTTTAAGATAAAGTTTTGATCTATTAAAGAAAAAACTTCTTGCTCGCTGAAATATGTTCATTTGCTGAAAACTAACAAAACCACGAAAAGTTCTTGTATTTGAAGATAAAATCTTTTTGCATGGAAGGAGAATGATCCAGCTGACTGAAAGAAGTTCATTCGATGAAAACCAACAAAAATTGACAGGAACCACGAAAAGTTCTTGTATTTTTAGATATAATATTAATCTATTGAAGAAAAAACTTCTTGCTTGCTGAAATATGTTCATTTGCTGAAAACTAACAAAACCACGAAAAGTTCTTGTATTTGAAGATAAAATCTTTTTGCATGGAAGGAGAATGATCCAGCTGACTGAAATAAGTTCATTCGATGAAAATCAACAAAAATTGACAAGAACCACGAAAGGTTCTTGTATTTTAAGTTAAAATCTTGATCTATTAAAGAAAAAACTTCTTGCTCGCTGAAATATGTTCATTTGCTGAAAACGAACAAAACCACGAAAAGTTCTTGTATTTGAAGATAAAATCTTTTTGCATGGAAGGAGAATGATCCAGCTGACTGAAATAAGTTCATTAGATGAAAACCAACAAAAATTGACAAGAACCACGAAAAGTTCTTGGATTTTTAGATAAAATCTTCATCTATTAAAGAAAAACTTCTTGCTCGCTGAAATATGTTCATTTGCTGAAAACTAACAAAACCACGAAAAGTTCTTGTATTTGAAGATAAAATCTTTTTGCATGGAAGGAGAAAGTTCTCGCTGAGTAAAATAAGTTCATTAGATGAAAACCAACAAAAATTGACAAGAACCACGAAAAGTTCTTGTATTTTAAGACAAAATCTTGATCTATTAAAGAAAAAACTTCTTGCTCGCTGAAATATGTTCATTTGCTGAAAACTAACAAAACCACGAAAAGTTCTTGTTATTGAAGATAAAATCTTTTTGCATGGAACGAGAATGATCTAGCTGACTGAAATAAGTTTCTTAGATGAAAACCAACAAAAATTGACCAGAACCACGAAAAGTTCTTGTATTTGAAGATAAAATCTTTTTGCATGGAAGGAGAATGATCCAGCTGACTGAAATAAGTTCATTAGATGAAAACCAACAAAAATTGACAAGAACCACGAAAAGATCTTGTATTTTAAGATAAAGTTTTGATCGATTAAAGAAAAAACTTCTTGCTCGCTGAAATATGTTCATTTGCTGAAAACTAACAAAACCACGAAAATTATTTCAGTCAGCTAGATCATTCTCGTTCCATGCAAAAAGATTTTATCTTCAATAACAAGAACTTTTCGTGGTTTTGTTAGTTTTCAGCAAATGAACATATTTCAGCAAGCAAGAAGTTTTTTCTTTAATAGATCAAGATTTTATCTTAAAATACAAGAACTTTTCGTGGTTCTTGTCAATTTTTGTTGGTTTTCATCTAATGAACTTATTTTACTCAGCGAGAACTTTCTCCTTCCATGCAAAAAGATTTTATCTTCAAATACAAGAACTTTTCGTGGTTTTGTTAGTTTTCAGCAAATGAACATATTTCAGCGAGCAAGAAGTTTTTTCTTTAATAGATGAAGATTTTATCTAAAAATCCAAGAACTTTTCGTGGTTCTTGTCAATTTTTGTTGGTTTTCATCTAATGAACTTATTTCAGTCAGCTGGATCATTCTCCTTCCATGCAAAAAGATTTTATCTTCAAATACAAGAACTTTTCGTGGTTTTGTTCGTTTTCAGCAAATGAACATATTTCAGCGAGCAAGAAGTTTTTTCTTTAATAGATCAAGATTTTAACTTGAAATACAAGAACCTTTCGTGGTTCTTGTCAATTTTTGTTGATTTTCATCGAATGAACTTATTTCAGTCAGCTGGATCATTCTCCTTCCATGCAAAAAGATTTTATCTTCAAAGACAAGAACTTTTCGTGGTTTTGTTAGTTTTCAGCAAATGAACATATTTCAGCAAGCAAGAAGTTTTTTCTTCAATAGATTAAGATTTTATCTAAAAATACAAGAACTTTTCGTGGTTCCTGTCAATTTTTGTTGGTTTTCATCGAATGAACTTCTTTCAGTCAGCTGGATCATTCTCCTTCCATGCAAAAAGATTTTATCTTCAAATACAAGAACTTTTTGTGGTTTTGTTAGTTTTCAGCATGTGAACATATTTCAGCAAGCAAGAAGTTTTTTCTTTAATAGATCAAGATTTTATCTTAAAATACAAGATCTTTTCGTGGTTCTTGTCAATTTTTGTTGGTTTTCATCAAGTGAACTTATTTCACTCAGCGAGATCTTTCTTCTTTAATGCAAAAAGATTTTATCTTCAAATATAAGACCTTTTCGTGGTTTTGTTAGTTTTCAGCAAATGAACATATTTCAGCGAGCAAGAAGTTTTTTCTTTAATAGATTAAGATTTTATCTTAAAATACAAGAACTTTTCGTGGTTCTTGTCAATTTTTGTTGGTTTTCATCAGATGAACTTATTTCACTTAGTGAGATCTTTCTTCTTTAATGCAAAAAGATTTTATCTTCAAATACAAGAACTTTTCGTGGTTTTGTTAGTTTTCAGCAAATGAACATATTTCAGCGAGCAAGAAGTTTTTTCTTTAATCGATCAAAACTTTATCTTAAAATACAAGATCTTTTCGTGGTTCTTGTCAATTTTTGTTGGTTTTCATCTAATGAACTTATTTCAGTCAGCTGGATCATTCTCCTTCCATGCAAAAAGATTTTATCTTCAAATACAAGAACTTTTCGTGGTTCTGGTCAATTTTTGTTGGTTTTCATCTAAGAAACTTATTTCAGTCAGCTAGATCATTCTCGTTCCATGCAAAAAGATTTTATCTTCAATAACAAGAACTTTTCGTGGTTTTGTTAGTTTTCAGCAAATGAACATATTTCAGCGAGCAAGAAGTTTTTTCTTTAATAGATCAAGATTTTGTCTTAAAATACAAGAACTTTTCGTGGTTCTTGTCAATTTTTGTTGGTTTTCATCTAATGAACTTATTTTACTCAGCGAGAACTTTCTCCTTCCATGCAAAAAGATTTTATCTTCAAATACAAGAACTTTTCGTGGTTTTGTTAGTTTTCAGCAAATGAACATATTTCAGCGAGCAAGAAGTTTTTCTTTAATAGATGAAGATTTTATCTAAAAATCCAAGAACTTTTCGTGGTTCTTGTCAATTTTTGTTGGTTTTCATCTAATGAACTTATTTCAGTCAGCTGGATCATTCTCCTTCCATGCAAAAAGATTTTATCTTCAAATACAAGAACTTTTCGTGGTTTTGTTCGTTTTCAGCAAATGAACATATTTCAGCGAGCAAGAAGTTTTTTCTTTAATAGATCAAGATTTTAACTTAAAATACAAGAACCTTTCGTGGTTCTTGTCAATTTTTGTTGATTTTCATCGAATGAACTTATTTCAGTCAGCTGGATCATTCTCCTTCCATGCAAAAAGATTTTATCTTCAAATACAAGAACTTTTCGTGGTTTTGTTAGTTTTCAGCAAATGAACATATTTCAGCAAGCAAGAAGTTTTTTCTTCAATAGATTAATATTATATCTAAAAATACAAGAACTTTTCGTGGTTCCTGTCAATTTTTGTTGGTTTTCATCGAATGAACTTCTTTCAGTCAGCTGGATCATTCTCCTTCCATGCAAAAAGATTTTATCTTCAAATACAAGAACTTTTCGTGGTTTTGTTAGTTTTCAGCAAATGAACATATTTCAGCGAGCAAGAAGTTTTTTCTTTAATAGATCAAAACTTTATCTTAAAATACAAGATCTTTTCGTGGTTCTTGTCAATTTTTGTTGGTTTTCATCTAATGAACTTATTTCAGTCAGCTGGATCATTCTCCTTCCATGCAAAAAGATTTTATCTTCAAATACAAGAACTTTTCGTGGTTCTGGTCAATTTTTGTTGGTTTTCATCTAAGAAACTTATTTCAGTCAGCTAGATCATTCTCGTTCCATGCAAAAAGATTTTATCTTCAATAACAAGAACTTTTCGTGGTTTTGTTAGTTTTCAGCAAATGAACATATTTCAGCGAGCAAGAAGTTTTTTCTTTAATAGATCAAGATTTTGTCTTAAAATACAAGAACTTTTCGTGGTTCTTGTCAATTTTTGTTGGTTTTCATCTAATGAACTTATTTTACTCAGCGAGAACTTTCTCCTTCCATGCAAAAAGATTTTATCTTCAAATACAAGAACTTTTCGTGGTTTTGTTAGTTTTCAGCAAATGAACATATTTCAGCGAGCAAGAAGTTTTTCTTTAATAGATGAAGATTTTATCTAAAAATCCAAGAACTTTTCGTGGTTCTTGTCAATTTTTGTTGGTTTTCATCTAATGAACTTATTTCAGTCAGCTGGATCATTCTCCTTCCATGCAAAAAGATTTTATCTTCAAATACAAGAACTTTTCGTGGTTTTGTTCGTTTTCAGCAAATGAACATATTTCAGCGAGCAAGAAGTTTTTTCTTTAATAGATCAAGATTTTATCTAAAAATACAAGAACTTTTCGTGGTTCTTGTCAATTTTTGTTGGTTTTCATCTAATCAACTTATTTCACTCAGCTAGATCTTTCTTCTTTAATGCAAAAAGATTTTATCTTCAAATACAAGAACTTTTCGTGGTTTTGTTAGTTTTCAGCAAATGAACATATTTCAGCGAGCAAGAAGTTTTTTCTTTAATAGATCAAGATTGTATCTTAAAATACAAGATCTTTTCGTGGTTCTTGTCAATTTTTGTTGGTTTTCATCTGATGAACTTATTTCAGTCAGCTGGATCATTCTCCTTCCATGCAAAAAGATTTTATCTTCAAATACAAGAACTTTTCGTGGTTTTGTTCGTTTTCAGCAAATGAACATATTTCAGCGAGCAAGAAGTTTTTTCTTTAATAGATCAAGATTTTATCTTAAAATACAAGATCTTTTCGTGGTTCTTGTCAATTTTTGTTGGTTTTCGTCAAATGAACTTATTTCACTCAGCTAGATCTTTCTTCTTTAATGCAAAAAGATTTTATCTTCAAATATAAGAACTTTTCGTGGTTTTGTTAGTTTTCAGCAAATGAACATATTTCAGCGAGCAAGAAGTTTTTTCTTTGATAGATCAAGATTTTATCTTAAAATACAAGATCTTTTCGTGGTTCTTGTCAATTTTTGTTAGTTTTTTATCTGATGAACTTATGTCAGTCAGCTGGATCATTCTCCTTCCATGCAGAAAGATTTTATCTTCAAATACAAGAACTTTTCGTGGTTTTGTTAGTTTTCAGCAAATGAACATATTTCAGCGAGCAAGAAGTTTTTTCTTTAATAGATCAAGATTTTATCTTAAAATACAAGAACTTTTCGTGGTTCTTGTCAATTTTTCTTGGTTTTCATCTAATGAACTTATTTCAGTCAGCGAGATCTTTCTTCTTTATTGCAAAAAGATTTTATCTTCAAATATAAAAACTTTTCGTGGTTTTGTGAGTTTTCAGCAAATGAACATATTTCAGCAAGCAAGAAGTTTTTTCTTTAATAGATTAAGATTTTATCTTAAAATACAAGAACTTTTCGTGGTTCTTGTCAATTTTTGTTGGTTTTCATCTAATGAACTTATTTCACTCAGCTAGATCTTTCTTCTTTAATGCAAAAAGATTTTATCTTCAAATACAAGAACTTTTTGTGGTTTTGTGAGTTTTCAGCAAATGAACATATTTCAGCGAGCAAGAAGTTTTTTCTTTAATAGATCAAGATTTTATCTTAAAATACAAGATCTTTTCGTGGTTCTTGTCAATTTTTGTTGGTTTTCATCTGATGAACTTATTTCAGTCAGCTGGATCATTCTCCTTCCATGCAGGAAGATTTTATCTTCAAATACAAGAACTTTTCGTGGTTTTGTTAGTTTTCAGCAAATGAACATATTTCAGCGAGCAAGAAGTTTTTTCTTTAATAGCATAAGATTTTATCTTAAAATACAAGAACTTTTCGTGGTTCTTGTCAATTTTTGTTGGTTTTCATCGAATGAACTTATTTCACTCAGCGAGATCTTTCTTCTTTAATGCAAAAAGATTTTATCTTCAAATACAAGAACTTTTCGTGGTTTTGTTAGTTTTCAGCAAATGAACATATTTCAGCGAGCAAGAAGTTTTTTCTTTAATAGATCAAGATTTTATCTTAAAATACAAGATCTTTTCGTGGTTCTTGTCAATTTTTGTTGGTTTTCATCTAATGAACTTATTTCAGTCAGCTGGATCATTCTCCTTCCATGCAAAAAGATTTCATGTTCAAATACAAGAACTTTTCGTGGTTTTGTTAGTTTTCAGCAAATGAACATATTTCAGCGAGCAAGAAGTTTTTTCTTTAATAGATCAAGATTTTATCTTAAAATACAAGATCTTTTCGTGGTTCTTGTCAATTTTTGTTGGTTTTCATCTGATGAACTTATTTCAGTCAGCTGGATCATTCTCCTTCCATGCAGAAAGATTTTATCTTCAAATACAAGAACTTTTCGTGGTTTTGTTAGTTTTCAGCAAATGAACATATTTCAGCGAGCAAGAAGTTTTTTCTTTAAAAGATCAAGATTTTATCTTAAAATACAAGACCTTTTCGTGGTTCTGGTCAATTTTTGTTGGTTTTCATCAAAGAAACTTATTTCAGTCAGCTAGAGCATTCTCGTTCCATGCAAAAAGATTTTATCTTCAAATACAAGAACTTTTCGTGGTTTTGTTCGTTTTCAGCAAATGAACATATTTCAGCGAGCAAGAAGTTTTTTCTTTAATAGATCAAGATTTTATCTTAAAATACAAGAACTTTTCGTGGTTCTTGTCAATTTTTGTTGGTTTTCATCGAATGAACTTATTTCACTCAGCGAGATCTTTCTTCTTTAATGCAAAAAGATTTTATCTTCAAATACAAGAACTTTTCGTGGTTTTGTTAGTTTTCAGCAAATGAACATATTTCAGCGAGCAAGAAGTTTTTTCTTTAATAGATCAAGATTTTATCTTAAAATACAAGATCTTTTCGTGGTTCTTGTCAATTTTTGTTGGTTTTCATCTAATGAACTTATTTCAGTCAGCTGGATCATTCTCCTTCCATGCAAAAAGATTTCATGTTCAAATACAAGAACTTTTCGTGGTTTTGTTAGTTTTCAGCAAATGAACATATTTCAGCGAGCAAGAAGTTTTTTCTTTAATAGATCAAGATTTTATCTTAAAATACAAGATCTTTTCGTGGTTCTTGTCAATTTTTGTTGGTTTTCATCTGATGAACTTATTTCAGTCAGCTGGATCATTCTCCTTCCATGCAGAAAGATTTTATCTTCAAATACAAGAACTTTTCGTGGTTTTGTTAGTTTTCAGCAAATGAACATATTTCAGCGAGCAAGAAGTTTTTTCTTTAAAAGATCAAGATTTTATCTTAAAATACAAGACCTTTTCGTGGTTCTGGTCAATTTTTGTTGGTTTTCATCAAAAAAACTTATTTCAGTCAGCTAGAGCATTCTCGTTCCATGCAAAAAGATTTTATCTTCAAATACAAGAACTTTTCGTGGTTTTGTTCGTTTTCAGCAAATGAACATATTTCAGCGAGCAAGAAGTTTTTTCTTTAATAGATCAAGATTTTATCTTAAAATACAAGATCTTTTCGTGGTTCTTGTCAATTTTTGTTGGTTTTCATCAAATGAACTTATTTCACTCAGCGAGATCTTTCTTCTTTCATGCAAAAAGATTTTATCTTCAAATACAAGAACTTTTCGTGGTTTTGTTAGTTTTCAGCAAATGAACATATTTCAGCGAGCAAGAAGTTTTTTCTTTGATAGATCAAGATTTTATCTTAAAATACAAGATCTTTTCGTGGTTCTTGTCAATTTTTGTTGGTTTTCATCTCATGAACTTATTTTACTCAGCGAGAACTTTCTCCTTCCATGCAAAAAGATTTTATCTTCAAATACAAGAACTTTTCGTGGTTTTGTTAGTTTTCAGCAAATGAACATATTTCAGCGAGCAAGAAGTTTTTTCTTCAATAGATGAAGATTTTATCTAAAAATCCAAGAACTTTTCGTGGTTCTTGTCAATTTTTGTTGGTTTTCATCTAATGAACTTATTTCAGTCAGCTGGATCATTCTCCTTCCAAGCAGAAAGATTTTATCTTCAAATACAAGAACTTTTCGTGGTTTTGTTCGTTTTCAGCAAATGAACATATTTCAGCGATAAGAAGTTTTTTCTTTAATAGATCAAGATTTTATCTTAAAATACAAGATCTTTTCGTGGTTCTTGTCAATTTTTGTTGGTTTTCATCAAATGAACTTATTTCACTCAGCGAGATCTTTCTTCTTTAATGCAAAAAGATTTTATCTTCAAATACAAGAATTTTTCGTGGTTTTGTTAGTTTTCAGCAAATGAACATATTTCAGCGAGCAAGAAGTTTTTTCTTTAATAGATCAAGATTTTATCTTAAAATACAAGATCTTTTCGTGGTTCTTGTCAATTTTTGTTGGTTTTCATCAAATGAACTTATTTCACTCAGCGAGATCTTTCTTCTTTAATGCAAAAAGATTTTATCTTCAAATACAAGAACTTTTCGTGGTTTTGTTAGTTTTCAGCAAATGAACATATTTCAGCGAGCAAGAAGTTTTTTCTTTAATAGATCCAGATTTTATCTTAAACTACAAGATCTTTTCGTGGTTCTTGTCAATTTTTGTTGGTTTTCATCTGATGAACTTATTTCAGTCAGCTGGATCATTCTCCTTCCATGCAGAAAGATTTTATCTTCAAATACAAGAACTTTTCGTGGTTTTGTTAGTTTTCAGCAAATGAACATATTTCAGCGAGCAAGAAGTTTTTTCTTTAATAGCATAAGATTTTATCTTAAAATACAAGAACTTTTCGTGGTTCTTGTCAATTTTTGTTGGTTTTCATCTGATGAACTTATTTCAGTCAGCTGGATCATTCTCCTTCCATGCAGAAAGATTTTATCTTCAAATACAAGAACTTTTCGTGGTTTTGTTAGTTTTGAGCAAATGAACATATTTCAGCGAGCAAGAAGTTTTTTCTTTAATAGCATAAGATTTTATCTTAAAATACAAGAACTTTTCGTGGTTCTTGTCAATTTTTGTTGGTTTTCATCGAATGAACTTATTTCACTCAGCGAGATCTTTCTTCTTTAATGCAAAAAGATTTTATCTTCAAATACAAGAACTTTTCGTGGTTTTGTTAGTTTTCAGCAAATGAACATATTTCAGCGAGCAAGAAGTTTTTTCTTTAATAGATCAAGATTTTATCTTAAAATACAAGATCTTTTCGTGGTTCTTGTCAATTTTTGTTGGTTTTCATCTAATGAACTTATTTCAGTCAGCTGGATCATTCTCCTTCCATGCAAAAACATTTTATCTTCAAATACAAGAACTTTTCGTGGTTTTGTTAGTTTTCAGCAAATGAACATATTTCAGCGAGCAAGAAGTTTTTTCTTTAATAGATCAAGATTTTATCTTAAAATACAAGATCTTTTCGTGGTTCTTGTCAATTTTTGTTGGTTTTCATCTGATGAACTTATTTCAGTCAGCTGGATCATTCTCCTCACATGCAGAAAGATTTTATCTTCAAATACAAGAACTTTTCGTGGTTTTGTTAGTTTTGAGCAAATGAACATATTTCAGCGAGCAAGAAGTTTTTTCTTTAATAGCATAAGATTTTATCTTAAAATACAAGATCTTTTCGTGTTTCTTGTCAATTTTTGTTGGTTTTCATCGAATGAACTTATTTCAGTCAGCTGGATCATTCTCCTTCCATGCAAAAAGATTTTATCTTCAAATACAAGAACTTTTCGTGGTTTTGTTAGTTTTCAGCAAATGAACATATTTCAGCGAGCAAGAAGTTTTTTCTTTAATAGATCAAGATTTTATCTTAAAATACAAGATCTTTTCGTGGTTCTTGTCAATTTTTGTTGGTTTTCATCAAATGAACTTATTTCACTCAGCGAGATCTTTCTTCTTTAATGCAAAAAGATTTCATCTTCAAATACAAGAATTTTTCGTGGTTTTGTTAGTTTTCAGCAAATGAACATATTTCAGCGAGCAAGAAGTTTTTTCTTTAATAGATCAAGATTTTATCTTAAAATACAAGATCTTTTCGTGGTTCTTGTCAATTTTTGTTGGTTTTCATCGAATGAACTTATTTCAGTCAGCTGGATCATTCTCCTTCCATGCAAAAAGATTTTATCTTCAAATACAAGAACTTTTCGTGGTTTTGTTAGTTTTCAGCAAATGAACATATTTCAGCGAGCAAGAAGTTTTTTCTTTAATAGATCAAGATTTTATCTTAAAATACAAGATCTTTTCGTGGTTCTTGTCAATTTTCGTTGGTTTTCATCAAATGAACTTATTTCACTCAGCTAGATCTTTCTTCTTTAATGCAAAAAGATTTTATCTTCAAATATTAGAACTTTTCGTGGTTTTGTTAGTTTTCAGCAAATGAACATATTTCAGCGAGCAAGAAGTTTTTTCTTTAATAGATTAAGATTTTATCTTAAAATACAAGAACTTTTCGTGGTTCTTGTCAATTTTTGTTGGTTTTCATCTAATGAACTTATTTCACTCAGCCAGATCTTTCTTCTTCAAAGCAAAAAGATTTTATCTTCAAAAACAAGAACTTTTCGTGGTTTTGTTAGTTTTCAGCAAATGAACATATTTCAGCGAGCAAGAAGTTTTTTCTTTAATAGATCAAGATTTTATCTTAAAATACAAGATCTTTTCGTTAATCTTGTCAATTTTTGTTGGTTTTCATGAAATGAACTTATTTCAGTCAGCTGGATCATTCTCCTTCCATGCAAAAAGATTTTATCTTCAAATACAAGAACATTTCGTGGTTTTGTTAGTTTTCAGCAAATGAACATATTTCAAAGAGCAAGAAGTTTTTTCTTTGATAGATCAAGATTTTATCTTAAAATACAAGATCTTTTCGTGGTTCTTGTCAATTTTTGTTGGTTTTCATCTGATGAACTTATTTCAGTCAGCTGGATCATTCTCCTTCCATGCAGAAAGATTTTATCTTCAAATACAAGAACTTTTCGTGGTTTTGTTAGTTTTCAGCAAATGAACATATTTCAGTGAGCAAGAAGTTTTTTCTTTAATAGCATAAGATTTTATCTTAAAATACAAGAACTTTTCGTGGTTCTTGTCAATTTTTGTTGGTTTTCATCGAATGAACTTATTTCAGTCAGCTGGATCATTCTCCTTCCATGCAAAAAGATTTTATCTTCAAATACAAGAACTTTTCGTGGTTTTGTTAGTTTTCAGCAAATGAACATATTTCAGCGAGCAAGAAGTTTTTTCTTTAATAGATCAAGATTTTATCTTAAACTACAAGATCTTTTCGTGGTTCTTGTCAATTTTTGTTGGTTTTCATCTGATGAACTTATTTCAGTCAGCTGGATCATTCTCCTTCCATGCAGAAAGATTTTATCTTCAAATACAAGAACTTTTCGTGGTTTTGTTAGTTTTCAGCATATGAATATTTGAAGATAAAATCTTTTTGCATGGAAGGAGAATGATCCAGCTGACTGAAATAAGTTCATTAGATGAAAACCAACAAAAATTGACAAGAACCACGAAAAGTTCTTGTATTTTAAGATAAAATCTTGATCTATCAAAGAAAAAACTTCTTGCTCGCTGAAATATGTTCATTTGCTGAAAACTAACAAAACCACGAAAAGTTCTTGTATTTGAAGATAAAATCTTTTTGCATGAAAGAAGAAAGATCTCGCTGAGTGAAATAAGTTCATTTGATGAAAACCAACAAAAATTGACAAGAACCACGAAAAGATCTTGTATTTTAAGATAAAATCTTGATCTATTAAAGAAAAAACTTCTTGCTCGCTGAAATATGTTCATTTGCTGAAAACGAACAAAACCACGAAAAGTTCTTGTATTTGAAGATAAAATCTTTTTGCATGGAACGAGAATGCTCTAGCTGACTGAAATAAGTTTCTTAGATGAAAACCAACAAAAATTGACCAGAACCACGAAAAGGTCTTGTATTTTAAGATAAAATCTTGATCTTTTAAAGAAAAAACTTCTTGCTCGCTGAAATATGTTCATTTGCTGAAAACTAACAAAACCACGAAAAATTCTTGTATTTGAAGATAAAATCTTTTTTCATTAAAGAAGAAAGATCTCGCTGAGTGAAATAAGTTCATTTGATGAAAACCAACAAAAATTGACAAGAACCACGAAAAGATCTTGTATTTTAAGATAAAATCTTGATCCATTAAAGAAAAAACTTCTTGCTCGCTGAAATATGTTCATTTGCTGAAAACGAGCAAAACCACGAAAAGTTCTTGTATTTGAAGATAAAATCTTTTTGCATGGAAGGAGAATGATCCAGCTGACTGAAATAAGTTCATTCGATGAAAACCAACAAAAATTGACAAGAACCACGAAAAGATCTTGTATTTTAAGATAAAATCTTGATCTATTAAAGAAAAAACTTCTTGCTCGCTGAAATATGTTCATTTGCTGAAAACTAACAAAACCACGAAAAATTCTTGTATTTGAAGATAAAATCTTTTTGCATTAAAGAGGAAAGATTTCGCTGAGTGAAATAAGTTCATTTGATGAAAACCAACAAAAATTGACAAGAACCACGAAAAGATCTTGTATTTTAAGATAAAATCTTGATCTATTAAAGAAAAAACTTCTTGCTCGCTGAAATATGTTCATTTGCTGAAAACTAACAAAACCACGAAAAGTTCTTGTATTTGAAGATAAAATCTTTTTGCATGGAAGGAGAATGATCCAGCTGACTGAAATAAGTTCATTCGATGAAAACCAACAAAAATTGACAAGAACCACGAAAAGTTCTTGTATTTTAAGATAAAATCTTATGCTATTAAAGAAAAAACTTCTTGCTCACTGAAATATGTTCATTTGCTGAAAACTAACAAAACCACGAAAAGTTCTTGTATTTGAAGATAAAATCTTTCTGCATGGAAGGAGAATGATCCAGCTGACTGAAATAAGTTCATCAGATGAAAACCAACAAAAATTGACAAGAACCACGAAAAGATCTTGTATTTTAAGATAAAATCTTGATCTATCAAAGAAAAAACTTCTTGCTCTTTGAAATATGTTCATTTGCTGAAAACTAACAAAACCACGAAATGTTCTTGTATTTGAAGATAAAATCTTTTTGCATGGAAGGAGAATGATCCAGCTGACTGAAATAAGTTCATTTCATGAAAACCAACAAAAATTGACAAGATTAACGAAAAGATCTTGTATTTTAAGATAAAATCTTGATCTATTAAAGAAAAAACTTCTTGCTCGCTGAAATATGTTCATTTGCTGAAAACTAACAAAACCACGAAAAGTTCTTGTTTTTGAAGATAAAATCTTTTTGCTTTGAAGAAGAAAGATCTGGCTGAGTGAAATAAGTTCATTAGATGAAAACCAACAAAAATTGACAAGAACCACGAAAAGTTCTTGTATTTTAAGATAAAATCTTAATCTATTAAAGAAAAAACTTCTTGCTCGCTGAAATATGTTCATTTGCTGAAAACTAACAAAACCACGAAAAGTTCTAATATTTGAAGATAAAATCTTTTTGCATTAAAGAAGAAAGATCTAGCTGAGTGAAATAAGTTCATTTGATGAAAACCAACGAAAATTGACAAGAACCACGAAAAGATCTTGTATTTTAAGATAAAATCTTGATCTATTAAAGAAAAAACTTCTTGCTCGCTGAAATATGTTCATTTGCTGAAAACTAACAAAACCACGAAAAGTTCTTGTATTTGAAGATAAAATCTTTTTGCATGGAAGGAGAATGATCCAGCTGACTGAAATAAGTTCATTCGATGAAAACCAACAAAAATTGACAAGAACCACGAAAAGATCTTGTATTTTAAGATAAAATCTTGATCTATTAAAGAAAAAACTTCTTGCTCGCTGAAATATGTTCATTTGCTGAAAACTAACAAAACCACGAAAAATTCTTGTATTTGAAGATGAAATCTTTTTGCATTAAAGAAGAAAGATCTCGCTGAGTGAAATAAGTTCATTTGATGAAAACCAACAAAAATTGACAAGAACCACGAAAAGATCTTGTATTTTAAGATAAAATCTTGATCTATTAAAGAAAAAACTTCTTGCTCGCTGAAATATGTTCATTTGCTGAAAACTAACAAAACCACGAAAAGTTCTTGTATTTGAAGATAAAATCTTTTTGCATGGAAGGAGAATGATCCAGCTGACTGAAATAAGTTCATTCGATGAAAACCAACAAAAATTGACAAGAAACACGAAAAGATCTTGTATTTTAAGATAAAATCTTATGCTATTAAAGAAAAAACTTCTTGCTCGCTGAAATATGTTCATTTGCTCAAAACTAACAAAACCACGAAAAGTTCTTGTATTTGAAGATAAAATCTTTCTGCATGTGAGGAGAATGATCCAGCTGACTGAAATAAGTTCATCAGATGAAAACCAACAAAAATTGACAAGAACCACGAAAAGATCTTGTATTTTAAGATAAAATCTTGATCTATTAAAGAAAAAACTTCTTGCTCGCTGAAATATGTTCATTTGCTGAAAACTAACAAAACCACGAAAAGTTCTTGTATTTGAAGATAAAATGTTTTTGCATGGAAGGAGAATGATCCAGCTGACTGAAATAAGTTCATTAGATGAAAACCAACAAAAATTGACAAGAACCACGAAAAGATCTTGTATTTTAAGATAAAATCTTGATCTATTAAAGAAAAAACTTCTTGCTCGCTGAAATATGTTCATTTGCTGAAAACTAACAAAACCACGAAAAGTTCTTGTATTTGAAGATAAAATCTTTTTGCATTAAAGAAGAAAGATCTCGCTGAGTGAAATAAGTTCATTCGATGAAAACCAACAAAAATTGACAAGAACCACGAAAAGTTCTTGTATTTTAAGATAAAATCTTATGCTATTAAAGAAAAAACTTCTTGCTCGCTGAAATATGTTCATTTGCTCAAAACTAACAAAACCACGAAAAGTTCTTGTATTTGAAGATAAAATCTTTCTGCATGGAAGGAGAATGATCCAGCTGACTGAAATAAGTTCATCAGATGAAAACCAACAAAAATTGACAAGAACCACGAAAAGTTCTTGTATTTTAAGATAAAATCTTATGCTATTAAAGAAAAAACTTCTTGCTCGCTGAAATATGTTCATTTGCTGAAAACTAACAAAACCACGAAAAGTTCTTGTATTTGAAGATAAAATCTTTCTGCATGGAAGGAGAATGATCCAGCTGACTGAAATAAGTTCATCAGATGAAAACCAACAAAAATTGACAAGAACCACGAAAAGATCTTGTAGTTTAAGATAAAATCTGGATCTATTAAAGAAAAAACTTCTTGCTCGCTGAAATATGTTCATTTGCTGAAAACTAACAAAACCACGAAAAGTTCTTGTATTTGAAGATAAAATCTTTTTGCATTAAAGAAGAAAGATCTCGCTGAGTGAAATAAGTTCATTTGATGAAAACCAACAAAAATTGACAAGAACCACGAAAAGATCTTGTATTTTAAGATAAAATCTTGATCTATTAAAGAAAAAACTTCTTGCTCGCTGAAATATGTTCATTTGCTGAAAACTAACAAAACCACGAAAAATTCTTGTATTTGAAGATAAAATCTTTTTGCATTAAAGAAGAAAGATCTCGCTGAGTGAAATAAGTTCATTTGATGAAAACCAACAAAAATTGACAAGAACCACGAAAAGATCTTGTATTTTAAGATAAAATCTTGATCTATTAAAGAAAAAACTTCTTATCGCTGAAATATGTTCATTTGCTGAAAACGAACAAAACCACGAAAAGTTCTTGTATTTGAAGATAAAATCTTTCTGCTTGGAAGGAGAATGATCCAGCTGACTGAAATAAGTTCATTAGATGAAAACCAACAAAAATTGACAAGAACCACGAAAAGTTCTTGGATTTTTAGATAAAATCTTCATCTATTGAAGAAAAAACTTCTTGCTCGCTGAAATATGTTCATTTGCTGAAAACTAACAAAACCACGAAAAGTTCTTGTATTTGAAGATAAAATCTTTTTGCATGGAAGGAGAAAGTTCTCGCTGAGTAAAATAAGTTCATGAGATGAAAACCAACAAAAATTGACAAGAACCACGAAAAGATCTTGTATTTTAAGATAAAATCTTGATCTATCAAAGAAAAAACTTCTTGCTCGCTGAAATATGTTCATTTGCTGAAAACTAACAAAACCACGAAAAGTTCTTGTATTTGAAGATAAAATCTTTTTGCATGAAAGAAGAAAGATCTCGCTGAGTGAAATAAGTTCATTTGATGAAAACCAACAAAAATTGACAAGAACCACGAAAAGATCTTGTATTTTAAGATAAAATCTTGATCTATTAAAGAAAAAACTTCTTGCTCGCTGAAATATGTTCATTTGCTGAAAACGAACAAAACCACGAAAAGTTCTTGTATTTGAAGATAAAATCTTTTTGCATGGAACGAGAATGCTCTAGCTGACTGAAATAAGTTTTTTTGATGAAAACCAACAAAAATTGACCAGAACCACGAAAAGGTCTTGTATTTTAAGATAAAATCTTGATCTTTTAAAGAAAAAACTTCTTGCTCGCTGAAATATGTTCATTTGCTGAAAACTAACAAAACCACGAAAAGTTCTTGTATTTGAAGATAAAATCTTTCTGCATGGAAGGAGAATGATCCAGCTGACTGAAATAAGTTCATCAGATGAAAACCAACAAAAATTGACAAGAACCACGAAAAGATCTTGTATTTTAAGATAAAATCTTGATCTATTAAAGAAAAAACTTCTTGCTCGCTGAAATATGTTCATTTGCTGAAAACTAACAAAACCACGAAAAGTTCTTGTATTTGAACATGAAATCTTTTTGCATGGAAGGAGAATGATCCAGCTGACTGAAATAAGTTCATTAGATGAAAACCAACAAAAATTGACAAGAACCACGAAAAGATCTTGTATTTTAAGATAAAATCTTGATCTATTAAAGAAAAAACTTCTTGCTCGCTGAAATATGTTCATTTGCTGAAAACTAACAAAACCACGAAAAGTTCTTGTATTTGAAGATAAAATCTTTTTGCATTAAAGAAGAAAGATCTCGCTGAGTGAAATAAGTTCATTCGATGAAAACCAACAAAAATTGACAAGAACCACGAAAAGTTCTTGTATTTTAAGATAAAATCTTGATCTATTAAAGAAAAAACTTCTTGCTCGCTGAAATATGTTCATTTGCTGAAAACGAACAAAACCACGAAAAGTTCTTGTATTTGAAGATAAAATCTTTTTGCATGGAACGAGAATGCTCTAGCTGACTGAAATAAGTTTCTTTGATGAAAACCAACAAAAATTGACCAGAACCACGAAAAGGTCTTGTATTTTAAGATAAAATCTTGATCTTTTAAAGAAAAAACTTCTTGCTCGCTGAAATATGTTCATTTGCTGAAAACTAACAAAACCACGAAAAGTTCTTGTATTTGAAGATAAAATCTTTCTGCATGGAAGGAGAATGATCCAGCTGACTGAAATAAGTTCATCAGATGAAAACCAACAAAAATTGACAAGAACCACGAAAAGATCTTGTATTTTAAGATAAAATCTTGATCTATTAAAGAAAAAACTTCTTGCTCGCTGAAATATGTTCATTTGCTGAAAACTAACAAAACCACGAAAAGTTCTTGTATTTGAACATGAAATCTTTTTGCATGGAAGGAGAATGATCCAGCTGACTGAAATAAGTTCATTAGATGAAAACCAACAAAAATTGACAAGAACCACGAAAAGATCTTGTATTTTAAGATAAAATCTTGATCTATTAAAGAAAAAACTTCTTGCTCGCTGAAATATGTTCATTTGCTGAAAACTAACAAAACCACGAAAAGTTCTTGTATTTGAAGATAAAATCTTTTTGCATTAAAGAAGAAAGATCTCGCTGAGTGAAATAAGTTCATTCGATGAAAACCAACAAAAATTGACAAGAACCACGAAAAGTTCTTGTATTTTAAGATAAAATCTTATGCTATTAAAGAAAAAACTTCTTGCTCGCTGAAATATGTTCATTTGCTGAAAACTAACAAAACCACGAAAAGTTCTTGTATTTGAAGATAAAATCTTCCTGCATGGAAGGAGAATGATCCAGCTGACTGAAATAAGTTCATCAGATGAAAACCAACAAAAATTGACAAGAACCACGAAAAGATCTTGTATTTTAAGATAAAATCTTGATCTATTAAAGAAAAAACTTCTTGCTCGCTGAAATATGTTCATTTGCTGAAAACTCACAAAACCACAAAAAGTTCTTGTATTTGAAGATAAAATCTTTTTGCATTAAAGAAGAAAGATCTAGCTGAGTGAAATAAGTTCATTAGATGAAAACCAACAAAAATTGACAAGAACCACGAAAAGTTCTTGTATTTTAAGATAAAATCTTAATCTATTAAAGAAAAAACTTCTTGCTTGCTGAAATATGTTCATTTGCTGAAAACTCACAAAACCACGAAAAGTTTTTATATTTGAAGATAAAATCTTTTTGCAATAAAGAAGAAAGATCTCGCTGACTGAAATAAGTTCATTAGATGAAAACCAAGAAAAATTGACAAGAACCACGAAAAGTTCTTGTATTTTAAGATAAAATCTTGATCTATTAAAGAAAAAACTTCTTGCTCGCTGAAATATGTTCATTTGCTGAAAACTAACAAAACCACGAAAAGTTCTTGTATTTGAAGATAAAATCTTTCTGCATGGAAGGAGAATGATCCAGCTGACTGACATAAGTTCATCAGATAAAAAACTAACAAAAATTGACAAGAACCACGAAAAGATCTTGTATTTTAAGATAAAATCTTGATCTATCAAAGAAAAAACTTCTTGCTCGCTGAAATATGTTCATTTGCTGAAAACTAACAAAACCACGAAAAGTTCTTATATTTGAAGATAAAATCTTTTTGCATTAAAGAAGAAAGATCTAGCTGAGTGAAATAAGTTCATTTGACGAAAACCAACAAAAATTGACAAGAACCACGAAAAGATCTTGTATTTTAAGATAAAATCTTGATCTATTAAAGAAAAAACTTCTTGCTCGCTGAAATATGTTCATTTGCTGAAAACGAACAAAACCACGAAAAGTTCTTGTATTTGAAGATAAAATCTTTTTGCATGGAAGGAGAATGATCCAGCTGACTGAAATAAGTTCATTAGATGAAAACCAACAAAAATTGACAAGAACCACGAAAAGTTCTTGGATTTTTAGATAAAATCTTCATCTATTAAAGAAAAAACTTCTTGCTCGCTGAAATATGTTCATTTGCTGAAAACTAACAAAACCACGAAAAGTTCTTGTATTTGAAGATGAAATCTTTTTGCATGAAAGAAGAAAGATCTCGCTGAGTGAAATAAGTTCATTTGATGAAAACCAACAAAAATTGACAAGAACCACGAAAAGATCTTGTATTTTAAGATAAAATCTTGATCTATTAAAGAAAAAACTTCTTGCTCGCTGAAATATGTTCATTTGCTGAAAACGAACAAAACCACGAAAAGTTCTTGTATTTGAAGATAAAATCTTTTTGCATGGAACGAGAATGCTCCAGCTGACTGAAATAAGTTTCTTAGATGAAAACCAACAAAAATTGACCAGAACCACGAAAAGGTCTTGTATTTTAAGATAAAATCTTGATCTTTTAAAGAAAAAACTTCTTGCTCGCTGAAATATGTTCATTTGCTGAAAACTAACAAAACCACGAAAAATTCTTGTATTTGAAGATAAAATCTTTTTTCATTAAAGAAGAAAGATCTCGCTGAGTGAAATAAGTTCATTTGATGAAAACCAACAAAAATTGACAAGAACCACGAAAAGATCTTGTATTTTAAGATAAAATCTTGATCCATTAAAGAAAAAACTTCTTGCTCGCTGAAATATGTTCATTTGCTGAAAACTAACAAAACCACGAAAAGTTCTTGTATTTGAAGATAAAATCTTTTTGCATGGAAGGAGAATGATCCAGCTGACTGAAATAAGTTCATCAGATGAAAACCAACAAAAATTGACAAGAACCACGAAAAGTTCTTGTATTTTTAGATAAAATCTTAATCTATTAAAGAAAAAACTTCTTGCTCGCTGAAATATGTTAATTTGCTGAAAACTAACAAAACCACGAAAAGTTCTTCTATTGGAAGATAAAATCCTTTTGCATGGAAGGAGAATGATCCAGCTGACTGAAATAAGTTCATTAGATGAAAACCAACAAAAATTGACAAGAACCACGAAAAGATCTTGTATTTTAAGATAAAATCTTGATCTATTAAAGAAAAAACTTCTTGCTCGCTGAAATATGTTCATTTGCTGAAAACTAACAAAACCACGAAAAATTCTTGTATTTGAAGATAAAATCTTTTTGCATTAAAGAAGAAAGATTTCGCTGAGTGAAATAAGTTCATTTGATGAAAACCAACAAAAATTGACAAGAACCACGAAAAGATCTTGTATTTTAAGATAAAATCTTGATCTATTAAAGAAAAAACTTCTTGCTCGCTGAAATATGTTCATTTGCTGAAAACTAACAAAACCACGAAAAGTTCTTGTATTTGAAGATAAAATCTTTTTGCATGGAAGGAGAATGATCCAGCTGACTGAAATAAGTTCATTCGATGAAAACCAACAAAAATTGACAAGAACCACGAAAAGTTCTTGTATTTTAAGATAAAATCTTATGCTATTAAAGAAAAAACTTCTTGCTCACTGAAATATGTTCATTTGCTGAAAACTAACAAAACCACGAAAAGTTCTTGTATTTGAAGATAAAATCTTTCTGCATGGAAGGAGAATGATCCAGCTGACTGAAATAAGTTCATCAGATGAAAACCAACAAAAATTGACAAGAACCACGAAAAGATCTTGTATTTTAAGATAAAATCTTGATCTATCAAAGAAAAAACTTCTTGCTCTTTGAAATATGTTCATTTGCTGAAAACTAACAAAACCACGAAATGTTCTTGTATTTGAAGATAAAATCTTTTTGCATGGAAGGAGAATGATCCAGCTGACTGAAATAAGTTCATTTCATGAAAACCAACAAAAATTGACAAGATCCACGAAAAGATCTTGTATTTTAAGATAAAATCTTGATCTATTAAAGAAAAAACTTCTTGCTCGCTGAAATATGTTCATTTGCTGAAAACTAACAAAACCACGAAAAGTTCTTGTTTTTGAAGATAAAATCTTTTTGCTTTGAAGAAGAAAGATCTGGCTGAGTGAAATAAGTTCATTAGATGAAAACCAACAAAAATTGACAAGAACCACGAAAAGTTCTTGTATTTTAAGATAAAATCTTAATCTATTAAAGAAAAAACTTCTTGCTCGCTGAAATATGTTCATTTGCTGAAAACTAACAAAACCACGAAAAGTTCTTATATTTGAAGATAAAATCTTTTTGCATTAAAGAAGAAAGATCTAGCTGAGTGAAATAAGTTCATTTGATGAAAACCAACAAAAATTGACAAGAACCACGAAAAGATCTTGTATTTTAAGATAAAATCTTGATCTATTAAAGAAAAAACTTCTTGCTCGCTGAAATATGTTCATTTGCTGAAAACTAACAAAACCACGAAAAGTTCTTGTATTTGAAGATAAAATCTTTTTGCATGGAAGGAGAATGATCCAGCTGACTGAAATAAGTTCATTCGATGAAAACCAACAAAAATTGACAAGAACCACGAAAAGATCTTGTATTTTAAGATAAAATCTTGATCTATTAAAGAAAAAACTTCTTGCTCGCTGAAATATGTTCATTTGCTGAAAACTAACAAAACCACGAAAAATTCTTGTATTTGAAGATAAAATCTTTTTGCATTAAAGAAGAAAGATCTCGCTGAGTGAAATAAGTTCATTTGATGAAAACCAACAAAAATTGACAAGAACCACGAAAAGATCTTGTATTTTAAGATAAAATCTTGATCTATTAAAGAAAAAACTTCTTGCTCGCTGAAATATGTTCATTTGCTGAAAACTAACAAAACCACGAAAAGTTCTTGTATTTGAAGATAAAATCTTTTTGCATGGAAGGAGAATGATCCAGCTGACTGAAATAAGTTCATTCGATGAAAACCAACAAAAATTGACAAGAAACACGAAAAGATCTTGTATTTTAAGATAAAATCTTATGCTATTAAAGAAAAAACTTCTTGCTCGCTGAAATATGTTCATTTGCTCAAAACTAACAAAACCACGAAAAGTTCTTGTATTTGAAGATAAAATCTTTCTGCATGTGAGGAGAATGATCCAGCTGACTGAAATAAGTTCATCAGATGAAAACCAACAAAAATTGACAAGAACCACGAAAAGATCTTGTATTTTAAGATAAAATCTTGATCTATTAAAGAAAAAACTTCTTGCTCGCTGAAATATGTTCATTTGCTGAAAACTAACAAAACCACGAAAAGTTCTTGTATTTGAAGATAAAATGTTTTTGCATGGAAGGAGAATGATCCAGCTGACTGAAATAAGTTCATTAGATGAAAACCAACAAAAATTGACAAGAACCACGAAAAGATCTTGTATTTTAAGATAAAATCTTGATCTATTAAAGAAAAAACTTCTTGCTCGCTGAAATATGTTCATTTGCTGAAAACGAACAAAACCACGAAAAGTTCTTGTATTTGAAGATAAAATCTTTTTGCATTAAAGAAGAAAGATCTCGCTGAGTGAAATAAGTTCATTCGATGAAAACCAACAAAAATTGACAAGAACCACGAAAAGTTCTTGTATTTTAAGATAAAATCTTATGCTATTAAAGAAAAAACTTCTTGCTCGCTGAAATATGTTCATTTGCTCAAAACTAACAAAACCACGAAAAGTTCTTGTATTTGAAGATAAAATCTTTCTGCATGGAAGGAGAATGATCCAGCTGACTGAAATAAGTTCATCAGATGAAAACCAACAAAAATTGACAAGAACCACGAAAAGTTCTTGTATTTTAAGATAAAATCTTATGCTATTAAAGAAAAAACTTCTTGCTCGCTGAAATATGTTCATTTGCTGAAAACTAACAAAACCACGAAAAGTTCTTGTATTTGAAGATAAAATCTTTCTGCATGGAAGGAGAATGATCCAGCTGACTGAAATAAGTTCATCAGATGAAAACCAACAAAAATTGACAAGAACCACGAAAAGATCTTGTAGTTTAAGATAAAATCTGGATCTATTAAAGAAAAAACTTCTTGCTCGCTGAAATATGTTCATTTGCTGAAAACTAACAAAACCACGAAAAGTTCTTGTATTTGAAGATAAAATCTTTTTGCATTAAAGAAGAAAGATCTCGCTGAGTGAAATAAGTTCATTTGATGCAAACCAACAAAAATTGACAAGAACCACGAAAAGATCTTGTAGTTTAAGATAAAATCTTGATCTATTAAAGAAAAAACTTCTTGCTCGCTGAAATATGTTCATTTGCTGAAAACTAACAAAACCACGAAAAGTTCTTGATATTGAAGATAAAATCTTTTTGCATGGAAGGAGAATGATCCAGCTGACTGAAATAAGTTCATTCGATGAAAACCAACAAAAATTGACAAGAACCACGAAAAGTTCTTGTATTTTAAGATAAAATCTTATGCTATTAAAGAAAAAACTTCTTGCTCGCTGAAATATGTTCATTTGCTGAAAACTAACAAAACCACGAAAAGTTCTTGTATTTGAAGATAAAATCTTTTTGCATGGAAGGAGAATGATCCAGCTAACTGAAATAAGTTCATTCGATGAAAACCAACAAAAATTGACAAGAACCACGAAAAGATCTTGTATTTTAAGATAAAATCTTGATCTATTGAAGAAAAAACTTCTTGCTCGCTGAAATATGTTCATTTGCTGAAAACTAACAAAACCACGAAAAGTTCTTGTATTTGAAGATAAAATCTTTTTGCATTAAAGAAGAAAGATCTCGCTGAGTGAAATAAGTTCATTCGATGAAAACCAACAAAAATTGACAAGAACCACGAAAAGTTCTTGTATTTTAAGATAAAATCTTATGCTATTAAAGAAAAAACTTCTTGCTCGCTGAAATATGTTCATTTGCTCAAAACTAACAAAACCACGAAAAGTTCTTGTATTTGAAGATAAAATCTTTCTGCATGGAAGGAGAATGATCCAGCTGACTGAAATAAGTTCATCAGATGAAAACCAACAAAAATTGACAAGAACCACGAAAAGTTCTTGTATTTTAAGATAAAATCTTGATCTATTAAAGAAAAAACTTCTTGCTCGCTGAAATATGTTCATTTGCTGAAAACTAACAAAACCACGAAAAGTTCTTGTATTTGAAGATAAAATCTTTTTGCATGGAAGGAGAATGATCCAGCTGACTGAAATAAGTTCATTCGATGAAAACCAACAAAAATTGACAAGAACCACGAAAAGTTCTTGTATTTTAAGATAAAATCTTATGCTATTAAAGAAAAAACTTCTTGCTCGCTGAAATATGTTCATTTGCTGAAAACTAACAAAACCACGAAAAGTTCTTGTATTTGAAGATAAAATCTTTCTGCTTGGAAGGAGAATGATCCAGCTGACTGAAATAAGTTCATCAGATGAAAACCAACAAAAATTGACAAGAACCACGAAAAGATCTTGTATTTTAAGATAAAATCTTGATCTATTAAAGAAAAAACTTCTTGCTCGCTGAAATATGTTCATTTGCTGAAAACTAACAAAACCACGAAAAGTTCTTGTATTTGAAGATAAAATGTTTTTGCATGGAAGGAGAATGATCCAGCTGACTGAAATAAGTTCATTAGATGATAACCAACAAAAATTGACAAGAACCACGAAAAGATCTTGTATTTTAAGATAAAATCTTGATCTATTAAAGAAAAAACTTCTTGCTCGCTGAAATATGTTCATTTGCTGAAAACTAACAAAACCACGAAAAGTTCTTGTATTTGAAGATAAAATCTTTCTGCATGGAAGGAGAATGATCCAGCTGACTGAAATAAGTTCATCAGATGAAAACCAACAAAAATTGACAAGAACCACGAAAAGTTCTTGTATTTTAAGATAAAATCTTATGCTATTAAAGAAAAAACTTCTTGCTCGCTGAAATATGTTCATTTGCTGAAAACTAACAAAACCACGAAAAGTTCTTGTATTTGAAGATAAAATCTTTCTGCATGGAAGGAGAATGATCCAGCTGACTGAAATAAGTTCATCAGATGAAAACCAACAAAAATTGACAAGAACCACGAAAAGATCTTGTAGTTTAAGATAAAATCTGGATCTATTAAAGAAAAAACTTCTTGCTCGCTGAAATATGTTCATTTGCTGAAAACTAGCAAAACCACGAAAAGTTCTTGTATTTGAAGATAAAATCTTTTTGCATGGAAGGAGAATGATCCAGCTGACTGAAATAAGTTCATTCGATGAAAACCAACAAAAATTGACAAGAACCACGAAAGGTTCTTGTATTTTAAGATAAAATCTTGATCTATTAAAGAAAAAACTTCTTGCTCGCTGAAATGTGTTCATTTGCTGAAAACTAACAAAACCACGAAAAGTTCTTGTATTTGAAGATAAAATCTTTTTGCATGGAAGGAGAATGATCCAGCTGACTGAAATAAGTTCATTCGATGAAAACCAACAAAAATTGACAAGAACCACGAAAAGTTCTTGTATTTTAAGATAAAATCTTATGCTATTAAAGAAAAAACTTCTTGCTCGCTGAAATATGTTCATTTGCTCAAAACTAACAAAACCACGAAAAGTTCTTGTATTTGAAGATACAATCTTTCTGCATGTGAGGAGAATGGTCCAGCTGACTGAAATAAGTTCATCAGATGAAAACCAACAAAAATTGACAAGAACCACGAAAAGATCTTGTATTTTAAGATAAAATCTTGATCTATTAAAGAAAAAACTTCTTGCTCGCTGAAATATGTTCATTTGCTGAAAACTAACAAAACCACGAAAAGTTCTTGTATTTGAAGATAAAATGTTTTTGCATGGAAGGAGAATGATCCAGCTGACTGAAATAAGTTCATTAGATGAAAACCAACAAAAATTGACAAGAACCACGAAAAGATCTTGTATTTTAAGATAAAATCTTGATCTATTAAAGAAAAAACTTCTTGCTCGCTGAAATATGTTCATTTGCTCAAAACTAACAAAACCACGAAAAGTTCTTGTATTTGAAGATAAAATCTTTTTGCATTAAAGAAGAAAGATCTCGCTGAGTGAAATAAGTTCATTCGATGAAAACCAACAAAAATTGACAAGAACCACGAAAAGTTCTTGTATTTTAAGATAAAATCTTGATCTATTAAAGAAAAAACTTCTTGCTCGCTGAAATATGTTCATTTGCTGAAAACTAACAAAACCACGAAAAGTTCTTGTATTTGAAGATAAAATCTTTTTGCATTAAAGAAGAAAGATCTCGCTGAGTGAAATAAGTTCATTCGATGAAAACCAACAAAAATTGACAAGAACCACGAAAAGTTCTTGTATTTTAAGATAAAATCTTATGCTATTAAAGAAAAAACTTCTTGCTCGCTGAAATATGTTCATTTGCTCAAAACTAACAAAACCACGAAAAGTTCTTGTATTTGAAGATAAAATCTTTCTGCATGGAAGGAGAATGATCCAGCTGACTGAAATAAGTTCATCAGATGAAAACCAACAAAAATTGACAAGAACCACGAAAAGTTCTTGTATTTTAAGATAAAATCTTATGCTATTAAAGAAAAAACTTCTTGCTCGCTGAAATATGTTCATTTGCTGAAAACTAACAAAACCACGAAAAGTTCTTGTATTTGAAGATAAAATCTTTCTGCATGGAAGGAGAATGATCCAGCTGACTGAAATAAGTTCATCAGATGAAAACCAACAAAAATTGACAAGAACCACGAAAAGATCTTGTAGTTTAAGATAAAATCTGGATCTATTAAAGAAAAAACTTCTTGCTCGCTGAAATATGTTCATTTGCTGAAAACTAACAAAACCACGAAAAGTTCTTGATATTGAAGATAAAATCTTTTTGCATGGAAGGAGAATGATCCAGCTGACTGAAATAAGTTCATTCGATGAAAACCAACAAAAATTGACAAGAACCACGAAAAGTTCTTGTATTTTAAGATAAAATCTTATGCTATTAAAGAAAAAACTTCTTGCTGGCTGAAATATGTTCATTTGCTCAAAACTAACAAAACCACGAAAAGTTCTTGTATTTGAAGATAAAATCTTTCTGCATGGAAGGAGAATGATCCAGCTGACTGAAATAAGTTCATCAGATGAAAACCAACAAAAATTGACAAGAACCACGAAAAGATCTTGTATTTTAAGATAAAATCTTGATCTATTAAAGAAAAAACTTCTTGCTCGCTGAAATATGTTCATTTGCTGAAAACTAACAAAACCACGAAAAGTTCTTGTATTTGAAGATAAAATCTTTTTGCATGGAAGGAGAATGATCCAGCTAACTGAAATAAGTTCATTAGATGAAAACCAACAAAAATTGACAAGAACCACGAAAAGATCTTGTATTTTAAGATAAAATCTTGATCTATTAAAGAAAAAACTTCTTGCTCGCTGAAATATGTTCATTTGCTGAAAACTAACAAAACCACGAAAAGTTCTTGTATTTGAAGATAAAATCTTTTTGCATTAAAGAAGAAAGATCTCGCTGAGTGAAATAAGTTCATTCGATGAAAACCAACAAAAATTGACAAGAACCACGAAAAGTTCTTGTATTTTAAGATAAAATCTTATGCTATTAAAGAAAAAACTTCTTGCTCGCTGAAATATGTTCATTTGCTCAAAACTAACAAAACCACGAAAAGTTCTTGTATTTGAAGATAAAATCTTTCTGCATGGAAGGAGAATGATCCAGCTGACTGAAATAAGTTCATCAGATGAAAACCAACAAAAATTGACAAGAACCACGAAAAGTTCTTGTATTTTAAGATAAAATCTTGATCTATTAAAGAAAAAACTTCTTGCTCGCTGAAATATGTTCATTTGCTGAAAACTAACAAAACCACGAAAAGTTCTTGTATTTGAAGATAAAATCTTTCTGCATGGAAGGAGAATGATCCAGCTGACTGAAATAAGTTCATCAGATAAAAAACTAACAAAAATTGACAAGAACCACGAAAAGATCTTGTATTTTAAGATAAAATCTTGATCTATCAAAGAAAAAACTTCTTGCTCGCTGAAATATGTTCATTTGCTGAAAACTAACAAAACCACGAAAAGTTCTTGTATTTGAAGATAAAATCTTTTTGCATTAAAGAAGAAAGATCTGGCTGAGTGAAATAAGTTCATTTGATGAAAACCAACAAAAATTGACAAGAACCACGAAAAGATCTTGTATTTTAAGATAAAATCTTAATCTATTAAAGAAAAAACTTCTTGCTCGCTGAAATATGTTCATTTGCTGAAAACTAACAAAACCACGAAAAGTTCTTATACTTGAAGATAAAATCTTTTTGCATTAAAGAAGAAAGATCTCGCTGAGTGAAATAAGTTCATTTGATGAAAACCAACAAAAATTGACAAGAACCACGAAAAGATCTTGTATTTTAAGATAAAATCTTGATCTATTAAAGAAAAAACTTCTTGCTCGCTGAAATATGTTCATTTGCTGAAAACTAACAAAACCACGAAATGTTCTTGTATTTGAAGATAAAATCTTTTTGCATGGAAGGAGAATGATCCAGCTGACTGAAATAAGTTCATTAGATGAAAACCAACAAAAATTGACAAGATCCACGAAAAGATCTTGTATTTTAAGATAAAATCTTGATCTATTAAAGAAAAAACTTCTTGCTCGCTGAAATATGTTCATTTGCTGAAAACTAACAAAACCACGAAAAGTTCTTGTATTTGAAGATAAAATCTTTTTGCATGGAAGGAGAATGATCCAGCTGACTGAAATAAGTTCATTCGATGAAAACCAACAAAAATTGACAAGAACCAAGAAAAGATCTTGTATTTTAAGATAAAATCTTGATCTATTAAAGAAAAAACTTCTTGCTCGCTGAAATATGTTCATTTGCTGAAAACTAACAAAACCACGTAAAATTCTTGTATTTGAAGATAAAATCTTTTTGCATTAAAGAAGAAAGATCTCGCTGAGTGAAATAAGTTCATTTGATGAAAACCAACAAAAAATGACAAGAACCACGAAAAGATCTTGTATTTTAAGATAAAATCTTGATCTTTTAAAGAAAAAACTTCTTGCTCGCTGAAATATGTTCATTTGCTGAAAACTAACAAAACCACGAAAAGTTCTTGTATTTGAAGATAAAATCTTTTTGCATGGAAGGAGAATGATCCAGCTGACTGAAATAAGTTCATTCGATGAAAACCAACAAAAATTGACAAGAACCACGAAAAGTTCTTGTATTTTAAGATAAAATCTTATGCTATTAAAGAAAAAACTTCTTGCTCGCTGAAATATGTTCATATGCTGAAAACTAACAAAACCACGAAAAGTTCTTGTATTTGAAGATAAAATCTTTCTGCATGGAAGGAGAATGATCCAGCTGACTGAAATAAGTTCATCAGATGAAAACCAACAAAAATTGACAAGAACCACGAAAAGATCTTGTAGTTTAAGATAAAATCTTGATCTATTAAAGAAAAAACTTCTTGCTCGCTGAAATATGTTCATTTGCTGAAAACTAACAAAACCACGAAAAGTTCTTGTATTTGAAGATAAAATCTTTTTGCATGGAAGGAGAATGATCCAGCTGACTGAAATAAGTTCATTAGATGAAAACCAACAAAAATTGACAAGAACCACGAAAAGATCTTGTATTTTAAGATAAAATCTTGATCTATTAAAGGAAAAACTTCTTGCTCGCTGAAATATGTTCATTTGCTGAAAACTAACAAAACCACGAAAAGTTCTTGTATTTGAAGATAAAATCTTTTTGCATTAAAGAAGAAAGATCTCGCTGAGTGAAATAAGTTCATTTGATGAAAACCAACAAAAATTGACAAGAACCACGAAAAGATCTTGTAGTTTAAGATAAAATCTTGATCTATTAAAGAAAAAACTTCTTGCTCGCTGAAATATGTTCATTTGCTGAAAACTAACAAAACCACGAAAAGTTCTTGTATTTGAAGATAAAATCTTTTTGCAAGGAAGGAGAATGATCCAGCTGACTGAAATAAGTTCATTCGATGAAAACCAACAAAAATTGACAAGAACCACGAAAAGTTCTTGTATTTTAACATAAAATCTTATGCTATTAAAGAAAAAACTTCTTGCTCGCTGAAATATGTTCATTTGCTCAAAACTAACAAAACCACGAAAAGTTCTTGTATTTGAAGATAAAATCTTTCTGCATGTAAGGAGAATGATCCAGCTGACTGAAATAAGTTCATCAGATGAAAACCAACAAAAATTGACAAGAACCACGAAAAGATCTTGTATTTTAAGATAAAATCTTGATCTATTAAAGAAAAAACTTCTTGCTCGCTGAAATATGTTCATTTGCTGAAAACTAACAAAACCACGAAAAGTTCTTGTATTTGAAGATAAAATCTTTTTGCATGGAAGGAGAATGATCCAGCTGACTGAAATAAGTTCATCAGATGAAAACCAACAAAAATTGACAAGAACCACGAAAAGATCTTGTATTTTAAGATAAAATCTTGATCTATTAAAGAAAAAACTTCTTGCTCGCTGAAATATGTTCATTTGCTGAAAACTAACAAAACCACGAAAAGTTCTTGTATTTGAAGATAAAATCTTTTTGCATTAAAGAAGAAAGATCTCGCTGAGTGAAATAAGTTCATTCGATGAAAACCAACAAAAATTGACAAGAACCACGAAAAGATCTTGTATTTTAAGATAAAATCTTGATCTATTAAAGAAAAAACTTCTTGCTCGCTGAAATATGTTCATTTGCTGAAAACTAACAAAACCACGAAATGTTCTTGTATTTGAAGATAAAATCTTTTTGCATGGAAGGAGAATGATCCAGCTGACTGAAATAAGTTCATTAGATGAAAACCAACAAAAATTGACAAGATCCACGAAAAGATCTTGTATTTTAAGATAAAATCTTGATCTATTAAAGAAAAAACTTCTTGCTCGCTGAAATATGTTCATTTGCTGAAAACTAACAAAACCACGAAAAGTTCTTGTATTTGAAGATAAAATCTTTTTGCATGGAAGGAGAATGATCCAGCTGACTGAAATAAGTTCATTCGATGAAAACCAACAAAAATTGACAAGAACCAAGAAAAGATCTTGTATTTTAAGATAAAATCTTGATCTATTAAAGAAAAAACTTCTTGCTCGCTGAAATATGTTCATTTGCTGAAAACTAACAAAACCACGTAAAATTCTTGTATTTGAAGATAAAATCTTTTTGCATTAAAGAAGAAAGATCTCGCTGAGTGAAATAAGTTCATTTGATGAAAACCAACAAAAAATGACAAGAACCACGAAAAGATCTTGTATTTTAAGATAAAATCTTGATCTTTTAAAGAAAAAACTTCTTGCTCGCTGAAATATGTTCATTTGCTGAAAACTAACAAAACCACGAAAAGTTCTTGTATTTGAAGATAAAATCTTTTTGCATGGAAGGAGAATGATCCAGCTGACTGAAATAAGTTCATTCGATGAAAACCAACAAAAATTGACAAGAACCACGAAAAGTTCTTGTATTTTAAGATAAAATCTTATGCTATTAAAGAAAAAACTTCTTGCTCGCTGAAATATGTTCATATGCTGAAAACTAACAAAACCACGAAAAGTTCTTGTATTTGAAGATAAAATCTTTCTGCATGGAAGGAGAATGATCCAGCTGACTGAAATAAGTTCATCAGATGAAAACCAACAAAAATTGACAAGAACCACGAAAAGATCTTGTAGTTTAAGATAAAATCTTGATCTATTAAAGAAAAAACTTCTTGCTCGCTGAAATATGTTCATTTGCTGAAAACTAACAAAACCACGAAAAGTTCTTGTATTTGAAGATAAAATCTTTTTGCATGGAAGGAGAATGATCCAGCTGACTGAAATAAGTTCATTAGATGAAAACCAACAAAAATTGACAAGAACCACGAAAAGATCTTGTATTTTAAGATAAAATCTTGATCTATTAAAGGAAAAACTTCTTGCTCGCTGAAATATGTTCATTTGCTGAAAACTAACAAAACCACGAAAAGTTCTTGTATTTGAAGATAAAATCTTTTTGCATTAAAGAAGAAAGATCTCGCTGAGTGAAATAAGTTCATTTGATGAAAACCAACAAAAATTGACAAGAACCACGAAAAGATCTTGTAGTTTAAGATAAAATCTTGATCTATTAAAGAAAAAACTTCTTGCTCGCTGAAATATGTTCATTTGCTGAAAACTAACAAAACCACGAAAAGTTCTTGTATTTGAAGATAAAATCTTTTTGCAAGGAAGGAGAATGATCCAGCTGACTGAAATAAGTTCATTCGATGAAAACCAACAAAAATTGACAAGAACCACGAAAAGTTCTTGTATTTTAACATAAAATCTTATGCTATTAAAGAAAAAACTTCTTGCTCGCTGAAATATGTTCATTTGCTCAAAACTAACAAAACCACGAAAAGTTCTTGTATTTGAAGATAAAATCTTTCTGCATGTAAGGAGAATGATCCAGCTGACTGAAATAAGTTCATCAGATGAAAACCAACAAAAATTGACAAGAACCACGAAAAGATCTTGTATTTTAAGATAAAATCTTGATCTATTAAAGAAAAAACTTCTTGCTCGCTGAAATATGTTCATTTGCTGAAAACTAACAAAACCACGAAAAGTTCTTGTATTTGAAGATAAAATCTTTTTGCATGGAAGGAGAATGATCCAGCTGACTGAAATAAGTTCATCAGATGAAAACCAACAAAAATTGACAAGAACCACGAAAAGATCTTGTATTTTAAGATAAAATCTTGATCTATTAAAGAAAAAACTTCTTGCTCGCTGAAATATGTTCATTTGCTGAAAACTAACAAAACCACGAAAAGTTCTTGTATTTGAAGATAAAATCTTTTTGCATTAAAGAAGAAAGATCTCGCTGAGTGAAATAAGTTCATTCGATGAAAACCAACAAAAATTGACAAGAACCACGAAAAGTTCTTGTATTTTAAGATAAAATCTTATGCTATTAAAGAAAAAACTTCTTGCTCGCTGAAATATGTTCATTTGCTCAAAACTAACAAAACCACGAAAAGTTCTTGTATTTGAAGATAAAATCTTTCTGCATGGAAGGAGAATGATCCAGCTGACTGAAATAAGTTCATCAGATGAAAACCAACAAAAATTGACAAGAACCACGAAAAGTTCTTGTATTTTAAGATAAAATCTTATGCTATTAAAGAAAAAACTTCTTGCTCGCTGAAATATGTTCATTTGCTGAAAACTAACAAAACCACGAAAAGTTCTTGTATTTGAAGATAAAATCTTTCTGCATGGAAGGAGAATGATCCAGCTGACTGAAATAAGTTCATCAGATGAAAACCAACAAAAATTGACAAGAACCACGAAAAGATCTTGTAGTTTAAGATAAAATCTGGATCTATTAAAGAAAAAACTTCTTGCTCGCTGAAATATGTTCATTTGCTGAAAACTAACAAAACCACGAAAAGTTCTTGTATTTGAAGATAAAATCTTTTTGCATGAAAGAAGAAAGATCTCGCTGAGTGAAATAAGTTCATTTGATGAAAACCAACAAAAATTGACAAGAACCACGAAAAGATCTTGTAGTTTAAGATAAAATCTTGATCTATTAAAGAAAAAACTTCTTGCTCGCTGAAATATGTTCATTTGCTGAAAACGAACAAAACCACGAAAAGTTCTTGATATTGAAGATAAAATCTTTTTGCATGGAAGGAGAATGATCCAGCTGACTGAAATAAGTTCATCAGATGAAAACCAACAAAAATTGACAAGAACCACGAAAAGATCTTGTATTTTAAGATAAAATCTTGATCTATTAAAGAAAAAACTTCTTGCTCGCTGAAATATGTTCATTTGCTCAAAACTAACAAAACCACGAAAAGTTCTTGTATTTGAAGATAAAATCTTTTTGCATGGAAGGAGAATGATCCAGCTGACTGAAATAAGTTCATCAGATGAAAACCAACAAAAATTGACAAGAACCACGAAAAGTTCTTGTATTTTAAGATAAAATCTTGATCTATTAAAGAAAAAACTTCTTGCTCGCTGAAATATGTTCATTTGCTGAAAACTAACAAAACCACGAAAAGTTCTTGTATTTGAAGATAAAATCTTTCTGCATGGAAGGAGAATGATCCAGCTGACTGAAATAAGTTCATCAGATAAAAAACTAACAAAAATTGACAAGAACCACGAAAAGATCTTGTATTTTAAGATAAAATCTTGATCTATCAAAGAAAAAACTTCTTGCTCGCTGAAATATGTTCATTTGCTGAAAACTAACAAAACCACGAAAAGTTCTTGTATTTGAAGATAAAATCTTTTTGCATTAAAGAAGAAAGATCTGGCTGAGTGAAATAAGTTCATTTGATGAAAACCAACAAAAATTGACAAGAACCACGAAAAGATCTTGTATTTTAAGATAAAATCTTAATCTATTAAAGAAAAAACTTCTTGCTCGCTGAAATATGTTCATTTGCTGAAAACTAACAAAACCACGAAAAGTTCTTATACTTGAAGATAAAATCTTTTTGCATTAAAGAAGAAAGATCTCGCTGAGTGAAATAAGTTCATTTGATGAAAACCAACAAAAATTGACAAGAACCACGAAAAGTTCTTGTATTTTAAGATAAAATCTTATGCTATTAAAGAAAAAACTTCTTGCTCGCTGAAATATGTTCATTTGCTGAAAACTAACAAAACCACGAAAAGTTCTTGTATTTGAAGATAAAATCTTTCTGCATGGAAGGAGAATGATCCAGCTGACTGAAATAAGTTCATCAGATGAAAACCAACAAAAATTGACAAGAACCACGAAAAGATCTTGTAGTTTAAGATAAAATCTGGATCTATTAAAGAAAAAACTTCTTGCTCGCTGAAATATGTTCATTTGCTGAAAACTAACAAAACCACGAAAAGTTCTTGTATTTGAAGATAAAATCTTTTTGCATGAAAGAAGAAAGATCTCGCTGAGTGAAATAAGTTCATTTGATGAAAACCAACAAAAATTGACAAGAACCACGAAAAGATCTTGTAGTTTAAGATAAAATCTTGATCTATTAAAGAAAAAACTTCTTGCTCGCTGAAATATGTTCATTTGCTGAAAACGAACAAAACCACGAAAAGTTCTTGATATTGAAGATAAAATCTTTTTGCATGGAAGGAGAATGATCCAGCTGACTGAAATAAGTTCATCAGATGAAAACCAACAAAAATTGACAAGAACCACGAAAAGATCTTGTATTTTAAGATAAAATCTTGATCTATTAAAGAAAAAACTTCTTGCTCGCTGAAATATGTTCATTTGCTCAAAACTAACAAAACCACGAAAAGTTCTTGTATTTGAAGATAAAATCTTTTTGCATGGAAGGAGAATGATCCAGCTGACTGAAATAAGTTCATCAGATGAAAACCAACAAAAATTGACAAGAACCACGAAAAGTTCTTGTATTTTAAGATAAAATCTTGATCTATTAAAGAAAAAACTTCTTGCTCGCTGAAATATGTTCATTTGCTGAAAACTAACAAAACCACGAAAAGTTCTTGTATTTGAAGATAAAATCTTTCTGCATGGAAGGAGAATGATCCAGCTGACTGAAATAAGTTCATCAGATAAAAAACTAACAAAAATTGACAAGAACCACGAAAAGATCTTGTATTTTAAGATAAAATCTTGATCTATCAAAGAAAAAACTTCTTGCTCGCTGAAATATGTTCATTTGCTGAAAACTAACAAAACCACGAAAAGTTCTTGTATTTGAAGATAAAATCTTTTTGCATTAAAGAAGAAAGATCTGGCTGAGTGAAATAAGTTCATTTGATGAAAACCAACAAAAATTGACAAGAACCACGAAAAGATCTTGTATTTTAAGATAAAATCTTAATCTATTAAAGAAAAAACTTCTTGCTCGCTGAAATATGTTCATTTGCTGAAAACTAACAAAACCACGAAAAGTTCTTATACTTGAAGATAAAATCTTTTTGCATTAAAGAAGAAAGATCTCGCTGAGTGAAATAAGTTCATTTGATGAAAACCAACAAAAATTGACAAGAACCACGAAAAGATCTTGTATTTTAAGATAAAATCTTGATCTATTAAAGAAAAAACTTCTTGCTCGCTGAAATATGTTCATTTGCTGAAAACTAACAAAACCACGAAATGTTCTTGTATTTGAAGATAAAATCTTTTTGCATGGAAGGAGAATGATCCAGCTGACTGAAATAAGTTCATTAGATGAAAACCAACAAAAATTGACAAGATCCACGAAAAGATCTTGTATTTTAAGATAAAATCTTGATCTATTAAAGAAAAAACTTCTTGCTCGCTGAAATATGTTCATTTGCTGAAAACTAACAAAACCACGAAAAGTTCTTGTATTTGAAGATAAAATCTTTTTGCATGGAAGGAGAATGATCCAGCTGACTGAAATAAGTTCATTCGATGAAAACCAACAAAAATTGACAAGAACCAAGAAAAGATCTTGTATTTTAAGATAAAATCTTGATCTATTAAAGAAAAAACTTCTTGCTCGCTGAAATATGTTCATTTGCTGAAAACTAACAAAACCACGTAAAATTCTTGTATTTGAAGATAAAATCTTTTTGCATTAAAGAAGAAAGATCTCGCTGAGTGAAATAAGTTCATTTGATGAAAACCAACAAAAAATGACAAGAACCACGAAAAGATCTTGTATTTTAAGATAAAATCTTGATCTTTTAAAGAAAAAACTTCTTGCTCGCTGAAATATGTTCATTTGCTGAAAACTAACAAAACCACGAAAAGTTCTTGTATTTGAAGATAAAATCTTTTTGCATGGAAGGAGAATGATCCAGCTGACTGAAATAAGTTCATTCGATGAAAACCAACAAAAATTGACAAGAACCACGAAAAGTTCTTGTATTTTAAGATAAAATCTTATGCTATTAAAGAAAAAACTTCTTGCTCGCTGAAATATGTTCATATGCTGAAAACTAACAAAACCACGAAAAGTTCTTGTATTTGAAGATAAAATCTTTCTGCATGGAAGGAGAATGATCCAGCTGACTGAAATAAGTTCATCAGATGAAAACCAACAAAAATTGACAAGAACCACGAAAAGATCTTGTAGTTTAAGATAAAATCTTGATCTATTAAAGAAAAAACTTCTTGCTCGCTGAAATATGTTCATTTGCTGAAAACTAACAAAACCACGAAAAGTTCTTGTATTTGAAGATAAAATCTTTTTGCATGGAAGGAGAATGATCCAGCTGACTGAAATAAGTTCATTAGATGAAAACCAACAAAAATTGACAAGAACCACGAAAAGATCTTGTATTTTAAGATAAAATCTTGATCTATTAAAGAAAAAACTTCTTGCTCGCTGAAATATGTTCATTTGCTGAAAACTAACAAAACCACGAAAAGTTCTTGTATTTGAAGATAAAATCTTTTTGCATTAAAGAAGAAAGATCTGGCTGAGTGAAATAAGTTCATTTGATGAAAACCAACAAAAATTGACAAGAACCACGAAAAGATCTTGTATTTTAAGATAAAATCTTGATCTATTAAAGAAAAAACTTCTTGCTCGCTGAAATATGTTCATTTGCTGAAAACTAACAAAACCACGAAAAGTTCTTGTATTTGAAGATAAAATCTTTCTGCATGGAAGGAGAATGATCCAGCTGACTGAAATAAGTTCATCAGATGAAAACCAACAAAAATTGACAAGAACCACGAAAAGATCTTGTAGTTTAAGATAAAATCTTGATCTATTAAAGAAAAAACTTCTTGCTCGCTGAAATATGTTCATTTGCTGAAAACTAACAAAACCACGAAAAGTTCTTGTATTTGAAGATAAAATCTTTTTGCATGGAAGGAGAATGATCCAGCTGACTGAAATAAGTTCATTAGATGAAAACCAACAAAAATTGACAAGAACCACGAAAAGATCTTGTATTTTAAGATAAAATCTTGATCTATTAAAGAAAAAACTTCTTGCTCGCTGAAATATGTTCATTTGCTGAAAACTAACAAAACCACGAAAAGTTCTTGTATTTGAAGATAAAATCTTTTTGCATTAAAGAAGAAAGATCTCGCTGAGTGAAATAAGTTCATTTGATGAAAACCAACAAAAATTGACAAGAACCACGAAAAGATCTTGTAGTTTAAGATAAAATCTTGATCTATTAAAGAAAAAACTTCTTGCTCGCTGAAATATGTTCATTTGCTGAAAACTAACAAAACCACGAAAAGTTCTTGTATTTGAAGATAAAATCTTTTTGCAAGGAAGGAGAATGATCCAGCTGACTGAAATAAGTTCATTCGATGAAAACCAACAAAAATTGACAAGAACCACGAAAAGTTCTTGTATTTTAACATAAAATCTTATGCTATTAAAGAAAAAACTTCTTGCTCGCTGAAATATGTTCATTTGCTCCAAACTAACAAAACCACGAAAAGTTCTTGTATTTGAAGATAAAATCTTTCTGCATGTAAGGAGAATGATCCAGCTGACTGAAATAAGTTCATCAGATGAAAACCAACAAAAATTGACAAGATCCACGAAAAGATCTTGTATTTTAAGATAAAATCTTGATCTATTAAAGAAAAAACTTCTTGCTCGCTGAAATATGTTCATTTGCTGAAAACTAACAAAACCACGAAAAGTTCTTGTATTTGAAGATAAAATCTTTTTGCATGGAAGGAGAATGATCCAGCTGACTGAAATAAGTTCATTCGATGAAAACCAACAAAAATTGACAAGAACCAAGAAAAGATCTTGTATTTTAAGATAAAATCTTGATCTATTAAAGAAAAAACTTCTTGCTCGCTGAAATATGTTCATTTGCTGAAAACTAACAAAACCACGTAAAATTCTTGTATTTGAAGATAAAATCTTTTTGCATTAAAGAAGAAAGATCTCGCTGAGTGAAATAAGTTCATTTGATGAAAACCAACAAAAAATGACAAGAACCACGAAAAGATCTTGTATTTTAAGATAAAATCTTGATCTTTTAAAGAAAAAACTTCTTGCTCGCTGAAATATGTTCATTTGCTGAAAACTAACAAAACCACGAAAAGTTCTTGTATTTGAAGATAAAATCTTTTTGCATGGAAGGAGAATGATCCAGCTGACTGAAATAAGTTCATTCGATGAAAACCAACAAAAATTGACAAGAACCACGAAAAGTTCTTGTATTTTAAGATAAAATCTTATGCTATTAAAGAAAAAACTTCTTGCTCGCTGAAATATGTTCATATGCTGAAAACTAACAAAACCACGAAAAGTTCTTGTATTTGAAGATAAAATCTTTCTGCATGGAAGGAGAATGATCCAGCTGACTGAAATAAGTTCATCAGATGAAAACCAACAAAAATTGACAAGAACCACGAAAAGATCTTGTAGTTTAAGATAAAATCTTGATCTATTAAAGAAAAAACTTCTTGCTCGCTGAAATATGTTCATTTGCTGAAAACTAACAAAACCACGAAAAGTTCTTGTATTTGAAGATAAAATCTTTTTGCATGGAAGGAGAATGATCCAGCTGACTGAAATAAGTTCATTAGATGAAAACCAACAAAAATTGACAAGAACCACGAAAAGATCTTGTATTTTAAGATAAAATCTTGATCTATTAAAGAAAAAACTTCTTGCTCGCTGAAATATGTTCATTTGCTGAAAACTAACAAAACCACGAAAAGTTCTTGTATTTGAAGATAAAATCTTTTTGCATTAAAGAAGAAAGATCTGGCTGAGTGAAATAAGTTCATTTGATGAAAACCAACAAAAATTGACAAGAACCACGAAAAGATCTTGTATTTTAAGATAAAATCTTGATCTATTAAAGAAAAAACTTCTTGCTCGCTGAAATATGTTCATTTGCTGAAAACTAACAAAACCACGAAAAGTTCTTGTATTTGAAGATAAAATCTTTCTGCATGGAAGGAGAATGATCCAGCTGACTGAAATAAGTTCATCAGATGAAAACCAACAAAAATTGACAAGAACCACGAAAAGATCTTGTAGTTTAAGATAAAATCTTGATCTATTAAAGAAAAAACTTCTTGCTCGCTGAAATATGTTCATTTGCTGAAAACTAACAAAACCACGAAAAGTTCTTGTATTTGAAGATAAAATCTTTTTGCATGGAAGGAGAATGATCCAGCTGACTGAAATAAGTTCATTAGATGAAAACCAACAAAAATTGACAAGAACCACGAAAAGATCTTGTATTTTAAGATAAAATCTTGATCTATTAAAGAAAAAACTTCTTGCTCGCTGAAATATGTTCATTTGCTGAAAACTAACAAAACCACGAAAAGTTCTTGTATTTGAAGATAAAATCTTTTTGCATTAAAGAAGAAAGATCTCGCTGAGTGAAATAAGTTCATTTGATGAAAACCAACAAAAATTGACAAGAACCACGAAAAGATCTTGTAGTTTAAGATAAAATCTTGATCTATTAAAGAAAAAACTTCTTGCTCGCTGAAATATGTTCATTTGCTGAAAACTAACAAAACCACGAAAAGTTCTTGTATTTGAAGATAAAATCTTTTTGCAAGGAAGGAGAATGATCCAGCTGACTGAAATAAGTTCATTCGATGAAAACCAACAAAAATTGACAAGAACCACGAAAAGTTCTTGTATTTTAACATAAAATCTTATGCTATTAAAGAAAAAACTTCTTGCTCGCTGAAATATGTTCATTTGCTCCAAACTAACAAAACCACGAAAAGTTCTTGTATTTGAAGATAAAATCTTTCTGCATGTAAGGAGAATGATCCAGCTGACTGAAATAAGTTCATCAGATGAAAACCAACAAAAATTGACAAGAACCACGAAAAGATCTTGTATTTTAAGATAAAATCTTGATCTATTAAAGAAAAAACTTCTTGCTCGCTGAAATATGTTCATTTGCTGAAAACTAACAAAACCACGAAAAGTTCTTGTATTTGAAGATAAAATCTTTTTGCATGGAAGGAGAATGATCCAGCTGACTGAAATAAGTTCATCAGATGAAAACCAACAAAAATTGACAAGAACCACGAAAAGATCTTGTATTTTAAGATAAAATCTTGATCTATTAAAGAAAAAACTTCTTGCTCGCTGAAATATGTTCATTTGCTGAAAACTAACAAAACCACGAAAAGTTCTTGTATTTGAAGATAAAATCTTTTTGCATTAAAGAAGAAAGATCTCGCTGAGTGAAATAAGTTCATTCGATGAAAACCAACAAAAATTGACAAGAACCACGAAAAGTTCTTGTATTTTAAGATAAAATCTTATGCTATTAAAGAAAAAACTTCTTGCTCGCTGAAATATGTTCATTTGCTCAAAACTAACAAAACCACGAAAAGTTCTTGTATTTGAAGATAAAATCTTTCTGCATGGAAGGAGAATGATCCAGCTGACTGAAATAAGTTCATCAGATGAAAACCAACAAAAATTGACAAGAACCACGAAAAGTTCTTGTATTTTAAGATAAAATCTTATGCTATTAAAGAAAAAACTTCTTGCTCGCTGAAATATGTTCATTTGCTGAAAACTAACAAAACCACGAAAAGTTCTTGTATTTGAAGATAAAATCTTTCTGCATGGAAGGAGAATGATCCAGCTGACTGAAATAAGTTCATCAGATGAAAACCAACAAAAATTGACAAGAACCACGAAAAGATCTTGTAGTTTAAGATAAAATCTGGATCTATTAAAGAAAAAACTTCTTGCTCGCTGAAATATGTTCATTTGCTGAAAACTAACAAAACCACGAAAAGTTCTTGTATTTGAAGATAAAATCTTTTTGCATGAAAGAAGAAAGATCTCGCTGAGTGAAATAAGTTCATTTGATGAAAACCAACAAAAATTGACAAGAACCACGAAAAGATCTTGTAGTTTAAGATAAAATCTTGATCTATTAAAGAAAAAACTTCTTGCTCGCTGAAATATGTTCATTTGCTGAAAACGAACAAAACCACGAAAAGTTCTTGATATTGAAGATAAAATCTTTTTGCATGGAAGGAGAATGATCCAGCTGACTGAAATAAGTTCATCAGATGAAAACCAACAAAAATTGACAAGAACCACGAAAAGATCTTGTATTTTAAGATAAAATCTTGATCTATTAAAGAAAAAACTTCTTGCTCGCTGAAATATGTTCATTTGCTCAAAACTAACAAAACCACGAAAAGTTCTTGTATTTGAAGATAAAATCTTTTTGCATGGAAGGAGAATGATCCAGCTGACTGAAATAAGTTCATCAGATGAAAACCAACAAAAATTGACAAGAACCACGAAAAGTTCTTGTATTTTAAGATAAAATCTTGATCTATTAAAGAAAAAACTTCTTGCTCGCTGAAATATGTTCATTTGCTGAAAACTAACAAAACCACGAAAAGTTCTTGTATTTGAAGATAAAATCTTTCTGCATGGAAGGAGAATGATCCAGCTGACTGAAATAAGTTCATCAGATAAAAAACTAACAAAAATTGACAAGAACCACGAAAAGATCTTGTATTTTAAGATAAAATCTTGATCTATCAAAGAAAAAACTTCTTGCTCGCTGAAATATGTTCATTTGCTGAAAACTAACAAAACCACGAAAAGTTCTTGTATTTGAAGATAAAATCTTTTTGCATTAAAGAAGAAAGATCTGGCTGAGTGAAATAAGTTCATTTGATGAAAACCAACAAAAATTGACAAGAACCACGAAAAGATCTTGTATTTTAAGATAAAATCTTAATCTATTAAAGAAAAAACTTCTTGCTCGCTGAAATATGTTCATTTGCTGAAAACTAACAAAACCACGAAAAGTTCTTATACTTGAAGATAAAATCTTTTTGCATTAAAGAAGAAAGATCTCGCTGAGTGAAATAAGTTCATTTGATGAAAACCAACAAAAATTGACAAGAACCACGAAAAGATCTTGTATTTTAAGATAAAATCTTGATCTATTAAAGAAAAAACTTCTTGCTCGCTGAAATATGTTCATTTGCTGAAAACTAACAAAACCACGAAATGTTCTTGTATTTGAAGATAAAATCTTTTTGCATGGAAGGAGAATGATCCAGCTGACTGAAATAAGTTCATTAGATGAAAACCAACAAAAATTGACAAGATCCACGAAAAGATCTTGTATTTTAAGATAAAATCTTGATCTATTAAAGAAAAAACTTCTTGCTCGCTGAAATATGTTCATTTGCTGAAAACTAACAAAACCACGAAAAGTTCTTGTATTTGAAGATAAAATCTTTTTGCATGGAAGGAGAATGATCCAGCTGACTGAAATAAGTTCATTCGATGAAAACCAACAAAAATTGACAAGAACCAAGAAAAGATCTTGTATTTTAAGATAAAATCTTGATCTATTAAAGAAAAAACTTCTTGCTCGCTGAAATATGTTCATTTGCTGAAAACTAACAAAACCACGTAAAATTCTTGTATTTGAAGATAAAATCTTTTTGCATTAAAGAAGAAAGATCTCGCTGAGTGAAATAAGTTCATTTGATGAAAACCAACAAAAAATGACAAGAACCACGAAAAGATCTTGTATTTTAAGATAAAATCTTGATCTTTTAAAGAAAAAACTTCTTGCTCGCTGAAATATGTTCATTTGCTGAAAACTAACAAAACCACGAAAAGTTCTTGTATTTGAAGATAAAATCTTTTTGCATGGAAGGAGAATGATCCAGCTGACTGAAATAAGTTCATTCGATGAAAACCAACAAAAATTGACAAGAACCACGAAAAGTTCTTGTATTTTAAGATAAAATCTTATGCTATTAAAGAAAAAACTTCTTGCTCGCTGAAATTTGTTCATATGCTGAAAACTAACAAAACCACGAAAAGTTCTTGTATTTGAAGATAAAATCTTTCTGCATGGAAGGAGAATGATCCAGCTGACTGAAATAAGTTCATCAGATGAAAACCAACAAAAATTGACAAGAACCACGAAAAGATCTTGTAGTTTAAGATAAAATCTTGATCTATTAAAGAAAAAACTTCTTGCTCGCTGAAATATGTTCATTTGCTGAAAACTAACAAAACCACGAAAAGTTCTTGTATTTGAAGATAAAATCTTTTTGCATGGAAGGAGAATGATCCAGCTGACTGAAATAAGTTCATTAGATGAAAACCAACAAAAATTGACAAGAACCACGAAAAGATCTTGTATTTTAAGATAAAATCTTGATCTATTAAAGAAAAAACTTCTTGCTCGCTGAAATATGTTCATTTGCTGAAAACTAACAAAACCACGAAAAGTTCTTGTATTTGAAGATAAAATCTTTTTGCATTAAAGAAAGATCTCGCTGAGTGAAATAAGTTCATTTGATGAAAACCAACAAAAATTGACAAGAACCACGAAAAGATCTTGTAGTTTAAGATAAAATCTTGATCTATTAAAGAAAAAACTTCTTGCTCGCTGAAATATGTTCATTTGCTGAAAACTAACAAAACCACGAAAAGTTCTTGTATTTGAAGATAAAATCTTTTTGCAAGGAAGGAGAATGATCCAGCTGACTGAAATAAGTTCATTCGATGAAAACCAACAAAAATTGACAAGAACCACGAAAAGTTCTTGTATTTTAACATAAAATCTTATGCTATTAAAGAAAAAACTTCTTGCTCGCTGAAATATGTTCATTTGCTCAAAACTAACAAAACCACGAAAAGTTCTTGTATTTGAAGATAAAATCTTTCTGCATGTAAGGAGAATGATCCAGCTGACTGAAATAAGTTCATCAGATGAAAACCAACAAAAATTGACAAGAACCACGAAAAGATCTTGTATTTTAAGATAAAATCTTGATCTATTAAAGAAAAAACTTCTTGCTCGCTGAAATATGTTCATTTGCTGAAAACTAACAAAACCACGAAAAGTTCTTGTATTTGAAGATAAAATCTTTTTGCATGGAAGGAGAATGATCCAGCTGACTGAAATAAGTTCATCAGATGAAAACCAACAAAAATTGACAAGAACCACGAAAAGATCTTGTATTTTAAGATAAAATCTTGATCTATTAAAGAAAAAACTTCTTGCTCGCTGAAATATGTTCATTTGCTGAAAACTAACAAAACCACGAAAAGTTCTTGTATTTGAAGATAAAATCTTTTTGCATTAAAGAAGAAAGATCTCGCTGAGTGAAATAAGTTCATTCGATGAAAACCAACAAAAATTGACAAGAACCACGAAAAGTTCTTGTATTTTAAGATAAAATCTTATGCTATTAAAGAAAAAACTTCTTGCTCGCTGAAATATGTTCATTTGCTCAAAACTAACAAAACCACGAAAAGTTCTTGTATTTGAAGATAAAATCTTTCTGCATGGAAGGAGAATGATCCAGCTGACTGAAATAAGTTCATCAGATGAAAACCAACAAAAATTGACAAGAACCACGAAAAGTTCTTGTATTTTAAGATAAAATCTTATGCTATTAAAGAAAAAACTTCTTGCTCGCTGAAATATGTTCATTTGCTGAAAACTAACAAAACCACGAAAAGTTCTTGTATTTGAAGATAAAATCTTTCTGCATGGAAGGAGAATGATCCAGCTGACTGAAATAAGTTCATCAGATGAAAACCAACAAAAATTGACAAGAACCACGAAAAGATCTTGTAGTTTAAGATAAAATCTGGATCTATTAAAGAAAAAACTTCTTGCTCGCTGAAATATGTTCATTTGCTGAAAACTAACAAAACCACGAAAAGTTCTTGTATTTGAAGATAAAATCTTTTTGCATGAAAGAAGAAAGATCTCGCTGAGTGAAATAAGTTCATTTGATGAAAACCAACAAAAATTGACAAGAACCACGAAAAGATCTTGTAGTTTAAGATAAAATCTTGATCTATTAAAGAAAAAACTTCTTGCTCGCTGAAATATGTTCATTTGCTGAAAACGAACAAAACCACGAAAAGTTCTTGATATTGAAGATAAAATCTTTTTGCATGGAAGGAGAATGATCCAGCTGACTGAAATAAGTTCATCAGATGAAAACCAACAAAAATTGACAAGAACCACGAAAAGATCTTGTATTTTAAGATAAAATCTTGATCTATTAAAGAAAAAACTTCTTGCTCGCTGAAATATGTTCATTTGCTGAAAACTAACAAAACCACGAAAAGTTCTTGTATTTGAAGATAAAATCTTTTTGCATGGAAGGAGAATGATCCAGCTGACTGAAATAAGTTCATTAGATGAAAACCAACAAAAATTGACAAGAACCACGAAAAGATCTTGTATTTTAAGATAAAATCTTGATCTATTAAAGAAAAAACTTCTTGCTCGCTGAAATATGTTCATTTGCTGAAAACTAACAAAACCACGAAAAGTTCTTGTATTTGAAGATAAAATCTTTTTGCATGGAAGGAGAATGATCCAGCTGACTGAAATAAGTTCATTCGATGAAAACCAACAAAAATTGACAAGAACCACGAAAAGTTCTTGCATTTTAAGATAAAATCTTATGCTATTAAAGAAAAAACTTCTTGCTCGCTGAAATATGTTCATTTGCTGAAAACTAACAAAACCACGAAAAGTTCTTGTATTTGAAGATAAAATCTTTCTGCATGGAAGGAGAATGATCCAGCTGACTGAAATAAGTTCATCAGATGAAAACCAACAAAAATTGACAAGAACCACGAAAAGATCTTGTAGTTTCAGATAAAATCTGGATCTATTAAAGAAAAAACTTCTTGCTCGCTGAAATATGTTCATTTGCTGAAAACTAACAAAACCACGAAAAGTTCTTGTATTTGAAGATAAAATCTTTTTGCATTAAAGAAGAAAGATCTCGCTGAGTGAAATAAGTTCATTCGATGAAAACCAACAAAAATTGACAAGAACCACGAAAAGTTCTTGTATTTTAAGATAAAATCTTATGCTATTAAAGAAAAAACTTCTTGCTCGCTGAAATATGTTCATTTGCTCAAAACTAACAAAACCACGAAAAGTTCTTGTATTTGAAGATAAAATCTTTCTGCATGGAAGGAGAATGATCCAGCTGACTGAAATAAGTTCATCAGATGAAAACCAACAAAAATTGACAAGAACCACGAAAAGTTCTTGTATTTTAAGATAAAATCTTGATCTATTAAAGAAAAAACTTCTTGCTCGCTGAAATATGTTCATTTGCTGAAAACTAACAAAACCACGAAAAGTTCTTGTATTTGAAGATAAAATCTTTCTGCATGGAAGGAGAATGATCCAGCTGACTGAAATAAGTTCATCAGATAAAAAACTAACAAAAATTGACAAGAACCACGAAAAGATCTTGTATTTTAAGATAAAATCTTGATCTATCAAAGAAAAAACTTCTTGCTCGCTGAAATATGTTCATTTGCTGAAAACTAACAAAACCACGAAAAGTTCTTGTATTTGAAGATAAAATCTTTTTGCATTAAAGAAGAAAGATCTGGCTGAGTGAAATAAGTTCATTTGATGAAAACCAACAAAAATTGACAAGAACCACGAAAAGATCTTGTATTTTAAGATAAAATCTTAATCTATTAAAGAAAAAACTTCTTGCTCGCTGAAATATGTTCATTTGCTGAAAACTAATAAAACCACGAAAAGTTCTTATATTTGAAGATAAAATCTTTTTGCATTAAAGAAGAAAGATCTCGCTGAGTGAAATAAGTTCATTTGATGAAAACCAACAAAAATTGACAAGAACCACGAAAAGATCTTGTATTTTAAGATAAAATCTTGATCTATTAAAGAAAAAACTTCTTGCTCGCTGAAATATGTTCATTTGCTGAAAACTAACAAAACCACGAAAAGTTCTTGTATTTGAAGATAAAATCTTTTTGCATGGAAGCAGAATGATCCAGCTGACTGAAATAAGTTCATTCGATGAAAACCAACAAAAATTGACAAGAACCACGAAAAGATCTTGTATTTTAAGATAAAATCTTGATCTATTAAAGAAAAAACTTCTTGCTCGCTGAAATATGTTCATTTGCTGAAAACTAACAAAACCACGAAAAATTCTTGTATTTGAAGATAAAATCTTTTTGCATTAAAGAAGAAAGATCTCGCTGAGTGAAATAAGTTCATTTGATGAAAACCAACAAAAATTGACAAGAACCACGAAAAGATCTTGTAGTTTAAGATAAAATCTTGATCTATTAAAGAAAAAACTTCTTGCTCGCTGAAATATGTTCATTTGCTGAAAACTAACAAAACCACGAAAAGTTCTTGTATTTGAAGATAAAATCTTTTTGCATGGAAGGAGAATGATCCAGCTGACTGAAATAAGTTCATCAGATGAAAACCAACAAAAATTGACAAGAACCACGAAAAGATCTTGTATTTTAAGATAAAATCTTGATCTATTAAAGAAAAAACTTCTTGCTCGCTGAAATATGTTCATTTGCTGAAAACTAACAAAACCACGAAAAGTTCTTGTATTTGAAGATAAAATCTTTTTGCATTAAAGAAGAAAGATCTAGCTGAGTGAAATAAGTTCATTAGATGAAAACCAACAAAAATTGACAAGAACCACGAAAAGATCTTGTATTTTAAGATAAAATCTTGATCTATTAAAGAAAAAACTTCTTGCTCGCTGAAATATGTTCATTTGCTGAAAACGAACAAAACCACGAAAAGTTCTTGTATTTGAAGATAAAATCTTTTTGCATGGAAGGAGAATGATCCAGCTGACTGAAATAAGTTCATTCGATGAAAACCAACAAAAATTGACAAGAACCACGAAAAGATCTTGTATTTTAAGATAAAATCTTGATCTATTAAAGAAAAAACTTCTTGCTCACTGAAATATGTTCATTTGCTGAAAACTAACAAAACCACGAAAAATTCTTGTATTTGAAGATAAAATCTTTTTGCATTGAAGAAGAAAGATCTCGCTGAGTGAAATAAGTTCATTTGATGAAAACCAACAAAAATTGACAAGAACCACGAAAAGATCTTGTATTTTAAGATAAAATCTTGATCTATTAAAGAAAAAACTTCTTGCTCGCTGAAATATGTTCATTTGCTGAAAACTAACAAAACCACGAAAAGTTCTTCTATTTGAAGATAAAATCTTTTTGCATGGAAGGAGAATGATCCAGCTGACTGAAATAAGTTCATTCGATGAAAACCAACAAAAATTGACAAGAACCACGAAAAGTTCTTGTATTTTAAGATAAAATCTTATGCTATTAAAGAAAAAACTTCTTGCTCGCTGAAATATGTTCATTTGCTGAAAACTAACAAAACCACGAAAAGTTCTTGTATTTGAAGATAAAATCTTTCTGCATGGAAGGAGAATGATCCAGCTGACTGAAATAAGTTCATCAGATGAAAACCAACAAAAATTGACAAGAACCACGAAAAGATCTTGTAGTTTCAGATAAAATCTTAATCTATTAAAGAAAAAACTTCTTGCTCGCTGAAATATGTTCATTTGCTGAAAACTAACAAAACCACGAAAAGTTCTTGTATTTGAAGATAAAATCTTTTTGCATTAAAGAAGAAAGATCTCGCTGAGTGAAATAAGTTCATTTGATGAAAACCAACAAAAATTGACAAGAACCACGAAAAGATCTTGTAGTTTAAGATAAAATCTTGATCTATTAAAGAAAAAACTTCTTGCTCGCTGAAATATGTTCATTTGCTGAAAACTAACAAAACCACGAAAAGTTCTTGTATTTGAAGATAAAATCTTTTTGCATGGAAGGAGAATGATCCAGCTGACTGAAATAAGTTCATTTGATGAAAACCAACAAAAATTGACAAGAACCACGAAAAGATCTTGTATTTTAAGATAAAATCTTGATCTATTAAAGAAAAAACTTCTTGCTCGCTGAAATATGTTCATTTGCTGAAAACTAACAAAACCACGAAAAGTTCTTGTATTTGAAGATAAAATCTTTTTGCATTAAAGAAGAAAGATCTAGCTGAGTGAAATAAGTTCATTAGATGAAAACCAACAAAAATTGACAAGAACCACGAAAAGATCTTGTATTTTAAGATAAAATCTTGATCTATTAAAGAAAAAACTTCTTGCTCGCTGAAATATGTTCATTTGCTGAAAACGAACAAAACCACGAAAAGTTCTTGTATTTGAAGATAAAATCTTTTTGCATGGAACGAGAATGCTCTAGCTGACTGAAATAAGTTTCTTAGATGAAAACCAACAAAAATTGACCAGAACCACGAAAAGGTCTTGTATTTTAAGATAAAATCTTGATCTTTTAAAGAAAAAACTTCTTGCTCGCTGAAATATGTTCATTTGCTGAAAACTAACAAAACCACGAAAAATTCTTGTATTTGAAGATAAAATCTTTTTTCATTAAAGAAGAAAGATCTCGCTGAGTGAAATAAGTTCATTTGATGAAAACCAACAAAAATTGACAAGAACCACGAAAAGATCTTGTATTTTAAGATAAAATCTTGATCTATTAAAGAAAAAACTTCTTGCTCGCTGAAATATGTTCATTTGCTGAAAACTAACAAAACCACGAAAAGTTCTTGTATTTGAAGATAAAATCTTTTTGCATGGAAGGAGAATGATCCAGCTGACTGAAATAAGTTCATTCGATGAAAACCAACAAAAATTGACAAGAACCACGAAAAGATCTTGTATTTTAAGATAAAATCTTGATCTATTAAAGAAAAAACTTCTTGCTCGCTGAAATATGTTCATTTGCTGAAAACTAACAAAACCACGAAAAATTCTTGTATTTGAAGATAAAATCTTTTTGCATTAAAGAAGAAAGATCTCGCTGAGTGAAATAAGTTCATTTGATGAAAACCAACAAAAATTGACAAGAACCACGAAAAGATCTTGTATTTTAAGATAAAATCTTGATCTATTAAAGAAAAAACTTCTTGCTCGCTGAAATATGTTCATTTGCTGAAAACTAACAAAACCACGAAAAGTTCTTCTATTTGAAGATAAAATCTTTTTGCATGGAAGGAGAATGATCCAGCTGACTGAAATAAGTTCATTCGATGAAAACCAACAAAAATTGACAAGAACCACGAAAAGTTCTTGTATTTTAAGATAAAATCTTATGCTATTAAAGAAAAAACTTCTTGCTCGCTGAAATATGTTCATTTGCTGAAAACTAACAAAACCACGAAAAGTTCTTGTATTTGAAGATAAAATCTTTCTGCATGGAAGGAGAATGATCCAGCTGACTGAAATAAGTTCATCAGATGAAAACCAACAAAAATTGACAAGAACCACGAAAAGATCTTGTAGTTTCAGATAAAATCTGGGTCTATTAAAGAAAAAACTTCTTGCTCGCTGAAATATGTTCATTTGCTGAAAACTAACAAAACCACGAAAAGTTCTTGTATTTGAAGATAAAATCTTTTTGCATTAAAGAAGAAAGATCTCGCTGAGTGAAATAAGTTCATTTGATGAAAACCAACAAAAATTGACAAGAACCACGAAAAGATCTTGTAGTTTAAGATAAAATCTTGATCTATTAAAGAAAAAACTTCTTGCTCGCTGAAATATGTTCATTTGCTGAAAACTAACAAAACCACGAAAAGTTCTTGTATTTGAAGATAAAATCTTTTTGCATGGAAGCAGAATGATCCAGCTGACTGAAATAAGTTCATTCGATGAAAACCAACAAAAATTGACAAGAACCACGAAAAGATCTTGTATTTTAAGATAAAATCTTGATCTATTAAAGAAAAAACTTCTTGCTCGCTGAAATATGTTCATTTGCTGAAAACTAACAAAACCACGAAAAATTCTTGTATTTGAAGATAAAATCTTTTTGCATTAAAGAAGAAAGATCTCGCTGAGTGAAATAAGTTCATTTGATGAAAACCAACAAAAATTGACAAGAACCACGAAAAGATCTTGTATTTTAAGATAAAATCTTGATCTATTAAAGAAAAAACTTCTTGCTCGCTGAAATATGTTCATTTGCTGAAAACTAACAAAACCACGAAAAGTTCTTGTATTTGAAGATAAAATCTTTTTGCATGGAAGGAGAATGATCCAGCTGACTGAAATAAGTTCATTCGATGAAAACCAACAAAAATTGACAATAACCACGAAAAGTTCTTGTATTTTAAGATAAAATCTTATGCTATTAAAGAAAAAACTTCTTGCTCGCTGAAATATGTTCATTTGCTGAAAACTAACAAAACCACGAAAAGTTCTTGTATTTGAAGATAAAATCTTTTTGCATGGAAGGAGAATGATCCAGCTGACTGAAATAAGTTCATCAGATGAAAACCAACAAAAATTGACAAGAACCACGAAAAGATCTTGTATTTTAAGATAAAATCTTGATCTATTAAAGAAAAAACTTCTTGCTCGCTGAAATATGTTCATTTGCTGAAAACTAACAAAACCACGAAAAGTTCTTGTATTTGAAGATAAAATCTTTTTGCATTAAAGAAGAAAGATCTAGCTGAGTGAAATAAGTTCATTAGATGAAAACCAACAAAAATTGACAAGAACCACGAAAAGATCTTGTATTTTAAGATAAAATCTTGATCTATTAAAGAAAAAACTTCTTCCTCGCTGAAATATGTTCATTTGCTGAAAACGAACAAAACCACGAAAAGTTCTTGTATTTGAAGATAAAATCTTTTTGCATGGAAGGAGAATGATCCAGCTGACTGAAATAAGTTCATTCGATGAAAACCAACAAAAATTGACAAGAACCACGAAAAGATCTTGTATTTTAAGATAAAATCTTGATCTATTAAAGAAAAAACTTCTTGCTCACTGAAATATGTTCATTTGCTGAAAACTAACAAAACCACGAAAAATTCTTGTATTTGAAGATAAAATCTTTTTGCATTGAAGAAGAAAGATCTCGCTGAGTGAAATAAGTTCATTTGATGAAAACCAACAAAAATTGACAAGAACCACGAAAAGATCTTGTATTTTAAGATAAAATCTTGATCTATTAAAGAAAAAACTTCTTGCTCGCTGAAATATGTTCATTTGCTGAAAACTAACAAAACCACGAAAAGTTCTTCTATTTGAAGATAAAATCTTTTTGCATGGAAGGAGAATGATCCAGCTGACTGAAATAAGTTCATTCGATGAAAACCAACAAAAATTGACAAGAACCACGAAAAGTTCTTGTATTTTAAGATAAAATCTTATGCTATTAAAGAAAAAACTTCTTGCTCGCTGAAATATGTTCATTTGCTGAAAACTAACAAAACCACGAAAAGTTCTTGTATTTGAAGATAAAATCTTTCTGCATGGAAGGAGAATGATCCAGCTGACTGAAATAAGTTCATCAGATGAAAACCAACAAAAATTGACAAGAACCACGAAAAGATCTTGTAGTTTCAGATAAAATCTTAATCTATTAAAGAAAAAACTTCTTGCTCGCTGAAATATGTTCATTTGCTGAAAACTAACAAAACCACGAAAAGTTCTTGTATTTGAAGATAAAATCTTTTTGCATGGAAGGAGAATGATCCAGCTGACTGAAATAAGTTCATTTGATGAAAACCAACAAAAATTGACAAGAACCACGAAAAGATCTTGTATTTTAAGATAAAATCTTGATCTATTAAAGAAAAAACTTCTTGCTCGCTGAAATATGTTCATTTGCTGAAAACTAACAAAACCACGAAAAGTTCTTGTATTTGAAGATAAAATCTTTTTGCATTAAAGAAGAAAGATCTAGCTGAGTGAAATAAGTTTCTTAGATGAAAACCAACAAAAATTGACCAGAACCACGAAAAGGTCTTGTATTTTAAGATAAAATCTTGATCTTTTAAAGAAAAAACTTCTTGCTCGCTGAAATATGTTCATTTGCTGAAAACTAACAAAACCACGAAAAATTCTTGTATTTGAAGATAAAATCTTTTTTCATGAAAGAAGAAAGATCTCGCTGAGTGAAATAAGTTCATTTGATGAAAACCAACAAAAATTGACAAGAACCACGAAAAGATCTTGTATTTTAAGATAAAATCTTGATCTATTAAAGAAAAAACTTCTTGCTCGCTGAAATATGTTCATTTGCTGAAAACTAACAAAACCACGAAAAGTTCTTGTATTTGAAGATAAAATCTTTTTGCATGGAAGGAGAATGATCCAGCTGACTGAAATAAGTTCATTCGATGAAAACCAACAAAAATTGACAAGAACCACGAAAAGATCTTGTATTTTAAGATAAAATCTTGATCTATTAAAGAAAAAACTTCTTGCTCGCTGAAATATGTTCATTTGCTGAAAACTAACAAAACCACGAAAAATTCTTGTATTTGAAGATAAAATCTTTTTGCATTAAAGAAGAAAGATCTCGCTGAGTGAAATAAGTTCATTTGATGAAAACCAACAAAAATTGACAAGAACCACGAAAATATCTTGTATTTTAAGATAAAATCTTGATCTATTAAAGAAAAAACTTCTTGCTCGCTGAAATATGTTCATTTGCTGAAAACTAACAAAACCACGAAAAGTTCTTCTATTTGAAGATAAAATCTTTTTGCATGGAAGGAGAATGATCCAGCTGACTGAAATAAGTTCATTCGATGAAAACCAACAAAAATTGACAAGAACCACGAAAAGTTCTTGTATTTTAAGATAAAATCTTATGCTATTAAAGAAAAAACTTCTTGCTCGCTGAAATATGTTCATTTGCTGAAAACTAACAAAACCACGAAAAGTTCTTGTATTTGAAGATAAAATCTTTCTGCATGGAAGGAGAATGATCCAGCTGACTGAAATAAGTTCATCAGATGAAAACCAACAAAAATTGACAAGAACCACGAAAAGATCTTGTAGTTTCAGATAAAATCTGGGTCTATTAAAGAAAAAACTTCTTGCTCGCTGAAATATGTTCATTTGCTGAAAACTAACAAAACCACGAAAAGTTCTTGTATTTGAAGATAAAATCTTTTTGCATTAAAGAAGAAAGATCTCGCTGAGTGAAATAAGTTCATTTGATGAAAACCAACAAAAATTGACAAGAACCACGAAAAGATCTTGTAGTTTAAGATAAAATCTTGATCTATTAAAGAAAAAACTTCTTGCTCGCTGAAATATGTTCATTTGCTGAAAACTAACAAAACCACGAAAAGTTCTTGTATTTGAAGATAAAATCTTTTTGCATGGAAGGAGAATGATCCAGCTGACTGAAATAAGTTCATTCGATGAAAACCAACAAAAATTGACAAGAACCACGAAAAGATCTTGTATTTTAAGATAAAATCTTGATCTATTAAAGAAAAAACTTCTTGCTCGCTGAAATATGTTCATTTGCTGAAAACTAACAAAACCACGAAAAATTCTTGTATTTGAAGATAAAATCTTTTTGCATTAAAGAAGAAAGATCTCGCTGAGTGAAATAAGTTCATTTGATGAAAACCAACAAAAATTGACAAGAACCACGAAAAGATCTTGTATTTTAAGATAAAATCTTGATCTATTAAAGAAAAAACTTCTTGCTCGCTGAAATATGTTCATTTGCTGAAAACTAACAAAACCACGAAAAGTTCTTGTATTTGAAGATAAAATCTTTTTGCATGGAAGGAGAATGATCCAGCTGACTGAAATAAGTTCATTCGATGAAAACCAACAAAAATTGACAAGAACCACGAAAAGTTCTTGTATTTTAAGATAAAATCTTATGCTATTAAAGAAAAAACTTCTTGCTCGCTGAAATATGTTCATTTGCTCAAAACTAACAAAACCACGAAAAGTTCTTGTATTTGAAGATAAAATCTTTCTGCATGGAAGGAGAATGATCCAGCTGACTGAAATAAGTTCATCAGATGAAAACCAACAAAAATTGACAAGAACCACGAAAAGATCTTGTAGTTTAAGATAAAATCTTGATCTATTAAAGAAAAAACTTCTTGCTCGCTGAAATATGTTCATTTGCTGAAAACTAACAAAACCACGAAAAGTTCTTGTATTTGAAGATAAAATCTTTTTGCATGGAAGGAGAATGATCCAGCTGACTGAAATAAGTTCATCAGATGAAAACCAACAAAAATTGACAAGAACCACGAAAAGATCTTGTATTTTAAGATAAAATCTTGATCTATTAAAGAAAAAACTTCTTGCTCGCTGAAATATGTTCATTTGCTGAAAACTAACAAAACCACGAAAAGTTCTTGTATTTGAAGATGAAATCTTTTTGCATTAAAGAAGAAAGATCTAGCTGAGTGAAATAAGTTCATTAGATGAAAACCAACAAAAATTGACAAGAACCACGAAAAGATCTTGTATTTTAAGATAAAATCTTGATCTATTAAAGAAAAAACTTCTTGCTCGCTGAAATATGTTCATTTGCTGAAAACTAACAAAACCACGAAAAGTTCTTGTATTTGAAGATAAAATCTTTTTGCATGGAAGGAGAATGATCCAGCTGACTGAAATAAGTTCATTCGATGAAAACCAACAAAAATTGACAAGAACCACGAAAAGATCTTGTATTTTAAGATAAAATCTTGATCTATTAAAGAAAAAACTTCTTGCTCGCTGAAATATGTTCATTTGCTGAAAACTAACAAAACCACGAAAAGTTCTTGTATTTGAAGATAAAATCTTTCTGCATGGAAGGAGAATGATCCAGCTGACTGAAATAAGTTCATCAGATGAAAACCAACAAAAATTGACAAGAACCACGAAAAGATCTTGTAGTTTCAGATAAAATCTTAATCTATTAAAGAAAAAACTTCTTGCTCGCTGAAATATGTTCATTTGCTGAAAACTAACAAAACCACGAAAAGTTCTTGTATTTGAAGATGAAATCTTTTTGCATTAAAGAAGAAAGATCTCGCTGAGTGAAATAAGTTCATTTGATGAAAACCAACAAAAATTGACAAGAACCACGAAAAGATCTTGTAGTTTAAGATAAAATCTTGATCTATTAAAGAAAAAACTTCTTGCTCGCTGAAATATGTTCATTTGCTGAAAACTAACAAAACCACGAAAAGTTCTTGTATTTGAAGATAAAATCTTTTTGCATGGAAGGAGAATGATCCAGCTGACTGAAATAAGTTCATTCGATGAAAACCAACAAAAATTGACAAGAACCACGAAAAGTTCTTGTATTTTAAGATAAAATCTTATGCTATTAAAGAAAAAACTTCTTGCTCGCTGAAATATGTTCATTTGCTCAAAACTAACAAAACCACGAAAAGTTCTTGTATTTGAAGATAAAATCTTTCTGCATGGAAGGAGAATGATCCAGCTGACTGAAATAAGTTCATCAGATGAAAACCAACAAAAATTGACAAGAACCACGAAAAGATCTTGTAGTTTAAGATAAAATCTTGATCTATTAAAGAAAAAACTTCTTGCTCGCTGAAATATGTTCATTTGCTGAAAACTAACAAAACCACGAAAAGTTCTTGTATTTGAAGATAAAATCTTTTTGCATTAAAGAAGAAAGATCTAGCTGAGTGAAATAAGTTCATTAGATGAAAACCAACAAAAATTGACAAGAACCACGAAAAGATCTTGTATTTTAAGATAAAATCTTGATCTATTAAAGAAAAAACTTCTTGCTCGCTGAAATATGTTCATTTGCTGAAAACGAACAAAACCACGAAAAGTTCTTGTATTTGAAGATAAAATCTTTTTGCATGGAACGAGAATGCTCTAGCTGAGTGAAATAAGTTTCTGAGATGAAAACCAACAAAAATTGACCAGAACCACGAAAAGGTCTTGTATTTTAAGATAAAATCTTGATCTTTTAAAGAAAAAACTTCTTGCTCGCTGAAATATGTTCATTTGCTGAAAACTAACAAAACCACGAAAAATTCTTGTATTTGAAGATAAAATCTTTTTTCATTGAAGAAGAAAGATCTCGCTGAGTGAAATAAGTTCATTTGATGAAAACCAACAAAAATTGACAAGAACCACGAAAAGATCTTGTATTTTAAGATAAAATCTTGATCTATTAAAGAAAAAACTTCTTGCTCGCTGAAATATGTTCATTTGCTGAAAACTAACAAAACCACGAAAAGTTCTTGTATTTGAAGATAAAATCTTTTTGCATGGAAGGAGAATGATCCAGCTGACTGAAATAAGTTCATTCGATGAAAACCAACAAAAATTGACAAGAACCACGAAAAGATCTTGTATTTTAAGATAAATTCTTGATCTATTAAAGAAAAAACTTCTTGCTCGCTGAAATATGTTCATTTGCTGAAAACTAACAAAACCACGAAAAGTTCTTCTATTTGAAGATAAAATCTTTTTGCATGGAAGGAGGATGATCCAGCTGACTGAAATAAGTTCATTCGATGAAAACCAACAAAAATTGACAAGAACCACGAAAAGTTCTTGTATTTTAAGATAAAATCTTATGCTATTAAAGAAAAAACTTCTTGCTCGCTGAAATATGTTCATTTGCTGAAAACTAACAAAACCACGAAAAGTTCTTGTATTTGAAGATAAAATCTTTTTGCATGGAAGGAGAATGATCCAGCTGACTGAAATAAGTTCATTCGATGAAAACCAACAAAAATTGACAAGAACCACGAAAAGTTCTTGTATTTTAAGATAAAATCTTATGCTATTAAAGAAAAAACTTCTTGCTCGCTGAAATATGTTCATTTGCTCAAAACTAACAAAACCACGAAAAGTTCTTGTATTTGAAGATAAAATCTTTCTGCATGGAAGGAGAATGATCCAGCTGACTGAAATAAGTTCATCAGATGAAAACCAACAAAAATTGACAAGAACCACGAAAAGATCTTGTAGTTTAAGATAAAATCTTGATCTATTAAAGAAAAAACTTCTTGCTCGCTGAAATATGTTCATTTGCTGAAAACTAACAAAACCACGAAAAGTTCTTGTATTTGAAGATAAAATCTTTTTGCATGGAAGGAGAATGATCCAGCTGACTGAAATAAGTTCATCAGATGAAAACCAACAAAAATTGACAAGAACCACGAAAAGATCTTGTATTTTAAGATAAAATCTTGATCTATTAAAGAAAAAACTTCTTGCTCGCTGAAATATGTTCATTTGCTGAAAACTAACAAAACCACGAAAAGTTCTTGTATTTGAAGATAAAATCTTTTTGCATTAAAGAAGAAAGATCTAGCTAGAGTGAAATAAGTTCATGAGATGAAAACCAACAAAAATTGACAAGAACCACGAAAAGATCTTGTATTTTAAGATAAAATCTTGATCTATTAAAGAAAAAACTTCTTGCTCGCTGAAATATGTTCATTTGCTGAAAACGAACAAAACCACGAAAAGTTCTTGTATTTGAAGATAAAATCTTTTTGCATGGAAGGAGAATGATCCAGCTGACTGAAATAAGTTCATTCGATGAAAACCAACAAAAATTGACAAGAACCACGAAAAGATCTTGTATTTTAAGATAAAATCTTGATCTATTAAAGAAAAAACTTCTTGCTCGCTGAAATATGTTCATTTGCTGAAAACTAACAAAACCACGAAAAATTCTTGTATTTGAAGATAAAATCTTTTTGCATTGAAGAAGAAAGATCTCGCTGAGTGAAATAAGTTCATTTGATGAAAACCAACAAAAATTGACAAGAACCACGAAAAGATCTTGTATTTTAAGATAAAATCTTGATCTATTAAAGAAAAAACTTCTTGCTCGCTGAAATATGTTCATTTGCTGAAAACTAACAAAACCACGAAAAGTTCTTGTATTTGAAGATAAAATCTTTTTGCATGGAAGGAGAATGATCCAGCTGACTGAAATAAGTTCATTCGATGGAAACCAACAAAAATTGACAAGAACCACGAAAAGTTCTTGCATTTTAAGATAAAATCTTATGCTATTAAAGAAAAAACTTCTTGCTCGCTGAAATATGTTCATTTGCTCAAAACTAACAAAACCACGAAAAGTTCTTGTATTTGAAGATAAAATCTTTCTGCATGGAAGGAGAATGATCCAGCTGACTGAAATAAGTTCATCAGATGAAAACCAACAAAAATTGACAAGAACCACGAAAAGATCTTGTAGTTTAAGATAAAATCTTGATCTATTAAAGAAAAAACTTCTTGCTCGCTGAAATATGTTCATTTGCTGAAAACTAACAAAACCACGAAAAGTTCTTGTATTTGAAGATAAAATCTTTTTGCATGGAAGGAGAATGATCCAGCTGACTGAAATAAGTTCATTTGATGAAAACCAACAAAAATTGACAAGAACCACGAAAAGATCTTGTATTTTAAGATAAAATCTTGATCTATTAAAGAAAAAACTTCTTGCTCGCTGAAATATGTTCATTTGCTGAAAACTAACAAAACCACGAAAAGTTCTTGTATTTGAAGATAAAATCTTTTTGCATTAAAGAAGAAAGATCTAGCTGAGTGAAATAAGTTCATTAGATGAAAACCAACAAAAATTGACAAGAACCACGAAAAGATCTTGTATTTTAAGATAAAATCTTGATCTATTAAAGAAAAAACTTCTTGCTCGCTGAAATATGTTCATTTGCTGAAAACGAACAAAACCACGAAAAGTTCTTGTATTTGAAGATAAAATCTTTTTGCATGGAACGAGAATGCTCTAGCTGAGTGAAATAAGTTTCTGAGATGAAAACCAACAAAAATTGACCAGAACCACGAAAAGGTCTTGTATTTTAAGATAAAATCTTGATCTTTTAAAGAAAAAACTTCTTGCTCGCTGAAATATGTTCATTTGCTGAAAACTAACAAAACCACGAAAAATTCTTGTATTTGAAGATAAAATCTTTTTTCATTAAAGAAGAAAGATCTCGCTGAGTGAAATAAGTTCATTTGATGAAAACCAACAAAAATTGACAAGAACCACGAAAAGATCTTGTATTTTAAGATAAAATCTTGATCTATTAAAGAAAAAACTTCTTGCTCGCTGAAATATGTTCATTTGCTGAAAACTAACAAAACCACGAAAAGTTCTTGTATTTGAAGATAAAATCTTTTTGCATGGAAGGAGAATGATCCAGCTGACTGAAATAAGTTCATTCGATGAAAACCAACAAAAATTGACAAGAACCACGAAAAGATCTTGTATTTTAAGATAAAATCTTGATCTATTAAAGAAAAAACTTCTTGCTCGCTGAAATATGTTCATTTGCTGAAAACTAACAAAACCACGAAAAATTCTTGTATTTGAAGATAAAATCTTTTTGCATTGAAGAAGAAAGATCTCGCTGAGTGAAATAAGTTCATTTGATGAAAACCAACAAAAATTGACAAGAACCACGAAAAGATCTTGTATTTTAAGATAAAATCTTGATCTATTAAAGAAAAAACTTCTTGCTCGCTGAAATATGTTCATTTGCTGAAAACTAACAAAACCACGAAAAGTTCTTCTATTTGAAGATAAAATCTTTTTGCATGGAAGGAGAATGATCCAGCTGACTGAAATAAGTTCATTCGATGAAAACCAACAAAAATTGACAAGAACCACGAAAAGTTCTTGTATTTTAAGATAAAATCTTATGCTATTAAAGAAAAAACTTCTTGCTCGCTGAAATATGTTCATTTGCTGAAAACTAACAAAACCACGAAAAGTTCTTGTATTTGAAGATAAAATCTTTTTGCATGGAAGGAGAATGATCCAGCTGACTGAAATAAGTTCATTCGATGAAAACCAACAAAAATTGACAAGAACCACGAAAAGTTCTTGTATTTTAAGATAAAATCTTATGCTATTAAAGAAAAAACTTCTTGCTCGCTGAAATATGTTCATTTGCTCAAAACTAACAAAACCACGAAAAGTTCTTGTATTTGAAGATAAAATCTTTCTGCATGGAAGGAGAATGATCCAGCTGACTGAAATAAGTTCATCAGATGAAAACCAACAAAAATTGACAAGAACCACGAAAAGATCTTGTAGTTTAAGATAAAATCTTGATCTATTAAAGAAAAAACTTCTTGCTCGCTGAAATATGTTCATTTGCTGAAAACTAACAAAACCACGAAAAGTTCTTGTATTTGAAGATAAAATCTTTTTGCATGGAAGGAGAATGATCCAGCTGACTGAAATAAGTTCATCAGATGAAAACCAACAAAAATTGACAAGAACCACGAAAAGATCTTGTATTTTAAGATAAAATCTTGATCTATTAAAGAAAAAACTTCTTGCTCGCTGAAATATGTTCATTTGCTGAAAACTAACAAAACCACGAAAAGTTCTTGTATTTGAAGATAAAATCTTTTTGCATGGAAGGAGAATGATCCAGCTGACTGAAATAAGTTCATTCGATGAAAACCAACAAAAATTGACAAGAACCACGAAAAGATCTTGTATTTTAAGATAAAATCTTGATCTATTAAAGAAAAAACTTCTTGCTCGCTGAAATATGTTCATTTGCTGAAAACCAACAAAACCACGAAAAATTCTTGTATTTGAAGATAAAATCTTTTTGCATTGAAGAAGAAAGATCTCGCTGAGTGAAATAAGTTCATTTGATGAAAACCAACAAAAATTGACAAGAACCACGAAAAGATCTTGTATTTTAAGATAAAATCTTGATCTATTAAAGAAAAAACTTCTTGCTCGCTGAAATATGTTCATTTGCTGAAAACTAACAAAACCACGAAAAGTTCTTGTATTTGAAGATAAAATCTTTTTGCATGGAAGGAGAATGATCCAGCTGACTGAAATAAGTTCATCAGATGAAAACCAACAAAAATTGACAAGAACCACGAAAAGATCTTGTATTTTAAGATAAAATCTTGATCTATTAAAGAAAAAACTTCTTGCTCGCTGAAATATGTTCATTTGCTGAAAACGAACAAAACCACGAAAAGTTCTTGTATTTGAAGATAAAATCTTTTTGCATGGAAGGAGAATGATCCAGCTGACTGAAATAAGTTCATTCGATGAAAACCAACAAAAATTGACAAGAACCACGAAAAGATCTTGTATTTTAAGATAAAATCTTGATCTATTAAAGAAAAAACTTCTTGCTCGCTGAAATATGTTCATTTGCTGAAAACTAACAAAACCACGAAAAATTCTTGTATTTGAAGATAAAATCTTTTTGCATTGAAGAAGAAAGATCTCGCTGAGTGAAATAAGTTCATTTGATGAAAACCAACAAAAATTGACAAGAACCACGAAAAGATCTTGTATTTTAAGATAAAATCTTGATCTATTAAAGAAAAAACTTCTTGCTCGCTGAAATATGTTCATTTGCTGAAAACTAACAAAACCACGAAAAGTTCTTCTATTTGAAGATAAAATCTTTTTGCATGGAAGGAGAATGATCCAGCTGACTGAAATAAGTTCATTCGATGAAAACCAACAAAAATTGACAAGAACCACGAAAAGTTCTTGTATTTTAAGATAAAATCTTATGCTATTAAAGAAAAAACTTCTTGCTCGCTGAAATATGTTCATTTGCTGAAAACTAACAAAACCACGAAAAGTTCTTGTATTTGAAGATAAAATCTTTCTGCATGGAAGGAGAATGATCCAGCTGACTGAAATAAGTTCATCAGATGAAAACCAACAAAAATTGACAAGAACCACGAAAAGATCTTGTAGTTTCAGATAAAATCTTAATCTATTAAAGAAAAAACTTCTTGCTCGCTGAAATATGTTCATTTGCTGAAAACTAACAAAACCACGAAAAGTTCTTGTATTTGAAGATAAAATCTTTTTGCATTAAAGAAGAAAGATCTCGCTGAGTGAAATAAGTTCATTTGATGAAAACCAACAAAAATTGACAAGAACCACGAAAAGATCTTGTATTTTAAGATAAAATCTTGATCTATTAAAGAAAAAACTTCTTGCTCGCTGAAATATGTTCATTTGCTGAAAACTAACAAAACCACGAAAAGTTCTTCTATTTGAAGATAAAATCTTTTTGCATGGAAGGAGAATGATCCAGCTGACTGAAATAAGTTCATTCGATGAAAACCAACAAAAATTGACAAGAACCACGAAAAGTTCTTGTATTTTAAGATAAAATCTTATGCTATTAAAGAAAAAACTTCTTGCTCGCTGAAATATGTTCATTTGCTGAAAACTAACAAAACCACGAAAAGTTCTTGTATTTGAAGATAAAATCTTTCTGCATGGAAGGAGAATGATCCAGCTGACTGAAATAAGTTCATCAGATGAAAACCAACAAAAATTGACAAGAACCACGAAAAGATCTTGTAGTTTAAGATAAAATCTTGATCTATTAAAGAAAAAACTTCTTGCTCGCTGAAATATGTTCATTTGCTGAAAACTAACAAAACCACGAAAAGTTCTTGTATTTGAAGATAAAATCTTTTTGCATGGAAGGAGAATGATCCAGCTGACTGAAATAAGTTCATCAGATGAAAACCAACAAAAATTGACAAGAACCACGAAAAGATCTTGTATTTTAAGATAAAATCTTGATCTATTAAAGAAAAAACTTCTTGCTCGCTGAAATATGTTCATTTGCTGAAAACTAACAAAACCACGAAAAGTTCTTGTATTTGAAGATAAAATCTTTTTGCATTAAAGAAGAAAGATCTAGCTAGAGTGAAATAAGTTCATGAGATGAAAACCAACAAAAATTGACAAGAACCACGAAAAGATCTTGTATTTTAAGATAAAATCTTGATCTATTAAAGAAAAAACTTCTTGCTCGCTGAAATATGTTCATTTGCTGAAAACGAACAAAACCACGAAAAGTTCTTGTATTTGAAGATAAAATCTTTTTGCATGGAAGGAGAATGATCCAGCTGACTGAAATAAGTTCATTCGATGAAAACCAACAAAAATTGACAAGAACCACGAAAAGATCTTGTATTTTAAGATAAAATCTTGATCTATCAAAGAAAAAACTTCTTGCTCGCTGAAATATGTTCATTTGCTGAAAACTAACAAAACCACGAAAAATTCTTGTATTTGAAGATAAAATCTTTTTGCATTGAAGAAGAAAGATCTCGCTGAGTGAAATAAGTTCATTTGATGAAAACCAACAAAAATTGACAAGAACCACGAAAAGATCTTGTATTTTAAGATAAAATCTTGATCTATTAAAGAAAAAACTTCTTGCTCGCTGAAATATGTTCATTTGCTGAAAACTAACAAAACCACGAAAAGTTCTTGTATTTGAAGATAAAATCTTTTTGCATGGAAGGAGAATGATCCAGCTGACTGAAATAAGTTCATTCGATGAAAACCAACAAAAATTGACAAGAACCACGAAAAGTTCTTGCATTTTAAGATAAAATCTTATGCTATTAAAGAAAAAACTTCTTGCTCGCTGAAATATGTTCATTTGCTCAAAACTAACAAAACCACGAAAAGTTCTTGTATTTGAAGATAAAATCTTTCTGCATGGAAGGAGAATGATCCAGCTGACTGAAATAAGTTCATCAGATGAAAACCAACAAAAATTGACAAGAACCACGAAAAGATCTTGTAGTTTAAGATAAAATCTTGATCTATTAAAGAAAAAACTTCTTGCTCGCTGAAATATGTTCATTTGCTGAAAACTAACAAAACCACGAAAAGTTCTTGTATTTGAAGATAAAATCTTTTTGCATGGAAGGAGAATGATCCAGCTGACTGAAATAAGTTCATTTGATGAAAACCAACAAAAATTGACAAGAACCACGAAAAGATCTTGTATTTTAAGATAAAATCTTGATCTATTAAAGAAAAAACTTCTTGCTCGCTGAAATATGTTCATTTGCTGAAAACTAACAAAACCACGAAAAGTTCTTGTATTTGAAGATAAAATCTTTTTGCATTAAAGAAGAAAGATCTAGCTGAGTGAAATAAGTTCATTAGATGAAAACCAACAAAAATTGACAAGAACCACGAAAAGATCTTGTATTTTAAGATAAAATCTTGATCTATTAAAGAAAAAACTTCTTGCTCGCTGAAATATGTTCATTTGCTGAAAACGAACAAAACCACGAAAAGTTCTTGTATTTGAAGATAAAATCTTTTTGCATGGAACGAGAATGCTCTAGCTGAGTGAAATAAGTTTCTGAGATGAAAACCAACAAAAATTGACCAGAACCACGAAAAGGTCTTGTATTTTAAGATAAAATCTTGATCTTTTAAAGAAAAAACTTCTTGCTCGCTGAAATATGTTCATTTGCTGAAAACTAACAAAACCACGAAAAATTCTTGTATTTGAAGATAAAATCTTTTTTCATTAAAGAAGAAAGATCTCGCTGAGTGAAATAAGTTCATTTGATGAAAACCAACAAAAATTGACAAGAACCACGAAAAGATCTTGTATTTTAAGATAAAATCTTGATCTATTAAAGAAAAAACTTCTTGCTCGCTGAAATATGTTCATTTGCTGAAAACTAACAAAACCACGAAAAGTTCTTGTATTTGAAGATAAAATCTTTTTGCATGGAAGGAGAATGATCCAGCTGACTGAAATAAGTTCATTCGATGAAAACCAACAAAAATTGACAAGAACCACGAAAAGATCTTGTATTTTAAGATAAAATCTTGATCTATTAAAGAAAAAACTTCTTGCTCGCTGAAATATGTTCATTTGCTGAAAACTAACAAAACCACGAAAAATTCTTGTATTTGAAGATAAAATCTTTTTGCATTGAAGAAGAAAGATCTCGCTGAGTGAAATAAGTTCATTTGATGAAAACCAACAAAAATTGACAAGAACCACGAAAAGATCTTGTATTTTAAGATAAAATCTTGATCTATTAAAGAAAAAACTTCTTGCTCGCTGAAATATGTTCATTTGCTGAAAACTAACAAAACCACGAAAAGTTCTTCTATTTGAAGATAAAATCTTTTTGCATGGAAGGAGAATGATCCAGCTGACTGAAATAAGTTCATTCGATGAAAACCAACAAAAATTGACAAGAACCACGAAAAGTTCTTGTATTTTAAGATAAAATCTTATGCTATTAAAGAAAAAACTTCTTGCTCGCTGAAATATGTTCATTTGCTGAAAACTAACAAAACCACGAAAAGTTCTTGTATTTGAAGATAAAATCTTTTTGCATGGAAGGAGAATGATCCAGCTGACTGAAATAAGTTCATTCGATGAAAACCAACAAAAATTGACAAGAACCACGAAAAGTTCTTGTATTTTAAGATAAAATCTTATGCTATTAAAGAAAAAACTTCTTGCTCGCTGAAATATGTTCATTTGCTCAAAACTAACAAAACCACGAAAAGTTCTTGTATTTGAAGATAAAATCTTTCTGCATGGAAGGAGAATGATCCAGCTGACTGAAATAAGTTCATCAGATGAAAACCAACAAAAATTGACAAGAACCACGAAAAGATCTTGTAGTTTAAGATAAAATCTTGATCTATTAAAGAAAAAACTTCTTGCTCGCTGAAATATGTTCATTTGCTGAAAACTAACAAAACCACGAAAAGTTCTTGTATTTGAAGATAAAATCTTTTTGCATGGAAGGAGAATGATCCAGCTGACTGAAATAAGTTCATCAGATGAAAACCAACAAAAATTGACAAGAACCACGAAAAGATCTTGTATTTTAAGATAAAATCTTGATCTATTAAAGAAAAAACTTCTTGCTCGCTGAAATATGTTCATTTGCTGAAAACTAACAAAACCACGAAAAGTTCTTGTATTTGAAGATAAAATCTTTTTGCATTAAAGAAGAAAGATCTAGCTAGAGTGAAATAAGTTCATGAGATGAAAACCAACAAAAATTGACAAGAACCACGAAAAGATCTTGTATTTTAAGATAAAATCTTGATCTATTAAAGAAAAAACTTCTTGCTCGCTGAAATATGTTCATTTGCTGAAAACGAACAAAACCACGAAAAGTTCTTGTATTTGAAGATAAAATCTTTTTGCATGGAAGGAGAATGATCCAGCTGACTGAAATAAGTTCATTCGATGAAAACCAACAAAAATTGACAAGAACCACGAAAAGATCTTGTATTTTAAGATAAAATCTTGATCTATTAAAGAAAAAACTTCTTGCTCGCTGAAATATGTTCATTTGCTGAAAACTAACAAAACCACGAAAAATTCTTGTATTTGAAGATAAAATCTTTTTGCATTGAAGAAGAAAGATCTCGCTGAGTGAAATAAGTTCATTTGATGAAAACCAACAAAAATTGACAAGAACCACGAAAAGATCTTGTATTTTAAGATAAAATCTTGATCTATTAAAGAAAAAACTTCTTGCTCGCTGAAATATGTTCATTTGCTGAAAACGAACAAAACCACGAAAAGTTCTTCTATTTGAAGATAAAATCTTTTTGCATGGAAGGAGAATGATCCAGCTGACTGAAATAAGTTCATTCGATGAAAACCAACAAAAATTGACAAGAACCACGAAAAGTTCTTGTATTTTAAGATAAAATCTTATGCTATTAAAGAAAAAACTTCTTGCTCGCTGAAATATGTTCATTTGCTGAAAACTAACAAAACCACGAAAAGTTCTTGTATTTGAAGATAAAATCTTTCTGCATGGAAGGAGAATGATCCAGCTGACTGAAATAAGTTCATCAGATGAAAACCAACAAAAATTGACAAGAACCACGAAAAGATCTTGTAGTTTCAGATAAAATCTTAATCTATTAAAGAAAAAACTTCTTGCTCGCTGAAATATGTTCATTTGCTGAAAACTAACAAAACCACGAAAAGTTCTTGTATTTGAAGATAAAATCTTTTTGCATTAAAGAAGAAAGATCTCGCTGAGTGAAATAAGTTCATTTGATGAAAACCAACAAAAATTGACAAGAACCACGAAAAGATCTTGTAGTTTAAGATAAAATCTTGATCTATTAAAGAAAAAACTTCTTGCTCGCTGAAATATGTTCATTTGCTGAAAACTAACAAAACCACGAAAAGTTCTTGTATTTGAAGATAAAATCTTTTTGCATGGAAGGAGAATGATCCAGCTGACTGAAATAAGTTCATTCGATGAAAACCAACAAAAATTGACAAGAACCACGAAAAGTTCTTGCATTTTAAGATAAAATCTTATGCTATTAAAGAAAAAAACTTCTTGCTCGCTGAAATATGTTCATTTGCTCAAAACTAACAAAACCACGAAAAGTTCTTGTATTTGAAGATAAAATCTTTCTGCATGGAAGGAGAATGATCCAGCTGACTGAAATAAGTTCATCAGATGAAAACCAACAAAAATTGACAAGAACCACGAAAAGATCTTGTATTTTAAGATAAAATCTTGATCTATTAAAGAAAAAACTTCTTGCTCGCTGAAATATGTTCATTTGCTGAAAACTAACAAAACCACGAAAAGTTCTTGTATTTGAAGATAAAATCTTTTTGCATGGAAGGAGAATGATCCAGCTGACTGAAATAAGTTCATTCGATGAAAACCAACAAAAATTGACAAGAACCACGAAAAGATCTTGTATTTTAAGATAAAATCTTGATCTATTAAAGAAAAAACTTCTTGCTCGCTGAAATATGTTCATTTGCTGAAAACTAACAAAACCACGAAAAATTCTTGTATTTGAAGATAAAATCTTTTTGCATTGAAGAAGAAAGATCTCGCTGAGTGAAATAAGTTCATTTGATGAAAACCAACAAAAATTGACAAGAACCACGAAAAGATCTTGTATTTTAAGATAAAATCTTGATCTATTAAAGAAAAAACTTCTTGCTCGCTGAAATATGTTCATTTGCTGAAAACTAACAAAACCACGAAAAGTTCTTCTATTTGAAGATAAAATCTTTTTGCATGGAAGGAGAATGATCCAGCTGACTGAAATAAGTTCATTCGATGAAAACCAACAAAAATTGACAAGAACCACGAAAAGTTCTTGTATTTTAAGATAAAATCTTATGCTATTAAAGAAAAAACTTCTTGCTCGCTGAAATATGTTCATTTGCTGAAAACTAACAAAACCACGAAAAGTTCTTGTATTTGAAGATAAAATCTTTTTGCATGGAAGGAGAATGATCCAGCTGACTGAAATAAGTTCATTCGATGAAAACCAACAAAAATTGACAAGAACCACGAAAAGTTCTTGTATTTTAAGATAAAATCTTATGCTATTAAAGAAAAAACTTCTTGCTCGCTGAAATATGTTCATTTGCTCAAAACTAACAAAACCACGAAAAGTTCTTGTATTTGAAGATAAAATCTTTCTGCATGGAAGGAGAATGATCCAGCTGACTGAAATAAGTTCATCAGATGAAAACCAACAAAAATTGACAAGAACCACGAAAAGATCTTGTAGTTTAAGATAAAATCTTGATCTATTAAAGAAAAAACTTCTTGCTCGCTGAAATATGTTCATTTGCTGAAAACTAACAAAACCACGAAAAGTTCTTGTATTTGAAGATAAAATCTTTTTGCATGGAAGGAGAATGATCCAGCTGACTGAAATAAGTTCATCAGATGAAAACCAACAAAAATTGACAAGAACCACGAAAAGATCTTGTATTTTAAGATAAAATCTTGATCTATTAAAGAAAAAACTTCTTGCTCGCTGAAATATGTTCATTTGCTGAAAACTAACAAAACCACGAAAAGTTCTTGTATTTGAAGATAAAATCTTTTTGCATTAAAGAAGAAAGATCTAGCTAGAGTGAAATAAGTTCATGAGATGAAAACCAACAAAAATTGACAAGAACCACGAAAAGATCTTGTATTTTAAGATAAAATCTTGATCTATTAAAGAAAAAACTTCTTGCTCGCTGAAATATGTTCATTTGCTGAAAACGAACAAAACCACGAAAAGTTCTTGTATTTGAAGATAAAATCTTTTTGCATGGAAGGAGAATGATCCAGCTGACTGAAATAAGTTCATTCGATGAAAACCAACAAAAATTGACAAGAACCACGAAAAGATCTTGTATTTTAAGATAAAATCTTGATCTATTAAAGAAAAAACTTCTTGCTCGCTGAAATATGTTCATTTGCTGAAAACTAACAAAACCACGAAAAATTCTTGTATTTGAAGATAAAATCTTTTTGCATTGAAGAAGAAAGATCTCGCTGAGTGAAATAAGTTCATTTGATGAAAACCAAAAAAATTGACAAGAACCACGAAAAGATCTTGTATTTTAAGATAAAATCTTGATCTATTAAAGAAAAAACTTCTTGCTCGCTGAAATATGTTCATTTGCTGAAAACTAACAAAACCACGAAAAGTTCTTCTATTTGAAGATAAAATCTTTTTGCATGGAAGGAGAATGATCCAGCTGACTGAAATAAGTTCATTCGATGAAAACCAACAAAAATTGACAAGAACCACGAAAAGTTCTTGTATTTTAAGATAAAATCTTATGCTATTAAAGAAAAAACTTCTTGCTCGCTGAAATATGTTCATTTGCTGAAAACTAACAAAACCACGAAAAGTTCTTGTATTTGAAGATAAAATCTTTCTGCATGGAAGGAGAATGATCCAGCTGACTGAAATAAGTTCATCAGATGAAAACCAACAAAAATTGACAAGAACCACGAAAAGATCTTGTAGTTTCAGATAAAATCTTAATCTATTAAAGAAAAAACTTCTTGCTCGCTGAAATATGTTCATTTGCTGAAAACTAACAAAACCACGAAAAGTTCTTGTATTTGAAGATAAAATCTTTTTGCATTAAAGAAGAAAGATCTCGCTGAGTGAAATAAGTTCATTTGATGAAAACCAACAAAAATTGACAAGAACCACGAAAAGATCTTGTAGTTTAAGATAAAATCTTGATCTATTAAAGAAAAAACTTCTTGCTCGCTGAAATATGTTCATTTGCTGAAAACTAACAAAACCACGAAAAGTTCTTGTATTTGAAGATAAAATCTTTTTGCATGGAAGGAGAATGATCCAGCTGACTGAAATAAGTTCATTCGATGAAAACCAACAAAAATTGACAAGAACCACGAAAAGTTCTTGCATTTTAAGATAAAATCTTATGCTATTAAAGAAAAAACTTCTTGCTCGCTGAAATATGTTCATTTGCTCAAAACTAACAAAACCACGAAAAGTTCTTGTATTTGAAGATAAAATCTTTCTGCATGGAAGGAGAATGATCCAGCTGACTGAAATAAGTTCATCAGATGAAAACCAACAAAAATTGACAAGAACCACGAAAAGATCTTGTAGTTTAAGATAAAATCTTGATCTATTAAAGAAAAAACTTCTTGCTCGCTGAAATATGTTCATTTGCTGAAAACTAACAAAACCACGAAAAGTTCTTGTATTTGAAGATAAAATCTTTTTGCATGGAAGGAGAATGATCCAGCTGACTGAAATAAGTTCATTTGATGAAAACCAACAAAAATTGACAAGAACCACGAAAAGATCTTGTATTTTAAGATAAAATCTTGATCTATTAAAGAAAAAACTTCTTGCTCGCTGAAATATGTTCATTTGCTGAAAACTAAAAAAACCACGAAAAGTTCTTGTATTTGAAGATAAAATCTTTTTGCATTAAAGAAGAAAGATCTAGCTGAGTGAAATAAGTTCATTAGATGAAAACCAACAAAAATTGACAAGAACCACGAAAAGATCTTGTATTTTAAGATAAAATCTTGATCTATTAAAGAAAAAACTTCTTGCTCGCTGAAATATGTTCATTTGCTGAAAACGAACAAAACCACGAAAAGTTCTTGTATTTGAAGATAAAATCTTTTTGCATGGAACGAGAATGCTCTAGCTGAGTGAAATAAGTTTCTGAGATGAAAACCAACAAAAATTGACCAGAACCACGAAAAGGTCTTGTATTTTAAGATAAAATCTTGATCTTTTAAAGAAAAAACTTCTTGCTCGCTGAAATATGTTCATTTGCTGAAAACTAACAAAACCACGAAAAATTCTTGTATTTGAAGATAAAATCTTTTTTCATTAAAGAAGAAAGATCTCGCTGAGTGAAATAAGTTCATTTGATGAAAACCAACAAAAATTGACAAGAACCACGAAAAGATCTTGTATTTTAAGATAAAATCTTGATCTATTAAAGAAAAAACTTCTTGCTCGCTGAAATATGTTCATTTGCTGAAAACTAACAAAACCACGAAAAGTTCTTGTATTTGAAGATAAAATCTTTTTGCATGGAAGGAGAATGATCCAGCTGACTGAAATAAGTTCATTCGATGAAAACCAACAAAAATTGACAAGAACCACGAAAAGATCTTGTATTTTAAGATAAAATCTTGATCTATTAAAGAAAAAACTTCTTGCTCGCTGAAACATGTTCATTTGCTGAAAACTAACAAAACCACGAAAAATTCTTGTATTTGAAGATAAAATCTTTTTGCATTAAAGAAGAAAGATCTCGCTGAGTGAAATAAGTTCATTTGATGAAAACCAACAAAAATTGACAAGAACCACGAAAAGTTCTTGTATTTGAAGATAAAATCTTTCTGCATGGAAGGAGAATGATCCAGCTGACTGAAATAAGTTCATCAGATGAAAACCAACAAAAATTGACAAGAACCACGAAAAGATCTTGTAGTTTCAGATAAAATCTGGGTCTATTAAAGAAAAAACTTCTTGCTCGCTGAAATATGTTCATTTGCTGAAAACTAACAAAACCACGAAAAGTTCTTGTATTTGAAGATAAAATCTTTTTGCATGAAAGAAGAAAGATCGAGCTGAGTGAAATAAGTTCATTAGATGAAAACCAACAAAAATTGACAAGAACCACGAAAAGATCTTGTATTTTAAGATAAAATCTTGATCTATTAAAGAAAAAACTTCTTGCTCGCTGAAATATGTTCATTTGCTGAAAACTAACAAAACCACGAAAAGTTCTTGTATTTGAAGATAAAATCTTTTTGCATGGAAGGAGAATGATCCAGCTGACTGAAATAAGTTCATTCGATGAAAACCAACAAAAATTGACAAGAACCACGAAAAGATCTTGTATTTTAAGATAAAATCTTGATCTATTAAAGAAAAAACTTCTTGCTCGCTGAAATATGTTCATTTGCTGAAAACTAACAAAACCACGAAAAATTCTTGTATTTGAAGATAAAATCTTTTTGCATTAAAGAAGAAAGATCTCGCTGAGTGAAATAAGTTCATTTGATGAAAACCAACAAAAATTGACAAGAACCACGAAAAGATCTTGTATTTTAAGATAAAATCTTGATCTATTAAAGAAAAAACTTCTTGCTCGCTGAAATATGTTCATTTGCTGAAAACTAACAAAACCACGAAAAGTTCTTGTATTTGAAGATAAAATCTTTTTGCATGGAAGGAGAATGATCCAGCTGACTGAAATAAGTTCATTCGATGAAAACCAACAAAAATTGACAAGAACCACGAAAAGATCTTGTATTTTAAGATAAAATCTTGATCTATTAAAGAAAAAACTTCTTGCTCGCTGAAATATGTTCATTTGCTGAAAACTAACAAAACCACGAAAAGTTCTTGTATTTGAAGATAAAATCTTTTTGCATGGAACGAGAATGCTCTAGCTGAGTGAAATAAGTTTCTGAGATGAAAACCAACAAAAATTGACCAGAACCACGAAAAGGTCTTGTATTTTAAGATAAAATCTTGATCTTTTAAAGAAAAAACTTCTTGCTCGCTGAAATATGTTCATTTGCTGAAAACTAACAAAACCACGAAAAATTCTTGTATTTGAAGATAAAATCTTTTTTCATTAAAGAAGAAAGATCTCGCTGAGTGAAATAAGTTCATTTGATGAAAACCAACAAAAATTGACAAGAACCACGAAAAGATCTTGTATTTTAAGATAAAATCTTGATCTATTAAAGAAAAAACTTCTTGCTCGCTGAAATATGTTCATTTGCTGAAAACTAACAAAACCACGAAAAGTTCTTGTATTTGAAGATAAAATCTTTTTGCATGGAAGGAGAATGATCCAGCTGACTGAAATAAGTTCATTCGATGAAAACCAACAAAAATTGACAAGAACCACGAAAAGATCTTGTATTTTAAGATAAAATCTTGATCTATTAAAGAAAAAACTTCTTGCTCGCTGAAATATGTTCATTTGCTGAAAACTAACAAAACCACGAAAAATTCTTGTATTTGAAGATAAAATCTTTTTGCATTAAAGAAGAAAGATCTCGCTGAGTGAAATAAGTTCATTTGATGAAAACCAAGAAAAATTGACAAGAACCACGAAAAGATCTTGTATTTTAAGATAAAATCTTGATCTATTAAAGAAAAAACTTCTTGCTCGCTGAAATATGTTCATTTGCTGAAAACTAACAAAACCACGAAAAGTTCTTGTATTTGAAGATAAAATCTTTTTGCATGGAAGGAGAATGATCCAGCTGACTGAAATAAGTTCATTCGATGAAAACCAACAAAAATTGACAAGAACCACGAAAAGATCTTGTATTTTAAGATAAAATCTTATGCTATTAAAGAAAAAACTTCTTGCTCGCTGAAATATGTTCATTTGCTGAAAACTAACAAAACCACGAAAAGTTCTTGTATTTGAAGATAAAATCTTTCTGCATGGAAGGAGAATGATCCAGCTGACTGAAATAAGTTCATCAGATGAAAACCAACAAAAATTGACAAGAACCACGAAAAGATCTTGTAGTTTCAGATAAAATCTTAATCTATTAAAGAAAAAACTTCTTGCTCGCTGAAATATGTTCATTTGCTGAAAACTAACAAAACCACGAAAAGTTCTTCTATTTGAAGATAAAATCTTTTTGCATGGAAGGAGAATGATCCAGCTGACTGAAATAAGTTCATTCGATGAAAACCAACAAAAATTGACAAGAACCACGAAAAGTTCTTGTATTTTAAGATAAAATCTTATGCTATTAAAGAAAAAACTTCTTGCTCGCTGAAATATGTTCATTTGCTGAAAACTAACAAAACCACGAAAAGTTCTTGTATTTGAAGATAAAATCTTTCTGCATGGAAGGAGAATGATCCAGCTGACTGAAATAAGTTCATCAGATGAAAACCAACAAAAATTGACAAGAACCACGAAAAGATCTTGTAGTTTCAGATAAAATCTTAATCTATTAAAGAAAAAACTTCTTGCTCGCTGAAATATGTTCATTTGCTGAAAACTAACAAAACCACGAAAAGTTCTTGTATTTGAAGATAAAATCTTTTTGCATTAAAGAAGAAAGATCTCGCTGAGTGAAATAAGTTCATTTGATGAAAACCAACAAAAATTGACAAGAACCACGAAAAGATCTTGTAGTTTAAGATAAAATCTTGATCTATTAAAGAAAAAACTTCTTGCTCGCTGAAATATGTTCATTTGCTGAAAACTAACAAAACCACGAAAAGTTCTTGTATTTGAAGATAAAATCTTTTTGCATGGAAGGAGAATGATCCAGCTGACTGAAATAAGTTCATTCGATGAAAACCAACAAAAATTGACAAGAACCAAGAAAAGTTCTTGCATTTTAAGATAAAATCTTATGCTATTAAAGAAAAAACTTCTTGCTCGCTGAAACATGTTCATTTGCTGAAAACTAACAAAACCACGAAAAATTCTTGTATTTGAAGATAAAATCTTTTTGCATTAAAGAAGAAAGATCTCGCAGAGTGAAATAAGTTCATTTGATGAAAACCAACAAAAATTGACAAGAACCACGAAAAGTTCTTGTATTTGAAGATAAAATCTTTCTGCATGGAAGGAGAATGATCCAGCTGACTGAAATAAGTTCATCAGATGAAAACCAACAAAAATTGACAAGAACCACGAAAAGATCTTGTAGTTTCAGATAAAATCTGGGTCTATTAAAGAAAAAACTTCTTGCTCGCTGAAATATGTTCATTTGCTGAAAACTAACAAAACCACGAAAAGTTCTTGTATTTGAAGATAAAATCTTTTTGCATGAAAGAAGAAAGATCGAGCTGAGTGAAATAAGTTCATTAGATGAAAACCAACAAAAATTGACAAGAACCACGAAAAGATCTTGTATTTTAAGATAAAATCTTGATCTATTAAAGAAAAAACTTCTTGCTCGCTGAAATATGTTCATTTGCTGAAAACTAACAAAACCACGAAAAGTTCTTGTATTTGAAGATAAAATCTTTTTGCATGGAAGGAGAATGATCCAGCTGACTGAAATAAGTTCATTCGATGAAAACCAACAAAAATTGACAAGAACCACGAAAAGATCTTGTATTTTAAGATAAAATCTTGATCTATTAAAGAAAAAACTTCTTGCTCGCTGAAATATGTTCATTTGCTGAAAACTAACAAAACCACGAAAAATTCTTGTATTTGAAGATAAAATCTTTTTGCATTAAAGAAGAAAGATCTCGCTGAGTGAAATAAGTTCATTTGATGAAAACCAACAAAAATTGACAAGAACCACGAAAAGATCTTGTATTTTAAGATAAAATCTTGATCTATTAAAGAAAAAACTTCTTGCTCGCTGAAATATGTTCATTTGCTGAAAACTAACAAAACCACGAAAAGTTCTTGTATTTGAAGATAAAATCTTTTTGCATGGAAGGAGAATGATCCAGCTGACTGAAATAAGTTCATTCGATGAAAACCAACAAAAATTGACAAGAACCACGAAAAGATCTTGTATTTTAAGATAAAATCTTGATCTATTAAAGAAAAAACTTCTTGCTCGCTGAAATATGTTCATTTGCTGAAAACTAACAAAACCACGAAAAGTTCTTGTATTTGAAGATAAAATCTTTTTGCATGGAACGAGAATGCTCTAGCTGAGTGAAATAAGTTTCTGAGATGAAAACCAACAAAAATTGACCAGAACCACGAAAAGGTCTTGTATTTTAAGATAAAATCTTGATCTTTTAAAGAAAAAACTTCTTGCTCGCTGAAATATGTTCATTTGCTGAAAACTAACAAAACCACGAAAAATTCTTGTATTTGAAGATAAAATCTTTTTTCATTAAAGAAGAAAGATCTCGCTGAGTGAAATAAGTTCATTTGATGAAAACCAACAAAAATTGACAAGAACCACGAAAAGATCTTGTATTTTAAGATAAAATCTTGATCTATTAAAGAAAAAACTTCTTGCTCGCTGAAATATGTTCATTTGCTGAAAACTAACAAAACCACGAAAAGTTCTTGTATTTGAAGATAAAATCTTTTTGCATGGAAGGAGAATGATCCAGCTGACTGAAATAAGTTCATTCGATGAAAACCAACAAAAATTGACAAGAACCACGAAAAGATCTTGTATTTTAAGATAAAATCTTGATCTATTAAAGAAAAAACTTCTTGCTCGCTGAAATATGTTCATTTGCTGAAAACTAACAAAACCACGAAAAATTCTTGTATTTGAAGATAAAATCTTTTTGCATTAAAGAAGAAAGATCTCGCTGAGTGAAATAAGTTCATTTGATGAAAACCAAGAAAAATTGACAAGAACCACGAAAAGATCTTGTATTTTAAGATAAAATCTTGATCTATTAAAGAAAAAACTTCTTGCTCGCTGAAATATGTTCATTTGCTGAAAACTAACAAAACCACGAAAAGTTCTTGTATTTGAAGATAAAATCTTTTTGCATGGAAGGAGAATGATCCAGCTGACTGAAATAAGTTCATTCGATGAAAACCAACAAAAATTGACAAGAACCACGAAAAGATCTTGTATTTTAAGATAAAATCTTATGCTATTAAAGAAAAAACTTCTTGCTCGCTGAAATATGTTCATTTGCTGAAAACTAACAAAACCACGAAAAGTTCTTGTATTTGAAGATAAAATCTTTCTGCATGGAAGGAGAATGATCCAGCTGACTGAAATAAGTTCATCAGATGAAAACCAACAAAAATTGACAAGAACCACGAAAAGATCTTGTAGTTTCAGATAAAATCTTAATCTATTAAAGAAAAAACTTCTTGCTCGCTGAAATATGTTCATTTGCTGAAAACTAACAAAACCACGAAAAGTTCTTCTATTTGAAGATAAAATCTTTTTGCATGGAAGGAGAATGATCCAGCTGACTGAAATAAGTTCATTCGATGAAAACCAACAAAAATTGACAAGAACCACGAAAAGTTCTTGTATTTTAAGATAAAATCTTATGCTATTAAAGAAAAAACTTCTTGCTCGCTGAAATATGTTCATTTGCTGAAAACTAACAAAACCACGAAAAGTTCTTGTATTTGAAGATAAAATCTTTCTGCATGGAAGGAGAATGATCCAGCTGACTGAAATAAGTTCATCAGATGAAAACCAACAAAAATTGACAAGAACCACGAAAAGATCTTGTAGTTTCAGATAAAATCTTAATCTATTAAAGAAAAAACTTCTTGCTCGCTGAAATATGTTCATTTGCTGAAAACTAACAAAACCACGAAAAGTTCTTGTATTTGAAGATAAAATCTTTTTGCATTAAAGAAGAAAGATCTCGCTGAGTGAAATAAGTTCATTTGATGAAAACCAACAAAAATTGACAAGAACCACGAAAAGATCTTGTAGTTTAAGATAAAATCTTGATCTATTAAAGAAAAAACTTCTTGCTCGCTGAAATATGTTCATTTGCTGAAAACTAACAAAACCACGAAAAGTTCTTGTATTTGAAGATAAAATCTTTTTGCATGGAAGGAGAATGATCCAGCTGACTGAAATAAGTTCATTCGATGAAAACCAACAAAAATTGACAAGAACCAAGAAAAGTTCTTGCATTTTAAGATAAAATCTTATGCTATTAAAGAAAAAACTTCTTGCTCGCTGAAATATGTTCATTTGCTCAAAACTAACAAAACCACGAAAAGTTCTTGTATTTGAAGATAAAATCTTTCTGCATGGAAGGAGAATGATCCAGCTGACTGAAATAAGTTCATCAGATGAAAACCAACAAAAATTGACAAGAACCACGAAAAGATCTTGTAGTTTAAGATAAAATCTTGATCTATTAAAGAAAAAACTTCTTGCTCGCTGAAATATGTTCATTTGCTGAAAACTAACAAAACCACGAAAAGTTCTTGTATTTGAAGATAAAATCTTTCTGCATGGAAGGAGAATGATCCAGCTGACTGAAATAAGTTCATCAGATGAAAACCAACAAAAATTGACAAGAACCACGAAAAGATCTTGTAGTTTCAGATAAAATCTGGGTCTATTAAAGAAAAAACTTCTTGCTCGCTGAAATATGTTCATTTGCTGAAAACTAACAAAACCACGAAAAGTTCTTGTATTTGAAGATAAAATCTTTTTGCATGAAAGAAGAAAGATCGAGCTGAGTGAAATAAGTTCATTAGATGAAAACCAACAAAAATTGACAAGAACCACGAAAAGATCTTGTATTTTAAGATAAAATCTTGATCTATTAAAGAAAAAACTTCTTGCTCGCTGAAATATGTTCATTTGCTGAAAACTAACAAAACCACGAAAAGTTCTTGTATTTGAAGATAAAATCTTTTTGCATGGAAGGAGAATGATCCAGCTGACTGAAATAAGTTCATTCGATGAAAACCAACAAAAATTGACAAGAACCACGAAAAGATCTTGTATTTTAAGATAAAATCTTGATCTATTAAAGAAAAAACTTCTTGCTCGCTGAAATATGTTCATTTGCTGAAAACTAACAAAACCACGAAAAATTCTTGTATTTGAAGATAAAATCTTTTTGCATTAAAGAAGAAAGATCTCGCTGAGTGAAATAAGTTCATTTGATGAAAACCAACAAAAATTGACAAGAACCACGAAAAGATCTTGTATTTTAAGATAAAATCTTGATCTATTAAAGAAAAAACTTCTTGCTCGCTGAAATATGTTCATTTGCTGAAAACTAACAAAACCACGAAAAGTTCTTGTATTTGAAGATAAAATCTTTTTGCATGGAAGGAGAATGATCCAGCTGACTGAAATAAGTTCATTCGATGAAAACCAACAAAAATTGACAAGAACCACGAAAAGATCTTGTATTTTAAGATAAAATCTTGATCTATTAAAGAAAAAACTTCTTGCTCGCTGAAATATGTTCATTTGCTGAAAACTAACAAAACCACGAAAAGTTCTTGTATTTGAAGATAAAATCTTTCTGCATGGAAGGAGAATGATCCAGCTGACTGAAATAAGTTCATCAGATGAAAACCAACAAAAATTGACAAGAACCACGAAAAGATCTTGTAGTTTCAGATAAAATCTTAATCTATTAAAGAAAAAACTTCTTGCTCGCTGAAATATGTTCATTTGCTGAAAACTAACAAAACCACGAAAAGTTCTTGTATTTGAAGATAAAATCTTTTTGCATTAAAGAAGAAAGATCTCGCTGAGTGAAATAAGTTCATTTGATGAAAACCAACAAAAATTGACAAGAACCACGAAAAGTTCTTGTATTTTAAGATAAAATCTTATGCTATTAAAGAAAAAACTTCTTGCTCGCTGAAATATGTTCATTTGCTCAAAACTAACAAAACCACGAAAAGTTCTTGTATTTGAAGATAAAATCTTTCTGCATGGAAGGAGAATGATCCAGCTGACTGAAATAAGTTCATCAGATGAAAACCAACAAAAATTGACAAGAACCACGAAAAGATCTTGTAGTTTAAGATAAATCTTGATCTATTAAGAAAAACTTCTTGCTCGCTGAAATATGTTCATTTGAAAATAAGAACGAAAAATTCTTGTATTTGAAGAAGAAATCTTTCGCATGAGAGAAGAAAGTTCATCTGATGAAAACAATTTATTTGATTGAAACCACGAAAAGATCTTGTATTTTAAGATAAAATCTTGATCTATTAAAGAAAAAACTTCTTGCTCGCTGAAATATGTTCATTTGCTGAAAACTAACAAAACCACGAAAAGTTCTTGTATTTGAAGATAAAATCTTTTTGCATGGAAGGAGAATGATCCAGCTGACTGAAATAAGTTCATTCGATGAAAACCAACAAAAATTGACAAGAACCACGAAAAGTTCTTGTATTTTAAGATAAAATCTTATGCTATTAAAGAAAAAACTTCTTGCTCGCTGAAATATGTTCATTTGCTGAAAACTAACAAAACCACGAAAAGTTCTTGTATTTGAAGATAAAATCTTTCTGCATGGAAGGAGAATGATCCAGCTGACTGAAATAAGTTCATCAGATGAAAACCAACAAAAATTGACAAGAACCACGAAAAGATCTTGTAGTTTCAGATAAAATCTTAATCTATTAAAGAAAAAACTTCTTGCTCGCTGAAATATGTTCATTTGCTGAAAACTAACAAAACCACGAAAAGTTCTTGTATTTGAAGATAAAATCTTTTTGCATTAAAGAAGAAAGATCTCGCTGAGTGAAATAAGTTCATTTGATGAAAACCAACAAAAATTGACAAGAACCACGAAAAGATCTTGTAGTTTAAGATAAAATCTTGATCTATTAAAGAAAAAACTTCTTGCTCGCTGAAATATGTTCATTTGCTGAAAACTAACAAAACCACGAAAAGTTCTTGTATTTGAAGATAAAATCTTTTTGCATGGAAGGAGAATGATCCAGCTGACTGAAATAAGTTCATTCGATGAAAACCAACAAAAATTGACAAGAACCACGAAAAGTTCTTGCATTTTAAGATAAAATCTTATGCTATTAAAGAAAAAACTTCTTGCTCGCTGAAATATGTTCATTTGCTCAAAACTAACAAAACCACGAAAAGTTCTTGTATTTGAAGATAAAATCTTTCTGCATGGAAGGAGAATGATCCAGCTGACTGAAATAAGTTCATCAGATGAAAACCAACAAAAATTGACAAGAACCACGAAAAGATCTTGTGGTTTAAGATAAAATCTTGATCTATTAAAGAAAAAACTTCTTGCTCGCTGAAATATGTTCATTTGCTGAAAACTAACAAAACCACGAAAAGTTCTTGTATTTGAAGATAAAATCTTTTTGCATGGAAGGAGAATGATCCAGCTGACTGAAATAAGTTCATTTGATGAAAACCAACAAAAATTGACAAGAACCACGAAAAGATCTTGTATTTTAAGATAAAATCTTGATCTATTAAAGAAAAAACTTCTTGCTCGCTGAAATATGTTCATTTGCTGAAAACTAACAAAACCACGAAAAGTTCTTGTATTTGAAGATAAAATCTTTTTGCATTAAAGAAGAAAGATCTAGCTGAGTGAAATAAGTTCATTAGATGAAAACCAACAAAAATTGACAAGAACCACGAAAAGATCTTGTATTTTAAGATAAAATCTTGATCTATTAAAGAAAAAACTTCTTGCTCGCTGAAATATGTTCATTTGCTGAAAACGAACAAAACCACGAAAAGTTCTTGTATTTGAAGATAAAATCTTTTTGCATGGAACGAGAATGCTCTAGCTGACTGAAATAAGTTTCTTAGATGAAAACCAACAAAAATTGACCAGAACCACGAAAAGGTCTTGTATTTTAAGATAAAATCTTGATCTTTTAAAGAAAAAACTTCTTGCTCGCTGAAATATGTTCATTTGCTGAAAACTAACAAAACCACGAAAAATTCTTGTATTTGAAGATAAAATCTTTTTTCATTAAAGAAGAAAGATCTCGCTGAGTGAAATAAGTTCATTTGATGAAAACCAACAAAAATTGACAAGAACCACGAAAAGATCTTGTATTTTAAGATAAAATCTTGATCTATTAAAGAAAAAACTTCTTGCTCGCTGAAATATGTTCATTTGCTGAAAACTAACAAAACCACGAAAAGTTCTTGTATTTGAAGATAAAATCTTTTTGCATGGAAGGAGAATGATCCAGCTGACTGAAATAAGTTCATTCGATGAAAACCAACAAAAATTGACAAGAACCACGAAAAGATCTTGTATTTTAAGATAAAATCTTGATCTATTAAAGAAAAAACTTCTTGCTCGCTGAAATATGTTCATTTGCTGAAAACTAACAAAACCACGAAAAGTTCTTCTATTTGAAGATAAAATCTTTTTGCATGGAAGGAGAATGATCCAGCTGACTGAAATAAGTTCATTCGATGAAAACCAACAAAAATTGACAAGAACCACGAAAAGTTCTTGTATTTTAAGATAAAATCTTATGCTATTAAAGAAAAAACTTCTTGCTCGCTGAAATATGTTCATTTGCTGAAAACTAACAAAACCACGAAAAGTTCTTGTATTTGAAGATAAAATCTTTCTGCATGGAAGGAGAATGATCCAGCTGACTGAAATAAGTTCATCAGATGAAAACCAACAAAAATTGACAAGAACCACGAAAAGATCTTGTAGTTTCAGATAAAATCTGGGTCTATTAAAGAAAAAACTTCTTGCTCGCTGAAATATGTTCATTTGCTGAAAACTAACAAAACCACGAAAAGTTCTTGTATTTGAAGATAAAATCTTTTTGCATTAAAGAAGAAAGATCTCGCTGAGTGAAATAAGTTCATTTGATGAAAACCAACAAAAATTGACAAGAACCACGAAAAGATCTTGTAGTTTAAGATAAAATCTTGATCTATTAAAGAAAAAACTTCTTGCTCGCTGAAATATGTTCATTTGCTGAAAACTAACAAAACCACGAAAAGTTCTTGTATTTGAAGATAAAATCTTTTTGCATGGAAGCAGAATGATCCAGCTGACTGAAATAAGTTCATTCGATGAAAACCAACAAAAATTGACAAGAACCACGAAAAGATCTTGTATTTTAAGATAAAATCTTGATCTATTAAAGAAAAAACTTCTTGCTCGCTGAAATATGTTCATTTGCTGAAAACTAACAAAACCACAAATATGTTCATTTGCTGAAAACTAACAAAACCACGAAAAATTCTTGTATTTGAAGATAAAATCTTTTTGCATTAAAGAAGAAAGATCTCGCTGAGTGAAATAAGTTCATTTGATGAAAACCAACAAAAATTGACAAGAACCACGAAAAGATCTTGTATTTTAAGATAAAATCTTGATCTATTAAAGAAAAAACTTCTTGCTCGCTGAAATATGTTCATTTGCTGAAAACTAACAAAACCACGAAAAGTTCTTCTATTTGAAGATAAAATCTTTTTGCATGGAAGGAGAATGATCCAGCTGACTGAAATAAGTTCATTCGATGAAAACCAACAAAAATTGACAAGAACCACGAAAAGTTCTTGTATTTTAAGATAAAATCTTATGCTATTAAAGAAAAAACTTCTTGCTCGCTGAAATATGTTCATTTGCTGAAAACTAACAAAACCACGAAAAGTTCTTGTATTTGAAGATAAAATCTTTCTGCATGGAAGGAGAATGATCCAGCTGACTGAAATAAGTTCATCAGATGAAAACCAACAAAAATTGACAAGAACCACGAAAAGATCTTGTAGTTTCAGATAAAATCTTAATCTATTAAAGAAAAAACTTCTTGCTCGCTGAAATATGTTCATTTGCTGAAAACTAACAAAACCACGAAAAGTTCTTGTATTTGAAGATAAAATCTTTTTGCATTAAAGAAGAAAGATCTCGCTGAGTGAAATAAGTTCATTTGATGAAAACCAACAAAAATTGACAAGAACCACGAAAAGATCTTGTAGTTTAAGATAAAATCTTGATCTATTAAAGAAAAAACTTCTTGCTCGCTGAAATATGTTCATTTGCTGAAAACTAACAAAACCACGAAAAGTTCTTGTATTTGAAGATAAAATCTTTTTGCATGGAAGGAGAATGATCCAGCTGACTGAAATAAGTTCATTCGATGAAAACCAACAAAAATTGACAAGAACCACGAAAAGTTCTTGCATTTTAAGATAAAATCTTATGCTATTAAAGAAAAAACTTCTTGCTCGCTGAAATATGTTCATTTGCTCAAAACTAACAAAACCACGAAAAGTTCTTGTATTTGAAGATAAAATCTTTCTGCATGGAAGGAGAATGATCCAGCTGACTGAAATAAGTTCATTCGATGAAAACCAACAAAAATTGACAAGAACCACGAAAAGATCTTGTCGTTTCAGATAAAATCTGGATCTATTAAAGAAAAAACTTCTTGCTCGCTGAAATATGTTCATTTGCTGAAAACTAACAAAACCACGAAAAGTTCTTGTATTTGAAGATAAAATCTTTTTGCATGGAAGGAGAATGATCCAGCTGACTGAAATAAGTTCATCAGATGAAAATCAACAAAAATTGACAAGAACCACGAAAAGATCTTGTATTTTAAGATAAAATCTTGATCTATTAAAGAAAAAACTTCTTGCTCGCTGAAATATGTTCATTTGCTGAAAACTAACAAAACCACGAAAAGTTCTTGTATTTGAAGATAAAATCTTTTTGCATTAAAGAAGAAAGATCGAGCTGAGTGAAATAAGTTCATTAGATGAAAACCAACAAAAATTGACAAGAACCACGAAAACATCTTGTATTTTAAGATAAAATCTTGATCTATTAAAGAAAAAACTTCTTGCTCGCTGAAATATGTTCATTTGCTGAAAACTAACAAAACCACGAAAAGTTCTTGTATTTGAAGATAAAATCTTTTTGCATGGAAGGAGAATGATCCAGCTGACTGAAATAAGTTCATTCGATGAAAAACAACAAAAATTGACAAGAACCACGAAAAGATCTTGTATTTTAAGATAAAATCTTGATCTATTAAAGAAAAAACTTCTTGCTCGCTGAAATATGTTCATTTGCTGAAAACTAACAAAACCACGAAAAATTCTTGTATTTGAAGATAAAATCTTTTTGCATTAAAGAAGAAAGATCTCGCTGAGTGAAATAAGTTCATTTGATGAAAACCAACAAAAATTGACAAGAACCACGAAAAGATCTTGTATTTTAAGATAAAATCTTGATCTATTAAAGAAAAAACTTCTTGCTCGCTGAAATATGTTCATTTGCTGAAAACTAACAAAACCACGAAAAGTTCTTGTATTTGAAGATAAAATCTTTTTGCATGGAAGGAGAAAGTTCTCGCTGAGTAAAATAAGTTCATTCGATGAAAACCAACAAAAATTGACAAGAACCACGAAAAGTTCTTGTATTTTAAGATAAAATCTTATGCTATTAAAGAAAAAACTTCTTGCTCGCTGAAATATGTTCATTTGCTGAAAACTAACAAAACCACGAAAAGTTCTTGTATTTGAAGATAAAATCTTTCTGCATGGAAGGAGAATGATCCAGCTGACTGAAATAAGTTCATCAGATGAAAACCAACAAAAATTGACAAGAACCACGAAAAGATCTTGTAGTTTCAGATAAAATCTGGATCTATTAAAGAAAAAACTTCTTGCTCGCTGAAATATGTTCATTTGCTGAAAACTAACAAAACCACGAAAAGTTCTTGTATTTGAAGATAAAATCTTTTTGCATGGAAGGAGAATGATCCAGCTGACTGAAATAAGTTCATTCGATGAAAACCAACAAAAATTGACAAGAACCACGAAAAGATCTTGTATTTTAAGATAAAATCTTGATCTATTAAAGAAAAAACTTCTTGCTCGCTGAAATATGTTCATTTGCTGAAAACTAACAAAACCACGAAAAGTTCTTGTATTTGAAGATAAAATCTTTTTGCATGGAAGGAGAATGATCCAGCTGACTGAAATAAGTTCATTCGATGAAAACCAACAAAAATTGACAAGAACCACGAAAAGATCTTGTATTTTAAGATAAAATCTTGATCTATTAAAGAAAAAACTTCTTGCTCGCTGAAATATGTTCATTTGCTGAAAACTAACAAAACCACGAAAAGTTCTTCTATTTGAAGATAAAATCTTTTTGCATGGAAGGAGAATGATCCAGCTGACTGAAATAAGTTCATTCGATGAAAACCAACAAAAATTGACAAGAACCACGAAAAGTTCTTGTATTTTAAGATAAAATCTTATGCTATTAAAGAAAAAACTTCTTGCTCGCTGAAATATGTTCATTTGCTGAAAACTAACAAAACCACGAAAAGTTCTTGTATTTGAAGATAAAATCTTTTTGCATGGAAGGAGAAAGTTCTCGCTGAGTAAAATAAGTTCATTCGATGAAAACCAACAAAAATTGACAAGAACCACGAAAAGTTCTTGTATTTTAAGATAAAATCTTATGCTATTAAAGAAAAAACTTCTTGCTCGCTGAAATATGTTCATTTGCTGAAAACTAACAAAACCACGAAAAGTTCTTGTATTTGAAGATAAAATCTTTCTGCATGGAAGGAGAATGATCCAGCTGACTGAAATAAGTTCATCAGATGAAAACCAACAAAAATTGACAAGAACCACGAAAAGATCTTGTAGTTTCAGATAAAATCTGGATCTATTAAAGAAAAAACTTCTTGCTCGCTGAAATATGTTCATTTGCTGAAAACTAACAAAACCACGAAAAGTTCTTGTATTTGAAGATAAAATCTTTTTGCATGGAAGGAGAATGATCCAGCTGACTGAAATAAGTTCATTCGATGAAAACCAACAAAAATTGACAAGAACCACGAAAAGATCTTGTATTTTAAGATAAAATCTTGATCTATTAAAGAAAAAACTTCTTGCTCGCTGAAATATGTTCATTTGCTGAAAACTAACAAAACCACGAAAAGTTCTTGTATTTGAAGATAAAATCTTTTTGCATGGAAGGAGAATGATCCAGCTGACTGAAATAAGTTCATTCGATGAAAACCAACAAAAATTGACAAGAACCACGAAAAGATCTTGTATTTTAAGATAAAATCTTGATCTATTAAAGAAAAAACTTCTTGCTCGCTGAAATATGTTCATTTGCTGAAAACTAACAAAACCACGAAAAGTTCTTCTATTTGAAGATAAAATCTTTTTGCATGGAAGGAGAATGATCCAGCTGACTGAAATAAGTTCATTCGATGAAAACCAACAAAAATTGACAAGAACCACGAAAAGTTCTTGTATTTTAAGATAAAATCTTATGCTATTAAAGAAAAAACTTCTTGCTCGCTGAAATATGTTCATTTGCTGAAAACTAACAAAACCACGAAAAGTTCTTGTATTTGAAGATAAAATCTTTCTGCATGGAAGGAGAATGATCCAGCTGACTGAAATAAGTTCATCAGATGAAAACCAACAAAAATTGACAAGAACCACGAAAAGATCTTGTAGTTTCAGATAAAATCTGGGTCTATTAAAGAAAAAACTTCTTGCTCGCTGAAATATGTTCATTTGCTGAAAACTAACAAAACCACGAAAAGTTCTTGTATTTGAAGATAAAATCTTTTTGCATTAAAGAAGAAAGATCTCGCTGAGTGAAATAAGTTCATTTGATGAAAACCAACAAAAATTGACAAGAACCACGAAAAGATCTTGTAGTTTAAGATAAAATCTTGATCTATTAAAGAAAAAACTTCTTGCTCGCTGAAATATGTTCATTTGCTGAAAACTAACAAAACCACGAAAAGTTCTTGTATTTGAAGATAAAATCTTTTTGCATGGAAGCAGAATGATCCAGCTGACTGAAATAAGTTCATTCGATGAAAACCAACAAAAATTGACAAGAACCACGAAAAGATCTTGTATTTTAAGATAAAATCTTGATCTATTAAAGAAAAAACTTCTTGCTCGCTGAAATATGTTCATTTGCTGAAAACTAACAAAACCACGAAAAATTCTTGTATTTGAAGATAAAATCTTTTTGCATTAAAGAAGAAAGATCTCGCTGAGTGAAATAAGTTCATTTGATGAAAACCAACAAAAATTGACAAGAACCACGAAAAGATCTTGTATTTTAAGATAAAATCTTGATCTATTAAAGAAAAAACTTCTTGCTCGCTGAAATATGTTCATTTGCTGAAAACTAACAAAACCACGAAAAGTTCTTCTATTTGAAGATAAAATCTTTTTGCATGGAAGGAGAATGATCCAGCTGACTGAAATAAGTTCATTCGATGAAAACCAACAAAAATTGACAAGAACCACGAAAAGTTCTTGTATTTTAAGATAAAATCTTATGCTATTAAAGAAAAAACTTCTTGCTCGCTGAAATATGTTCATTTGCTGAAAACTAACAAAACCACGAAAAGTTCTTGTATTTGAAGATAAAATCTTTCTGCATGGAAGGAGAATGATCCAGCTGACTGAAATAAGTTCATCAGATGAAAACCAACAAAAATTGACAAGAACCACGAAAAGATCTTGTAGTTTCAGATAAAATCTTAATCTATTAAAGAAAAAACTTCTTGCTCGCTGAAATATGTTCATTTGCTGAAAACTAACAAAACCACGAAAAGTTCTTGTATTTGAAGATAAAATCTTTTTGCATTAAAGAAGAAAGATCTCGCTGAGTGAAATAAGTTCATTTGATGAAAACCAACAAAAATTGACAAGAACCACGAAAAGATCTTGTAGTTTAAGATAAAATCTTGATCTATTAAAGAAAAAACTTCTTGCTCGCTGAAATATGTTCATTTGCTGAAAACTAACAAAACCACGAAAAGTTCTTGTATTTGAAGATAAAATCTTTTTGCATGGAAGGAGAATGATCCAGCTGACTGAAATAAGTTCATTCGATGAAAACCAACAAAAATTGACAAGAACCACGAAAAGTTCTTGCATTTTAAGATAAAATCTTATGCTATTAAAGAAAAAACTTCTTGCTCGCTGAAATATGTTCATTTGCTCAAAACTAACAAAACCACGAAAAGTTCTTGTATTTGAAGATAAAATCTTTCTGCATGGAAGGAGAATGATCCAGCTGACTGAAATAAGTTCATTCGATGAAAACCAACAAAAATTGACAAGAACCACGAAAAGATCTTGTCGTTTCAGATAAAATCTGGATCTATTAAAGAAAAAACTTCTTGCTCGCTGAAATATGTTCATTTGCTGAAAACTAACAAAACCACGAAAAGTTCTTGTATTTGAAGATAAAATCTTTTTGCATGGAAGGAGAATGATCCAGCTGACTGAAATAAGTTCATCAGATGAAAACCAACAAAAATTGACAAGAACCACGAAAAGATCTTGTATTTTAAGATAAAATCTTGATCTATTAAAGAAAAAACTTCTTGCTCGCTGAAATATGTTCATTTGCTGAAAACTAACAAAACCACGAAAAGTTCTTGTATTTGAAGATAAAATCTTTTTGCATTAAAGAAGAAAGATCGAGCTGAGTGAAATAAGTTCATTAGATGAAAACCAACAAAAATTGACAAGAACCACGAAAAGATCTTGTATTTTAAGATAAAATCTTGATCTATTAAAGAAAAAACTTCTTGCTCGCTGAAATATGTTCATTTGCTGAAAACTAACAAAACCACGAAAAGTTCTTGTATTTGAAGATAAAATCTTTTTGCATGGAAGGAGAATGATCCAGCTGACTGAAATAAGTTCATTCGATGAAAAACAACAAAAATTGACAAGAACCACGAAAAGATCTTGTATTTTAAGATAAAATCTTGATCTATTAAAGAAAAAACTTCTTGCTCGCTGAAATATGTTCATTTGCTGAAAACTAACAAAACCACGAAAAATTCTTGTATTTGAAGATAAAATCTTTTTGCATTAAAGAAGAAAGATCTCGCTGAGTGAAATAAGTTCATTTGATGAAAACCAACAAAAATTGACAAGAACCACGAAAAGATCTTGTATTTTAAGATAAAATCTTGATCTATTAAAGAAAAAACTTCTTGCTCGCTGAAATATGTTCATTTGCTGAAAACTAACAAAACCACGAAAAGTTCTTGTATTTGAAGATAAAATCTTTTTGCATGGAAGGAGAAAGTTCTCGCTGAGTAAAATAAGTTCATTCGATGAAAACCAACAAAAATTGACAAGAACCACGAAAAGTTCTTGTATTTTAAGATAAAATCTTATGCTATTAAAGAAAAAACTTCTTGCTCGCTGAAATATGTTCATTTGCTGAAAACTAACAAAACCACGAAAAGTTCTTGTATTTGAAGATAAAATCTTTCTGCATGGAAGGAGAATGATCCAGCTGACTGAAATAAGTTCATCAGATGAAAACCAACAAAAATTGACAAGAACCACGAAAAGATCTTGTAGTTTCAGATAAAATCTGGATCTATTAAAGAAAAAACTTCTTGCTCGCTGAAATATGTTCATTTGCTGAAAACTAACAAAACCACGAAAAGTTCTTGTATTTGAAGATAAAATCTTTTTGCATGGAAGGAGAATGATCCAGCTGACTGAAATAAGTTCATTCGATGAAAACCAACAAAAATTGACAAGAACCACGAAAAGATCTTGTATTTTAAGATAAAATCTTGATCTATTAAAGAAAAAACTTCTTGCTCGCTGAAATATGTTCATTTGCTGAAAACTAACAAAACCACGAAAAGTTCTTGTATTTGAAGATAAAATCTTTTTGCATGGAAGGAGAATGATCCAGCTGACTGAAATAAGTTCATTCGATGAAAACCAACAAAAATTGACAAGAACCACGAAAAGATCTTGTATTTTAAGATAAAATCTTGATCTATTAAAGAAAAAACTTCTTGCTCGCTGAAATATGTTCATTTGCTGAAAACTAACAAAACCACGAAAAATTCTTGTATTTGAAGATAAAATCTTTTTGCATTGAAGAAGAAAGATCGCGCTGAGTGAAATAAGTTCATTTGATGAAAACCAACAAAAATTGACAAGAACCACGAAAAGATCTTGTATTTTAAGATAAAATCTTGATCTATTAAAGAAAAAACTTCTTGCTCGCTGAAATATGTTCATTTGCTGAAAACTAACAAAACCACGAAAAGTTCTTGTATTTGAAGATAAAATCTTTTTGCATGGAAGGAGAATGATCCAGCTGACTGAAATATGTTCATTCGATGAAAACCAACAAAAATTGACAAGAACCACGAAAAGTTCTTGTATTTTAAGATAAAATCTTATGCTATTAAAGAAAAAACTTCTTGCTCGCTGAAATATGTTCATTTGCTGAAAACTAACAAAACCACGAAAAGTTCTTGTATTTGAAGATAAAATCTTTCTGCATGGAAGGAGAATGATCCAGCTGACTGAAATAAGTTCATCAGATGAAAACCAACAAAAATTGACAAGAACCACGAAAAGATCTTGTAGTTTCAGATAAAATCTGGATCTATTAAAGAAAAAACTTCTTGCTCGCTGAAATATGTTCATTTGCTGAAAACTAACAAAACCACGAAAAGTTCTTGTATTTGAAGATAAAATCTTTTTGCATTAAAGAAGAAAGATCTCGCTGAGTGAAATAAGTTCATTTGATGAAAACCAACAAAAATTGACAAGAACCACGAAAAGATCTTGTATTTTAAGATAAAATCTTGATCTATTAAAGAAAAAACTTCTTGCTCGCTGAAATATGTTCATTTGCTGAAAACTAACAAAACCACGAAAAGTTCTTGTATTTGAAGATAAAATCTTTTTGCATGGAAGGAGAATGATCCAGCTGACTGAAATAAGTTCATTCGATGAAAACCAACAAAAATTGACAAGAACCACGAAAAGATCTTGTATTTTAAGATAAAATCTTGATCTATTAAAGAAAAAACTTCTTGCTCGCTGAAATATGTTCATTTGCTGAAAACTAACAAAACCACGAAAAGTTCTTGTATTTGAAGATAAAATCTTTTTGCATGGAAGGAGAATGATCCAGCTGACTGAAATAAGTTCATTTGATGAAAACCAACAAAAATTGACAAGAACCACGAAAAGATCTTGTATTTTAAGATAAAATCTTGATCTATTAAAGAAAAAACTTCTTGCTCGCTGAAATATGTTCATTTGCTGAAAACTAACAAAACCACGAAAAGTTCTTGTATTTGAAGATAAAATCTTTCTGCATGGAAGGAGAATGATCCAGCTGACTGAAATAAGTTCATCAGATGAAAACCAACAAAAATTGACAAGAACCACGAAAAGATCTTGTAGTTTCAGATAAAATCTGGATCTATTAAAGAAAAAACTTCTTGCTCGCTGAAATATGTTCATTTGCTGAAAACTAACAAAACCACGAAAAGTTCTTGTATTTGAAGATAAAATCTTTTTGCATGGAAGGAGAATGATCCAGCTGACTGAAATAAGTTCATTCGATGAAAACCAACAAAAATTGACAAGAACCACGAAAAGTTCTTGTATTTTAAGATAAAATCTTGATCTATTAAAGAAAAAACTTCTTGCTCGCTGAAATATGTTCATTTGCTGAAAACTAACAAAACCACGAAAAGTTCTTGTATTTGAAGATAAAATCTTTTTGCATGGAAGGAGAATGATCCAGCTGACTGAAATAAGTTCATTCGATGAAAACCAACAAAAATTGACAAGAACCACGAAAAGATCTTGTATTTTAAGATAAAATCTTGATCTATTAAAGAAAAAACTTCTTGCTCGCTGAAATATGTTCATTTGCTGAAAACTAACAAAACCACGAAAAATTCTTGTATTTGAAGATAAAATCTTTTTGCATTAAAGAAGAAAGATCTCGCTGAGTGAAATAAGTTCATTTGATGAAAACCAACAAAAATTGACAAGAACCACGAAAAGATCTTGTATTTTAAGATAAAATCTTGATCTATTAAAGAAAAAACTTCTTGCTCGCTGAAATATGTTCATTTGCTGAAAACTAACAAAACCACGAAAAGTTCTTGTATTTGAAGATAAAATCTTTTTGCATGGAAGGAGAATGATCCAGCTGACTGAAATAAGTTCATTCGATGAAAACCAACAAAAATTGACAAGAACCACGAAAAGTTCTTGTATTTTAAGATAAAATCTTATGCTATTAAAGAAAAAACTTCTTGCTCGCTGAAATATGTTCATTTGCTGAAAACTAACAAAACCACGAAAAGTTCTTGTATTTGAAGATAAAATCTTTCTGCATGGAAGGAGAATGATCCAGCTGACTGAAATAAGTTCATCAGATGAAAACCAACAAAAATTGACAAGAACCACGAAAAGATCTTGTAGTTTCAGATAAAATCTGGATCTATTAAAGAAAAAACTTCTTGCTCGCTGAAATATGTTCATTTGCTGAAAACTAACAAAACCACGAAAAGTTCTTGTATTTGAAGATAAAATCTTTTTGCATTAAAGAAGAAAGATCTCGCTGAGTGAAATAAGTTCATTTGATGAAAACCAACAAAAATTGACAAGAACCACGAAAAGATCTTGTATTTTAAGATAAAATCTTGATCTATTAAAGAAAAAACTTCTTGCTCGCTGAAATATGTTCATTTGCTGAAAACTAACAAAACCACGAAAAGTTCTTGTATTTGAAGATAAAATCTTTTTGCATTAAAGAAGAAAGATCTAGCTGAGTGAAATAAGTTCATTAGATGAAAACCAACAAAAATTGACAAGAACCACGAAAAGATCTTGTATTTTAAGATAAAATCTTGATCTATCAAAGAAAAAACTTCTTGCTCGCTGAAATATGTTCATTTGCTGAAAACTAACAAAACCACGAAAAGTTCTTCTATTTGAAGATAAAATCTTTTTGCATGGAAGGAGAATGATCCAGCTGACTGAAATAAGTTCATTCGATGAAAACCAACAAAAATTGACAAGAACCACGAAAAGTTCTTGTATTTTAAGATAAAATCTTGATCTATTAAAGAAAAAACTTCTTGCTCGCTGAAATATGTTCATTTGCTGAAAACTAACAAAACCACGAAAAGTTCTTGTATTTGAAGATAAAATCTTTTTGCATGGAAGGAGAATGATCCAGCTGACTGAAATAAGTTCATTCGATGAAAACCAACAAAAATTGACAAGAACCACGAAAAGATCTTGTATTTTAAGATAAAATCTTGATCTATTAAAGAAAAAACTTCTTGCTCGCTGAAATATGTTCATTTGCTGAAAACTAACAAAACCACGAAAAATTCTTGTATTTGAAGATAAAATCTTTTTGCATTAAAGAAGAAAGATCTCGCTGAGTGAAATAAGTTCATTTGATGAAAACCAACAAAAATTGACAAGAACCACGAAAAGATCTTGTATTTTAAGATAAAATCTTGATCTATTAAAGAAAAAACTTCTTGCTCGCTGAAATATGTTCATTTGCTGAAAACTAACAAAACCACGAAAAGTTCTTGTATTTGAAGATAAAATCTTTTTGCATGGAAGGAGAATGATCCAGCTGACTGAAATAAGTTCATTCGATGAAAACCAACAAAAATTGACAAGAACCACGAAAAGTTCTTGTATTTTAAGATAAAATCTTATGCTATTAAAGAAAAAACTTCTTGCTCGCTGAAATATGTTCATTTGCTGAAAACTAACAAAACCACGAAAAGTTCTTGTATTTGAAGATAAAATCTTTCTGCATGGAAGGAGAATGATCCAGCTGACTGAAATAAGTTCATCAGATGAAAACCAACAAAAATTGACAAGAACCACGAAAAGATCTTGTAGTTTCAGATAAAATCTGGATCTATTAAAGAAAAAACTTCTTGCTCGCTGAAATATGTTCATTTGCTGAAAACTAACAAAACCACGAAAAGTTCTTGTATTTGAAGATAAAATCTTTTTGCATTAAAGAAGAAAGATCTCGCTGAGTGAAATAAGTTCATTTGATGAAAACCAACAAAAATTGACAAGAACCACGAAAAGATCTTGTATTTTAAGATAAAATCTTGATCTATTAAAGAAAAAACTTCTTGCTCGCTGAAATATGTTCATTTGCTGAAAACTAACAAAACCACGAAAAGTTCTTGTATTTGAAGATAAAATCTTTTTGCATGGAAGGAGAATGATCCAGCTGACTGAAATCAGTTCATTCGATGAAAACCAACAAAAATTGACAAGAACCACGAAAAGATCTTGTATTTTAAGATAAAATCTTGATCTATTAAAGAAAAAACTTCTTGCTCGCTGAAATATGTTCATTTGCTGAAAACTAACAAAACCACGAAAAGTTCTTGTATTTGAAGATAAAATCTTTTTGCATGGAAGGAGAATGATCCAGCTGACTGAAATAAGTTCATTTGATGAAAACCAACAAAAATTGACAAGAACCACGAAAAGATCTTGTATTTTAAGATAAAATCTTGATCTATTAAAGAAAAAACTTCTTGCTCGCTGAAATATGTTCATTTGCTGAAAACTAACAAAACCACGAAAAGTTCTTGTATTTGAAGATAAAATCTTTTTGCATTAAAGAAGAAAGATCTAGCTGAGTGAAATAAGTTCATTAGATGAAAACCAACAAAAATTGACAAGAACCACGAAAAGATCTTGTATTTTAAGATAAAATCTTGATCTATTAAAGAAAAAACTTCTTGCTCGCTGAAATATGTTCATTTGCTGAAAACGAACAAAACCACAAAAAGTTCTTGTATTTGAAGATAAAATCTTTTTGCATGGAACGAGAATGCTCTAGCTGACTGAAATAAGTTTCTTAGATGAAAACCAACAAAAATTGACCAGAACCACGAAAAGGTCTTGTATTTTAAGATAAAATCTTGTTCTTTTAAAGAAAAAACTTCTTGCTCGCTGAAATATGTTCATTTGCTGAAAACTAACAAAACCACAAAAAATTCTTGTATTTGAAGATAAAATCTTTTTTCATTAAAGAAGAAAGATCTCGCTGAGTGAAATAAGTTCATTTGATGAAAACCAACAAAAATTGACAAGAACCACGAAAAGATCTTGTATTTTAAGATAAAATCTTGATCTATTAAAGAAAAAACTTCTTGCTCGCTGAAATATGTTAATTTGCTGAAAACTAACAAAACCACGAAAAGTTCTTGTATTTGAAGATAAAATCTTTTTGCATGGAAGGAGAATGATCCAGCTGACTGAAATAAGTTCATTCGATGAAAACCAACAAAAATTGACAAGAACCACGAAAAGATCTTGTATTTTAAGATAAAATCTTGATCTATTAAAGAAAAAACTTCTTGCTCGCTGAAATATGTTCATTTGCTGAAAACTAACAAAACCACGAAAAATTCTTGTATTTGAAGATAAAATCTTTTTGCATTAAAGAAGAAAGATCTCGCTGAGTGAAATAAGTTCATTTGATGAAAACCAACAAAAATTGACAAGAACCACGAAAAGATCTTGTATTTTAAGATAAAATCTTGATCTATTAAAGAAAAAACTTCTTGCTCGCTGAAATATGTTAATTTGCTGAAAACTAACAAAACCACGAAAAGTTCTTGTATTTGAAGATAAAATCTTTTTGCATGGAAGGAGAATGATCCAGCTGACTGAAATAAGTTCATTCGATGAAAACCAACAAAAATTGACAAGAACCACGAAAAGATCTTGTATTTTAAGATAAAATCTTGATCTATTAAAGAAAAAACTTCTTGCTCGCTGAAATATGTTCATTTGCTGAAAACTAACAAAACCACGAAAAGTTCTTGTATTTGAAGATAAAATCTTTTTGCATGGAAGGAGAATGATCCAGCTGACTGAAATAAGTTCATTCGATGAAAACCAACAAAAATTGACAAGAACCACGAAAAGTTCTTGTATTTTAAGATAAAATCTTATGCTATTAAAGAAAAAACTTCTTGCTCGCTGAAATATGTTCATTTGCTGAAAACTAACAAAACCACGAAAAGTTCTTGTATTTGAAGATAAAATCTTTCTGCATGGAAGGAGAATGATCCAGCTGACTGAAATAAGTTCATCAGATGAAAACCAACAAAAATTGACAAGAACCACGAAAAGATCTTGTAGTTTCAGATAAAATCTGGATCTATTAAAGAAAAAACTTCTTGCTCGCTGAAATATGTTCATTTGCTGAAAACTAACAAAACCACGAAAAGTTCTTGTATTTGAAGATAAAATCTTTTTGCATTAAAGAAGAAAGATCTCGCTGAGTGAAATAAGTTCATTTGATGAAAACCAACAAAAATTGACAAGAACCACGAAAAGATCTTGTATTTTAAGATAAAATCTTGATCTATTAAAGAAAAAACTTCTTGCTCGCTGAAATATGTTCATTTGCTGAAAACTAACAAAACCACGAAAAGTTCTTGTATTTGAAGATAAAATCTTTTTGCATGGAAGGAGAATGATCCAGCTGACTGAAATCAGTTCATTCGATGAAAACCAACAAAAATTGACAAGAACCACGAAAAGATCTTGTATTTTAAGATAAAATCTTGATCTATTAAAGAAAAAACTTCTTGCTCGCTGAAATATGTTCATTTGCTGAAAACTAACAAAACCACGAAAAGTTCTTGTATTTGAAGATAAAATCTTTTTGCATGGAAGGAGAATGATCCAGCTGACTGAAATAAGTTCATTTGATGAAAACCAACAAAAATTGACAAGAACCACGAAAAGATCTTGTATTTTAAGATAAAATCTTGATCTATTAAAGAAAAAACTTCTTGCTCGCTGAAATATGTTCATTTGCTGAAAACTAACAAAACCACGAAAAGTTCTTGTATTTGAAGATAAAATCTTTTTGCATTAAAGAAGAAAGATCTAGCTGAGTGAAATAAGTTCATTAGATGAAAACCAACAAAAATTGACAAGAACCACGAAAAGATCTTGTATTTTAAGATAAAATCTTGATCTATTAAAGAAAAAACTTCTTGCTCGCTGAAATATGTTCATTTGCTGAAAACGAACAAAACCACAAAAAGTTCTTGTATTTGAAGATAAAATCTTTTTGCATGGAACGAGAATGCTCTAGCTGACTGAAATAAGTTTCTTAGATGAAAACCAACAAAAATTGACCAGAACCACGAAAAGGTCTTGTATTTTAAGATAAAATCTTGTTCTTTTAAAGAAAAAACTTCTTGCTCGCTGAAATATGTTCATTTGCTGAAAACTAACAAAACCACAAAAAATTCTTGTATTTGAAGATAAAATCTTTTTTCATTAAAGAAGAAAGATCTCGCTGAGTGAAATAAGTTCATTTGATGAAAACCAACAAAAATTGACAAGAACCACGAAAAGATCTTGTATTTTAAGATAAAATCTTGATCTATTAAAGAAAAAACTTCTTGCTCGCTGAAATATGTTAATTTGCTGAAAACTAACAAAACCACGAAAAGTTCTTGTATTTGAAGATAAAATCTTTTTGCATGGAAGGAGAATGATCCAGCTGACTGAAATAAGTTCATTCGATGAAAACCAACAAAAATTGACAAGAACCACGAAAAGATCTTGTATTTTAAGATAAAATCTTGATCTATTAAAGAAAAAACTTCTTGCTCGCTGAAATATGTTCATTTGCTGAAAACTAACAAAACCACGAAAAATTCTTGTATTTGAAGATAAAATCTTTTTGCATTAAAGAAGAAAGATCTCGCTGAGTGAAATAAGTTCATTTGATGAAAACCAACAAAAATTGACAAGAACCACGAAAAGATCTTGTATTTTAAGATAAAATCTTGATCTATTAAAGAAAAAACTTCTTGCTCGCTGAAATATGTTCATTTGCTGAAAACTAACAAAACCACGAAAAGTTCTTCTATTTGAAGATAAAATCTTTTTGCATGGAAGGAGAATGATCCAGCTGACTGAAATAAGTTCATTCGATGAAAACCAACAAAAATTGACAAGAACCACGAAAAGTTCTTGTATTTTAAGATAAAATCTTATGCTATTAAAGAAAAAACTTCTTGCTCGCTGAAATATGTTCATTTGCTGAAAACTAACAAAACCACGAAAAGTTCTTGTATTTGAAGATAAAATCTTTCTGCATGGAAGGAGAATGATCCAGCTGACTGAAATAAGTTCATCAGATGAAAACCAACAAAAATTGACAAGAACCACGAAAAGATCTTGTAGTTTCAGATAAAATCTGGATCTATTAAAGAAAAAACTTCTTGCTCGCTGAAATATGTTCATTTGCTGAAAACTAACAAAACCACGAAAAGTTCTTGTATTTGAAGATAAAATCTTTTTGCATTAAAGAAGAAAGATCTCGCTGAGTGAAATAAGTTCATTTGATGAAAACCAACAAAAATTGACAAGAACCACGAAAAGATCTTGTAGTTTAAGATAAAATCTTGATCTATTAAAGAAAAAACTTCTTGCTCGCTGAAATATGTTCATTTGCTGAAAACTAACAAAACCACGAAAAGTTCTTGTATTTGAAGATAAAATCTTTTTGCATGGAAGGAGAATGATCCAGCTGACTGAAATAAGTTCATTCGATGAAAACCAACAAAAATTGACAAGAACCACGAAAAGTTCTTGTATTTTAAGATAAAATTTTATGCTATTAAAGAAAAAACTTCTTGCTCGCTGAAATATGTTCATTTGCTCAAAACTAACAAAACCACGAAAAGTTCTTGTATTTGAAGATAAAATCTTTCTGCATGGAAGGAGAAAGATCCAGCTGACTGAAATAAGTTCATCAGATGAAAACCAACAAAAATTGACAAGAACCACGAAAAGATCTTGTATTTTAAGATAAAATCTTGATCTATTAAAGAAAAAACTTCTTGCTCGCTGAAATATGTTCATTTGCTGAAAACTAACAAAACCACGAAAAGTTCTTGTATTTGAAGATAAAATCTTTTTGCATGGAAGGAGAATAATCCAGCTGACTGAAATCAGTTCATTCGATGAAAACCAACAAAAATTGACAAGAACCACGAAAAGATCTTGTATTTTAAGATAAAATCTTGATCTATTAAAGAAAAAACTTCTTGCTCGCTGAAATATGTTCATTTGCTGAAAACTAACAAAACCACGAAAAGTTCTTGTATTTGAAGATAAAATATTTTTGCATTAAAGAAGAAAGATCTCGCTGAGTGAAATAAGTTCATTCGATGAAAACCAACAAAAATTGACAAGAACCACGAAAAGTTCTTGTATTTTAAGATAAAATCTTATGCTATTAAAGAAAAAACTTCTTGCTCGCTGAAATATGTTCATTTGCTCAAAACTAACAAAACCACGAAAAGTTCTTGTATTTGAAGATAAAATCTTTCTGCATGGAAGGAGAATGATCCAGCTGACTGAAATAAGTTCATCAGATGAAAACCAACAAAAATTGACAAGAACCACGAAAAGATCTTGTATTTTAAGATAAAATCTTGATCTATTAAAGAAAAAACTTCTTGCTCGCTGAAATATGTTCATTTGCTGAAAACTAACAAAACCACGAAAAGTTCTTGTATTTGAAGATAAAATCTTTTTGCATTAAAGAAGAAAGATCTGGCTGAGTGAAATAAGTTCATTAGATGAAAACCAACAAAAATTGACAAGAACCACGAAAAGATCTTGTATTTTAAGATAAAATCTTAATCTATTAAAGAAAAAACTTCTTGCTCGCTGAAATATGTTCATTTGCTGAAAACTAACAAAACCACGAAAAGTTCTTATATTTGAAGATAAAATCTTTTTGCATTAAAGAAGAAAGATCTCGCTGAGTGAAATAAGTTCATTTGATGAAAACCAACAAAAATTGACAAGAACCACGAAAAGATCTTGTATTTTAAGATAAAATCTTGATCTATTAAAGAAAAAACTTCTTGCTCGCTGAAATATGTTCATTTGCTGAAAACTAACAAAACCACGAAAAATTCTTGTATTTGAAGATAAAATCTTTTTGCATTAAAGAAGAAAGATCTCGCTGAGTGAAATAAGTTCATTTGATGAAAACCAACAAAAATTGACAAGAACCACGAAAAGATCTTGTATTTTAAGATAAAATCTTGATCTATTAAAGAAAAAACTTCTTGCTCGCTGAAATATGTTCATTTGCTGAAAACTAACAAAACCACGAAAAGTTCTTGTATTTGAAGATAAAATCTTTTTGCATGGAAGGAGAATGATCCAGCTGACTGAAATAAGTTCATTCGATGAAAACCAACAAAAATTGACGAGAACCACGAAAAGTTCTTGTATTTTAAGATAAAATCTTATGCTATTAAAGAAAAAACTTCTTGCTCGCTGAAATATGTTCATTTGCTGAAAACTAACAAAACCACGAAAAGTTCTTGTATTTGAAGATAAAATCTTTCTGCATGGAAGGAGAATGATCCAGCTGACTGAAATAAGTTCATCAGATGAAAACCAACAAAAATTGACAAGAACCACGAAAAGATCTTGTAGTTTAAGATAAAATCTTGATCTATTAAAGAAAAAACTTCTTGCTCGCTGAAATATGTTCATTTGCTGAAAACTAACAAAACCACGAAAATCTTTTTGCATGGAAGGAGAATGATCCAGCTGACTGAAATATGTTCATTCGATGAAAACCAACAAAAAATGACAGGAACCACGAAAAGTTCTTGTATTTTTAGATAAAATCTTGATCTATCAAAGAAAAAACTTCTTGCTCGCTGAAATATGTTCATTTGCTGAAAACTAACAAAACCACGAAAAGTTCTTGTATTTGAAGATAAAATCTTTCTGCATGGAAGGAGAATGATCCAGCTGACTGAAATAAGTTCATTCGATGAAAACCAACAAAAATTGACAGGAACCACGAAAAGTTCTTGTATTTTTAGATAAAATCTTCATCTATTAAAGAAAAAACTTCTGGCTCGCTGAAATATGTTCATTTGCTGAAAACTGACAAAACCACGAAAAGTTCTTGTATTTGAAGATAAAATCTTTTTGCATGGAAGGAGAAAGTTCTCGCTGAGTGAAATAAGTTCATTTGATGAAAACCAACAAAAATTGACAAGAACCACGAAAAGTTCTTGTATTTTAAGATAAAATCTTGATCTATCAAAGAAAAAACTTCTTGCTCGCTGAAATATGTTCATTTGCTGAAAACGAACAAAACCACGAAAAGTTCTTGTATTTGAAGATAAAACCTTTTTGCATGAAAGAAGAAAGATCTCGCTGAGTGAAATAATTTCATTTGATGAAAACCAACAAAAATTGACAAGAACCACGAAAAGTTCTTGTATTTTTAGATAAAATCTTAATCTATTAAAGAAAAAACTTCTTGCTCGCTGAAATATGTTCATTTGCTGAAAACTAACAAAACCACGAAAAATTCTTGTATTTGAAGATAAAATCTTTTTGCATTAAAGAAGAAAGATCTCGCTGAGTGAAATAAGTTCATTTGATGAAAACCAACAAAAATTGACAAGAACCACGAAAAGATCTTGTATTTTAAGATAAAATCTTGATCTATTAAAGAAAAAACTTCTTGCTCGCTGAAATATGTTCATTTGCTGAAAACTAACAAAACCACGAAAAGTTCTTGTATTTGAAGATAAAATCTTTTTGCATGGAAGGAGAATGATCCAGCTGACTGAAATAAGTTCATTCGATGAAAACCAACAAAAATTGACAAGAACCACGAAAAGTTCTTGTATTTTAAGATAAAATCTTATGCTATTAAAGAAAAAACTTCTTGCTCGCTGAAATATGTTCATTTGCTGAAAACTAACAAAACCACGAAAAGTTCTTGTATTTGAAGATAAAATCTTTCTGCATGGAAGGAGAATGATCCAGCTGACTGAAATAAGTTCATCAGATGAAAACCAACAAAAATTGACAAGAACCACGAAAAGATCTTGTAGTTTAAGATAAAATCTTGATCTATTAAAGAAAAAACTTCTTGCTCGCTGAAATATGTTCATTTGCTGAAAACTAACAAAACCACGAAAATCTTTTTGCATGGAAGGAGAATGATCCAGCTGACTGAAATATGTTCATTCGATGAAAACCAACAAAAAATGACAGGAACCACGAAAAGTTCTTGTATTTTTAGATAAAATCTTGATCTATCAAAGAAAAAACTTCTTGCTCGCTGAAATATGTTCATTTGCTGAAAACTAACAAAACCACGAAAAGTTCTTGTATTTGAAGATAAAATCTTTCTGCATGGAAGGAGAATGATCCAGCTGACTGAAATAAGTTCATTCGATGAAAACCAACAAAAATTGACAGGAACCACGAAAAGTTCTTGTATTTTTAGATAAAATCTTCATCTATTAAAGAAAAAACTTCTGGCTCGCTGAAATATGTTCATTTGCTGAAAACTGACAAAACCACGAAAAGTTCTTGTATTTGAAGATAAAATCTTTTTGCATGGAAGGAGAAAGTTCTCGCTGAGTGAAATAAGTTCATTTGATGAAAACCAACAAAAATTGACAAGAACCACGAAAAGTTCTTGTATTTTAAGATAAAATCTTGATCTATCAAAGAAAAAACATCTTGCTCGCTGAAATATGTTCATTTGCTGAAAACGAACAAAACCACGAAAAGTTCTTGTATTTGAAGATAAAACCTTTTTGCATGAAAGAAGAAAGATCTCGCTGAGTGAAATAATTTCATTTGATGAAAACCAACAAAAATTGACAAGAACCACGAAAAGTTCTTGTATTTTTAGATAAAATCTTAATCTATTAAAGAAAAAACTTCTTGCTCGCTGAAATATGTTAATTTGCTGAAAACTAACAAAACCACGAAAAGTTCTTCTATTGGAAGATAAAATCCTTTTGCATGGAAGGAGAATGATCCAGCTGACTGAAATAAGTTCATCAGATGAAAACCAACAAAAATTGACAAGAACCACGAAAAGATCTTGTATTTTAAGATAAAATCTTGATCTATTAAAGAAAAAACTTCTTGCTCGCTGAAATATGTTCATTTGCTGAAAACTAACAAAACCACGAAAAGTTCTTGTATTTGAAGATAAAATCTTTCTGCATGGAAGGAGAATGATCCAGCTGACTGAAATAAGTTCATCAGATGAAAACCAACAAAAATTGACAAGAACCACGAAAAGTTCTTGTATTTTTAGATAAAATCTTAATCTATTAAAGAAAAAACTTCTTGCTCGCTGAAATATGTTAATTTGCTGAAAACTAACAAAACCACGAAAAGTTCTTCTATTGGAAGATAAAATCCTTTTGCATGGAAGGAGAATGATCCAGCTGACTGAAATAAGTTCATCAGATGAAAACCAACAAAAATTGACAAGAACCACGAAAAGTTCTTGTATTTTTAGATAAAATCTTAATCTATTAAAGAAAAAACTTCTTGCTCGCTGAAATATGTTAATTTGCTGAAAACTAACAAAACCACGAAAAGTTCTTCTATTGGAAGATAAAATCCTTTTGCATGGAAGGAGAATGATACAGCTGACTGAAATAAGTTCATTAGATGAAAACCAACAAAAATTGACAAGAACCACGAAAAGATCTTGTATTTTAAGATAAAATCTTGATCTATTAAAGAAAAAACTTCTTGCTCGCTGAAATATGTTCATTTGCTGAAAACTAACAAAACCACGAAAAGTTCTTGTATTTGAAGATAAAATCTTTTTGCATGGAAGGAGAATGATCCAGCTGACTGAAATCAGTTCATTCGATGAAAACCAACAAAAATTGACAAGAACCACGAAAAGTTCTTGTATTTTAAGATAAAATCTTATGCTATTAAAGAAAAAACTTCTTGCTCGCTGAAATATGTTCATTTGCTGAAAACTAACAAAACCACGAAAAGTTCTTGCATTTGAAGATAAAATCTTTCTGCAAGGAAGGAGAATGATCCAGCTGACTGAAATAAGTTCATCAGATGAAAACCAACAAAAATTGACAAGAACCACGAAAAGATCATGTATTTTAAGATAAAATCTTGATCTATCAAAGAAAAAACATCTTGCTCGCTGAAATATGTTAATTTGCTGAAAACTAACAAAACCACGAAATGTTCTTGTATTTGAAGATAAAATCTTTTTGCATGGAAGGAGAATGATCCAGCTGACTGAAATAAGTTCATTAGATGAAAACCAACAAAAATTGACAAGATCCACGAAAAGATCTTGTATTTTAAGATAAAATCTTGATCTATTAAAGAAAAAACTTCTAGCTCGCTGAAATATGTTCATTTGCTGAAAACTAACAAAACCACGAAAAGTTCTTGCATTTGAAGTTAAATCTTTCTGCATGGAAGGAGAATGATCCAGCTGACTGAAATAAGTTCATCAGATGAAAACCAACAAAAATTGACAAGAACCACGAAAAGATCTTGTATTTTAAGATAAAATCTTGATCTATTAAAGAAAAAACTTCTTGCTCGCTGAAATATGCTCATTTGCTTAAAACTCACAAAACCACAAAAAGTTCTTGTATTTGAAGATAAAATCTTTTTGCATTGAAGAAGAAAGATCTCGCTGACTGAAATAAGTTCATGAGATGAAAACCAAGAAAAATTGACAAGAACCACGAAAAGTTCTTGTATTTTTAGATAAAATCTTGATCTATCAAAGAAAAAACTTCTTGCTCGCTGAAATATGTTCATTTGCTGAAAACTAACAAAACCACGAAAAGTTCTTGTATTTGAAGATAAAATCTTTTTGCATGGAAGGAGAATGATCCAGCTGACTGAAATAAGTTCATTCGATGAAAACCAACAAAAATTGACAGGAACCACGAAAAGTTCTTGTATTTTTAGATAAAATCTTAATCTATTAAAGAAAAAACTTCTGGCTCGCTGAAATATGTTCATTTGCTGAAAACTAACAAAACCACGAAAAGTTCTTGTATTTGAAGATAAAATCTTTTTGCATGGAACGAGAATGATCCAGCTGACTGAAATAAGTTTCTCAGATGAAAACCAACAAGAATTGACCAGAACCACGAAAAGTTCTTGTATTTTAAGATAAAATCTTGATCTATTAAAGAAAAAACTTCTTGCTCGCTGAAATATGTTCATTTGCTGAAAACTAACAAAACTACGGAAAGTTCTTGTATTTGAAGATAAAATCTTTTTGCATGGAAGGAGAATGATCCAGCTGACTGAAATAAGTTCATTAGATGAAAACCAACAAAAATTGACAAGAACCACGAAAAGATCTTGTATTTTAAGATAAAATCTTGATCTATTAAAGAAAAAACTTCTTGCTCGCTGAAATATGTTCATTTGCTGAAAACTAACAAAACCACGAAAAGTTCTTGTATTTGAAGATAAAATCTTTTTGCATTAAAGAAGAAAGATCTAGCTGAGTGAAATAAGTTCATGAGATGAAAACCAACAAACATTGACAAGAACCACGAAAAGTTCTTGTATTTTAAGATAAAATCTTAATCTATTAAAGAAAAAACTTCTTGCTCGCTGAAATATGTTCATTTGCTGAAAACTAACAAAACTACGGAAAGTTCTTGTATTTGAAGATAAAATCTTTTTGCATGGAACGAGAATGATCCAGCTGACTGAAATAAGTTCATCAGATGAAAACCAACAAAAATTGACAAGAACCACGAAAAGATCTTGTATTTTAAGATAAAATCTTGATCTATTAAAGAAAAAACTTCTTGCTCGCTGAAATATGTTCATTTGCTGAAAACTAACAAAACCACGAAAAGGTCTTATATTTGAAGATAAAATCTTTTTGCATTAAAGAAGAAAGATCTCGCTGAGTGAAATAAGTTCACTTGATGAAAACCAACAAAAATTGACAAGAACCACGAAAAGATCTTGTATTTTAAGATAAAATCTTGATCTATTAAAGAAAAAACTTCTTGCTCGCTGAAATATGTTCATCTGCTGAAAACTAACAAAACCACAAAAAGTTCTTGTATTTGAAGATAAAATCTTTTTGCATGGAAGGAGAATGATCCAGCTGACTGAAATAAGTTCATTCGATGAAAACCAACAAAAATTGACAGGAACCACGAAAAGTTCTTGTATTTTTAGATAAAATCTTAATCTATTAAAGAAAAAACTTCTGGCTTGCTGAAATATGTTCATTTGCTGAAAACTAACAAAACAACGAAAAGTTCTTGTATTTGAAGATAAAATCTTTTTGCATGGAAGGAGAATGATCCAGCTGACTGAAATAAGTTCATTAGATGAAAACCAACAAAAATTGACAAGAACCACGAAAAGTTCTTGTATTTTTAGATAAAATCTTAATCTATTAAAGAAAAAACTTCTTGCTCCCTGAAATATGTTCATTTGCTGAAAACTAACAAAACCACGAAAAGTTCTTGTATTTGAAGATAAAATCTTTTTGCATGGAAGGAGAAAGTTCTCGCTGAGTGAAATAAGTTCATTCGATGAAAACCAACAAAAATTGACAAGAACCACGAAAAGTTCTTGTATTTTAAGATAAAATCTTGATCTATCAAAGAAAAAACTTCTTGCTCGCTGAAATATGTTCATTTGCTGAAAACGAACAAAACCACGAAAAGTTCTTGTATTTGAAGATAAAATCTTTTTGCATGAAAGAAGAAAGATCTCGCTGAGTGAAATAAGTTCATTTGATGAAAACCAACAAAAATTGACAAGAACCACGAAAAGATCTTGTATTTTAAGATAAAATCTTGATCTATTAAAGAAAAAACTTCTTGCTCGCTGAAATATGTTCATTTGCTGAAAACTAACAAAACTACGGAAAGTTCTTGTATTTGAAGATAAAATCTTTTTGCATGGAACGAGAATGATCCAGCTGACTGAAATAAGTTCATTAGATGAAAACCAACAAAAATTGACAAGAACCACGAAAAGTTCTTGTATTTTTAGATAAAATCTTATGCTATCAAAGAAAAAACTTCTTGCTCGCTGAAATATGTTCATTTGCTGAAAACTAACAAAACCACGAAAATCTTTTTGCATTAAAGAAGAAAGATCTCGCTGAGTGAAATAAGTTCACTTGATGAAAACCAACAAAAATTGACAAGAACCACGAAAAGATCTTGTATTTTAAGATAAAATCTTGATCTATTAAAGAAAAAACTTCTTGCTTGCTGAAATATGTTCATATGCTGAAAACTAACAAAACCACAAAAAGTTCTTGTATTTGAAGATAAAATCATTTTGCATGGAAGGAGAATGATCCAGCTGACTGAAATAAGTTCATTCGATGAAAACCAACAAAAATTGACAGGAACCACGAAAAGTTCTTGTATTTTTAGATAAAATCTTAATCTATTGAAGAAAAAACTTCTGGCTCGCTGAAATATGTTCATTTGCTGAAAACTAACAAAACCACGAAAAGTTCTTGTATTTGAAGATAAAATCTTTTTGCATGGAAGGAGAATGATCCAGCTGACTGAAATAAGTTCATTAGATGAAAACCAACAAAAATTGACCAGAACCACGAAAAGTTCTTGTATTTTAAGATAAAATCTTGATCTCTTAAAGAAAAAACTTCTTGCTCGCTGAAATATGTTCATTTGCTGAAAACTAACAAAACCACGAAAAATTCTTGTATTTGAAGATAAAATCTTTTTGCATTAAAGAAGAAAGATCTCGCTGAGTGAAATAAGTTCATTTGATGAAAACCAACAAAAATTGACAAGAACAACGAAAAGATCTTGTATTTTAAGATAAAATCTTGATCTATTAAAGAAAAAACTTCTTGCTCGCTGAAATATGTTCATTTGCTGAAAACTAACAAAACTACGGAAAGTTCTTGTATTTGAAGATAAAATCTTTTTGCATGGAACGAGAATGATCCAGCTGACTGAAATAAGTTCATTAGATGAAAACCAACAAAAATTGACAAGAACCACGAAAAGTTCTTGTATTTTTAGATAAAATCTTGATCTATTAAATAAAAAACTTCTTGCTCGCTGAAATATGTTCATTTGCTGAAAACTAACAAAACTACGGAAAGTTCTTGTATTTGAAGATAAAATCTTTTTGCATTAAAGAAGAAAGATCTAGCTGAGTGAAATAAGTTCATTAGATGAAAACCAACAAAAATTGACAAGAACCACGAAAAGTTCTTGTATTTTAAGATAAAATCTTAATCTATTAAAGAAAAAACTTCTTGCTCGCTGAAATATGTTCATTTGCTGAAAACTAACAAAACCACGAAAAGTTCTTGTATTTGAAGATAAAATCTTTTTGCATTAAAGAAGAAAGATCTCGCTGACTGAAATAAGTTCATGAGATGAAAACCAAGAAAAATTGACAAGAACCACGAAAAGTTCTTGTATTTTAAGATAAAATCTTATGCTATTAAAGAAAAAACTTCTTGCTCGCTGAAATATGTTCATTTGCTGAAAACTAACAAAACCACGAAATGTTCTTGTATTTGAAGATAAAATCTTTTTGCATGGAAGGAGAATGATCCAGCTGACTGAAATAAGTTCATTAGATGAAAACCAACAAAAATTGACAAGATCCACGAAAAGATCTTGTATTTTAAGATAAAATCTTGATCTATTAAAGAAAAAACTTCTTGCTCGCTGAAATATGTTCATTTGCTGAAAACTAACAAAACCACGAAAAGTTCTTGTATTTGAAGATAAAATCTTTTTGCATTAAAGAAGAAAGATCTCGCTGAGTGAAATAAGTTCATTCGATGAAAACCAACAAAAATTGACAAGAACCACGAAAAGTTCTTGTATTTTAAGATAAAATCTTATGCTATTAAAGAAAAAACTTCTTGCTCGCTGAAATATGTTCATTTGCTGAAAACTAACAAAACCACGAAAAGTTCTTGTATTTGAAGATAAAATCTTTCTGCATGGAAGGAGAATGATCCAGCTGACTGAAATAAGTTGATCAGATGAAAACCAACAAAAATTGACAAGAACCACGAAAAGATCTTGTATTTTAAGATAAAATCTTGATCGATTGAAGAAAAAACTTCTTGCTCGCTGAAATATGTTCATTTGCTGAAAACTAACAAAACCACGAAATGTTCTTGTATTTGAAGATAAAATCTTTTTGCATGGAAGGAGAATGATCCAGCTGACTGAAATAAGTTCATTAGATGAAAACCAACAAAAATTGACAAGATCCACGAAAAGATCTTGTATTTTAAGATAAAATCTTGATCTATTAAAGAAAAAACTTCTTGCTCGCTGAAATATGTTCATTTGCTGAAAAGTAACAAAACCACGAAAAGTTCTTGTATTTGAAGATAAAATCTTTTTGCATTAAAGAAGAAAGATCGAGCTGAGTGAAATAAGTTCATTCGATGAAAACCAACAAAAATTGACAAGAACCACAAAAAGTTCTTGTATTTTAAGATAAAATCTTAATCTATTAAAGAAAAAACTTCTTGCTCGCTGAAATATGTTCATTTGCTGAAAACTAACAAAACCACGAAAAGTTTTATATTTGAAGATAAAATCTTTTTGCGTTAAAGAAGAAAGATCTCGCTGAGTGAAATAAGTTCATTTGATGAAAACCAACAAAAATTGACAAGAACCACGAAAAGATCTTGTATTTTAAGATAAAATCTTGATCTATTAAAGAAAAAACTTCTTGCTCGCTGAAATATGTTCATTTGCTGAAAACTAACAAAACCACGAAAAGTTCTTGTATTTGAAGATAAAATCTTTTTGCATGGAAGGAGAATGATCCAGCTGACTGAAATAAGTTCATTCGATGAAAACCAACAAAAATTGACAAGAACCACGAAAAGATCATGTATTTTAAGATAAAATCTTGATCTATTAAAGAAAAAACATCTTGCTCGCTGAAATATGTTCATTTGCTGAAAACTAACAAAACCACGAAAAGTTCTTGTATTTGAAGATAAAATCTTTTTGCATTAAAGAAGAAAGATCTCGCTGAGTGAAATAAGTTCATTCGATGAAAACCAACAAAAATTGACAAGAACCACGAAAAGTTCTCGTATTTTAAGATAAAATCTTAATCTATTAAAGAAAAAACTTCTTGCTCGCTGAAATATGTTCATTTGCTGAAAACTAACAAAACCACGAAACGTTCTTATATTTGAAGATAAAATCTTTTTGCATTAAAGAAGAAAGATCTCGCTGAGTGAAATAAGTTCATTTGATGAAAACCAACAAAAATTGACAAGAACCACGAAAAGATCTTGTATTTTAAGATAAAATCTTGATCTATTAAAGAAAAAACTTCTTGCTCGCTGAAATATGTTCATTTGCTGAAAACTAACAAAACCACGAAAAGTTCTTGCATTTGAAGTTAAATCTTTCTGCATGGAAGGAGAATGATCCAGCTGACTGAAATAAGTTCATCAGATGAAAACCAACAAAAATTGACAAGAACCACGAAAAGATCTTGTATTTTAAGATAAAATCTTGATCTATTAAAGAAAAAACTTCTTGCTCGCTGAAATATGCTCATTTGCTTAAAACTAACAAAACCACAAAAAGTTCTTGTATTTGAAGATAAAATCTTTTTGCATTAAAGAAGAAAGATCTCGCTGACTGAAATAAGTTCATGAGATGAAAACCAAGAAAAATTGACAAGAACCACGAAAAGTTCTTGTATTTTAAGATAAAATCTTATGCTATTAAAGAAAAAACTTCTTGCTCGCTGAAATATGTTCATTTGCTGAAAACTAACAAAACCACGAAAAGTTCTTGTATTTGAAGATAAAATCTTTTTGCATGGAAGGAGAAAGTTCTCGCTGAGTGAAATAAGTTCATGAGATGAAAACCAACAAAAATTGACAAGAACCACGAAAAGTTCTTGTATTTTAAGATAAAATCTTATGCTATTAAAGAAAAAACTTCTTGCTCGCTGAAATATGTTCATTTGCTGAAAACTAACAAAACCACGAAAATCTTTTTGCATTAAAGAAGAAAGATCTCGCTGAGTGAAATAAGTTCACTTGATGAAAACCAACAAAAATTGACAAGAACCACGAAAAGATCTTGTATTTTAAGATAAAATCTTGATCTATTAAAGAAAAAACTTCTTGCTTGCTGAAATATGTTCATATGCTGAAAACTAACAAAACCACAAAAAGTTCTTGTATTTGAAGATAAAATCTTTTTGCATGGAAGGAGAATGATCCAGCTGACTGAAATAAGTTCATTCGATGAAAACCAACAAAAATTGACAGGAACCACGAAAAGTTCTTGTATTTTCAGATAAAATCTTGATCTATCAAAGAAAAAACTTCTTGCTCGCTGAAATATGTTCATTTGCTGAAAACTAACAAAACCACGAAAAGTTCTTGTATTTGAAGATACAATCTTTTTGCATGGAAGGAGAATGATCCAGCTGACTGAAATAAGTTCATTCGATGAAAACCAACAAAAATTGACAGGAACCACGAAAAGTTCTTGTATTTTTAGATAAAATCTTAATCTATTAAAGAAAAAACTTCTGGCTCGCTGAAATATGTTCATTTGCTGAAAACTAACAAAACCACGAAAAGTTCTTGTATTTGAAGATAAAATCTTTTTGCATGGAAGGAGAATGATCCAGCTGACTGAAATAAGTTCATTAGATGAAAACCAACAAAAATTGACAAGAACCACGAAAAGTTCTTGTATTTTTAGATAAAATCTTAATCTATTAAAGAAAAAACTTCTTGCTCGCTGAAATATGTTCATTTGCTGAAAACTAACAAAACCACGAAAAGTTCTTGTATTTGAAGATAAAATCTTTTTGCATGGAAGGAGAAAGTTCTCGCTGAGTGAAATAAGTTCATTTGATGAAAACCAACAAAAATTGACAAGAACCACGAAAAGTTCTTGTATTTTAAGATAAAATCTTGATCTATCAAAGAAAAAACTTCTTGCTCGCTGAAATATGTTCATTTGCTGAAAACTAACAAAACCACGAAAAGTTCTTGTATTTGAAGATAAAATCTTTTTGCATGAAAGAAGAAAGATCTCGCTGAGTGAAATAAGTTCATTTGATGAAAACCAACAAAAATTGACCAGAACCACGAAAAGTTCTTGTATTTTAAGATAAAATCTTGATCTATTAAAGAAAAAACTTCTTGCTCGCTGAAAAATGTTCATTTGCTGAAAACTAACAAAACTACGGAAAGTTCTTGTATTTGAAGATAAAATCTTTTTGCATGGAAGGAGAATGATCCAGCTGACTGAAATAAGTTCATTAGATGAAAACCAACAAAAATTGACAAGAACCACGAAAAGATCTTTTATTTTAAGATAAAATCTTGATCTATTAAAGAAAAAACTTCTTGCTCGCTGAAATATGTTCATTTGCTGAAAACTAACAAAACCACGAAAAGTTCTTGTATTTGAAGATAAAATCTTTTTGCATTAAAGAAGAAAGATCTAGCTGAGTGAAAAAAGTTCATTAGATGAAAACCAACAAACATTGACAAGAACCACGAAAAGTTCTTGTATTTTAAGATAAAATCTTAATCTATTAAAGAAAAAACTTCTTGCTCGCTGAAATATGTTCATTTGCTGAAAACTAACAAAACCACGAAAAGTTCTTGTATTTGAAGATAAAATCTTTTTGCATTAAAGAAGAAAGATCTCGCTGAGTGAAATAAGTTCACTTGATGAAAACCAACAAAAATTGACAAGAACCACGAAAAGATCTTGTATTTTAAGATAAAATCTTGATCTATTAAAGAAAAAACTTCTTGCTTGCTGAAATATGTTCATCTGCTGAAAACTAACAAAACCACAAAAAGTTCTTGTATTTGAAGATAAAATCTTTTTGCATGGAAGGAGAATGATCCAGCTGACTGAAATAAGTTCATTCGATGAAAACCAACAAAAATTGACAGGAACCACGAAAAGTTCTTGTATTTTTAGATAAAATCTTGATCTATCAAAGAAAAATCTTCTTGCTCGCTGAAATATGTTCATTTGCTGAAAACTAACAAAACCACGAAAAGTTCTTGTATTTGAAGATAAAATCTTTTTGCATTAAAGAAGAAAGATCTAGCTGAGTGAAAAAAGTTCATTAGATGAAAACCAACAAACATTGACAAGAACCACGAAAAGTTCTTGTATTTTAAGATAAAATCTTAATCTATTAAAGAAAAAACTTCTTGCTCGCTGAAATATGTTCATTTGCTGAAAACTAACAAAACCACGAAAAGTTCTTGTATTTGAAGATAAAATCTTTTTGCATTAAAGAAGAAAGATCTCGCTGAGTGAAATAAGTTCACTTGATGAAAACCAACAAAAATTGACAAGAACCACGAAAAGATCTTGTATTTTAAGATAAAATCTTGATCTATTAAAGAAAAAACTTCTTGCTTGCTGAAATATGTTCATCTGCTGAAAACTAACAAAACCACAAAAAGTTCTTGTATTTGAAGATAAAATCTTTTTGCATGGAAGGAGAATGATCCAGCTGACTGAAATAAGTTCATTCGATGAAAACCAACAAAAATTGACAGGAACCACGAAAAGTTCTTGTATTTTTAGATAAAATCTTGATCTATCAAAGAAAAATCTTCTTGCTCGCTGAAATATGTTCATTTGCTGAAAACTAACAAAACCACGAAAAGTTCTTGTATTTGAAGATAAAATCTTTTTGCATGGAAGGAGAATGATCCAGCTGACTGAAATAAGTTCATTCGATGAAAACCAACAAAAATTGACAAGAACCACGAAAAGTTCTTGTATTTTTAGATAAAATCTTAATCTATTAAAGAAAAAACTTCTTGCTCCCTGAAATATGTTCATTTGCTGAAAACTAACAAAACCACGAAAAGTTCTTGTATTTGAAGATAAAATCTTTTTGCATGGAAGGAGAAAGTTCTCGCTGAGTGAAATAAGTTCATTCGATGAAAACCAACAAAAATTGACAAGAACCACGAAAAGATCTTGTATTTTAAGATAAAATCTTGATCTATTAAAGAAAAAACTTCTTGCTCGCTGAAATATGTTCATTTGCTGAAAACTAACAAAACCACGAAAAGTTCTTGTATTTGAAGATAAAATCTTTTTGCATGGAACGAGAATGACCTAGCTGACTGAAATAAGTTTCTTAGATGAAAACCAACAAAAATTGACCAGAACAACGAAAAGATCTTGTATTTTAAGATAAAATCTTGATCTATTAAAGAAAAAACTTCTTGCTCGCTGAAATATGTTCATTTGCTGAAAACTAACAAAACTACGGAAAGTTCTTGTCTTTGAAGATAAAATCTTTTTGCATTAAAGAAGAAAGATCTCGCTGAGTGAAATAAGTTCACTTGATGAAAACCAACAAAAATTGACAAGAACCACGAAAAGATCTTGTATTTTAAGATAAAATCTTGATCTATTAAAGAAAAAACTTCTTGCTTGCTGAAATATGTTCATATGCTGAAAACTAACAAAACCACAAAAAGTTCTTGTATTTGAAGATAAAATCTTTTTGCATGGAAGGAGAATGATCCAGCTGACTGAAATAAGTTCATTAGATGAAAACCAACAAAAATTGACAAGAACCACGAAAAGTTCTTGTGTTTTTAGATAAAATCTTAATCTATTAAAGAAAAAACTTCTTGCTCGCTGAAATATGTTCATTTGCTGAAAACTAACAAAACCACGAAAAGTTCTTGTATTTGAAGATAAAATCTTTTTGCATGGAAGGAGAAAGTTCTCGCTGAGTGAAATAAGTTCATTTGATGAAAACCAACAAAAATTGACAAGAACCACGAAAAGTTCTTGTATTTTAAGATAAAATCTTGATCTATCAAAGAAAAAACTTCTTGCTCGCTGAAATATGTTCATTTGCTGAAAACTAGCAAAACCACGAAAAGTTCTTGTATTTGAAGATAAAATCTTTTTGCATGAAAGAAGAAAGATCTCGCTGAGTGAAATAAGTTCATTTGATGAAAACCAACAAAAATTGACAAGAAACACGAAAAGATCTTGTATTTTAAGATAAAATCTTGATCTATTAAAGAAAAAACTTCTTGCTCGCTGAAATATGTTCATTTGCTGAAAACTAACAAAACCACGAAAAGTTCTTGTATTTGAAGATAAAATCTTTTTGCATGGAACGAGAATGATCTAGCTGACTGAAATAAGTTTCTTAGATGAAAACCAACAAAGATTGACCAGAACCACGAAAAGTTCTTGTATTTTAAGATAAAATCTTGATCTCTTAAAGAAAAAACTTCTTGCTCGCTGAAATATGTTCATTTGCTGAAAACTAACAAAACCACGAAAAATTCTTGTATTTGAAGATAAAATCTTTTTGCATTAAAGAAGAAAGATCTCGCTGAGTGAAATAAGTTCATTTGATGAAAACCAACAAAAATTGACAAGAACAACGAAAAGATCTTGTATTTTAAGATAAAATCTTGATCTATTAAAGAAAAAACTTCTTGCTCGCTGAAATATGTTCATTTGCTGAAAACTAACAAAACTACGGAAAGTTCTTGTATTTGAAGATAAAATCTTTTTGCATGGAAGGAGAATGATCCAGCTGACTGAAATAAGTTCATTAGATGAAAACCAACAAAAATTGACAAGAACCACGAAAAGTTCTTGTATTTTTAGATAAAATCTTGATCTATTAAAGAAAAAACTTCTTGCTCGCTGAAATATGTTCATTTGCTGAAAACTAACAAAACTACGGAAAGTTCTTGTATTTGAAGATAAAATCTTTTTGCATTAAAGAAGAAAGATCTAGCTGAGTGAAATAAGTTCATTAGATGAAAACCAACAAAAATTGACAAGAACCACGAAAAGTTCTTGTATTTTAAGATAAAATCTTAATCTATTAAAGAAAAAACTTCTTGCTCGCTGAAATATGTTCATTTGCTGAAAACTAACAAAACCACGAAAATCTTTTTGCATTAAAGAAGAAAGATCTCGCTGAGTGAAATAAGTTCACTTGATGAAAACCAACAAAAATTGACAAGAACCACGAAAAGATCTTGTATTTTAAGATAAAATCTTGATCTATTAAAGAAAAAACTTCTTGCTTGCTGAAAGATGTTCATATGCTGAAAACTAACAAAACCACAAAAAGTTCTTGTATTTGAAGATAAAATCTTTTTGCATGGAAGGAGAATGATCCAGCTGACTGAAATAAGTTCATTCGATGAAAACCAACAAAAATTGACAGGAACCACGAAAAGTTCTTGTATTTTTAGATAAAATCTTGATCTATCAAAGAAAGAACTTCTTGCTCGCTGAAATATGTTCATTTGCTGAAAACCAACAATAGCACGAAAAGTTCTTGTATTTGAAGATAAAATCTTTTTGCATGGAAGGAGAATGATCCAGCTGACTGAAATAAGTTCATTCGATGAAAACCAACAAAAATTGACAGGAACCACGAAAAGTTCTTGTATTTTTAGATAAAATCTTAATCTATTAAAGAAAAAACTTCTGGCTCGCTGAAATATGTTCATTTGCTGAAAACTAACAAAACCACGAAAAGTTCTTGTATTTGAAGATAAAATCTTTTTGCATGGAAGGAGAATGATCCAGCTGACTGAAATAAGTTCATTAGATGAAAACCAACAAAAATTGACAAGAACCACGAAAAGTTCTTGTATTTTTAGATAAAATCTTAATCTATTAAAGAAAAAACTTCTTGCTCGCTGAAATATGTTCATTTGCTGAAAACTAACAAAACCACGAAAAGTTCTTGTATTTGAAGATAAAATCTTTTTGCATGAAAGAAGAAAGATCTCGCTGAGTGAAATAAGTTCATTTGATGAAAACCAACAAAAATTGACAAGAACCACGAAAAGATCTTGTATTTTAAGATAAAATATTGATCTATTAAAGAAAAAACTTCTTGCTCGCTGAAATATGTTCATTTGCTGAAAACTAACAAAACCACGAAAAGTTCTTGTATTTGAAGATAAAATCTTTTTGCATGGAACGAGAATGATCCAGCTGACTGAAATAAGTTTCTTGGATGAAAACCAACAAAAATTGACCAGAACCACGAAAAGTTCTTGTATTTTAAGATAAAATCTTGATCTCTTAAAGAAAAAACTTCTTGCTCGCTGAAATATGTTCATTTGCTGAAAACTAACAAAACTACGGAAAGTTCTTGTATTTGAAGATAAAATCTTTTTGCATGGAACGAGAATGATCCAGCTGACTGAAATAAGTTCATTAGATGAAAACCAACAAAAATTGACAAGAACCACGAAAAGTTCTTGTATTTTTAGATAAAATCTTGATCTATTAAAGAAAAAACTTCTTGCTCGCTGAAATATGTTCATTTGCTGAAAACTAACAAAACTACGGAAAGTTCTTGTATTTGAAGATAAAATCGTTTTGCATGGAATGAGAATGATCCAGCTGACTGAAATAAGGTCATTAGATGAAAACCAACAAAAATTGACAAGAACCACGAAAAGATCTTGTATTTTAAGATAAAATCTTGATCTATTAAAGAAAAAACTTCTTGCTCGCTGAAATATGTTCATTTGCTGAAAACTAACAAAACCACGAAAAGTTCTTGTATTTGAAGATAAAATCTTTTTGCATGGAACGAGAATGATCCAGCTGACTGAAATAAGTTTCTTGGATGAAAACCAACAAAAATTGACCAGAACCACGAAAAGTTCTTGTATTTTAAGATAAAATCTTGATCTCTTAAAGAAAAAACTTCTTGCTCGCTGAAATATGTTCATTTGCTGAAAACTAACAAAACTACGGAAAGTTCTTGTATTTGAAGATAAAATCTTTTTGCATTAAAGAAGAAAGATCTCGCTGACTGAAATAAGTTCATTAGATGAAAAGCAAGAAAAATTGACAAAAACCACGAAAAGTTCTTGTATTTTAAGATAAAATCTTATGCTGTTAAAGAAAAAACTTCTTGCTCGCTGAAATATGTTCATTTGCTGAAAACTAACAAAACCACGAAAAGTTCTTGTATTTGAAGATAAAATCATTCTGCATGGAAGGAGAATGATCCAGCTGACTGAAATAAGTTCATCAGATGAAAACCAACAAAAATTGACAAGAACCACGAAAAGATCTTGTATTTTAAGATTAAATCTTGATCTATTAAAGAAAAAACTTCTTGCTCGCTGAAATATGTTCATTTGCTGAAAACTAACAAAACCACGAAACGTTCTTGTATTTGAAGATAAAATATTTTTGCATTAAAGATGAAAGATCTCGCTAAGTGAAATAAGTTCATAAGATGAAAACCAACAAAAATTGACAAGAACCACGAAAAGATCTTGTATTTTAAGATAAAATCTTAATCTATTAAAGAAAAAACTTCTTGCTCGCTGAAATATGTTCATTTGCTGAAAACTAACAAAACCACGAAAAGGTCTTATATTTGAAGATAAAATCTTTTTGCATTAAAGAAGAAAGATCTCGCTGAGTGAAATAAGTTCACTTGATGAAAACCAACAAAAATTGACAAGAACCACGAAAAGATTTTGTATTTTAAGATAAAATCTTGATCTATTAAAAAAAAAACTTCTTGCTTGCTGAAATATGTTCATTTGCTGAAAACTAACAAAACTACGGAAAGTTCTTGTATTTGAAGATAAAATCGTTTTGCATGGAATGAGAATGATCCAGCTGACTGAAATAAGGTCATTAGATGAAAACCAACAAAAATTGACAAGAACCACGAAAAGATCTTGTATTTTAAGATAAAATCTTGATCTATTAAAGAAAAAACTTCTTGCTCGCTGAAATATGTTCATTTGCTGAAAACTAACAAAACCACGAAAAGTTCTTGTATTTGAAGATAAAATCTTTTTGCATGGAACGAGAATGATCCAGCTGACTGAAATAAGTTTCTTGGATGAAAACCAACAAAAATTGACCAGAACCACGAAAAGTTCTTGTATTTTAAGATAAAATCTTGATCTCTTAAACAAAAAACTTCTTGCTCGCTGAAATATGTTCATTTGCTGAAAACTAACAAAACTACGGAAAGTTCTTGTATTTGAAGATAAAATCTTTTTGCATGGAACGAGAATGATGCAGCTGACTGAAATAAGTTCATTCGATGAAAACCAACAAAAATTGACAAGAACCACGAAAAGTTCTTGTATTTTTAGATAAAATCTTGATCTATTAAAGAAAAAACTTCTTGCTCGCTGAAATATGTTCATTTGCTGAAAACTAACAAAACTACGGAAAGTTCTTGTATTTGAAGATAAAATCGTTTTGCATGGAAGGAGAATGATCCAGCTGACTGAAATAAGGTCATTAGATGAAAACCAACAAAAATTGACAAGAACCACGAAAAGATCTTGTATTTTAAGATAAAATCTTGATCTATTAAAGAAAAAACTTCTTGCTCGCTGAAATATGTTCATTTGCTGAAAACTAACAAAACCACGAAAAGTTCTTGTATTTGAAGATAAAATCTTTTTGCATTAAAGAAGAAAGTTCTTGCTGAGTGAAATAAGTTCATTAGATGAAAACCAACAAAAATTGACAAGAACCACGAAAAGTTCTTGTATTTTAAGATAAAATCTTGATCTATTAAAGAAAAAACTTCTTGCTCGCTGAAATATGTTCATTTGCTGAAAACTAACAAAACCACGAAAAGTTCTTGTATTTGAAGATAAAATCTTTTTGCATTAAAGAAGAAAGATCTCGCTGACTGAAATAAGTTCATTAGATGAAAAGCAAGAAAAATTGACAAGAACCACGAAAAGTTCTTGTATTTTAAGATAAAATCTTATGCTGTTAAAGAAAAAACTTCTTGCTCGCTGAAATATGTTCATTTGCTGAAAACTAACAAAACCACGAAAAGTTCTTGTATTTGAAGATAAAATCTTTCTGCATGGAAGGAGAATGATCCAGCTGACTGAAATAAGTTCATCAGATGAAAACCAACAAAAATTGACAAGAACCACGAAAAGATCTTGTATTTTAAGATTAAATCTTGATCTATTAAAGAAAAAACTTCTTGCTCGCTGAAATATGTTCATTTGCTGAAAACTAACAAAACCACGAAACGTTCTTGTATTTGAAGATAAAATATTTTTGCATTAAAGATGAAAGATCTCGCTAAGTGAAATAAGTTCATAAGATGAAAACCAACAAAAATTGACAAGAACCACGAAAAGATCTTGTATTTTAAGATAAAATCTTAATCTATTAAAGAAAAAACTTCTTGCTCGCTGAAATATGTTCATTTGCTGAAAACTAACAAAACCACGAAAAGGTCTTATATTTGAAGATAAAATCTTTTTGCATTAAAGAAGAAAGATCTCGCTGAGTGAAATAAGTTCACTTGATGAAAACCAACAAAAATTGACAAGAACCACGAAAAGATTTTGTATTTTAAGATAAAATCTTGATCTATTAAAAAAAAAACTTCTTGCTTGCTGAAATATGTTCATTTGCTGAAAACTAACAAAACAACGAAAAGTTCTTGTATTTGAAGATAAAATCTTTTGGCATGGAAGGAGAATGATCCAGCTGACTGAAATAAGTTGATTAGATGAAAACCAACAAAAATTGACAAGAACCACGAAAATTTCTTGTATTTTTAGATAAAATCTTAATCTATTAAAGAAAAAACTTCTTGCTCGCTGAAATATGTTCATTTGCTGAAAACTAACAAAACCACGAAAAGTTCTTGGATTTGAAGATAAAATCTTTTTGCATGGAAGGAGAAATTTCTCGCTGAGTGAAATAAGTTCATTTGATGAAAACCAACAAAAATTGACAAGAACCACGAAAAGTTCTTGTATTTTAAGATAAAATCTTGATTTATCAAAGAAAAAACTTCTTGCTCGCTGAAATATGTTCATTTGCTGAAAACTAACAAAACCACGAAAAGTTCTTGTATTTGAAGATAAAATCTTTTTGCATGAAAGAAGAAAGATCTCGCTGAGTGAAATAAGTTCATTTGATGAAAACCAACAAAAATTGACAAGAACCACGAAAAGATCTTGTATTTTAAGATAAAATCTTGATCTATTAAAGAAAAAACTTCTTGCTCGCTGAAATATGTTCATTTGCTGAAAACTAACAAAACCACGAAAAGTTCTTGTATTTGAAGATGAAATCTTTTTGCATGGAACGAGAATGATCCAGCTGACTGAAATAAGTTTCTTAGATGAAAACCAACAAAAATTGACCAGAACCACGAAAAGTTCTTGTATTTTAAGATAAAATCTTGATCTATTAAAGAAAAAACTTCTTGCTCGCTGAAATATGTTCATTTGCTGAAAACTAACAAAACCACGAAAAATTCTTGTATTTGAAGATAAAATCTTTTTGCATTAAAGAAGAAAGATCTCGCTGAGTGAAATAAGTTCATTTGATGAAAACCAACAAAAATTGACAAGAACAACGAAAAGATCTTGTATTTTAAGATAAAATCTTGATCTATTAAAGAAAAAACTTCTTGCTCGCTGAAATATGTTCATTTGCTGAAAACTAACAAAACCACGAAAAGTTCTTCTATTGGAAGATAAAATCCTTTTGCATGGAAGGAGAATGATCCAGCTGACTGAAATAAGTTCATTCGATGAAAACCAACAAAAATTGACAAGAACCACGAAAAGATCTTGTATTTTAAGATAAAATCTTGATCTATTAAAGAAAAAACTTCTTGCTCGCTGAAATATGTTCATTTGCTGAAAACTAACAAAACCACGAAAAATTCTTGTATTTGAAGATAAAATCTTTTTGCATTAAAGAAGAAAGATCTCGCTGAGTGAAATAAGTTCATTTGATGAAAACCAACAAAAATTGACAAGAACCACGAAAAGATCTTGTATTTTAAGATAAAATCTTGATCTATTAAAGAAAAAACTTCTTGCTCGCTGAAATATGTTCATTTGCTGAAAACTAACAAAACCACGAAAAGTTCTTGTATTTGAAGATAAAATCTTTTTGCATGGAAGGAGAATGATCCAGCTGACTGAAATAAGTTCATTCGATGAAAACCAACAAAAATTGACAAGAACCACGAAAAGTTCTTGTATTTTAAGATAAAATCTTATGCTATTAAAGAAAAAACTTCTTGCTCGCTGAAATATGTTCATTTGCTGAAAACTAACAAAACCACGAAAAGTTCTTGTATTTGAAGATAAAATCTTTTTGCATGAAAGAAGAAAGATCTCGCTGAGTGAAATAAGTTCATTTGATGAAAACCAACAAAAATTGACAAGAACCACGAAAAGATCTTGTATTTTAAGATAAAATCTTGATCTATTAAAGAAAAAACTTCTTGCTCGCTGAAATATGTTCATTTGCTGAAAACTAACAAAACCACGAAAAGTTCTTGTATTTGAAGATAAAATCTTTTTGCATGGAAGGAGAATGATCCAGCTGACTGAAATAAGTTCATTCGATGAAAACCAACAAAAATTGACAAGAACCACGAAAAGATCTTGTATTTTAAGATAAAATCTTCATCTATTAAAGAAAATACTTCTTGCTCGCTGAAATATGTTCATTTGCTGAAAACTAACAAAACCACGAAAAATTCTTGTATTTGAAGATAAAATCTTTTTGCATTAAAGAAGAAAGATCTCGCTGAGTGAAATAATTTCATTTGATGAAAACCAACAAAAATTGACAAGAACCACGAAAAGATCTTGTGTTTTAAGATAAAATCTTGATCTATTAAAGAAAAAACTTCTTGCTCGCTGAAATATGTTCATTTGCTGAAAACTAACAAAACCACGAAAAGTTCTTGTATTTGAAGATAAAATCTTTTTGCATGGAAGGAGAATGATCCAGCTGACTGAAATAAGTTCATTCGATGAAAACCAACAAAAATTGACAAGAACCACGAAAAGTTCTTGTATTTTAAGATAAAATCTTATGCTATTAAAGAAAAAACTTCTTGCTCGCTGAAATATGTTCATTTGCTGAAAACTAACAAAACCACGAAAAGTTCTTGTATTTGAAGATAAAATATTAATGCATGGAAGGAGAATGATCCAGCTGACTGAAATAAGTTCATCAGATGAAAACCAACAAAAATTGACAAGAACCACGAAAAGATCTTGTATTTTAAGATAAAATCTTGATCTATTAAAGAAAAAACTTCTTGCTCGCTGAAATATGTTCATTTGCTGAAAACTAACAAAACCACGAAAAGTTCTTATATTTGAAGATAAAATCTTTTTGCATTAAAGAAGAAAGATCTCGCTGAGTGAAATAAGTTCATTTGATGAAAACCAACAAAAATTGACAAGAACCACGAAAAGATCTTGTATTTTAAGATGAAATCTTGATCGATTAAAGAAAAAACTTCTTGCTCGCTGAAATATGTTCATTTGCTGAAAACTAACAAAACCACGAAAAGTTCTTGTATTTGAAGATAAAATCTTTTTGCATGGAAGGAGAATGATCCAGCTGACTGAAATAAGTTCATTCGATGAAAACCAACAAAAATTGACAGGAACCACGAAAAGTTCTTGCATTTTTAGATAAAATCTTGATCTATTAAAGAAAAAACTTCTTGCTCGCTGAAATATGTTCATTTGCTGAAAACTAACAAAACCACGAAAAGTTCTTGTATTTGAAGATAAAATCTTTCTGCATGGAAGGAGAATGATCCAGCTGACTGAAATAAGTTCATCAGATGAAAACCAACAAAAATTGACAAGAACCACGAAAAGATCTTGTATTTTAAGATAAAATCTTGATCTATTCAAGAAAAAACTTCTTGCTCGCTGAAATATGTTCATTTGCTGAAAACTAACAAAACCACGAAAAGTTCTTGTATTTGAAGATAAAATCTTTTTGCATGGAAGGAGAATGATCCAGCTGACTGAAATAAGTTCATTAGATGAAAACCAAGATAAATTGACAAGAACCACGAAAAGTTCTTGTATTTTTAGATAAAATCTTAATCTATTAAAGAAAAAACTTCTTGCTCGCTGAAATATGTTCATTTGCTGAAAACGAACAAAACCACGAAAAGTTCTTGTATTTGAAGATAAAATCTTTTTGCATTAAAGAAGAAAGATCTAGCTGAGTGAAATAAGTTCATTAGATGAAAACCAACAAAAATTGACAAGAACCACGAAAAGTTCTTGTATTTTAAGATAAAATCTTAATCTATTAAAGAAAAAACTTCTTGCTCGCTGAAATCTGTTCATTTGCTGAAAACTAACAAAATCACGAAAAGTTCTTATATTTGAAGATAAAATCTTTTTGCATTAAAGAAGAAAGATCTCGCTGACTGAAATAAGTTCATTAGATGAAAACCAAGAAAAATTGACAAGAACCACGAAAAGTTCTTGTATTTTAAGATAAAATCTTATGCTATTAAAGAAAAAACTTCTTGCTCGCTGAAATATGTTCATTTGCTGAAAACTAACAAAACCACGAAAAGTTCTTGTATTTGAAGATAAAATCTTTCTGCATGGAAGGAGAATGATCCAGCTGACTGAAATAAGTTCATCAGATGAAAACCAACAAAAATTGACAAGAACCACGAAAAGATCTTGTATTTTAAGATAAAATCTTGATCTATTAAAGAAAAAATTTCTTGCTCGCTGAAATATGTTCATTTGCTGAAAACTAACAAAACCACGAAAAGTTCTTGTATTTGAAGATAAAATCTTTTTGCATGGAAGGAGAAATTTCTCGCTGAGTGAAATAAGTTCATGAGATGAAAACCAACAAAAATTGACAAGAACCACGAAAAGTTCTTGTATTTTAAGATAAAATCTTGATCTATCAAAGAAAAAACTTCTTGCTCGCTGAAATATGTTCATTTGCTGAAAACTAACAAAACCACGAAAAGTTCTTGTATTTGAAGATAAAATCTTTCTGCATGGAAGGAGAATGATCCAGCTGACTGAAATAAGTTCATCAGATGAAAACCAACAAAAATTGACAAGAACCACGAAAAGATCTTGTATTTTAAGATAAAATCTTGATCTATTCAAGAAAAAACTTCTTGCTCGCTGAAATATGTTCATTTGCTGAAAACTAACAAAACCACGAAACGTTCTTGTATTTGAAGATAAAATCTTTTTGCATTAAAGAAGAAAGATCTCGCTAAGTGAAATAAGTTCATTAGATGAAAACCAACAAAAATTGACAAGAACCACGAAAAGTTCTTGTATTTTAAGATAAAATCTTAATCTATTAAAGAAAAAACTTCTTGCTTGCTGAAATATGTTCATCTGCTGAAAACTAACAAAACCACAAAAAGTTCTTGTATTTGAAGATAAAATCTTTTTGCATGGAAGGAGAATGATCCAGCTGACTGAAATAAGTTCATTCGATGAAAACCAACAAAAATTGACAGGAACCACGAAAAGTTCTTGTATTTTTAGATAAAATCTTGATCTATTAAAGAAAAAACTTCTTGCTCGCTGAAATATGTTCATTTGCTGAAAACTAACAAAACCACGAAAAGTTCTTGTATTTGAAGATAAAATCTTTCTGCATGGAAGGAGAATGATCCAGCTGACTGAAATAAGTTCATCAGATGAAAACCAACAAAAATTGACAAGAACCACGAAAAGATCTTGTATTTTAAGATAAAATCTTGATCTATTCAAGAAAAAACTTCTTGCTCGCTGAAATATGTTCATTTGCTGAAAACTAACAAAACCACGAAAAGTTCTTGTATTTGAAGATAAAAACTTTTTGCATGGAAGGAGAATGATCCAGCTGACTGAAATAAGTTCATTAGATGAAAACCAAGATAAATTGACAAGAACCACGAAAAGTTCTTGTGTTTTTAGATAAAATCTTAATCTATTAAAGAAAAAACTTCTGGCTCGCTGAAATATGTTCATTTGCTGAAAACGAACAAAACCACGAAAAGTTCTGGTATTTGAAGATAAAATCTTTTTGCATTAAAGAAGAAAGATCTAGCTGAGTGAAATAAGTTCATTAGATGAAAACCAACAAAAATTGACAAGAACCACGAAAAGTTCTTGTATTTTAAGATAAAATCTTAATCTATTAAAGAAAAAACTTCTTGCTCGCTGAAATCTGTTCATTTGCTGAAAACTAACAAAATCACGAAAAGTTCTTATATTTGAAATTAAAATCTTTTTGCATTAAAGAAGAAAGATCTCGCTGACTGAAATAAGTTCATTAGATGAAAACCAAGAAAAATTGACAAGAACCACGAAAAGTTCTTGTATTTTAAGATAAAATCTTATGCTATTAAAGAAAAAACTTCTTGCTCGCTGAAATATGTTCATTTGCTGAAAACTAACAAAACCACGAAAAGTTCTTGTATTTGAAGATAAAATCTTTTTGCATGGAAGGAGAAAGTTCTCGCTGAGTGAAATAAGTTCATGAGATGAAAACCAACAAAAATTGACAAGAACCACGAAAAGTTCTTGTATTTTAAGATAAAATCTTGATCTATCAAAGAAAAAACTTCTTGCTCGCTGAAATATGTTCATTTGCTGAAAACTAACAAAACCACGAAAAGTTCTTGTATTTGAAGATAAAATCTTTTTGCATGGAACGAGAATGATCTAGCTGACTGAAATAAGTTTCTTAGATGAAAACCAACAAAAATTGACCAGAACCACGAAAAGTTCTTGTATTTTAAGATAAAATCTTAATCTATTAAAGAAAAAACTTCTTGCTCGCTGAAATATGTTCATTTGCTGAAAACTAACAAAACCACGAAAAATTCTTGTATTTGAAGATAAAATCTTTTTGTATTAAAGAAGAAAGATCTCGCTGAGTGAAATAAGTTCATTTGATGAAAACCAACAAAAATTGACAAGAACCACGAAAAGTTCTTGTATTTTAAGATAAAATCTTGATCTATTTAAGAAAAAACTTCTTGCTCGCTGAAATATGTTCATTTGCTGAAAACTAACAAAACCACGAAAAGTTCTTGTATTTGAAGATAAATTCTTTTTGCATGGAAGGAGAATGATCCAGCTGACTGAAATAAGTTCATCAGATGAAAACCAACAAAAATTGACAAGAACCACGAAAAGATCTTGTATTTTAAGAGAAAATCTTGATCTATTAAAGAAAAAACTTCTTGCTCGCTGAAATATGTTCATTTGCTGAAAACTAACAAAACTACGGAAAGTTCTTGTATTTGAAGATAAAATCTTTTTGCATGGAAGGAGAATGATCCAGCTGACTGAAATAAGTTCATTAGATGAAAACCAACAAAAATTGACAAGAACCACGAAAAGATCTTGTATTTTAAGATAAAATCTTTTTGCATTAAAGAAAGATCTAGCCGAGTGAAATAAGTTCATTAGATGAAAACCAAGAAAAATTGACAAGAACCACGAAAAGTTCTTGTATTTTAAGATAAAATCTTATGCTATTAAAGAAAAAACTTCTTGCTCGCTGAAATATGTTCATTTGCTGAAAACTAACAAAACCACGAAAAGTTCTTGTATTTGAAGATAAAATCTTTCTGCATGGAAGGAGAATGATCCAGCTGACTGAAATAAGTTCATCAGATGAAAACCAACAAAAATTGACAAGAACCACGAAAAGATCTTGTATTTTAAGATAAAATCTTGATCTATTAAAGAAAAAACTTCTTGCTCGCTGAAATATGTTCATTTGCTGAAAACTAACAAAACCACGAAAAGTTCTTGTATTTGAAGATACAATCTTTTTGCTTGGAAGGAGAAAGTTCTCGCTGAGTGAAATAAGTTCATGAGATGAAAACCAACAAAAATTGACAAGAACCACGAAAAGATCTTGTATTTTAAGATAAAATCTTGATCTATTAAAGAAAAAACTTCTTGCTCGCTGAAATATGTTCATTTGCTGAAAACTAACAAAACCACGAAAAGTTCTTGTATTTGAAGATAAAATCTTTTTGCATGGAACGAGAATGATCCAGCTGACTGAAATAAGTTTCTTAGATGAAAACCAACAAAAATTGACCAGAACCACGAAAAGTTCTTGTATTTTAAGATAAAATCTTGATCTATGAAAGAAAAAACTTCTTGCTCGCTGAAATATGTTCATTTGCTGAAAACTAACAAAACCACGAAAAATTCATGTATTTGAAGATAAAATCTTTTTGCATTAAAGAAGAAAGATCTCGCAGAGTGAAATAAGTTCATTTGATGAAAACCAACAAAAATTGACAAGAACCACGAAAAGATCTTGTGTTTTAAGATAAAATCTTGATCTATTAAAGAAAAAACTTCTTGCTCGCTGAAATATGTTCATTTGCTGAAAACTAACAAAACCACGAAAAGTTCTTGTATTTGAAGATAAAATCTTTTTGCATGGAACGAGAATGCTCCAGCTGACTGAAATAAGTTAATTAGATGAAAACCAACAAAAATTGACAAGAACCACGAAAGGTTCTTGTATTTTAAGATAAAATCTTAATCTATTGAAGAAAAAACTTCTTGCTCGCTGAAATATGTTCATTTGCTGAAAACGAACAAAACCACGAAAAGTTCTTGTATTTGAAGATAAAATCTTTCTGCATGGAAGGAGAATGATCCAGCTGACTGAAATAAGTTCATCAGATGAAAACCAACAAAAATTGACAGGAACCACGAAAAGATCTTGTATTTTAAGATAAAATCTTGATCTATTAAAGAAAAAACTTCTTGCTCGCTGAAATATGTTCATTTGCTGAAAACTAACAAAACCACGAAAAGTTCTTGTATTTGAAGATAAAATCTTTTTGCATGGAAGGAGAATGATCCAGCTGACTGAAATAAGTTCATTAGATGAAAGCCAAGATAAATTGACAAGAACCACGAAAAGTTCTTGTATTTTTAGATAAAATCTTAATCTATTAAAGAAAAAACTTCTTGCTCGCTGAAATATGTTCATTTGCTGAAAACTGACAAAACCACGAAAAGTTCTTGTATTTGAAGATAAAATCTTTTTGCATTAAAGAAGAAAGATCTAGCTGAGTGAAATAAGTTCATTAGATGAAAACCAACAAAAATTGACAAGAACCACGAAAAGTTCTTGTATTTTAAGATAAAATCTTAATCTATTAAAGAAAAAACTTCTTGCTCGCTGAAATATGTTCATTTGCTGAAAACTAACAAAATCACGAAAAGTTCTTATATTTGAAGATAAAATCTTTTTGCATCAAAGAAGAAAGATCTCGCTGACTGAAATAAGTTCATTTGATGAAAACCAAGAAAAATTGACAAGAACCACGAAAAGTTCTTGTATTTTAAGATAAAATCTTGATCTATTAAAGAAAAAACTTCTTGCTCGCTGAAATATGTTCATTTGCTGAAAACTAACAAAACCACGAAAAGTTCTTGTATTTGAAGATAAAATCTTTTTGCATGGAACGAGTATGATCCAGCTGACTGAAATAAGTTTCTTAGATGAAAACCAACAAAAATTGACCAGAACCACGAAAAGTTCTTGTATTTTAAGATAAAATCTTGATCTATGAAAGAAAAAACTTCTTGCTCGCTGAAATATGTTCATTTGCTGAAAACTAACAAAACCACGAAAAATTCATGTATTTGAAGATAAAATCTTTTTGCATTAAAGAAGAAAGATCTCGCAGAGTGAAATAAGTTCATTTGATGAAAACCAACAAAAATTGACAAGAACCACGAAAAGATCTTGTGTTTTAAGATAAAATCTTGATCTATTAAAGAAAAAACTTCTTGCTCGCTGAAATATGTTCATTTGCTGAAAACTAACAAAACCACGAAAAGTTCTTGTATTTGAAGATAAAATCTTTTTGCATGGAACGAGAATGCTCCAGCTGACTGAAATAAGTTAATTAGATGAAAACCAACAAAAATTGACAAGAACCACGAAAGGTTCTTGTATTTTAAGATAAAATCTTAATCTATTGAAGAAAAAACTTCTTGCTCGCTGAAATATGTTCATTTGCTGAAAACGAACAAAACCACGAAAAGTTCTTGTATTTGAAGATAAAATCTTTCTGCATGGAAGGAGAATGATCCAGCTGACTGAAATAAGTTCATCAGATGAAAACCAACAAAAATTGACAGGAACCACGAAAAGATCTTGTATTTTAAGATAAAATCTTGATCTATTAAAGAAAAAACTTCTTGCTCGCTGAAATATGTTCATTTGCTGAAAACTAACAAAACCACGAAAAGTTCTTGTATTTGAAGATAAAATCTTTTTGCATGGAAGGAGAATGATCCAGCTGACTGAAATAAGTTCATTAGATGAAAGCCAAGATAAATTGACAAGAACCACGAAAAGTTCTTGTATTTTTAGATAAAATCTTAATCTATTGAAGAAAAAACTTCTTGCTCGCTGAAATATGTTCATTTGCTGAAAACTGACAAAACCACGAAAAGTTCTTGTATTTGAAGATAAAATCTTTTTGCATTAAAGAAGAAAGATCTAGCTGAGTGAAATAAGTTCATTAGATGAAAACCAACAAAAATTGACAAGAACCACGAAAAGTTCTTGTATTTTAAGATAAAATCTTAATCTATTAAAGAAAAAACTTCTTGCTCGCTGAAATATGTTCATTTGCTGAAAACTAACAAAATCACGAAAAGTTCTTATATTTGAAGATAAAATCTTTTTGCATCAAAGAAGAAAGATCTCGCTGACTGAAATAAGTTCATTTGATGAAAACCAAGAAAAATTGACAAGAACCACGAAAAGTTCTTGTATTTTAAGATAAAATCTTATGCTATTAAAGAAAAAACTTCTTGCTCGCTGAAATATGTTCATTTGCTGAAAACTAACAAAACCACGAAAAGTTCTTGTATTTGAAGATAAAATCTTTTTGCATGGAACGAGAATGATCTAGCTGACTGAAATAAGTTTCTTAGATGAAAACCAACAAAAATTGACCAGAACCACGAAAAGATCTTGTATTTTAAGATAAAATCTTAATCTGTTAAAGAAAAAACTTCTTGCTCGCTGAAATATGTTCATTTGCTGAAAAGTAACAAAACCACGAAAAATTCTTGTATTTGAAGATAAAATCTTTTTGTATTAAAGAAGAAAGATCTCGCTGAGTGAAATAAGTTCATTTGATGAAAACCAAGAAAAATTGACAAGAACCACGAAAAGTTCTTGTATTTTAAGATAAAATCTTGTGCTATTAAAGAAAAAACTTCTTGCTCGCTGAAATATGTTCATTTGCTGAAAACTAACAAAACCACGAAAAGTTCTTGTATTTGAAGATAAAATCTTTCTGCATGGAAGGAGAATGATCCAGCTGACTGAAATAAGTTCATCAGATGAAAACCAACAAAAATTGACAAGAACCACGAAAAGATCTTGTATTTTAAGATAAAATCTTGATCTATTAAAGAAAAAACTTCTTGCTCGCTGAAATATGTTCATTTGCTGAAAACTAACAAAACCACGAAAAGTTCTTGTATTTGAAGATAAAATCTTTTTGCATGAAGGAAGAAAGATCTCGCTGAGTGAAATAAGTTCATTTGATGAAAACCAACAAAAATTGACAAGAACCACTTAAAGTTCTTGTATTTTAAGATAAAATCTTGATCTATCAAAGAAAAAACTTCTTGCTTGCTGAAATATGTTCATTTGCTGAAAACTAACAAAACCACGAAAAGTTCTTGTATTTGAAGATAAAATCTTTTTGCATGGAAGGAGAATGATCCAGCTGACTGAAATAAGTTCATTAGATGAAAACCAAGATAAATTGACAAGAACCACGAAAAGTTCTTGTATTTTTAGATAAAATCTTAATCTATTAAATAAAAAACTTCTTGCTCGCTGAAATATGTTCATTTGCTGAAAACTGACAAAACCACGAAAAGTTCTTGTATTTGAAGATAAAATCTTTTTGCATTAAAGAAGAAAGATCTAGCTGAGTGAAATAAGTTCATTAGATGAAAACCAAGAAAAATTGACAAGAACCACGAAAAAATCTTGTATTTTAAGATAAAATCTTAATCTATTAAAGAAAAAACTTCTTGCTCGCTGAAATATGTTCATTTGCTGAAAACTAACATAACCACGAAAAGGTCTTATATTTGAAGATAAAATCTTTTTGCATTAAAGAAGAAAGATCTCGCTGACTGAAATAAGTTCATTAGATGAAAACCAAGAAAAATTGACAAGAACCACGAAAAGATCTTGTATTTTAAGATAAAATCTTGATCTATTAAAGAAAAAACTTCTTGCTCGCTGAAATATGTTCATTTGCTGAAAACTAACAAAACCACGAAAAGTTCTTGTATTTGAAGATAAAATCTTTTTGCATGGAAGGAGAATGATCCAGCTGACTGAAATAAGTTCATTGGATGAAAACCAAGATAAATTGACAAGAACCACGAAAAGTTCTTGTATTTTTAGATAAAATCTTAATCTATTAAAGAAAAAACTTCTTGCTCGCTGAAATATGTTCATTTGCTGAAAACTAACAAAACCACGAAAAGATCTTGTATTTGAAGATAAAATCTTTCTGCATGGAAGGAGAATGATCCAGCTGACTGAAATAAGTTCATCAGATGAAAACCAACAAAAATTGACAAGAACCACGAAAAGATCTTGTATTTTAAGATAAAATCTTGATCTATTAAAGAAAAAACTTCTTGCTCGCTGAAATATGTTCATTTGCTGAAAACTAACAAAACCACGAAAAGTTCTTGTATTTGAAGATACAATCTTTTTGCATGGAAGGAGAAAGTTCTCGCTGAGTGAAATAAGTTCATGAGATGAAAACCAACAAAAATTGACAAGAACCACGAAAAGTTCTTGTATTTTAAGATAAAATCTTGATCTATCAAAGAAAAAACTTCTTGCTCGCTGAAATATGTTCATTTGCTGAAAACTAACAAAACCACGAAAAGTTCTTGTATTTGAAGATAAAATCTTTTTGCATGAAGGAAGAAAGATCTCGCTGAGTGAAATAAGTTCATTTGATGAAAACCAACAAAAATTGACAAGAACCACGAAAAGATCTTGTATTTTAAGATAAAATCTTGATCTATTAAAGAAAAAACTTCTTGCTCGCTGAAATATGTTCATTTGCTGAAAACTAACAAAACCACGAAAAGTTCTTGTATTTGAAGATAAAATCTTTTTGCATGGAACGAGAATGATCTAGCTGACTGAAATAAGTTTCTTAGATGAAAACCAACAAAAATTGACCAGAACCACGAAAATTTCTTGTATTTTAAGATAAAATCTTGATCTATTAAAGAAAAAACTTCTTGCTCGCTGAAATATGTTCATTTGCTGAAAACTAACAAAACCACGAAAAATCCTTGTATTTGAAGATAAAATCTTTTTGTATTAAAGAAGAAAGATCTTGCTGAGTGAAATAAGTTCATTTGCTGAAAACTAACAAAACCACGAAAAGTTCTTGTATTTGAAGATAAAATCTTTTTGCATGGAAGGAGAATGATCCAGCCGACTGAAATAAGTTCATTAGATGAAAACCAACAAAAATTGACAAGAACCACGAAAAGATCTTGTATTTTAAGATAAAATCTTGATCTATCAAAGAAAAAACTTCTTGCTCGCTGAAATATGTTCATTTGCTGAAAACTAACAAAACCACGAAAAGTTCTTGTATTTGAAGATAAAATCTTTTTGCATGGAACGAGAATGATCTAGCTGACTGAAATAAGTTTCTTAGATGAAAACCAACAAAAATTGACCAGAACCACGAAAAGTTCTTGTATTTTAAGATAAAATCTTGATCTATTAAAGAAAAAAATTCTTGCTCGCTGAAATATGTTCATTTGCTGAAAACTAACAAAACCACGAAAAATTCTTGTATTTGAAGATAAAATCTTTTTGCATTAAAGAAGAAAGATCTCGCTGACTGAAATAAGTTCATTTGATGAAAACCAAGAAAAATTGACAAGAACCACGAAAAGATCTTGTATTTTAAGATAAAATCTTAATCTATTAAAGAAAAAACTTCTTGCTCGCTGAAATATGTTCATTTGCTGAAAACTAACAAAACCACGAAAAGGTCTTATATTTGAAGATAAAATCTTTTTGCATTAAAGAAGAAAGATCTCGCTGAGTGAAATAAGTTCACTTGATGAAAACCAACAAAAATTGACAAGAACCACGAAAAGATCTTGTATTTTAAGATAAAATCTTGATCTATTAAAGAAAAAACTTCTTGCTTGCTGAAATATGTTCATATGCTGAAAACTAACAAAACCACAAAAAGTTCTTGTATTTGAAGATAAAATCTTTTTGCATGGAAGGAGAATGATCCAGCTGACTGAAATAAGTTCATTCGATGAAAACCAACAAAAATTGACAGGAACCACGAAAAGTTCTTGTATTTTTAGATAAAATCTTGATCTATCAAAGAAAAAACTTCTTGCTCGCTGAAATATGTTCATTTGCTGAAAACTAACAAAACCACGAAAAGTTCTTGTATTTGAAGATAAAATCTTTTTGCATGGAACGAGAATGATCTAGCTGACTGAAATAAGTTTCTTAGATGAAAACCAACAAAAATTGACCAGAACCACGAAAAGTTCTTGTATTTTAAGATAAAATCTTGATCTATTAAAGAAAAAAATTATTGCTCGCTGAAATATGTTCATTTGCTGAAAACTAACAAAACCACGAAAAATTCTTGTATTTGAAGATAAAATCTTTTTGTATTAAAGAAGAATGATCTCGCTGAGTGAAATAAGTTCATTTGCTGAAAACTAACAAAACCACGAAAAGTTCTTGTATTTGAAGATAAAATCTTTTTGCATGGAAGGAGAATGATCCAGCTGACTGAAATAAGTTCATTACATGAAAACCAACAAAAATTGACAAGAACCACGAAAAGATCTTGTATTTTAAGATAAAATCTTGATCTATTAAAGAAAAAACTTCTTGCTCGCTGAAATATGTTCATTTGCTGAAAACTAACAAAACCACGAAAAGTTCTTGTATTTGAAGATAAAATCTTTTTGCATTAAAGAAGAAAGATCTCGCTGAGTGAAATAAGTTCATTAGATGAAAACCAACAAAAATTGACAAGAACCACGAAAAGTTCTTGTATTTTAAGATAAAATCTTAATCTATTAAAGAAAAAACTTCTTGCTCGCTGAAATATGTTCATTTGCTGAAAACTAACAAAACCACGAAAAGGTCTTATATTTGAAGATAAAATCTTTTTGCATTAAAGAAGAAAGATCTCGCTGAGTGAAATAAGTTCACTTGATGAAAACCAACAAAAATTGACAAGAAGCACGAAAAGATCTTGTATTTTAAGATAAAATCTTGATCTATTAAAGAAAAAACTTCTTGCTTGCTGAAATATGTTCATATGCTGAAAACTAACAAAACCACAAAAAGTTCTTGTATTTGAAGATAAAATCTTTTTGCATGGAAGGAGAATGATCCTGCTGACTGAAATAAGTTCATTCGATGAAAACCAACAAAAATTGACAGGAACCACGAAAAGTTCTTGTATTTTTAGATAAAATCTTGATCAATCAAAGAAAAAACTTCTTGCTCGCTGAAATAGGTTCATTTGCTGAAAACTAACAAAACCACGAAAAGTTCTTGTATTTGAAGATAAAATCTTTTTGCATGGAAGGAGAATGATCCAGCTGACTGAAATAAGTTCATTCGATGAAAACCAACAAAAATTGACAGGAACCACGAAAAGTTCTTGTATTTTTAGATAAAATCTTAATCTATTAAAGAAAAAACTTCTGGCTCGCTGAAATATGTTCATTTGCTGATAACTAACAAAACCACGAAATGTTCTTGTATTTGAAGATAAAATCTTTTTGCATGGAAGGAGAATGATCCAGCTGACTGAAATAAGTTCATCAGATGAAAACCAACAAAAATTGACAAGAACCACGAAAAGTTCTTGTATTTTAAGATAAAATCTTAATCTATTAAAGAAAAAACTTCTTGCTCGCTGAAATATGTTCATTTGCTGAAAACTAACAAAACCACGAAAAGTTCTTGTATTTGAAGATAAACTCTTTTTGCATGAAAGAAGAAAGATCTCGCTGAGTGAAATAAGTTCATTTGATGAAAACCAACAAAAATTGACAAGAACCACGAAAAGATCTTGTATTTTAAGATAAAATCTTGATCTATTGAAGAAAAAACTTCTTGCTCGCTGAAATATGTTCATTTGCTGAAAACTAACAAAACCACGAAAAGTTCTTGTATTTGAAGATAAAATCTTTTTGCATGGAACGAGAATGATCTAGCTGACTGAAATAAGTTTCCAAGATGAAAACCAACAAAAATTGACCAGAACCACGAAAAGTTCTTGTATTTTAAGATAAAATCTTGATCTATTAAAGAAAAAACTTCTTGCTTGCTGAAATATGTTCATATGCTGAAAACTAACAAAACCACAAAAAGTTCTTGTATTTGAAGATAAAATCTTTTTGCATGGAAGGAGAATGATCCAGCTGACTGAAATAAGTTCATTCGATGAAAACCAACAAAAATTGACAGGAAACACGAAAAGTTCTTGTATTTTTAGATAAAATCTTTTTGCATGGAACGAGAATGATCTAGCTGACTGAAATAAGTTTCTTAGATGAAAACCAACAAAAATTGACCAGAACCACGAAAATTTCTTGTATTTTAAGATAAAATCTTGATCTATTAAAGAAAAAACTTCTTGCTCGCTGAAATATGTTCATTTGCTGAAAACTAACAAAACCACGAAAAATCCTTGTATTTGAAGATAAAATCTTTTTGTATTAAAGAAGAAAGATCTTGCTGAGTGAAATAAGTTCATTTGCTGAAAACTAACAAAACCACGAAAAGTTCTTGTATTTGAAGATAAAATCTTTTTGCATGGAAGGAGAATGATCCAGCCGACTGAAATAAGTTCATTAGATGAAAACCAACAAAAATTGACAAGAACCACGAAAAGATCTTGTATTTTAAGATAAAATCTTGATCTATCAAAGAAAAAACTTCTTGCTCGCTGAAATATGTTCATTTGCTGAAAACTAACAAAACCACGAAAAGTTCTTGTATTTGAAGATAAAATCTTTTTGCATGGAACGAGAATGATCTAGCTGACTGAAATAAGTTTCTTAGATGAAAACCAACAAAAATTGACCAGAACCACGAAAAGTTCTTGTATTTTAAGATAAAATCTTGATCTATTAAAGAAAAAAATTCTTGCTCGCTGAAATATGTTCATTTGCTGAAAACTAACAAAACCACGAAAAATTCTTGTATTTGAAGATAAAATCTTTTTGCATTAAAGAAGAAAGATCTCGCTGACTGAAATAAGTTCATTTGATGAAAACCAAGAAAAATTGACAAGAACCACGAAAAGATCTTGTATTTTAAGATAAAATCTTAATCTATTAAAGAAAAAACTTCTTGCTCGCTGAAATATGTTCATTTGCTGAAAACTAACAAAACCACGAAAAGGTCTTATATTTGAAGATAAAATCTTTTTGCATTAAAGAAGAAAGATCTCGCTGAGTGAAATAAGTTCACTTGATGAAAACCAACAAAAATTGACAAGAACCACGAAAAGATCTTGTATTTTAAGATAAAATCTTGATCTATTAAAGAAAAAACTTCTTGCTTGCTGAAATATGTTCATATGCTGAAAACTAACAAAACCACAAAAAGTTCTTGTATTTGAAGATAAAATCTTTTTGCATGGAAGGAGAATGATCCAGCTGACTGAAATAAGTTCATTCGATGAAAACCAACAAAAATTGACAGGAACCACGAAAAGTTCTTGTATTTTTAGATAAAATCTTGATCTATCAAAGAAAAAACTTCTTGCTCGCTGAAATATGTTCATTTGCTGAAAACTAACAAAACCACGAAAAGTTCTTGTATTTGAAGATAAAATCTTTTTGCATGGAACGAGAATGATCTAGCTGACTGAAATAAGTTTCTTAGATGAAAACCAACAAAAATTGACCAGAACCACGAAAAGTTCTTGTATTTTAAGATAAAATCTTGATCTATTAAAGAAAAAAATTATTGCTCGCTGAAATATGTTCATTTGCTGAAAACTAACAAAACCACGAAAAATTCTTGTATTTGAAGATAAAATCTTTTTGTATTAAAGAAGAATGATCTCGCTGAGTGAAATAAGTTCATTTGCTGAAAACTAACAAAACCACGAAAAGTTCTTGTATTTGAAGATAAAATCTTTTTGCATGGAAGGAGAATGATCCAGCTGACTGAAATAAGTTCATTACATGAAAACCAACAAAAATTGACAAGAACCACGAAAAGATCTTGTATTTTAAGATAAAATCTTGATCTATTAAAGAAAAAACTTCTTGCTCGCTGAAATATGTTCATTTGCTGAAAACTAACAAAACCACGAAAAGTTCTTGTATTTGAAGATAAAATCTTTTTGCATTAAAGAAGAAAGATCTCGCTGAGTGAAATAAGTTCATTAGATGAAAACCAACAAAAATTGACAAGAACCACGAAAAGTTCTTGTATTTTAAGATAAAATCTTAATCTATTAAAGAAAAAACTTCTTGCTCGCTGAAATATGTTCATTTGCTGATAACTAACAAAACCACGAAATGTTCTTGTATTTGAAGATAAAATCTTTTTGCATGGAAGGAGAATGATCCAGCTGACTGAAATAAGTTCATCAGATGAAAACCAACAAAAATTGACAAGAACCACGAAAAGTTCTTGTATTTTAAGATAAAATCTTAATCTATTAAAGAAAAAACTTCTTGCTCGCTGAAATATGTTCATTTGCTGAAAACTAACAAAACCACGAAAAGTTCTTGTATTTGAAGATAAACTCTTTTTGCATGAAAGAAGAAAGATCTCGCTGAGTGAAATAAGTTCATTTGATGAAAACCAACAAAAATTGACAAGAACCACGAAAAGATCTTGTATTTTAAGATAAAATCTTGATCTATTAAAGAAAAAACTTCTTGCTCGCTGAAATATGTTCATTTGCTGAAAACTAACAAAACCACGAAAAGTTCTTGTATTTGAAGATAAAATCTTTTTGCATGGAACGAGAATGATCTAGCTGACTGAAATAAGTTTCCAAGATGAAAACCAACAAAAATTGACCAGAACCACGAAAAGTTCTTGTATTTTAAGATAAAATCTTGATCTATTAAAGAAAAAACTTCTTGCTTGCTGAAATATGTTCATATGCTGAAAACTAACAAAACCACAAAAAGTTCTTGTATTTGAAGATAAAATCTTTTTGCATGGAAGGAGAATGATCCAGCTGACTGAAATAAGTTCATTCGATGAAAACCAACAAAAATTGACAGGAACCACGAAAAGTTCTTGTATTTTTAGATAAAATCTTGATCAGTCAAAGAAAAAACTTCTTGCTCGCTGAAATATGTTCATTTGCTGAAAACTAACAAAACCACGAAAAGTTCTTGTATTTGAAGATAAAATCTTTTTGCATGGAAGGAGAATGATCCAGCTGACTGAAATAAGTTCATTCGATGAAAACCAACAAAAATTGACAGGAACCACGAAAAGTTCTTGTATTTTTAGATAAAATCTTAATCTATTAAAGAAAAAACTTCTGGCTCGCTGAAATATGTTCATTTGCTGATAACTAACAAAACCACGAAATGTTCTTGTATTTGAAGATAAAATCTTTTTGCATGGAAGGAGAATGATCCAGCTGACTGAAATAAGTTCATCAGATGAAAACCAACAAAAATTGACAAGAACCACGAAAAGTTCTTGTATTTTAAGATAAAATCTTAATCTATTAAAGAAAAAACTTCTTGCTCGCTGAAATATGTTCATTTGCTGAAAACTAACAAAACCACGAAAAGTTCTTGTATTTGAAGATAAACTCTTTTTGCATGAAAGAAGAAAGATCTCGCTGAGTGAAATAAGTTCATTTGATGAAAACCAACAAAAATTGACAAGAACCACGAAAAGATCTTGTATTTTAAGATAAAATCTTGATCTATTAAAGAAAAAACTTCTTGCTCGCTGAAATATGTTCATTTGCTGAAAACTAACAAAACCACGAAAAGTTCTTGTATTTGAAGATAAAATCTTTTTGCATGGAACGAGAATGATCTAGCTGACTGAAATAAGTTTCTTAGATGAAAACCAACAAAAATTGACCAGAACCACGAAAATTTCTTGTATTTTAAGATAAAATCTTGATCTATTAAAGAAAAAACTTCTTGCTCGCTGAAATATGTTCATTTGCTGAAAACTAACAAAACCACGAAAAATTCTTGTATTTGAAGATAAAATCTTTTTGTATTAAAGAAGAATGATCTCGCTGAGTGAAATAAGTTCATTTGATGAAAACTCACAAAACCACGAAAAGTTCTTGTATTTGAAGATAAAATCTTTTTGCATGGAAGGAGAATGATCCAGCTGACTGAAATAAGTTCATTACATGAAAACCAACAAAAATTGACAAGAACCACGAAAAGATCTTGTATTTTAAGATAAAATCTTGATCTATTAAAGAAAAAACTTCTTGCTCGCTGAAATATGTTCATTTGCTGAAAACTAACAAAACCACGAAAAGTTCTTGTATTTGAAGATAAAATCTTTTTGCATTAAAGAAGAAAGATCTCGCTGAGTGAAATAAGTTCATTAGATGAAAACCAACAAAAATTGACAAGAACCACGAAAAGTTCTTGTATTTTAAGATAAAATCTTAATCTATTAAAGAAAAAACTTCTTGCTCGCTGAAATATGTGCATTTGCTGAAAACTAACAAAACCACGAAAAGGTCTTATATTTGAAGATAAAATCTTTTTGCATTAAAGAAGAAAGATCTCGCTGAGTGAAATAAGTTCACTTGATGAAAACCAACAAAAATTGACAAGAACCACGAAAAGATCTTGTATTTTAAGATAAAATCTTGATCTATTAAAGAAAAAACTTCTTGCTTGCTGAAATATGTTCATATGCTGAAAACTAACAAAACCACAAAAAGTTCTTGTATTTGAAGATAAAATCTTTTTGCATGGAAGGAGAATGATCCTGCTGACTGAAATAAGTTCATTCGATGAAAACCAACAAAAATTGACAGGAAGCACGAAAAGTTCTTGTATTTTTAGATAAAATCTTGATCTATCAAAGAAAAAACTTCTTGCTCGCTGAAATATGTTCATTTGCTGAAAACTAACAAAACCACGAAAAGTTCTTGTATTTGAAGATAAAATCTTTTTGCATGGAAGGAGAATGATCCAGCTGACTGAAATAAGTTCATTCGATGAAAACCAACAAAAATTGACAGGAACCACGAAAAGTTCTTGTATTTTTAGATAAAATCTTAATCTATTCAAGAAAAAACTTCTGGCTCGCTGAAATATGTTCATTTGCTGATAACTAACAAAACCACGAAATGTTCTTGTATTTGAAGATAAAATCTTTTTGCATGGAAGGAGAATGATCCAGCTGACTGAAATAAGTTCATCAGATGAAAACCAACAAAAATTGACAAGAACCACGAAAAGTTCTTGTATTTTAAGATAAAATCTTAATCTATTAAAGAAAAAACTTCTTGCTCGCTGAAATATGTTCATTTGCTGAAAACTAACAAAACCACGAAAAGTTCTTGTATTTGAAGATAAACTCTTTTTGCATGAAAGAAGAAAGATCTCGCTGAGTGAAATAAGTTCATTTGATGAAAACCAACAAAAATTGACAAGAACCACGAAAAGATCTTGTATTTTAAGATAAAATCTTGATCTATTAAAGAAAAAACTTCTTGCTCGCTGAAATATGTTCATTTGCTGAAAACTAACAAAACCACGAAAAGTTCTTGTATTTGAAGATAAAATCTTTTTGCATGGAACGAGAATGATCTAGCTGACTGAAATAAGTTTCCAAGATGAAAACCAACAAAAATTGACCAGAACCACGAAAAGTTCTTGTATTTTAAGATAAAATCTTGATCTATTAAAGAAAAAACTTCTTGCTTGCTGAAATATGTTCATATGCTGAAAACTAACAAAACCACAAAAAGTTCTTGTATTTGAAGATAAAATCTTTTTGCATGGAAGGAGAATGATCCAGCTGACTGAAATAAGTTCATTCGATGAAAACCAACAAAAATTGACAGGAACCACGAAAAGTTCTTGTATTTTTAGATAAAATCTTGATCTATCAAAGAAAAAACTTCTTGCTCGCTGAAATATGTTCATTTGCTGAAAACTAACAAAACCACGAAAAGTTCTTGTATTTGAAGATAAAATCTTTTTGCATGGAAGGAGAAAGATCCAGCTGACTGAAATAAGTTCATTCGATGAAAACCAACAAAAATTGACAGGAACCACGAAAAGTTCTTGTATTTTTAGATAAAATCTTAATCTATTAAAGAAAAAACTTCTGGCTCGCTGAAATATGTTCATTTGCTGATAACGAACAAAACCACGAAATGTTCTTGTATTTGAAGATAAAATCTTTTTGCATGGAAGGAGAATGATCCAGCTGACTGAAATAAGTTCATCAGATGAAAACCAACAAAAATTGACAAGAACCACGAAAAGTTCTTGTATTTTAAGATAAAATCTTAATCTATTAAAGAAAAAACTTCTTGCTCGCTGAAATATGTTCATTTGCTGAAAACTAACAAAACCACGAAAAGTTCTTGTATTTGAAGATAAACTCTTTTTGCATGAAAGAAGAAAGATCTCGCTGAGTGAAATAAGTTCATTTGATGAAAACCAACAAAAATTGACAAGAACCACGAAAAGATCTTGTATTTTAAGATAAAATCTTGATCTATTAAAGAAAAAACTTCTTGCTCGCTGAAATATGTTCATTTGCTGAAAACTAACAAAACCACGAAAAGTTCTTGTATTTGAAGATAAAATCTTTTTGCATGGAACGAGAATGATCTAGCTGACTGAAATAAGTTCATTACATGAAAACCAACAAAAATTGACAAGAACCACGAAAAGATCTTGTATTTTAAGATAAAATCTTGATCTATTAAAGAAAAAACTTCTTGCTCGCTGAAATATGTTCATTTGCTGAAAACTAACAAAACTGCGGAAAGTTCTTGTATTTGAAGATAAAATCTTTTTGCATGGAAGGAGAATGATCCAGCTGACTGAAATAAGTTCATTAGATGAAAACCAACAAAAATTGACAAGAACCACGAAAAGATCTTGTATTTTAAGATAAAATCTTGATCTATTAAAGAAAAAACTTCTTGCTCGCTGAAATATGTTCATTTGCTGAAAACTAACAAAACCACGAAAAGTTCTTGTATTTGAAGATAACATCTTTTTGCATTAAAGAAGAAAGATCTTGCTGAGTGAAATAAGTTCATTAGATGAAAACTAACAAAAATTGACAAGAACCACGAAAAGTTCTTGTATTTTAAGATAAAATCTTAATCTATTAAAGAAAAAACTTCTTCCTCGCTGAAATATGTTCATTTGCTGAAAACTAACAAAACCACGAAAAGTTCTTGTATTTGAAGATAAAATCTTTTTGCATGGAAGGAGAAAGATCCAGCTGACTGAAATAAGTTCATAAGTTGAAAACCAACAAAAATTGACAAGAACCACGAAAAGTTCTTGTATTTTAAGATATATCTGAAGCTATCAAAGGTAAAACTTCAAGCTCGCTGAAATATGTTCATTTGCTGAAAACCAACAATAGCACGAAAAGTTCTTGTATTTGAAGATAAAATCTTTTTGCACGGAAGGAGAATGATCTCGCTGAGTGAAAAAAGTTCAATCGATGAAAACCAACAAAAATTGACATGAACCACGAAAAGTTCTTGTATTTTAAGATAAAATCTTAAGCTATCAAAGAAAAAACTTCAAGCTCGCTGAAATATGTTCACTTGCTGAAAACTAACAAAACCACGAAAAATTCTTGTATTTGAAGATAAAATCTTTTTGCTTGGAAGGAGAATGATCTAGCTGAGTGAAATAAGTTCATTAGATGAAAACCAACAAAAATTGACAAGATCCAGGAAAAGTTCTTGTATTTTAAGGAAAAATCTTAAGCGATTAATGAAAAAACTTCTCGCTCGCTGAAATATGTTCATTTGCTGAAAACCAACAAAACCACGAAAAGTTCTTGTATTTGAAGATAAAATATTTTCGCATTGAGGAAGAAAGATCTTTCTGACTGAAATAAGTTGATTAGATGAAAACCAACAAAAATTGACAAGAACCACGAAAAGTTCTTGTATTTTAAGATAAAATCTTAAGCTATTAAAGGAAAAACTTCTCGCTCGCTGAAATATTTTCATTTGCTGAAAACCAACAAAACCACGAACAGTTCTTGTATTTGAAGATAAAATCTTTTTGCATGGAAGAAGAATGATCTCGCTGAGTGAAATATGTTCAATAGATGAAAACCAACAAAAATTGACATGAACCACGAAAAGTTCTTCTATCTTAAGATAAAATCTTAAGCTATTCAGAAAAAACTTCTCGCTCGCTGAAATATGTTCATTTGCTGAAAACCAACAATACCACGAAAAGTTCTTGTATTTGAAGATAAAATCTTTTTGCATTAAAGAAGAAAGATCTCGCTGAGTGAAATAAGTTCACTTGATGAAAACCAACAAAAATTGACAAGAACCACGAAAAGATCTTGTATTTTAAGATAAAATCTTGATCTATTAAAGAAAAAACTTCTTGCTTGCTGAAATATGTTCATATGCTGAAAACTAACAAAACCACAAAAAGTTCTTGTATTTGAAGATAAAATCTTTTTGCATGGAAGGAGAATGATCCTGCTGACTGAAATAAGTTCATTCGATGAAAACCAACAAAAATTGACAGGAACCACGAAAAGTTCTTGTATTTTTAGATAAAATCTTGATCTATCAAAGAAAAAACTTCTTGCTCGCTGAAATATGTTCATTTGCTGAAAACTAACAAAACCACGAAAAGTTCTTGTATTTGAAGATAAAATCTTTTTGCATGGAAGGAGAATGATCCAGCTGACTGAAATAAGTTCATTCGATGAAAACCAACAAAAATTGACAGGAACCACGAAAAGTTCTTGTATTTTTAGATAAAATCTTAATCTATTCAAGAAAAAACTTCTGGCTCGCTGAAATATGTTCATTTGCTGATAACTAACAAAACCACGAAATGTTCTTGTATTTGAAGATAAAATCTTTTTGCATGGAAGGAGAATGATCCAGCTGACTGAAATAAGTTCATCAGATGAAAACCAACAAAAATTGACAAGAACCACGAAAAGTTCTTGTATTTTAAGATAAAATCTTAATCTATTAAAGAAAAAACTTCTTGCTCGCTGAAATATGTTCATTTGCTGAAAACTAACAAAACCACGAAAAGTTCTTGTATTTGAAGATAAACTCTTTTTGCATGAAAGAAGAAAGATCTCGCTGAGTGAAATAAGTTCATTTGATGAAAACCAACAAAAATTGACAAGAACCACGAAAAGATCTTGTATTTTAAGATAAAATCTTGATCTATTAAAGAAAAAACTTCTTGCTCGCTGAAATATGTTCATTTGCTGAAAACTAACAAAACCACGAAAAGTTCTTGTATTTGAAGATAAAATCTTTTTGCATGGAACGAGAATGATCTAGCTGACTGAAATAAGTTTCCAAGATGAAAACCAACAAAAATTGACCAGAACCACGAAAAGTTCTTGTATTTTAAGATAAAATCTTGATCTATTAAAGAAAAAACTTCTTGCTTGCTGAAATATGTTCATATGCTGAAAACTAACAAAACCACAAAAAGTTCTTGTATTTGAAGATAAAATCTTTTTGCATGGAAGGAGAATGATCCAGCTGACTGAAATAAGTTCATTCGATGAAAACCAACAAAAATTGACAGGAACCACGAAAAGTTCTTGTATTTTTAGATAAAATCTTGATCTATCAAAGAAAAAACTTCTTGCTCGCTGAAATATGTTCATTTGCTGAAAACTAACAAAACCACGAAAAGTTCTTGTATTTGAAGATAAAATCTTTTTGCATGGAAGGAGAAAGATCCAGCTGACTGAAATAAGTTCATTCGATGAAAACCAACAAAAATTGACAGGAACCACGAAAAGTTCTTGTATTTTTAGATAAAATCTTAATCTATTAAAGAAAAAACTTCTGGCTCGCTGAAATATGTTCATTTGCTGATAACTAACAAAACCACGAAATGTTCTTGTATTTGAAGATAAAATCTTTTTGCATGGAAGGAGAATGATCCAGCTGACTGAAATAAGTTCATCAGATGAAAACCAACAAAAATTGACAAGAACCACGAAAAGTTCTTGTATTTTAAGATAAAATCTTAATCTATTAAAGAAAAAACTTCTTGCTCGCTGAAATATGTTCATTTGCTGAAAACTAACAAAACCACGAAAAGTTCTTGTATTTGAAGATAAACTCTTTTTGCATGAAAGAAGAAAGATCTCGCTGAGTGAAATAAGTTCATTTGATGAAAACCAACAAAAATTGACAAGAACCACGAAAAGATCTTGTATTTTAAGATAAAATCTTGATCTATTAAAGAAAAAACTTCTTGCTCGCTGAAATATGTTCATTTGCTGAAAACTAACAAAACCACGAAAAGTTCTTGTATTTGAAGATAAAATCTTTTTGCATGGAACGAGAATGATCTAGCTGACTGAAATAAGTTCATTACATGAAAACCAACAAAAATTGACAAGAACCACGAAAAGATCTTGTATTTTAAGATAAAATCTTGATCTATTAAAGAAAAAACTTCTTGCTCGCTGAAATATGTTCATTTGCTGAAAACTAACAAAACTACGGAAAGTTCTTGTATTTGAAGATAAAATCTTTTTGCATGGAAGGAGAATGATCCAGCTGACTGAAATAAGTTCATTAGATGAAAACCAACAAAAATTGACAAGAACCACGAAAAGATCTTGTATTTTAAGATAAAATCTTGATCTATTAAAGAAAAAACTTCTTGCTCGCTGAAATATGTTCATTTGCTGAAAACTAACAAAACCACGAAAAGTTCTTGTATTTGAAGATAACATCTTTTTGCATTAAAGAAGAAAGATCTTGCTGAGTGAAATAAGTTCATTAGATGAAAACTAACAAAAATTGACAAGAACCACGAAAAGTTCTTGTATTTTAAGATAAAATCTTAATCTATTAAAGAAAAAACTTCTTCCTCGCTGAAATATGTTCATTTGCTGAAAACTAACAAAACCACGAAAAGTTCTTGTATTTGAAGATAAAATCTTTTTGCATGGAAGGAGAAAGATCCAGCTGACTGAAATAAGTTCATAAGTTGAAAACCAACAAAAATTGACAAGAACCACGAAAAGTTCTTGTATTTTAAGATATATCTGAAGCTATCAAAGGTAAAACTTCAAGCTCGCTGAAATATGTTCATTTGCTGAAAACCAACAATAGCACGAAAAGTTCTTGTATTTGAAGATAAAATCTTTTTGCACGGAAGGAGAATGATCTCGCTGAGTGAAAAAAGTTCAATCGATGAAAACCAACAAAAATTGACATGAACCACGAAAAGTTCTTGTATTTTAAGATAAAATCTTAAGCTATCAAAGAAAAAACTTCAAGCTCGCTGAAATATGTTCACTTGCTGAAAACTAACAAAACCACGAAAAATTCTTGTATTTGAAGATAAAATCTTTTTGCATGGAAGGAGAATGATCCAGCTGAGTGAAATAAGTTCAATCGATGAAAACCAACAAAAATTGACAAGATCCAGGAAAAGTTCTTGTATTTTAAGATAAATCTGAACCTATTAAAGAAAAAACTTCCAGCTCGCTGAAATATGTTCATTTGCTGAAAACCAACAAAACCACGAGAAGTTCTTGTATTTGAAGATAATATCTTTTTGCATTAAAGAAGAACGATCTTGCTGACTGAAATAAGTTCATTAGATGAAAACGAACAAAAATTGATAAGAACCACGAAAAGTTCTTGTATTTTAAGATAAAATCTTAAGCTATTAAAGAAAAAACTTCCAGCTCGCTGAAATATGTTCATTTGCTGAAAACCAACAATACCACGAAAAGTTCTTGTATTTGAAGATAAAATCTTTTTGCATGGAAGGAGAATGATCCAGCTGAGTGAAATAAGTTCAATCGATGAAAACCAACAAAAATTGACAAGAACCACGAAAAGTTCTTGTATTTTAAGATAAAATCTGAAGCTATTAAAGAAAAAACTTCCATCTTGCTGAAAGATGTTCATTTGCTGAAAACCAACAAAACCACGAAAAGTTCTTGTATTTGAAGATAAAATCTTTTTGCATGAAAGAAGAAGGATCGAGCTGACTGAAATAAGTTCATTCGATGAACACCAACATAAATTGACAAGAACCACGAAAAGCTCTTGTATTTTTAAGATAAAATATTGAGCTATCAAAGAAAAAACTTCAAGCTCGCTGAAATATGTTCATTTGCTGAAAACCAACAAAACCACGAAAAGTTCTTGTATTTGAAGGTGAAATCTTTTTGCATGGAAGGAGAATGATCTCGCTGAGTGAAATATGTTCAACAGATGAAAACCAACAAAAATTGACAAGAACCACGAAAAGTTCTTGTATTTTAAGATAAAATCTTAAGCTATTAACGAAAAAACTTCGAGCTCGCTGCAATATGTTCATTTGCTGAAAACCAACAATACCACGAAAAGTTCTTGTATTTGAAGATAAAATCGTTTTGCATTGAAGGAGAATGATCGAGCTAAGTGAAATAAGATCATTAGATGAAAACCAACAAAAATTGACAAGAACCACGAAAAGTTCTTGTATTTTAAGGAAAAATCTTAAGCGATTAATGAAAAAACTTCTCGCTCGCTGAAATATGTTCATTTGCTGAAAACCAACAAAACCACGAAAAGTTCTTGTAATTGAAGATAAAATCTTTTTGCATGGAAGGAGAAAGATCCAGCTGACTGAAATAAGTTCAATCGATGAAAACCAACAAAAATTGACATGAACCACGAAAAGTTCTTGTATTTTAAGATAAAATCTTAAGCTATCAAAGAAAAAACTTCAAGCTCGCTGAAATATGTTCACTTGCTGAAAACTAACAAAACCACGAAAAGTTCTTGTATTTGAAGATAAAATCTTTTTGCTTGGAAGGAGAATGATCTAGCTGAGTGAAATAAGTTCATTAGATGAAAACCAACAAAATTGACAAGATCCAGGAAAAGTTTTTGTATTTTAAGGAAAAATCTTAAGCGATTAATGAAAAAACTTCTCGCTCGCTGAAATATGTTCATTTGCTGAAAACCAACAAAACCACGAAAAGTTCTTGTATTTGAAGATAAAATCTTTTCGCATTGAGGAAGAAAGATCTTTCTGACTGAAATAAGTTGATTAGATGAAAACCAACAAAAATTGACAAGAACCACGAAAAGTTCTTGTATCTTAAGATAAAATCTTAAGCTATTCAGAAAAAACTTCTCGCTCGCTGAAATATGTTCATTTGCTGAAAACCAACAATACCACGAAAAGTCCTTGTATTTGAAGATAAAATCGTTTTGCATTGAAGGAGAATGATCGAGCTGAGTGAAATAAGATCATGAGATGAAAACCAACAACAATTGACAAGAACCACGAAAAGTTCTTGTATTTTAAGTTGAAATCTTAAGCTAATAATGAAAAAATTTCGAGCTCGCTGCAATATGTTCATTTGCTGAAAACCAACAAAACCACGAAAAATTCTTCTATTTGAAGATAAAATATTTTTGCTTGGAAGGAGAATGATCTCGCTGAGTGAAATAAGTTCAATCGATGAAAACCAACAAAAATTGACAAGATCCAGGAAAAGTTCTTGTATTTTAAGATAAATCTGAACCTATTAAAGAAAAAACTTCCAGCTCGCTGAAATATGTTCGTTTGCTGAAAACCAACAAAACCACGAGATGTTCTTGTATTTGAAGATAATATCTTTTTGCATTAAAGAAGAACGATCTTGCTGACTGAAATAAGTTCATTAGATGAAAACGAACAAAAATTGATAAGAACCACGAAAAGTTCTTGTATTTGAAGATAAAATCTTAAGCTATTAAAGAAAAAACTTCCAGCTCGCTGAAATATGTTCATTTGCTGAAAACCAACAATACCACGAAAAGTTCTTGTATTTGAAGATAAAATCTTTTTGCATGGAAGGAGAATGATCCAGCTGAGTGAAATAAGTTCAATCGATGAAAACCAACAAAAATTGACAAGAACCACGAAAAGTTCTTGTATTTTAAGATAAAATCTGAAGCTATTAAAGAAAAAACTTCCATCTAGCTGAAAGATGTTCATTTGCTGAAAACCAACAAAACCACGAAAAGTTCTTGTATTTGAAGGTGAAATATTTTTGCATGGAAGGAGAATGATCTCGCTGAGTGAAATATGTTCAACAGATGAAAACCAACAAAAATTGACAAGAACCACGAAAAGTTCTTGTATTTTAAGGAAAAATCTTAAGCGATTAATGAAAAAACTTCTCGCTCGCTGAAATATGTTCATTTGCTGAAAACCAACAAAACCACGAAAAGTTCTTGTAATTGAAGATAAAATCTTTTTGCATGGAAGGAGAAAGATCCAGCTGACTGAAATAAGATCAATCGATGAAAACCAACAAAAATTGACAAGAACCACGAAAAGTTCTTGTATTTTAAGATATATCTGAAGCTATCAAAGAAAAAACTTCAAGCTCGCTGAAATATGTTCATTTGCTGAAAACCAACAATAGCACGAAAAGTTCTTGTATTTGAAGATAAAATCTTTTTGCACGGAAGGAGAATGATCTCGCTGAGTGAAATAAGTTCAATCGATGAAAACCAACAAAAATTGACATGAACCACGAAAAGTTCTTGTATTTTAAGATAAAATCTTAAGCTATCAAAGAAAAAACTTCAAGCTCGCTGAAATATGTTCACTTGCTGAAAACTAACAAAACCACGAAAAGTTCTTGTATTTGAAGATAAAATCTTTTTGCTTGGAAGGAGAATGATCGAGCTGAGTGAAATAAGTTCATTAGATGAAAACCAACAAAAATTGACAAGATCCAGGAAAAGTTCTTGTATTTTAAGATAAAATCTGAACCTATTAAAGAAAAAACTTCCAGCTCGCTGAAATATGTTCATTTGCTGAAAACCAACAATACCACGAAAAGTTCTTGTATTTGAAGATAAAATCTTTTCGCATTGAGGAAGAAAGATCTTGCTGACTGAAATAAGTTCATTAGATGAAAACCAACAAAAATTGACAAGAACCACGAAAAGTTCTTGTATTTTAAGATAAAATCTTAAGCTATTAAAGGAAAAACTTCTCGCTCGCTGAAATATTTTCATTTGCTGAAAACCAACAAAAACACGAACAGTTCTTGTATTTGAAGACAAAATCTTTTTGCATGGAAGGAGAATGACGTCGCTGAGTGAAATATCTTCAATAGATGAAAACCAACAAAAATTGACAAGAACCACGAAAAGTTCTTGTATCTTAAGATAAAATCTTAAGCTATTCAGAAAAAACTTCTCGCTCGCTGAAAGATGTTCATTTGCTGAAAACCAACAATACCACGAAAAGTTCTTGTATTTGAAGATAAAATCGTTTTGCATTGAAGGAGAATGATCGAGCTGAGTGAAATAAGATCATGAGATGAAAACCAACAAAAATTGACAAGAACCACGAAAAGTTCTTGTATTTTAAGTTGAAATCTTAAGCTAATAATGAAAAAACTTCGAGCTCGCTGCAATATGTTCATTTGCTGAAAACCAACAAAACCACGAAAAATTCTTCTATTTGAAGATAAAATATTTTTGCTTGGAAGGAGAATGATCTAGCTGAGTGAAATAAGTTCAATCGATGAAAACCAACAAAAATTGACAAGATCCAGGAAAAGTTCTTGTATTTTAAGATAAATCTGAAGCTGTTAAAGAAAAAACTTCCATCTTGCTGAAAGATGTTCATTTGCTGAAAACCAACAAAACCACGAAAAGTTCTTGTATTTGAAGATAAAATCTTTTTGCATGAAAGAAGAAGGATCGAGCTGACTGAAATAAGTTCATTCGATGAACACCAACAGAAATTGACAAGAACCACGAAAAGCTCTTGTATTTTTAAGATAAAATCTTGAGCTATCAAAGAAAAAACTTCAAGCTCGCTGAAATATGTTCATTTGCTGAAAACCAACAAAACCACGAAAAGTTCTTGTATTTGAAGATGAAATCTTTTTGCATGGAAGGAGAATGATCTCGCTGAGTGAAATATGTTCAACAGATGAAAACCAACAAAAATTGACAAGAACCACGAAAAGTTCTTGTATTTTAAGATAAAATCTTAAGCTATTAACGAAAAAACTTCGAGCTCGCTGCAATATGTTCATTTGCTGAAAACCAACAATACCACGAAAAGTTCTTGTATTTGAAGATGAAATCGTTTTGCATTGAAGGAGAATGATCGAGCTAAGTGAAATAAGATCATCAGATGAAAAGCAACAAAAATTGACAAGAGCCACGAAAAGTTCTTGTATTTTAAGGAAAAATCTTAAGCGATTAATGAAAAAACTTCTCGCTCGCTGAAATATGTTCATTTGCTGAAAACCAACAAAACCACGAAAAGTTCTTGTAATTGAAGATAAAATCTTTTTGCATGGAAGGAGAAAGATCCAGCTGACTGAAATAAGTTCAATCGATGAAAACCAACAAAAATTGACAAGAACCACGAAAAGTTCTTGTATTTTAAGATATATCTGAAGCTATCAAAGAAAAAACTTCAAGCTCGCTGAAATATGTTCATTTGCTGAAAACCAACAAAAGCACGAAAAGTTCTTGTATTTGAAGATAAAATCTTTTTGCACGGAAGGAGAATGATCTCGCTGAGTGAAATGAGTTCAATCGATGAAAACCAACAAAAATTGACATGAACCACGAAAAGTTCTTGTATTTTAAGATAAAATCTTAAGCTATCAAAGAAAAAACTTCAAGCTCGCTGAAATATGTTCACTTGCTGAAAACTAACAAAACCACGAAAAGTTCTTGTATTTGAAGATAAAATCTTTTTGCTTGGAAGGAGAATGATCCAGCTGACTGAAATAAGTTCATTAGATGAAAACCAACAAAAATTGACAAGATCCAGGAAAAGTTCTTGTATTTTAAGATAAAATCTGAACCTATTAAAGAAAAAACTTCCAGCTCGCTGAAATATGTTCATTTGCTGAAAACCAACAATACCACGAAAAGTTCTTGTATTTGAAGATAAAATCTTTTCGCATTGAGGAAGAAAGATCTTGCTGACTGAAATAAGTTCATGAGATGAAAACCAACAAAAATTGACAAGAACCACGAAAAGTTCTTGTATTTGAAGATAAAATCGTTTTGCATTGAAGGAGAATGATCGAGCTGAGTGAAATAAGATCATGAGATGAAAACCAACAAAAATTGACAAGAACCACGAAAAGTTCTTGTATTTTAAGTTGAAATCTTAAGCTAATAATGAAAAAACTTCGAGCTCGCTGCAATATGTTCATTTGCTGAAAACCAACAAAACCACGAAAAGTTCTTGTAATTGAAGATAAAATCTTTTTGCATGGAAGGAGAAAGATCCAGCTGACTGAAATAAGTTCAATCGATGAAAACCAACAAAAATTGACAAGAACCACGAAAAGTTCTTGTATTTTAAGATATATCTGAAGCTATCAAAGAAAAAACTTCAAGCTCGCTGAAATATGTTCATTTGCTGAAAACCAACAAAAGCACGAAAAGTTCTTGTATTTGAAGATAAAATCTTTTTGCACGGAAGGAGAATGATCTCGCTGAGTGAAATGAGTTCAATCGATGAAAACCAACAAAAATTGACAAGATCCAGGAAAAGTTCTTGTATTTTAAGATAAAATCTGAACCTATTAAAGAAAAAACTTCCAGCTCGCTGAAATATGTTCATTTGCTGAAAACCAACAATACCACGAAAAGTTCTTGTATTTGAAGATAAAATCTTTTCGCATTGAGGAAGAAAGATCTTGCTGACTGAAATAAGTTCATGAGATGAAAACCAACAAAAATTGACAAGAACCACGAAAAGTTCTTGTATTTGAAGATAAAATCGTTTTGCATTGAAGGAGAATGATCGAGCTGAGTGAAATAAGATCGTGAGATGAAAACCAACAAAAATTGACAAGAACCACGAAAAGTTCTTGTATTTTAAGTTGAAATCTTAAGCTAATAATGAAAAAACTTCGAGCTCGCTGCAATATGTTCATTTGCTGAAAACCAACAAAACCACGAAAAATTCTTCTATTTGAAGATAAAATATTTTTGCTTGGAAGGAGAATGATCTAGCTGAGTGAAATAAGTTCAATCGATGAAAACCAACAAAAATTGACAAGATCCAGGAAAAGTTCTTGTATTTTAAGATAAATCTGAACCTATTAAAGAAAATACTTCCAGCTCGCTGAAATATGTTCATTTGCTGAAAACCAACAAAACCACGAGAAGTTCTTGTATTTGAAGATAATATCTTTTTGCATTAAAGAAGAACGATCTTGCTGACTGAAATAAGTTCATTAGATGAAAACGAACAAAAATTGATAAGAACCACGAAAAGTTCTTGTATTTTAAGATAAAACCTTAAGCTATTAAAGAAAAAACTTCCAGCTCGCTGAAATATGTTCATTTGCTGAAAACCAACAATACCACGAAAAGTTCTTGTATTTGAAGATAAAATCTTTTTGCATGGAAGGAGAATGATCCAGCTGAGTGAAATAAGTTCAATCGATGAAAACCAACAAAAATTGACAAGAACCACGAAAAGTTCTTGTATTTTAAGATAAAATCTGAAGCTGTTAAAGAAAAAACTTCCATCTTGCTGAAAGATGTTCATTTGCTGAAAACCAACAAAACCACGAAAAGTTCTTGTATTTGAAGATAAAATCTTTTTGCATGAAAGAAGAAGGATCGAGCTGACTGAAATAAGTTCATTCGATGAACACCAACAGAAATTGACAAGAACCACGAAAAGCTCTTGTATTTTTAAGATAAAATCTTGAGCTATCAAAGAAAAAACTTCAAGCTCGCTGAAATATGTTCATTTGCTGAAAACCAACAAAACCACGAAAAGTTCTTGTATTTGAAGATGAAATCTTTTTGCATGGAAGGAGAATGATCTCGCTGAGTGAAATATGTTCAACAGATGAAAACCAACAAAAATTGACAAGAACCACGAAAAGTTCTTGTATTTTAAGATAAAATCTTAAGCTATTAACGAAAAAACTTCGAGCTCGCTGCAATATGTTCATTTGCTGAAAACCAACAATACCACGAAAAGTTCTTGTATTTGAAGATGAAATCGTTTTGCATTGAAGGAGAATGATCGAGCTAAGTGAAATAAGATCATCAGATGAAAAGCAACAAAAATTGACAAGAGCCACGAAAAGTTCTTGTATTTTAAGGAAAAATCTTAAGCGATTAATGAAAAAACTTCTCGCTCGCTGAAATATGTTCATTTGCTGAAAACCAACAAAACCACGAAAAGTTCTTGTAATTGAAGATAAAATCTTTTTGCATGGAAGGAGAAAGATCCAGCTGACTGAAATAAGTTCAATCGATGAAAACCAACAAAAATTGACAAGAACCACGAAAAGTTCTTGTATTTTAAGATATATCTGAAGCTATCAAAGAAAAAACTTCAAGCTCGCTGAAATATGTTCATTTGCTGAAAACCAACAAAAGCACGAAAAGTTCTTGTATTTGAAGATAAAATCTTTTTGCACGGAAGGAGAATGATCTCGCTGAGTGAAATGAGTTCAATCGATGAAAACCAACAAAAATTGACATGAACCACGAAAAGTTCTTGTATTTTAAGATAAAATCTTAAGCTATCAAAGAAAAAACTTCAAGCTCGCTGAAATATGTTCACTTGCTGAAAACTAACAAAACCACGAAAAGTTCTTGTATTTGAAGATAAAATCTTTTTGCTTGGAAGGAGAATGATCCAGCTGACTGAAATAAGTTCATTAGATGAAAACCAACAAAAATTGACAAGATCCAGGAAAAGTTCTTGTATTTTAAGATAAAATCTGAACCTATTAAAGAAAAAACTTCCAGCTCGCTGAAATATGTTCATTTGCTGAAAACCAACAATACCACGAAAAGTTCTTGTATTTGAAGATAAAATCTTTTCGCATTGAGGAAGAAAGATCTTGCTGACTGAAATAAGTTCATGAGATGAAAACCAACAAAAATTGACAAGAACCACGAAAAGTTCTTGTATTTGAAGATAAAATCGTTTTGCATTGAAGGAGAATGATCGAGCTGAGTGAAATAAGATCATGAGATGAAAACCAACAAAAATTGACAAGAACCACGAAAAGTTCTTGTATTTTAAGTTGAAATCTTAAGCTAATAATGAAAAAACTTCGAGCTCGCTGCAATATGTTCATTTGCTGAAAACCAACAAAACCACGAAAAGTTCTTGTAATTGAAGATAAAATCTTTTTGCATGGAAGGAGAAAGATCCAGCTGACTGAAATAAGTTCAATCGATGAAAACCAACAAAAATTGACAAGAACCACGAAAAGTTCTTGTATTTTAAGATATATCTGAAGCTATCAAAGAAAAAACTTCAAGCTCGCTGAAATATGTTCATTTGCTGAAAACCAACAAAAGCACGAAAAGTTCTTGTATTTGAAGATAAAATCTTTTTGCACGGAAGGAGAATGATCTCGCTGAGTGAAATGAGTTCAATCGATGAAAACCAACAAAAATTGACAAGATCCAGGAAAAGTTCTTGTATTTTAAGATAAAATCTGAACCTATTAAAGAAAAAACTTCCAGCTCGCTGAAATATGTTCATTTGCTGAAAACCAACAATACCACGAAAAGTTCTTGTATTTGAAGATAAAATCTTTTCGCATTGAGGAAGAAAGATCTTGCTGACTGAAATAAGTTCATGAGATGAAAACCAACAAAAATTGACAAGAACCACGAAAAGTTCTTGTATTTGAAGATAAAATCGTTTTGCATTGAAGGAGAATGATCGAGCTGAGTGAAATAAGATCGTGAGATGAAAACCAACAAAAATTGACAAGAACCACGAAAAGTTCTTGTATTTTAAGTTGAAATCTTAAGCTAATAATGAAAAAACTTCGAGCTCGCTGCAATATGTTCATTTGCTGAAAACCAACAAAACCACGAAAAATTCTTCTATTTGAAGATAAAATATTTTTGCTTGGAAGGAGAATGATCTAGCTGAGTGAAATAAGTTCAATCGATGAAAACCAACAAAAATTGACAAGATCCAGGAAAAGTTCTTGTATTTTAAGATAAATCTGAACCTATTAAAGAAAATACTTCCAGCTCGCTGAAATATGTTCATTTGCTGAAAACCAACAAAACCACGAGAAGTTCTTGTATTTGAAGATAATATCTTTTTGCATTAAAGAAGAACGATCTTGCTGACTGAAATAAGTTCATTAGATGAAAACGAACAAAAATTGATAAGAACCACGAAAAGTTCTTGTATTTTAAGATAAAACCTTAAGCTATTAAAGAAAAAACTTCCAGCTCGCTGAAATATGTTCATTTGCTGAAAACCAACAATACCACGAAAAGTTCTTGTATTTGAAGATAAAATCTTTTTGCATGGAAGGAGAATGATCCAGCTGAGTGAAATAAGTTCAATCGATGAAAATCAACAAAAATTGACAAGAACCACGAAAAGTTCTTGTATTTTAAGATAAAATCTGAAGCTGTTAAAGAAAAAACTTCCATCTTGCTGAAAGATGTTCATTTGCTGAAAACCAACAAAACCACGAAAAGTTCTTGTATTTGAAGATAAAATCTTTTTGCATGAAAGAAGAAGGATCGAGCTGACTGAAATAAGTTCATTCGATGAACACCAACAGAAATTGACAAGAACCACGAAAAGCTCTTGTATTTTTAAGATAAAATCTTGAGCTATCAAAGAAAAAACTTCAAGCTCGCTGAAATATGTTCATTTGCTGAAAACCAACAAAACCACGAAAAGTTCTTGTATTTGAAGATGAAATCTTTTTGCATGGAAGGAGAATGATCTCGCTGAGTGAAATATGTTCAACAGATGAAAACCAACAAAAATTGACAAGAACCACGAAAAGTTCTTGTATTTTAAGATAAAATCTTAAGCTATTAACGAAAAAACTTCGAGCTCGCTGCAATATGTTCATTTGCTGAAAACCAACAATACCACGAAAAGTTCTTGTATTTGAAGATGAAATCGTTTTGCATTGAAGGAGAATGATCGAGCTAAGTGAAATAAGATCATCAGATGAAAAGCAACAAAAATTGACAAGAGCCACGAAAAGTTCTTGTATTTTAAGGAAAAATCTTAAGCGATTAATGAAAAAACTTCTCGCTCGCTGAAATATGTTCATTTGCTGAAAACCAACAAAACCACGAAAAGTTCTTGTAATTGAAGATAAAATCTTTTTGCATGGAAGGAGAAAGATCCAGCTGACTGAAATAAGTTCAATCGATGAAAACCAACAAAAATTGACAAGAACCACGAAAAGTTCTTGTATTTTAAGATATATCTGAAGCTATCAAAGAAAAAACTTCAAGCTCGCTGAAATATGTTCATTTGCTGAAAACCAACAAAAGCACGAAAAGTTCTTGTATTTGAAGATAAAATCTTTTTGCACGGAAGGAGAATGATCTCGCTGAGTGAAATGAGTTCAATCGATGAAAACCAACAAAAATTGACATGAACCACGAAAAGTTCTTGTATTTTAAGATAAAATCTTAAGCTATCAAAGAAAAAACTTCAAGCTCGCTGAAATATGTTCACTTGCTGAAAACTAACAAAACCACGAAAAGTTCTTGTATTTGAAGATAAAATCTTTTTGCTTGGAAGGAGAATGATCCAGCTGACTGAAATAAGTTCATTAGATGAAAACCAACAAAAATTGACAAGATCCAGGAAAAGTTCTTGTATTTTAAGATAAAATCTGAACCTATTAAAGAAAAAACTTCCAGCTCGCTGAAATATGTTCATTTGCTGAAAACCAACAATACCACGAAAAGTTCTTGTATTTGAAGATAAAATCTTTTCGCATTGAGGAAGAAAGATCTTGCTGACTGAAATAAGTTCATGAGATGAAAACCAACAAAAATTGACAAGAACCACGAAAAGTTCTTGTATTTGAAGATAAAATCGTTTTGCATTGAAGGAGAATGATCGAGCTGAGTGAAATAAGATCATGAGATGAAAACCAACAAAAATTGACAAGAACCACGAAAAGTTCTTGTATTTTAAGTTGAAATCTTAAGCTAATAATGAAAAAACTTCGAGCTCGCTGCAATATGTTCATTTGCTGAAAACCAACAAAACCACGAAAAGTTCTTGTAATTGAAGATAAAATCTTTTTGCATGGAAGGAGAAAGATCCAGCTGACTGAAATAAGTTCAATCGATGAAAACCAACAAAAATTGACAAGAACCACGAAAAGTTCTTGTATTTTAAGATATATCTGAAGCTATCAAAGAAAAAACTTCAAGCTCGCTGAAATATGTTCATTTGCTGAAAACCAACAAAAGCACGAAAAGTTCTTGTATTTGAAGATAAAATCTTTTTGCACGGAAGGAGAATGATCTCGCTGAGTGAAATGAGTTCAATCGATGAAAACCAACAAAAATTGACAAGATCCAGGAAAAGTTCTTGTATTTTAAGATAAAATCTGAACCTATTAAAGAAAAAACTTCCAGCTCGCTGAAATATGTTCATTTGCTGAAAACCAACAATACCACGAAAAGTTCTTGTATTTGAAGATAAAATCTTTTCGCATTGAGGAAGAAAGATCTTGCTGACTGAAATAAGTTCATGAGATGAAAACCAACAAAAATTGACAAGAACCACGAAAAGTTCTTGTATTTGAAGATAAAATCGTTTTGCATTGAAGGAGAATGATCGAGCTGAGTGAAATAAGATCGTGAGATGAAAACCAACAAAAATTGACAAGAACCACGAAAAGTTCTTGTATTTTAAGTTGAAATCTTAAGCTAATAATGAAAAAACTTCGAGCTCGCTGCAATATGTTCATTTGCTGAAAACCAACAAAACCACGAAAAATTCTTCTATTTGAAGATAAAATATTTTTGCTTGGAAGGAGAATGATCTAGCTGAGTGAAATAAGTTCAATCGATGAAAACCAACAAAAATTGACAAGATCCAGGAAAAGTTCTTGTATTTTAAGATAAATCTGAACCTAATAAAGAAAATACTTCCAGCTCGCTGAAATATGTTCATTTGCTGAAAACCAACAAAACCACGAGAAGTTCTTGTATTTGAAGATAATATCTTTTTGCATTAAAGAAGAACGATCTTGCTGACTGAAATAAGTTCATTAGATGAAAACGAACAAAAATTGATAAGAACCACGAAAAGTTCTTGTATTTTATGATAAAACCTTAAGCTATTAAAGAAAAAACTTCCAGCTCGCTGAAATATGTTCATTTGCTGAAAACCAACAATACCACGAAAAGTTCTTGTATTTGAAGATAAAATCTTTTTGCATGGAAGGAGAATGATCCAGCTGAGTGAAATAAGTTCAATCGATGAAAACCAACAAAAATTGACAAGAACCACGAAAAGTTCTTGTATTTTAAGATAAAATCTGAAGCTATTAAAGAAAAAACTTCCATCTTGCTGAAAGATGTTCATTTGCTGAAAACCAACAAAACCACGAAAAGTTCTTGTATTTGAAGATAAAATCTTTTTGCATGAAAGAAGAAGGATCGAGCTGACTGAAATAAGTTCATTAGATGAACACCAACATAAATTGACAAGAACCACGAAAAGCTCTTGTATTTTTAAGATAAAATCTTGAGCTATCAAAGAAAAAACTTCAAGCTCGCTGAAATATGTTCATTTGCTGAAAACCAACAAAACCACGAAAAGTTCTTGTATTTGAAGATGAAATCTCTTTGCATGGAAGGAGAATGATCTCGCTGAGTGAAATATGTTCAACAGATGAAAACCAACAAAAATTGACAAGAACCACGAAAAGTTCTTGTATTTTAAGATAAAATCTTAAGCTATTAACGAAAAAACTTCGAGCTCGCTGCAATATGTTCATTTGCTGAAAACCAACAATACCACGAAAAGTTCTTGTATTTGAAGATGAAATCGTTTTGCATTGAAGGAGAATGATCGAGCTAAGTGAAATAAGATCATCAGATGAAAAGCAACAAAAATTGACAAGAGCCACGAAAAGTTCTTGTATTTTAAGGAAAAATCTTAAGCGATTAATGAAAAAACTTCTCGCTCGCTGAAATATGTTCATTTGCTGAAAACCAACAAAACCACGAAAAGTTCTTGTAATTGAAGATAAAATCTTTTTGCATGGAAGGAGAAAGATCCAGCTGACTGAAATAAGTTCAATCGATGAAAACCAACAAAAATTGACAAGAACCACGAAAAGTTCTTGTATTTTAAGATAAAATCTTAAGCTATCAAAGAAAAAACTTCAAGCTCGCTGAAATATGTTCACTTGCTGAAAACTAACAAAACCACGAAAAGTTCTTGTATTTGAAGATAAAATCTTTTTGCTTGGAAGGAGAATGATCCAGCTGACTGAAATAAGTTCATTAGATGAAAACCAACAAAAATTGACAAGATCCAGGAAAAGTTCTTGTATTTTAAGATAAAATCTGAACCTATTAAAGAAAAAACTTCCAGCTCGCTGAAATATGTTCATTTGCTGAAAACCAACAATACCACGAAAAGTTCTTGTATTTGAAGATAAAATCTTTTCGCATTGAGGAAGAAAGATCTTGCTGACTGAAATAAGTTCATGAGATGAAAACCAACAAAAATTGACAAGAACCACGAAAAGTTCTTGTATTTGAAGATAAAATCGTTTTGCATTGAAGGAGAATGATCGAGCTGAGTGAAATAAGATCATGAGATGAAAACCAACAAAAATTGACAAGAACCACGAAAAGTTCTTGTATTTTAAGTTGAAATCTTAAGCTAATAATGAAAAAACTTCGAGCTCGCTGCAATATGTTCATTTGCTGAAAACCAACAAAACCACGAAAAGTTCTTGTAATTGAAGATAAAATCTTTTTGCATGGAAGGAGAAAGATCCAGCTGACTGAAATAAGTTCAATCGATGAAAACCAACAAAAATTGACAAGAACCACGAAAAGTTCTTGTATTTTAAGATATATCTGAAGCTATCAAAGAAAAAACTTCAAGCTCGCTGAAATATGTTCATTTGCTGAAAACCAACAAAAGCACGAAAAGTTCTTGTATTTGAAGATAAAATCTTTTTGCACGGAAGGAGAATGATCTCGCTGAGTGAAATGAGTTCAATCGATGAAAACCAACAAAAATTGACAAGATCCAGGAAAAGTTCTTGTATTTTAAGATAAAATCTGAACCGATTAAAGAAAAAACTTCCAGCTCGCTGAAATATGTTCATTTGCTGAAAACCAACAATACCACGAAAAGTTCTTGTATTTGAAGATAAAATCTTTTCGCATTGAGGAAGAAAGATCTTGCTGACTGAAATAAGTTCATGAGATGAAAACCAACAAAAATTGACAAGAACCACGAAAAGTTCTTGTATTTGAAGATAAAATCGTTTTGCATTGAAGGAGAATGATCGAGCTGAGTGAAATAAGATCGTGAGATGAAAACCAACAAAAATTGACAAGAACCACGAAAAGTTCTTGTATTTTAAGTTGAAATCTTAAGCTAATAATGAAAAAACTTCGAGCTCGCTGCAATATGTTCATTTGCTGAAAACCAACAAAACCACGAAAAATTCTTCTATTTGAAGATAAAATATTTTTGCTTGGAAGGAGAATGATCTAGCTGAGTGAAATAAGTTCAATCGATGAAAACCAACAAAAATTGACAAGATCCAGGAAAAGTTCTTGTATTTTAAGATAAATCTGAACCTATTAAAGAAAATACTTCCAGCTCGCTGAAATATGTTCATTTGCTGAAAACCAACAAAACCACGAGAAGTTCTTGTATTTGAAGATAATATCTTTTTGCATTAAAGAAGAACGATCTTGCTGACTGAAATAAGTTCATTAGATGAAAACGAACAAAAATTGATAAGAACCACGAAAAGTTCTTGTATTTTAAGATAAAACCTTAAGCTATTAAAGAAAAAACTTCCAGCTCGCTGAAATATGTTCATTTGCTGAAAACCAACAATACCACGAAAAGTTCTTGTATTTGAAGATAAAATCTTTTTGCATGGAAGGAGAATGATCCAGCTGAGTGAAATAAGTTCAATCGATGAAAACCAACAAAAATTGACAAGAACCACGAAAAGTTCTTGTATTTTAAGATAAAATCTTGAGCTATCAAAGAAAAAACTTCAAGCTCGCTGAAATATGTTCATTTGCTGAAAACCAACAAAACCACGAAAAGTTCTTGTATTTGAAGATGAAATCTTTTTGCATGGAAGGAGAATGATCTCGCTGAGTGAAATATGTTCAACAGATGAAAACCAACAAAAATTGACAAGAACCACGAAAAGTTCTTGTATTTTAAGATAAAATCTTAAGCTATTAACGAAAAAACTTCGAGCTCGCTGCAATATGTTCATTTGCTGAAAACCAACAATACCACGAAAAGTTCTTGTATTTGAAGATGAAATCGTTTTGCATTGAAGGAGAATGATCGAGCTAAGTGAAATAAGATCATCAGATGAAAAGCAACAAAAATTGACAAGAGCCACGAAAAGTTCTTGTATTTTAAGGAAAAATCTTAAGCGATTAATGAAAAAACTTCTCGCTCGCTGAAATATGTTCATTTGCTGAAAACCAACAAAACCACGAAAAGTTCTTGTAATTGAAGATAAAATCTTTTTGCATGGAAGGAGAAAGATCCAGCTGACTGAAATAAGTTCAATCGATGAAAACCAACAAAAATTGACAAGAACCACGAAAAGTTCTTGTATTTTAAGATATATCTGAAGCTATCAAAGAAAAAACTTCAAGCTCGCTGAAATATGTTCATTTGCTGAAAACCAACAAAAGCACGAAAAGTTCTTGTATTTGAAGATAAAATCTTTTTGCACGGAAGGAGAATGATCTCGCTGAGTGAAATGAGTTCAATCGATGAAAACCAACAAAAATTGACATGAACCACGAAAAGTTCTTGTATTTTAAGATAAAATCTTAAGCTATCAAAGAAAAAACTTCAAGCTCGCTGAAATATGTTCACTTGCTGAAAACTAACAAAACCACGAAAAGTTCTTGTATTTGAAGATAAAATCTTTTCGCATTGAGGAAGAAAGATCTTGCTGACTGAAATAAGTTCATGAGATGAAAACCAACAAAAATTGACAAGAACCACGAAAAGTTCTTGTATTTTAAGATAAAATCTTAAGCTATTAAAGGAAAAACTTCTCGCTCGCTGAAATATTTTCATTTGCTGAAAACCAACAAAAACACGAACAGTTCTTGTATTTGAAGACAAAATCTTTTTGCATGGAAGGAGAATGACGTCGCTGAGTGAAATATGTTCAACAGATGAAAACCAACAAAAATTGACAAGAACCACGAAAAGTTCTTGTTTCTTAAGATAAAATCTTAAGCTATTCAGAAAAAACTTCTCGCTCGCTGAAATATGTTCATTTGCTGAAAACCAACAATACCACGAAAAGTTCTTGTATTTGAAGATAAAATCGTTTTGCATTGAAGGAGAATGATCGAGCTGAGTGAAATAAGATCATGAGATGAAAACCAACAAAAATTGACAAGAACCACGAAAAGTTCTTGTATTTTAAGTTGAAATCTTAAGGTAATAATGAAAAAACTTCGAGCTCGCTGCAATATGTTCATTTGCTGAAAACCAACAAAACCACGAAAAATTCTTCTATTTGAAGATAAAATATTTTTGCTTGGAAGGAGAATGATCTCGCTGAGTGAAATAAGTTCAATCGATGAAAACCAACAAAAATTGACAAGATCCAGGAAAAGTTCTTGTATTTTACGATAAATCTGAACCTATTAAAGAAAAAACTTCCAGCTCGCTGAAATATGTTCATTTGCTGAAAACCAACAAAACCACGAGAAGTTCTTGTATTTGAAGATAATATCTTTTTGCATTAAAGAAGAACGATCTTGCTGACTGAAACAAGTTCATTAGATGAAAACGAACAAAAATTGATAAGAACCACGAAAAGTTCTTGTATTTTAAGATAAAATCTTAAGCTATTAAAGAAAAAACTTCGAGCTCGCTGCAATATGTTCATTTGCTGAAAACCAACAATACCACGAAAAGTTCTTGTATTTGAAGATGAAATCGTTTTGCATTGAAGGAGAATGATCGAGCGAAGTGAAATAAGATCATCAGATGAAAAGCAACAAAAATTGACAAGAGCCACGAAAAGTTCTTGTATTTTAAGGAAAAATCTTAAGCGATTAATGAAAAAACTTCTCGCTCGCTGAAATATGTTCATTTGCTGAAAACCAACAAAACCACGAAAAGTTCTTGTAATTGAAGATAAAATCTTTTTGCATGGAAGGAGAAAGATCCAGCTGACTGAAATAAGTTCAATCGATGAAAACCAACAAAAATTGACAAGAACCACGAAAAGTTCTTGTATTTTAAGATATATCTGAAGCTATCAAAGAAAAAACTTCAAGCTCGCTGAAATATGTTCATTTGCTGAAAACCAACAAAAGCACGAAAAGTTCTTGTATTTGAAGATAAAATCTTTTTGCACGGAAGGAGAATGATCTCGCTGAGTGAAATGAGTTCAATCGATGAAAACCAACAAAAATTGACATGAACCACGAAAAGTTCTTGTATTTTAAGATAAAATCTTAAGCTATCAAAGAAAAAACTTCAAGCTCGCTGAAATATGTTCACTTGCTGAAAACTAACAAAACCACGAAAAGTTCTTGTATTTGAAGATAAAATCTTTTCGCATTGAGGAAGAAAGATCTTGCTGACTGAAATAAGTTCATGAGATGAAAACCAACAAAAATTGACAAGAACCACGAAAAGTTCTTGTATTTTAAGATAAAATCTTAAGCTATTAAAGGAAAAACTTCTCGCTCGCTGAAATATTTTCATTTGCTGAAAACCAACAAAAACACGAACAGTTCTTGTATTTGAAGACAAAATCTTTTTGCATGGAAGGAGAATGACGTCGCTGAGTGAAATATGTTCAACAGATGAAAACCAACAAAAATTGACAAGAACCACGAAAAGTTCTTGTTTCTTAAGATAAAATCTTAAGCTATTCAGAAAAAACTTCTCGCTCGCTGAAATATGTTCATTTGCTGAAAACCAACAATACCACGAAAAGTTCTTGTATTTGAAGATAAAATCGTTTTGCATTGAAGGAGAATGATCGAGCTGAGTGAAATAAGATCATGAGATGAAAACCAACAAAAATTGACAAGAACCACGAAAAGTTCTTGTATTTTAAGTTGAAATCTTAAGGTAATAATGAAAAAACTTCGAGCTCGCTGCAATATGTTCATTTGCTGAAAACCAACAAAACCACGAAAAATTCTTCTATTTGAAGATAAAATATTTTTGCTTGGAAGGAGAATGATCTCGCTGAGTGAAATAAGTTCAATCGATGAAAACCAACAAAAATTGACAAGATCCAGGAAAAGTTCTTGTATTTTACGATAAATCTGAACCTATTAAAGAAAAAACTTCCAGCTCGCTGAAATATGTTCATTTGCTGAAAACCAACAAAACCACGAGAAGTTCTTGTATTTGAAGATAATATCTTTTTGCATTAAAGAAGAACGATCTTGCTGACTGAAACAAGTTCATTAGATGAAAACGAACAAAAATTGATAAGAACCACGAAAAGTTCTTGTATTTTAAGATAAAATCTTAAGCTATTAAAGAAAAAACTTCTAGCTCGCTGAAATATGTTCATTTGCTGAAAACCAACAATACCACGAAAAGTTCTTGTATTTGAAGATAAAATCTTTTTGCACGGAAGGAGAATGATCTCGCTGAGTGAAATAAGTTCAATCGATGAAAACCAACAAAAATTGACAAGAACCACGAAAAGTTCTTGTATTTTAAGGAAAAATCTTAAGCGATTAATGAAAAAACTTCTCGCTCGCTGAAATATGTTCATTTGCTGAAAACCAACAAAACCACGAAAAGTTCTTGTAGTTGAAGATAAAATCTTTTTGCATGGAAGGAGAAAGATCCAGCTGACTGAAATAAGTTCAATCGATGAAAACCAACAAAAATTGACAAGAACCACGAAAAGTTCTTGTATTTTAAGATATATCTGAAGCTATCAAAGAAAAAACTTCAAGCTCGCTGAAATATGTTCATTTGCTGAAAACCAACAATAGCACGAAAAGTTCTTGTATTTGAAGATAAAATCTTTTTGCACGGAAGGAGAATGATCTCGCTGAGTGAAATAAGTTCAATCGATGAAAACCAACAAAAATTGACATGAACCACGAAAAGTTCTTGTATTTTAAGATAAAATCTTAAGCTATCAAAGAAAAAACTTCAAGCTCGCTGAAATATGTTCACTTGCTGAAAACTAACAAAACCACGAAAAGTTCTTGTATTTGAAGATAAAATCTTTTTGCTTGGAAGGAGAATGATCGAGCTGAGTGAAATAAGTTCATTAGATGAAAACCAACAAAAATTTACAAGATCCAGGAAAAGTTCTTGTATTTTAAGATAAAATCTGAACCTATTAAAGAAAAAACTTCCAGCTCGCTGAAATATGTTCATTTGCTGAAAACCAACAATACCACGAAAAGTTCTTGTATTTGAAGATAAAATCTTTTCGCATTGAGGAAGAAAGATCTTGCTGACTGAAATAAGTTCATTCGATGAAAACCAACAAATATTGACAAGAACCACGAAAAGTTCTTGTATTTTAAGATAAAATCTTAAGCTATTAAAGGAAAAACTTCTCGCTCGCTGAAATATTTTCATTTGCTGAAAACCAACAAAACCACGAACAGTTCTTGTATTTGAAGACAAAATCTTTTTGCATGGAAGGAGAATGACGTCGCTGAGTGAAATATGTTCAATAGATGAAAACCAACAAAAATTGACAAGAACCACGAAAAGTTATTGTATCTTAAGATAAAATCTTAAGCTATTCAGAAAAAACTTCTCGCTCGCTGAAATATGTTCATTTGCTGAAAACCAACAATACCACGAAAAGTTCTTGTATTTGAAGATAAAATCGTTTTGCATTGAAGGAGAATGATCGAGCTGAGTGAAATAAGATCATGAGATGAAAACCAACAAAAATTGACAAGAACCACGAAAAGTTCTTGTATTTTAAGTTGAAATCTTAAGCTAATAATGAAAAAACTTCGAGCTCGCTGCAATATGTTCATTTGCTGAAAACCAACAAAACCACGAAAAATTCTTCAATTTGAAGATAAAATATTTTTGCTTGGAAGGAGAATGATCTGGCTGAGTGAAATAAGTTCAATCGATGAAAACCAACAAAGATTGACAAGATCCAGGAAAAGTTCTTGTATTTTAAGATAAATCTGAACCTATTAAAGAAAAAACTTCCAGCTCGCTGAAATATGTTCATTTGCTGAAAACCAACAAAACCACGAGAAGTTCTTGTATTTGAAGATAATATCTTTTTGCATTAAAGAAGAACGATCTTGCTGACTGAAACAAGTTCATTAGATGAAAACGAACAAAAATTGATAAGAACCACGAAAAGTTCTTGTATTTTAAGATAAAATCTTAAGCGATTAATGAAAAAACTTCTAGCTCGCTGAAATATGTTCATTTGCTGAAAACCAACAATACCACGAAAAGTTCTTGTATTTGAAGATAAAATCTTTTTGCACGGAAGGAGAATGATCTCGCTGAGTGAAATAAGTTCAATCGATGAAAACCAACAAAAATTGACATGAACCACGAAAAGTTCTTGTATTTTAAGATAAAATCTTAAGCTATCAAAGAAAAAACTTCAAGCTCGCTGAAATATGTTCAATTGCTGAAAACTAACAAAACCACGAAAAGTTCTTGTATTTGAAGATAAAATCTTTTTGCTTGGAAGGAGAATGATCTAGCTGAGTGAAATAAGTTCATTAGATGAAAACCAACAAAAATTGACAAGATCCAGGAAAAGTTCTTGTATTTTAAGATAAAATCTGAACCTATTAAAGAAAAAACTTCCAGCTCGCTGAAATATGTTCATTTGCTGAAAACCAACAATACCACGAAAAGTTCTTGTATTTGAAGATAAAATCTTTTCGCATTGAGGAAGAAAGATCTTGCTGACTGAAATAAGTTCATTAGATGAAAACCAACAAAAATTGACAAGAACCACGAAAAGTTCTTGTATTTTAAGATAAAATCTTAAGCTATTAAAGGAAAAACTTCTCGCTCGCTGAAATATTTTCATTTGCTGAAAACCAACAAAACCACGAACAGTTCTTGTATTTGAAGATAAAATCTTTTTGCATGGAAGGAGAATGATCTCGCTGAGTGAAATATGTTCAATACATGAAAACGAACAAAAATTGACAAGAACCACGAAAAGTTCTTGTATCTTAAGATAAAATCTTAAGCTATTCAGAAAAAACTTCTCGCTCGCTGAAATATGTTCATTTGCTGAAAACCAACAATACCACGAAAAGTTCTTGTATTTGAAGATAAAATCGTTTTGCATTGAAGGAGAATGATCGAGCTGAGTGAAATAAGATCATGAGATGAAAACCAACAAAAATTGACAAGAACCACGAAAAGTTCTTGTATTTTAAGTTGAAATCTTAAGCTAATAATGAAAAAACTTCGAGCTCGCTGCAATATGTTCATTTGCTGAAAACCAACAAAACCACGAAAAATTCTTCTATTTGAAGATAAAATATTTTTGCTTGGAAGGAGAATGATCTAGCTGAGTGAAATAAGTTCAATCGATGAAAACCAACAAAAATTGACAAGATCCAGGAAAAGTTCTTGTATTTTAAGATAAATCTGAACCTATTAAAGAAAAAACTTCCAGCTCGCTGAAACATGTTCATTTGCTGAAAACCAACAAAACCACGAGAAGTTCTTGTATTTGAAGATAATATCTTTTTGCATTAAAGAAGAACGATCTTGCTGACTGAAATAAGTTCATTAGATGAAAACGAACGAAAAATTGATAAGAACCACGAAAAGTTCTTGTATTTGAAGATAAAATCTTAAGCTATTAAAGAAAAAACTTCCAGCTTGCTGCAATATTTTCATTTGCTGAAAACCAACAAAAACACGAACAGTTCTTGTATTTGAAGACAAAATCTTTTTGCATGGAAGGAGAATGACGTCGCTGAGTGAAATATGTTCAACAGATGAAAACCAACAAAAATTGACAAGAACCACGAAAAGTTCTTGTTTCTTAAGATAAAATCTTAAGCTATTCAGAAAAAACTTCTCGCTCGCTGAAATATGTTCATTTGCTGAAAACCAACAATACCACGAAAAGTTCTTGTATTTGAAGATAAAATCGTTTTGCATTGAAGGAGAATGATCGAGCTGAGTGAAATAAGATCATGAGATGAAAACCAACAAAAATTGAAAAGAACCACGAAAAGTTCTTGTATTTTAAGTTGAAATCTTAAGGTAATAATGAAAAAACTTCGAGCTCGCTGCAATATGTTCATTTGCTGAAAACCAACAAAACCACGAAAAATTCTTCTATTTGAAGATAAAATATTTTTGCTTGGAAGGAGAATGATCTCGCTGAGTGAAATAAGTTCAATCGATGAAAACCAACAAAAATTGACAAGATCCAGGAAAAGTTCTTGTATTTTAAGATAAATCTGAACCTATAAAAGAAAAAACTTCCAGCTCGCTGAAATATGTTCATTTGCTGAAAACCAACAAAACCACGAGAAGTTCTTGTATTTGAAGATAATATCTTTTTGCATTAAAGAAGAACGATCTTGCTGACTGAAACAAGTTCATTAGATGAAAACGAACAAAAATTGATAAGAACCACGAAAAGTTCTTGAATTTTAAGATAAAATCTTAAGCTATTAAAGAAAAAACTTCGAGCTCGCTGAAATATGTTCATTTGCTGAAAACCAACAATACCACGAAAAGTTCTTGTATTTGAAGATAAAATCTTTTTGCACGGAAGGAGAATGATCTCGCTGAGTGAAATAAGTTCAATCGATGAAAACCAACAAAAATTGACAAGAACCACGAAAAGTTCTTGTATTTTAAGGAAAAATCTTAAGCGATTAATGAAAAAACTTCTCGCTCGCTGAAATATGTTCATTTGCTGAAAACCAACAAAACCACGAAAAGTTCTTGTAGTTGAAGATAAAATCTTTTGCATGGAACGAGAAAGATCCAGCTGACTGAAATAAGTTCAATCGATGAAAACCAACAAAAATTGACAAGAACCACGAAAAGTTCTTGTATTCTAAGATATATCTGAAGCTATCAAAGAAAAAACTTCAAGCTCGCTGAAATATGTTCATTTGCTGAAAACCAACAATAGCACGAAAAGTTCTTGTATTTGAAGATAAAATCTTTTTGCACGGAAGGAGAATGATCTCGCTGAGTGAAATAAGTTCAATCGATGAAAACCAACAAAAATTGACATGAACCACGAAAAGTTCTTGTATTTTAAGATAAAATCTTAAGCTATCAAAGAAAAAACTTCAAGCTCGCTGAAATATGTTCACTTGCTGAAAACTAACAAAACCACGAAAAGTTCTTGTATTTGAAGATAAAATCTTTTTGCTTGGAAGGAGAATGATCTCGCTGAGTGAAATAAGTTCATTAGATGAAAACCAACAAAAATTTACAAGATCCAGGAAAAGTTCTTGTATTTTAAGATAAAATCTGAACCTGTTAAAGAAAAAACTTCCAGCTCGCTGAAATATGTTCATTTGCTGAAAACCAACAATACCACGAAAAGTTCTTGTATTTGAAGATAAAATCTTTTCGCATTGAGGAAGAAAGATCTTGCTGACTGAAATAAGTTCATTCGATGAAAACCAACAAAAATTGACAAGAACCACGAAAAGTTCTTGTATTTTAAGATAAAATCTTAAGCTATTAAAGGAAAAACTTCTCGCTCGCTGAAATATTTTCATTTGCTGAAAACCAACAAAACCACGAACAGTTCTTGTATTTGAAGACAAAATCTTTTTGCATGGAAGGAGAATGATCGAGCTGAGTGAAATAAGATCATGAGATGAAAACCAACAAAAATTGACAAGAACCACGAAAAGTTCTTGTATTTTAAGTTGAAATCTTAAGCTAATAATGAAAAAACTTCGAGCTCGCTGCAATATGTGCATTTGCTGAAAACCAACAAAACCACGAAAAATTCTTCAATTTGAAGATAAAATATTTTTGCTTGGAAGGAGAATGATCTGGCTGAGTGAAATAAGTTCAATCGATGAAAACCAACAAAAATTGACAAGATCCAGGAAAAGTTCTTGTATTTTAAGATAAATCTGAACCTATTAAAGAAAAAACTTCCAGCTCGCTGAAATATGTTCATTTGCAGAAAACCAACAAAACCACGAGAAGTTCTTGTATTTGAAGATAATATCTTTTTGCATTAAAGAAGAACGATCTTGCTGACTGAAACAAGTTCATTAGATGAAAACGAACAAAAATTGATAAGAACCACGAAAAGTTCTTGTATTTTAAGATAAAATCTTAAGCGATTAATGAAAAAACTTCTAGCTCGCTGAAATATGTTCATTTGCTGAAAACCAACAATACCACGAAAAGTTCTTGTATTTGAAGATAAAATCTTTTTGCACGGAAGGAGAATGATCTCGCTGAGTGAAATAAGTTCAATCGATGAAAACCAACAAAAATTGACATGAACCACGAAAAGTTCTTGTACTTTAAGATAAAATCTTAAGCTATCAAAGAAAAAACTTCAAGCTCGCTGAAATATGTTCAATTGCTCAAAACTAACAAAACCACGAAAAGTTCTTGTATTTGAAGATAAAATCTTTTTGCTTGGAAGGAGAATGATCTAGCTGAGTGAAATAAGTTCATTAGATGAAAACCAACAAAAATTGACAAGATCCAGGAAAAGTTCTTGTATTTTAAGATAAAATCTGAACCTATTAAAGAAAAAACTTCCAGCTCGCTGAAATATGTTCATTTGCTGAAAACCAACAATACCACGAAAAGTTCTTGTATTTGAAGATAAAATCTTTTCGCATTGAGGAAGAAAGATCTTGCTGACTGAAATAAGTTCATTAGATGAAAACCAACAAAAATTGACAAGAACCACGAAAAGTTCTTGTATTTTAAGATAAAATCTTAAGCTATTAAAGGAAAAACTTCTCGCTCGCTGAAATATTTTCATTTGCTGAAAACCAACAAAACCACGAACAGTTCTTGTATTTGAAGATAAAATCTTTTTGCATGGAAGGAGAATGATCTCGCTGAGTGAAATATGTTCAATGCATGAAAACGAACAAAAATTGACAAGAACCACGAAAAGTTCTTGTATCTTAAGATAAAATCTTAAGCTATTCAGAAAAAACTTCTCGCTCGCTGAAATATGTTCATTTGCTGAAAACCAACAATACCACGAAAAGTTCTTGTATTTGAAGATAAAATCGTTTTGCATTGAAGGAGAATGATCGAGCTGAGTGAAATAAGATCATGAGATGAAAACCAACAAAAATTGACAAGAACCACGAAAAGTTCTTGTATTTTAAGTTGAAATCTTAAGCTAATAATGAAAAAACTTCGAGCTCGCTGCAATATGTTCATTTGCTGAAAACCAACAAAACCACGAAAAATTCTTCTATTTGAAGATAAAATATTTTTGCTTGGAAGGAGAATGATCTAGCTGAGTGAAATAAGTTCAATCGATGAAAACCAACAAAAATTGACAAGATCCAGGAAAAGTTCTTGTATTTTAAGATAAATCTGAACCTATTAAAGAAAAAACTTCCAGCTCGCAGAAACATGTTCATTTGCTGAAAACCAACAAAACCACGAGAAGTTCTTGTATTTGAAGATAATATCTTTTTGCATTAAAGAAGAACGATCTTGCTGACTGAAATAAGTTCATTAGATGAAAACGAACGAAAAATTGATAAGAACCACGAAAAGTTCTTGTATTTGAAGATAAAATCTTTTCGCATTGAGGAAGAAAGATCTTGCTGACTGAAATAAGTTCATTAGATGAAAACCAACAAAAATTGACAAGAACCACGAAAAGTTCTTGTATTTTAAGATAAAATCTTAAGCTATTAAAGGAAAAACTTCTCGCTCGCTGAAATATTTTCATTTGCTGAAAACCAACAAAACCACGAACAGTTCTTGTATTTGAAGATAAAATCTTTTTGCATGGAAGGAGAATGATCTCGCTGAGTGAAATATGTTCAATACATGAAAACGAACAAAAATTGACAAGAACCACGAAAAGTTCTTGTATCTTAAGATAAAATCTTAAGCTATTCAGAAAAAACTTCTCGCTCGCTGAAATATGTTCATTTGCTGAAAACCAACAAAACCACGAGAAGTTCTTGTATTTGAAGATAATATCTTTTTGCATTAAAGAAGAACGATCTTGCTGACTGAAATAAGTTCATTAGATGAAAACGAACGAAAAATTGATAAGAACCACGAAAAGTTCTTGTATTTGAAGATAAAATCTTAAGCTATTAAAGAAAAAACTTCCAGCTTGCTGCAATATTTTCATTTGCTGAAAACCAACAAAAACACGAACAGTTCTTGTATTTGAAGACAAAATCTTTTTGCATGGAAGGAGAATGACGTCGCTGAGTGAAATATGTTCAACAGATGAAAACCAACAAAAATTGACAAGAACCACGAAAAGTTCTTGTTTCTTAAGATAAAATCTTAAGCTATTCAGAAAAAACTTCTCGCTCGCTGAAATATGTTCATTTGCTGAAAACCAACAATACCACGAAAAGTTCTTGTATTTGAAGATAAAATCGTTTTGCATTGAAGGAGAATGATCGAGCTGAGTGAAATAAGATCATGAGATGAAAACCAACAAAAATTGAAAAGAACCACGAAAAGTTCTTGTATTTTAAGTTGAAATCTTAAGGTAATAATGAAAAAACTTCGAGCTCGCTGCAATATGTTCATTTGCTGAAAACCAACAAAACCACGAAAAATTCTTCTATTTGAAGATAAAATATTTTTGCTTGGAAGGAGAATGATCTCGCTGAGTGAAATAAGTTCAATCGATGAAAACCAACAAAAATTGACAAGATCCAGGAAAAGTTCTTGTATTTTAAGATAAATCTGAACCTATAAAAGAAAAAACTTCCAGCTCGCTGAAATATGTTCATTTGCTGAAAACCAACAAAACCACGAGAAGTTCTTGTATTTGAAGATAATATCTTTTTGCATTAAAGAAGAACGATCTTGCTGACTGAAACAAGTTCATTAGATGAAAACGAACAAAAATTGATAAGAACCACGAAAAGTTCTTGAATTTTAAGATAAAATCTTAAGCTATTAAAGAAAAAACTTCGAGCTCGCTGAAATATGTTCATTTGCTGAAAACCAACAATACCACGAAAAGTTCTTGTATTTGAAGATAAAATCTTTTTGCACGGAAGGAGAATGATCTCGCTGAGTGAAATAAGTTCAATCGATGAAAACCAACAAAAATTGACAAGAACCACGAAAAGTTCTTGTATTTTAAGGAAAAATCTTAAGCGATTAATGAAAAAACTTCTCGCTCGCTGAAATATGTTCATTTGCTGAAAACCAACAAAACCACGAAAAGTTCTTGTAGTTGAAGATAAAATCTTTTGCATGGAACGAGAAAGATCCAGCTGACTGAAATAAGTTCAATCGATGAAAACCAACAAAAATTGACAAGAACCACGAAAAGTTCTTGTATTCTAAGATATATCTGAAGCTATCAAAGAAAAAACTTCAAGCTCGCTGAAATATGTTCATTTGCTGAAAACCAACAATAGCACGAAAAGTTCTTGTATTTGAAGATAAAATCTTTTTGCACGGAAGGAGAATGATCTCGCTGAGTGAAATAAGTTCAATCGATGAAAACCAACAAAAATTGACATGAACCACGAAAAGTTCTTGTATTTTAAGATAAAATCTTAAGCTATCAAAGAAAAAACTTCAAGCTCGCTGAAATATGTTCACTTGCTGAAAACTAACAAAACCACGAAAAGTTCTTGTATTTGAAGATAAAATCTTTTTGCTTGGAAGGAGAATGATCTCGCTGAGTGAAATAAGTTCATTAGATGAAAACCAACAAAAATTTACAAGATCCAGGAAAAGTTCTTGTATTTTAAGATAAAATCTGAACCTGTTAAAGAAAAAACTTCCAGCTCGCTGAAATATGTTCATTTGCTGAAAACCAACAATACCACGAAAAGTTCTTGTATTTGAAGATAAAATCTTTTCGCATTGAGGAAGAAAGATCTTGCTGACTGAAATAAGTTCATTCGATGAAAACCAACAAAAATTGACAAGAACCACGAAAAGTTCTTGTATTTTAAGATAAAATCTTAAGCTATTAAAGGAAAAACTTCTCGCTCGCTGAAATATTTTCATTTGCTGAAAACCAACAAAACCACGAACAGTTCTTGTATTTGAAGACAAAATCTTTTTGCATGGAAGGAGAATGATCGAGCTGAGTGAAATAAGATCATGAGATGAAAACCAACAAAAATTGACAAGAACCACGAAAAGTTCTTGTATTTTAAGTTGAAATCTTAAGCTAATAATGAAAAAACTTCGAGCTCGCTGCAATATGTGCATTTGCTGAAAACCAACAAAACCACGAAAAATTCTTCAATTTGAAGATAAAATATTTTTGCTTGGAAGGAGAATGATCTGGCTGAGTGAAATAAGTTCAATCGATGAAAACCAACAAAAATTGACAAGATCCAGGAAAAGTTCTTGTATTTTAAGATAAATCTGAACCTATTAAAGAAAAAACTTCCAGCTCGCTGAAATATGTTCATTTGCTGAAAACCAACAAAACCACGAGAAGTTCTTGTATTTGAAGATAATATCTTTTTGCATTAAAGAAGAACGATCTTGCTGACTGAAACAAGTTCATTAGATGAAAACGAACAAAAATTGATAAGAACCACGAAAAGTTCTTGTATTTTAAGATAAAATCTTAAGCGATTAATGAAAAAACTTCTAGCTCGCTGAAATATGTTCATTTGCTGAAAACCAACAATACCACGAAAAGTTCTTGTATTTGAAGATAAAATCTTTTTGCACGGAAGGAGAATGATCTCGCTGAGTGAAATAAGTTCAATCGATGAAAACCAACAAAAATTGACATGAACCACGAAAAGTTCTTGTACTTTAAGATAAAATCTTAAGCTATCAAAGAAAAAACTTCAAGCTCGCTGAAATATGTTCAATTGCTCAAAACTAACAAAACCACGAAAAGTTCTTGTATTTGAAGATAAAATCTTTTTGCTTGGAAGGAGAATGATCTAGCTGAGTGAAATAAGTTCATTAGATGAAAACCAACAAAAATTGACAAGATCCAGGAAAAGTTCTTGTATTTTAAGATAAAATCTGAACCTATTAAAGAAAAAACTTCCAGCTCGCTGAAATATGTTCATTTGCTGAAAACCAACAATACCACGAAAAGTTCTTGTATTTGAAGATAAAATCTTTTCGCATTGAGGAAGAAAGATCTTGCTGACTGAAATAAGTTCATTAGATGAAAACCAACAAAAATTGACAAGAACCACGAAAAGTTCTTGTATTTTAAGATAAAATCTTAAGCTATTAAAGGAAAAACTTCTCGCTCGCTGAAATATTTTCATTTGCTGAAAACCAACAAAACCACGAACAGTTCTTGTATTTGAAGATAAAATCTTTTTGCATGGAAGGAGAATGATCTCGCTGAGTGAAATATGTTCAATGCATGAAAACGAACAAAAATTGACAAGAACCACGAAAAGTTCTTGTATCTTAAGATAAAATCTTAAGCTATTCAGAAAAAACTTCTCGCTCGCTGAAATATGCTCATTTGCTGAAAACCAACAATACCACGAAAAGTTCTTGTATTTGAAGATAAAATCGTTTTGCATTGAAGGAGAATGATCGAGCTGAGTGAAATAAGATCATGAGATGAAAACCAACAAAAATTGACAAGAACCACGAAAAGTTCTTGTATTTTAAGTTGAAATCTTAAGCTAATAATGAAAAAACTTCGAGCTCGCTGCAATATGTTCATTTGCTGAAAACCAACAAAACCACGAAAAATTCTTCTATTTGAAGATAAAATATTTTTGCTTGGAAGGAGAATGATCTAGCTGAGTGAAATAAGTTCAATCGATGAAAACCAACAAAATTTGACAAGATCCAGGAAAAGTTCTTGTATTTTAAGATAAATCTGAACCTATTAAAGAAAAAACTTCCAGCTCGCAGAAACATGTTCATTTGCTGAAAACCAACAAAACCACGAGAAGTTCTTGTATTTGAAGATAATATCTTTTTGCATTAAAGAAGAACGATCTTGCTGACTGAAATAAGTTCATTAGATGAAAACGAACGAAAAATTGATAAGAACCACGAAAAGTTCTTGTATTTGAAGATAAAATCTTAAGCTATTAAAGAAAAAACTTCTTGCTCGCTGAAATATGTTCATTTGCTGAAAACCAACAATACCACGAAAAGTTCTTGTATTTGAAGATAAAATCTTTTTGCATGGAAGGAGAATGATCCAGCTGAGTGAAATAAGTTCAATCGATGAAAACCAACAAAAATTGACAAGAACCACGAAAAGTTCTTGTATTTTAAGATAAAATCTGAAGCTATTAAAGAAAAAACTTCCATCTAGCTGAAAGATGTTCATTTGCTGAAAACCAACAAAACCACGAAAAGTTCTTGTCTTTGAAGATAAAATCTTTTTGCATGAAAGAAGAAGGATCGAGCTGACTGAAATAAGTTCATTAGATGAACACCAACATAAATTGACAAGAACCACGAAAAGCTCTTGTATTTTTAAGATAAAATCTTGAGCTATCAAAGAAAAAACTTCAAGCTCGCTGAAATATGTTCATTTGCTGAAAACCAACAAAACCACGAAAAGTTCTTGTATTTGAAGATGAAATCTTTTTGCATGGAAGGAGAATGATCTCGCTGAGTGAAATATGTTCAACAGATGAAAACCAACAAAAATTGACAAGAACCACGAAAAGTTCTTGTATTTTAAGATAAAATCTGAAGCTATTAACGAAAAAACTTCTCGCTCGCTGCAATATGTTCATTTGCTGAAAACCAACAATACCACGAAAAGTTCTTGTATTTGAAGATAAAATCGTTTTGCATTGAAGGAGAATGATCGAGCTTAGTGAAATAAGATCATTGGATGAAAACCAACAAAAATTGACAATAACCACGAAAAGTTCTTGTATTTTAAGATAAAATCTTAAGCTATCAAAGAAAAAACTTTGAGCTCGCTGAAATATGTTCATTTGCTGAAAACCAACAATACCACGAAAAGTTCTTGTATTTGAAGATAAAATCTTTTTGCATTGAAGGAGAATGATCGAGCTGAGTGAAATAAGATCATGAGATGAAAACCAACAAAAATTGACAAGAACCACGAAAAGTTCTTGTATTTTAAGATAAAATCTGAAGCTATTAAAGAAAAAACTTCCAGATCGCTGAGATATGTTCATTTGCTGAAAACCAACAAAACCACGAAAAGTTCTTGTATTTGAAGATACAATCTTTTTGCATGGAAGGAGAAAGTTCCAGCTGACTGAAATAAGTTCATTCGATGAAAACAAACAAAAATTGACAAGAGCCACGAAAAGTTCTTGTATTTTAAGATAAAATCTAAATGTATTGAAGAAAAAACCTCTCGCTCGCTGAAATATTTTTATTTGCTGAAAACCAACAAAAACACGAAAAGTTCTTGTATTTGAAGATAAAATCTTTTTGCATGGAAGGAGAATGATCTCGCTGAGTGAAATAAGTTCAATCGATGAAAACCAACAAAAATTGACAAGAACCACGAAAAGTTCTTGTATTTTAAGATAAAATCTTAAGCTATTAAAGAAAAAACTTCTCGCTCGCTGAAATATGTTCATTTGCTGAAAACCAACAATACCACGAAAAGTTCTTGTATTTGAAGATAAAATCTTTTCGCATTGAGGAAGAAAGTTCCAGCTGACTGAAATAAGTTCATTTGATGAAAACCAACAAAAATTGACAAGAACCACGAAACGTTCTTGTATTTTAAGATAAAATCTTAAGCTATCAAAGAAAAAACTTCATGCTCGCTGAAATATGTTCACTTGCTGAAAACCAACAAAACCACGAAAAGTTCTTCTATTTGAAGATAAAATCTTTTTGCATGGAAGGAGAATGATCTCGCTGAGTGAAATATGTTCAATAGATGAAAACCAACAAAAATTGACAAGAACCACGAAAAGTTCTTGGATTTGAAGATAAAATCTTAAGCTTTTAATGAAAAAACTTCCAGCTCGCTGAAATATGTTCATTTGCTGAAAACCAACAATACCACGAAAAGTTCTTGTATTTGAAGATAAAATCTTTTCGCATTGAGGAAGAAAGATCTTGCTGACTGAAATAAGTTCATCAGATGAAAACCAACAAAAATTGACAAGAACCACGAAAAGTTCTTGTATTTTAAGATAAAATCTTAAGCTATGAAAGAAAAAACTTCTCGCTCACTGAAATATTTTCATTTGCTGGAAACCAACAAAACCACGAACAGTTCTTGTATTTGAAGATAAAATCGTTTTGCATTGAAGGAGAATGATCGAGCTGAGTGAAATAAGATCATTAGATGAAAACCAACAAAAATTGACAAGAACCACGAAAAGTTCTTGTATTTTAAGTTGAAATCTTACGCTAATAATGAAAAAACTTCGAGCTCGCTGCAATATGTTCATTTGCTGAAAACCAACAAAACCACGAAAAGTTCTTCTATTTGAAGATAAAATCTTTTTGCTTGGAAGGAGAATGATCCAGCTGAGGGAAATAAGTTCAATCGATGAAAACCAACAAAAATTGACAAGATCCAGGAAAAGTTCTTGTATTTTTAAGATAAAATCTTAAGCTATCAAAGAAAAAACTTCGAGCTCGCTGAAATATGTTCATTTGCTGAAAACCAACAAAACGACAAAAAGTTCTTGTATTTGAAGATAATATATTTTTGCTTTAAAGAAGAACGATCAAGCTGACTGAAATAAGTTCATTAGATGAAAACGAACAAAAATTGACAAGAACCACGAAAAGTTCTTGTATTTTAAGATAAAATCTTAAGATATTAAAGAAAAAACTTCCAGATCGCTGAGAAATGTTCATTTGCTGAAAACCAACAAAACCACGAAAAGTTCTTGTCTTTGAAGATAAAATGTTTTTGCATTAAAGGAGAAAGATCTCGCTGAGTGAAATATGTTCAATAGATGAAAACCAACAAAAATTGAAAAGAACCACGAAAAGTTCTTGTATTTTAAGGTAAAAACTTAAGCCATTAATGAAAAAACTTCTCGCTCGCTGAAATATGTTCATTTGCTGAAAACCAACAAAACCACGAAAAATTCTTCAATTTGAAGATAAAATATTTTTGCTTGGAAGGAGAATGATCTGGCTGAGTGAAATAAGTTCAATCGATGAAAACCAACAAAAATTGACAAGATCCAGGAAAAGTTCTTGTATTTAAGATAAATCTGAACCTATTAAAGAAAAAACTTCCAGCTCGCTGAAATATGTTCATTTGCTGAAAACCAACAAAACCACGAGAAGTTCTTGTATTTGAAGATAATATCTTTTTGCATTAAAGAAGAACGATCTTGCTGACTGAAACAAGTTCATTAGATGAAAACGAACAAAAATTGATAAGAACCACGAAAAGTTCTTGTATTTTAAGATAAAATCTTAAGCGATTAATGAAAAAACTTCTAGCTCGCTGAAATATGTTCATTTGCTGAAAACCAACAATACCACGAAAAGTTCTTGTATTTGAAGATAAAATCTTTTTGCACGGAAGGAGAATGATCTCGCTGAGTGAAATAAGTTCAATCGATGAAAACCAACAAAAATTGACATGAACCACGAAAAGTTCTTGTATTTTAAGATAAAATCTTAAGCTATCAAAGAAAAAACTTCAAGCTCGCTGAAATATGTTCAATTGCTCAAAACTAACAAAACCACGAAAAGTTCTTGTATTTGAAGATAAAATCTTTTTGCTTGGAAGGAGAATGATCTAGCTGAGTGAAATAAGTTCATTAGATGAAAACCAACAAAAATTGACAAGATCCAGGAAAAGTTCTTGTATTTTAAGATAAAATCTGAACCTATTAAAGAAAAAACTTCCAGCTCGCTGAAATATGTTCATTTGCTGAAAACCAACAATACCACGAAAAGTTCTTGTATTTGAAGATAAAATCTTTTCGCATTGAGGAAGAAAGATCTTGCTGACTGAAATAAGTTCATTAGATGAAAACCAACAAAAATTGACAAGAACCACGAAAAGTTCTTGTATTTTAAGATAAAATCTTAAGCTATTAAAGGAAAAACTTCTCGCTCGCTGAAATATTTTCATTTGCTGAAAACCAACAAAACCACGAACAGTTCTTGTATTTGAAGATAAAATCTTTTTGCATGGAAGGAGAATGATCTCGCTGAGTGAAATATGTTCAATGCATGAAAACGAACAAAAATTGACAAGAACCACGAAAAGTTCTTGTATTTTAAGTTGAAATCTTAAGCTAATAATGAAAAAACTTCGAGCTCGCTGCAATATGTTCATTTGCTGAAAACCAACAAAACCACGAAAAATTCTTCTATTTGAAGATAAAATATTTTTGCTTGGAAGGAGAATGATCTAGCTGAGTGAAATAAGTTCAATCGATGAAAACCAACAAAAATTGACAAGATCCAGGAAAAGTTCTTGTATTTTAAGATAAATCTGAACCTATTAAAGAAAAAACTTCCAGCTCGCTGAAACATGTTCATTTGCTGAAAACCAACAAAACCACGAGAAGTTCTTGTATTTGAAGATAATATCTTTTTGCATTAAAGAAGAACGATCTTGCTGACTGAAATAAGTTCATTCGATGAAAACGAACGAAAAATTGATAAGAACCACGAAAAGTTCTTGTATTTGAAGCTAAAATCTTAAGCTATTAAAGAAAAAACTTCTTGCTCGCTGAAATATGTTCATTTGCTGAAAACCAACAATACCACGAAAAGTTCTTGTATTTGAAGATAAAATCTTTTTGCATGGAAGGAGAATGATCCAGCTGAGTGAAATAAGTTCAATCGATGAAAACCAACAAAAATTGACAAGAACCACGAAAAGTTCTTGTATTTTAAGATAAAATCTGAAGCTATTAAAGAAAAAACTTCCATCTAGCTGAAAGATGTTCATTTGCTGAAAACCAACAAAACCACGAAAAGTTCTTGTATTTGAAGATAAAATCTTTTTGCATGAAAGAAGAAGGATCGAGCTGACTGAAATAAGTTCATTAGATGAACACCAACATAAATTGACAAGAACCACGAAAAGCTCTTGTATTTTTAAGATAAAATCTTGAGCTATCAAAGAAAAAACTTCAAGCTCGCTGAAATATGTTCATTTGCTGAAAACCAACAAAACCACGAAAAGTTCTTGTATTTGAAGATGAAATCTTTTTGCATGGAAGGAGAATGATCTCGCTGAGTGAAATATGTTCAACAGATGAAAACCAACAAAAATTGACAAGAACCACGAAAAGTTCTTGTATTTTAAGATAAAATCTGAAGCTATTAACGAAAAAACTTCTCGCTCGCTGCAATATGTTCATTTGCTGAAAACCAACAATACCACGAAAAGTTCTTGTATTTGAAGATAAAATCGTTTTGCATTGAAGGAGAATGATCGAGCTTAGTGAAATAAGATCATTGGATGAAAACCAACAAAAATTGACAATAACCACGAAAAGTTCTTGTATTTTAAGATAAAATCTTAAGCTATCAAAGAAAAAACTTTGAGCTCGCTGAAATATGTTCATTTGCTGAAAACCAACAATACCACGAAAAGTTCTTGTATTTGAAGATAAAATCTTTTTGCATTGAAGGAGAATGATCGAGCTGAGTGAAATAAGATCATGAGATGAAAACCAACAAAAATTGACAAGAACCACGAAAAGTTCTTGTATTTTAAGATAAAATCTGAAGCTATTAAAGAAAAAACTTCCAGATCGCTGAGATATGTTCATTTGCTGAAAACCAACAAAACCACGAAAAGTTCTTGTATTTGAAGATACAATCTTTTTGCATGGAAGGAGAAAGTTCCAGCTGACTGAAATAAGTTCATTCGATGAAAACAAACAAAAATTGACAAGAGCCACGAAAAGTTCTTGTATTTTAAGATAAAATCTAAAGGTATTGAAGAAAAAACCTCTCGCTCGCTGAAATATTTTTATTTGCTGAAAACCAACAAAAACACGAAAAGTTCTTGTATTTGAAGATAAAATCTTTTTGCATGGAAGGAGAATGATCTCGCTGAGTGAAATAAGTTCAATCGATGAAAACCAACAAAAATTGACAAGAACCACGAAAAGTTCTTGTATTTTAAGATAAAATCTTAAGCTATTAAAGAAAAAACTTCTCGCTCGCTGAAATATGTTCATTTGCTGAAAACCAACAATACCACGAAAAGTTCTTGTATTTGAAGATAAAATCTTTTCGCATTGAGGAAGAAAGTTCCAGCTGACTGAAATAAGTTCATTTGATGAAAACCAACAAAAATTGACAAGAACCACGAAACGTTCTTGTATTTTAAGATAAAATCTTAAGCTATCAAAGAAAAAACTTCATGCTCGCTGAAATATGTTCACTTGCTGAAAACCAACAAAACCACGAAAAGTTCTTCTATTTGAAGATAAAATCTTTTTGCATGGAAGGAGAATGATCTCGCTGAGTGAAATATGTTCAATAGATGAAAACCAACAAAAATTGACAAGAACCACGAAAAGTTCTTGTATTTGAAGATAAAATCTTAAGCTTTTAATGAAAAAACTTCCAGCTCGCTGAAATATGTTCATTTGCTGAAAACCAACAATACCACGAAAAGTTCTTGTATTTGAAGATAAAATCTTTTCGCATTGAGGAAGAAAGATCTTGCTGACTGAAATAAGTTCATCAGATGAAAACCAACAAAAATTGACAAGAACCACGAAAAGTTCTTGTATTTTAAGATAAAATCTTAAGCTATGAAAGAAAAAACTTCTCGCTCACTGAAATATTTTCATTTGCTGGAAACCAACAAAACCACGAACAGTTCTTGTATTTGAAGATAAAATCGTTTTGCATTGAAGGAGAATGATCGAGCTGAGTGAAATAAGATCATTAGATGAAAACCAACAAAAATTGACAAGAACCACGAAAAGTTCTTGTATTTTAAGTTGAAATCTTACGCTAATAATGAAAAAACTTCGAGCTCGCTGCAATATGTTCATTTGCTGAAAACCAACAAAACCACGAAAAGTTCTTCTATTTGAAGATAAAATCTTTTTGCTTGGAAGGAGAATGATCCAGCTGAGGGAAATAAGTTCAATCGATGAAAACCAACAAAAATTGACAAGATCCAGGAAAAGTTCTTGTATTTTTAAGATAAAATCTTAAGCTATCAAAGAAAAAACTTCGAGCTCGCTGAAATATGTTCATTTGCTGAAAACCAACAAAACGACAAAAAGTTCTTGTATTTGAAGATAATATATTTTTGCTTTAAAGAAGAACGATCAAGCTGACTGAAATAAGTTCATTAGATGAAAACGAACAAAAATTGACAAGAACCACGAAAAGTTCTTGTATTTTAAGATAAAATCTTAAGATATTAAAGAAAAAACTTCCAGATCGCTGAGAAATGTTCATTTGCTGAAAACCAACAAAACCACGAAAAGTTCTTGTCTTTGAAGATAAAATGTTTTTGCATGAAAGAAGAAAGATCTCGCTGAGTGAAATATGTTCAATAGATGAAAACCAACAAAAATTGAAAAGAACCACGAAAAGTTCTTGTATTTTAAGGTAAAAACTTAAGCCATTAATGAAAAAACTTCTCGCTCGCTGAAATATGTTCATTTGCTGAAAACCAACAAAACCACGAAAAGTTCTTGTATTTGAAGATAAAATCTTTTTGCATGGAAGGAGAAAGTTCCAGCTGACTGAAATAAGTTCATTCGATGAAAACAAACAAAAATTGACAAGAACCACGAAAAGTTCTTGTATTTTAAGATAAAATCTGAAGCTATTAAAGAAAAAACCTCTCGCTCGCTGAAATATTTTTATTTGCTGAAAACCAACAAAAACACGAAAAGTTCTTGTATTTGAAGATAAAATCTTTTTGCATGGAAGGAGAATGATCTCGCTGAGTGAAATAAGTTCAATCGATGAAAACCAACAAAAATTGACAAGCACCACGAAAAGTTCTTGTATTTTAAGATAAAATCTTAAGCTATTAAAGAAAAAACTTCTCGCTCGCTGAAATATGTTCATTTGCTGAAAACCAACAATACCACGAAAAGTTCTTGTATTTGAAGATAAAATCTTTTCGCATTGAGGAAGAAAGTTCCAGCTGACTGAAATAAGTTCATTTGATGAAAACCAACAAAAATTGACAAGAACCACGAAACGTTCTTGTATTTTAAGATAAAATCTTAAGCTATCAAAGAAAAAACTTCAAGCTCGCTGAAATATGTTCACTTGCTGAAAACCAACAAAACCACGAAAAGTTCTTCTATTTGAAGATAAAATCTTTTTGCATGGAAGGAGAATGATCTCGCTGAGTGAAATATGTTCAATAGATGAAAACCAACAAAAATTGACAAGAACCACGAAAAGTTCTTGTATTTGAAGATAAAATCTTAAGCTATTAATGAAAAAACTTCCAGCTCGCTGAAATATGTTCATTTGCTGAAAACCAACAAAACCACGAACAGTTCTTGTATTTGAAGATAAAATCTTTTTGCACGGAAGGAGAATGATCTAGCTGAGTGAAATAAGTTCAATCGATGAAAACCAACAAAAATTGACAAGAACCACGAAAAGTTCTTGTATTTTAAGATAAAATCTTAAGCTATGAAAGAAAAAACTTCTCGCTCACTGAAATATTTTCATTTGCTGGAAACCAACAAAACCACGAACAGTTCTTGTATTTGAAGATAAAATCGTTTTGCATTGAAGGAGAATGATCGAGCTGAGTGAAATAAGATCATTAGATGAAAACCAACAAAAATTGACAAGAACCACGAAAAGTTCTTGTATTTTAAGTTGAAATCTTACGCTAATAATGAAAAAACTTCGAGCTCGCTGCAATATGTTCATTTGCTGAAAACCAACAAAACCACGAAAAGTTCTTCTATTTGAAGATAAAATCATTTTGCTTGGAAGGAGAATGATCTAGCTGAGTGAAATAAGTTCAATCGATGAAAACCAACAAAAATTGACAAGAACCACGAAACGTTCTTGTATTTTAAGATAAAATCTTAAGCTATCAAAGAAAAAACTTCGAGCTCGCTGAAATATGTTCATTTGCTGAAAACCAACAAAACGACAAAAAGTTCTTGTATTTGAAGATAATATATTTTTGCATTAAAGAAGAACGATCAAGCTGACTGAAATAAGTTCATCAGATGAACACCAACAAAAATTTACATGAACCACGAAAAGTTCTTGTATTTTTAAGATAAAATCTTAAGCTATCAAAGAAAAAACTTCGAGCTCGCTGAATTATGTTCATTTGCTGAAAACCAACAATACCACGAAAAGTTCTTGTATTTGAAGATAAAATCTTTTTGCATGGAAGGAGAATGATCCAGCTGAGTGAAATAAGTTCAATCGATGAAAACCAACAAAAATTGACAAGAACCACGAAAAGTTCTTGTATTTTAAGATAAAATCTGAACCTATTAAAGAAAAAACTTCCAGCTCGCTGAAATATGTTCATTTGCTGAAAACCAACAATACCACGAAAAGTTCTTGCATTTGAAGATAAAATCTTTTCGCATTGAGGAAGAAAGATCTTGCTGACTGAAATAAGTTCATTAGATGAAAACCAACAACAATTGACAAGAACCACGAAAAGTTCTTGTATTTTAAGATAAAATCTTAAGCTATGAACGAAAAAACTTCTCGCTCACTGAAATATTTTCATTTGCTGAAAACCAACAAAACCACGAACAGTTCTTGTATTTGAAGATAAAATCGTTTTGCATTGAAGGAGAATGATCGAGCTGAGTGAAATGAGATCATTAGATGAATACCAACAAAAATTGACAAGAAGCACGAAAAGTTCTTGTATTTTAAGTTGAAATCTTAAGCTAATAATGAAAAAACTTCGAGCTCGCTGCAATATGTTCATTTTCTGAAAACCAACAATACCACGAAAAGTTCTTGTATTTGAAGATAAAATCTTTTTGCATGAAAGAAGAAGGATCGAGCTGACTGAAATAAGTTCATTAGATGAACACCAACATAAATTGACAAGAACCACGAAAAGCTCTTGTATTTTTAAGATAAAATCTTGAGCGATCAAAGAAAAAACTTCAAGCTCACTTAAATATGTTCATTTGCTGAAAACCAACAAAACCACGAAAAGTTCTTGTATTTGAAGATGAAATCTTTTTGCATGGAAGGAGAATGATCTCGCTGAGTGAAATAAGTTCATTTGATGAAAACCAACAAAAATTGACAAGAACCACGAAAAGTTCTTGTATTTTAAGATGAAATCTTAAGCTAATAATGAAAAAACTTCGAGCTCGCTGCAATATGTTCATTTGCTGAAAACCAACAAAACCACGAAAAGTTCTTCTATTTGAAGATGAAATCTTTTTGCTTGGAAGGAGAATGATCCAGCTGAGTGAAATAAGTTCAATCGATGAAAACCAACAAAAATTGACAAGAACCACGAAAAGTTCTTGTATATTAAGATAAAATCTTAAGCTATCAAAGAAAAAACTTCTCGCTCGCTGAAATATGTTCATTTGCTGAAAACCAACAATACCACGAAAAGTTCTTGTCTTTGAAGATGAAATCTTTTTGCATTAAAGAAGAAAGATCTCGCTGAGTGAAATATGTTCAATCGATGAAAACCAACAAAAATTGACAAGAACCACGAAAAGTTCTTGTATTTTAAGATAAAATCTTAAGCTATTAAAGAAAAAACTTCTCGCTCGCTGAAATATGTTCATTTGCTGAAAACCAACAAAACCACGAAAAGTTCTTGTATTTGAAGATAAAATCTTTTCGCATTGAGGAAGAAAGATCCAGCTGACTGAAATAAGTTCATTTGATGAAAACCAACAAAAATTGACAAGAACCACGAAAAGTTCTTGTATTTTAAGATAAAATCTTAAGCTATCAAAGAAAAAACTTCAAGCTCGCTGAAATATGTTCACTTGCTGAAAACCAACAAAACCACGAAAAGTTCTTCTATTTGAAGGTAAAATCTTTTTGCATGGAAGGAGAATGATCTCGCTGAGTGAAATAAGTTCAATCGATGAAAACCAACAAAAATTGACAAGATCCAGGAAAAGTTCTTGTATTTTAAGATAAAATCTGAACCTATTAAAGAAAAAACTTCCAGCTCGCTGAAATATGTTCATTTGCTGAAAACCAACAATACCACGAAAAGTTCTTGCATTTGAAGATAAAATCTTTTCGCATTGAGGAAGAAAGATCTTGCTGACTGAAATAAGTTCATTAGATGAAAACCAACAAAAATTGACAAGAACCACGAAAAGTTCTTGTATTTTAAGATAAAATCTTAAGCGATTAATGAAAAAACTTCTCGCTCGCTGAAATATGTTCATTTGCTGAAAACCAACAAAACCACGAAAAGTTCTTGTATTTGAAGATAAAATCTTTTTGCATGGAAGGAGAAAGATCCAGCTGACTGAAATAAGTTCATGAGATGAAAACAAACAAAAATTGACAAGAACCACGAAAAGTTCTTGCATTTTAAGATAAAATCTTAAGGTAATAAAGAAAAAACCTCTCGCTCGCTGCAATATGTTCATTTGCTGAAAACCAACAAAACCACGAAAAGTTCTTCTATTTGAAGATGAAATCTTTTTGCTTGGAAGGAGAATGATCCAGCTGAGTGAAATAAGTTCAATCGATAAAAACCAACAAAAATTGACAAGAACCACGAAAAGTTCTTGTATTTTAAGGTAAAATCTTATGCGATTAATGAAAAAACTTCTCGCTCGCTGAAATATGTTCATTTGCTGAAAACCAACAAAACCACGAAAAGTTCTTGTATTTGAAGATAAAATCTTTTTGCATGGAAGGAGAAAGATCCAGCTGACTGAAATAAGTTCATTAGATGAAAACAAACAAAAATTGACAAGAACCACGAAAAGTTCTTGTATTTTAAGATAAAATCTGAAGCTATTAAAGAAAAAACTTCCAGATCGCTGAGATATGTTCATAATCTGAAAACCAACAAAACCACGAAAAGTTCTTGTCTTTGAAGATAAAATCTTTTTGCATTAAAGAAGAAAGATCTCGCTGAGTGAAATATGTTCAATAGATGAAAACCAACAAAAATTGACAAGAACCACGAAAAGTTCTTGTATTTTAAGGTAAAATCTTAAGCGATTAATGAAAAAACTTCTCGCTCGCTGAAATATGTTCATTTGCTGAAAACCAACAAAACCACGAAAAGTTCTTGTATTTGAAGATAAAATCTTTTTGCATGGAAGGAGAAAGATCCAGCTGACTGAAATAAGTTCATTAGATGAAAACAAACAAAAATTGACAAGAACCACGAAAAGTTCTTGTATTTTAAGATAAAATCTTAAGGTAATAAAGAAAAAACCTCTCGCTCGCTGAAATATTTTTATTTGCTGAAAACCAACAAAAACACGAAAAGTTCTTGTATTTGAAGATAAAATCTTTTTGCATGGAAGGAGAATGATCTCGCTGAGTGAAATAAGTTCAATCGATGAAAACCAACAAAAATTGACAAGAACCACGAAAGGTTCTTGTATTTTAAGATAAAATCTGAAGCTATTAAAGAAAAAACTTCCATCTAGCTGAAAGATGTTCATTTGCTGAAAACCAACAAAACCACGAAAAGTTCTTGTATTTGAAGATATAATCTTTTTGCATGAAAGAAGAAGGATCGAGCTGACTGAAGTAAGTTCATTAGATGAACACCAACATAAATTGACAAGAACCACGAAAAGCTCTTGTATTTTTAAGATAAAATCTTGAGCTATCAAAGAAAAAACTTCAAGCTCGCTGAAATATGTTCATTTGCTGAAAACCAACAAAACCACGAAAAGTTCTTGTATTTGAAGATGAAATCTTTTTGCTTGGAAGGAGAATGATCCAGCTGAGTGAAATAAGTTCAATCGATGAAAACCAACAAAAATTGACAAGAACCACGAAAAGTTCTTGTATTTTAAGATAAAATCTTGAGCGATCAAAGAAAAAACTTCGAGCTCACTGAAATATGTTCATTTGCTGAAAACCAACAATACCACGAAAAATTCTTGTATTTGAAGATAAAATCTTTTTGCATTGAAGGAGAATGATCGAGCTGAGTGAAATAAGATCATGAGATGAAAACCAACAAAAATTGACAAGAACCACGAAAAGTTCTTGTATTTTAAGATAAAATCTGAAGCTATGAAAGAAAAAACTTCCAGATCGCTGAGATATGTTCATTTGCTGAAAACCAACAAAACCACGAAAAGTTCTTGTATTTGAAGATAAAATCTTTTTGCATGAAAGAAGAAGGATCGAGCTGACTGAAGTAAGTTCATTAGATGAACACCAACATAAATTGACAAGAACCACGAAAAGCTCTTGTATTTTTAAGATAAAATCTTGAGCTATCAAAGAAAAAACTTCAAGCTCGCTGAAATATGTTCATTTGCTGAAAACCAACAAAACCACGAAAAGTTCTTGTATTTGAAGATGAAATCTTTTTGCTTGGAAGGAGAATGATCCAGCTGAGTGAAATAAGTTCAATCGATGAAAACCAACAAAAATTGACAAGAACCACGAAAAGTTCTTGTATTTTAAGATAAAATCTTGAGCGATCAAAGAAAAAACTTCGAGCTCACTGAAATATGTTCATTTGCTGAAAACCAACAATACCACGAAAAATTCTTGTATTTGAAGATAAAATCTTTTTGCATTGAAGGAGAATGATCGAGCTGAGTGAAATAAGATCATGAGATGAAAACCAACAAAAATTGACAAGAACCACGAAAAGTTCTTGTATTTTAAGATAAAATCTGAAGCTATTAAAGAAAAAACTTCCAGATCGCTGAGATATGTTCATTTGCTGAAAACCAACAAAACCACGAAAAGTTCTTGTCTTTGAAGATAAAATCTTTTTGCATTAAAGAAGAAAGATCTCGCTGAGTGAAATATGTTCAATCGATGAAAACCAACAAAAATTGACAAGAACCACGAAAAGTTCTTGTATTTTAAGATAAAATCTTAAGCTATTAAAGAAAAAACTTCTCGCTCGCTGAAATATGTTCATTTGCTGAAAACCAACAATACCACGAAAAGTTCTTGTATTTGAAGATAAAATCTTTTCGCATTGAGGAAGAAAGATCCAGCTGACTGAAATAAGTTCATTTGATGAAAACCAACAAAAATTGACAAGAACCACGAAGTGTTCTTGTATTTTAAGATAAAATCTTAAGGTAATAAAGAAAAAACCTCTCGCTCGCTGCAATATGTTCATTTGCTGAAAACCAACAAAACCACGAAAATTTCTTCTATTTGAAGATGAAATCTTTTTGCTTGGAAGGAGAATGATCCAGCTGAGTGAAATAAGTTCAATCGATGAAAACCAACAAAAATTGACAAGAACCACGAAAAGTTCTTGTATTTTAAGGTAAAATCTTCAGCGATTAATGAAAAAACTTCTCGCTCACTGAAATATGTTCATTTGCTGAAAACCAACAAAACCACGAAAAGTTCTTGTATTTGAAGATAAAATCTGAAGCTATTAAAGAAAAAACTTCCAGATCGCTGAGATATGTTCATTTGCTGAAAACCAACAAAACCACGAAAAGTTCTTGTCTTTGAAGATAAAATCTTTTTGCATTAAAGAAGAAAGTTCTCGCTGAGTGAAATATGTTCAATAGATGAAAACCAACAAAAATTGACAAGAACCACGAAAAGTTCTTGTATTTTAAGGTAAAATCTTAAGCGATTAATGAAAAAACTTCTCGCTCGCTGAAATATGTTCATTTGCTGAAAACCAACAAAACCACGAAAAGTTCTTGTATTTGAAGATAAAATCTTTTTGCATGGAAGGAGAAAGATCCAGCTGACTGAAATAAGTTCATTCGATGAAAACAAACAAAAATTGACAAGAACCACGAAAAGTTCTTGTATTTTAAGATAAAATCTTAAGGTAATAAAGAAAAAACCTCTCGCTCACTGAAATATTTTTATTTGCTGAAAACCAACAATACCACGAAAAGTTCTTGTATTTGAAGATAAAATCTTTTTGCATTGAAGGAGAATGATCGAGCTGAGTGAAATAAGATCATGAGATGAAAATCAACAAAAATTGACAAGAACCACGAAAAGTTCTTGTATTTTAAGATAAAATCTGAAGCTATTAAAGAAAAAACTTCCAGATCGCTGAGATATGTTCATTTGCTGAAAACCAACAAAACCACGAAAAGTTCTTGTCTTTGAAGATAAAATCTTTTTGCATTAAAGAAGAAAGATCTCGCTGAGTGAAATATGTTCAATCGATGAAAACCAACAAAAATTGACAAGAACCACGAAAAGTTCTTGTATTTTAAGATAAAATCTGAACCTATTAAAGAAAAAACTTCTCGCTTGCTGAAATATGTTCATTTGCTGAAAACCAACAATACCACGAAAAGTTCTTGTATTTGAAGATAAAATCTTTTCGCATTGAGGAAGAAAGATCCAGCTGACTGAAATAAGTTCATTTGATGAAAACCAACAAAAATTGACAAGAACCACGAAGTGTTCTTGTATTTTAAGATAAAATCTTAAGCTATCAAAGAAAAAACTTCAAGCTCGCTGAAATATGTTCACTTGCTGAAAACCAACAAAACCACGAAAAGTTCTTCTATTTGAAGATAAAATCTTTTTGCATGGAAGGAGAATGATCTCGCTGAGTGAAATATGTTCAATAGATGAAAACCAACAAAAATTGACAAGATCCAGGAAAAGGTCTTGTATTTTAAGATAAAATCTGAACCTATTAAAGAAAAAACTTCCAGCTCGCTGAAATATGTTCATTTGCTGAAAACCAACAATACCACGAAAAGTTCTTGTATTTGAAGATAAAATCTTTTTGCATTGAGGAAGAAAGATCTTGCTGACTGAAATAAGTTCATCAGATGAAAACCAACAAAAATTGACAAGAACCACGAAAATTTCTTGTATTTTAAGATAATATCTTAAGCTCTGAAAGAAAAAACTTCTCGCTCACTGAAATATTTTCATTTGCTGAAAACCAACAAAACCACGAAAAGTTCTTCTATTTGAAGATAAAATCTTTTTGCTTGGAAGGAGAATGATCCAGCTGAGTGAAATAAGTTCAATCGATGAAAACCAACAAAAATTGACAAGATCCAGGAAAAGTTCTTGTATTTTAAGATAAAATCTGAACCTATTAAAGAGAAAACTTCCAGATCGCTGAAATATGTTCATTTGCTGAAAACCAACAAAACCACGAAAAGTTCTTGTATTTGAAGATAATATCTTTTTGCATTAAAGAAGAACGATCAAGCTGACTGAAATAAGTTCATCAGATGAACACCAACAAAAATTGACATGAACCACGAAAAGTTCTTGTATTTTTAAGATAAAATCTTAAGCTATCAAAGAAAAAACTTCGAGCTCGCTGAATTATGTTCATTTGCTGAAAACCAACAATACCACGAAAAGTTCTTGTATTTGAAGATAAAATCTTTTCGCATGGAAGGAGAATGATCTTGCTGACTGAAATAAGTTCATTTGATGAAAACGAACAAAAATTGACAAGAACCACGAAAAGTTCTTGTATATTAAGATAAAATCTTAAGCTATCAAAGAAAAAACTTCGAGCTCGCTGAAATATGTTCATTTGCTGAAAACCAACAATACCACGAAAAGTTCTTGTATTTGAAGATAAAATCTTTTTGCATTGAAGGAGAATGATCGAGCTGAGTGAAATAAGATCATGAGATGAAAACCAACAAAAATTGACAAGAACCACGAAAAGTTCTTGTATTTTAAGATAAAATCTGAAGCTATTAAAGAAAAAACTTCCAGATCGCTGAGATATGTTCATTTGCTGAAAACCAACAAAACCACGAAAAGTTCTTGTCTTTGAAGATAAAATATTTTTGCATTAAAGAAGAAAGATCTCGCTGAGCGAAATATGTTCAACAGATGAAAACCAACAAATATTGACAAGAACCACGAAAAGTTCTTGTATTTTAAGGTAAAATCTTAAGCGATTAATGAAAAAACTTCTCGCTCGCTGAAATATGTTCATTTGCTGAAAACCAACAAAACCACGAAAAGTTCTTGTATTTGAAGATAAAATCTTTTTGCACGGAAGGAGAATGATCTCGCTGAGTGAAATAAGTTCAATCGATGAAAACCAACAAAAATTGACAAGATCCAGGAAAAGTTCTTGTATTTTAAGATAAAATCTGAACCTATTAAAGAAAAAACTTCCAGCTCGCTGAAATATGTTCATTTGCTGAAAACCAACAATACCACGAAAAGTTCTTGTATTTGAAGATAAAATCTTTTCGCATTGAGGAAGAAAGTTCTTGCTGACTGAAATAAGTTCATTGGATGAAAACCAACAAAAATTGACAAGAACCACGAAAAGTTCTTGTATTTTAAGATAAAATCTTAAGCTATTAATGAAAAAACTTCCAGCTCGCTGAAATATGTTCATTTGCTGAAAACCAACAAAACCACGAACAGTTCTTGTATTTGAAGATAAAATCGTTTTGCATTGAAGGAGAATGATCGAGCTGAGTGAAATAAGATCATGAGATGAAAACCAACAAAAATTGACAAGAACCACGAAAAGTTCTTGTATTTTAAGTTGAAATCTTAAGCTAATAATGAAAAAACTTCGAGCTCGCTGCAATATGTTGATTTGCTGAAAACCAACAAAACCACGAAAAGTTCTTCTATTTGAAGATAAAATCTTTTTGCTTTGAAGGAGAATGATCTAGCTGAGTGAAATAAGTTCAATCGATGAAAACCAACAAAAATTGACAAGATCCAGGAAAAGTTCTTGTATTTTAAGATAAAATCTGAACCTATTAAAGAAAAAACTTCCAGCTCGCTGAAATATGTTCATTTGCTGAAAACCAACAATACCACGAAAAGTTCTTGTATTTGAAGATAAAATCTTTTTGCATGGAAGGAGAATAATCCAGCTGAGTGAAATAAGTTCAATCGATGAAAACCAACAAAAATTGACAAGAACCACGAAAAGTTCTTGCATATTAAGATAAAATCTTAAGCTATCAAAGAAAAAACTTCGAGCTCGCTGAAATATGTTCATTTGCTGAAAGCCAACAATACCACGAAAAGTTCTTGTATTTGAAGATAAAATCTTTTTGCTTTGAAGGAGAATGATCGAGCTGAGTGAAATAAGATCATGAGATGAAAACCAACAAAAATTGACAAGAACCACGAAAAGTTCTTGTATTTTAAGATAAAATCTGAAGCTATTAAAGAAAAAACTTCCAGATCGCTGAGATATGTTCATTTGCTGAAAACCAACAAAACCACGAAAAGTTCTTGTCTTTGAAGATAAAATCTTTTTGCATTAAAGAAGAAAGATCTCGCTGAGTGAAATATGTTCAATAGATGAAAACCAACAAAAATTGACAAGAACCACGAAAAGTTCTTGTATTTTAAGGTAAAATCTTAAGCTATTAATGAAAAAACTTCTCGCTCGCTGAAATATGTTCATTTGCTGAAAACCAACAAAACCACGAAAAGTTCTTGTATTTGAAGATAAAATCTTTTTGCATGGAAGGAGAAAGATCCAGCTGACTGAAATAAGTTCATTAGATGAAAACCAACAAAAATTGACAAGAACCACGAAAAGTTCTTGTATTTTAGGATAAAATCTTAAGGTATTAAAGAAAAAACTTCTCGCTCGCTGAAATATTTTTATTTCCTGAAAACCAACAAAAGCACGAAAAGTTCTTGTATTTGAAGATAAAATCTTTTTGCATGGAAGGAGAATGATTTCGCTGAGTGAAATAAGTTCAATCGATGAAAACCAACAAAAATTGACAAGAACAACGAAAAGTTCTTGTATTTTAAGATAAAATCTGAAGCTATTAAAGAAAAAACTTCCATCTAGCTGAAAGATGTTCATTTGCTGAAAACCAACAAAACCACGAAAAGTTCTTGTATTTGAAGATAAAATCTTTTTGCATGAAAGAAGAAAGATCCAGCTGACTGAAATAAGTTCATCAGATGAACACCAACAAAAATTGACATGAACCACGAAAAGTTCTTGTATTTTTAAGATAAAATCTGAAGCTATTAAAGAAAAAACTTCCAGCTCGCTGAAATATGTTCATTTGCTGAAAAGCAACAAAACCACGAAAGGTTCTTGTATTTGAAGACAAAATCTTTTTGCATTAAAGAAGAAAGATCCAGCTGACTGAAATAAGTTCATTAGATGAACACCAACAAAAATTGACATTAACCACGAAAAGTTCTTGTATTTTTAAGATAAAATCTTAAGCTATCAAAGAAAAAACTTCAAGCTCGCTGAAATATGTTCATTTGCTGAAAACCAACAAAACCACGAAAAGGTCTTGTATTTGAAGATAAAATCTTTTTGCATGGAAGGAGAATGATCTCGCTGAGTGAAATATGTTCAATAGATGAAAACCAACAAAAATTGACAAGAACCACGAAAAGTTCTTGTGTTTTTAGATAAAATCTTAAGCTATTAAAGAAAAAACTTCCAGCTCGCTGAAATATGTTCATTTGCTGAAAACCAACAATACCACGAAAAGTTCTTGTATTTGAAGATAAAATCTTTTCGCATTGAGGAAGAAAGTTCTTGCTGACTGAAATAAGTTCATTGGATGAAAACCAACAAAAATTGACAAGAACCACGAAAAGTTCTTGTATTTTAAGATAAAATCTTAAGCTATTAATGAAAAAACTTCCAGCTCGCTGAAATATGTTCATTTGCTGAAAACCAACAAAACCACGAACAGTTCTTGTATTTGAAGATAAAATCGTTTTGCATTGAAGGAGAATGATCGAGCTGAGTGAAATAAGATCATGAGATGAAAACCAACAAAAATTGACAAGAACCACGAAAAGTTCTTGTATTTTAAGTTGAAATCTTAAGCTAATAATGAAAAAACTTCGAGCTCGCTGCAATATGTTGATTTGCTGAAAACCAACAAAACCACGAAAAGTTCTTCTATTTGAAGATAAAATCTTTTTGCTTTGAAGGAGAATGATCTAGCTGAGTGAAATAAGTTCAATCGATGAAAACCAACAAAAATTGACAAGATCCAGGAAAAGTTCTTGTATTTTAAGATAAAATCTGAACCTATTAAAGAAAAAACTTCCAGCTCGCTGAAATATGTTCATTTGCTGAAAACCAACAATACCACGAAAAGTTCTTGTATTTGAAGATAAAATCTTTTTGCATGGAAGGAGAATAATCCAGCTGAGTGAAATAAGTTCAATCGATGAAAACCAACAAAAATTGACAAGAACCACGAAAAGTTCTTGCATATTAAGATAAAATCTTAAGCTATCAAAGAAAAAACTTCGAGCTCGCTGAAATATGTTCATTTGCTGAAAGCCAACAATACCACGAAAAGTTCTTGTATTTGAAGATAAAATCTTTTTGCTTTGAAGGAGAATGATCGAGCTGAGTGAAATAAGATCATGAGATGAAAACCAACAAAAATTGACAAGAACCACGAAAAGTTCTTGTATTTTAAGATAAAATCTGAAGCTATTAAAGAAAAAACTTCCAGATCGCTGAGATATGTTCATTTGCTGAAAACCAACAAAACCACGAAAAGTTCTTGTCTTTGAAGATAAAATCTTTTTGCATTAAAGAAGAAAGATCTCGCTGAGTGAAATATGTTCAATAGATGAAAACCAACAAAAATTGACAAGAACCACGAAAAGTTCTTGTATTTTAAGGTAAAATCTTAAGCTATTAATGAAAAAACTTCTCGCTCGCTGAAATATGTTCATTTGCTGAAAACCAACAAAACCACGAAAAGTTCTTGTATTTGAAGATAAAATCTTTTTGCATGGAAGGAGAAAGATCCAGCTGACTGAAATAAGTTCATTAGATGAAAACCAACAAAAATTGACAAGAACCACGAAAAGTTCTTGTATTTTAGGATAAAATCTTAAGGTATTAAAGAAAAAACTTCTCGCTCGCTGAAATATTTTTATTTCCTGAAAACCAACAAAAGCACGAAAAGTTCTTGTATTTGAAGATAAAATCTTTTTGCATGGAAGGAGAATGATTTCGCTGAGTGAAATAAGTTCAATCGATGAAAACCAACAAAAATTGACAAGAACAACGAAAAGTTCTTGTATTTTAAGATAAAATCTGAAGCTATTAAAGAAAAAACTTCCATCTAGCTGAAAGATGTTCATTTGCTGAAAACCAACAAAACCACGAAAAGTTCTTGTATTTGAAGATAAAATCTTTTTGCATGAAAGAAGAAAGATCCAGCTGACTGAAATAAGTTCATCAGATGAACACCAACAAAAATTGACATGAACCACGAAAAGTTCTTGTATTTTTAAGATAAAATCTGAAGCTATTAAAGAAAAAACTTCCAGCTCGCTGAAATATGTTCATTTGCTGAAAAGCAACAAAACCACGAAAGGTTCTTGTATTTGAAGACAAAATCTTTTTGCATTAAAGAAGAAAGATCCAGCTGACTGAAATAAGTTCATTAGATGAACACCAACAAAAATTGACATTAACCACGAAAAGTTCTTGTATTTTTAAGATAAAATCTTAAGCTATCAAAGAAAAAACTTCAAGCTCGCTGAAATATGTTCATTTGCTGAAAACCAACAAAACCACGAAAAGGTCTTGTATTTGAAGATAAAATCTTTTTGCATGGAAGGAGAATGATCTCGCTGAGTGAAATATGTTCAATAGATGAAAACCAACAAAAATTGACAAGAACCACGAAAAGTTCTTGTGTTTTTAGATAAAATCTTAAGCTATTAAAGAAAAAACTTCCAGCTCGCTGAAATATGTTCATTTGCTGAAAACCAACAATACCACGAAAAGTTCTTGTATTTGAAGATAAAATCTTTTCGCATTGAGGAAGAAAGATCTTGCTGACTGAAATAAGTTCATTCGATGAAAACCAACAAAAATTGACAAGAACCACGAAAATTTCTTGTATTTTAAGATAAAATCTTAAGCTATTAAAGAAAAAACTTCTCGCTCGCTGAAATATTTTCATTTGCTGAAAACCAACAAAACCACGAAAAGTTCTTGTATTTGAAGATAAAATCTTTTTGCATGGAAGGAGAATGATTTCGCTGAGTGAAATAAGTTCAATCGATGAAAACCAACAAAAATTGACAAGAACAACGAAAAGTTCTTGTATTTTAAGATAAAATCTGAAGCTATTAAAGAAAAAACTTCCATCTAGCTGAAAGATGTTCATTTGCTGAAAACCAACAAAACCACGAAAAGTTCTTGTATTTGAAGATAAAATCTTTTTGCATGAAAGAAGAAAGATCCAGCTGACTGAAATAAGTTCATCAGATGAACACCAACAAAAATTGACATGAACCACGAAAAGTTCTTGTATTTTTAAGATAAAATCTGAAGCTATTAAAGAAAAAACTTCCAGCTCGCTGAAATATGTTCATTTGCTGAAAAGCAACAAAACCACGAAAGGTTCTTGTATTTGAAGACAAAATCTTTTTGCATTAAAGAAGAAAGATCCAGCTTACTGAAATAAGTTAATTAGATGAACACCAACAAAAATTGACATTAACCACGAAAAGTTCTTGTATTTTTAAGATAAAATCTTAAGCTATCAAAGAAAAAACTTCAAGCTCGCTGAAATATGTTCATTTGCTGAAAACCAACAAAACCACGAAAAGGTCTTGTATTTGAAGATAAAATCTTTTTGCATGGAAGGAGAATGATCTCGCTGAGTGAAATATGTTCAATAGATGAAAACCAACAAAAATTGACAAGAACCACGAAAAGTTCTTGTGTTTTTAGATAAAATCTTAAGCTATTAAAGAAAAAACTTCCAGCTCGCTGAAATATGTTCATTTGCTGAAAACCAACAATACCACGAAAAGTTCTTGTATTTGAAGATAAAATCTTTTCGCATTGAGGAAGAAAGATCTTGCTGACTGAAATAAGTTCATTCGATGAAAACCAACAAAAATTGACAAGAACCACGAAAATTTCTTGTATTTTAAGATAAAATCTTAAGCTATTAAAGAAAAAACTTCTCGCTCGCTGAAATATTTTCATTTGCTGAAAACCAACAAAACCACGAAAAGTTCTTGTATTTGAAGATAAAATCTTTTTGCATGGAAGGAGAATGATTTCGCTGAGTGAAATAAGTTCAATCGATGAAAACCAACAAAAATTGACAAGAACAACGAAAAGTTCTTGTATTTTAAGATAAAATCTGAAGCTATTAAAGAAAAAACTTCCATCTAGCTGAAAGATGTTCATTTGCTGAAAACCAACAAAACCACGAAAAGTTCTTGTATTTGAAGATAAAATCTTTTTGCATGAAAGAAGAAAGATCCAGCTGACTGAAATAAGTTCATCAGATGAACACCAACAAAAATTGACATGAACCACGAAAAGTTCTTGTATTTTTAAGATAAAATCTGAAGCTATTAAAGAAAAAACTTCCAGCTCGCTGAAATATGTTCATTTGCTGAAAAGCAACAAAACCACGAAAGGTTCTTGTATTTGAAGACAAAATCTTTTTGCATTAAAGAAGAAAGATCCAGCTTACTGAAATAAGTTAATTAGATGAACACCAACAAAAATTGACATTAACCACGAAAAGTTCTTGTATTTTTAAGATAAAATCTTAAGCTATCAAAGAAAAAACTTCAAGCTCGCTGAAATATGTTCATTTGCTGAAAACCAACAAAACCACGAAAAGGTCTTGTATTTGAAGATAAAATCTTTTTGCATGGAAGGAGAATGATCTCGCTGAGTGAAATATGTTCAATAGATGAAAACCAACAAAAATTGACAAGAACCACGAAAAGTTCTTGTGTTTTTAGATAAAATCTTAAGCTATTAAAGAAAAAACTTCCAGCTCGCTGAAATATGTTCATTTGCTGAAAACCAACAAAACCACGAAAAGTTCTTGTATTTGAAGATAAAATCTTTTCGCATTGAGGAAGAAAGATCTAGCTGACTGAAATAAGATCATGAGATGAAAACCAACAAAAATTGACAAGAACCACGAAAAGTTCTTGTTTGTTAAGATAAAATCTTAAGCTGATAAAGAAAAAACTTCGAGCTCGCTGAATTATGTTCATTTGCTGAAAACCAACAATACCACGAAATGTTCTTGTATTTGAAGATAAAATCTTTTCGCATTGAGGAAGAAAGATCTTGCTGACTGAAATAAGTTCATTCGATGAAAACCAACAAAAATTGACAAGAACCACGAAAATTTCTTGTATTTTAAGATAAAATCTTAAGCTATTAAAGAAAAAACTTCTCGCTCGCTGAAATATTTTCATTTGCTGAAAACCAACAAAACCACGAAAAGTTCTTGTATTTGAAGATAAAATCTTTTTGCATTAAAGAAGAAAGATCCAGCTGACTGAAATAATTTCATTAGATGATCACCAACAAAAATTGACATGAACCACGAAAAGTTCTTGTATTTTTAAGATAAAATCTTAAGCTATCAAAGAAAAAACTTCAACCTCGCTGAAATATGTTCATTTGCTGAAAACCAACAAAACCACGAAAAGTTCTTGTATTTGAAGATAAAATCGTTTTGCATTGAAGGAGAATGATCGAGCTGAGTGAAATAAGTTCATGAGATGAAAACCAACAAAAATTGACAAGAACCACGAAAAGTTCTTGTATTTTAAGATGAAATCTTAAGCTAATAATGAAAAAACTTCCAGCTCGCTGAAATATGTTCATTTGCTGAAAAGGAAAAAAAACACAAAAAGTTCTTGTAATTGAAGATAAAATCTTTTTGCATGGAAGGAGAATGATCCAGCTGAGTGAAATAAGTTCAATCGATGAAAACCAACAAAAATTGACAAGAACCACGAAAAGTTCTTGTATTTTAAGATGAAATCTTAAGCTATTAAAGAAAAAACTTCTCGCTCGCTGAAATATTTTCATTTGCTGAAAACCATCAAAACCACGAAAAGTTCTTGTATTTGAAGATAAAATCTTTTTGCATGGAAGGAGAATGATCCAGCTGAGTGAAATAAGTTCAATCGATGAAAACCAACAAAAATTGACAAGAACCACGAAAAGTTCTTGTATTTTAAGATAAAATCTGAAGCGATTAAAGAAAAAACTTCCAGCTCGCTGAGATCTGTTCATTTGCTGAAAACCAACAAAACCACGAAAAGTTCTTGTATTTCAAGATAAAATCTTTTTGCATGGAAGGAGAATGATCTTGCTGACTGAAATAAGTTCATTAGATGAAAACGAACAAAAATTGACAAGAACCACGAAAAGTTCTTGTATTTTAAGATAAAATCTTAAGCTATCAAAGAAAAAACTTCGAGCTCGCTGAAATATGTTCATTTGCTGAAAACCAACAATACCACGAAAAGTTCTTGTATTTGAAGATAAAATCTTTTTGCATTGAAGGAGAATGATCGAGCTGAGTGAAATAAGATCATGAGATGAAAACCAACAAAAATTGACAAGAACCACGAAAAGTTCTTGTATTTTAAGATAAAATCTGAAGCTATTAAAGAAAAAACTTCCAGATCGCTGAGATATGTTCATTTGCTGAAAACCAACAAAACCACGAAAAGTTCTTGTCTTTGAAGATAAAATATTTTTGCATTAAAGAAGAAAGATCTCGCTGAGCGAAATATGTTCAACAGATGAAAACCAACAAATATTGACAAGAACCACGAAAAGTTCTTGTATTTTAAGGTAAAATCTTAAGCGATTAATGAAAAAACTTCTCGCTCGCTGAAATATGTTCATTTGCTGAAAACCAACAAAACCACGAAAAGTTCTTGTATTTGAAGATAAAATCTTTTTGCACGGAAGGAGAATGATCTCGCTGAGTGAAATATGTTCAATAGATGAAAACCAACAAAAATTGACAAGAACCACGAAAAGTTCTTGTGTTTTAAGATAAAATCTTAAGCTATTAAAGAAAAAACTTCCAGCTCGCTGAAATATGTTCATTTGCTGAAAACCAACAAAACCACGAAAAGTTCTTGTATTTGAAGATAAAATCTTTTCGCATTGAGGAAGAAAGATCTAGCTGACTGAAGTAAGATCATGAGATGAAAACCAACAAAAATTGACAAGAACCACGAAAAGTTCTTGTTTGTTAAGATAAAATCTTAAGCTGATAAAGAAAAAACTTCGAGCTCGCTGAATTATGTTCATTTGCTGAAAACCAACAATACCACGAAAAGTTCTTGTATTTGAAGATAAAATCTTTTCGCATTGAGGAAGAAAGATCTTGCTGACTGAAATAAGTTCATTCGATGAAAACCAACAAAAATTGACAAGAACCACGAAAATTTCTTGTATTTTAAGATAAAATCTTAAGCTATTAAAGAAAAAACTTCTCGCTCGCTGAAATATTTTCATTTGCTGAAAACCAACAAAACCACGAAAAGTTCTTGTATTTGAAGATAAAATCTTTTTGCATTAAAGAAGAAAGATCCAGCTGACTGAAATAATTTCATTAGATGAACACCAACAAAAATTGACATGAACCACGAAAAGTTCTTGTATTTTTAAGATAAAATCTTAAGCTATCAAAGAAAAAACTTCAACCTCGCTGAAATATGTTCATTTGCTGAAAACCAACAAAACCACGAAAAGTTCTTGTATTTGAAGATAAAATCGTTTTGCATTGAAGGAGAATGATCGAGCTGAGTGAAATAAGTTCATGAGATGAAAACCAACAAAAATTGACAAGAACCACGAAAAGTTCTTGTATTTTAAGATGAAATCTTAAGCTAATAATGAAAAAACTTCCAGCTCGCTGAAATATGTTCATTTGCTGAAAAGGAAAAAAAACACAAAAAGTTCTTGTAATTGAAGATAAAATCTTTTTGCATGGAAGGAGAATGATCCAGCTGAGTGAAATAAGTTCAATCGATGAAAACCAACAAAAATTGACAAGAACCTCGAAAAGTTCTTGTATTTTAAGATAAAATCTTAAGCTATTAAAGAAAAAACTTCTCGCTCGCTGAAATATTTTCATTTGCTGAAAACCATCAAAACCACGAAAAGTTCTTGTATTTGAAGATAAAATCTTTTTGCATGGAAGGAGAATGATCTAGCTGAGTGAAATAAGTTCAATCGATGAAAACCAACAAAAATTGACAAGAACCACGAAAAGTTCTTGTATTTTAAGATAAAATCTGAAGCGATTAAAGAAAAAACTTCCAGCTCGCTGAGATCTGTTCATTTGCTGAAAACCAACAAAACCACGAAAAGTTCTTGTATTTCAAGATAAAATCTTTTTGCATGGAAGGAGAATGATCTCGCTGAGTGAAATATGTTCAATAGATGAAAACCAACAAAAATTGACAAGAACCTCGAAAAGTTCTTGTATTTTAAGATAAAATCTTAAGCTATTAAAGAAAAAACTTCTCGCTCGCTGCAATATGTTCATTTGCTGGAAAACCAACAAAACCACGAAAAGTTCTTGTATTTGAAGATAATATCTTTTCGCATTGAGGAAGAAAGATCTCGCTGACTGAAATAAGATCATGAGATGAAAACCAACAAAAATTGATAAGAACCACGAAAAGTTCTTGTCTGTTAAGATAAAATCTTAAGCTGATAAAGAAAAAACTTCGAGCTCGCTGAAATATGTTCATTTGCTGAAAACCAACAATACCACGAAAAGTTCGTGTGTTTGAAGATAAAATCTTTTTGCATGGAAGGAGAATGATCCAGCTGAGTGAAATAAGTTCAATCGATGAAAACAAACAAAAATTGACAAGAACCACGAAAGTTCTTGTATTTTAAGATAAAATCTTAAGCTATTAAAGAAAAAACTTCTAGCTCGCTGAATTATGTTCATTTGCTGAAAACCAACAAAACCACGAAAAGTTCTTGTATTTCAAGATAAAATCTTTTTGCATGGAAGGAGAATGATCTCGCTGAGTGAAATATGTTCAATAGATGAAAACCAACAAAAATTGACAAGAACCACGAAAAGTTCTTGTATTTTAAGATAAAATCTTAAGCTATTAAAGAAAAAACTTCTCGCTCGCTGCAATATGTTCATTTGCTGAAAACCAACAAAACCACGAAAAGTTCTTGTGTTTGAAGATAAAATCTTTTCGCATTGAGGAAGAAAGATCTAGCTGACTGAAATAAGTTCATTAGATGAAAACCAACAAAAATTGACAAGAACCACGAAAAGTTCTTGTATTTTAAGATAAAATCTTAAGCTATTAAAGAAAAAACTTCTAGCTCGCTGAATTATGTTCATTTGCTGAAAACCAACAATACCACGAAAAGTTCTTGTATTTGAAGATAAAATCTTTTCGCATTGAGGAAGAAAGATCTTGCTGACTGAAATAAGTTCATTCGATGAAAACCAACAAAAATTGACAAGAACCACGAAAAGTTCTTGTATTTTAAGATGAAATCTTAAGCTAACAATGCAAAAACTTCCAGCTCGCTGCAATATGTTCATTTGCTGAAAACCAAAAAAACCACGAAAAGTTCTTGTATTTGAAGATAAAATCTTTTTGCATGGAAGGAGAATGATCCAGCTGAGTGAAATAAGTTCAATCGATGAAAACCAACAAAAATTGACATGAACCACGAAAAGTTCTTGTATTTTTGAGATAAAATCTTACGCTATTAAAGAAAAAACTTCAAGCGCGCTGAAATATGTTCATTTGCTGAAAACTAACAAAACCACGAAAAGTTCTTGTATTTGAAGATAAAATCGTTCTGCATTGAAGGAGAATGATCGAGCTGAGTGAAATAAGATCATTAGATGAAAACCAACAAAAATTGACAAGAACCACGAAAAGTTCTTGTATTTTAAGATGAAATCTTAAGCTAATAATGAAAAAACTTCCAGCTCGCTGAAATATGTTCATTTGCTGAAAAGGAACAAAACCACAAAAACTTCTTGTATTTGAAGATAAAATCTTTTTGCATGGAAGGAGGATGATCCAGCTGAGTGAAATAAGTTCAATCGATGAAAACCAACAAAAATTGACAAGAACCTCGAAAAGTTCTTGTATTTTAAGATAAAATCTTAAGCTATTAAAGAAAAAACTTCTCGCTCGCTGAAATATTTTCATTTGCTGAAAACCAACAAAACCACGAAAAGTTCTTGTATTTGAAGATAAAATCTTTTTGCATGGAAGGAGATTGATCTAGATGAGTGAAATAAGTTCAATCGATGAAAACCAACAAAAATTGACAAGAACCACGAAAAGTTCTTGTATTTTAAGATAAAATCTGAAGCTATTGAAGAAAAAACTTCCAGCTCGCTGAAATATGTTCATTTGCTGAAAACCAACAAAACCACGAAAAGTTCTTGTATTTGAAGATAAAATCTTTTTGCATGGAAGGAGAAAGATCCAGCTGACTGAAATAAGTTCATTAGATGAAAACAAACAAAAATTGACAAGAACCACGAAAAGTTCTTGTATTTTAAGATAAAATCTTAAGGTAATAAAGAAAAAACCTCTCGCTCGCTGAAATATTTTTATTTGCTGAAAACCAACAAAAACACGAAAAGTTCTTGTATTTGAAGATAAAATCTTTTTGCATGGAAGGAGAATGATCTCGCTGAGTGAAATAAGTTCAATCGATGAAAACCAACAAAAATTGACAAGAACCACGAAAGGTTCTTGTATTTTAAGATAAAATCTGAAGCTATTAAAGAAAAAACTTCCATCTAGCTGAAAGATGTTCATTTGCTGAAAACCAACAAAACCACGAAAAGTTCTTGTATTTGAAGATAAAATCTTTTTGCATGAAAGAAGAAGGATCGAGCTGACTGAAGTAAGTTCATTAGATGAACACCAACATAAATTGACAAGAACCACGAAAAGCTCTTGTATTTTTAAGATAAAATCTTGAGCTATCAAAGAAAAAACTTCAAGCTCGCTGAAATATGTTCATTTGCTGAAAACCAACAAAACCACGAAAAGTTCTTGTATTTGAAGATGAAATCTTTTTGCTTGGAAGGAGAATGATCCAGCTGAGTGAAATAAGTTCAATCGATGAAAACCAACAAAAATTGACAAGAACCACGAAAAGTTCTTGTATTTTAAGATAAAATCTTGAGCGATCAAAGAAAAAACTTCGAGCTCACTGAAATATGTTCATTTGCTGAAAACCAACAATACCACGAAAAATTCTTGTATTTGAAGATAAAATCTTTTTGCATTGAAGGAGAATGATCGAGCTGAGTGAAATAAGATCATGAGATGAAAACCAACAAAAATTGACAAGAACCACGAAAAGTTCTTGTATTTTAAGATAAAATCTGAAGCTATGAAAGAAAAAACTTCCAGATCGCTGAGATATGTTCATTTGCTGAAAACCAACAAAACCACGAAAAGTTCTTGTATTTGAAGATAAAATCTTTTTGCATGAAAGAAGAAGGATCGAGCTGACTGAAGTAAGTTCATTAGATGAACACCAACATAAATTGACAAGAACCACGAAAAGCTCTTGTATTTTTAAGATAAAATCTTGAGCTATCAAAGAAAAAACTTCAAGCTCGCTGAAATATGTTCATTTGCTGAAAACCAACAAAACCACGAAAAGTTCTTGTATTTGAAGATGAAATCTTTTTGCTTGGAAGGAGAATGATCCAGCTGAGTGAAATAAGTTCAATCGATGAAAACCAACAAAAATTGACAAGAACCACGAAAAGTTCTTGTATTTTAAGATAAAATCTTGAGCGATCAAAGAAAAAACTTCGAGCTCACTGAAATATGTTCATTTGCTGAAAACCAACAATACCACGAAAAATTCTTGTATTTGAAGATAAAATCTTTTTGCATTGAAGGAGAATGATCGAGCTGAGTGAAATAAGATCATGAGATGAAAACCAACAAAAATTGACAAGAACCACGAAAAGTTCTTGTATTTTAAGATAAAATCTGAAGCTATTAAAGAAAAAACTTCCAGATCGCTGAGATATGTTCATTTGCTGAAAACCAACAAAACCACGAAAAGTTCTTGTCTTTGAAGATAAAATCTTTTTGCATTAAAGAAGAAAGATCTCGCTGAGTGAAATATGTTCAATCGATGAAAACCAACAAAAATTGACAAGAACCACGAAAAGTTCTTGTATTTTAAGATAAAATCTTAAGCTATGAAAGAAAAAACTTCTCGCTCGCTGAAATATGTTCATTTGCTGAAAACCAACAATACCACGAAAAGTTCTTGTATTTGAAGATAAAATCTTTTCGCATTGAGGAAGAAAGATCCAGCTGACTGAAATAAGTTCATTTGATGAAAACCAACAAAAATTGACAAGAACCACGAAGTGTTCTTGTATTTTAAGATAAAATCTTAAGGTAATAAAGAAAAAACCTCTCGCTCGCTGCAATATGTTCATTTGCTGAAAACCAACAAAACCACGAAAATTTCTTCTATTTGAAGATGAAATCTTTTTGCTTGGAAGGAGAATGATCCAGCTGAGTGAAATAAGTTCAATCGATGAAAACCAACAAAAATTGACAAGAACCACGAAAAGTTCTTGTATTTTAAGGTAAAATCTTCAGCGATTAATGAAAAAACTTCTCGCTCACTGAAATATGTTCATTTGCTGAAAACCAACAAAACCACGAAAAGTTCTTGTATTTGAAGATAAAATCTTTTTGCATGGAAGGAGAAAGATCCAGCTGACTGAAATAAGTTCATCAGATGAAAACAAACAAAAATTGACAAGAACCACGAAAAGTTCTTGTATTTTAAGATAAAATCTGAAGCTATTAAAGAAAAAACTTCCAGATCGCTGAGATATGTTCATTTGCTGAAAACCAACAAAACCACGAAAAGTTCTTGTCTTTGAAGATAAAATCTTTTTGCATTAAAGAAGAAAGTTCTCGCTGAGTGAAATATGTTCAATAGATGAAAACCAACAAAAATTGACAAGAACCACGAAAAGTTCTTGTATTTTAAGGTAAAATCTTAAGCGATTAATGAAAAAACTTCTCGCTCGCTGAAATATGTTCATTTGCTGAAAACCAACAAAACCACGAAAAGTTCTTGTATTTGAAGATAAAATCTTTTTGCATGGAAGGAGAAAGATCCAGCTGACTGAAATAAGTTCATTCGATGAAAACAAACAAAAATTGACAAGAACCACGAAAAGTTCTTGTATTTTAAGATAAAATCTTAAGGTAATAAAGAAAAAACCTCTCGCTCACTGAAATATTTTTATTTGCTGAAAACCAACAATACCACGAAAAGTTCTTGTATTTGAAGATAAAATCTTTTTGCATTGAAGGAGAATGATCGAGCTGAGTGAAATAAGATCATGAGATGAAAATCAACAAAAATTGACAAGAACCACGAAAAGTTCTTGTATTTTAAGATAAAATCTGAAGCTATTAAAGAAAAAACTTCCAGATCGCTGAGATATGTTCATTTGCTGAAAACCAACAAAACCACGAAAAGTTCTTGTCTTTGAAGATAAAATCTTTTTGCATTAAAGAAGAAAGATCTCGCTGAGTGAAATATGTTCAATCGATGAAAACCAACAAAAATTGACAAGAACCACGAAAAGTTCTTGTATTTTAAGATAAAATCTGAACCTATTAAAGAAAAAACTTCTCGCTTGCTGAAATATGTTCATTTGCTGAAAACCAACAATACCACGAAAAGTTCTTGTATTTGAAGATAAAATCTTTTCGCATTGAGGAAGAAAGATCCAGCTGACTGAAATAAGTTCATTTGATGAAAACCAACAAAAATTGACAAGAACCACGAAGTGTTCTTGTATTTTAAGATAAAATCTTAAGCTATCAAAGAAAAAACTTCAAGCTCGCTGAAATATGTTCACTTGCTGAAAACCAACAAAACCACGAAAAGTTCTTCTATTTGAAGATAAAATCTTTTTGCATGGAAGGAGAATGATCTCGCTGAGTGAAATATGTTCAATAGATGAAAACCAACAAAAATTGACAAGATCCAGGAAAAGGTCTTGTATTTTAAGATAAAATCTGAACCTATTAAAGAGAAAACTTCCAGATCGCTGAAATATGTTCATTTGCTGAAAACCAACAAAACCACGAAAAGTTCTTGTATTTGAAGATAATATCTTTTTGCATTAAAGAAGAACGATCAAGCTGACTGAAATAAGTTCATCAGATGAACACCAACAAAAATTGACATGAACCACGAAAAGTTCTTGTATTTTTAAGATAAAATCTTAAGCTATCAAAGAAAAAACTTCGAGCTCGCTGAATTATGTTCATTTGCTGAAAACCAACAATACCACGAAAAGTTCTTGTATTTGAAGATAAAATCTTTTCGCATGGAAGGAGAATGATCTTGCTGACTGAAATAAGTTCATTAGATGAAAACGAACAAAAATTGACAAGAACCACGAAAAGTTCTTGTATATTAAGATAAAATCTTAAGCTATCAAAGAAAAAACTTCGAGCTCGCTGAAATATGTTCATTTGCTGAAAACCAACAATACCACGAAAAGTTCTTGTATTTGAAGATAAAATCTTTTTGCATTGAAGGAGAATGATCGAGCTGAGTGAAATAAGATCATGAGATGAAAACCAACAAAAATTGACAAGAACCACGAAAAGTTCTTGTATTTTAAGATAAAATCTGAAGCTATTAAAGAAAAAACTTCCAGATCGCTGAGATATGTTCATTTGCTGAAAACCAACAAAACCACGAAAAGTTCTTGTCTTTGAAGATAAAATATTTTTGCATTAAAGAAGAAAGATCTCGCTGAGCGAAATATGTTCAACAGATGAAAACCAACAAATATTGACAAGAACCACGAAAAGTTCTTGTATTTTAAGGTAAAATCTTAAGCGATTAATGAAAAAACTTCTCGCTCGCTGAAATATGTTCATTTGCTGAAAACCAACAAAACCACGAAAAGTTCTTGTATTTGAAGATAAAATCTTTTTGCACGGAAGGAGAATGATCTCGCTGAGTGAAATAAGTTCAATCGATGAAAACCAACAAAAATTGACAAGATCCAGGAAAAGTTCTTGTATTTTAAGATAAAATCTGAACCTATTAAAGAAAAAACTTCCAGCTCGCTGAAATATGTTCATTTGCTGAAAACCAACAATACCACGAAAAGTTCTTGTATTTGAAGATAAAATCTTTTCGCATTGAGGAAGAAAGTTCTTGCTGACTGAAATAAGTTCATTGGATGAAAACCAACAAAAATTGACAAGAACCACGAAAAGTTCTTGTATTTTAAGATAAAATCTTAAGCTATTAATGAAAAAACTTCCAGCTCGCTGAAATATGTTCATTTGCTGAAAACCAACAAAACCACGAACAGTTCTTGTATTTGAAGATAAAATCGTTTTGCATTGAAGGAGAATGATCGAGCTGAGTGAAATAAGATCATGAGATGAAAACCAACAAAAATTGACAAGAACCACGAAAAGTTCTTGTATTTTAAGTTGAAATCTTAAGCTAATAATGAAAAAACTTCGAGCTCGCTGCAATATGTTCATTTGCTGAAAACCAACAAAACCACGAAAAGTTCTTCTATTTGAAGATAAAATCTTTTTGCTTTGAAGGAGAATGATCTAGCTGAGTGAAATAAGTTCAATCGATGAAAACCAACAAAAATTGACAAGATCCAGGAAAAGTTCTTGTATTTTAAGATAAAATCTGAACCTATTAAAGAAAAAACTTCCAGCTCGCTGAAATATGTTCATTTGCTGAAAACCAACAATACCACGAAAAGTTCTTGTATTTGAAGATAAAATCTTTTTGCATGGAAGGAGAATAATCCAGCTGAGTGAAATAAGTTCAATCGATGAAAACCAACAAAAATTGACAAGAACCACGAAAAGTTCTTGCATATTAAGATAAAATCTTAAGCTATCAAAGAAAAAACTTCGAGCTCGCTGAAATATGTCCATTTGCTGAAAGCCAACAATACCACGAAAAGTTCTTGTATTTGAAGATAAAATCTTTTTGCTTTGAAGGAGAATGATCGAGCTGAGTGAAATAAGATCATGAGATGAAAACCAACAAAAATTGACAAGAACCACGAAAAGTTCTTGTATTTTAAGATAAAATCTGAAGCTATTAAAGAAAAAACTTCCAGATCGCTGAGATATGTTCATTTGCTGAAAACCAACAAAACCACGAAAAGTTCTTGTCTTTGAAGATAAAATCTTTTTGCATTAAAGAAGAAAGATCTCGCTGAGTGAAATATGTTCAATAGATGAAAACCAACAAAAATTGACAAGAACCACGAAAAGTTCTTGTATTTTAAGGTAAAATCTTAAGCTATTAATGAAAAAACTTCTCGCTCGCTGAAATATGTTCATTTGCTGAAAACCAACAAAACCACGAAAAGTTCTTGTATTTGAAGATAAAATCTTTTTGCATGGAAGGAGAATGATTTCGCTGAGTGAAATAAGTTCAATCGATGAAAACCAACAAAAATTGACAAGAACAACGAAAAGTTCTTGTATTTTAAGATAAAATCTGAAGCTATTAAAGAAAAAACTTCCATCTAGCTGAAAGATGTTCATTTGCTGAAAACCAACAAAACCACGAAAAGTTCTTGTATTTGAAGATAAAATCTTTTTGCATGAAAGAAGAAAGATCCAGCTGACTGAAATAAGTTCATCAGATGAACACCAACAAAAATTGACATGAACCACGAAAAGTTCTTGTATTTTTAAGATAAAATCTGAAGCTATTAAAGAAAAAACTTCCAGCTCGCTGAAATATGTTCATTTGCTGAAAAGCAACAAAACCACGAAAGGTTCTTGTATTTGAAGACAAAATCTTTTTGCATTAAAGAAGAAAGATCCAGCTGACTGAAATAAGTTCATTGGATGAACACCAACAAAAATTGACATTAACCACGAAAAGTTCTTGTATTTTTAAGATAAAATCTTAAGCTATCAAAGAAAAAACTTCAAGCTCGCTGAAATATGTTCATTTGCTGAAAACCAACAAAACCACGAAAAGGTATTGTATTTGAAGATAAAATCTTTTTGCATGGAAGGAGAATGATCTCGCTGAGTGAAATATGTTCAATAGATGAAAACCAACAAAAATTGACAAGAACCACGAAAAGTTCTTGTGTTTTTAGATAAAATCTTAAGCTATTAAAGAAAAAACTTCCAGCTCGCTGAAATATGTTCATTTGCTGAAAACCAACAATACCACGAAAAGTTCTTGTATTTGAAGATAAAATCTTTTCGCATTGAGGAAGAAAGATCTTGCTGACTGAAATAAGTTCATTCGATGAAAACCAACAAAAATTGACAAGAACCACGAAAATTTCTTGTATTTTAAGATAAAATCTTAAGCTATTAAAGAAAAAACTTCTCGCTCGCTGAAATATTTTCATTTGCTGAAAACCAACAAAACCACGAAAAGTTCTTGTATTTGAAGATAAAATCTTTTTGCATGGAAGGAGAATGATTTCGCTGAGTGAAATAAGTTCAATCGATGAAAACCAACAAAAATTGACAAGAACAACGAAAAGTTCTTGTATTTTAAGATAAAATCTGAAGCTATTAAAGAAAAAACTTCCATCTAGCTGAAAGATGTTCATTTGCTGAAAACCAACAAAACCACGAAAAGTTCTTGTATTTGAAGATAAAATCTTTTTGCATGAAAGAAGAAAGATCCAGCTGACTGAAATAAGTTCATCAGATGAACACCAACAAAAATTGACATGAACCACGAAAAGTTCTTGCATTTTTAAGATAAAATCTGAAGCTATTAAAGAAAAAACTTCCAGCTCGCTGAAATATGTTCATTTGCTGAAAAGCAACAAAACCACGAAAGGTTCTTGTATTTGAAGACAAAATCTTTTTGCATTAAAGAAGAAAGATCCAGCTGACTGAAATAAGTTAATTAGATGAACACCAACAAAAATTGACATTAACCACGAAAAGTTCTTGTATTTTTAAGATAAAATCTTAAGCTATCAAAGAAAAAACTTCAAGCTCGCTGAAATATGTTCATTTGCTGAAAACCAACAAAACCACGAAAAGGTCTTGTATTTGAAGATAAAATCTTTTTGCATGGAAGGAGAATGATCTCGCTGAGTGAAATATGTTCAATAGATGAAAACCAACAAAAATTGACAAGAACCACGAAAAGTTCTTGTGTTTTTAGATAAAATCTTAAGCTATTAAAGAAAAAACTTCCAGCTCGCTGAAATATGTTCATTTGCTGAAAACCAACAAAACCACGAAAAGTTCTTGTATTTGAAGATAAAATCTTTTCGCATTGAGGAAGAAAGATCTAGCTGACTGAAATAAGATCATGAGATGAAAACCAACAAAAATTGACAAGAACCACGAAAAGTTCTTGTTTGTTAAGATAAAATCTTAAGCTGATAAAGAAAAAACTTCGAGCTCGCTGAATTATGTTCATTTGCTGAAAACCAACAATACCACGAAATGTTCTTGTATTTGAAGATAAAATCTTTTCGCATTGAGGAAGAAAGATCTTGCTGACTGAAATAAGTTCATTCGATGAAAACCAACAAAAATTGACAAGAACCACGAAAATTTCTTGTATTTTAAGATAAAATCTTAAGCTATTAAAGAAAAAACTTCTCGCTCGCTGAAATATTTTCATTTGCTGAAAACCAACAAAACCACGAAAAGTTCTTGTATTTGAAGATAAAATCTTTTTGCATTAAAGAAGAAAGATCCAGCTGACTGAAATAATTTCATTAGATGAACACCAACAAAAATTGACATGAACCACGAAAAGTTCTTGTATTTTTAAGATAAAATCTTAAGCTATCAAAGAAAAAACTTCAACCTCGCTGAAATATGTTCATTTGCTGAAAACCAACAAAACCACGAAAAGTTCTTGTATTTGAAGATAAAATCGTTTTGCATTGAAGGAGAATGATCGAGCTGAGTGAAATAAGTTCATGAGATGAAAACCAACAAAAATTGACAAGAACCACGAAAAGTTCTTGTATTTTAAGATGAAATCTTAAGCTAATAATGAAATAAACTTCCAGCTCGCTGAAATATGTTCATTTGCTGAAAAGGAAAAAAAACACAAAAAGTTCTTGTAATTGAAGATAAAATCTTTTTGCATGGAAGGAGAATGATCCAGCTGAGTGAAATAAGTTCAATCGATGAAAACCAACAAAAATTGACAAGAACCACGAAAAGTTCTTGTATTTTAAGATGAAATCTTAAGCTATTAAAGAAAAAACTTCTCGCTCGCTGAAATATTTTCATTTGCTGAAAACCATCAAAACCACGAAAAGTTCTTGTATTTGAAGATAAAATCTTTTTGCATGGAAGGAGAATGATCCAGCTGAGTGAAATAAGTTCAATCGATGAAAACCAACAAAAATTGACAAGAACCACGAAAAGTTCTTGTATTTTAAGATAAAATCTGAAGCGATTAAAGAAAAAACTTCCAGCTCGCTGAGATCTGTTCATTTGCTGAAAACCAACAAAACCACGAAAAGTTCTTGTATTTCAAGATAAAATCTTTTTGCATGGAAGGAGAATGATCTTGCTGACTGAAATAAGTTCATTAGATGAAAACGAACAAAAATTGACAAGAACCACGAAAAGTTCTTGTATTTTAAGATAAAATCTTAAGCTATCAAAGAAAAAACTTCGAGCTCGCTGAAATATGTTCATTTGCTGAAAACCAACAATACCACGAAAAGTTCTTGTATTTGAAGATAAAATCTTTTTGCATTGAAGGAGAATGATCGAGCTGAGTGAAATAAGATCATGAGATGAAAACCAACAAAAATTGACAAGAACCACGAAAAGTTCTTGTATTTTAAGATAAAATCTGAAGCTATTAAAGAAAAAACTTCCAGATCGCTGAGATATGTTCATTTGCTGAAAACCAACAAAACCACGAAAAGTTCTTGTCTTTGAAGATAAAATATTTTTGCATTAAAGAAGAAAGATCTCGCTGAGCGAAATATGTTCAACAGATGAAAACCAACAAATATTGACAAGAACCACGAAAAGTTCTTGTATTTTAAGGTAAAATCTTAAGCGATTAATGAAAAAACTTCTCGCTCGCTGAAATATGTTCATTTGCTGAAAACCAACAAAACCACGAAAAGTTCTTGTATTTGAAGATAAAATCTTTTTGCACGGAAGGAGAATGATCTCGCTGAGTGAAATAAGTTCATTAGATGAACACCAACAAAAATTGACATTAACCACGAAAAGTTCTTGTATTTTTAAGATAAAATCTTAAGCTATCAAAGAAAAAACTTCAAGCTCGCTGAAATATGTTCATTTGCTGAAAACCAACAAAACCACGAAAAGGTCTTGTATTTGAAGATAAAATCTTTTTGCATGGAAGGAGAATGATCTCGCTGAGTGAAATATGTTCAATAGATGAAAACCAACAAAAATTGACAAGAACCACGAAAAGTTCTTGTGTTTTAAGATAAAATCTTAAGCTATTAAAGAAAAAACTTCCAGCTCGCTGAAATATGTTCATTTGCTGAAAACCAACAAAACCACGAAAAGTTCTTGTATTTGAAGATAAAATCTTTTCGCATTGAGGAAGAAAGATCTAGCTGACTGAAGTAAGATCATGAGATGAAAACCAACAAAAATTGACAAGAACCACGAAAAGTTCTTGTTTGTTAAGATAAAATCTTAAGCTGATAAAGAAAAAACTTCGAGCTCGCTGAATTATGTTCATTTGCTGAAAACCAACAATACCACGAAAAGTTCTTGTATTTGAAGATAAAATCTTTTCGCATTGAGGAAGAAAGATCTTGCTGACTGAAATAAGTTCATTCGATGAAAACCAACAAAAATTGACAAGAACCACGAAAATTTCTTGTATTTTAAGATAAAATCTTAAGCTATTAAAGAAAAAACTTCTCGCTTGCTGAAATATTTTCATTTGCTGAAAACCAACAAAACCACGAAAAGTTCTTGTATTTGAAGATAAAATCTTTTTGCATTAAAGAAGAAAGATCCAGCTGACTGAAATAATTTCATTAGATGAACACCAACAAAAATTGACATGAACCACGAAAAGTTCTTGTATTTTTAAGATAAAATCTTAAGCTATCAAAGAAAAAACTTCAACCTCGCTGAAATATGTTCATTTGCTGAAAACCAACAATACCACGAAAAGTTCTTGTATTTGAAGATAAAATCGTTTTGCATTGAAGGAGAATGATCGAGCTGAGTGAAATAAGTTCATGAGATGAAAACCAACAAAAATTGACAAGAACCACGAAAAGTTCTTGTATTTTAAGATGAAATCTTAAGCTAATAATGAAAAAACTTCCAGCTCGCTGAAATATGTTCATTTGCTGAAAAGGAAAAAAAACACAAAAAGTTCTTGTAATTGAAGATAAAATCTTTTTGCATGGAAGGAGAATGATCCAGCTGAGTGAAATAAGTTCAATCGATGAAAACCAACAAAAATTGACAAGAACCTCGAAAAGTTCTTGTATATTAAGATAAAATCTTAAGCTATTAAAGAAAAAACTTCTCGCTCGCTGAAATTTTTTCATTTGCTGAAAACCATCAAAACCACGAAAAGTTCTTGTATTTGAAGATAAAATCTTTTTGCATGGAAGGAGAATGATCTAGCTGAGTGAAATAAGTTCAATCGATGAAAACCAACAAAAATTGACAAGAACCACGAAAAGTTCTTGTATTTTAAGATAAAATCTGAAGCGATTAAAGAAAAAACTTCCAGCTCGCTGAGATCTGTTCATTTGCTGAAAACCAACAATACCACGAAAAGTTCTTGTATTTGAAGATAAAATCTTTTCGCATTGAGGAAGAAAGATCTTGCTGACTGAAATAAGTTCATTCGATGAAAACCAACAAAAATTGACAAGAACCACGAAAAGTTCTTGTATTTTAAGATGAAATCTTAAGCTAACAATGCAAAAACTTCCAGCTCGCTGCAATATGTTCATTTGCTGAAAACCAACAAAACCACGAAAAGTTCTTGTACTTGAAGATAAAATCTTTTTGCATGGAAGGAGAATGATCCAGCTGAGTGAAATAAGTTCAATCGATGAAAACCAACAAAAATTGACATGAACCACGAAAAGTTCTTGTATTTTTGAGATAAAATCTTACGCTATTAAAGAAAAAACTTCAAGCGCGCTGAAATATGTTCATTTGCTGAAAACTAACAAAACCACGAAAAGTTCTTGTATTTGAAGATAAAATCGTTCTGCATTGAAGGAGAATGATCGAGCTGAGTGAAATAAGATCATTAGATGAAAACCAACAAAAATTGACAAGAACCACGAAATGTTCTTGTATTTTAAGATGAAATCTTAAGCTAATAATGAAAAAACTTCCAGCTCGCTGAAATATGTTCATTTGCTGAAAAGGAACAAAACCACAAAAACTTCTTGTATTTGAAGATAAAATCTTTTTGCATGGAAGGAGGATGATCCAGCTGAGTGAAATAAGTTCAATCGATGAAAACCAACAAAAATTGACAAGAACCTCGAAAAGTTCTTGTATTTTAAGATAAAATCTTAAGCTATTAAAGAAAAAACTTCTCGCTCGCTGAAATATTTTCATTTGCTGAAAACCAACAAAACCACGAAAAGTTCTTGTATTTGAAGATAAAATCTTTTTGCATGGAAGGAGATTGATCTAGATGAGTGAAATAAGTTCAATCGATGAAAACCAACAAAAATTGACAAGAACCACGAAAAGTTCTTGTATTTTAAGATAAAATCTGAAGCTATTGAAGAAAAAACTTCCAGCTCGCTGAGATCTGTTCATTTGCTGAAAACCAACAAAACCACGAAAAGTTCTTGTATTTGAAGATAAAATCTTTTTGCATTAAAGGAGAAAGATCTAGCTGACTGAAATAAGTTCATTCGATGAACACCAACAAAAATTGACATGAACCACGAAAAGTTCTTGTATTTTTAAGATAAAATCTTAAGCTATCATTGAAAAAACTTCCAGCTCGCTGAAATATGTTCATTTGCTGAAAACCAACAAAACCACGAAAAGTTCTTGTATTTCAAGATAAAATCTTTTTGCATGGAAGGAGAATGATCTCGCTGAGTGAAATATGTTCAATAGATGAAAACCAACAAAAATTGACAAGAACCACGAAAAGTTCTTGTATTTTAAGATAAAATCTTAAGCTATTAAAGAAAAAACTTCTCGCTCGCTGCAATATGTTCATTTGCTGAAAACCAACAAAACCACGAAAAGTTCTTGTGTTTGAAGATAAAATCTTTTCGCATTGAGGAAGAAAGATCTAGCTGACTGAAATAAGTTCATTAGATGAAAACCAACAAAAATTGACAAGAACCACGAAAAGTTCTTGTATTTTAAGATAAAATCTTAAGCTATTAAAGAAAAAACTTCTAGCTCGCTGAATTATGTTCATTTGCTGAAAACCAACAATACCACGAAAAGTTCTTGTATTTGAAGATAAAATCTTTTCGCATTGAGGAAGAAAGATCTTGCTGACTGAAATAAGTTCATTCGATGAAAAACAAAAATTGACAAGAACCACGAAAAGTTCTTGTATTTTAAGATGAAATCTTAAGCTAACAATGCAAAAACTTCCAGCTCGCTGCAATATGTTCATTTGCTGAAAACCAACAAAACCACGAAAAGTTCTTGTATTTGAAGATAAAATCTTTTTGCATGGAAGGAGAATGATCCAGCTGAGTGAAATAAGTTCAATCGATGAAAACCAACAAAAATTGACATGAACCACGAAAAGTTCTTGTATTTTTGAGATAAAATCTTACGCTATTAAAGAAAAAACTTCAAGCGCGCTGAAATATGTTCATTTGCTGAAAACTAACAAAACCACGAAAAGTTCTTGTATTTGAAGATAAAATCGTTCTGCATTGAAGGAGAATGATCGAGCTGAGTGAAATAAGATCATTAGATGAAAACCAACAAAAATTGACAAGAACCACGAAAAGTTCTTGTATTTTAAGATGAAATCTTAAGCTAATAATGAAAAAACTTCCAGCTCGCTGAAATATGTTCATTTGCTGAAAAGGAACAAAACCACAAAAACTTCTTGTATTTGAAGATAAAATCTTTTTGCATGGAAGGAGGATGATCCAGCTGAGTGAAATAAGTTCAATCGATGAAAACCAACAAAAATTGACAAGAACCTCGAAAAGTTCTTGTATTTTAAGATAAAATCTTAAGCTATTAAAGAAAAAACTTCTCGCTCGCTGAAATATTTTCATTTGCTGAAAACCAACAAAACCACGAAAAGTTCTTGTATTTGAAGATAAAATCTTTTTGCATGGAAGGAGATTGATCTAGATGAGTGAAATAAGTTCAATCGATGAAAACCAACAAAAATTGACAAGAACCACGAAAAGTTCTTGTATTTTAAGATAAAATCTGAAGCTATTGAAGAAAAAACTTCCAGCTCGCTGAGATCTGTTCATTTGCTGAAAACCAACAAAACCACGAAAAGTTCTTGTATTTGAAGATAAAATCTTTTTGCATTAAAGGAGAAAGATCTAGCTGACTGAAATAAGTTCATTCGATGAACACCAACAAAAATTGACATGAACCACGAAAAGTTCTTGTATTTTTAAGATAAAATCTTAAGCTATCATTGAAAAAACTTCCAGCTCGCTGAAATATGTTCATTTGCTGAAAACCAACAAAACCACGAAAAGTTCTTGTATTTCAAGATAAAATCTTTTTGCATGGAAGGAGAATGATCTCGCTGAGTGAAATATGTTCAATAGATGAAAACCAACAAAAATTGACAAGAACCACGAAAAGTTCTTGTATTTTAAGATAAAATCTTAAGCTATTAAAGAAAAAACTTCTCGCTCGCTGCAATATGTTCATTTGCTGAAAACCAACAAAACCACGAAAAGTTCTTGTGTTTGAAGATAAAATCTTTTCGCATTGAGGAAGAAAGATCTAGCTGACTGAAATAAGTTCATTAGATGAAAACCAACAAAAATTGACAAGAACCACGAAAAGTTCTTGTATTTTAAGATAAAATCTTAAGCTATTAAAGAAAAAACTTCTCCCTCGCTGAAATAGGTTCATTTGCTGAAAACCAACAAAACCACAAAACGTGGAGACACCCAGACAAAGAGAAAAGGAGTGAATGTGAAATATAGTTGAGGTGAGGCAGAGAGTAAAGGAATGAATGTGAAAGTTAGATCGGGTCAGACAAAGAGAACAGGAGTGAATGTGAAAGATCGAGAGGGTCAGACAAAGTGAAATGGAGTGAATGTGAAAGATAGAGAGGGTGAGACGAAGAGAAAAGGAATGAATGTGAAAGATAGAGAGGCTCAGACAGAGAGAAAAGCAGTGAATGTGAAAGATAGAGGTGGGTCAGACGAAGTGAAAAGCAGTGAATGTGAAAGATCGAGACAGTCAGACAAAGAAAAGGAGTGTACGTGAAAGATTGAGGCGGTCGGACAAAGAGAAAGGAGTGAATGTGAAAGATAGGAGAGGGTCAGAGAAAGAGAAAAGAAGAGAATGCGAAAGATAGAGATTGACAGACAAGGAGAAAATGAGTGATTCAGAATGATAGAGAGGATCAGACAAAGAGAAGGAGTGAATGTAAAAGGTAGTCGGTCAACGAGAAAGGGATTGAATGTGAAAGATAGAGAGGGTCAGACAAAGCGTAATCCAGTGAATGTGAAAGAAGGAGAGGGACAGACAAAGAGAACAGGAGCGAATGAGAAAGACAGACAGTGTCAGACGTAGTGAAAAGGAGTGAATGTGAAAGATGTAGAGTGTCAGACGAAGTGAAAAGGAATGACTTTGAAAGATAGAGAGGGTCAGAAAAGAGAAATGGGATGAATGTAAAAGATAGAGAGGGTCAGACAAAGAGAAAAGGAGTGAATGTGAAAGATAGGAGAGGGTCAGATAAAGAGAAAAGAAGAGAATGCGAAAGATAGAGAGGGTCAGACAAAGAGAAAGGGGGTGAATGTGAAAGATAGAGAGGGTCAAACAAAGAGAACAGGATTGAATGTGGAAGATAGATAGGGTCAGACGAAGAGAGAAGGAGTGAATGTGAAGGAGAGATAGGGTCGGAGAAAGAGAAGACGAGTGAAATCGAAAGTTAGAGAGTGTCAGACAAAGCGAAGGAGTGAATGAGAAAGGTGGATAGGGTCAGACACAGAGAAAAGGAGTGAATGTGAAAGAAAGAGAGGGTCAGACAAAGAGAAAATAAATGAATGCGAAAGATAGATAGGGTCAGATAATGAGAAAAGGAGTGAATATGAAAGACCGAGAGTGTCAGACAAAGATAAAAGGAGTGAATGTGAAAGATAGAGATAGTCAAACAAAGGGAAAAGGAGTGAATTTGGAAGATCGAGGGTCAGACAAAGAGAAAAGGAGTGAATGTGGAAGACAGAGAGGTTCAAACAGAAAAAAGGAGTGAATGTGAAAGATAGAGAGGGTCAGACGAAGTGAAAAGGAGTGAATGTGAAAGGTGGAGATAGCCAGACAAAGAGAACAGGAGTGAATGTGAAAGATAGCAGAGGTAAGGCAAAGAGAAAAGGTGCGAATGTGAAAGATAGATAAGGTCAGACAAAGAGAACTGGAGTGAAAGTGAAAGATCGAGAGTGTCAGACAACGAGAAAAGGAGTGATTGTTAATGGTGGAGATGGTGAATGAAAACGAGTGAATATGAAAGATAGAGGTGAGTCAGACGAAGTGAAAAGGAGTGAAAGTGAAAGATGGTGAGGGTCAGACAAAGAAAAAGGGATTGAATGTGAAAGATAGAGAGGGTCAGACAGAGAGAAAAGCAGTGAATCTGAAAGATAGATGGGGTCAGACGAAGAGAGACGGAGTGAATGTGAAGGAGAGATAGGGTCAGAGAAAGAGAAGAGGAATGAAATAGAAAGTTAGAGAGAGTCAGACAAAGCGAAGGAGTGAATGAGAAAGGTGGATAGGGTCAGACACAGAGAAAAGGAGTGAATGTGAAAGATAGAGAGGGTCAGACAAAGAGAAAAGAAATGAATGCGAAAGATAGATAGGGTCAGATAATGAGAAAAGGAGTGAATGTGAAAGACCGAGAGTGTCAGACAACGAGAAAAGGAGTGAATGTGAAAGATAGAGATAGTCAAACAAAGGGAAAAGGAGTGAATGTGGAAGATAGATAGGGTCAGACAAAGGGAAAAGGAATGAATGTGAAAGATAGAGAGAGTCAGACAACGGGAAAGGAGTGAATGTGAAAGATAGAGATAGTCAAACAAAGGGAAAAGGAGTGAACATTGAATACAGGAGTAGAACATTGAATACAGGAGTTGGGATGTCTTGTTGAAGTTGTACAAGACATTAGTGAGGCCACGCTTGGAATACTGTGTGCAGTTCTGGTCACCCTATTATAGAAAGGTTATTATTAAACTAGAAAGAGTGCAGAAAAGATTTACTGGAATGCTAACGGGACTTGATGGTTTGACTTATCGGGAGAGGTTAGATAGACTGGGACTTTTTTCCCTGGAGAGTAGGAGGTTAAGGGGTGATCTTATAGAAGTCTATAAAATAATGAGGGGCATAAATAAGGTCGATAGTCAAAATATTTTCCCAAAGGTAGGGGAGTCTATAACGAGGGGGCATAGATTTAAGGTGAGAGGGGAGAGATACAAAAGGGTCCAGAGAGGCAATTTTTTCACTCAAAGGGTGGTGAGTGTCTGGAACGAGCTGCCAGAGGCAGTAGTAGAGACGGGTACAATTTTGTCTTTTAAAAAGCATCTGGACAGTTACATGGGTAAGATGGGTACAGAGGGATATGGGCCAAGTGCAGGCAATTGGGACTAGCTTAGTGGTATAAACTGAGCGACATGGACATGTTGGGCCGAAGGGCCTGTTTCCATGTTGTAACTTCTATGATTCTATGAAGGTGAAAGATAGATAGGGTCAGACAAAGAGAACAGGAGTGAACGTGAAAGATCGAGAGGGTCAGACAAAGAGAAAAGGAGTGATTGTGAATGGTGGAGATGGTGAAAGAAAACGAGTGAATATGAAAGATAGAGGTGGGTCAGACGAAGTGAAAAGGAGTGAAAGTGAAAGATAGAGACAGTCAGACAAAGAAAACGAGTGTGCGTGAAAGATTGAGGCGGTCGGACAAAGAGAAATGAGTGAATGTGAAAGATAGGAGAGGGTCAGCGACAGAGAAAAGAAGAGATTGCGAAAGATAGAGATTGTCAGACAAAAAGAAAAGGAGTGAAAGTGAAAGATAATGAGGGTCAGACAAAGAAAAAGGGATTGAATGTGAAATATAGAGAGGATCAGACAACGAGTAAACCAGTGAATCTGAAAGATAGATGGGGTCAGACGAAGAGAGCCGGAGTGAATGTGAAGGAGAGATAGGGTCAGAGAAAGAGAAGAGGAATGAAATAGAAAGTTAGAGAGAGTCAGGCAAAGCGAAGGAGTGAATGAGAAAGGTGGATAGGGTCAGACACAGAGAAAAGGAGTGAATGTGAAAGATAGAGAGGGTCAGACAAAGAGAAAAGAAATGAATGCGAAAGATAGATCGGGTCAGATAATGAGAAAAGGAGTGAATGTGAAAGACCGAGAGTGTCAGACAAAGAGAAAAGGAGTGAATGTGAAAGATAGAGATAGTCAAACAAAGGGAAAAGGAGTGAATGTGGAAGATAGATAGGGTCCGACAAAGAGAAAAGGAGTGAATGTGAAAGATAGAGAGGGTCAGACAAAGAGGAAAGGAGTGAATGTGAAAGATAGAGATAGTCAAACAAAGGGAAAAGGAGTGAATGTGGAAGATAGATAGGGTCAGACAAAGAGAAAAGGAGTGAATGTGAAAGATAGAGAGGGTCAGACAAAGAGAAAAGGAGTGAATGTGAAAGATAGAGATAGTCAAACAAAGGGAAAAGGAGTGAACATTGTATACAGGAGTAGAACATTGAATACAGAAGTTGGGATGTCTTGTTGAAGTTGTACAAGACATTAGTAAGGCCACACTTGGAATACTGTGTACAGTTCTGGTCACCCTATTATAGAAAGGTTATTATTAAACTAGAAAGAGTGCAGAAAAGATTTACTGGAATGCTAACGGGACTTGATGGCTTGACTTATAGGGAGAGGTTAGACAGACTGGGACTTTTTTTCCCTGGAGAGTCGGAGGTTAAGGGGTGATCTTATGGAAGTCTATAAAATAATGAGGGGCATAGATAAGGTAGATAGTCAAAATCTTTTCCCAAAGGTTGGGGAGTCTATAACGAGGGGGCATAGATTTAAGGTGAGAGGGGAGAGATACAAAAGGGTCTAGAGGGGCAATGTTTTCACTCAAAGGGTGGTGAGTGTCTGGAACGAGCTGCCAGAGGCAGTAGTAGAGGCGGGTACAATTTTGTCTTTTAAAAAGCATCTGGACAGTTACATGGGTAAGATGGGTACAGAGGGATATGGGCCAAGTGCAGGCAATTGGGACTAGCTTAGTGGTATAAACTGAGCGACATGGACATGTTGGGCCGAAGGGCCTGTTTCCATGTTGTAACTTCTATGATTCTATGAAGGTGAAAGATAGATAGGGTCAGACAAAGAGAACAGGAGTGAATGTGAAAGATAAAGAGGGTCAGACGAAGAGACAAGGACTGAATGTGAGAGATAGAGAGGGTCAGACGACGTGAAAAGGAGTGACTGTGAAAGATGGAGAGGGTCAGACAACGAGAAAAGGAGTGAATGTGAAAGATAGCGGAGGTGACGCAGAGAGAAAAGGAGTTAATGTGAAAGATAGAGAGGTTCAGACGAAGAGAAAAGTAATGAATCTGAAAGATAGAGAGGGTCAGACAGAGAGAAAACGAGTGAATGTGAAAGATAGAGTGGGTCAGACAAAGAGAAAACGAGTGAATGTGAAAGATAGAGAGAGGCAAACAAAGAGAAAAGGAATGAATGTGAAAGATAGAGACAGTCAGACAAAGAAAAGGAGTACGTGAAATATTGAGGCGGTCGGACAAAGAGAAAGGAGTGAATGTGAAAGATAGGAGAGGGTCAGAGAAAGAGAAAAGAAGAGAATGCGAAAGATAGAGATTGTCAGACAAAGGGAAAAGGAGTGAATGTGAAAGATAGAGGGCGTCAGACAAAGGGAAAGGGAGTGAATATGAAAGATAGACAGGGTCAGATGAAGAGAGAAGGAGTGAATGAGAAAGATCGAGAGGGTCAGACAAAGAGAAAAGGAGTGAATGTGAAAGATATAGAGGGTCAGACAAAGAAAAGGAGTGAACGTGAAAGATCGAGAGGGTCAGACAAAGAGAAAAGGAGTGATTGTGAATGGTGGAGATGGTGAAAGAAAACGAGTGAATATGAAAGATAGAGGTGGGTCAGACGAAGTGAAAAGGAGTGAAAGTGAAAGATACAGACAGTCAGACAAAGAAAACGAGTGTGCGTGAAAGATTGAGGCGGTCAGACAAAGAGAAATGAGTGAATGTGAAAGATAGGAGAGGGTCAGAGACAGAGAAAAGAAGAGATTGCGAAAGATAGAGATTGTCAGACAAAAAGAAAAGGAGTGAAAGTGAAAGATAATGAGGGTCAGACAAAGAAAAAGGGATTGAATGTGAAATATAGAGAGCGTCAGACAATGAGTAAACCAGTGAATCTGAAAGATAGATGGGGTCAGACGAAGAGAGCCGGAGTGAATGTGAAGGAGAGATAGGGTCAGAGAAAGAGAAGAGGAATGAAATAGAAATTAGAGAGAGTCAGGCAAAGCGAAGGAGTGAATGAGAAAGGTGGATAGGGACAGACACAGAGAAAAGGAGTGAATGTGAAAGATGGAGAGGGTCAGACAAAGAGAAAAGAAATGAATGCGAAAGATAGATCGGGTCAGATAATGAGAAAAGGAGTGAATGTGAAAGACCGAGAGTGTCAGACAAAGAGAAAAGGAGTGAATGTGAAAGATAGAGATAGTCAAACAAAGGGAAAAGGAGTGAATGTGGAAGATAGAGAGGGTCAGACAAAGAGAAAAGGAATGAATGTGAAAGATAGAGAGAGTCAGACAACGGGAAAGGAGTGAATGTGCAAGATGGAGGGTCAGACAAAGTGAAAAGGAGTGAATGTGCAAGATAGAGCAGGTCAGTCAAAGAGAAAAGGAGTGAAAATGAAAGATAGAGGGTGTCAGACAAAGAGAAAAGGAGTGAATATGAAAGGGAGGGTCAGATGAAGAGTGAAGGAGTGAATGTGAAAGATAGAGCGGGTCAGTTAAGGAGAAAATGAGTGAATATGAAAGAGAGGGTCAGATGAAGAGAGAAGGAGTGAATGTGAAAGATAGTGAGGGTCAGACGAAGAGAAAGGTACTGAATGTGAAAGATGGAGAGGGTCAGACGAAGAGAAAAGGACTGAATGTGAAAGATAGAGAGGGTCAGACAAAGAGATAATGAGTGAATGTGTAAGATAGAGAGCCAGACAAAGAGATAAGGAGTGAATGTGAAAGATAGAGATGGTCAGACAAAGAGAACAGGAGCGAATGTGAAAGATGGAGGGGGTCAGACAAAGAGAAAAGGAGTGAATGTGAAAGATAGAGAGGGTCAGACAAAGAGAAAACGAGTGAATGTGAAAGATAGAGAGCGTCAGACAAAGAGAAAAGGAGTGAATATGAAAGAGAGGGTCAGATGAAGAGAGAAGGAGTGAATGTGAAAGATAGTAAGGGTCAGACGAAGAGAAAGGTACTGAATGTGAAAGATGGAGAGGGTCAGACGAAGAGAAAAGGACTGAATGTGAAAGATATCGAGGGTCAGACGAAGAGAAAAGGACTGAATGTGAAAGATAGAGAGGGTCAGACAAAGATAAAACGAGTGAATGTGATAGATGTGGAGGTTCAGACAATGTCAAAAGTAGTGAATGTGTCAGATAGAGAGGGTTGGAGAAAAAGAGGAGAGAATGTAAAAGATTCAGATAGTCAAACAAAGAGAAAAGGAATGAATGTGAAAGTTAGAGAGGGTCAGACAAAGTGACCCTGTCTATCTTTCACATTCACTCATTTTCTCTTTGACCCTCTCTATCTTTCACATTCACAAAGAGAAAAGGAATGTCAGGCAAAGAGAAAAGGAGTGACTGTGATAGATAGAGAAGGTCAGACAAAGAAAATGAGAGAATGTGAAAGATGTAGAGGGTCAGACAAAGAGAAATGGAGTGAATGTGAAAGGTAGATCGATCAGACAATGTCAAAAGGAGTGAATGTGAAAGATTGAGAGGGTCAGACAAAGAGAAAAGGGGTGAATGTGAAAGATTGAGAGAGTCAGAGGAAGAGAAAAGGGGTGAATGTTTAAGATTGAGAGAGTTAGACAAAGAGAGGGGTGAATGTAAAAGTTAGAGAGGGTCAGACAAAGTGAAGAGGAGTGTATGTGATAGACAGAGAAGGTCAGACGAAGAGAAAAGTAATGAATGTGAAAGATAGAGGGTTAGACGAAGAGAAAAGGAGTCAAGGTGGAAGATCGATAGGGTCAGACAAAGAGAAAATAAGTGAATATGAAAGATAGAGAATGTCAGGCAAAGAGAAAAGGAGTGACCGTGAGTGATGGAATGGGTCAGACAAAGAGAACAGAAGCGAATGTGAAAGAGAAGTTCAGACAGAGAGAAAAGTTGTGAATGTGAAAGCTATAGACGGTAAGACAAAGAGAAAAGGAGTGAATGTGGATGATGGAGAAAGTCAGACAATCAGAAAAGGGATGAATGTTAAAGATAGAGAGGGTCAGACAAAGAGAAAGGGAGTGAATGTGCAAGATAGAGGGTCAGACAAAGGGAAAAGGAGTGAATGTGCAAGATAGAGGGTCAGACAAAGGGAAAAGGAGTGAATGTGCAAGATAGAGCGGGTCAGTCAAAGAGAAAAGGAATGAAAATGAAAGATAGAGGGTGTCAGACAAAGAGAAAAGGAGTGAATATGAAAGAGAGGGTCAGATGAAAAGTGAAGAAGTGAATGTGAAAGATGGAAAGGGTCAGACGAAGAGAAAAGGACTGAATGTGAAAGATATGGAGGGTCAGAGAAAGAGAAAATGAGAGAATGTCAAAGATAGAGGGAGTCAGACAAAGAGAAAATGAGTGAATGTGAAAGAGAGAGAGTCAGTCAAAGAGAAAAGGAGTGACTGTGAAAGATAGAGAGAGCCAGACAAAGAGAACAGGAGTGAATGTGAAAGATAGCCAGGAGCAAAGAAAGAGAAAAGGAATGAATGCGAAAGATAGAGAGGGTCAGACAAAGAGAAAAGGAGTGAATGTGAAAGATAGTGTCAGATAAAGAGAAAAGGAGTGAATTTGAAAGATAGTGAGGGTCAAAGAGAAATGGAGTGAATGTGAAAGATCGAGGGTTCGAGAAGGAGAGAATGTGACAGACGGAGAGTGTCAGACAAAGTGAAAAGGAGTGAATGTGAAAGATAGAGAGGGTCAGACAAAGAGAACAGGAGTGAATGCGAAAGATCGAGAGGGTCAGGCAAAGAGAACAGGAGTGAATGTGAAAGATAGAGAGGGTCAGACAAAGAGAAAGGGAGTGAATGTGAAAGATGGAGAGGGTCAGGGAAAGAGAAAAGGAGTGAATGTGAAAGATAGAGATGGTCAGACGAAGAGAAAAGGAATGAATGTGAAAGATCGAGAGGGTCAGACGAAGAGAAAAGGAATGAATGTGGAAGATAGAAATGGTCAGTCAAAGAGAAAAGGAGTGAATGTGAAAGATAGAGGGCGTCAGACAAAGGGAAAGGGAGTGAATATGAAAGATAGAGAGGTTCAGACAAAGAGAAAATGAGTGAATGTGGAAGATCGAGAGGGTCAGTCAAAGAGAAAAGGAGTGAATGTGAAAGATATCGAGGGTCAGACAAATAAAAGGAGTGAATGTGAAAGATGGAGAGGGTCAGACAGAGAAAAGGAGTGAATGTGAAAGATGGAGAGGGTCAGACAGAGAAAAGGAGTGAATGTGAAAGCGAGAGAGCCAGACAAAGAGAAAAGGAGTGAATGTGAAAGATAGAGGGCGTCAGACAAAGGGAAAGGGAGTGAATATGAAAGATAGACAGGGTCAGATGAAGAGAGAAGGAGTGAATGAGAAAAATCGAGAGGGTCAGGCAAAGAGAAAAGGAGTGAATGTGAAAGGTAGTGACCGTCCGACAAAGAGAAAAGGAGCGAATGTGAAAGATAGAGATGGTCAGACGAAGAGAAAAAGGAGTGAATGTGAAAGATAGAGACAGTCCGACAAAGAAAAGGAGTGCATGTGAAAGATAGAGAAGGTCAGACGAAGAGAAAAGGACTGAATGTGAAAGATTGAGGCCGTCAGACAAAGAGAAGGAGCGAATGTGAACGGTGGAAAGCGTCAGACGAAGAGAAAGGGAATGAATGTGAAAGATGGAGAGGGTCAGACGAAGTGAAAAGGAGTGAATGTGAAAGAGACAGGGTCAGACAAGGAGAAAAGGAGTGAATGTGAAAGATAGAGAGGGTCGGACAACGTGTAATGGAGTGAATGTGAAAGATAGAGAGGGTCAGACAGAGAGAAAAGGAGTGCCTGTGAAAGATCGAGAATGTTAGGCAAAGCGAAAAGGAGTGAATGTGAAAGATAGACGGTCAGAAAAAGGGAAAAGCAGTGAATATGAAAGGTAGAGGGTGTCACACAATGACAAAATGAGTGAATGTGAAAGATACAGGGTCAGACAAAGAGAAAAGGAGTGAATGTGAAAGATAGAGAGCAAGACAACGAGAAAAGGAGTGAATGTGAAAGATAGAGAGGGTTAAAGAAAGAGAAAAGAAGAGAATGTCAAAGATAGAGGGGGTCAGACAAAGAGAAAAGGAGTGAATGTGTAAGATAGAGAGGGTTAAAGAAAGAGAAAAGGAGAGAATGTCAAAGATAGAGGGGGTCAGACAAAGAGAAAATTAGTGAATGTGCAAGATAGAGAGGGTTAGTCAAAGAGAAAAGGAGTGACTGTGAAAGATAGAGAGAGCCAGACCAAGAGAACAGGAGTGAAAGTGAAAGATAGAGGGGGTCAGGCAAAGAGAAAAGGGGTGAATGTGAAGGAGAGAAAGGGTCAGACAAAGAGAATCGAAGTGAATGTGAAAGATAGAGAGTCAGACAAAGAGATAAGGAGTGAATGTGAAAGATAGACAGGGTTAGATGAAGAGAGAAGGAGTGAATGAGAAAGATCGAGAGGGTCAGGCAAAGAGAAAAGGAGTGAATGTGCAAGATAGAGCGGGTCAGTCAAAGAGAAAAGGAGTGAAAATGAAAGATAGAGGGTGTCAGACAAAGAGAAAAGGAGTGAATATGAATGGGAGGGTCAGATGAAGAGTGAAGTAGTGAATGAGAAAGATCGTGAGGGTCAGACGAAGAGAAAGGTACTGAATGTGAAAGATGGAGAGGGTCAGACGAAGAGAAAAGGACTGAATGTGAAAGATATCGAGGGTCAGACGAAAAGAAAAGGACTGAATGTGAAAGATAGAGAGGGTCAGACAAAGAGAAAATGAGTGAATGTGTAAGATAGAGAGCCAGACAAGGAGATAAGGAGTGAATGTGAAAGATAGAGATGGTCAGACAAAGAGAACAGGAGCGAATGTAAAAGATAGAGGGGGTCAGACAAAGAGAAAAGGAGTGAATGTGAAAAATAGAGAGTGTCAGACAAAGAGAAAAGGAATGACTGTGAAAGATAGAGAGGGTCAGACAAAGAGAAAACGAGTGAATGTGAAAGATAGAGAGGGTCAGACAAAGAGAAAACGAGTGAATGTGAAAGATAGAGAGGGTCAGACAAAGAGAAAACGTGTGAATGTGAAAGATAGAGAGGGTCAGACAAAGAGAAAACGTGTGAATGTGAAAGATAGATGGGATCAGACAATGTCAAAAGTAGTGAATGTGGAAGATTGAAAGGGTTGGAGTAAAAGAGGAGAGAATGTAAAATATTCAGATAGTCAAACAAAGAGAAAAGGAATGAATGTGAAACTTAGAGAGGGTCAGACGAAGTGACCCTGTCTGTCTTTCACATTCACTCATTTTCTCTTTGACCCTCTCCATCTTTCACATTCACAAAGAGAAAATGAATGTCAGGCAAAGAGAAAAGGAGTGACTGTGATAGATAGAGAAGGTCAGACAAAGAAAATGAGAGAATGTGAAAGATGTAGAGGGTCAGACAAAGAGAAATGGAGTGAATGTGAAAGATAGATCGATCAGACAATGTCAAAAGGAGTGAATGTGAAAGATTGAGAGGGTCATACAAAGAGAAAAGGGGTGAATGTGAAAGATTGAGAGAGTCAGACAAAGAGAAAAGGGGTAAATGTTTAAGATTGAGAGAGTTAGACAAAGAGGGGTGAATGTAAAAGTTAGAGAGGGTCAGACAAAGTGAAGAGGAGTGTATGTGATAGATAGAGAAGGTCAGACGAAGAGAAAAGTAATGAATGTGAAAGATAGAGGGTCAGACGAAGAGAAAAGGAGTCAAGGTGGAAGATCGATAGGGTCAGACAAAGAGAAAATAAGTGAATGTGAAAGATAGAGAATGTCAGGCAAAGAGAAAAGGAGTGACTGTGGAAGATAGAGGGTCTGACAAAGGGAAAGGAGTGAATGTGAAAGATAGAGAGGGTCTGACAAAGGGAAAAGGAGTGAATGTGGAAGATAGTTGGCCAGACAAAGGGAAAAGGAGTGAATATGAAAGGTAGAGGGTGTCAGACAAAGAGAAAAGGAGTGAATGTGAAAGATAGTGTCAGATAAAGAGAAAAGGAGTGAATTTGAAAGATAGTGAGGGTCAAAGAGAAATGGAGTGAATGTGAAAGATCGAGGGTTCGAGAAGGAGAGAATGTGACAGATGGAGAGTGTCAGACAAAGTGAAAAGGAGTGAATGTGAAAGATAGAGAGGGTCAGACAAAGAGAACAGGAGTGAATGAGAAAGATCGAGAGGGTCAGGCAAAGAGAACAGGAGTGAATGAGAAAGATCGAGAGGGTCAGGCAAAGAGAAAGGGAGTGAATGTGAAAGATGGAGAGGGTCAGGGAAAGAGAAAAGGAGTGAATGTGAAAGATAGAGATGGTCAGACGAAGAGAAAAGGAATGAATGTGAAAGATCGAGAGGGTCAGACGAAGAGAAAAGGAATGAATGTGGAAGATAGAAATGGTCAGTCAAAGAGAAAAGGAGTGAATGTGAAAGATAGAGGGCGTCAGACAAAGGGAAAGGGAGTGAATATGAAAGATAGAGAGGTTCAGACAAAGAGAAAATGAGTGAATGTGGAAGAGCGAGAGGGTCAGTCAAAGAGAAAAGGAGTGAATGTGAAAGATATAGAGGGTCAGACAAAGAAAAGGAGTGAATGTGAAAGATAGAGAGGGTCAGACAAAGAAAAGGAGTGAATGTGAAAGATGGAGAGGGGCAGACAGAGAAAAGGAGTGCTGCTGAAAGATCGAGAGGGTCAGACAGAGAAAATGAGTGAATGTGAAAGCGAGAGAGCCAGACAAAGAGAAAAGGAGTGAATGTGAAAGATAGAGGGCGTCAGACAAAGGGAAAGGGAGTGAATATGAAAGATAGACAGGGTCAGATGAAGAGAGAAGGAGTGAATGAGAAAGATCGAGAGGGTCAGGCAAAGAGAAAAGGAGTGAATGTGAAAGGTAGTGACCGTCCGACAAAGAGAAAAGGAGCGAATGTGAAAGATAGAGATGGTCAGACGAAGAGAAAAAGGAGTGAATGTGAAAGATAGAGACAGTCCGACAAAGAAAAAGAGTGTCTGTGAAAGATAGAGAGGGTCAGACGAAGAGAAAAGGACTGAATGTGAAAGATTGAGGCCGTCAGACAAAGGGAAAGGGAGTGAATATGAAAGATAGACAGGGTCAGATGAAGAGTGAAGCAGTGAATGAGAAAGATCGGGAGGGTCAGGCAAAGAGAAAAGGAGTGAATGTGAAAGGTAGTGACCGTCCGACAAAGAGAAAAGGAGCGAATGTGAAAGATAGAGATGGTCAGACGAAGAGAAAAGGAGTGAATGTGAAAGATTGAGGCCGTCAGACAAAGAGAAGGAGCGAATGTGAACGGTGGAAAGTGTCAGACGAAGAGAAAGGGAATGAATGTGAAAGATGGAGAGGGTCAGACGAAGTGAAAAGGAGTGAATGTGAAAGAGACAGGGTCAGACAAGGAGAAAAGGAGTGAATGTGAAAGATGGAGAGGGTCGGACAACGTGTAATGGAGTGAATGTGAAAGATAGAGAGGGTCAGACAGAGAGAAAAGGATTGCCTGTGAAAGATCGAGAAAAGGAGAGAATGTCAAAGGTAGAGGGGGTCAGACAAAGAGAAAATTAGTGAATGTGTAAGATAGAGAGGGTCAGTCAAAGAGAAAAGGAGTGAATGTGAAAGATAGAGAGAGCCAGACCAAGAGAACAGGAGTGAAAGTGAAAGATAGAGGGGGTCAGGCAAAGAGAAAAGGAGTGAATGTGAAGGAGAGAAAGGGTCAGACAAAGAGAATCGAAGTGAATGTGAAAGAGACAGCCAGACAAAGAGATAAGGAGTGAATGTGAAATATAGAGATGGTCAGAAAAAGAGAACAGGAGCGAATGTGAAAGATAGAGGGGGTCAGACAAAGAGAAAAGGAGTGAATGTGAAAGATAGAGAGGGTCAGACAAAGAGAAAAGGAATGAATGTGAAAGATAGAGAGAGTCAGACAACGGGAAAAGTTGTGAATGTGGAAGATAGAGGGTCAGACAAAGGGAAAAGGAGTGAATGTGCAAGATAGAGCAGGTCAGTCAAAGAGAAAAGGAGTGAAAATGAAAGATAGAGGGTGTCAGACAAAGAGAAAAGCAGTGAATATGAAAGAGAGGGTCAGATGAAGAGAGAAGGAGTGAATGTGAAAGATAGAGCGGGTCAGTCAAAGAGAAAAGCAGTGAATATGAAAGAGAGGGTCAGATGAAGAGAGAAGGAGTGAATGTGAAAGATAGTGAGGGTCAGACGAAGAGAAAGGTACTGAATGTGAAAGATGGAGAGGGTCAGACGAAGAGAAAAGGACTGAATGTGAAAGATAGAGAGGGTCAGACGAAGAGAAAAGGACTGAATGTGAAAGATAGAGAGGGTCAGACAAAGAGAAAACGAGTGAATGTGAAAGATGTGGAGGGTCAGACAATGTCAAAAGTAGTGAATGTGTAAGATAGAGAGGGTTGGAGAAAAAGAGGAGAGAATGTAAAAGATTCATATCGTCAAACAAAGAGAAAAGGAATGAATGTGAAAGTTAGAGAGGGTCAGACAAAGTGACCCTGTCTATCTTTCACATTCACTCTTTTTCTCTTTGACCCTCTCTATCTTTCACATTCACAAAGAGAAAAGGAATGTCAGGCAAAGAGAAAAGGTGTGACTGTGATAGATAGAGAAGGTCAGACAAAGAAAATGAGAGAATGTGAAAGATGTAGAGGGTCAGACAAAGAGAAATGGAGTGAATGTGCAAGATAGAGCGGGTCAGTCAAAGAGAAAAGGAGTGAAAATGAAAGATAGAGGGTGTCAGACAAAGAGAAAAGGAGTGAATATGAAAGGGAGGGTCAGATGAAGAGTGAAGGAGTGAATGTGAAAGATAGAGCGGGTCAGTCAAAGAGAAAAGGAGTGAATATGAAAGATAGAGGGTGTCAGTCAAAGAGAAAAGGAGTGAATATGAAAGAGACGGTCAGATGAAGAGAGAAGGAGTGAATGTGAAAGATACCGAGGGTCAGACGAAGAGAAAGGTACTGAATGTGAAAGATGGAGAGGGTCAGACGAAGAGAAAAGGACTGAATGTGAAAGATATCGAGGGTCAGACGAAGAGAAAAGGACTGAATGTGAAAGATAGAGAGGGTCAGACAAAGAGAAAATGAGTGAATGTGTAACATAGAGAGCCAGACAAAGAGATAAGGAGTGAATGTGAAAGATAGAGATGGTCAGACAAAGAGAACAGGAGCAAATGTGAAAGATAGAGAGGGTCAGACAAAGAGAAAACGTGTGAATGTGAAAGATAGAGAGGGTCAGACAAAGAGAAAACGAGTGAATGTGAAAGATAGAGAGGGTCAGACGAAGAGAAAACGAGTGAATGTGAAAGATAGAGAGGGTCAGACGAAGAGAAAACGTGTGAATGTGAAAGATAGATGGGATCAGACAAAGAGAAAACGTGTGAATGTGAAAGATAGATGGGATCAGACAATGTCAAAAGTAGTGAATGTGGACGATTGAGAGGGTTGGAGAAAAAGAGGAGAGAATGTAAAATGTTCAGATAGTCAAACAAAGAGAAAAGGAATGAATGTGAAAGTTAGAGAGGGTCAGACAAAGTGACCCTGTCTGTCTTTCACATTCACTCATTTTCTCTTTGACCCTCTCTATCTTTCACATTCACAAAGAGAAAAGGAATGTCAGGCAAAGAGAAAAGGAGTGACTGTGATAGATAGAGAAGGTCAGACAAAGAAAATAAGAGAATGTGAAAGATGTGGAGGGTCAGACAAAGAGAAATGGAGTGAATGTGAAAGATAGATCGATCAGACAATGTCAAAAGGAGTGAATGTGAAAGATTGAGAGGGTCAGACAAAGAGAAAAGGGGTGAATGTGAAAGATTGAGAGAGTCAGACAAAGAGAAAAGGGGTGAATGTTTAAGATTGAGCGAGTTCGACAAAGAGAGGGGTGAATGTAAAAGTTAGAGAGGGTCAGACAAAGTGAAGAGGAGTGCATGTGATCGACAGAGAAGGTCAGACGAAGAGAAAAGTAATGAATGTGAAAGATAGAGGGTCAGACGAAGAGAAAAGGAGTCAAGGTGGAAGATCGATAGGGTCAGACAAAGAGAAAAGAAGTGAATATGAAAGATAGAGAATGTCAGGCAAAGAGAAAAGGAGTGACTGTGGAAGATAGAGGGTCTGACAAAGGGAAAGGAGAGAATGTGGAAGATAGACGGCCAGACAAAGGGAAAAGGAGTGAATATGAAAGGTAGAGGGTGTCAGACGAAGAGAAAAGGAGTGAATATGAAAGAGGGGGTCAGATGAAGAAAGAAGGAGTGAATGTGAAAGATGGAGAGGGTCAGTCGAAGAGAAAAGGAGTGAATGTGACAGATTGATGGGATCAGACAATGTGAAAAGGAGTGAATGTGAAAGACAGAGAGGGTCAAAGGGAAAAAGAGTGAATGTGAAAGATAGAGCGGGTCAGTCAAAGAGAAAAGGAGTGAATATGAAAGATAGAGGGTGTCAGTCAAAGAGAAAAGGAGTGAATATGAAAGAGAGGGTCAGATGAAGAGAGAAGGAGTGAATGTGAAAGATAGTGAGGGTCAGACGAAGAGAAAGGTACTGAATGTGAAAGATGGAGAGGGTCAGACGAAGAGAAAAGGACTGAATGTGAAAGATATCGAGGGTCAGACGAAGAGAAAAGGACTGAATGTGAAAGATAGAGAGGGTCAGACAAAGAGAAAATGAGTGAATGTGTAAGATAGAGAGCCAGACAAAGAGATAAGGAGTGAATGTGAAAGATAGAGACGGTCAGACAAAGAGAACAGGAGCGAATGTGAAAGATAGAGGGGGTCAGACAAAGAGAAATGGAGTGAATGTGAAAAATAGAGAGTGTCAGACAAAGAGAAAAGGAATGACTGTGAAAGATAGAGAGGGTCAGACAAAGAGAAAACGAGTGAATGTGAAAGATAGAGAGGGTCAGACAAAGAGAAAACGTGTGAATGTGAAAGATAGAGAGGGTCAGACAAAGAGAAAACGAGTGAATGTGAAAGATGGAGAGGGTCAGACAAAGAGAAAACGTGTGAATGTGAAAGATAGATGGGATCAGACAATGTCAAAAGTAGTGAATGTGGAAGATTGAGAGGGTTGGAGAAAAAGAGGAGAGAATGTAAAATATTCAGATAGTCAAACAAAGAGAAAAGGAATGAATGTGAAAGTTAGAGAGGGTCAGACAAAGTGACCCTGTCTGTCTTTCACATTCACTCATTTTCTCTTTGACCCTCTCTGTCTTTCAAATTCACAAAGAGTAAAGGAATGTCAGGCAAAGAGAAAAGGAGTGACTGTGATAGATAGAGAAGGTCAGACAAACAAAATAAGAGAATGTGAAAGATGTAGAGGGTCAGACAAAGAGAAAAGGGGTGAATGTGAAAGATTGAGAGAGTCAGACAAAGAGAAAAGGGGTGAATGTTTAAGATTGAGAGAGTTCGACAAAGAGAGGGGTGAATGTAAAAGTTAGAGAGGGTCAGACAAAGTGAAGAGGAGTGTATGTGATAGATAGAGAAGGTCAGACGAAGAGAAAAGTAATGAATGTGAAAGATAGAGGGTCAGACGAAGAGAAAAGGAGTCAAGGTGGAAGATCGATAGGGTCAGACAAAGAAAAAAGAAGTGAATATGAAAGATAGAGAATGTCAGGCAAAGAGAAAAGGAGTGACTGTGGAAGATAGAGGGTCTGACAAAGGGAAAGGAGTGAATATGAAAGGTAGAGGGTGTCAGACAAAGAGAAAAGGAGTGAATATGAAAGAGAGGGTCAGAATAAGAGAGAAGGAGTGAATGTGACAGATGGAGTGGGTCAGTCGAAGAGAAAAGGAGTGAATGTGACAGATTGATGGGATCAGACAATGTGAAAAGGAGTGAATGTGAAAGATAGAGAGGGTCAAAGAGAAAATGAGTGAATGTGAAGGATAGACAGGGTCAGACAAAGAGAAAATGAGCGAATGTGTAAGATAGAGAGCCAGACAAAGAGATAAGGAGTGAATGTGAAAGATAGAGATGGTCAGACGAAGAGAAAAGGACTGAATGTGAAAGATGGAGAGGGTCAGACAAAGAGAAAATGAGTGAATGTGTAAGATAGAGAGCCAGACAAAGAGATAAGGAGTGAATGTGAAAGATAGAGATGGTCAGACAAAGAGAACAGGAGCGAATGTGAAAGATAGAGCGGGTCAGACAAAGAGAAAAGGAGTGAATGTGAAAAATAGAGAGTGTCAGACAAAGAGAAAAGGAATGACTGTGAAAGATACAGAGGGTCAGACAAAGAGAAAACGAGTGAATGTGAAAGATAGAGAGGGTCAGACAAAGAGAAAACGAGTGAATGTGAAAGATAGAGAGGGTCAGACAAAGAGAAAACGTGTGAATGTGAAAGATAGAGAGGGTCAGACAAAGAGAAAACGAGTGAATGTGAAAGATAGAGAGGGTCAGACAAAGAGAAAACGAGTGAATGTGAAAGACAGAGAGGGTCAGACAAAGAGAAAACGTGTGAATGTGAAAGATAGAGAGGGTCAGACAAAGAGAAAACGAGTGAATGTGAAAGATAGATGGGATCAGACAATGTCAAAAGTAGTGAATGTGGAAGATTGAGAGGGTTGGAGAGAAAGAGGAGAGAATGTAAAATATTCAGATAGTCAAACAAAGAGAAAAGGAATGAATGTGAAAGTTAGAGAGGGTCAGACAAAGTGACCCTGTCTGTCTTTCACATTCACTCATTTTCTCTTTGACCCTCTCTATCTTTCACATTCACAAAGAGAAAAGGAATGTCAGGCAAAGAGAAAAGGAGTGACGGTGATAGATAGAGAAGGTCAGACAAAGAAAATAAGAGAATGTGAAAGAGAGGGTCAGATGAAGAGAGAAGGAGTGAATGTGAAAGATGGAGAGGGTCAGTCGAAGAGAAAAGGAGTGAATGTGACAGATTGATGGGATCAGACAATGTGAAAAGGAGTGAATGTGAAAGACAGAGAGGGTCAAAGGGGAAAAGAATGAATGTGAAAGATAGAGAGGGTCAAAGAGAAAATGAGTGAATGTGAAGGATAGACAGGGTCAGACAAAGAGAAAATGAGCGAATGTGTAAGATCGAGAGCCAGACAAAGAGATAAGGAGTGAATGTGAAAGATAGAGATGGTCAGACAAAGAGAAAATGAGCGAATGTGTAAGATAGAGAGCCAGACAAAGAGAAAAGGAGTGAATGTGAAATATAGAGATGGTCAGACAAAGAGAACAGGAGCGAATGTGAAAGATAGAGGGGGTCAGACAAAGAGAAAAGGATTGAATGTGAAAGATAGAGAGGGTCGGACAACGTGCAATGGAGCGAATGTGAAAGATAGAGAGGGTCAGACAGAGAGAAAAGGAGTGCCTGTGAAAGATCCAGAATGTTAGGCAAAGCGAAAAGGAGTGAATGTGAAAGATAGACGGTCAGAAAAAGGGAAAAGCAGTGAATATGATAGGTGGAGGGTGTCAGACAATGAGAAAAGGAGTGAATGTGAAAGATACAGGGTCAGACAAAGAGAAAAGGAGTGAATGTGAAAGATAGAGAGGAAGACAAAGAGAAAAGGAGTGAATGTGAAAGATAGAGAGGGTTAAAGAAAGAGAAAAGGAGAGAATGTCAAAGAGAGAGGGGGTCAGACAAAGAGAAAAGGAGTGAATGTGTAAGATAGAGAGGGTTAAAGAAATAGAAAAGGAGAGAATGTCAAAGATAGAGGGGGTCAGACAAAGAGAAAATTAGTGAATGTGCAAGATAGAGAGGGTTAGTCAAAGAGAAAAGGAGTGACTGTGAAAGATAGAGAGAGCCAGACCAAGAGAACAGGAGTGAAAGTGAAAGATAGAGGGGTTCAGGCAAAGAGAAAAGGAGTGAATATGAAGGAGAGAAAGGGTCAGACAAAGAGAATCGAAGTGAATGTGAAAGATAGAGAGCCAGACAAAGAGACAAAGAGTGAATGTGAAAGATAGAGATGGTCAGACAAAGAGAACAGGAGCGAATGTGAAAGAGAGAGGGGGTCAGACAAAGAGAAAAGGAGTGAATGTGAAAGATCGAGAGCGTCAGACAAAGAGAAAAGGAATGAATGTGAAAGATAGAGGGCGTCAGACAAAGGGAAAGGGAGTGAATATGAAAGATAGACAGGGTCAGATGAAGAGAGAAGGAGTGAATGAGAAAGATCGAGAGGGTCAGGCAAAGAGAAAAGGCGTGAATGTGCAAGATAGAGCGGGTCAGTCAAAGAGAAAAGGAGTGAAAATGAAAGATAGAGGGTGTCAGACAAAGAGAAAAGGAGTGAATATGAAAGGGAGGGTCAGATGAAGAGTGAAGTAGTGAATGTGAAAGATAGAGCGGGTCAGTCAAAGAGAAAAGGAGTGAATATGAAAGATAGAGGGTGTCAGTCAAAGAGACAAGGAGTGAATATGAAAGAGAGGGTCAGATGAAGAGAGAAGGAGTGAATGTGAAAGATAGTGAGGGTCAGACGAAGAGAAAGGTACTGAATGTGAAAGATGGAGAGGGTCAGACGAAGAGAAAAGGACTGAATGTGAAAGATATCGAGGGTCAGACGAAGAGAAAAGGACTGAATGTGAAAGATAGAGAGGGTCAGACAAAGAGAAAACGAGTGAATGTGAAAGATAGAGAGGGTCAGACAAAGAGAAAACGAGTGAATGTGAAAGATAGAGAGGGTCAGACAAAGAGAAAACGAGTGAATGTGAAAGATAGAGAGGGTCAGACAAAGAGAAAACGTGTGAATGTGAAAGATAGAGAGGGTCAGACAAAGAGAAAACGAGCGAATGTGAAAGATAGAGAGGGTCAGACAAAGAGAAAACGTGTGAATGTGAAAGATAGATGGGATCAGACAATGTCAAAAGTAGTGAATGTGGAAGATTGAGAGGGTTGGAGAAAAAGAGGAGAGAATGTAAAATATTCAGATAGTCAAACAAAGAGAAAATGAATGAATGTGAAAGTTAGAGAGGGTCAGACAAAGTGACCCTGTCTGTCTTTCACATTCACTCATTTTCTCTTTGACCCTCTCTATCTTTAACATTCACAAAGAGAAAAGGAATGTCAGGCAAAGAGAAAAGGAGTGACTGTGATAGATAGAGAAGGTCAGACAAAGAAAATGAGAGAATGTGAAAGATGTAGAGGGTCAGACAAAGAGAAATGGAGTGAATGTGAAAGATAGATCGATCAGACAATGTCAAAAGGAGTGAATGTGAAAGATTGAGAGGGTCAGACAAAGAGAAAAGGGGTGAATGTTTAAGATTGAGAGAGTTCGACAAAGAGAGGGGTGAATGTAAAAGTTAGAGAGGGTCAGACAAAGTGAAGAGGAGTGTATGTGATAGATAGAGAAGGTCAGACGAAGAGAAAAGTAATGAATGTGAAAGATAGAGGGTCAGACGAAGAGAAAAGGAGTCAAGGTGGAAGATCGATAGGGTCAGACAAAGAAAAAAGAAGTGAATATGAAAGATAGAGAATGTCAGGCAAAGAGAAAAGGAGTGACTGTGGAAGATAGAGGGTCTGACAACGGGAAAGGAGTGAATGTGAAAGATAGAGAGGGTCAGACAAAGAGAAAACGAGTGAATGTGAAAGACAGAGAGGGTCAGACAAAGAGAAAACGTGTGAATGTGAAAGATAGTGAGGGTCAGACAAAGAGAAAACGAGTGAATGTGAAAGATAGATGGGATCAGACAATGTCAAAAGCAGTGAATGTGGAAGATTTAAAGGGTTGGAGAAAAAGAGGAGAGAATGTAAAATATTCAGATAGTCAAACAAAGAGAAAAGGAATGAATGTGAAAGTTAGAGAGGGTCAGACAAAGTGACCGTGTCTGTCTTTCACATTCACTCATTTTCTCTTTGACCCTCTCTATCTTTCACATTCACAAAGAGAAAAGGAATGTCAGGCAAAGAGAAAAGGAGTGACTGTGATAGATAGAGAAGGTCAGACAAAGAAAATGAGAGAATGTGAAAGAGAGGGTCAGATGAAGAGAGAAGGAGTGAATGTGAAAGATAGAGATGGTCAAAGAGAAAATGAGTGAATATGAAGGATAGACAGGGTCAGACAAAGAGAAAATGAGCGAATGTGTAAGATCGAGAGCCAGACAAAGAGATAAGGAGTGAATGCGAAAGATAGAGATGGTCAGACAAAGAGAAAAGGAGTGAATGTGAAATATAGAGATGGTCAGACAAAGAGAACAGGAGCGAATGTGAAAGATAGAGGGTGTCAGACAAAGAGAAAAGGAATGAATGTGAAAGATAGAGAGGGTCGGACAACGTGCAATGGAGTGAATGTGAAAGATAGAGAGGGTCAGACAGAGAGAAAAGGAGTGCCTGTGAAAGATCCAGAATGTTCGGCAAAGCGAAAAGGAGTGAATGTGAAAGATAGACGGTCAGAAAAAGGGAAAAGCAGTGAATATGAAAGGTGGAGGGTGTCAGACAATGAGAAAAGGAGTGAATGTGAAAGATACAGGGTCAGACAAAGAGAAAAGGAGTGAATGTGAAAGATAGAGAGCAAGACAAAGAGAAAAGGAGTGAATGTGAAAGATAGAGAGGGTTAAAGAAAGAGAAAAGGAGAGAATGTCAAAGATAGAGGGGGTCAGACAAAGAGAAAAGGAGTGAATGTGTAAGATAGAGAGGGTTAAAGAAATAGAAAAGGAGAGAATGTCAAAGATAGAGGGGGTCAGACAAAGAGAAAAGGAGTGAATATGAAAGGGAGGGTCAGATGAAGAGTGAAGTAGTGAATGTGAAAGATAGAGCGGGTCAGTCAAAGAGAAAAGGAGTGAATATGAAAGATAGAGGGTGTCAGTCAAAGAGACAAGGAGTGAATATGAAAGAGAGGGTCAGATGAAGAGAGAAGGAGTGAATGTGAAAGATAGTGAGGGTCAGACGAAGAGAAAGGTACTGAATGTGAAAGATGGAGAGGGTCAGACGAAGGGAAAAGGACTGAATGTGAAAGATATCGAGGGTCAGACGAAGAGAAAAGGACTGAATGTGAAAGATAGAGAGGGTCAGACAAAGAGAAAATGAGTGAATGTGCAAGATAGACAGCCAGACAAAGAGATAAGGAATGAATGTGAAAGACAGAGATGGTCAGACAAAGAGAACCGGAGCGAAAGAGTAAGATCGAGAGCCAGACAAAGAGATAAGGAGTGAAAATGAAAGATAGTGGGTGTCAGAGAAAGAGAAAAGGAGTGAATATGAAAGGGAGGGTCAGATGAAGAGTGAAGGAGTGAATGTGAAAGATAGAGCGGGTCAGTCAAAGAGAAAAGGAGTGAATATGAAAGAGAGGGTCAGATGAAGAGAGAAGGAGTGAATATGAAAGGTAGAGGGTGTCAGACAATGAGAAAAGGAGTGAATGTGAAAGATACAGGGTCATACAAAGAGAAAAGGAGTGAATGTGAAAGATAGAGAGCAAGACAGAGAGAAAAGGAGTGCCTGTGAAAGATCGAGAATGTTAGGCAAAGCGAAAAGGAGTGAATGTGAAAGATAGACGGTCAGAAAAAGGGAAAAGCAGTGAATATGAAAGGTAGAGGGTGTCAGACAATGAGAAAAGGAGTGAATGTGAAAGATACAGGGTCAGACAAAGAGAAAAGGAGTGAATGTGAAAGATAGAGAGCAAGACAAAGAGAAAAGGAGTGAATGTGAAAGATAGAGAGGGTTAAAGAAAGAGAAAAGGAGAGAATGTCAAAGATAGAGGGGGTCAGACAAAGAGAAAATTAGTGAATGTGCAAGATAGAGAGGGTTAGTCAAAGAGAAAATGAGTGACTGTGAAAGATAGAGAGAGCCAGACCAAGAGAACAGGAGTGAAAGTGAAAGATAGAGGGGGTCAGGCAAAGAGAAAAGGAGTGAATGTGAAGGAGAGAAAGGGTCAGACAAAAAGAATCGAAGTGAATGTGAAAGATAGAGAGCCAGACAAAGAGATAAGCTGTGAATGTGAAATATAGAGCGGGTCAGTCAAAGAGAAAAGGAGTGAAAATGAAAGATAGAGGGTGTCAGACAAAGAGAAAAGGAGTGAATATGAAAGGGAGGGTCAGATGAAGAGTGAAGGAGTGAATGTGAAAGATAGAGCGGGTCAGTCAAAGAGAAAAGGAGTGAATATGAAAGATAGACAGGGTCAGATGAAGTGAGAAGGAGTGAATGAGAAAGATCGAGAGGGTCAGGCAAAGAGAAAAGGAGTGAAATTGAAAGATAGAGGGTGTCAGACAAAGAGAAAAGGAGTGAATATGAAAGGGAGGGTCAGATGAAGAGTGAAGGAGTGAATGTGAAAGATAGAGCGCGTCAGTCAAAGAGAAAAGGAGTGAATATGAAAGATAGAGGGTGTCAGTCAAAGAGAAAGGAATGACTGTGAAAGATACAGAGGGTCAGACAAAGAGAAAACGAGTGAATGTGAAAGATAGAGAGGGTCAGACAAAGAGAAAACGAGTGAATGTGAAAGATAGAGAGGGTCAGACAAAGAGAAAATGTGTGAATGTGAAAGATAGAGAGGGTCAGACAAAGAGAAAACGAGTGAATGTGAAAGATAGAGAGGGTCAGACAAAGAGAAAACGAGTGAATGTGAAAGACAGAGAGGGTCAGACAAAGAGAAAACGTGTGAATGTGAAAGATAGAGAGGGTCAGACAAAGAGAAAACGAGTGAATGTGAAAGATAGATGGGATCAGACAATGTCAAAAGTAGTGAATGTGGAAGATTGAGAGGGTTGGAGAGAAAGAGGAGAGAATGTAAAATATTCAGATAGTCAAACAAAGAGAAAAGGAATGAATGTGAAAGTTAGAGAGGGTCAGACAAAGTGACCCTGTCTGTCTTTCACATTCACTCATTTTCTCTTTGACCCTCTCTATCTTTCACATTCACAAAGAGAAAAGGAATGTCAGGCAAAGAGAAAAGGAGTGACTGTGATAGATAGAGAAGGTCAGACAAAGAAAATGAGAGAATGTGAAAGAGAGGGTCAGATGAAGAGAGAAGGAGTGAATGTGAAAGATGGAGAGGGTCAGTCGAAGAGAAAAGGAGTGAATGTGACAGATTGATGGGATCAGACAATGTGAAAAGGAGTGAATGTGAAAGACAGAGAGGGTCAAAGGGGAAAAGAATGAATGTGAAAGATAGAGAGGGTCAAAGAGAAAATGAGTGAATGTGAAGGATAGACAGGGTCAGACAAAGAGAAAATGAGCGAATGTGTAAGATCGAGAGCCAGACAAAGAGATAAGGAGTGAATGTGAATGATAGAGATGGTCAGACAAAGAGAAAATGAGCGAATGTGTAAGATAGAGAGCCAGACAAAGAGAAAAGGAGTGAATGTGAAAGATAGAGAGGGTCAGACAGAGAGAAAAGGAGTGCCTGTGAAAGATCCAGAATGTTAGGCAAAGCGAAAAGGAGTGAATGTGAAAGATAGACGGTCAGAAAAAGGGAAAAGCAGTGAATATGATAGGTGGAGGGTGTCAGACAATGAGAAAAGGAGTGAATGTGAAAGATACAGGGTCAGACAAAGAGAAAAGGAGTGAATGTGAAAGATAGAGAGCAAGACAAAGAGAAAAGGAGTGAATGTGAAAGATAGAGAGGGTTAAAGAAAGAGAATTGGAGAGAATGTCAAAGATAGAGGGGGTCAGACAAAGAGAAAAGGAGTGAATGTGTAAGATAGAGAGGGTTAAAGAAATAGAAAAGGAGAGAATGTCAAAGATAGAGGGGGTCAGACAAAGAGAAAATTAGTGAATGTGCAAGATAGAGAGGGTTAGTCAAAGAGAAAAGGAGTGACTGTGAAAGATAGAGAGAGCCAGACCAAGAGAACAGGAGTGAAAGTGAAAGATAGAGGGGGTCAGGCAAAGAGAAAAGGAGTGAATGTGAAGGAGAGAAAGGGTCAGACAAAGAGAATCGAAGTGAATGTGAAAGATAGAGAGCCAGACAAAGAGATAAAGAGTGAATGTGAAAGATAGAGATGGTCAGACAAAGAGAACAGGAGCGAATGTGAAAGATCGAGAGCGTCAGACAAAGAGAAAAGGAATGAATGTGAAAGATAGAGGGCGTCAGACAAAGGGAAAGGGAGTGAATATGAAAGATAGACAGGGTCAGATGAAGAGAGAAGGAGTGAATGAGAAAGATCGAGAGGGTCAGGCAAAGAGAAAAGGCGTGAATGTGCAAGATAGAGCGGGTCAGTCAAAGAGAAAAGGAGTGAAAATGAAAGATAGAGGGTGTCAGACAAAGAGAAAAGGAGTGAATATGAAAGGGAGGGTCAGATGAAGAGTGAAGTAGTGAATGTGAAAGATAGAGCGGGTCAGTCAAAGAGAAAAGGAGTGAATATGAAAGATAGAGGGTGTCAGTCAAAGAGACAAGGAGTGAATATGAAAGAGAGGGTCAGATGAAGAGAGAAGGAGTGAATGTGAAAGATAGTGAGGGTCAGACGAAGAGAAAGGTACTGAATGTGAACGATGGAGAGGGTCAGACGAAGAGAAAAGGACTGAATGTGAAAGATATCGAGGGTCAGACGAAGAGAAAAGGACTGAATGTGAAAGATAGAGAGGGTCAGACAAAGAGAAAATGAGTGAATGTGTAAGATAGAGAGCCAGACAAAGAGATAAGGAGTGAAAATGAAAGATAGTGGGTGTCAGAGAAAGAGAAAAGGAGTGAATATGAAAGGGAGGGTCAGATGAAGAGTGAAGGAGTGAATGTGAAAGATAGAGCGGGTCAGTCAAAGAGAAAAGGAGTGAATATGAAAGAGAGGGTCAGATGAAGAGAGAAGGAGTGAATATGAAAGGTAGAGGGTGTCAGACAATGAGAAAAGGAGTGAATGTGAAAGATACAGGGTCATACAAAGAGAAAAGGAGTGAATGTGAAAGATAGAGAGCAAGACAGAGAGAAAAGGAGTGCCTGTGAAAGATCGAGAATGTTAGGCAAAGCGAAAAGGAGTGAATGTGAAAGATAGACGGTCAGAAAAAGGGAAAAGCAGTGAATATGAAAGGTAGAGGGTGTCAGACAATGAGAAAAGGAGTGAATGTGAAAGATACAGGGTCAGACAAAGAGAAAAGGAGTGAATGTGAAAGATAGAGAGCAAGACAAAGAGAAAAGGAGTGAATGTGAAAGATAGAGAGGGTTAAAGAAAGAGAAAAGGAGAGAATGTCAAAGATAGAGGGGGTCAGACAAAGAGAAAATTAGTGAATGTGCAAGATAGAGAGGGTTAGTCAAAGAGAAAAGGAGTGACTGTGAAAGATAGAGAGAGCCAGACCAAGAGAACAGGAGTGAAAGTGAAAGATAGAGGGGGTCAGGCAAAGAGAAAAGGAGTGAATGTGAAGGAGAGAAAGGGTCAGACAAAGAGAATCGAAGTGAATGTGAAAGATAGAGAGCCAGACAAAGAGATAAGCTGTGAATGTGAAATATAGAGCGGGTCAGTCAAAGAGAAAAGGAGTGAAAATGAAAGATAGAGGGTGTCAGACAAAGAGAAAAGGAGTGAATATGAAAGGGAGGGTCAGATGAAGAGTGAAGGAGTGAATGTGAAAGATAGAGCGGGTCAGTCAAAGAGAAAAGGAGTGAATATGAAAGATAGACAGGGTCAGATGAAGTGAGAAGGAGTGAATGAGAAAGATCGAGAGGGTCAGGCAAAGAGAAAAGGAGTGAAATTGAAAGATAGAGGGTGTCAGACAAAGAGAAAACGAGTGAATATGAAAGGGAGGGTCAGATGAAGAGTGAAGGAGTGAATGTGAAAGATAGAGCGCGTCAGTCAAAGAGAAAAGGAGTGAATATGAAAGATAGAGGGTGTCAGTCAAAGAGAAAAGGAGTGAATATGAAAGAGAGGGTCAGATGAAGAGAGAAGGTGTGAATGTGAAAGATAGTGAGGGTCAGACGAAGAGAAAGGTATTGAATGTGAAAGATGGAGAGGGTCAGACGAAGAGAAAAGGACTGAATGTGAAAGATATCGAGGGTCAGACGAAGAGAAAAGGACTGAATGTGAAAGATAGAGAGGGTCAGACAAAGTGAAAATGAGTGAATGTGTCAGATAGAGAGCCAGACAAAGAGATAAGGAGTGAATGTGAAAGATAGAGATGGTCAGACAAAGAGAACAGGAGCGAATGTGAAAGATAGAGGGGGTCAGACAAAGAGAAAAGGCGTGAATGTGAAAAATAGAGAGTGTCAGACAAAGAGAAAAGGAATGACTGTGAAAGATAGAGAGGGTCAGACAAAGAGAAAACGAGTGAATGTGAAAGATAGAGAGGGTCAGACAAAGAGAAAACGAGTGAATGTGAAAGATAGAGAGGGTCAGACAAAGAGAAAACGTGTGAATGTGAAAGATAGAGAGGGTCAGACAAAGAGAAAACGAGTGAATGTGAAAGATAGAGAGGGTCAGACAAAGAGAAAACGAGTGAATGTGAAAGATAGAGAGGGTCAGACAAAGAGAAAAGGGGTGAATGTGAAAGATTGAGAGAGTCAGACAAAGAGAAAAGGGGTGAATGTTTAAGATTGAGAGAGTTAGACAAAGAGAGGGGTGAATGTAAAAGTTAGAGAGGGTCAGACAAAGTGAAGAGGCGTGTATGTGATAGATAGAGAAGGTCAGACGAAGAGAAAAGTAATGAATGTGAAAGATAGAGGGTCAGACGAAGAGAAAAGGAGTCAAGGTGGAAGTTCGATAGGGTCAGACAAAGAGAAAATAAGTGAATATGAAAGATAGAGAATGTCAGGCAAAGAGAAAAGGAGTGACTGTGGAAGATAGAGGGTCTGACAAAGGGAAAGGAGTGAATGTGAAAGATAGAGAGGGTCTGACAAAGGGAAAAGGAGTGAATGTGGAAGATAGACGGCCAGACAAAGGGAAAAGGAGTGAATATGAAAGAGAGGGTCAGATGAAGAGAGAAGGAGTGAATGTGAAAGATGGAGAGGGTCAGTCGAAGAGAAAAGGAGTGAATGTGACAGATTGATGGGATCAGACAATGTGAAAAGGAGTGAATGTGAAAGACAGAGAGGGTCAAAGGGAAAAAGAGTGAATGTGAAAGATAGAGAGGGTCAAAGAGAAAATGAGTGAACGTGAAGGATAGACAGGGTCAGACAAAGAGAAAATGAGCGAATGTGTAAGATAGAGAGCCAGACAAAGAGATAAGGAGTGAATGTGAAAGATAGAGATGGTCCGACAAAGAGAAAATGAGCGAATGTGTAAGATAGAGAGCCAGACAAAGAGAAAAGGAGTGAATGTGAAATATAGAGATGGTCAGACAAAGAGAACAGGAGCGAATGTGAAAGATAGAGGGGGTCAGACAAAGAGAAAAGGAGTGAATGTGAAAAATAGAGAGCGTCAGACAAAGAGAAAAGGAATGACTGTGAAAGATAGAGAGGGTCAGACAAAGGGAAAGGGAGTGAATATGAAAGATAGACAGGGTCAGATGAAGAGAGAAGGAGTGAATGAGAAAGATCGAGAGGGTCAGACAGAGAGAAAAGGAGTGCCTGTGAAAGATCTAGAATGTTAGGCAAAGCGAAAAGGAGTGAATGTGAAAGATAGACGGTCAGAAAAAGGGAAAAGCAGTGAATATGAAAGGTGGAGGGTGTCAGACAATGAGAAAAGGAGTGAATGTGAAAGATACAGGGTCAGACAAAGAGAAAAGGAGTGATTGTGAAAGATAGAGAGGGTGAAAGAAAGAGAAAAGGAGAGAATGTCAAAGATAGAGGGGGTCAGACAAAGAGAAAAGGAGTGAATGTGTAAGATAGAGAGGGTTAAAGAAAGAGAAAAGGAGAGAATGTCAAAGATAGAGGGGGTCAGACAAAGAGAAAATTAGTGAATGTGCAAGATAGAGAGGGTTAGTCAAAGAGAAAAGGAGTGACTGTGAAAGATAGAGAGAGCCAGACCAAGAGAACAGGAGTGAAAGTGAAATATAGAGATGGTCAAACAAAGAGAACAGGAGCGAATGTGAAAGATAGAGGGGGTCAGAGAAAGAGAAAAGGAGTGAATGTGAAAGATCGAGAGCGTCAGACAAAGAGAAAAGGAATGAATGTGAAAGATAGAGGGCGTCAGACAAAGGGAAAGGGAGTGAATATGAAAGATAGACAGGGTCAGATGAAGAGAGAAGGAGTGAATGAGAAAGATCGAGAGGGTCAGGCAAAGAGAAAAGGAGTGAATGTGCAAGATAGAGCGGGTCAGTCAAAGAGAAAAGGAGTGAAAATGAAAGATAGAGGGTGTCAGACAAAGAGAAAAGGAGTGAATATGAAAGGGAGGGTCAGATGAAGAGTGAAGGAGTGAATGTGAAAGATAGAGCGGGTCAGTCAAAGAGAAAAGGAGTGAATATGAAAGAGAGGGTCAGATGAAGAGAGAAGGAGTGAATGTGAAAGATAGTGAGGGTCAGACGAAGAGAAAGGTACTGAATGTGAAAGATGGAGAGGGTCAGACGAAGAGAAAAGGACTGAATGTGAAAGATATCGAGGGTCAGACGAATAGAAAAGGACTGAATGTGAAAGATAGAGAGGGTCAGACAAAGAGAAAATGAGTGAATGTGTAAGATAGAGAGCCAGACAAAGAGATAAGGAGTGAATGTGAAAGATAGAGATGGTCAGACAAAGAGAACCGGAGCGAAAGTGTAAGATAGAGAGCCAGACAAAGAGATAAGGAGTGAAAATGAAAGATAGTGGGTGTCAGAGAAAGGGAAAAGGAGTGAATATGAAAGGGAGGGTCAGATGAAGAGTGAAGGAGTGAATGTGAAAGATAGAGCGGGTCAGTCAAAGAGAAAAGTGGTGAATATGAAAGAGAGGGTCAGATGAAGAGAGAAGGAGTGAATATGAAAGGTAGAGGGTGTCAGACAATGAGAAAAGGAGTGAATGTGAAAGATACAGGGTCAGACAAAGAGAAAAGGAGTGAATGTGAAAGATAGAGAGCAAGACAGAGAGAAAAGGAGTGCCTGTGAAAGATCGAGAATGTTAGGCAAAGCGAAAAGGAGTGAATGTGAAAGATAGACGGTCAGAAAAAGGGAAAAGCAGTGAATATGAAAGGTTGAGGGTGTCAGACAATGAGAAAAGGAGTGAATGTGAAAGATACAGGGTCAGACAAAGAGAAAAGGAGTGAATGTGAAAGATAGAGAGCAATACAAGGAGAAAAGGAGTGAATGTGAAAGATAGAGAGGGTTAAAGAAAGAGAAAAGGAGAGAATGTCAAAGATAGAGGGGGTCAGACAAAGAGAAAATTAGTGAATGTGCAAGATAGAGAGGGTTAGTCAAAGAGAAAAGGAGTGACTGTGAAAGATAGAGAGAGCCAGACCAAGAGAACAGGAGTGAAAGGAAAGATAGAGCTGGTCAGGCAAAGAGAAAAGGAGTGAATGTGAAGGAGAGAAAGGGTCAGACAAAGAGAATCGAAGTGAATGTGAAAGATAGAGAGCCAGACAAAGAGATAAGGAGTGAATGTGAAATATAGAGCGGGTCAGTCAAAGAGAAAAGGATTGAAAATGAAAAATAGAGGGTGTCAGACAAAGAGAAAAGGAGTGAATATGAAAGGGAGGGTCAGATGAAGAGTGAAGGAGTGAATGTGAAAGATAGAGCGGGTCAGTCAAAGAGAAAAGGAGTGAATATGAAAGATAGACAGGGTCAGATGAAGTGAGAAGGAGTGAATGAGAAAGATCGAGAGGGTCAGGCAAAGAGAAAAGGAGTGAATGTGCAAGATAGAGCGGGTCAGTCAAAGAGAAAAGGAGTGAAAATGAAAGATAGAGGGTGTCAGACAAAGAGAAAAGGAGTGAATATGAAAGGGAGGGTCAGATGAAGAGTGAAGGAGTGAATGTGAAAGATAGAGCGGGTCAGTCAAAGAGAAAAGGAGTGAATATGAAAGATAGACAGGGTCAGATGAAGTGAGAAGGAGTGAATGAGAAAGATAGAGCGGGTCAGTCAAAGAGAAAAGGAGTGAATATGAAAGAGAGGGTCAGATGAAGAGAGAAGGAGTGAATGTGAAAGATAGTGAGGGTCAGACGAAGAGAAAGGTACTGAATGTGAAAGATGGAGAGGGTCAGACGAAGAGAAAAGGACTGAATGTGAAAGATATCGAGGGTCAGACGAAGAGAAAAGGACTGAATGTGAAAGATAGAGAGGGTCAGACAAAGAGAAAATGAGTGAATGTGTAAGATAGAGAGCCAGACAAAGAGATAAGGAGTAAATGTGAAAGATAGAGATGGTCAGACAAAGAGAACAGGAGCGAATGTGAAAGATAGAGGGGGTCAGACAAAGAGAAAAGGAGTGAATGTGAAAAATAGAGAGTGTCAGACAAAGAGAAAAGGAATGACTGTGAAAGATAGAGAGGGTCAGACAAAGAGAAAACGAGTGAATGTAAAAGATAGAGAGGGTCAGACAAAGAGAAAACGAGTGAATGTGAAAGATAGAGAGGGTCAGACAAAGAGAAAACGTGTGAATGTGAAAGATAGAGAGGGTCAGACAAAGAGAAAACGAGTGAATGTGAAAGATAGAGAGGGTCAGACAAAGAGAAAACGTGTGAATGTGAAAGATAGATGGGATCAGACAAAGAGAAAACGTGTGAATGTGAAAGATAGAGAGGGTCAGACAAAGAGAAAACGAGTGAATGTGAAAGATAGAGAGCCAGACAAAGAGATAAGGAGTGAATGTGAAAGATAGAGATGGTCAGACAAAGAGAACAGGAGCGAATGTGAAGGATAGAGGGGGTCAGACAAAGAGAAAAGGAGTGAATGTGAAAAATAGAGAGTGTCAGACAAAGAGAAAAGGAATGACTGTGAAAGATAGAGAGGGTCAGACAAAGAGAAAACGAGTGAATGTGAAAGATAGAGAGGGTCAGACAAAGAGAAAACGAGTGAATGTGAAAGATAGAGAGGGTCAGACAAAGAGAAAACGTGTGAATGTGAAAGATAGAGAGGGTCAGACAAAGAGAAAACGAGTGAATGTGAAAGATAGAGAGGGTCAGACAAAGAGAAAACGTGTGAATGTGAAAGATAGATGGGATCAGACAATGTCAAAAGTAGTGAATGTGGAAGATTGAGAGGGTTGGAGAAAAAGAGGAGAGAATGTAAAATATTCAGATAGTAAAACAAAGAGAAAAGGAATGAATGTGAAAGTTAGAGAGGGTCAGACAAAGTGACCCTGTCTGTCTTTCACATTCACTCATTTTCTCTTTGACCCTCTCTATCTTTCACATTCAAAAAGAGAAAAGGAATGTCAGGCAAAGAGAAAAGGAGTGACTGTGATAGATAGAGAAGGTCAGACAAAGAAAATGAGAGAATGTGAAAGAGAGGGTCAGATGAAGAGAGAAGGAGTGAATGTGAAAGATGGAGAGGGTCAGTCGAAGAGAAAAGGAGTGAATGTGACAGATTGATGGGATCAGACAATGTGAAAAGGAGTGAATGTGAAAGACAGAGAGGGTCAAAGGGAAAAAGAGTGAATGTGAAAGATAGAGAGGGTCAAAGAGAAAATGAGTGAATGTGAAGGATAGACAGGGTCAGACAAAGAGAAAATGAGCGAATGTGTAAGATAGAGAGCCAAACAAAGAGATAAGGAGTGAATGTGAAGGATAGACAGGGTCAGACAAAGAGAAAATGAGTGAATGTGTAAGATAGAGAGCCAGACAAAGAGATAAGGAGTGAATGTGAAATACAGAGATGGTCAGACAAAGAGAACAGGAGCGAATGTGAAAGATAGAGGGGGCCAGACAAAGAGAAAAGGAATGAATGTGAAAGATAGAGAGGGTCGGACAACGTGCAATGGAGCGAATGTGAAAGATAGAGAGGGTCAGACAGAGAGAAAAGGAGTGCCTGTGAAAGATCGAGAATGTTAGGCAAAGCGAAAAGGAGTGAATGTGAAAGATAGACGGTCAGAAAAAGGGAAAAGCAGTGAATATGAAAGCTGGAGGGTGTCAGACAATGAGAAAAGGAGTGAATGTGAAAGATACAGGGTCAGACAAAGAGAAAAGGAGTGAATGTGAAAGATAGACGGTCAGAAAAAGGGAAAAGCAGTGAATATGAAAGGTGGAGGGTGTCAGACAATGAGAAAAGGAGTGAATGTGAAAGATACAGGGTCAGACAAAGAGAAAAGGAGTGAATGTGAAAGATACAGGGTCAGACAAAGAGAAAAGGAGTGAATGTGAAAGATAGAGAGCAAGACAAAGAGAAAAGGAGAGAATGTCAAAGATAGAGGGGGTCAGACAAAGAGAAAAGGAGTGAATGTGTAAGATAGAGAGGGTTAAAGAAAGAGAAAAGGAGAGAATGTCAAAGATAGAGGGGGTCAGACAAAGAGAAAATTAGTGAATGTGCAAGATAGAGAGGGTTAGTCAAAGAGAAAAGGAGTGACTGTGAAAGATAGAGAGAGCCAGACCAAGAGAACAGGAGTGAAAGTGAAAGATAGAGGGGGTCAGCCAAAGAGAAAAGGAGTGAATGTGAAAGATACAGGGTCAGACAAAGAGAAAAGGAGTGAATGTGAAAGATAGAGAGCAAGACAGAGAGAAAAGGAGTGCCTGTGAAAGATCGAGAATGTTAGGCAAAGCGAAAAGGAGTGAATGTGAATGATAGACGGTCAGAAAAAGGGAAAAGCAGTGAATATGAAAGGTTGAGGGTGTCAGACAATGAGAAAAGGAGTGAATGTGAAAGATACAGGGTCAGACAAAGAGAAAAGGAGTGAATGTGAAAGATAGAGAGCAATACAAGGAGAAAAGGAGTGAATGTGAAAGATAGAGAGGGTTAAAGAAAGAGAAAAGGAGAGAATGTCAAAGATAGAGGGGGTCAGACAAAGAGAAAAGGAGTGAATGTGTAAGATAGAGAGGGTTAAAGAAAGAGAAAAGGAGAGAATGTCAAAGATAGAGGGGGTCAGACAAAGAGAAAATTAGTGAATGTGCAAGATAGAGAGGGTTAGTCAAAGAGAAAAGGAGTGACTGTGAAAGATAGAGAGAGCCAGACCAAGAGAACAGGAGTGAAAGGAAAGATAGAGCTGGTCAGGCAAAGAGAAAAGGAGTGAATGTGAAGGAGAGAAAGGGTCAGACAAAGAGAATCGAAGTGAATGTGAAAGATAGAGAGCCAGACAAAGAGATAAGGAGTGAATGTGAAATATAGAGCGGGTCAGTCAAAGAGAAAAGGATTGAAAATGAAAAATAGAGGGTGTCAGACAAACAGAAAAGGAGTGAATATGAAAGGGAGGGTCAGATGAAGAGTGAAGGAGTGAATGTGAAAGATAGAGCGGGTCAGTCAAAGAGAAAAGGAGTGAATATGAAAGAGAGGGTCAGATGAAGTGAGAAGGAGTGAATGAGAAAGATCGAGAGGGTCAGGCAAAGAGAAAAGGAGTGAATGTGCAAGATAGAGCGGGTCAGTCAAAGAGAAAAGGAGTGAAAATGAAAGATAGAGGGTGTCAGACAAAGAGAAAAGGAGTGAATATGAAAGGGAGGGTCAGATGAAGAGTGAAGGAGTGAATGTGAAAGATAGAGCGGGTCAGTCAAAGAGAAAAGGAGTGAATATGAAAGAGAGGGTCAGATGAAGAGAGAAGGAGTGAATGTGAAAGATAGTGAGGGTCAGACGAAGAGAAAGGTACTGAATGTGAAAGATGGAGAGGGTCAGACGAAGAGAAAAGGACTGAATGTGAAAGATATCGAGGGTCAGACGAAGAGAAAAGGACTGAATGTGAAAGATAGAGAGGGTCAGACAAAGAGAAAATGAGTGAATGTGTAAGATAGAGAGCCAGACAAAGAGATAAGGAGTAAATGTGAAAGATAGAGATGGTCAGACAAAGAGAACAGGAGCGAATGTGAAAGATAGAGGGGGTCAGACAAAGAGAAAAGGAGTGAATGTGAAAAATAGAGAGTGTCAGACAAAGAGAAAAGGAATGACTGTGAAAGATAGAGAGGGTCAGACAAAGAGAAAACGAGTGAATGTGAAAGATAGAGAGGGTCAGACAAAGAGAAAACGAGTGAATGTGAAAGATAGAGAGGGTCAGACAAAGAGAAAACGTGTGAATGTGAAAGATAGAGAGGGTCAGACAAAGAGAAAACGAGTGAATGTGAAAGATAGAGAGGGTCAGACAAAGAGAAAACGTGTGAATGTGAAAGATAGATGGGATCAGACAATGTCAAAAGTAGTGAATGTGGAAGATTGAGAGGGTTGGAGAAAAAGAGGAGAGAATGTAAAATATTCAGATAGTAAAACAAAGAGAAAAGGAATGAATGTGAAAGTTAGAGAGGGTCAGACAAAGTGACCCTGTCTGTCTTTCACATTCACTCATTTTCTCTTTGACCCTCTCTATCTTTCACATTCAAAAAGAGAAAAGGAATGTCAGGCAAAGAGAAAAGGAGTGACTGTGATAGATAGAGAAGGTCAGACAAAGAAAATGAGAGAATGTGAAAGAGAGGGTCAGATGAAGAGAGAAGGAGTGAATGTGAAAGATGGAGAGGGTCAGTCGAAGAGAAAAGGAGTGAATGTGACAGATTAATGGGATCAGACAATGTGAAAAGGAGTGAATGTGAAAGACAGAGAGGGTCAAAGGCAAAAAGTGTGAATGTGAAAGATAGAGAGGGTCAAAGAGAAAATGAGTGAATGTGAAGGATAGACAGGGTCAGACAAAGAGAAAATGAGCGAATGTGTAAGATAGAGAGCCAGACAAAGAGATAAGGAGTGAATGTGAAGGATAGAGATGGTCAGAAAAAGAGAAAATGAGCGAATGTGTAAGATAGAGAGCCAGACAAAGAGATAAGGAGTGAATGTGAAATATAGAGATGGTCAGACAAAGAGAACAGGAGCGAATGTGAAAGATAGAGGGGGTCAGACAAAGAGAAAAGGAATGAATGTGAAAGATAGAGAGGGTCGGACAACGTGTAATGGAGCGAATGTGAAAGATAGAGAGGGTCAGACAGAGAGAAAAGGAGTGCCTGTGAAAGATCGAGAATGTTAGGCAAAGCGATAAGGAGTGAATGTGAAAGATAGACGGTCAGAAAAAGGGAAAAGCAGTGAATATGAAAGGTGGAGGGTGTCAGACAATGAGAAAAGGAGTGAATGTGAAAGATACAGGGTCAGACAAAGAGAAAAGGAGAGAATGTCAAAGATAGAGGGGGTCAGACAAAGAGAAAAGGAGTGAATGTGTAAGATAGAGAGGGTTAAAGAAAGAGAAAAGGAGAGAATGTCAAAGATAGAGGGGGTCAGACAAAGAGAAAATTAGTGAATGTGCAAGATAGAGAGGGTTAGTCAAAGAGAAAAGGAGTGACTGTGAAAGATAGAGAGAGCCAGACCAAGAGAACAGGAGTGAAAGTGAAAGATAGAGGGGGTCAGGCAAAGAGAAAAGGAGTGAATGTGAAGGAGAGAAAGGGTCAGACAAAGAGAATCGAAGTGAATGTGAAAGATAGAGGGGGTCAGACAAAGAGAAAAGGAGTGAATGTGAAAGATCGAGAGCGTCAGACAAAGAGAAAAGGAATGAATGTGAAAGATAGAGGGCGTCAGACAAAGGGAAAGGGAGTGAATATGAAAGATAGACAGGGTCAGTCAAAGAGAAAAGGAGTGAAAATGAAAGATAGAGGGTGTCAGACAAAGAGAAAAGGAGTGAATATGAAAGGGAGGGTCAGATGAAGAGTGAAGGAGTGAATGTGAAAGATAGAGCGGGTCAGTCAAAGAGACAAGGAGTGAATATGAAAGATAGAGCGGGTCAGTCAAAGAGAAAAGGAGTGAAAATGAAAGATAGAGGGTGTCAGTCAAAGAGAAAAGGAGTGAATATGAAAGAGACGGTCAGATGAAGAGAGAAGGAGTGAATTTGAAAGATAGTGAGGGTCAGACGAAGAGAAAAGGACTGAATGTGAAAGATATCGAGGGTGAGACGAAGAGAAAAGGACTGAATGTGAAAGATAGAGAGGGTCAGACAAAGAGAACAGGAGCGAATGTGAAAGATAGAGAGCAAGACAAAGAGATAAGGAGTGAATGTTAAAGATAGAGATGGTCAGACAAAGAGAAAAGGAATGACTGTGAAAGATAGAGAGGGTCAGACAAAGAGAAAACGAGTGAATGTGAAAGATAGAGAGGGTCAGACAAAGAGAAAACGTGTGAATGTGAAAGATAGATGGGATCAGACAATGTCAAAAGTAGTGAATGTGGAAGATTGAGAGGGTTGGAGAAAAAGAGGAGAGAATGTAAAATATTCAGATAGTCAAACAAAGAGAAAAGGAATGAATGTGAAAGTTAGAGAGGGTCAGACAAAGTGACCCTGTCTGTCTTTCACATTCACTCATTTTCTCTTTGACCCTCCCTATCTTTCACATTCACAAAGAGAAAAGGAATGTCAGGCAAAGAGAAAAGGAGTGACTGTGATAGATAGAGAAGGTCAGACAAAAAAAATGAGAGAATGTGAAAGATGTAGAGGGTCAGACAAAGAGAAATGGAGTGAATGTGAAAGATAGATCGATCAGACAATGTCAAAAGGAGTGAATGTGAAAGATTGAGAGGGTCAGACAAAGAGAAAAGGGGTGAATGTGAAAGATTGAGAGAGTCAGACAAAGAGAAAAGGGGTGAATGTTTAAGATTGAGAGAGTTAGACAAAGAGAGGGGTGAATGTAAAAGTTAGAGAGGGTCAGACAAAGTGAAGAGGAGTGTATGTGATCGATAGAGAAGGTCAGACGAAGAGAAAAGTAATGAATGTGAAAGATAGAGGGTCAGACGAAGAGAAAAGGAGTCAAGGTGGAAGTTCGATAGGGTCAGACAAAGAGAAAATAAGTGAATGTGAAAGATAGAGAATGTCAGGCAAAGAGAAAAGGAGTGACTGTGGAAGATAGAGGTTCTGACAAAGGGGTGAATATGAAAGATAGAGGGTGTCAGTCAAAGAGAAAAGGAGTGAATATGAAAGAGAGGGTCAGATGAAGAGAGAAGGAGTGAATGTGAAAGATAGTGAGGGTCAGACGAAGAGAAAGGTACTGAATGTGAAAGATGGAGAGGGTCAGACGAAGAGAAAAGGACTGAATGTGAAAGATATCGAGGGTCAGACGAAGAGAAAAGGACTGAATGTGAAAGATAGAGCGGGTCAGTCAAAGAGAAAAGGAGTGAATATGAAAGATAGAGGGTGTCAGTCAAAGAGAAAAGGAGTGAATATGAAAGAGAGGGTCAGACAAAGAGAAAATGAGTGAATGTGTAAGATAGAGAGCCAGACAAAGAGATAAGGAGTGAATGTGAAAGATAGAGATGGTCAGACAAAGAGAACAGGAGCGAATGTGAAGGATAGAGGGGGTCAGACAAAGAGAAAAGGAGTGAATGTGAAAAATAGAGAGTGTCAGACAAAGAGAAAAGGAATGACTGTGAAAGATAGAGAGGGTCAGACAAAGAGAAAACGAGTGAATGTGAAAGATAGAGAGGGTCAGACAAAGAGAAAACGAGTGAATGTGAAAGATAGAGAGGGTCAGACAAAGAGAAAACGTGTGAATGTGAAAGATAGAGAGGGTCAGACAAAGAGAAAACGAGTGAATGTGAAAGATAGAGAGGGTCAGACAAAGAGAAAACGTGTGAATGTGAAAGATAGATGGGATCAGACAATGTCAAAAGTCGTGAATGTGGAAGATTGAGAGGGTTGGAGAAAAAGAGGAGAGAATGTAAAATATTCAGATAGTAAAACAAAGAGAAAAGGAATGAATGTGAAAGTTAGAGAGGGTCAGACAAAGTGACCCTGTCTGTCTTTCACATTCACTCATTTTCTCTTTGACCCTCTCTATCTTTCACATTCAAAAAGAGAAAAGGAATGTCAGGCAAAGAGAAAAGGAGTGACTGTGATAGATAGAGAAGGTCAGACAAAGAAAATGAGAGAATGTGAAAGAGAGGGTCAGATGAAGAGAGAAGGAGTGAATGTGAAAGATGGAGAGGGTCAGTCGAAGAGAAAAGGAGTGAATGTGACAGATTAATGGGATCAGACAATGTGAAAAGGAGTGAATGTGAAAGACAGAGAGGGTCAAAGGGAAAAAGTGTGAATGTGAAAGATAGAGAGGGTCAAAGAGAAAATGAGTGAATGTGAAGGATAGACAGGGTCAGACAAAGAGAAAATGAGCGAATGTGTAAGATAGAGAGCCAGACAAAGAGATAAGGAGTGAATGTGAAGGATAGAGATGGTCAGAAAAAGAGAAAATGAGCGAATGTGTAAGATAGAGAGCCAGACAAAGAGATAAGGAGTGAATGTGAAATATAGAGATGGTCAGACAAAGAGAACAGGAGCGAATGTGAAAGATAGAGGGGGTCAGACAAAGAGAAAAGGAATGAATGTGAAAGATAGAGAGGGTCGGACAACGTGTAATGGAGCGAATGTGAAAGATAGAGAGGGTCAGACAGAGAGAAAAGGAGTGCCTGTGAAAGATCGAGAATGTTAGGCAAAGCGATAAGGAGTGAATGTGAAAGATAGACGGTCAGAAAAAGGGAAAAGCAGTGAATATGAAAGGTGGAGGGTGTCAGACAATGAGAAAAGGAGTGAATGTGAAAGATAGACGGTCAGAAAAAGGGAAAAGCAGTGAATATGAAAGGTGGAGGGTGTCAGACAATGAGAAAAGGAGTGAATGTGAAAGATACAGGGTCAGACAAAGAGAAAAGGAGTGAATGTGAAAGATACAGGGTCAGACAAAGAGAAAAGGAGTGAATGTGAAAGATAGAGAGCAAGACAAAGAGAAAAGGAGAGAATGTCAAAGATAGAGGGGGTCAGACAAAGAGAAAAGGAGTGAATGTGTAAGATAGAGAGGGTTAAAGAAAGAGAAAAGGAGAGAATGTCAAAGATAGAGGGGGTCAGACAAAGAGAAAATTAGTGAATGTGCAAGATAGAGAGGGTTAGTCAAAGAGAAAAGGAGTGACTGTGAAAGATAGAGAGAGCCAGACCAAGAGAACAGGAGTGAAAGTGAAAGATAGAGGGGGTCAGGCAAAGAGAAAAGGAGTGAATGTGAAGGAGAGAAAGGGTCAGACAAAGAGAATCGAAGTGAATGTGAAAGATAGAGAGCCAGACAAAGAGATAAGGAGTGAATGTGAAATATAGAGATGGTCAGACAAAGAGAACAGGAGCGAATGTGAAAGATAGAGGGGGTCAGACAAAGAGAAAAGGAGTGAATGTGAAAGATCGAGAGCGTCAGACAAAGAGAAAAGGAATGAATGTGAAAGATAGAGGGCGTCAGACAAAGGGAAAGGGCGTGAATATGAAAGATAGACAGGGTCAGTCAAAGAGAAAAGGAGTGAAAATGAAAGATAGAGGGTGTCAGACAAAGAGAAAAGGAGTGAATATGAAAGGGAGGGTCAGATGAAGAGTGAAGGAGTGAATGTGAAAGATAGAGCGGGTCACTCAAAGAGACAAGGAGTGAATATGAAAGATAGAGCGGGTCAGTCAAAGAGAAAAGGAGTGAAAATGAAAGATAGAGGGTGTCAGTCAAAGAGAAAAGGAGTGAATATGAAAGAGACGGTCAGATGAAGAGAGAAGGAGTGAATTTGAAAGATAGTGAGGGTCAGACGAAGAGAAAGGTACTGAATGTGAAAGATATCGAGGGTGAGACGAAGAGAAAAGGACTGAATGTGAAAGATAGAGAGGGTCAGACAAAGAGAACAGGAGCGAATGTGAAAGATAGAGAGCAAGACAAAGAGATAAGGAGTGAATGTTAAAGATAGAGATGGTCAGACAAAGAGAAAAGGAATGACTGTGAAAGATAGAGAGGGTCAGACAAAGAGAAAACGAGTGAATGTGAAAGATAGAGAGGGTCAGACAAAGAGAAAACGAGTGAATGTGAAAGATAGAGAGGGTCAGACAAAGAGAAAACGTGTGAATGTGAAAGATAGAGAGGGTCAGACAAAGAGAAAACGAGTGAATGTGAAAGATAGAGAGGGTCAGACAAAGAGAAAACGTGTGAATGTGAAAGATAGATCGATCAGACAATGTCAAAAGGAGTGAATGTGAAAGATTGAGAGGGTCAGACAAAGAGAAAAGGTGTGAATGTGAAAGATTGAGAGAGTCAGACAAAGAGAAAAGGGGTGAATGTTTAAGATTGAGAGAGTTAGACAAAGAGAGGGGTGAATGTAAAAGTTAGAGAGGGTCAGACAAAGTGAAGAGGAGTGTATGTGATCGATAGAGAAGGTCAGACGAAGAGAAAAGTAATGAATGTGAAAGATAGAGGGTCAGACGAAGAGAAAAGGAGTCAAGGTGGAAGTTCGATAGGGTCAGACAAAGAGAAAATAAGTGAATGTGAAAGATAGAGAATGTCAGGCAAAGAGAAAAGGAGTGACTGTGGAAGATAGAGGTTCTGACAAAGGGGTGAATATGAAAGATAGAGGGTGTCAGTCAAAGAGAAAAGGAGTGAATATGAAAGAGAGGGTCAGATGAAGAGAGAAGGAGTGAATGTGAAAGATAGTGAGGGTCAGACGAAGAGAAAGGTACTGAATGTGAAAGATGGAGAGGGTCAGACGAAGAGAAATGGACTGAATGTGAAAGATAGAGCGGGTCAGTCAAAGAGAAAAGGAGTGAATATGAAAGATAGAGGGTGTCAGTCAAAGAGAAAAGGAGTGAATATGAAAGAGAGGGTCAGACAAAGAGAAAATGAGTGAATGTGTAAGATAGAGAGCCAGACAAAGAGATAAGGAGTGAATGTGAAAGATAGAGATGGTCAGACAAAGAGAACAGGAGCGAATGTGAAGGATAGAGGGGGTCAGACAAAGAGAAAAGGAGTGAATGTGAAAAATAGAGAGTGTCAGACAAAGAGAAAAGGAATGACTGTGAAAGATAGAGAGGGTCAGACAAAGAGAAAACGAGTGAATGTGAAAGATAGAGAGGGTCAGACAAAGAGAAAACGAGTGAATGTGAAAGATAGAGAGGGTCAGACAAAGAGAAAACGTGTGAATGTGAAAGATAGAGAGGGTCAGACAAAGAGAAAACGAGCGAATGTGAAAGATAGAGAGGGTCAGACAAAGAGAAAACGTGTGAATGTGAAAGATAGATGGGATCAGACAATGTCAAAAGTAGTGAATGTGGAAGATTGAGAGGGTTGGAGAAAAAGAGGAGAGAATGTAAAATATTCAGATAGTCAAACAAAGAGAAAATGAATGAATGTGAAAGTTAGAGAGGGTCAGACAAAGTGACCCTGTCTGTCTTTCACATTCACTCATTTTCTCTTTGACCCTCTCTATCTTTAACATTCACAAAGAGAAAAGGAATGTCAGGCAAAGAGAAAAGGAGTGACTGTGATAGATAGAGAAGGTCAGACAAAGAAAATGAGAGAATGTGAAAGATATAGAGGGTCAGACAAAGAGAAATGGAGTGAATGTGAAAGATAGATCGATCAGACAATGTCAAAAGGAGTAAATGTGAAAGATTGAGAGGGTCAGACAAAGAGAAAAGGGGTGAATGTTTACGATTGAGAGAGTTCGACAAAGAGAGGGGTGAATGTAAAAGTTAGAGAGGGTCAGACAAAGTGAAGAGGAGTGTATGTGATAGATAGAGAAGGTCAGACGAAGAGAAAAGTAATGAATGTGAAAGATAGAGGGTCAGACGAAGAGAAAAGGAGTCAAGGTGGAAGATCGATAGGGTCAGACAAAGAAAAAAGAAGTGAATATGAAAGATAGAGAATGTCAGGCAAAGAGAAAAGGAGTGACTGTGGAAGATAGAGGGTCTGACAACGGGAAAGGAGTGAATGTGAAAGATAGAGAGGGTCAGACAAAGAGAAATCGAGTGAATGTGAAAGATAGAGAGCAAGACAAAGAGATAAGGAGTGAATGTTAAAGATAGAGATGGTCAGACAAAGAGAAAAGGAATGACTGTGAAAGATAGAGAGGGTCAGACAAAGAGAAAACGAATGAATGTGAAAGATAGAGAGGGTCAGACAAAGAGAAAACGAGTGAATGTGAAAGATAGAGAGGGTCAGACAAAGAGAAAACGTGTGAATGTGAAAGATAGAGAGGGTCAGACAAAGAGAAAACGAGTGAATGTGAAAGATAGAGAGGGTCAGACAAAGAGAAAACGTGTGAATGTGAAAGATGGATGGGATCAGACAATGTCAAAAGTAGTGAATGTGGAAGATTGAGAGGGTTGGAGAAAAAGAGGAGAGAATGTAAAATATTCAGATAGTCAAACAAAGAGAAAATGAATGAATGTGAAAGTTAGAGAGGGTCAGACAAAGTGACCCTGTCTGTCTTTCACATTCACTCATTTTCTCTTTGACCCTCTCTATCTTTCACATTCACAAAGAGAAAAGGAATGTCAGGCAAAGAGAAAAGGAGTGACTGTGATAGATAGAGAAGGTCAGACAAAAAAAATGAGAGAATGTGAAAAATGTAGAGGGTCAGACAAAGAGAAATGGAGTGAATGTGAAAGATAGATCGATCAGACAATGTCAAAAGGAGTGAATGTGAAAGATTGAGAGGGTCAGACAAAGAGAAAAGGGGTGAATGTGAAAGATTGAGAGAGTCAGACAAAGAGAAAAGGGGTGAATGTTTAAGATTGAGAGAGTTAGACAAAGAGAGGGGTGAATGTAAAAGTTAGAGAGGGTCAGACAAAGTGAAGAGGAGTGTATGTGATCGATAGAGAAGGTCAGACGAAGAGAAAAGTAATGAATGTGAAAGATAGAGGGTCAGACGAAGAGAAAAGGAGTCAAGGTGGAAGTTCGATAGGGTCAGACAAAGAGAAAATAAGTGAATGTGAAAGATAGAGAATGTCAGGCAAAGAGAAAAGGAGTGACTGTGGAAGATAGAGGTTCTGACAAAGGGGTGAATATGAAAGATAGAGGGTGTCAGTCAAAGAGAAAAGGAGTGAATATGAAAGAGAGGGTCAGATGAAGAGAGAAGGAGTGAATGTGAAAGATAGTGAGGGTCAGACGAAGAGAAAGGTACTGAATGTGAAAGATGGAGAGGGTCAGACGAAGAGAAAAGGACTGAATGTGAAAGATATCGAGGGTCAGACGAAGAGAAAAGGACTGAATGTGAAAGATAGAGCGGGTCAGTCAAAGAGAAAAGGAGTGAATATGAAAGATAGAGGGTGTCAGTCAAAGAGAAAAGGAGTGAATATGAAAGAGAGGGTCAGACAAAGAGAAAATGAGTGAATGTGTAAGATAGAGAGCCAGACAAAGAGATAAGGAGTGAATGTGAAAGATAGAGATGGTCGGACAAAGAGAACAGGAGCGAATGTGAAGGATAGAGGGGGTCAGACAAAGAGAAAAGGAGTGAATGTGAAAAATAGAGAGTGTCAGACAAAGAGAAAAGGAATGACTGTGAAAGATAGAGAGGGTCAGACAAAGAGAAAACGAGTGAATGTGAAAGATAGAGAGGGTCAGACAAAGAGAAAACGAGTGAATGTGAAAGATAGAGAGGGTCAGACAAAGAGAAAACGTGTGAATGTGAAAGATAGAGAGGGTCAGACAAAGAGAAAACGAGTGAATGTGAAAGATAGAGAGGGTCAGACAAAGAGAAAACGTGTGAATGTGAAAGATAGATGGGATCAGACAATGTCAAAAGTAGTGAATGTGGAAGATTGAGAGGGTTGGAGAAAAAGAGGAGAGAATGTAGAATATTCAGATAGTAAAACAAAGAGAAAAGGAATGAATGTGAAAGTTAGAGAGGGTCAGATAAAGTGACCCTGTCTGTCTTTCACATTCACTCATTTTCTCTTTGACCCTCTCTATCTTTCACATTCAAAAAGAGAAAAGGAATGTCAGGCAAAGAGAAAAGGAGTGACTGTGATAGATAGAGAAGGTCAGACAAAGAAAATGAGAGAATGTGAAAGAGAGGGTCAGATGAAGAGAGAAGGAGTGAATGTGAAAGATGGAGAGGGTCAGTCGAAGAGAAAAGGAGTGAATGTGACAGATTAATGGGATCAGACAATGTGAAAAGGAGTGAATGTGAAAGACAGAGAGGGTCAAAGGGAAAAAGTGTGAATGTGAAAGATAGAGAGGGTCAAAGAGAAAATGAGTGAATGTGAAGGATAGACAGGGTCAGACAAAGAGAAAATGAGCGAATGTGTAAGATAGAGAGCCAGACAAAGAGATAAGGAGTGAATGTGAAGGATAGAGATGGTCAGAAAAAGAGAAAATGAGCGAATGTGTAAGATAGAGAGCCAGACAAAGAGATAAGGAGTGAATGTGAAATATAGAGATGGTCAGACAAAGAGAACAGGAGCGAATGTGAAAGATAGAGGGGGTCAGACAAAGAGAAAAGGAATGAATGTGAAAGATAGAGAGGGTCGGACAACGTGTAATGGAGCGAATGTGAAAGATAGAGAGGGTCAGACAGAGAGAAAAGGAGTGCCTGTGAAAGATCGAGAATGTTAGGCAAAGCGATAAGGAGTGAATGTGAAAGATAGACGGTCAGAAAAAGGGAAAAGCAGTGAATATGAAAGGTGGAGGGTGTCAGACAATGAGAAAAGGAGTGAATGTGAAAGATAGACGGTCAGAAAAAGGGAAAAGCAGTGAATATGAAAGGTGGAGGGTGTCAGACAATGAGAAAAGGAGTGAATGTGAAAGATACAGGGTCAGACAAAGAGAAAAGGAGTGAATGTGAAAGATACAGGGTCAGACAAAGAGAAAAGGAGTGAATGTGAAAGATAGAGAGCAAGACAAAGAGAAAAGGAGAGAATGTCAAAGATAGAGGGGGTCAGACAAAGAGAAAAGGAGTGAATGTGTAAGATAGAGAGGGTTAAAGAAAGAGAAAAGGAGAGAATGTCAAAGATAGAGGGGGTCAGACAAAGAGAAAATTAGTGAATGTGCAAGATAGAGAGGGTTAGTCAAAGAGAAAAGGAGTGACTGTGAAAGATAGAGAGAGCCAGACCAAGAGAACAGGAGTGAAAGTGAAAGATAGAGGGGGTCAGGCAAAGAGAAAAGGAGTGAATGTGAAGGAGAGAAAGGGTCAGACAAAGAGAATCGAAGTGAATGTGAAAGATAGAGAGCCAGACAAAGAGATAAGGAGTGAATGTGAAATATAGAGATGGTCAGACAAAGAGAACAGGAGCGAATGTGAAAGATAGAGGGGGTCAGACAAAGAGAAAAGGAGTGAATGTGAAAGATCGAGAGCGTCAGACAAAGAGAAAAGGAATGAATGTGAAAGATAGAGGGCGTCAGACAAAGGGAAAGGGCGTGAATATGAAAGATAGACAGGGTCAGTCAAAGAGAAAAGGAGTGAAAATGAAAGATAGAGGGTGTCAGACAAAGAGAAAAGGAGTGAATATGAAAGGGAGGGTCAGATGAAGAGTGAAGGAGTGAATGTGAAAGATAGAGCGGGTCACTCAAAGAGACAAGGAGTGAATATGAAAGATAGAGCGGGTCAGTCAAAGAGAAAAGGAGTGAAAATGAAAGATAGAGGGTGTCAGTCAAAGAGAAAAGGAGTGAATATGAAAGAGACGGTCAGATGAAGAGAGAAGGAGTGAATTTGAAAGATAGTGAGGGTCAGACGAAGAGAAAGGTACTGAATGTGAAAGATATCGAGGGTGAGACGAAGAGAAAAGGACTGAATGTGAAAGATAGAGAGGGTCAGACAAAGAGAACAGGAGCGAATGTGAAAGATAGAGAGCAAGACAAAGAGATAAGGAGTGAATGTTAAAGATAGAGATGGTCAGACAAAGAGAAAAGGAATGACTGTGAAAGATAGAGAGGGTCAGACAAAGAGAAAACGAGTGAATGTGAAAGATAGAGAATGTCAGGCAAAGAGAAAAGGAGTGACTGTGGAAGATAGAGGTTCTGACAAAGGGGTGAATATGAAAGATAGAGGGTGTCAGTCAAAGAGAAAAGGAGTGAATATAAAAGAGAGGGTCAGATGAAGAGAGAAGGAGTGAATGTGAAAGATAGTGAGGGTCAGACGAAGAGAAAGGTACTGAATGTGAAAGATGGAGAGGGTCAGACGAAGAGAAAAGGACTGAATGTGAAAGATATCGAGGGTCAGACGAAGAGAAAAGGACTGAATGTGAAAGATAGAGCGGGTCAGTCAAAGAGAAAAGGAGTGAATATGAAAGATAGAGGGTGTCAGTCAAAGAGAAAAGGAGTGAATATGAAAGAGAGGGTCAGACAAAGAGAAAATGAGTGAATGTGTAAGATAGAGAGCCAGACAAAGAGATAAGGAGTGAATGTGAAAGATAGAGATGGTCAGACAAAGAGAACAGGAGCGAATGTGAAGGATAGAGGGGGTCAGACAAAGAGAAAAGGAGTGAATGTGAAAAATAGAGAGTGTCAGACAAAGAGAAAAGGAATGACTGTGAAAGATAGAGAGGGTCAGACAAAGAGAAAACGAGTGAATGTGAAAGATAGAGAGGGTCAGACAAAGAGAAAACGAGTGAATGTGAAAGATAGAGAGGGTCAGACAAAGAGAAAACGTGTGAATGTGAAAGATAGAGAGGGTCAGACAAAGAGAAAACGAGTGAATGTGAAAGATAGAGAGGGTCAGACAAAGAGAAAACGTGTGAATGTGAAAGATAGATGGGATCAGACAATGTCAAAAGTAGTGAATGTGGAAGATTGAGAGGGTTGGAGAAAAAGAGGAGAGAATGTAAAATATTCAGATAGTCAAACAAAGAGAAAATGAATGAATGTGAAAGTTAGAGAGGGTCAGACAAAGTGACCCTGTCTGTCTTTCACATTCACTCATTTTCTCTTTGACCCTCTCTATCTTTAACATTCACAAAGAGAAAAGGAATGTCAGGCAAAGAGAAAAGGAGTGACTGTGATAGATAGAGAAGGTCAGACAAAGAAAATGAGAGAATGTGAAAGATGTAGAGGGTCAGACAAAGAGAAATGGAGTGAATGTGAAAGATAGATCGATCAGACAATGTCAAAAGGAGTGAATGTGAAAGATTGAGAGGGTCAGACAAAGAGAAAAGGGGTGAATGTTTAAGATTGAGAGAGTTCGACAAAGAGAGGGGTGAATGTAAAAGTTAGAGAGGGTCAGACAAAGTGAAGAGGAGTGTATGTGATAGATAGAGAAGGTCAGACGAAGAGAAAAGTAATGAATGTGAAAGATAGAGGGTCAGACGAAGAGAAAAGGAGTCAAGGTGGAAGATCGATAGGGTCAGACAAAGAAAAAAGAAGTGAATATGAAAGATAGAGAATGTCAGGCAAAGAGAAAAGGAGTGACTGTGGAAGATAGAGGGTCTGACAACGGGAAAGGAGTGAATGTGAAAGATAGAGAGGGTCAGACAAAGAGAAATCGAGTGAATGTGAAAGACAGAGAGGGTCAGACAAAGAGAAAACGTGTGAATGTGAAAGATAGAGAGGGTCAGACAAAGAGAAAACGAGTGAATGTGAAAGATAGATGGGATCAGACAATGTCAAAAGTAGTGAATGTGGAAGATTTAAAGGGTTGGAGAAAAAGAGGAGAGAATGTAAAATATTCAGATAGTCAAACAAAGAGAAAAGGAATGAATGTGAAAGTTAGAGAGGGTCAGACAAAGTGACCGTGTCTGTCTTTCACATTCACTCATTTTCTCTTTGACCCTCTCTATCTTTCACATTCACAAAGAGAAAAGGAATGTCAGGCAAAGAGAAAAGGAGTGACTGTGATAGATAGAGAAGGTCAGACAAAGAAAATGAGAGAATGTGAAAGAGAGGGTCAGATGAAGAGAGAAGGAGCGAATGTGTAAGATCGAGAGCCAGACAAAGAGATAAGGAGTGAATGTGAAAGATAGAGATGGTCAGACAAAGAGAAAAGGAGTGAATGTGAAATATAGAGATGGTCAGACAAAGAGAACAGGAGCGAATGTGAAAGATAGAGGGGGTCAGACAAAGAGAAAAGGAATGAATGTGAAAGATAGAGAGGGTCGGACAACGTGCAATGGAGTGAATGTGAAAAATAGAGAGGGTCAGACAGAGAGAAAAGGAGTGCCTGTGAAAGATCCAGAATGTTAGGCAAAACGAAAAGGAGTGAATGTGAAAGATAGACGGTCAGAAAAAGGGAAAAGCAGTGAATATGAAAGGTGGAGGGTGTCAGACAATGAGAAAAGGAGTGAATGTGAAAGATACAGGGTCAGACAAAGAGAAAAGGAGTGAATGTGAAAGATAGAGAGCAAGACAAAGAGAAAAGGAGTGAATGTGAAAGATAGAGAGGGTTAAAGAAAGAGAAAAGGAGAGAATGTCAAAGATAGAGGGGGTCAGACAAAGAGAAAAGGAGTGAATGTGTCAGACAGAGAGGTTTAAAGAAATAGAAAAGGAGAGAATGTCAAAGATAGAGGGGGTCAGACAAAGAGAAAATTAGTGAATGTGCAAGATAGAGAGGGTTAGTCAAAGAGAAAAGGAGTGACTGTGAAAGATAGAGAGAGCCAGACCAAGAGAACAGGAGTGAAAGTGAAAGATAGAGGGGGTCAGGCAAAGAGAAGAGGAGTGAATATGAAGGAGAGAAAGGGTCAGACAAAGAGAATCGAAGTGAATGTGAAAGATAGAGAGCCAGACAAAGAGATAAAGAGTGAATGTGAAAGATAGAGATGGTCAGACAAAGAGAACAGGAGCGAATGTGAAAGAGAGAGGGGGTCAGACAAAGAGAAAAGGAATTAATGTGAAAGATAGAGGGCGTCAGACAAAGGGAAAGGGAGTGAATATGAAAGATAGACAGTGTCAGATGAAGAGAGAAGGAGTGAATGAGAAAGATCGAGAGGGTCAGGCAAAGAGAAAAGGCGTGAATGTGCAAGATAGAGCGGGTCAGTCAAAGAGAAAAGGAGTGAAAATGAAAGATAGAGGGTGTCAGACAAAGAGAAAAGGAGTGAATATGAAAGGGAGGGTCAGATGAAGAGTGAAGTAGTGAATGTGAAAGATAGAGCGGGTCAGTCAAAGAGAAAAGGAGTGAATATGAAAGATAGAGGGTGTCAGTCAAAAAGACAAGGAGTGAATATGAAAGAGAGGGTCAGATGAAGAGAGAAGGAGTGAATGTGAAAGATAGTGAGGGTCAGACGAAGAGAAAAGGACTGAATGTGAAAGATATCGAGGGTCAGACGAAGAGAAAAGGACTGAATGTGAAAGATAGAGAGGGTCAGACAAAGAGAAAATGAGTGAATGTGTAAGATAGAGAGCCAGACAAAGAGATAAGGAGTGAATGTGAAAGACAGAGATGGTCAGACAAAGAGAACCGGAGCGAAAGAGTAAGATCGAGAGCCAGACAAAGAGATAAGGAGTGAAAATGAAAGATAGTGGGTGTCAGAGAAAGAGAAAAGGAGTGAATATGAAAGGGAGGGTCAGATAAAGAGTGAAGGAGTGAATGTGAAAGATAGAGCGGGTCAGTCAAAGAGAAAAGGAGTGAATATGAAAGAGAGGGTCAGATGAAGAGAGAAGGAGTGAATATGAAAGGTAGAGGGTGTCAGACAATGAGAAAAGGAGTGAATGTGAAAGATACAGGGTCATACAAAGAGAAAAGGAGTGAATGTGAAAGATAGAGAGCAAGACAGAGAGAAAAGGAGTGCCTGTGAAAGATCGAGAATGTTAGGCAAAGCGAAAAGGAGTGAATGTGAAAGATAGACGGTCAGAAAAAGGGAAAAGCAGTGAATATGAAAGGTAGAGGGTGTCAGACAATGAGAAAAGGAGTGAATGTGAAAGATACAGGGTCAGACAAAGAGAAAAGGAGTGAATGTGAAAGATAGAGAGCAAGACAAAGAGAAAAGGAGTGAATGTGAAAGATAGAGAGGGTTAAAGAAAGAGAAAAGGAGAGAATGTCAAAGATAGAGGGGGTCAGACAAAGAGAAAATTGGTGAATGTGCAAGATAGAGAGGGTTAGTCAAAGAGAAAAGGAGTGACTGTGAAAGATAGAGAGAGCCAGACCAAGAGAACAGGAGTGAAAGTGAAAGATAGAGGGGGTCAGGCAAAGAGAAAAGGAGTGAATGTGAAGGAGAGAAAGGGTCAGACAAAGAGAATCGAAGTGAATGTGAAAGATAGAGAGCCAGACAAAGAGATAAGCAGTGAATGTGAAATATAGAGCGGGTCAGTCAAAGAGAAAAGGAGTGAAAATGAAAGATAGAGGGTGTCAGACAAAGAGAAAAGGAGTGAATATGAAAGGGAGGGTCAGATGAAGAGTGAAGGAGTGAATGTGAAAGATAGAGCGGGTCAGTCAAAGAGAAAAGGAGTGAATATGAAAGATAGAGGGTGTCAGTCAAAGAGAAAAGGAGTGAATATGAAAGAGAGGGTCAGATGAAGAGAGAAGGAGTGAATGTGAAAGATAGAGGGTGTCAGTCAAAGAGAAAAGGAGTGAATATGAAAGATAGACAGGGTCAGAAGAAGTGAGAAGGAGTGAATGAGAAAGATCGAGAGGGTCAGGCAAAGAGAAAAGGAGTGAATGTGCAAGATCGAGCGGGTCAGTCAAAGAGAAAAGTAGTGAAAATGAAAGATAGAGGGTGTCAGACAAAGAGAAAAGGAGTGAATATGAAAGGGAGGGTCAGATGAAGAGTGAAGGAGTGAATGTGAAAGATAGAGCGCGTCAGTCAAAGAGAAAAGGAGTGAATATGAAAGATAGAGGGTGTCAGTCAAAGAGAAAAGGAGTGAATATGAAAGAGAGGGTCAGATGAAGAGAGAAGGAGAGAATGTGAAAGATAGTGAGGGTCAGACGAAGAGAAAGGTACTGAATGTGAAAGATGGACAGGGTCAGACTAAGAGAAAAGGACTGAATGTGAAAGATATCGAGGGTCAGACGAAGAGAAAAGGACTGAATGTGAAAGATAGAGAGGGTCAGACAAAGAGAAAATGAGTGAATGTGTAAGATAGAGAGTAAGACAAAGAGATAAGGAGTGAATGTGAAAGATAGAGATGGTCAGACAAAGAGAACAGGAGCGAATGTGAAAGATAGAGGGGGTCAGACAAAGAGAAAAGGAGTGAATGTGAAAAATAGAGAGTGTCAGACAAAGAGAAAAGGAATGACTGTGAAAGATAGAGAGGGTCAGACAAAGAGAAAACGAGTGAATGTGAAAGATAGAGAGGGTCAGACAAAGAGAAAACGAGTGAATGTGAAAGATAGAGAGGGTCAGACAAAGAGAAAACGTGTGAATGTGAAAGATAGAGAGGGTCAGACAAAGAGAAAAGGAGTGAATGTGAAAGATACAGACGGTCAGACAAAGAGAAAAGGGGTGAATGTGAAAGGTTGAGAGAGTCAGACAAAGAGAAAAGGGGTGAATGTTTAAGATTGAGAGAGTTAGACAAAGAGAGGGGTGAATGTAAAAGTTAGAGAGGGTCAGACAAAGTGAAGAGGAGTGTATGTGATAGATAGAGAAGGTCAGACGAAGAGAAAAGTAATTAATGTGAAAGATAGAGGGTCAGACGAAGAGAAAAGGAGTCAAGGTGGAAGTTCGATAGGGTCAGACAAAGAGAAAATAAGTGAATATGAAAGATAGAGAATGTCAGGCAAAGAGAAAAGGAGTGACTGTGGAAGATAGAGGGTCTGACAAAGGGAAAGGAGTGAATGTGAAAGATAGAGAGGGTCTGACAAAGGGAAAAGGAGTGAATGTGGAAGATAGACGGCCAGACAAAGGGAAAAGGAGTGAATATGAAAGAGAGGGTCAGATGAAGAGAGAAGGAGTGAATGTGAAAGATGGAGAGGGTCAGTCGAAGAGAAAAGGGGTGAATGTGACAGATTGATAGGATCAGACAATGTGAAAAGGAATGAATGTGAAAGACAGAGAGGGTCAAAGGGAAAAAGAGTGAATGTGAAAGATAGAGAGGGTCAAAGAGAAAATGAGTGAACGTGAAGGATAGACAGGGTCAGACAAAGAGAAAATGAGCGAATGTGTAAGATAGAGAGCCAGACAAAGAGATAAGGAGTGAATGTGAAAGATAGAGATGGTCCGACAAAGAGAAAATGAGCGAATGTGTAAGATAGAGAGCCAGACAAAGAGAAAAGGAGTGAATGTGAAATATAGAGATGGTCAGACAAAGAGAACAGGAGCGAATGTGAAAGATAGAGGGGGTCAGACAAAGAGAAAAGGAGTGAATGTGAAAAATAGAGAGCGTCAGACAAAGAGAAAAGGAATGAATGTGAAAGATAGAGAGGGTCGGACAACGTGTAATGGAGTGAATGTGAAAGATAGAGAGGGTCAGACAGAGAGAAAAGGAGTGCCTGTGAAAGATCTAGAATGTTAGGCAAAGCGAAAAGGAGTGAATGTGAAAGATAGACGGTCAGAAAAAGGGAAAAGCAGTGAATATGAAAGATGGAGGGTGTCAGACAATGAGAAAAGGAGTGAATGTGAAAGATACAGGGTCAGACAAAGAGAAAAGGAGTGATTGTGAAAGATAGAGAGGGTTAAAGAAAGAGAAAAGGAGAGAATGTCAAAGATAGAGGGGGTCAGACAAAGAGAAAAGGAGTGAATGTGTAAGATAGAGAGGGTTAAAGAAAGAGAAAAGGAGAGAATGTCAAAGATAGAGGGGGTCAGACAAAGAGAAAATTAGTGAATGTGCAAGATAGAGAGGGTCAGTCAAAGAGAAAAGGAGTGACTGTGAAAGATAGAGAGAGCCAGACCAAGAGAACAGGAGTGAAAGTGAAAGATAGAGGGGGTCAGGCAAAGAGAAAAGGAGTGAATGTGAAGGAGAGAAAGGGTCAGACAAAGAGAATCGAAGTGAATGTGAAAGATAGAGAGCCAGACAAAGAGATAAGGAGTGAATGTGAAATATAGAGATGGTCAGACAAAGAGAACAGGAGCGAATGTGAAAGATAGAGAGCGTCAGACAAAGAGAAAAGGAATGAATGTGAAAGATAGAGGGCGTCAGACAAAGGGAAAGGGAGTGATTATGAAAGATAGACAGGGGCAGATGAAGTGAGAAGGATTGAATGAGAAAGATCGAGAGGGTCAGGCAAAGAGAAAAGGAGTGAATGTGCAAGATAGAGCGGGTCAGTCAAATGCAAACTCCTATCTATCTTCAGACCATCAAACATTCAGTGTAAACTCCTATCGATCTATTGAGATCATGAAAACTTCAGTGTAAACTTCTCTCGAAAATTCAGACCATGACACATTCAGTTTAAACTCCTATCGATATATTCTGACCATGAAACATTCAGTGTAAAATTCTATCGATATATTCATGCCATGAAACATTCAGTGCAATCTCCTTATCTGGATATTCATATCATGAAACATTCAGTGTAAACTCCTATCGATATATTCAGACCATCAAACATTCAGTGTAAACTCCTATCGATATATTCAGACCATGAAACATTAAGTGCAAACTCCAACCTGAAAATTCAGACCATGAAACATTCAGTGTAAACTCCTAATCTGAAAATTCAGACCATGAAACACTCAGTGTAAACTCCTTATCTGGAGATTCAGACGATGAAACATTCAGTGTAAACTCCTGTCAATATATTCAGACCATGAAACATTCAGTGTGAACTCCGATCTATGTATTCAGACCATGAAACATTCAGTGCAAACTCCTATCTATATATTCAGTCCATCAAACATTCAGTGTAAACTCCTTATCCATATATTCAGACCATAAAACATTCTGTGTAAACTCCAATCTTTTTATTCAGATCATGAAATATTCAGTGCAAAATTCTATCGATATATTCAGACCATGAAACCTTCAGTGCAAACTCCTATCGATATTTTCAGACCATGAAAACTTCAGTGTAAACTCCTATCTATGTATTCAGACCATGCAGCTTTCAGTGCAAACTCCTATCGAGATATTCAGACCATGAAACATTCAGTGGAAATTCCTGATCTAAATATTCAGACCATGAAACTTTCAGTGTCAACTCCTCATCTCAATATTCAGACCATGAAACATTCAGTGGAAACTCCAATCGATCTTTTCAGACCATGAAACATTCAGTATAAACTCCTATCGAGATATTCAGACTATGAATCATTCAGTGCAAACTCCTTATCTGTATATTCAGACCATGAAACATTCAGTGCAAACTCCATATCTAAACATTCAGACCATTAAATATTCAGTGTGAAATCCTATCGATATATTCAGACCATGAAACATTCAGTAAAAACTACATATCTGTATATACAGACCATGAATCATTCCGTGTAAACTCCTTATCTATATATTCAGACCATGAAACATTCAGTGTCAACTCCTTTCGATGCATTCAGACCATGAAACATTCAGTGTAAACTCCTATCGAGATATTCAGACTATGAATCATTCAGTGCAAACTCCTTATCTATATATTCAGACCATGAAACATTCAGTGCAAACTCCATATCTAAACATTCAGACCATTAAATATTCAGTGTGAAATCCTATCGATATATTCAGACCATGAAACATTCAGTAAAAACTACATATCTGTATATTCAGACCATGAATCATTCCGTGTAAACTCCTTATCTATATATTCAGACCATGAAACATTCAGTGTCAACTCCTTTCGATGCATTCAGACCATGAAACATTCAGTGTAAACTCCTATCGATATATTCAGACCATGAATCATTCCGTGTAAACTCCTTATCTATATATTCAGACCATGAAACATTCAGTGTAAACTCCAATCGATGTATTCAGACGATGAAACATTCAGTGTAAACTCCTATCGATATACTCAGACCATGAAACCTTCAGTGTAAACTTCTTATCTGCATATTCAGACCATGAAACATTCAGTGTAAACTCCTTATCTATCCATTCAGACCATGAAACATTCAGTGTAAACTCCTGATCAAAATATTCAGACCATGAAACATTCAGTTTAAACTCCTATCTATATATTCTGACCATGAAACATTCAGTGTAAAATTCTATCAATATATTCAGACCATGAAACATTCAGTGTAAACTCCAATCGATATATTCAGACCATCAAACATTCAGTGTAAACTCCTATCGATATATTCAGACCATCAAACATTCAGTGTAAACTCCTATCGATATATTCAGACCATGAAACATTAAGTGCAAACTCCAATCTGAAAATTCAGACCATGAAACATTCAGTGTAAACTCCTTATCTGGAGATTCAGACTTTGAAACATTCAGTGTAATCTCCTGTCAATATATTCAGACCATAAAACATTCAGTGTAAACTCCAATCTTTTTATTCAGATCATGAAACATTCAGTGTAAACTCCTATCGATATTTTCAGACCATGAAAACTTCAGTGTCAATTCCTAACTATGTATTCAGACCATGAAACATTCAGTGTAAACTCCTATCGAGAAATTCAGACCATGAAACATTCAGTGGAAATTCCTGATCTAAATATTCAGATCATGAAACATTCAGTGAAAACTCCTCATCGAAATATTCAGACCATGAAACATTCAGTGTAAACTCCTATCTTTATATTCAGACCATGAAACATTCAGTGCAAACTCCTGATATAAATATTTAGACCATGCAACATTCAGTGTAAACTCCTATCGATATTCTGAGACCATGAAACCTTCAGTCGAAACTCCTATCGATATATTCAGACCTTGAAACATTCAGTGTAAACTCTTTATCTATATATTCAGACCATGAAACATTCAGTGCAAACTCCATATCTCAACATTCAGACCATTAAATATTCAGTGTTAACTCCTTATCGATGTATTCAGACCATGAAACATTAAGTGTAAACTCCGATTGATATATTCAGACCATGAAACATTCAGTCTAAACTCCTATCGATATATTCAGACCATGAAACATTCAGTATGAACTCCTATCTGTATATTCAGACAATGAAACCTTCAGTGTAAACTCCATTTGAAATATTCAGAGCATGAAACATTCAGTGCAAACTCCTTTCGATATTTTCACACCATGAAACATTCAGTGAAAACTCATATTTATATATTCATACCATGAAACATTCAGACTGAACTCCTATCTATACATTCAGACCATGAAACATTCAGTGGAAACTCCTCATCTGTATATTCAGACCATAAAACATTCAGTGCAAACTCCTATCGACATATTCAGACCATGAAACATTCAGTCTAAACTCCTATCGATATATTCAGACCATGAAACATTCAGTATGAACTCCTATCTGTATATTCAGACAATGAAACCTTCAGTGTAAACTCCATTTGATATATTCAGACCATGAAACATTCAATGCAAACTCCTATCTGTATCTTCAGACCATCAAACATTCAGTGTAAACTCCTATCGATATGCTCAGACGATGAAACCTTCAGTGTAAACTCCTATCCATATATTCAGGCGATGAAACATTCAGTGCAAACACATGATATAAATATTCAGAGCATGAAACATTCAGTGCAAACTCCTATCGATATGCTCAGACGATGAAACCTTCAGTGTAAACTCCTATCGATATATTCAGGCGATGAAACATTCAGTGCAAACACATGATATAAATATTCAGAGCATGAAACATTCAGTGCAAACTCCTATCGATATCCTCAGACCATGAAACATTCAGTGTAAACTCCTCATCTATCAATTCAGACCATGAAAGATTCAGTGTAAATTCCTTATCAAAATATTCGGACCATGAAAGATTCAGTGTAAACTCCTTATCCTTATATTCAGACCATGAAGCATGCAGTGTAAACGCCTATCGATATATTCAGACCATGAAACATTCAGTGCAAACTCCTTATCTGTATATTCAGACCATGAAACATTCAGTGTAAACTCCTATCGACATATTCAGACCATCAAACATTCAGTGTAAACTCCAATCTGAAAATTCAGACCATGAAACCTTCAGTGTGAACTCCTTTCGATAGACTCGGACCATGAAACCGTTAGTGTGAACTCCTGTCGATAAATTCAAACCGTGAAAACTTCAGTGCAAACTCGCATCGATACATTCAGACCATAAAACATTCAGTGTGAACTCCAATCGATATATTCAGACCACGAAACATTCAGTGTAAACTCCTTTGGATATGTTCAGACCATGAAACATTCAGTGTAAACTACTATCGATATATTCGGACCATGAAACATTCAGTGTAAACTCCTATCAATATGTTCAGACTGTGAAACTTTCAGTGCAAACTCCTATCGATACATTCAGACCATGAACCATTCAGTGTGAACACCGATCCATATATTCACACCATGAAACATTCAGTGTAAACTCCTTATCTGGAGATTCAGACCATGAAACATTCAGTGTGAACACGTATCCATATGTTCACACGATGAAACATTCAGTGTAAACTCCTATCGATATATTCAGACCATGAAACATTCAGTGTGAACTCCTTTCGAGAAATTCAGATCATGAAACATTCAGTGCAAACTCCTGATCTGTGCATTCAGACCATGAAACATTCAGTGTAAACTCCTTATCAACACATTCAGACCATGAAACATTCAGTGCAAACTCCTTATCGAAATATTCAGACCTTAAAACATTCAGTGTAAACTCCGATCGAAAAATTCAGACCATGAAACATTCAGTCTTAGCTCCGATCGATATATTCAGATCATGAAACATTCAGTGTAAACTCCTCATCTATACATTCAGACAATGAAGCATTCAGTGCAAACTCCAATCTATATATTCAGACCATGAAACATTCTGTGTGAACACCGATCGATATGCTCAGACCATGAAACATTCAGTGCAAACTCCTATCGATATATTCAGACCATCAAACATTCAGTGTAATCTCCTGATCCATATATTCAGACCATGAAACATTCAGTGGAAACTCCGATCTTTTTATTCAGATCATGAAACTTTGAATGCAAACTCCGATCGAAAAATTCAGACCATGAAACATTCAGTGTAAACTCCTATCGAAAAATTCAGACCATGAAATATTCAGTGTGAACTCCTATCAATATATTCAGACCATAAAACTTTCAGTGTGAACTCGAATCGATATATCCAGACAATGAAACCTTCAGTGCAAACACCTATCGATTTCTTCAGACCATGAAAACTTCAGTGTAAACTCCTATTGACATATTCAGACCATGAAACATTCAGTGTAAACTCCAATCGATATATTAAGACCATGAAACATTCAGTGTAAACTCCTGATCTAAATATTCAGACCATGAAACATTCAGTGTAAACTCCTATCGATATATTAAGACCATGAAACATTCAGTGCAAACACATGATATAAATATTCAGACTATGAAACATTCAGTACAAACTCCTATCGATATACTCAGACCATCAAACCTTCAGTGTAAACTCCAATCGATTTACTCAAACCATCAAACCTTCAGTGAAAACTTCTTATCTGCATATTCAGACCATGAAACATTCAGTGCAAACTCCTTGTCTATCTATTCAGACCATGAAACATTCAATGTAAACTCCAATCGATCTTTTCAGACCATGAAACATTCAGTGTAAACTCCTATCGATATATTCAGACCATCAAGCATTCAGTGCAAACTCCTTATCTCAACATTCAGACCATTAAATATTCAGTGTGAAATCCTATCGATATATTCAGACCATGAAACATTCAGTAAAAACTACATATCTGTATATTCAGACCATGAATCATTCAGTGTAAACTCCTTATCTATATATTCAGACCATGAAACATTCAGTGCAAACTCTTTTCGATGTATTCAGACCATGAAACATTCAGTGTAAACTCCTATCGATATATTCAGACCATGAAACATTCAGCCTCAACTCCAATCGATATATTCAGATCATGAAACATTCAGTATAAACTCCTATCTGTATGTTCAGACAATGAAACCTTCAGTTTAAACTCCAATCGATGTATTCAGACAATGAAACATTCAGTGTAAATTACGATCGATATATTCAGACCATGAAACATTCAGTGCAAATTCCTGTCGATATATTGAGACCATGCAAACTTCAGTGCAAACTCCTATCGAGATATTCAGACCATGAAACATTCAGTGTAAACTCCTATCGATATATTCAGACCATGAAACATTCAGTGCAAACACATGATATAAATATTCAGAGCATGAAACATTCAGTGCAAACTCCTATCGATATACTCAGACCATGAAACGTTCAGTGCAAACTCCGATCGATATACTCAGACCATGAAACCTTCAGTGTAAACTTCTTATCTGCATATTCAGACCATGAAACATTCAGTGTAAACTCCTTATCAAAATATTCAGACCATGAAACATTCAGTGTAAACTCCTTTCGATATTTTCACACCATGAAACATTCAGTGAAAACTCATATTTATATATTCATACCATGAAACATTCAGACTGAACTCCTATCTATACATTCAGACCATGAAACATTCAGTGGAAACTCCTCATCTGTATATTCAGACCATAAAACATTCAGTGTAAACTCCTGATCCATATATTCAGACCATGAAACATTCAGTGTAAACTCCTGATCCATATATTCAGACCATGAAACATTCAGTGGAAACTCCGATCTTTTTATTCAGATCATGAAACTTTCAGTGCAAACTCCGATCTGTATTTTCAGACCATCAAACATTCAGTGTAAACTCCTATCGATATATTCAGACCATGAAACATTCAGTGCAAACTCCCATCGATACATTCAGACCATGAAGCCTTCAGTGTAAACTCCAATCTATATGTTCAGACCATGAAACATTCAGTGTCAACTCCTATCGATATATTCAGATCATGAAACATTCAATGTAAACTTCTTATCAATATATTCAGACCATGAAACATTCAGTGTAAACTCCTATCTATATATGCAGACCATGAAACATTCAGTATAATGGAATCATAGAATCATAGAAGTTTACAACATGGAAACAGGCCCTTCGGCCAACATGTCCATGTCGCCCAGTTTATACCACAAAGCTTGTCCCAATTCCCCGCACTTGGCCCATATCCCTCTGCACCCATCATACCCATGTAACTGTCCAAATGCTTTTTAAAAGACAAAATTGTACCCGCCTCCACTACTGCCTCTGGCAGCTCGTTCCAGACACTCACCACCCTTTGAGTGAAAAAATTGCCCCTCTGGACCCTTTTGTATCTCTCCCCTCTCACCTTAAATCTATGCCCCCTCGTTATAGACTCCCCTACCTTTGGGAAAAGATTTTGACACTCTACCTTATCGATGCCCCTCATTATTTTATAGACTTCTATAAGATCACCCCTTAACCTCCTACTCTCCAGGGAAAAAAGTCTCAGTCCATCCAACCTCTCCCTATAAGTCAAACCATCAAGTCCCGGTAGCATCCTAGTAAATCTTTTCTGCACTCTTTCTAGTTTAATAATATCCTTTCTATAATAGGGTGACCAGAACATTACACAGTATTCCAAGTGTGGCCTTACTAATGTCTTGTACAACTTCAACAAGACATCCCAACTCCTGTATTCAATGTTCTGACCAATGAAACCAAGCATGCTGAATGCCTTCTTCACCACCCTATCCACCCGTGACTCCACTTTCAAGGAGCTATGAACCTGTACTCCTCGATCTCTTTGTTCTATAACTCTCCCCAACGCCCTACCATTAACGGAGTAGGTCCTGGCCCGATTCGATCTACCAAAATGCATCACCTCACATTTATCTAAATTAAACTCCATCTGCCATTCATCGGCCCACTGGCCCAATTTATCAAGATCCCGTTGCAATCCTAGATAACCTTCTTCACTGTCCACAATGCCACCAATCTTGGTGTCATCTGCAAACTTACTCACCATGCCTCCTAAATTCTCATCCAAATCATTAATAAAAATAACAAATAACAGCGGACCCAGCAGCGATCCCTGAGGCACACCGCTGGACACGCATCCAGTTTGAAAAACAACCCTCTACAACCACCCTCTGTCTTAGGAGGAGTGTTTGCTAGTGCTGTTGGGGAGGGTTTAAACTAAAGTGGCAGGGGGTTGGGAACCTGAACAGGGAGAGAGAGGAAAGCGTAACAGGAAGTGACAGAAGGTATGCAGTAATAGGTAAAGTGTTAAAAAAGGAAAAAGCAGGAACTAAGCGTCACAAAACAGATTTGAAAGTTCTTTATCTGAATGCACGTAGCATTCGTAATAAAATGGACGAGTTAACGGCACAAATAACTACGTATGGGTATGATCTTGTGGCCATTACAGAAACATGGCTGCAGGGTGACAACGACTGGGAATTAAATATGCCAGGGTATTTAACAATCAGGAAGGACAGGCAGGAAGGAAGAGGAGGTGGGGTGGCTATGTTAATAAAGGAAGGAATCACTGTAATACAGAGAAATGATATTGGGACAAAGCATCAAGATAATGAAACAGTTTGGGTGGAGATAAGGAATAATAAGGGAAAAAAAACATTAGTGGGCGTAGTATATAGGCCTCCTAATAGTTGCAACTCTGCTGGAAGAAGTATTAATCAGGAGATAGTCGGGGCATGTAATAAGGGAACAGCCATAATTATGGGGGATTTTAATTATCATATTAACTGGACAAATCAAATTGGGCAGAGCAGCCTTGAGGACGAGTTCATTGAGTGCATCAGGGATGGATTTCTTGAGCAGTATGTAACTGATCCTACAAGGGGGCAGGCAACCTTGGACCTGGTCCTGTGTAATGAGTCAGGATTAATTAATAATGTCCTAGTTAAGGATCCCCTTGGAACGAGCGACCACAACATGGTTGAATTCCATATCCAATTAGAGGGTGAGAAGGTTGATTCTCAAACAAGCGTACTGAGCTTGAATAAAGGAGACTATGATGGTATGAGAGCGGAATTGATTAAAGTGGACTGGGAAAATAGATTAAAGGGTAAGACGGTACATGAGCAGTGGTGTTCATTTAGGGAGTTATTTTACAACTTTCAAAATAAATATATTCCACTGAGGAAAAAAGGGTGTAAAAGAAATGACAGCCATCCGTGGCTAAGTAAAGAAATCAAGGATAGTATCCGACTAAAAACAAGTACATATAAGGTAGCAAAACTTAGTGGGAGGATAGAAGATTGGGAATTCTTCAAAAGACAGCAAAAAGTAACTAAAGGATTGATTAAGAAAGGGAAGTTAGATTATGAAAAGAAATTAGCAAAAAATATAAAAACAGATAGCAAGAGTTTCTATAGTTATATAAAAAGAAAAAGGGTGGCTAAGGCAAACATAGGTCCCTTAGAGGATGAGACCGGGAAATTAATGGTGGGAAACATGGAGATGGCAAAAATGCTGAACAAATATTTTGTTTCAGTCTTTACAGTAGAGGACACTAAGAATATCCCAACACTGGACAAACAGGGGACTCTCGGGGGGGAGGAGCTAAATACGATTAAAATCACTCAGGAGATGGTACTCAGTAAAATAATGGGACTCAAGGCGGATAAATCCCCTGGACCTGATGGCTTCCATCCTAGGGTCTTGAGGGAAGTGGCAGTAGGGATTGTGGATGCTTTGGTGATAGTTTTCCAAAATTCCCTGGACTCAGGAGAGGTCCCGGCAGATTGGAAAACTGCTAATGTAACACCGTTATTTAAAAAGGGTAGTAGGCAGAAGGCTGGAAATTATAGGCCAGTTAGCTTAACATCTGTGGTGGGTAAAATTTTGGAGTCTATTATTAAGGAGACAGTAACGGAACATTTAGATAAGCATAATTTAATAGGACAAAGTCAGCATGACTTTATGAAGGGGAAGTCATGTCTGACAAATTTGCTTGAGTTCTTTGAGGATATAACGTACAGGGTGGATAAAGGGGAACCAGTGGACGTAGTGTATTTAGACTTCCAGAAGGCATTCGACAAGGTGCCACATAAAAGATTATTACTTAAGATAAAAAATCACGGGATTGGGGGTAATATTCTGGCATGGGTGGAGGATTGGTTATCGAACAGGAAGCAGAGAGTTGGTTCATTTTCGGACTGGCAACCAGTAACCAGTGGTGTTCCACAGGGGTCGGTGCTGGGTCCCCAACTCTTTACAATCTATATTAACGATTTGGAGGAGGGGACCGAGTGCAACATATCAAAATTTGCAGATGATACAAAGATGGGAGGGAAAGTAGAGAGTGAGGAGGACATAAAAAACCTGCAAGGGGATATAGACAGGCTGGGTGAGTGGGCGGAGATTTGGCAGATGCAATATAATATTGGAAAATGTGAGGTTATGCACTTTGGCAGGAAAAATCAGAGAGCAAGTTATTTTCTTAATGGCGAGAGACTGGAAAGTACTGCAGTACAAAGGGATCTGGGGGTCCTAGTGCAAGAAAATCAAAAAGTTGGTATGCAGGTGCAGCAGGTGATCAAGAAAGCCAACGGAATGTTGGCTTTTATTGCTAGGGGGATAGAATATAAAAACAAGGAGGTATTGCTGCAGTTATATAAGGTATTGGTGAGACCGCACCTGGAATACTGCATACAGTTTTGGTCTCCATACTTAAGAAAAGACATACTTGCTCTCGAGGCAGTACAAAGAAGGTTCACTCGGTTAATCCCGGGGATGAGGGGGCGGACATATGAGGAGAGGTTGAGTAGATTGGGACTCTACTCATTGGAGTTCAGAAGAATGAGAGGCGATCTTATTGAAACATATAAGATTGTGAAGGGTCTTGATCGGGTGGATGCAGTAAGGATGTTCCCAAAGATGGGTGAAACTAGAACTAGGGGGCATAATCTTAGAATAAGGGGCTGCTCTTTCAAAACTGAGATGAGGAGAAACTTCTTCACTCAGAGGGTGGTAGGTCTGTGGAATTTGCTGCCCCAGGAAGCTGTGGAAGCTACATCATTAGATAAATTTAAAACAGAAATAGACAGTTTCCTAGAAGTAAAGGGAATTAGGGGTTATGGGGAGCGGGCAGGAAATTGGACATGAAGCTGAGTTCGGATCGGTCAATGCCCTGTGGGTGGCGGAGAGGGCCCAGGGGCTATGTGGCCGGGTCCTGCTCCGACTTCTTGTGTTCTTTAGATTTGTGGTTGGGATCAGATCAGCCATGATCTTATTGAATGGCGGAGCAGGCTCGAGGGGCCGATTGGCCTACTCCTGCTCCAATTTCTTATGTTCTTATGTTCTTATGTTCTTATGTCTTCTGTCGTCAAGCCAATTTTGTATCCAATTGGCTACCTCACCTTGGATCCCGTGAGATTTAACCTTATGTAACAACCTACCATGCGGTACCTTGTCAAAGGCTTTGCTAAAGTCCATGTAGACCACGTCCACTGCACAGCCCTCATCTATCTTCTTGGTTACCCCTTCAAAAAACTCAATCAAATTCGTGAGACATGATTTTCCTCTCACAAAACCATGCTGACTGTTCCTAATCAGTCCCTGCCTCTCCAAATGCCTGTAGATCCTGTCTCTCAGAATACCCTCTAACAACTTGCCGACTACAGATGTCAGGCTCACTGGTCTGTAGTTCCCAGGCTTTTCCCTGCCGCCCTTCTTAATCAAAGGCACAACATTTGCTACCCTCCAATCTTCAGGCACCTCACCTGCAGGGGTGGATGATTCAAATATCTATGCTAGGGGACCCGCAATTTCCTCCCTAACCTCCCATAACGTCCTGGGATACATTTCATCAGGTCCCGGAGATTTATCTACCTTGATGCGCATTAAGACTTCCAGCACCTCCCTCTCTGTAATATGTACTCTCCTCAAGACATCACTATTTATTTCCCCAAGTTCCCTAACATCCATGCCTTTCTCAACCGTAAATACCGATGTGAAATATTCATTCAGAATCTCACCCATCTCTTGTGGTTCCGCACATAGATGACCTTGTTGATCCTTAAGAGGCCCTACTCTCTCCCAAGTTACTCTTTTGCCCTTTATGTATTTGTAGAAGCTCTTTGGATTCTCCTTTGCCTTATCTGCCAAAGCAATCTCATGTCCCCTTTTTGCCCTCCTGATTTCTCTCTTAACTCGACTCCAGCAATCTCTATACTCTTCAAGGGATCCAATTGATCTCCCGAGTCATCCAAGGTTCCTTACTTCTACCAGCCTTGCCCTTCACTTTATAAGGAATGTGCTTACCCTGAACCCTGGTTAACACACTTTTGAAAGCCTCCCACTTACCAGACGTCCCTTTGCCTGCCAACAGACTCTCCCAATCAACTTCTGAAAGTTCCAGTCTAATACCATCAAAATTGGCCTTTCCCCAATTTAGAATTTTAACTTTTGGGCCAGACCTATCCTTCTCCATAGCTATCTTGAAACTAATGGAATTATGATCACTGGTCCCAAAGTGATCCCTCACTAACACTTCTGTCACCTGCCCTTCCTTATTTCCCAAGAGGAGGTCAAGTTTTGTCCCCTCTCTAGTCGGGCCATCCACATACTGAATGAGAAATTCCTCCTGAATACACTCAACAAATTTCTCTCCATCCAAGCCCGTAATGCTGTGGCTGTCCCAGTCAATGTTGGGAAAGTTAAAGTCCCCTACTATTACCACCCTATTTTTCTTGCAGCTGTCTGTAATCTCCTTACATATTTGCTCCTCAATTTCCCGTTGACTATTTGGGGGTCTGTAGTACAATCCTATCAAAGTGATCTCTCCCTTCTTATTTTTCAGTTCTACCCATATAGACTCAGTGGGCGAACCCTCGGATATATCCCCTCTCACTACTGCCGTGATGTTCTCCCTAATCAAGAACTCAACTCGCCCTCCTCTCTTACCTCCTGCTCTATCTTTCCTATAGCATCTGTACCCTGGAACATTGAGCTGCCAGTCATGCCCCTCCCTTAGCCATGTTTCAGTAATAGCTATAACATCCCAGTCCCATGTACCCATCCATGCCCTGAGTTCATCTGCCTTGCCCATCAGACTTCTTGCATTGAAATAAATGCAGTTTAATCTAGACTTCCCTTGGTCTTTGCCCTGCTTTCTCAGACCATCTGTCCGGTCATGTTCTGTACACTCTCCCTTACTGCCTTTTGTTTCTGTCACCACTTTATTTCCCACTGACCTCCTGCATCGGTTCCCATCTTATATTAGTTTAAACCCTCCCCAACAGCACTAGCAAACACTCCCCCTAGGACATTGGTTCCAGTCCTGCCCAGATGCAGACCATCCAATTTGTACTGGTCCCACCTCCCCCAGAACCGGTTCCAATGGCCCAGGAATTTGAATCCCTCCCTCTTGCACCATCTCTCAAGCCATGTATTCAGCCTAGCTATCCTGTCATTCCTACTCTGACTAGCCCGTGGCACTGGTCGCAATCCTGAGATTACTACCCTTGAGGTCCTACTCTTTAGTTTAACTCCTAACTCCCTAAATTCAGCTTGTAGGACCTCATCCTGTTTTTTACCTATATCGTTGGTGCCTATATGCACCACGACAACTGGCTGTTCACCCTCCCCCTCCAGAATGTCCTGCAGCCGCTCCAAGACATCCTCGACCCTTGCACCAGGGAGGCAACATACCATCCTGGAGTCTCGGTTGCGTCCGCAGAAACGCCTGTCTATTCCCCTTACAATCGAGTCCCCTATCACTATAGCTCTGCCACTCTTTTTCCTGCCCTCCTGTGCAGCAGAGCCAGCCACGGTGCCATGAACCTGGCCACTGCCACCTTCCCCTGGTGAGCCATCTCCCCCAACAGTATCCAAAACGGTATCCCTGTTTTGGAGGGAGATGACCGCAGGGGACCCCTGCACTGCCTTCCTACTCTTCCTCTGTCTGTTGGTCACCCATTCACTATCTCCCTCAGTAATTTTTATCTGCGGTGTGACCAACTCACTGAACGTGCTATCCACGACTTTCTCCAAAGTGAGTCCATCTGCAGCTCCAGAGCCGTCAAGCGGTCAAACAATAGCTGCAGCTGGACACACTTCCCGCAGGTGAAGGAATCAGGGATACAGGAAGGATCCCTGCATTCCCACATCCCACAAGAGGAACATGAAACGGCTTTGGGATCTCCTGCCATGACTTAACCCTTAAGTTCGCTTAACAACAACTGCAATGTCAAGAGAAAAAAAAGGAAAGAAAAACTACTTACCACTCCCTTTAAGGAGTTTACTCCTTTAAATTGTTCTTAATTTAGAGAATGTTAACTACACTAGGGATCTTGATTCACTAAAAAATAAACGCTACTTCCTATAAGACCTGCAGACCTTCCCTTTCTTTTGACTTCAGTTGCTGTGAACAAGTAGAAATACTCACCTGAACCTACTCACCAATCAGGTGCCTCCCCTGTGTCGCGTCCCGATCTGATTCCTGACGTCACTTCGAACTCCGTCGCAGCTCCGCTCGGCTCCTCTCAGCGCTCTGAAATCCCGCCTTTTATCGGACGCTCCCTCCGCTCGGCTCGGCTCCTCTCAGCGCTCTGAAATCCCGCCTTTTATCGGACGCTCCCTCCGCTCGGCTCGGCTCCTCTCAGCTGCACTCAGCGCTCTGAAATCCCGCCTTTAATCGGACGCTCCCTCCGCTGGGCTCGGCTCCTCTCAGCTGTTCTCAGCGCTCTGAAATCCCGCCTTTTATCGGACGCTCCCTCCGCTCCGCTCGGCTCCTCTCAGCTGTTCTCAGCGCTCTGAAATCCCGCCTTTAATCGGACGCTCCCTCCGCTCGGCTCGGCCCCTCTGTCTCCTCTGCTGGATCTCCGATCTGTTTTTTCAGGCCATGAAACATTCAGTGTGAACTCCTATCGAAATATTCAGGCCATGAAACATTCAGTGTAAATTCCATATCTGCATATTCAGAGCATGAAACATTCAGTATAAACTCCTTATCCTGATATTCAGACCATGAAACTTTCAGTGCAAACTCCTATCGATATATTCAGACCATGAAACATTCAGTCTAAATTCCTTATCCTGATATTCAGACCATGAAACTTTCAGTGCAAACTCCTATCGAGATATTCAGACCATGAAACATTCAGTCTAAACTCCTTATCTCAATATTTAGACCATGAAACATTCAGTGCAAACTCCTATCGGTATATTCAGACCATGAAACATTCAGTCGATACTCCGATCGATATATTCAGACCATGAAACATTCAGTGTTAACTCATCTCGATATATTCAGACCATGAAACATTCAGTGTAAACTCCTATCGATATACTCAGACCATGAAACATTCAGTCTAAACTAAAATCTGTATATTCAGACCATGAAACATTCAGTGTAAACTCCAATCGATATATTCAGACCATGAAACATTCAGTGTAAATTCCATATCTGCATATTCAGAGCATGAAACATTCAGTATAAACTCCTTATCCTGATATTCAGACCATGAAACTTTCAGTGCAAACTCCTATCGATATATTCAGACCATGAAACATTCAGTCTAAATTCCTTATCCTGATATTCAGACCATGAAACTTTCAGTGCAAACTCCTATCGAGATATTCAGACCATGAAACATTCAGTCTAAACTCCTTATCTCAATATTTAGACCATGAAACATTCAGTGCAAACTCCTATCGGTATATTCAGACCATGAAACATTCAGTCGATACTCCGATCGATATATTCAGACCATGAAACATTCAGTGTTAACTCATCTCGATATATTCAGACCATGAAACATTCAGTGTAAACTCCTATCGATATACTCAGACCATGAAACATTCAGTCCAAACTAAAATCTGGATATTCAGACCATGAAACATTCAGTGTAAACTCCTATCTGTATATTCAGACCATGAAACATTCAGTGTAAACTCCAATCGATATATTCAGACCATGAAACATTCAGTGCAAACTCCTATCTGTATATTCAGACCATGAAACATTCAGTGTAAACTCCAATCGATATATTCAGACCATGAAACATTCAGTCCAAACTCCGATCGATATATTCAGACCATGAAATATTCAGTGTAAACTAAAATCTGGATATTCACACCATGAAACATTCAGTGTAAACTCCTATCTGTATATTCAGACCATGAAACATTCAGTGCAAACTCCGATCGATATATTCAGACCATGAAACATTCAGTGCAAACTCCTATCTGTATATTCAGACCATGAAACATTCAGTGCAAACTCCAATCGATATATTCAGACCATGAAACATTCAGTCTAAACTCCGATCGATATATTCAGACCATGAAATATTCAGTGTAAACTAAAATCTGGATATTCAGACCATGAAACATTCAGTGTAAACTCCTATCTGCATATGCAGTCCATGAAACATTCAGTGCAAACTCCGATCGATATATTCAGACTATAAGACATTCAATGTAAACAAATATCGATATATTCAGACTGTGAAACATTCAGAATAAACTCATTATCTAAACAATCAGACCATGAAATATTCAGTGTGAACTCCTATCGATATATTCAGACCATGAAACATTCAGTGCAAATCCTTATCTGCATATTCAGTCCATGAAACATTCAGTGTAAACTCCTATCTTTATATTCAGACCATGAAACATTCAGTGTAAACTCCAATCGATATATTCAGACTGTGAAACATTCAGTAAAACTCCTTATCTCAATATTCAGACCATGAAATATTCAGTGTAAACTCCTATCGATATATTCAGACCATGAAACATTCAGTGTAAATCCTTATCTGCATATTCAGTCCACGAAACATTCAGTGTTAACTCCGATCTGTATATTCAGACCATGAAACATTGAGTGTAAACTTCTATCAATGTATTCAGACCATGAAACATTCAGTGTAAACTCCAATCTGTATATTCGGACCATGAAACATTCAGTCCAAACTCCTTTCGATACATTCAGACTATGAAACATTCACTGTGAACTCCAATCTGGATATTCAGACCATGAAACATTAAGTGTAAACTCCTATCGATATATTCAGATTATTAAACATTCAGTGTTTCCAATCTGGATATTCAGACCATGAAACATTAAGTGTAAACTCCCATCGATATATTCAGACCATGAAACATTCAGTCTAAACTCCGATCGATATATTCAGACCATGAAATATTCAGTGTAAACTAAAATCTGGATATTCAGACCATGAAACATTCAGTGTAAACTCCAATCGATATATTCAGACCATGAAACATTCAGTGCAAACTCCTTATCTGCATATTCAGTCCATGAAACATTCAGTGCAAACTCCAATCGATATATTCAGACCATGAAACATTCAGTGCAAACTCCAATCTGGATATTCAGACCATGAAACATTCAGTGTGAACTCCTTGTCTGCATATTCAGACCATGAAACATTCAGTATAAATTCCTATCGATATATTCAGACCATGAAACATTCAGTGTAAACTCCTATCGATATTTTGGGACCATGAAACATTCAGTGTAAACTCCGATCTGTATATTCAGACCATGAAACTTTCAGTAGAAACTCCAATCGATATATTCAGACCATGAAACATTCAGTGTAAACTCCTATCTATATATTCAGACCATGAAACATTCAGTGTAAACTCCTATCGATATATTCGGACCATGAAACATTCAGTGAAAACAACGATCGATACATTCAGATTATTAAACATTCAGTGTAAACTCCGATCTGTAAATTCAGACCGTGAAACATTCAGTGTAAACTACTTATCAATATATTCAGACCACGAAACATTCAGTGTAAACTCCTATCTGTATATTCAGACCATGAAACATTGGGTGTAAACTTCTATCAATATATTCAGACCATGAAACATTCAGTGTAAACTCCAATCTGTATATTCGGACCATGGAACATTCAGTCCAAACTCCTTTCGATATATTCAGACCATGAAACATTCACTGTGAACTCCAATCTGGATATTCAGATCATGAAACATTAAGTGTAAACTCCTATCGAAATATTCAGATTATTAAACATTCAGTGTTTCCAATCTGGATATTCAGACCATGAAACATTATGTGTAAACTCCCATCGATATATTCAGAACATGAAACATTCAGTCTAAACTCCGATCGATATATTCAGACCATGAAATATTCAGTGTAAACTCCGATCTGTATATTCAAACCATGGAACATTCAGTGTAAACTCCTTATCTGCATATTCAGTCCATGAAACATTCAGTGCAAACTCCTATCGATATATTCAGACCATGAAACATTCAGTGTAAACTCCAATCGATATATTCAGACCATGAAACATTCAGTGCAAACTCCTTATCTGCATATTCAGTCCATGAAATATTCAGTGTAAACTCCTATCTGTATATTCAGACCATGGAACATTCAGTGTAAACTCCTTATCTGCATATTCAGTCCATGAAACATTCAGTGCAAACTCCTATCGATATATTCAGACCATGAAACATACAGTGTAAACTCCGATCGATATATTCAGACTATAAGACATTCAATGTAATCTCCTATCGATATATTCAGACTGTGAAACATTCAGAATAAACTCATTATCTAAATAATCAGACCATGAAATATTCAGTGTGAACTCCTATCGATATATTCAGACCATGAAACATTCAGTGTAAACTCCTATCGATATATTCAGACTGTGAAACATTCAGTAAAACTCCTTATCTCAATATTCAGACCATGATATATTCAGTGTAAACTCCTATCGATATATTCAGACCATGAAACATTCAGTGCAAACTCCGATCGATATATTCAGATTATTAAACAATCAGTGTAAACTCCGATCTGTAAATTCGGACCATGAAATTTTCAGTAGAAACTCCAATCGATATATTCAGACCATGAAACATTCAGTGTAAACTCCTATCGATATATTCAGACCATGAAACATTGAGTGCAAACACCGATCGATATATTCAGATTATTAAACATTCAGTGTAAACTCCGATCTGTAAATTCAGACCGTGAAACATTCAGTGTAAACTCCTTATCAATATATTCAGACCACGAAACATTCAGTGTAAACTCCGATCTGTATGTTCAGACCATGAAACATTGAGTGTAAACTTCTATCAATATATTCAGACCATGAAACATTCAGTGTAAACTCCAATCTGTATATTCGGACCATGAAACATTCAGTGTAAACTGCGATCGATATATTCAGACCATGAAACATTCAGTCGAAACTCCATCTCGAAATATTCAGACCATGAAACATTCAGTGTGAACTCCTATCGATATATTCCGAACATGAAACATTCAGAATAAAATCCTATCGATTTTTAGGACCATGAAACATTCAGTGTAAACTCCTATCTATATATTCAGACCATGAAACCTTCAGTATAAACTCCTTATCAAAAAATTCAGACCATGAAACATTCAGTGTACACGCCTTATCGACATGTTCAGACCATGAAACATTCAGTCTAAACTCTGATCCATATCTTCAGACCATGAAACATTCAGTGTAAACTCCTATCGATATCTTCAGACCATGAAACATTCAGGATAAAATCCTTATCAAAATATTCACATCATCAAACATTCAGTGCAAACTCCGATCTGTATATTCAGGTCATGAAACATTCAATGTAAACTCCTATCTATATATTCAGACCATGAAACTTTCAGTATAAACTCCTATCGATATATTCAGACCAAGAAACATTCAGTGTGAACTCCGATCTATATATTCAGACCATGAAACATTCAGTGTAAACTCCGATCGATATATTCATACCATGAAAACTTCAGTGGAAACTTCTATCGATATATTCAGACCATGAAACATTCAGTTGAAAATTCTATCGATATATTCAGACAATAAAACCTTCAGTGCAAAGTCCGATCGATATTTTCAGACCATGAAACTTTCAGTGTAAACTCCTGTCGATATAATCGGACCATGAAAACTTCAGTATAAACTCCTATCGATATATTCAGGCCATGAAACATTCAGTGTAAACTCCTATCGATATATTCAGACCAGGAAACATTCAGTGTAAACTCCTATCGATATATTCAGACCATGAAACATACAGTTGAAAATTCTATCGATATATTCAGACAATGAAACCTTCAGTGCAAAGTCCTATCGATATTTTCAGACCATGAAACATTCAGTGTAAACTCCTGTCGATATAATCGGACCATGAAAACTTCAGTGTAAACTCCTATCGATATATTCAGACCATGAAACATTCAGTGTAAACTCCTATCGATATATTCAGACCATGAAACATTCAGTGCAAACTCCTGATATAAATATTCAGACCATGAAACCTTCAGTATAAACTCCTTATCAAAAAATTCAGACCATGAAACGTTCAGTGTCAACGCCTTATCGACATGTTCAGACCATGAAACATTCAGTCCAAACTCTGAACCATATCTTCAGACCATGAAACATTCAGTGCAAACTCCTATCGATGTACTCAGACCATGAAACCTTCAGTGGAAACTCCTATCGATATGTTCAGACGATGAAACATTCAGTGTAAACTCCATATCTGTATTTTCAGATCATGAAACCTTCAGTGTGCACTCCGCTCTGTATATTCAGATCATGAAACATTCAGTCTCAACTCCGATCTCGATTTTGAGATCATGAAACATTCAGTGTAAACTCCTTATCAATATATTCAGACCATGAAACATGCAGTATGAACTCCTTATCTAAATATTCAGACCATGAAACATTCAGTATAAACTCCTTATCTGTATATTCAGACCATGAAACATTCAGTGTAAACTCCAATCGATATATTCAAAGCATGAAACATTCAGTCGAAACTCCTTTTCTAAATATTCAGACCATGAAACATTCAGTGTAAACTCCTTATCGATATATTCAGACGATGAAACATTCAGTGTGCACTCCTCTCTATATATTCAGACCATGAAACAGTCAGTAGAAACTCCGATCTATATATTCAGATCATCAAACATTCAATGTAAACTTGTTATCTGCACATTCAGACCATGAAACATTCAGTGTAAACTACTTATCTATACTTTCAGACCATGAAACATTCAGTGTAAACTCTTATCTGTATATTCAGACCATGAAACATTCAGTGCAAACTCCTATCGATATATTCAGACTATGAAACATTCAGTGTAAACTCCTTTCTCGAAATTCAGACCATGAAACAATAAGAGTCAACTCCTATCTGTAAATTCAGACCATGAAACGATCAGAGTAAACACCTATCTGTTTCTTCAGACCATGAAACATTCAGTGTAAACTCCAATCTATATATTCAGACTGTGAAACATTCAGTGCAAACTCCTGATATAAATATTCAGACCATGAAACATTCAGTGCAAACTCCTATCGATGTACTCAGACCATGAAACATTCAGTGTGAACTCCATATCTGCATATTCAGATCATGAAACATTCAGTGTAATCTCCAATCAATATTTTCAGAGCAAGAAACAATCAGTGTGAACTCCTCTCTTTTTGTTCCGATCATGAAACATTCAGTCGACACTCCAATCGAAAAATTCAGACTATGAAACATTCAGTGCAATCTCATTATCTGTATATTCAGACCATGAAACATTCAGTATTAACTCCGATCTATGTATTCTGACCATGAAACATTCAGTGTCAACTCCTATCGATAATTCAGACCATGAAACATGCAGTATAAACTCCTAATCTAAATATTCAGACCATGAAATATTCAGAAGAACTCGGATCGATATATTCAGATCATTAAACATTCAGTGTAAACTCCTATCGATATATTCAGACCATGAAACATTCAGTGTAAACTCGAATCGATACATTCAGACCATGAAACATTCAGCGTAAACTCCTGATCTAAATATTCAGACCATGAAACATTCAGTGTATACTCCTATCGATATATTCAGACCATGAAACCTTCAGTGTAAACTCTAATCAACATATTTAGACCATGAAAGTTTCAGTGCAAACTCCTGATCGATATATTCAGACCATGAAACATTCAGTGTAAACTCCGATCGATGCACTCAGACCATGAAACCTTCAGTGTAAACCCCTATCGAGAAATTCAGTTCATGAAACATTCAGTGCAAACTCCCATCGATCTTTTCAGACCATGACACATTCAGTGCAAACCCCTATCTCCATATTCAGACCATGAAACATTCAGTGTGAACTCGAATCGATACATTCAGTCCATGAAACCTTCAGTGCAAACTCCTATCTGTGTGTTCAGACCATGAAACCTTCAGTGCAAACTCCTATCTGTGTGTTCAGACCATGAAAACTTCAGTGTAAACTCCAATAGATACATTCAAACCATGAAACCTTCAGAGTAAACTCCTATCGATATATTCAGACCATGAAACATTCAATGTAAACTCCTATCGATATATTCAGAATATTAAACATTCAGTCGATACTCCTTATCTAAATATTCAGACCATGAAACATTCAGTGTAAACTCCGATCGATATATTCAGACCATGAAACATTCAGTGTAAACTCCGAATCTATATATTCAGACCATGACACATACAGTGTAACCTCCGATCGAAATATTCAGACCAAGAAATATTCAGTGTAAACTCCTATCGATATATTCAGACCATGAAACATTCAGTGTCAACCCCAATTTGGATATTCAGACCGTCAAACGTTCAGTGTAAATTCCAATCTCCATATTCAGACCATGAAACATTCAGTGTGAACTCCTTATCAAAATATTCAGACCATGAAACATTCAGTGTAAACTCCTATCGAAATATTCAGACCATTAAACATTCAGTGTAAACTCCTATCGATATATTGAGACCATTAAACATTCAGTGTAAACTCCCATCAATATCTTCAGACGATGAAACATTTCGTGTTGACGCCGATCGATATATTCAGACCATGAAAAATTCAGTGTAAACTCCTTTCGATATATTCAGACCATTAAACATTCAGTGTAAACTCCTTATCTACATATTCAGACCATGAAACATTCAGTGTAAACTCCGATCTGTATATTCAGGCCATCAAACATTCAGTGTAAACTCCGAACGATATACTCAGACCATGAAACAATCACTGCAAACTCCTCATCTAAATATTCAGACCATGAAACATTCAGTGTAAATTCCCATCTATATATTCAGACCATGAAACATTCAGTGTAAACTCCGATCTATATATTCAGAGCATGAAATATTGAGTATAAACTCCAATCGATATATTCAGACGATGAAACATTCAGTGTAAACTCCTATCGATATATTCAGACCATGAAACATTCAGTGTAAACTCCTATCGATATATTCAGACCATGAAACATTCAGTGTAAACTCCTTATCGATATATTCAGACGATGAAACATTCAGTGTGCACTCCTCTCTATATATTAAGACCATGAAACAGTCAGTAGAAACTCCGATCTATATATTCAGATCATCAAACATTCAATGTAAACTTGTTATCTGCACATTCAGACCATGAAACATTCAGTGTAAACTACTTATCTATACTTTCAGACCATGAAACATTCAGTGTAAACTCTTATCTATATATTCAGACCATGAAACATTCAGTGCAAACTCCTATCGATATATTCAGACTATGAAACATTCAGCGTAAACTCCTTTCTCGAAATTCAGACCATGAAACAATAAGAGTCAACTCCTATCTGTAAATTCAGACCATGAAACGATCAGAGTAAACACCTATCTGTTTCTTCAGACCATGAAACATTCAGTGTAAACTCCAATCTATATATTCAGACTGTGAAACATTCAGTGCAAACTCCTGATATAAATATTCAGACCATGAAACATTCAGTGCAAACTCCTATCGATGTACTCAGACCATGAAACCTTCTGTGTGAACTCCTATCGATAAACTCAGACCATGAAACATTCAGTGTGAACTCCATATCTGCATATTCAGATCATGAAACATTCAGTGTAATCTCCAATCAATATTTTCAGAGCAAGAAACAATCAGTGTGAACTCCTCTCTTTTTGTTCAGATCATGAAACATTCAGTCGACACTCCAATCGAAAAATTCAGACTATGAAACATTCAGTGCAATCTCATTATCTGTATATTCAGACCATGAAACATTCAGTATGAACTCCGATCTATGTATTCTGACCATGAAACATTCAGTGTCAACTCCTATCGATAATTCAGACCATGAAACATGCAGTATAAACTCCTAATCTAAATATTCAGACCATGAAATATTCAGAAGAACTCGGATCGATATATTCAGATCATTAAACATTCAGTGTAAACTCCTATCGATATATTCAGACCATGAAACATTCAGTGTAAACTCGAATCGATACATTCAGACCATGAAACATTCAGCGTAAACTCCTGATCTAAATATTCAGACCATGAAACATTCAGTGTATACTCCTATCGATATATTCAGACCATGAAACCTTCAGTGTAAACTCTAATCAACATATTTAGACCATGAAAGTTTCAGTGCAAACTCCTGATCGATATATTCAGACCATGAAACATTCAGTGTAAACTCCGATCGATGCACTCAGACCATGAAACCTTCAGTGTAAACCCCTATCGAGAAATTCAGTTCATGAAACATTCAGTGCAAACTCCCATCGATCTTTTCAGACCATGACACATTCAGTGCAAACCCCTATCTCCATATTCAGACCATGAAACATTCAGTGTGAACTCGAATCGATACATTCAGTCCATGAAACCTTCAGTGCAAACTCCTATCTGTGTGTTCAGACCATGAAACCTTCAGTGCAAACTCCTATCTGTGTGTTCAGACCATGAAAACTTCAGTGTAAACTCCAATAGATACATTCAAACCATGAAACCTTCAGAGTAAACTCCTATCGATATATTCAGACCATGAAACATTCAATGTAAACTCCTATCGATATATTCAGAATATTAAACATTCAGTCGATACTCCTTATCTAAATATTCAGACCATGAAACATTCAGTGTAAACTCCGATCGATATATTCAGACCATGAAACATTCAGTGTAAACTCCGAATCTATATATTCAGACCATGACACATACAGTGTAACCTCCGATCGAAATATTCAGACCAAGAAATATTCAGTGTAAACTCCTATCGATATATTCAGACCATGAAACATTCAGTGTCAACCCCAATTTGGATATTCAGACCGTCAAACGTTCAGTGTAAATTCCAATCTCCATATTCAGACCATGAAACATTCAGTGTGAACTCCTTATCAAAATATTCAGACCATGAAACATTCAGTGTAAACTCCTATCGAAATATTCAGACCATTAAACATTCAGTGTAAACTCCTATCGATATATTGAGACCATTAAACATTCAGTGTAAACTCCCATCAATATCTTCAGACGATGAAACATTTCGTGTTGACGCCGATCGATATATTCAGACCATGAAAAATTCAGTGTAAACTCCTTTCGATATATTCAGACCATTAAACATTCAGTGTAAACTCCTTATCTACATATTCAGACCATGAAACATTCAGTGTAAACTCCGATCTGTATATTCAGGCCATCAAACATTCAGTGTAAACTCCGAACGATATACTCAGACCATGAAACAATCACTGCAAACTCCTCATCTAAATATTCAGACCATGAAACATTCAGTGTAAATTCCCATCTATATATTCAGACCATGAAACATTCAGTGTAAACTCCGATCTATATATTCAGAGCATGAAATATTGAGTATAAACTCCAATCGATATATTCAGACGATGAAACATTCAGTGTAAACTCCTATCGATATATTCAGACCATGAAACATTCAGTGTAAACTCCTATCGATATATTCAGACCATGAAACATTCAGTGTAAACTCCTTATCGATATATTCAGACGATGAAACATTCAGTGTGCACTCCTCTCTATATATTAAGACCATGAAACAGTCAGTAGAAACTCCGATCTATATATTCAGATCATCAAACATTCAATGTAAACTTGTTATCTGCACATTCAGACCATGAAACATTCAGTGTAAACTACTTATCTATACTTTCAGACCATGAAACATTCAGTGTAAACTCTTATCTATATATTCAGACCATGAAACATTCAGTGCAAACTCCTATCGATATATTCAGACTATGAAACATTCAGCGTAAACTCCTTTCTCGAAATTCAGACCATGAAACAATAAGAGTCAACTCCTATCTGTAAATTCAGACCATGAAACGATCAGAGTAAACACCTATCTGTTTCTTCAGACCATGAAACATTCAGTGTAAACTCCAATCTATATATTCAGACTGTGAAACATTCAGTGCAAACTCCTGATATAAATATTCAGACCATGAAACATTCAGTGCAAACTCCTATCGATGTACTCAGACCATGAAACCTTCTGTGTGAACTCCTATCGATAAACTCAGACCATGAAACATTCAGTGTGAACTCCATATCTGCATATTCAGATCATGAAACATTCAGTGTAATCTCCAATCAATATTTTCAGAGCAAGAAACAATCAGTGTGAACTCCTCTCTTTTTGTTCAGATCATGAAACATTCAGTCGACACTCCAATCGAAAAATTCAGACTATGAAACATTCAGTGCAATCTCATTATCTGTATATTCAGACCATGAAACATTCAGTATGAACTCCGATCTATGTATTCTGACCATGAAACATTCAGTGTCAACTCCTATCGATAATTCAGACCATGAAACATGCAGTATAAACTCCTAATCTAAATATTCAGACCATGAAATATTCAGAAGAACTCGGATCGATATATTCAGATCATTAAACATTCAGTGTAAACTCCTATCGATATATTCAGACCATGAAACATTCAGTGTAAACTCGAATCGATACATTCAGACCATGAAACATTCAGCGTAAACTCCTGATCTAAATATTCAGACCATGAAACATTCAGTGTATACTCCTATCGATATATTCAGACCATGAAACCTTCAGTGTAAACTCTAATCAACATATTTAGACCATGAAAGTTTCAGTGCAAACTCCTGATCTATATATTCAGACCATGAAACATTCAGTGTAAACTCCGATCGATGCACTCAGACCATGAAACCTTCAGTGTAAACCCCTATCGAGAAATTCAGTTCATGAAACATTCAGTGCAAACTCCCATCGATCTTTTCAGACCATGACACATTCAGTGCAAACCCCTATCTCCATATTCAGACCATGAAACATTCAGTGTGAACTCGAATCGATACATTCAGTCCATGAAACATTCAGTGCAAACTCCTATCTGTGTGTTCAGACCATGAAACCTTCAGTGCAATCTCCTATCTGTGTGTTCAGACCATGAAAACTTCAGTGTAAACTCCAATAGATACATTCAGACCATGAAACCTTCAGAGTAAACTCCTATCGATATATTCAGACCATGAAACATTCAATGTAAACTCCTATCGATATATTCAGAATATTAAACATTCAGTCGATACTCCTTATCTAAATATTCAGACCATGAAACATTCAGTGTAAACTCCGATCGATATATTCAGACCATGAAACATTCAGTGTAAACTCCGAATCTATATATTCAGACCATGACACATACAGTGTAACCTCCGATCGAAATATTCAGACCAAGAAATATTCAGTGTAAACTCCTATCGTTATATTCAGACCATGAAACATTCAGTGTCAACCCCAATTTGGATATTCAGACCGTCAAACGTTCAGTGCAAATTCCAATCTCTATATTCAGACCATGAAACATTCAGTGTGAACTCCTTATCAAAATATTCAGACCATGAAACATTCAGTGTAAACTCCTATCGAAATATTCAGACCATTAAACATTCAGTGTAAACTCCTATCGATATATTGAGACCATTAAACATTCAGTGTAAACTCCCATCAATATCTTCAGACGATGAAACATTTCGTGTTGACGCCGATCGATATATTCAGACCATGAAAAATTCAGTGTAAACTCCTTTCGATATATTCAGACCATTAAACATTCAGTGTAAACTCCTTATCTACATATTCAGACCATGAAACATTCAGTGTAAACTCCGATCTGTATATTCAGGCCATCAAACATTCAGTGTAAACTCCGAACGATATACTCAGACCATGAAACAATCACTGCAAACTCCTAATCTAAATATTCAGACCATGAAACATTCAGTGTAAATTCCCATCTATATATTCAGACCATGAAACATTCAGTGTAAACTCCGATCGATATATTCAGAGCATGAAATATTGAGTATAAACTCCAATCGATATATTCAGACCATGAAACATTCAGTGTAAACTCCTATCGATATATTCAGACCATGAAACATTCAGTGTAATCTCCTTATCGATATATTCAGACGATGAAACATTCAGTGTGCACTCCTCTCGAAATATTCAGACCATGAAACAGTCAGTAGAAACTCCGATCTATATATTCAGATCATCAAACATTCAATGTAAACTTGTTATCTGCACATTCAGACCATGAAACATTCAGTGTAAACTACTTATCTATACTTTCAGACCATGAAACATTCAGTGTAAACTACTTATCTATACTTTCAGACCATGAAACATTCAGTGTAAACTCTTATCTATATATTCAGACCATGAAACATTCAGTGCAAACTCCTATCGATATATTCAGACTATGAAACATTCAGTGTAAACTCCTTTCTCGAAATTCAGACCATGAAACAATCAGAGTCAACTCCTATATGTAAATTCAGACCATGAAACGATCAGAGTAAACACCTATCTGTTTCTTCAGACCATGAAACATTCAGTGTAAACTCCAATCTATATATTCAAACTGTGAAACATTCAGTGCAAACTCCTGATATAAATATTCAGACCATGAAACATTCAGTGCAAACTCCTATCGATGTACTCAGACCATGAAACCTTCTGTGTGAACTCCTATCGATATACTCAGACCATGAAACATTCAGTGTGAACTCCATATCTGCATATTCAGATCATGAAACATTCAGTGTAATCTCCAATCAATATTTTCAGAGCAAGAAACAATCAGTGTGAACTCCTCTCTTTTTGTTCAGATCATGAAACATTCAGTCGACACTCCAATCGAAAAATTCAGACTATGAAACATTCAGTGCAATCTCATTATCTGTATATTCAGACCATGAAACATTCAGTATTAACTCCGATCTATGTATTCTGACCATGAAACATTCAGTGTCAACTCCTATCGATTATTCAGACCATGAAACATGCAGTATAAACTCCTAATCTAAATATTCAGACCATGAAATATTCAGAAGAACTCGGATCGATATATTCAGATCATTAAACATTCAGTGTAAACTCCTATCGATATATTCAGACCATGAAACATTCAGTGTAAACTCGAATCGATACATTCAGACCATGAAACATTCAGTGCAAACTCCTATCTTGTATTCAGACCATGAAACATTCAGCGTAAACTCCTGATCTAAATATTCAGACCATGAAACATTCAGTGTAAACTCTAATCAACATATTTAGACCATGAAAGTTTCAGTGCAAACTCCTGATCTATATATTCAGACCATGAAACATTCAGTGTAAACTCCGATCGATGCACTCAGACCATGAAACCTTCAGTGCAAACCACTATCGAGAAATTCAGTTCATGAAACATTCAGTGCAAACTCCCATCGATCTTTTCAGACCATGACACATTCAGTGCAAACCCCTATCTCCATATTCAGACCATGAAACATTCAGTGTGAACTCGAATCGATACATTCAGTCCATGAAACCTTCAGTGCAAACTCCTATCTGTGTGTTCAGACCATGAAAACTTCAGAGTAAACTCCAATAGATTCATTCAGACCATGAAACCTTCAGAGTAAACTCCTATCGATATATTCAGACCAAGAAACATTCAATGTAAACTCCTATCGATATATTCAGACTATTAAACATTCAGTCGATACTCCTTATCTAAATATTCAGACAATGAAACATTCAGTGTCAACCCCATTTTGGATATTCAGACCGTCAAACGTTCAGTGTAAGTTCCAATCTCTATATTCAGACCATGAAACATTCAGTGTAAACTCCGATCAATATATTCAGACCATGAAACATTCAGTGTAAACTCCTATCGATATATTCAGACCATGAAACATTCAGTGCAAACTCCTATCTCTATATTCAGACCATGAAACATTCAGTGTAAACTCGAATCGATACATTCAGACCATGAAACATTCAGTGCAAACTCCTATCTGCATATTCAGACCATGAAACATTCAGCGTAAACTCCTGATCTAAATATTCAGACCTTGAAACATTCAGTGTAAACTCCAATGTATATATTCAGACCATGAAACATTCAGTGTAAACTCGAATCAACATGTTTAGACCATGAAAGTTTCAGTGTAAACTCCTGATCGATATATTCAGACCATGAAACATTCAGTGTAAACTCCGATCGATTCACTCAGACCATGAAACCTTCAGTGTAAACTCCTATCGAGAAATTCAATTCATGAAACATTCAGTGTAAACTCCTATCTCTATATTCAGACCATGAAACATTCAGTGTGAACTCGAATCGATACATTCAGTCCATGAAACATTCAGTGCAAACTCCTATCTTTCTATTCAGACCATGAAACATTCAGCGCAAACTCCTGATCTAAATATTCAGACCATGAAACATTCAGTGTATACTCCTATCGATATATTCAGACCAAGAAACATTCAGTGTAAACTCCTGATCTAAATACTCAAACCATGAAATATTCAGTGTAAACTCCGATCGATGCACTCAGACCATGAAACCTTCAGTGTAAACCCCTATCGAGAAATTCAGTTCATGAAACATTCAGTGCAAACTCCCATCGATCTTTTCAGACCATGACACATTCAGTGCAAACCCCTATCTCCATCTTCAGACCATGAAACATTCAGTGTAAACTCCGATCGATATTTTCAGACCATGAAACATTCAGTGTAAACTCCGAATCGATATATTCAGACCATGAAACATATAGTGCAACCTCCGATCGAAATATTCAGACCAAGAAATATTCAGTGTGAACTCCTATCGATATATTCAGACCATGAAACATTCAGTGTAAACCCCAATTTGGATATTCAGACTGTGAAACGTTCAGTGTAAACTCCAATCTCTATATTCAGACCATGAAGCATTCAGTGTAAACTCCAATCGATACATTCAGACCAAGAAACATTCAGTGTAAACTCCGATCAATATATTCAGACCATGAAACATTCAGTATAAACTCCGATCAATATATTCAGACCATGAAACATTCAGTATAAACTCGGATCGATACATTCAGACCATGAAACATTCAGTGTAAACCCCTATCTCTCTATTCAGACCATGAAACATTCAGTGGAAACTCGAATCGATACATTCAGACCATGAAACATTCAGCGTAAACTCCGATCTTGTATTCAGACCATGAAACATTCAGCGTAAACTCCTGATCTAAATATTCAGACCATGAAACATTCAGTGTATACTCCTATCGATATATTCAGACCATGAAACATTCAGTGTAAACTCTAATCAACATATTTAGACCATGAAAGTTTCAGTGTAAACTCCTATCGAGAAATTCAGTTCATGAAACATTCAGTGTAAACCCCGATCTCTATATTCAGTCCATGAAACATTCAGTGCAAACTCCTATCTTTCTATTCAGACCATGAAACATTCAGCGCAAACTACTGATCTAAATATTCAGACCATGACACATTCATTGTAAACACCTATCGATTTTTTCAGACCATGAAACATTCAGTGTAATCTCCTTATCTGTGTTTTCAGACCATCAAACATTCAGTGCAAACTCCTCATCAAAATATTCAGACCATGAAACGTTCAGTGCAAACTCCTTATCGATATGTTCAGACCATGAAAAATTCAGTGCAACTCCGATCGATATCCTCAGACCATGAAACTTCAGTGTGAGCTCCTGTCGATATGTTCAGTCCATGAAATATTCAGTATAAACTCCTATTTATACATTCAGACCATGAAACATTCAGTATAAACTCGGATCTATATATTCAGATCATTAAACATTCAGTGTAAACTACTTTTCTATGTATTCAGACCATGAAACATTCAGTTTAAACTCCTATCTGTGTGTTCAGACCATGAAAACGTCAGTGTAAACTCCAATAGATACATTCAGACCATGAAACCTTCAGTGTAAACTCCTATCGATATATTCAGACCATGAAACATTCAGTGCAAACTCCTATCGATACATTCAGACCATGAAACATTCAGTGTAAACTCCTTATCAAAATATTCAGACCATGAAACATTCAGTGTAAACTCCTATCGAAATATTCAGACCATTAAACATTCAGTGCAAACCCCAATTTGGATATTCAGACTGTGAAACGTTCAGTGTAAACTCCAATCTCTATATTCAGACCATGAAGCATTCAGTATAAACTCGGATCGATACAGTCAGACCATGAAACATTCAGTGTAAACTCCTACCGATATATTCAGACCATAAAACATTCAGGGTAAACTCCTATCGATATATTCAGACCATGAAACATTCAGTGTAAACCCCTATCTCTATATTCAGACCATGAAACATTCAGTGTAAACTCGAATCGATACATTCAGGCCATGAAACATTCAGTGTAAACTCCTATCTTGTATTCAGACCATGAAACATTCAGTGCAAACTCCCATCGATCTTTTCAGACCATGACACATTCAGTGCAAACCCCAATTCCATATTCAGACCATGAAACATTCAGTGTGAACTCGAATCGATACATTCAGTCCATGAAACATTCAGTGCAAACTCCTATCTCTGCGTTCAGACCATGAAACCTTCAGTGCAAACTCCTATCTGTGTGTTCAGACCATGAAAACTTCAGTGTAAACTCCAATAGATACATTCAGACCATGAAACCTTCAGAGTAAACTCCTATCGATATATTCAGACCATGAAACATTCAATGTAAACTGCTATCGATATATTCAGAATATTAAACATTCAGTCGATACTCCTTATCTAAATATTCAGACCATGAAACATTCAGTGTAAACTCCGATCGATATATTCAGACCATGAAACATTCAGTGTAAACTCCGATCGATATTTTCAGACCATGAAACATTCAGTGTGAACTCCGAATCTATATATTCAGACCATGACACATACAGTGTAACCTCCGATCGAAATATTCAGACCAAGAAATATTCAGTGTAAACTCCTATCGATATATTCAGACCATGAAACATTCAGTGTCAAACCCAATTTGGATATTCAGACCGTCAAACGTTCAGTGTAAATTCCAATCTCTATATTCAGACCATGAAACATTCAGTGTAAACTCCTATCGATATATTCAGACCATGAAACATTCAGTGTAAACTCCTATCGATATATTCAGACCATGAAACATTCAGTGTAAACTCCTATCGATATATTCAGACCATGAAACATTCAGTGTAAACTCCTATCTCTATATTCAGACCATGAAACATTCAGTGTGAACTCGAATCGATACATTCAGACCATGAAACATTCAGTGCAAACTCCTATCTGTATATTCGGACCATGAAACATTCAGTGTAAACTCCTGATCAAAATATTCAGACCATGAAACATTCAGTGTAAACTCCGGTCGATTCACTCAGACCATGAAACCTTCAGTGTAAACTCCTATCGAGAAATTCAGTTCATGAAACATTCAGTGTAAACCACTATCTCTATATTCAGACCATGAAACATTCAGTGTGAACTCGAATCGATACATTCAGTCCATGAAACCTTCAGTGCAAACTCCTATCTGTGTGTTCAGACCATGAAAACTTCAGAGTAAACTCCAATAGATTCATTCAGACCATGAAACCTTCAGAGTAAACTCCTATCGATATATTCAGACCAAGAAACATTCAATGTAAACTCCTATCGATATATTCAGACTATTAAACATTCAGTCGATACTCCTTATCTAAATATTCAGACAATGAAACATTCAGTGTCAACCACATTTTGGATATTCAGACCGTCAAACGTTCAGTGTAAATTCCAATCTCTATATTCAGACCATGAAACATTCAGTGTAAACTCCGATCAATATATTCAAAACCATGAAACATTCAGTGTAAACTCCTATCGATATATTCAGACCATGAAACATTCAGTGTAAACTCCTATCTCTATATTCAGACCATGAAACATTCAGTGTAAACTCGAATCGATACATTCAGACCATGAAACATTCAGTGCAAACTCCTATCTGCATATTCAGACCATGAAACATTCAGCGTAAACTCCTGATCTAAATATTCAGACCTTGAAACATTCAGTGTAAACTCCAATGTATATATTCAGACCATGAAACATTCAGTGTAAACTCGAATCAACATATTTAGACCATGAAAGTTTCAGTGTAAACTCCTGATCTATATATTCAGACCATGAAACATTCAGTGTAAACTCCGATCGATTCACTCAGACCATGAAACCTTCAGTGTAAACTCCTATCGAGAAATTCAGTTCATGAAACATTCAGTGTAAACCCGATCTCTATATTCAGACCATGAAACATTCAGTGTGAACTCGAATCGATACATTCATTCCATGAAACATTCAGTTCAAACTCCTATCTTTCTATTCAGACCATGAAACATTCAGCGCAAACTACTGATCTAAATATTCAGACCATGACACATTCATTGTAAACAGCTATCGATTTTTTCAGACCATGAAACATTCAGTGTAATCTCCTTATCTGTGTTTTCAGACCATCAAACATTCAGTGCAAACTCCTCATCAAAATATTCAGACCATGAAACGTTCAGTGCAAACTCCTTATCGATATGTTCAGACCATGAAAAATTCAGTGCAACTCCGATCGATATCCTCAGACCATGAAACTTCAGTGTGAGCTCCTGTCGATATGTTCAGTCCATGAAATATTCAGTATAAACTCCGATTGATACATTCAGACCATGAAACATTCAGTATAAACTCGGATCTATATATTCAGATCATTAAACATTCAGTGTAAACTACTTTTCTATGTATTCAGACCATGAAACATTCAGTTTAAACTCCTATCTGTGTGTTCAGACCATGAAAACTTCAGTGTAAACTCCAATAGATACATTCAGACCATGAAACCTTCAGTGTAAACTCCTATCGATATATTCAGACCATGAAACATTCAGTGCAAACTCCTATCGATACATTCAGACCATGAAACATTCAGTGTAAACTCCTTATCAAAATATTCAGACCATGAAACATTCAGTGTAAACTCCTATCGAAATATTCAGACCATTAAACATTTAGTGTAAACCGCAATTTGGATATTCAGACTGTGAAACGTTCAGTGTAAACTCCAATCTCTATATTCAGACCATGAAGCATTCAGTGTAAACTCCAATCGATACATTCAGACCAAGAAACATTCAGTGTAAACTCCGATCAATATATTCAGACCATGAAACATTCAGTATAAACTCCGATCAATATATTCAGACCATGAAACATTCAGTATAAACTCGGATCGATACAGTCAGACCATGAAACATTCAGTGTAAACTCCTATCGATATATTCAGACCATAAAACATTCAGGGTAAACTCCTATCGATATATTCAGACCATGAAACATTCAGTGTAAACCCCTATCTCTATATTCAGACCATGAAACATTCAGTGTAAACTCGAATCGATACATTCAGGCCATGAAACATTCAGTGTAAACTCCTATCTAGTATTCATACCATGAAACATTCAGCGTAAACTCCTGATCTAAATATTCAGACCATGAAACATTCAGTGTATACTCCTATCGATATATTCAGACCAAGAAACATTCAGTGTAAACTCGAATCAACATATTTAGACCATGAAAGTTTCAGTGTAACCTCCTGATCGATATATTCAGACCATGAAACATTCAGTGTGAACTCCGATCGATTCACTCAGACCATGAAACCTTCAGTGTAAACTCCTATCGAGAAATTCAGTTCATGAAACATTCAGTGTAAACCCCGATCTCTATATTCAGACCATGAAACATTCAGTGTGAACTCGAATCGATACATTCAGTCCATGAAACATTCAGTTCAAACTCCTATCTTTCTATTCAGACCATGAAACATTCAGCGCAAACTACTGATCTAAATATTCAGACCATGACACATTCATTGTAAACACCTATCGATTTTTTCAGACCATGAAACATTCAGTGTAATCTCCTTATCTGTGTTTTCAGACCATCAAACATTCAGTGCAAACTCCTCATCAAAATATTCAGACCATGAAACGTTCAGTGCAAACTCCTTATCGATATGTTCAGACCATGAAAAATTCAGTGCAACTCCGATCGATATCCTCAGACCATGAAACTTCAGTCCATGAAATATTCAGTATGAACTCCGATTATACATTCAGACCATGAAACATTCAGTATAAACTCGGATCTATATATTCAGATCATTAAACATTCAGTGTAAACTACTTTTCTATGTATTCAGACCATGAAACATTCAGTTTAAACTCCTATCTGTGTGTTCAGACCATGAAAACTTCAGTGTAAACTCCAATAGATACATTCAGACCATGAAACCTTCAGTGTAAACTCCTATCGATATATTCAGACCATGAAACATTCAGTGCAAACTCCTATCGATACATTCAGACCATGAATCATTCAGTGTAAACTCCTTATCAAAATATTCAGACCATGAAACATTCAGTGTAAACTCCTATCGAAATATTCAGACCATTAAACATTCAGTGTAAACCCCAATTTGGATATTCAGACTGTGAAACGTTCAGTGTAAACTCCAATCTCTATATTCAGACCATGAAGCATTCAGTGTAAACTCCAATCGATACATTCAGACCAAGAAACATTCAGTGTAAACTCCGATCAATATATTCAGACCATGAAACATTCAGTATAAACTCCGATCAATATATTCAGACCATGAAACATTCAGTATAAACTCGGATCGATACAGTCAGACCATGAAACATTCAGTGTAAACTCCTATCGATATATTCAGACCATAAAACATTCAGGGTGAACTCCTATCGATATATTCAGACCATGAAACATTCAGTGTAAACCCCTATCTCTATATTCAGACCATGAAACATTCAGTGTAAACTCGAATCGATACATTCAGACCATGAAACATTCAGCGTAAACTCCTGATCTAAATATTCAGACCATGAAACATTCAGTGTATACTCCTATCGATATATTCAGACCAAGAAACATTCAGTGTAAACTCTAATCAACATATTTAGACCATGAAAGTTTCAGTGTAAACTCCTGATCTATATATTCAGACCATGAAACATTCAGTGTAAACTCCGATCGATGCACTCAGACCATGAAACCTTCTGTGTAAACCCCTATCGAGAAATTCAGTTCATGAAACATTCAGTGCAAACTCCCATCGATCTTTTCAGACCATGACACATTCAGTGCAAACCCCTATTTCCATACTCAGACCATGAAACATTCAGTGTGAACTCGAATCGATACATTCAGTGCATGAAACATTCAGTGCAAACTCCTATCTCTGTATTCAGACCATGAAACCTTCAGTGCAAACTCCTATCTGTGTGTTAAGACCATGAAAACTTCAGTGTAAACTCCAATAGATACATTCAGACCATGAAACCTTCAGAGTAAACTCCTATCGATATATTCAGACCATGAAACATTCAATGCAAACTCCTATCGATATATTCAGACCATAAAACATTCAGTCGATACTCCTTATCTAAATATTCAGACCATGAAACATTCAGTGTAAACTCCGATCGATATATTCAGACCATGAAACATTCAGTGCAAACTCGAATCGATACATTCAGACCATGAAACATTCAGTGTAAACTCCTATCTTGTATTCAGACCATGAAACATTCAGCGTAAACTCCTGATCTAAATATTCAGACCATGAAACATTCAGTGTATACTCCTATCGATATATTCAGACCATGACACTTTCAGTGTAAACTCTAATCAACATATTTAGACCATGAAAGTTTCAGTGTAAACTCCTGATCTATATATTCAGACCATGAAACATTCAGTGTAAACTCCGATCGATGCACTCAGACCATGAAACCTTCAGTGCAAACCCCTATCGAGAAATTCAGTTCATGAAACATTCAGTGCAAACTCCCATCGATCTTTTCAGACCATGACACATTCAGTGCAAACCCCGATCTCCATATTCAGACCATGAAACATTCAGTGTGAACTCGAATCGATACATTCAGTCCATGAAACATTCAGTGCAAACTCCTATCTCTGCATTCAGACCATGAAACCTTCAGTGCAAACTCCGATCTGTGTGTTCAGACCATGAAAACTTCAGTGTAAACTCCAATGGATACATTCAGACCATGAAACCTTCAGAGTAAACTCCTATCGATACATTCAGATCATGAAACATTCAATGTAAACTCCTATCGATATATTCAGAATATTAAACATTCAGTCGATACTCCTTATCTAAATATTCAGACCATGAAACATTCAGTGTAAACTCCGATCGATATATTCAGACCATGAAACATTCAGTGTAAACTCCGATCGATATTTTCAGACCATGAAACATTAAGTGTGAACTCCGAATCTATATATTCAGACCATGACACATACAGTGTAACCTCCGATCGAAATATTCAGACCAAGAAATATTCAGTGTAAACTCCTATCGATATATTCAGACCATGAAACATTCAGTGTCAACCCCAATTTGGATATTCAGACCGTCAAACGTTCAGTGTAAATTCCAATCTCTATATTCAGAACATGAAACATTCAGTGTAAACTCCTATCGATATATTCAGACCATGAAACATTCAGTGTAAACTCCTATCTCTATATTCAGACCATGAAACATTCAGTGCAAACTCCTATCTGCATATTCGGATCATGAAACATTCAGCGTAAGCTCCTGATCTAAATATTCAGACCATGAAACATTCAGTGTAAACTCCTATCGATATATTCAGACCATGAAACATTCAGTGTAAACTCCAATGTATATATTCAGACCATGAAACATTCAGTGTAAACTCGAATCAACATATTTAGGCCATGAAAGTTTCAGTGCAAACTCCTGATCTATATATTCAGACCATGAAACATTCAGTGTAAACTCCGATCGATTCACTCAGACCATGAAACCTTCAGTGTAAACTCCTATCGAGAAATTCAGTTCATGAAACATTCAGTGTAAACCCCGATCTCTATATTCAGACCATGAAACCTTCAGAGTAAACTCCTATCGATATATTCAGACCATGAAACATTCAATGTAAACTCCTATCGATATATTCAGACCATTAAACATTCAGTCGATACTCCTTATCTAAATATTCAAACCATGAAACATTCAGTGTAAACTCCGATCGATATATTCAGACCATGAAACATTCAGTGTAAACTCCGATCGATATTTTCAGACCATGAAACATTCAGTGTGAACTCCGAATCTATATATTCAGACCATGACACATACAGTGTAACCTCCGATCGAAATATTCAGACCAAGAAATATTCAGTGTGAACTCCTATCGATATATTCAGACCATGAAACATTCAGTGTCAACCCCAATTTGGATATTCAGACCGTCAAACGTTCAGTGTAAATTCCAATCTCTATATTCAGACCATGAAACATTCAGTGTAAACTCCTATCGATATATTCAGACCATGAAACATTCAGTGTAAACTCCTATCTCTATATTCAGACCATGAAACATTCAGTGCAAACTCCTATCTGCATATTCGGATCATGAAACATTCAGCGTAAGCTCCTGATCTCAATATTCAGACCATGAAACATTCAGTGTGAACTCGAATCGATATATTCAGACCATGAAACATTCAGTGTAAACTCCAATGTATATATTCAGACCATGAAACATTCAGTGTAAACTCGAATCAACATATTTATGCCATGAAAGTTTCAGTGTGAACTCCTGATCTATATATTCAGACCATGAAACATTCAGTGTAAACTCCGATCGATTCACTCAGACCATGAAACCTTCAGTGTAAACTCCTATCGAGAAATTCAGTTCATGAAACATTCAGTGTAAACCCCGACCTCTATATTCAGACCATGAAACATTCAGTGTGAACTCGAATCGATACATTCAGTCCATGAAACATTCAGTGCAAACTCCTATCTTTCTATTCAGACCATGAAACATTCAGCGCAAACTACTGATCTAAATATTCAGACCATGACATATTCATTGTAAACACCTATCGATTTTTTCAGACCATGAAACATTCAGTGTAATCTCCTTATCTGTGTTTTCAGACCATGAAACATTCAGTGTAAACTCCGATCTGCATATTCAGACCATCAAACATTCAGTGCAAACTCCTCATCAAAATATTCAGACCATGAAACGTTCAGTGCAAACTCCTTATCGATATGTTCAGAGCATGAAAAATTCAGTGCAACTCCGATCGATATCCTCAGACCATGAAACTTCAGTGTGAGCTCCTGTCGATATGTTCAGTCCATGAAACATTGAGTATAAACTCCGATTTATACATTCTGACCATGAAACATTCAGTATAAACTCGGATCTATGTATTCAGATCATTAAACATTCAGTGTAAACTACTTTTCTATGTATTCAGACCATGAAACATTCAGTTTAAACTCCTATCTGTGTGTTCAGACCATGAAAACTTCAGTGTAAACTCCAATAGATACATTCAGACCATGAAACCTTCAGTGTAAACTCCTATCGATATATTCAGACCATGAAACATTCAGTGCAAACTCCTATCGATACATTCAGACCATGAAACATTCAGTGTAAACTCCTTATCAAAATATTCAGACCATAAAAACATTCAGTGTAAACTCCTATCGAAATATTCAGACCATTAAACATTCAGTGTAAACTCCTATCGATATATTGAGACCATTAAACATTCAGTGTAAACTCCCATCAATATCTTCAGACGATGAAACATTTCGTGTTAACGACGATCGATATATTCAGACCATGAAAAATTCAGTGTAAACTCCTTTCGATATATTCAGACCATTAAACATTCAGTGTAAACTCCTTATCTACATATTCAGACCATGAAACATTCAGTGTAAACTCCGATCTGTATATTCAGGCCATCAAACATTCAGTGTAAACTCCGAACGATATACTCAGACCATGAAACAATCACTGCAAACTCCTAATCTAAATATTCAGACCATGAAACATTCAGTGTAAATTCCCATCTATATATTCAGACCATGAAACATTCAGTGTAAACTCCGATCTATATATTCAGAGCATGAAATATTGAGTATAAACTCCAATCGATATATTCAGAGCATGAAACATTCAGTCGAAACTCCTTTTCTAAATATTCAGACCATGAATCATTCAGTGTAAACTCCTATCGATATATTCAGACCATGAAACAATCACTGCAAACTCCTAATCTAAATATTCAGACCATGAAACATTCAGTGTAAATTCCCATCTATATATTCAGACCATGAAACATTCAGTGTAAACTCCGATCTATATATTCAGAGCATGAAATATTGAGTATAAACTCCAATCGATATATTCAGACCATGAAACATTCAGTCAAAACTCCTTTTCTAAATATTCAGACCATGAAACATTCAGTGTAAACTCCAATCGATATATTCAGACCATGAAACATTCAGTGTAAACTCCTATCGATATATTCAGACCATGAAACATTCAGTGTAAACTCCTTATCGATATATTCAGACGATGAAACATTCAGTGTGCACTCCTCTCTATATATTCAGACCATGAAACAGTCAGTAGAAACTCCGATCTATATATTCAGATCATCAAACATTCAATGTAAACTTGTTATCTGCACATTCAGACCATGAAACATTCAGTGTAAACTACTTATCTATACTTTCAGACCATGAAACATTCAGTGTAAATTACTTATCTATACTTTCAGACCATGAAACATTCAGTGTAAACTCCAATCCATATATTCAGACTGTGAAACATTCAGTGCAAACTCCTGATATAAATATTCAGACCATGAAACATTCAGTGCAAACTCCTATCGATGTACTCAGACCATGAAACCTTCTGTGTGAACTCCTCTCTTTTTGTTCAGATCATGAAACATTCAGTCGACACTCCAATCGAAAAATTCAGACCATGAAACATTCAGTGCAATCTCATTATCTGTATATTCAGACCATGAAACATTCAGTATAAACACCGATCTATGTATTCTGACCATGAAACATTCAGTGTAAACTCCTATCGATTATTCAGACCATGAAACATGCAGTATAAACTCCTAATCTAAATATTCAGACCATGAAATATTCAGTGTAAACTCCTACCGATATATTCAGACCATTAAACATTCAGTCGATACTCGTTATCTCAATATTCAGACCATGAAACGTTCAGTGTAAACTCCAATCGATACATTCAGACCAAGAAACATTCAGTGTAAACTCCGATCAATATATTCAGACCATGAAACATTCAGAAGAACTCGGATCGATATATTCAGATCATTAAACATTCAGTGTAAACTCCTATCGATATATTCAGACCATGAAACATTCAGTGTAAACTCGAATCGATACATTCAGACCATGAAACATTCAGTGCAAACTCCTATCTTGTATTCAGACCATGAAACATTCAGCGTAAACTCCTGATCTAAATATTCAGACCATGAAACATTCAGTGTATACTACTATCGATATATTCAGACCATGAAACATTCAGTGTAAACTCTAATCAACATATTTAGACCATGAAAGTTTCAGTGTAAACTCCGATCGATGCACTCAGACCATGAAACCTTCAGTGTAAACCCCTATCGAGAAATTCAGTTCATGAAACATTCAGTGCAAACTCCCATCGATCTTTTCAGACCATGACACATTCAGTGCAAACCCTTATCTCCATATTCAGACCATGAAACATTCAGTGTGAACTCGAATCGATACATTCAGTCCATGAAACCTTCAGTGCAAACTCCAATCTGTGTGTTCAGACCATGAAAACTTCAGAGTAAACTCCAATAGATACATTCAGACCATGAAACCTTCAGAGTAAACTCCTATCGATATATTCAGACCAAGAAACATTCAATGTAAACTCCTATCGATATATTCAGACTATTAAACATTCAGTCGATACTCCTTATCTCAATATTCAGACAATGAAACATTCAGTGTCAACCCCATTTTGGATATTCAGACCGTCAAACGTTCAGTGTAAATTCCAATCTCTATATTCAGACCATGAAACATTCAGTGTAAACTCCGATCAATATATTCAAACCATGAAACATTCAGTGTAAACTCCTATCGATATATTCAGACCATGAAACATTCAGTGTAAACTCCTATCTCTATATTCAGACCATGAAACATTCAGTGTAAACTCGAATCGATACATTCAGACCATGAAACATTCAGTGCAAACTCCTATCTGCATATTCAGACCATGAAACATTCAGCGTAAACTCCTGATCTAAATATTCAGACCTTGAAACATTCAGTGTAAACTCCAATGTATATATTCAGACCATGAAACATTCAGTGTAAACTCGAATCAACATATTTAGACCATGAAAGTTTCAGTGTAAACTCCTGACGTATATATTCAGACCATGAAACATTCAGTGTAAACTCCGATCGATTCACTCAGACCATGAAACCTTCAGTGTAAACGCCTATCGAGAAATTCAGTTCATGAAACATTCAGTGTAAACCCCAATCTCTATATTCAGACCATGAAACATTCAGTGTGAACTCGAATCGATACATTCAGTCCATGAAACATTCAGTGCAAACTCCTATCTTTCTATTCAGACCATGAAACATTCAGCGCAAACTACTGATCTAAATATTCAGACCATGACACATTCATTGTAAACACCTATCGATTTTTTCAGACCATGAAACATTCAGTGTAATCTCCTTATCTGTGTTTTCAGACCATCAAACATTCAGTGCAAACTCCTCATCAAAATATTCAGACCATGAAACGTTCAGTGCAAACTCCTTATCGATATGTTCAGACCATGAAAAATTCAGTGCAACTCCGATCGATATCCTCAGACCATGAAACTTCAGTGTGAGCTCCTGTCGATATGTTCAGTCCATGAAATATTCAGTATAAACTCCGATTGACACATTCAGACCATGAAACATTCAGTATAAACTCGGATCTGTATATTCAGATCATTAAACATTCAGTGTAAACTACTTTTCTATGTATTCAGACCATGAAACATTCAGTTTAAACTCCTATCTGTGTGTTCAGACCATGAAAACGTCAGTGTAAACTCCAATAGATACATTCAGACCATGAAACCTTCAGTGTAAACTCCTATCGATATATTCAGACCATGAAACATTCAGCGCAAACTCCTATCGATACATTCAGACCATGAAACATTCAGTGTAAACTCCTTATCAAAATATTCAGACCATGAAACATTCAGTGTAAACTCCTATCGAAATATTCAGACCATGAAACATTCAGTGTAAACTCCTATCGATATATTGAGACCATTAAACATTCAGTGTAAACTCCCATCAATATCTTCAGACGATGAAACATTTCGTGTTGACGCCGATCGATATATTCAGACCATGAAAAATTCAGTGTAAACTCCTTTCGATATATTCAGACCATTAAACATTCAGTGTAAACTCCTGATCGACATATTCAGACCATGAATCATTCAGTGTAAACTCCGATCTGTATATTCAGGCGATCAAACATTCAGTGTAAACTCCGAACGATATACTCAGACCATGAAACAATCACTGCAAACTCCTAATCTAAATATTCAGACCATGAAACATTCAGTGTAAATTCCCATCTATATATTCAGACCATGAAACATTCAGTGTGCACTCCTCTCTATATATTCAGACCATGAAACAGTCAGTAGAAACTCCGATCTATAGGTCCAGAGGGGCAATTTTTTCACTCAAAGGGTGGTGAGTGTCTGGAACGAGCTGCCAGAGGCAGTAGTAGAGTCGGGTACAATTTTGTCTTTTAAAAAGCATTTGGACAGTTACATGGGTAAGATGGGTATAGAGGGATATGGGCCAAGTGCAGGCAATTGGGACTAGCTTAGTGGTATAAACTGGGCGACATGGACATGTTGGGCCGAACGGCCTGTTTCCATGTTGTAACTTCTTTGATTCTATGATTCCATGAAACATTCAGTGTAAACTCCGATCTATATATTCAGAGCATGAAATATTGAGTATAAACTCCAATCGATATATTCAGAGCATGAAACATTCAGTCGAAACTCCTTTTCTAAATATTCAGACCATGAAACATTCAGTGTAAACTCCTATCGATATATTCAGACCATGAAACATTCAGTGTAAACTCTTATCTATATATTCAGACCATGAAACATTCAGTGCAAACTCCTATCGATATATTCAGACCATGAAACATTCAGTGTAAACTCCTTTCTCGAAATTCAGACCATGAAACAATCAGAGTCAACTCCTATCTGTAAATTCAGACCATGAAACGATCAGAGTAAACACCTATCTGTTTCTTCAGACCATGAAACATTCAGTGTAAACTCCAATCTATATATTCAGACTGTGAAACATTCAGTGCAAACTCCTGATATAAATATTCAGACCATGAAACATTCAGTGCAAACTCCTATCGATGTACTCAGACCATGAAACCTTCTGTGTGAACTCCTATCGATATACTCAGACCATGAAACATTCAGTGTGAACTCCATATCTGCATATTCAGATCATGAAACATTCAGTGTAATCTCCAATCAATATTTTCAGAGCAAGAAACAATCAGTGTGAACTCCTCTCTTTTTGTTCAGATCATGAAACATTCAGTCGACACTCCAATCGAAAAATTCAGACTATGAAACATTCAGTGCAATCTCATTATCTGTATATTCAGACCATGAAACATTCAGTATAAACTCCGATCTATGTATTCTGACCATGAAACATTCAGTGTCAACTCCTATCGATTATTCAGACGATGAAACATGCAGTATAAACTCCTAATCTAAATATTCAGACCATGAAATATTCAGTGTAAACTCCTACCGATATATTCAGACCATTAAACATTCAGTCGATACTCGTTATCTAAATATTCAGACCATGAAACATTCAGTGTAAACTCCTATCGATATATTCAGACCACGAAACATTCAGTGCAAACTCCTATCGGTATATTCAGACCATGAAACATTCAGTGTAAACTCCTATCGATATATTCAGACCTTGAAACATTCAGTGTAAACTCCGATCAATATATTCAGACCATGAAACATTCAGAAGAACTCGGATCGATATATTCAGATCATTAAACATTCAGTGTAAACTCCTATCGATATATTCAGACCATGAAACATTCAGTGTAAACTCGAATCGATACATTCAGACCATGAAACATTCAGTGCAAACTCCTATCTTGTATTCAGACCATGAAACATTCAGCGTTAACTCCTGATCTAAATATTCAGACCATGAAACATTCAGTGTATACTCCTATCGATATATTCAGACCATGAAACATTCAGTGTAAACTCTAATCATCATATTTAGACCATGAAAGTTTCAGTGTAAACTCCTGATCTATATATTCAGACCATGAAACATTCAGTGTAAACTCCGATCGATGCACTCAGACCATGAAACCTTCAGTGTAAACCCCTATCGAGAAATTCAGTTCATGAAACATTCAGTGCAAACTCCCATCGATCTTTTCAGACCATGACACATTCAGTGCAAACCCCTATCTCCATATTCAGACCATGAAACATTCAGTGTAAACTCCTATCTGTGTGTTCAGACCATGAAAACTTCAGAGTAAACTCCAATCGATACATTCAGTCCATGAAACCTTCAGTGCAAACTCCTATCTGTGTGTTCAGACCATGAAAACTTCAGAGTAAACTCCAATAGATACATTCAGACCATGAAACCTTCAGAGTAAACTCCTATCGATATATTAAGACCATGAAACATTCAATGTAAACTCCTATCGATATATTCAGACTATTAAACATTCAGTCGATACTCCTTATCTAAATATTCAGACAATGAAACATTCAGTGTCAACCCCAATTTGGATATTCAGACCGTCAAACGTTCAGTGTAAATTCCAATCTCTATATTCAGACCATGAAGCATTCAGTGTAAACTCCGATCAATATATTCAAACCATGAAACATTCAGTGTAAACTCCTATCGATATATTCAGAACATGAAACATTCAGTGTAAACTCCTATCTCTATATTCAGACCATGAAACATTCAGTGTAAACTCGAATCGATACATTCAGACCATGAAACATTCAGTGCAAACTCCTATCTGCATATTCAGACCATGAAACATTCAGCGTAAACTCCTGATCTAAATATTCAGACCTTGAAACATTCAGTGTAAACTCCAATTTATATATTCAGACCATGAAACATTCAGTGTAAACTCGAATCAACATATTTAGACCATGAAAGTTTCAGTGTAAACTCCTGATCTATATATTCAGACCATGAAACATTCAGTGTAAACTCCGATCGATTCACTCAGACCATGAAACCTTCAGTGTAAACGCCTATCGAGAAATTCAGTTCATGAAACATTCAGTGTAAACCCCTATCTCTATATTCAGACCATGAAACATTCAGTGTGAACTGCTATCTTTCTATTCAGACCATGAAACATTCAGCGCAAACTACTGATCTAAATATTCAGACCATGACACATTCATTGTAAACACCTATCGATTTTTTCAGACCATGAAACATTCAGTGTAATCTCCTTATCTGTGTTTTCAGACCATCAAACATTCAGTGCAAACTCCTCATCAAAATATTCAGACCATGAAACGTTCAGTGCAAACTCCTTATCGATATGTTCAGACCATGAAAAATTCAGTGCAACTCCGATCGATATCCTCAGACCATGAAACTTCAGTGTGAGCTCCTGTCGATATGTTCAGTCCATGAAATATTCAATATAAACTCCGATTTATACATTCAGACCATGAAACATTCAGTATAAACTCGGATCTATACATTCAGATCATTAAACATTCAGTGTAAACTACTTTTCTATGTATTCAGACCATGAAACATTCAGTTTAAACTCCTATCTGTGTGTTCAGACCATGAAAACTTCAGTGTAAACTCCAATAGATACATTCAGACCATGAAACCTTCAGTGTAAACTCCTATCGATATATTCAGACCATGAAACATTCAGTGCAAACTCCTATCGATATATTCAGACCATGAAACATTCAGTGCAAACTCCTATCGATACGTTCAGACCATGAAACATTCAGTGTAAACTCCTTATCAAAATATTCAGACCATGAAACATTCAGTGTAAACTCCTATCGAAATATTGAGACCTTAAACATTCAGTGCAAACTCCCATCAATATCTTCAGACGATGAAACATTTCGTGTTGACGCCGATCGATATATTCAGACCATGAAAAATTCAGTGTAAACTCCTTTCGATATATTCAGACCATCAAACATTCAGTGTAAACTCCTGATCCATATATTCAGACCATGAAACATTGAGTATAAACTCCTTATCTACATATTCAGACCATGAAACATTCAGTGTAAACTCCGATCTGTATATTCAGGTCATCAAACATTCAGTGTAAACTCCGAACGATATACTCAGACCATGAAACAATCACTGCAAACTCCTAATCTAAATATTCAGACCATGAAACATTCAATGTAAATTACCATCTATATATTCAGACCATGAAACATTCAGTGTAAACTCCAATCGATATATTCAGACCATGAAACATTCAGTGTAAACTCCATATCGATATATTCAGACAATGAAACATTCAGTGCAATCTCATTATCTGGATGTTCAGACCATGCAACATTCAGTGTAAACTCCATATCTGTATATTCAGACCATGAAACATTCAGTATAAACTCCGATCTATGTATTCTGACCATGAACCATTCAGTGTCAACTCCTATCGATTCTTCAGACCATGAAACATTCAGTCGACAGTCCAATCTATATATTCAGACCATGAAACATTCAGTGTAAACTCCTATCGATATATTCAGACTATGAAACATGCAGTATAAACTCCAATCTATACATTCAGACCATGAAACATTCAGTATGAACTTCAATCCAAAAATTCAGTTCATGAAACATTCAGTGTCAACTCCTTATCTATATATTAAGACCATGAAAGATTCAGTGTAAACTATTCATCTAAATATTCAGACCATGAAGCATTCAGTGCAATCTCCTTATCTGTGTGTTCAGACCATGAAACATTCAGTGCAAACTCCTTATCGATATATTCAGACCATGAAACAGTCAGTGTAAACTCCTCTCCATATATTCAGCCTGTGAAACATTCAGTGGAAACTCCGATCGATAAATTCAGATCATAAAACATTCAGTGTGAACTCCTTATCTGTATATTCAGACCATGAAACATTCAGTGTAAACTCCTTATCTGCATATTCAGACCATGAAACATTCAGTGTAAACTCCAATCTGTAAATTCAGATCATGAAACATTCAGTGTAAACTCCTATCTATATATTCAGACTATGAAACTTTCAGTCGAAACTCCTTATCAAAAAATTCAGACCATGAAACATTCAGTGTAAACTCCTTATCTGCATATTCAGACCATGAAACATTCAGTGCAAACTCCTTATCGATATATTCAGACCATGAAACATTCAGTGTAAACTCCATGTCGATATATTCAGACAATGAAACATTCAGTGCAATCTCATTATCTGGATGTTCAGACCATGCAACATTCAGTGTAAACTCCATATCTGTACATTCAGACCATGAAACATTCAGTATAAACTCCGATCTATGTATTCTGACCATGAACCATTCAGTGTCAACTCCTATCGATTCTTCAGACCATGAAACATTCAGTCGACAGTCCAATCTATATATTCAGACCATGAAACATTCAGTGTAAACTCCTATCGATATATTCAGACTATGAAACATGCAGTATAAACTCCAATCTATATATTCAGACCATGAAACATTCAGTGTAAACTCCTACCGATACATTCAGACCATGAAACATTCAGTCGATACTCCTGATCGAAATATTCAGACCATGAAACATTCAGTGTAAACTCCTATCGATATATTCTGACCATGAATCATTCAGTATAAAATCCGTATCTAAATATTCAGACCATAAAACATTCAGTGCAAACTCCTATCGGAATATTCAGACCATGAATCATTCAGTATAAAATCCGTATCTAAATATTCAGACCATGAAACATTCAGTGTAAACTCCTATCGATATATTCAGACCATGAAACATTCAGTGCAAACTCCGATCAATATATTCAGACCATGAAACATTCAGTATAAACTCGGATCTATATATTCAGATTATTAAACATTCAGTGTAAACTACTTTTCTGTATATTCAGACCATGAAACATTCAGTTTAAACTCCTATCTATGTGTTAAAACCATGAAAACTTCAGTGTAAACTCCAATAGATACATACAGACCATGAAACCTACAGAGTAAACTCCTATCGATATATTCAGACCATGCAACATTCAGTGCAAACCTCTAATCTAAATATTCAGACCATGAAACATTCAGTGTAAACTCCCATCTGTGTATTCAGACCATGAAACATTCAGTGCAAACTCCTCATCCAAATATTCAGACCATGAAACATTCAGTGTAAACCCCTATCTCTATATTCAGACCATGAACCATTCAGTGTGAACTCCGATCTCAAAATTCAGACCATGAAACATTCAGCGTAAACTCCTGATCAAAATATTCAGACCATGAAACATTCAGCGTAAACTCCTGATCTATATATTCAGATCATTAAACATTCAGTGTAAACTACTTTTCTCTATATTCAGACCATGAAACATTCAGTTTAAACTCCTTTCTGTGTGTTCAGACCATGAAAACTTCAGTGTAAACTCCAATAGATACATTCAGATCATGAAACCTTCAGAGTAAACTCCTATCGATATATTCAGACCATGAAACCTTCTGTGAACTCCGATCGATATATTCAGACCATGAAACATTCAGTGCAAACTCCTATCGATACATTCAGACGATGAAACATTCAGTGTAAACTCCTTATCAAAATATTCAGACCATGAAACATTCAGTGTAAACTCCAATCGAAATATTCATACCATGAAACATTCAGTGTAAACTCCAATCGAAATATTCAAACCATGAAACATTCAGTGTAAATTACGATCGATATATTCAGACCAAGAAACATTCAGTCTAAACTCCCATCTGTATATTCAGACCATGAAACATTCAGTGCAAACTCCTAATCTAAATATTCAGACCATGAAACATTCAGTGTAAACTCCTATCGATTTTTTCAGACCATGAAACATTCAGTGTAATCTCCTTATCTATGTTTTCAGATCATGAAACATTCAGTGTAAACTCCGACCTGCATATTCAGACCATCAAACATTCAGTGCAAACTCCTCATCAAAATATTCAGACCATGAAACGTTCAGTGCAAACTCCTCATCGATATGTTCAGACCATGAAAAATTCAGTGCAACTCCGATCGATATCCTCAGACCATGAAACTTCAGTGTGAGCTCCTGTGGATATGTTCAGTCCATGAAACATTCAGTATAAACTCGGATCTATATATTCAGATCATTAAACATTCAGTGTAAACTCGGATCTATATATTCAGATCATTAAACATTCAGTGTAAACTCCTATCTGTGTGTTCAGACCATGAAAACTTCAGTGCAAACTCCGATCGATATATTCAGACCATGAAACATTCAATGTCAACTCCTATCGATATATTCAGACCATGAAACATTCAGTGCAAACTCCTATCGATACATTCAGACCATGAAACATTCAGTGCAAACTCCTAATCTAAATATTCAGACCATGAAACATTCAGTGTAAACTCCTATCGATAAATTCAGACCATGAAACATTCAGTGTAAACTCCTTTCGATATATTCAGACCATCAAACATTCAGTGTAAACTCCTGATCCATATATTCAGACCATGAAACATTGAGTATAAACTCCGATCTGTATATTCAGACCATGAAACATTCAGGGTAAACCCCGATCAATATATTCAGAACATGAAACATTCAGTATGAACTCCTATCTGGACTATCAGACCCTGAAACATTCAGTGTAAACTCCTTTCGATATATTCAGGCCATGAAACATTCAGTGTAAACTCCTATCGATACATTCAGACCATGAAACATTCAGTGTAAACTCCTTTCGATATATTCAGGCCATGAAACATTCAGTGTGAACTCCTATCGATATATTCAGACCATGAAACATTCAGTGTAAACTCCTTTCGATATATTCAGACCATGAAACATTCAGTGTAAACTCCTATCGATATATTCATACCATGAAACATTCAGTGTAAATTACGATCGATATGTTCAGACCAAGAAACATTCAGTATAAACTCCGATCAACTTATTCAGATCATTAAACATTCAGTGTAATCTCCTTATCTGTGTTTTCAGATCATGAAACATTCAGTGTAAACTCCGATCGATATCCTCAGACCATGAAACTTCAGTGTGAGCTCCTGTCGATATGTTCAGTCCACGAAACATTCAGTATAAACTCCGATTTATACATTCAGACCATGAAACATTCAGTATAAACTCGGATCTATATATTCAGATCATGAAACATTCAGTGTAAACTCCGATCTGTGTATTCAGATCAAGATTCATTCAGTGCAAATTCCTTATCTGTATATTCAGATCATGAAACATTCAGTGCAAACTCCTTATCGATATGTTCAGACCATGAAAAATTCAGTGCAACTCCGTTCGATATCCTCAGACCATGAAACTTCAGTGTGAGCTCCTGTCGATATGTTCAGTCCATGAAACATTCAGTATAAACTCCGATTTATACATTCAGACCATGAAACATTCAGTATAAACTCGGATCTGCATATTCAGATCATTAAACATTCAATGTAAACTACTTTTCTCTATATTCAGACCATGAAACATTCAGATTAAACTCCTATCTGTGTGTTCAGACCATGAAAACTTCAGTGTAAACTCCAATAGATACATTCAGATCATGAAACTTTCAGAGCAAACTCCTATCGATATATTCAGACCATGAAACCTTCTGTGAACTCCGATCGATATATTCAGACCATGAAACATTCAGTGCAAACTCCTATCGATACATTCAGACGATGAAACATTCAGTGTAAACTCCTTATCAAAATATTCAGACCATGAAACATTCAGTGTAAACTCCTATCGAAATATTCATACCATGAAACATTCAGTGCAAACTCCAATCGAAATATTCATACCATGAAACATTCAGTGTAAATTACGATCGATATATTCAGACCTAGAAACATTCAGTCTAAACTCCCATCTATATATTCAGACCATGAAACATTGAGTATAAACTCCGATCTGTATATTCAGACCATGAAACATTCAGGGTAAACCCCTATCAATATATTCAGAACATGAAACATTCAGTGCAAACTCCTATCGAAATATTCATACCATGAAACATTCAGTGTAAACTCCAATCGATATATTCAGACCAAGAAACATTCAGTCTAAACTCCCATCGAAATATTCAGACCATGAAACATTCAGTGCAAACTCCTAATCGAAATATTCAGACCGTGAAACATACAGTGTAAACTCCCATCTGTATATTCAGAACATGAAATGTACAGTGGAAACTACTTATCTTTGTATTCAGACCATGCAACATTCAGTGTAAACTCCTATCGATATATTCAGACCATGAAACATTCAGTGTAAACTCCTAATCTAAATATTCAGACCATGAAACATTCAGTGTAAACTCCAATGAAAATATTCAGACCATGAAACATTCAGTGTAAACTCTAATCAATATATTTAGACCATGAAAGTTTCAGTGTAAACTCCGTATCTAAATTTTCAGACCATAAAACATTCAGTGCAAACTCCTATCGGAATATTCAGACCATGAATCATTCAGTATAAAATCCGTATCTAAATATTCAGACCATGAAACATTCAGTGTAAACTCCTATCGATATATTCAGACCATGAAACATTCAGTATAAACTCCGATCAATATATTCAGATTATTAAACATTCAGTGTAAACTACTTTTCTGTATATTCAGACCATGAAACATTCAGTTTAAACTCCTATCTATGTGTTAAAACCATGAAAACTTCAGTGTAAACTCCAATAGATACATACAGACCATGAAACCTTCAGAGTAAACTCCTATCGATATATTCAGACCATGAAACATTCAGTGTAAACTCCCATCTGTGTATTCAGACCATGAAACATTCAGTGCAAACTCCTCATCCAAATATTCAGACCATGAAACATTCAGTGTAAACCCCTATCTCTATATTCAGACCATGAAACATTCAGTGTAAACTCCTGATCTATATATTCAGATCATTAAACATTCAGTGTAAACTACTTTTCTCTATATTCAGACCATGAAACATTCAGTTTAAACTCCTATCGATACATTCAGACGATGAAACATTCAGTGTAAACTCCTTATCAAAATATTCAGACCATGAAACATTCAGTGTAAACTCCGATCTCAAAATTCAGACCATGAAACATTCAGCGTAAACTCCTGATCTATATATTCAGATCATTAAACATTCAGTGTAAACTACTTTTCTCTATATTCAGACCATGAAACATTCAGTTTAAACTCCTATCTGTGTGTTCAGACCATGAAAACTTCAGTGTAAACTCCAATAGATACATTCAGATCATGAAACCTTCAGAGTAAACTTCTATCGATATATTCAGACCATGAAACCTTCTGTGAACTCCGATCGATATATTCAGACCATGAAACATTCAGTGCAAACTCCTATCGATACATTCAGACGATGAAACATTCAGTGTAAACTCCTTATCAAAATATTCAGACCATGAAACATTCAGTGTAAACTCCAATCGAAATATTCATACCATGAAACATTCAGTGTAAACTCCAATCGAAATATTCAAACCATGAAACATTCAGTGTAAATTACGATCGATATATTCAGACCAAGAAACATTCAGTCTAAACTCCCATCTGTATATTCAGACCATGAAACATTCAGTGCAAACTCCTAATCTAAATATTCAGACCATGAAACATTCAGTGTAAACTCCTATCGATTTTTTCAGACCATGAAACATTCAGTGTAATCTCCTTATCTATGTTTTCAGATCATGAAACATTCAGTGTAAACTCCGACCTGCATATTCAGACCATCAAACATTCAGTGAAAACTCCTCATCAAAATATTCAGACCATGAAATGTTCAGTGCAAACTCCTCATCGATATGTTCAGACCATGAAAAATTCAGTGCAACTCCGATCGATATCCTCAGACCATGAAACTTCAGTGTGAGCTCCTGTGGATATGTTCAGTCCATGAAACATTCAGTATAAACTCGGATCTATATATTCAGATCATTAAACATTCAGTGTAAACTCGGATCTATATATTCAGATCATTAAACATTCAGTGTAAACTCCTATCTGTGTGTTCAGACCATGAAAACTTCAGTGCAAACTCCGATCGATATATTCAGACCATGAAACATTCAATGTCAACTCCTATCGATACATTCAGACCATGAAACATTCAGTGCAAACTCCTAATCTAAATATTCAGACCATGAAACATTCAGTGTAAACTCCTATCGATAAATTCAGACCATGAAACATTCAGTGTAAACTCCTTTCGATATATTCAGACCATCAAACATTCAGTGTAAACTCCTGATCCATATATTCAGACCATGAAACATTGAGTATAAACTCCGATCTGTATATTCAGACCATGAAACATTCAGGGTAAACCCCGATCAATATATTCAGAACATGAAACATTCAGTATGAACTCCTATCTGGAATATCAGACCCTGAAACATTCAGTGTAAACTCCTTTCGATATATTCAGGCCATGAAACATTCAGTGTAAACTCCTATCGATATATTCAGACCATGAAACATTCAGTGTAAACTCCTTTCGATATATTCAGGCCATGAAACATTCAGTGTGAACTCCTATCGATATATTCAGACCATGAAACATTCAGTGTAAACTCCTTTCGATATATTCAGACCATGAAACATTCAGTGTAAACTCCTATCGATATATTCATACCATGAAACATTCAGTGTAAATTACGATCGATATATTCAGACCAAGAAACATTCAGTATAAACTCCGATCAACTTATTCAGACCATGAAACATTCAGTGCAAACTCCTAATCTAAATATTCAGACCATGAAACATTCAGTGTAAACTCCGATCGATATCCTCAGACCATGAAACATTCAGTGTAAACTCCTTTCGATATATTCAGGCCATGAAACATTCAGTGTAAACTCCTATCGATATATTCAGACCATGAAACATTCAGTGTAAACTCCTTTCGATATATTCAGGCCATGGAACATTCAGTGTAAACTCCGATCTGTGTATTCAGATCAAGATTCATTCAGTGCAAATTCCTTATCTGTATATTCAGATCATGAAACATTCAGTGCAAACTCCTTATCGATATGTTCAGACCATGAAAAATTCAGTGCAACTCCGTTCGATATCCTCAGACCATGAAACTTCAGTGTGAGCTCCTGTCGATATGTTCAGTCCATGAAACATTCAGTATAAACTCCGATTTATACATTCAGACCATGAAACATTCAGTATAAACTCGGATCTGCATATTCAGATCATTAAACATTCAATGTAAACTACTTTTCTCTATATTCAGACCATGAAACATTCAGATTAAACTCCTATCTGTGTGTTCAGACCATGAAAACTTCAGTGTAAACTCCAATAGATACATTCAGATCATGAAACTTTCAGAGCAAACTCCTATCGATATATTCAGACCATGAAACCTTCTGTGAACTCCGATCGATATATTCAGACCATGAAACATTCAGTGCAAACTCCTATCGATACATTCAGACGATGAAACATTCAGTGTAAACTCCTTATCAAAATATTCAGACCATGAAACATTCAGTGTAAACTCCTATCGAAATATTCATACCATGAAACATTCAGTGTAAACTCCAATCGAAATATTCATACCATGAAACATTCAGTGTAAATTACGATCGATATATTCAGACCAAGAAACATTCAGTCTAAACTCCCATCTGTATATTCAGACCATGAACCATTGAGTATAAACTCCGATCTGTATATTCAGACCATGAAACATTCAGGGTAAACCCCGATCAATATATTCAGAACATGAAACATTCAGTGCAAACTCCTATCGAAATATTCATACCACGAAACATTCAGTGTAAACTCCAATCGATATATTCAGACCAAGAAACATTCAGTCTAAACTCCCATCGAAATATTCAGACCATGAAACATTCAGTGCAAACTCCTAATCTAAATATTCAGACCGTGAAACATTCAGTGCAAACTCCCATCTGTATATTCAGAACATGAAATGTACAGTGGAAACTACTTATCTTTGTATTCAGACCATGGAACATTCAGTGTAAACTCCTATCGATATATTCAGACCATGAAACATTCAGTGTAAACTCCTAATCTAAATATTCAGACCATGAAACATTCAGTGTAAACTCCAATGAAAATATTCAGACCATGAAACATTCAGTGTAAACTCTAATCAATATATTTAGACCATGAAAGTTTCAGTGTAAACTCCTATCGATATATTCAGACCATGAAACATTCAGTGTAAACTCCTAATCTAAATATTCAGACCATGAAACATTCAGTGTAAACTCCAATGAAAATATTCAGACCATGAAACATTCAGTGTAAACTCTAATCAATATATTTAGACCATGAAAGTTTCAGTGTAAACTCCTGATCTATATATTCAGACCATGAAACATTCAGTGTAAACTCCGATCGATGCACTCAGACTATGAAACCTTCAGTGTAAACTCCGATCGAGAAATTCAGACCATCAAACATTCAGTGTAAACTCCTAATCCACATATTCAGACCATGAAAAATTCAGTGTCAACTCCGATCGATATCCTCGGACCCTGAAACCTTCAGTGTGAACTCCTATCGATATATTCAGTCCATGAAACATTCAGTGTGAACTCCTATCGATATGTTCATACCATCAAACATTCAGTGTAAACTCCTTATCCATGTGCTCAGACCATGAAACATTCAGCATAAACTCTGATCCATATATTCAGATCATGAAACATTCAGTGAAAACTCCCATCTGTGTATTCAGACGATGAAACATTCAATGCAAACTCCTAATCTAAATACTCAGACCATAAAACATTCAGTGGAAACTGCTATCGATATATTCAGACCATTAAACATTCAGTGTAAACTCCCATCAATATCTTCAGAAAATGAAACATTTCGTGTTGACGCCTATCGATATATTCAGACCATGAAACATTGAGTATAAACTCCGATCTGTATATTCAGACCATGAAACAATCACTGCAAACTGCTTATCTAAATATTCCGACCATGAAACATTCAGTGTAAACTCCTATCTATATATTCAGACCATGAAACATTCAGTGCAAACTCCTAATCTAAATATTCAGACCATGAAACATTCAGTGGAAACTCCTATCTTTGTATTCAGACCATGAAACATTCAGCGTAAACTCCTGATCTAAATATTCAGACCATGATACATTCAGTGTGAACTCCGATCGATATATTCAGACCGTGAAACATTCAGTGTAAACTCCAATGTATATATTCAGACCATGAAACATTCAGTGTAAACTGCTATCGATATATTCAGACCGTGAAACATTCAGCGTAAACTCCAATGTATATATTCAGACCATGAAACATTCAGTGCAAACTCTAATCAACATATTTAGACCATGAAAGTTTCAGTGCAAACACCTGATCTATACATTCAGACCATGAAACATTCAGTATAAACTCTGATCTGTATATTCAGATCATGAAACATCCAGTGTAAACTCGGATCGAGATATTCAGATCAAGATTCATTCAGTGCAAATTCTTTATCCATATATTCAGACCATGAAACATTCAGTGTAAACTCCGATCTATATATTCAGATCATGAAACATTCAGTGTAAACTCCTTATCGAGACATTCAGACCATGAAACATTCAGTTTAAACTAATATCTGTGTATTCAGACCATGAAACACCTTCACTGTAAACGCCTATCGATATATTCAGACCATGACACATTCAGTGCAAACCCCTATCTCTATATTCAGACCATGAAACATTCAGTGTAAACTCGAATCGATACATTCAGTCCATGAAACATTCAGTGTAAACGCCTATCTCGAAATTCAGAACATGAAACCTTCAGTGTAAACTCCTATCTTTCTATTCAGACCATGAAACATTCAGCGTAAACTCCTCATCTAAATATTCAGACCATGAAACATTCATTGTAAACACCTATCGATTTTTTCAGACCATGAAACATTCAGTGTAATCTCCTTATCTGTGTTTTCAGATCATGACACATTCAGTGTAAACTCCGATCGAGATATTCAGATCAAGATTCATTCAGTGCAAATTCTTTATCGATATATTCAGACCATGAAACATTCAGTTTAAACTCCTATCTGTGCGTTCCGACCATGAAACATTCAGTGTAAACTCCTATCGATATATTGAGATCATGAAACAGTCAGTGTAAATTCCCATCGATATATTCAGACCATGAAACGTTCAGTGCAAACTCCTAATCTAAATATTCAGACCATGAAACATTCAGTGCAAACTCCTATCGATATATTCATACCATTAAACATTCAGTGTAAACTCCCAACTATATCTTCAGACAACGAAACATTTCGTGTTGACGCCTATCGATATATTCAGACCATGAAACATTCAGTGTAAACTCCTTTCGATATATTCAGACCATGAAACATTCAGTGTAAACTCCTGATCCATATATTCAGACCATGAAACATTGAGTATAAACTCCGATCTGTATATTCAGACCATGAAACATTCAGGGTAAACCCCGATCAATATATTCAGAACATGAAACATTCAGTGTGAACTCCTATCTGGAATATCAGACCCTGAAACATTCAGTGTAAACTCCTTTCGATATATTCAGGCCATGAAACATTCAGTGTAAACTCCTATCGATACAATCAGGCCATGAAACATTCAGTGTTAGCTCCTATCGATATATTCAGACCATGAAACATTCAGTGTAAACTCCTTTCGATAAATTCAGGCCATGAAACATTCAGTGTGAACTCCTATCGATATATTCAGACCATGAAACATTCAGTGTAAACTCCTATCGATATATTCAGACCATGAAACATTCAGTGTAAACTCGAATAGATACATTCAGATCATGAAACCTTCAGAGTAAACTCCTATCGATATATTCAGACCATGAAACCTTCTGTGATCTCCTATCGATACATTCAGACCATGAAACATTCAGTGTAAACTCCTATCGAAATATTCATACCATGAAACATTCAGTGTAAATTACGATCGATATATTCAGACCAAGAAACATTCAGTATAAACTCCGATCAACATATTCAGATCATTAATCATTCAGTGTAATCTCCTTATCTGTGTTTTCAGATCATGAAACATTCAGTGCAACTCCGATCGATATCCTCAGACCATGAAACTTCAGTGTGAGCTCCTGTCGATATGTTCAGTCCATGAAACATTCAGTATAAACTCCGATTTATACATTCAGACCATGAAACATTCAGTATAAACTCGGATCTGTATATTCAGATCATTAAACATTCAATGTAAACTACTTTTCTCTATATTCAGACCATGAAGCATTCAGTTTAAACTCCTATATGTGCGTTCAGACCATGAAAACTTCAGTGTAAACTCCAATAGATACATTCAGATCATGAAACTTTCAGAGTAAACTCCTATCGATATATTCAGACCATGAAACCTTCTGTGAACTCCGATCGATATATTCAGACCATGAAACATTCAGTGCAAACTCCTATCGATACATTCAGACCATGAAACATTCAGTGTAAACTCCTATCGAAATATTCATACCTTGAAACATTCAGTGTAAACTCCTATCGATATATTGAGATCATGAAACATTCAGTGTAAATTCCCATCGATATATTCAGACCATGAAACATTCAGTGCAAACTCCTAATCTAAATATTCAGACCATGAAACATTCAGTGTAAACTCCTATCGATATATTCAGACCATTAAACATTCAGTGTAAAATCCCAACTATATCTTCAGACAACGATACATTTCGTGTTGACGCCGATCGATATATTCAGACCATGAAACATTCAGTGTAAACTCCTTTCGATATATTCAGACCATGAAACATTCAGTGTAAACTCCTGATCCATATATTCAGACCATGAAACATTGAGTATTAATTCCGATCTCTATATTCAGACCATGAAACATTCAGTGTAAACTCCTATCGATATATTCATACCATGAAACATTCAGTGTAAATTACGATCAACATATTCAGATCATTAAACATTCAGTGTAATCTCCTTATCTGTGTTTTCAGATCATGAAACATTCAGTGCAACTCCGATCGATATCCTCAGACCATGAAACTTCAGTGTGAGCTCCTGTCGATATGTTCAGTCCACGAAACATTCAGTATAAACTCTGATTTATACATTCAGACCATGAAACATTCAGTATAAACTCGGATCTATATATTCAGATCATGAAACATTCAGTGTAAACTCCGATCTGTGTATTCAGATCAAGATTCATTCAGTGCAAATTCCTTATCTGTATATTCAGATCATGAAACATTCAGTGCAAACTCCTTATCGATATGTTCAGACCATGAAAAATTCAGTGCAACTCCGTTCGATTTCCTCAAACCATGAAACTTCAGTGTGAGCTCCTGTCGATATTTTCAGTCCATGAAACATTCAGTATAAACACCGATTTATACATTCAGACCATGAAACATTCAGTATAAACTCGGATCTATATATTCAGATCATTAAACATTCAGTGTAAACTACATTTCTCTATATTCAGACCATGAAACATTCAGATTAAACTCCTATCTGTGCGTTCAGACCATGAAAACTTCAGTGTAAACTCCAATAGATACATTCAGATCATGAAACTTTCAGAGTAAACTCCTATCGATATATTCAGACCATGAAACCTTCTGTGAACTCCGATCGATATATTCAGACCATGAAACATTCAGTGCAAACTCCTATCGATATATTCAGACCATGAAACATTCAGTGTAAACTCCTTATCAAAATATTCAGACCAAGAAACATTCAGTCCAAACTCCCATCTCTTTATTCAGACCATGAAACATTGACAAAAAACTCCGATCAATATTTTCAGAACATGAAACATTCAGTGCAAACTCCTATCGAAATATTCATACCATGAAACATTCAGTGTAAACTCCAATCGATATATTCAGACCAAGAAACATTCAGTCTAAACTCCCATCGAAATATTCAGACCATGAAACATTCAGTGCAAACTCCTAATCTTAATATTCAGACCATGAAACATTCAGTGTAAACTCCCATCTGTATATTCAGAACATGAAATGTTCAGTGGAAACTCCTTATCTTTGTATTCAGACCATGGAACATTCAGTGTAAACTCCTATCGATATATTCAGACCATGAAACATTCAGTGTAAACTCCAATGAAAATATTCGGACCATGAAACATTCAGTGTAAACTCTAATCAATATATTTAGACCATGAAAGTTTCAGTGTAAACTCCTGATCTATATATTCAGACCATGAAACATTCAGTGTAAACTCCGATCGATGCACTCAGACCATGAAACCTTCAGTGTAAACTCCGATCGAGAAATTCAGTTCATGAAACATTCAGTGTAAACTCCGATCGATATATTCAGACCATCAAACATTCAGTGTAAACTCCTGATCCACATATTCAGACCATGAAAAATTCAGTGTAAACTCCGATCGATATCCTCGGACCCTGAAACCTTCAATGTGAACTCCTATCGATATATTCAGTCCATGAAACATTCAGTGTGAACTCCTATCGATATGTTCATACCATCAAACATTCAGTGTAAACTCCTTATCCATATGCTCAGACCATGAAACATTCAGCATAAACTCTGATCCATATATTCAGATCAAGAAACATTCAGTGAAAACTCCCATCTGTGTATTCAGACGATGAAACATTCAGTGCAAACTCCTAATCTAAATACTCAGACCATAAAACATTCAGTGGAAACTGCTATCGATATATTCAGACCATTAAACATTCAGTGTAAACTCCCATCAATATCTTCAGAAAATGAAACATTTCGTGTTGACGCCTATCGATATATTCAGACCATGAAACATTGAGTATAAACTCCGATCTGTATATTCAGACCATGAAACAATCACTGCAAACTGCTTATCTAAATATTCCGACCATGAAACATTCAGTGTAAACTCCTATCGAAATATTCAGACCATGAAACATTCAGTGCAAACTCCTAATCTAAATATTCAGACCATGAAACATTCAGTGCAAACTCCTATCTTTGTATTCAGACCATGAAACATTCAGCGCAAACTCCTGATCTAAATATTCAGACCATGAAACATTCAGTGTAAACTCCTATCTTTGTATTCAGACCATGAAACATTCAGCGTAAACTCCTGATCTAAATATTCAGACCATGATACATTCAGTGTGAACTCCGATCGATATATTCAGACCGTGAAACATTCAGTGTGAACTCCAATGTATATATTCAGACCATGAAACATTCAGTGTAAACTGCTATCGATATATTCAGACCGTGAAACATTCAGTGTAAACTCCAATGTATATATTCAGACCATGAAACATTCAGTGCAAACTCTAATCAACATATTTGGACCATGAAAGTTTCAGTGCAAACACCTGATCTATATATTCAGACCATGAAACATTCAGTATAAACTCTGATCTGTATATTCAGATCATGAAACATCCAGTGTAAACTCCGATCGAGATATTCAGATCAAGATTCATTCAGTGCAAATTCTTTATCTATATATTCAGACCATGAAACATTCAGTATAAACTCTGATCTGTATATTCAGATCATGAAACATCCAGTGTAACCTCCGATCGAGATATTCAGATCAAGATTCATTCAGTGCAAATTCTTTATCTATATATTCAGACCATGAAACATTCAGTGCAAACTCCTAATTTAAATACTCAGACCATGAAACATTCAGTGGAAACTGCTATCGATATATTCAGACCATGAAACATTGAGTATAAACCCCGATCTGTATATTCAGACCATGAAACAATCACTGCAAACTGCTTATCTAAATATTCCGACCATGAAACATTCAGTGTAAACTCCTATCTATATATTCAGACCATGAAACATTCAGTGCAAACTCCTAATCTAAATATTCAGACCATGAAACATTCAGTGCAAACTCCTATCTTTGTATTCAGACCATGAAAGATTCAGCGCAAACACCTGATCTAAATATTCAGACCATGAAACATTCAGTGCAAACTCCTATCTTTGTATTCAGACCATGAAACATTCAGCGCAAACTCCTGATCTAAATATTCAGACCATGAAACATTCAGTGTAAACTCCTATCTTTGTATTCAGACCATGAAACATTCAGCGTAAACTCCTGATCTAAATATTCAGACCATGAAACATTCAGTGTGAACTCCGATCGATATATTCAGACCGTGAAACATTCAGTGTAAACTCCAATGTATATATTCAGAACATGAAACATTCAGTGTAAACTGCTATCGATATATTCAGGCCGTGAAACATTCAGTGTAAACTCCAATGTATATATTCAGACCATGAAACATTCAGTGCAAACTCTAATCAACATATTTAGACCATGAAAGTTTCAGTGCAAACACCTGATGAATATATTCAGACCATGAAACATTCAGTATAAACTCTGATCGAGATATTCAGATCATGAAACATCCAGTGTAAACTCCGATCGAGATATTCAGATCAAGATTCATTCAGTGCAATTTCTTTATCTACATATTCAGACCATGAAACATTCAGTGTAAACTCCGATCTATATATTCAGATCATGAAACATTCAGTGTAAACTCCTTATCGAGACATTCAGACCATGAAACATTCAGTTTTAACTACTATCTGTGTATTCAGACCATGAAACACCTTCACTGTAAACTCCTATCTCTATATTCAGACCATGAAACATTCAGTGTAAACTCGAATCGATACATTCAGTCCATGAAACATTCACTGTAAACGCCTATCTCGAAATTCAGAACATGAAACCTTCAGTGTAAACTCCTATCTTTCTATTCAGACCATGAAACATTCAGCGCAAACTCCTCATCTAAATATTCAGACCATGAAACATTCATTGTAAACACCTATCGATTTTTTCAGACCATGAAACATTGAGTGTGATCTCCTTATCTGTGTTTTCAGATCATGACACATTCAGTGTGAACTCCGATCGGATATTCAGATCAAGATTCATTCAGTGCAAATTCTTTATCTATATATTCAGACCATGAAACATTCAGTGTAAACTCCCATCTATATATTCAGACCATGAAACATTCAGTGCAAACTCCTAATCCAAATATTCAGACCATGAAACATTCAGTGTAAACTCCTATCGATTTTTTCAGACCATGAAACATTCAGTGTAATCTCCTTATCTGTGTTTTCAGATCATGAAACATTCAGTGTAAACTCCGATCTGCATATTCAGACCATCAAACATTCAGTGCAAACTCCTCATCAAAATATTCAGACCATGAAACGTTCAGTGCAAACTCCTTATCGATATGTTCAGACCATGAAAAATTCAGTGCAACTCCGATCGATATCCTCAGACCATGAAACTTCAGTGTGAGCTCCTGTCGATATGTTCAGTCCATGAAACATTCAGTATAAACTCCGATTTTCCATTCAGACCATGAAACATTCAGTATAAACTCGGATCTATATATTCAGACCATGAAACATTCAGTGCAAACTCCTAATCTAAATATTCAGACCATGAAACATTCAGTGCAAACTCCTATCTTTGTATTCAGACCATGAAACATTCAGCGCAAACTCCTGATCTAAATATTCAGACCATGAAACATTCAGTGTAAACTCCTATCTTTGTATTCAGACCATGAAATATTCAGCGTAAACTCCTGATCTAAATATTCAGGACATGATACATTCAGTGTGAACTCCGATCGATATATTCAGACCGTGAAACATTCAGTGTAAACTCCAATGTATATATTCAGACCATGAAACATTCAGTGTAAACTGCTATCGATATATTCAGACCGTGAAACATTCAGTGTAAACTCCAATGTATATATTCAGACCATGAAACATTCAGTGCAAACTCTAATCAACATATTTAGACCATGAAAGTTTCAGTGCAAACACCTGATCTATATATTCAGACCATGAAACATTCAGTATAAACTCTGATCTGTATATTCAGATCATGAAACATCCAGTGTAAACTCCGATCGAGATATTCAGATCAAGATTCATTCAGTGCAAATTCTTTATCTATATATTCAGACCATGAAACATTCAGTGCAAACTCCTAATTTAAATACTCAGACCATGAAACATTCAGTGGAAACTGCTATCGATATATTCAGACCTTGAAACATTGAGTACAAACTCCGATCTGTATATTCAGACCATTAAACAATCACTGCAAACTGCTTATCTAAATATTCCGACCATGAAACATTCAGTGTAAACTCCTATCTATATATTCAGACCATGAAACATTCAGTGCAAACTCCTAATCTAAATATTCAGACCATGAAACATTCAGTGCAAACTCCTATCTTTGTATTCAGACCATGAAAGATTCAGCGCAAACTCCTGATCTAAATATTCAGACCATGAAACATTCAGTGTAAACTCCTATCTTTGTATTCAGACCATGAAACATTCAGCGCAAACTCCTGATCTAAATATTCAGACCATGAAACATTCAATGCAAACTCCTATCTTTGTATTCAGACCATGAAACATTCAGCGTAAACTCCTGATCTAAATATTCAGACCATGAAACATTCAGTGTAATCTCCTTATCTGTGTTTTCAGATCATGAAACATTCAGTGTAAACTCCGATCTGCATATTCAGACCATCAAACATTCAGTGCAAACTCCTCATCAAAATATTCAGACCATGAAACGTTCAGTGCAAACTCCTTATCGATATGTTCAGACCATGAAAAATTCAGTGCAACTCCGATCGATATCCTCAGACCATGAAACTTCAGTGTGAGCTCCTGTCGATATGTTCAGTCCATGAAACATTCAGTATAAACTCCGATTTTCCATTCAGACCATGAAACATTCAGTATAAACTCGGATCTATATATTCAGACCATGAAACATTCAGTGCAAACTCCTAATCTAAATATTCAGACCATGAAACATTCAGTGCAAACTCCTATCTTTGTATTCAGACCATGAAACATTCAGCGCAAACTCCTGATCTAAATATTCAGACCATGAAACATTCAGTGTAAACTCCTATCTTTGTATTCAGACCATGAAATATTCAGCGTAAACTCCTGATCTAAATATTCAGGACATGATACATTCAGTGTGAACTCCGATCGATATATTCAGACCGTGAAACATTCAGTGTAAACTCCAATGTATATATTCAGACCATGAAACATTCAGTGTAAACTGCTATCGATATATTCAGACCGTGAAACATTCAGTGTAAACTCCAATGTATATATTCAGACCATGAAACATTCAGTGCAAACTCTAATCAACATATTTAGACCATGAAAGTTTCAGTGCAAACACCTGATCTATATATTCAGACCATGAAACATTCAGTATAAACTCTGATCTGTATATTCAGATCATGAAACATCCAGTGTAAACTCCGATCGAGATATTCAGATCAAGATTCATTCAGTGCAAATTCTTTATCTATATATTCAGACCATGAAACATTCAGTGCAAACTCCTAATTTAAATACTCAGACCATGAAACATTCAGTGGAAACTGCTATCGATATATTCAGACCTTGAAACATTGAGTACAAACTCCGATCTGTATATTCAGACCATTAAACAATCACTGCAAACTGCTTATCTAAATATTCCGACCATGAAACATTCAGTGTAAACTCCTATCTATATATTCAGACCATGAAACATTCAGTGCAAACTCCTAATCTAAATATTCAGACCATGAAACATTCAGTGCAAACTCCTATCTTTGTATTCAGACCATGAAAGATTCAGCGCAAACTCCTGATCTAAATATTCAGACCATGAAACATTCAGTGTAAACTCCTATCTTTGTATTCAGACCATGAAACATTCAGCGCAAACTCCTGATCTAAATATTCAGACCATGAAACATTCAATGCAAACTCCTATCTTTGTATTCAGACCATGAAACATTCAGCGTAAACTCCTGATCTAAATATTCAGACCATGAAACATTCAGTGTGAACTCCGATCGATATATTCAGACCGTGAAACATTCAGTGTAAACTCCAATGTATATATTCAGAACATGAAACATTCAGTGTAAACTGCTATCGATATATTCAGACCGTGAAACATTCAGTGTAAACTCCAATGTATATATTCAGACCATGAAACATTCAGTGCAAACTCAAATCAACATATTTAGACCATGAAAGTTTCAGTGCAAACACCTGATGAATATATTCAGACCATGAAACATTCAGTATAAACTCTGATCGAGATATTCAGATCATGAAACATCCAGTGTAAACTCCGATCGAGATATTCAGATCAAGATTCATTCAGTGCAATTTCTTTATCTACATATTCAGACCATGAAACATTCAGTGTAAACTCCGATCTATATATTCAGATCATGAAACATTCAGTGTAAACTCCTTATCGAGACATTCAGACCATGAAACATTCAGTTTAAACTACTATCTGTGTATTCAGACCATGAAACACCTTCACTGTAAACTCCTATCTCTATATTCAGACCATGAAACATTCAGTGTAAAATCGAATCCTTACATTCAGTCCATGAAACATTCACTGTAAACGCCTATCTCGAAATTCAGAACATGAAACCTTCAGTGTAAACTCCTATCTTTCTATTCAGACCATGAAACATTCAGCGTAAACTCCTCATCTAAATATTCAGACCATGAAACATTCATTGTAAACACCTATCGATTTTTTCAGACCATGAAACATTGAGTGTAATCTCCTTATCTGTGTTTTCAGATTATGACACATTCAGTGTGAATTCCGATCGAGATATTCAGATCAAGATTCATTCAGTGCAAATTCTTTATCTATATATTCAGACCATGAAACATTCAGTGTAAACTCCCATCTATATATTCAGACCATGAAACATTCAGTGCAAACTCCTAATCCAAATATTCAGACCATGAAACATTCAGTGTAAACTCCTATCGATTTTTTCAGACCATGAAACATTCAGTGTAATCTCCTTATCTGTGTTTTCAGATCATGAAACATTCAGTGTAAACTCCGATCTGCATATTCAGACCATCAAACATTCAGTGCAAACTCCTCATCAAAATATTCAGACCATGAAACGTTCAGTGCAAACTCCTTATCGATATGTTCAGACCATGAAAAATTCAGTGCAACTCCGATCGATATCCTCAGACCATGAAACTTCAGTGTGAGCTCCTGTCGATATGTTCAGTCCATGAAACATTCAGTATAAACTCCGATTTTCCATTCAGACCATGAAACATTCAGTATAAACTCGGATCTATATATTCAGACCATGAAACATTCAGTACAAACTCTGATCGAGATATTCAGATCATGAAACATCCAGTGTAAACTCCGATCGAGATATTCAGATCAAGATTCATTCAGTGCAATTTCTTTATCTACATATTCAGACCATGAAACATTCAGTGTAAACTCCGATCTATATATTCAGACCATGAAACATTCAGTGTAAACTCTAATCAATATATTTAGACCATGAAAGTTTCAGTGTAAACTCCTGATCTATATATTCAGACCATGAAACATTCAGTGTAAACTCCGATCGATGCACTCAGACCATGAAACCTTCAGTGTAAACTCCGATCGAGAAATTCAGTTCATGAAACATTCAGTGTAAACTCCGATCGATATATTCAGACCATCAAACATTCAGTGCAAACTCCTGATCCACATATTCAGACCATGAAAAATTCAGTGTAAACTCCGATCGATATCCTCGGACCCTGAAATCTTCAGTGTGAACTCCTATCGATATATTCAGTCCATGAAACATTCAGTGTGAACTCCTATCGATATGTTCAGACCATCAAACATTCAGTGTAAACTCCTTATCCATATGTTCAGACCATGAAACATTCAGCATAAACTCTGATCTATATGTTCAGATCATGAAACATTCAGTGAAAACTCCCATCTGTGTATTCAGACGATGAAACATTCAGTGCAAATTCCTAATCTAAATACTCAGACCATGAAACATTCAGCGGAAACTGCTATCGATATATTCAGACCATTAAACATTCAGTGTAAACTCCCATCAATATCGTCAGAAAATGAAACATTTCGTGTTGACGCCTATCGATATATTCAGACCATGAAACATTGAGTATAAACTCCGATCTGTATATTCAGACCATGAAACAATCACTGCAAACTGCTTATCTAAATATTCCGACCATGAAGCATTCAGTGTAAACTCCTGTCCATATATTCAGACCATGAAACATTCAGTGCAAACTCCTAATCTAAATATTCAGACCATGAAACCTTCAGTGCAAACTCCTATCTTTGTATTCATACCATGAAACATTCAGCGCAAACTCCTGATCTAAATATTCAGACCATGAAACATTCAGTGTGCACTCCTATCGATACATTCAGACATTGAAACATTCAGTGTAAACTCCAATGTATATATTCAGACCATGAAACATTCAGTGCAAACTCTAATCAACATATTTAGACCATGATTGAATTTTTTGAGGGGGTGACTCGGCGTGTGGATGAGGGTAACGCAGTGGATGTGGTTTACATGGATTTCAGTAAGGCCTTCGATAAAGTCCCCCACAGGAGACTGGTCAAGAAGGTACGAGCCCATGGAATCCAGGGTGCCTTGGCACTTTGGATACAAAACTGGCTTAGTGGCAGAAGGCAGAGGGTGATGGTCGAAGGTTGTTTTTGTGACTGGAAGCCTGTGGCCAGTGGGGTACCACAGGGATCGGTGCTGGCTCCCTTGCTGTTTTGTGGTCTACGTTAATGACTTGGATATGAATGTAAAAGGTATGATCAGTAAGTTCGCTGATGATACAAAGATTGGTAGGGTGGTAAATAGTGAGGAGGATAGCCTCAGTCTGCAGGACGATATAGATGGGTTGGTCAGATGGGCGGAACAGTGGCAAATGGAATTTAACCCGGAAAAGTGCGAGGTGATGCACTTTGGAGGGACTAACAAGGCAAGGGAATACACAATGAATGGGAGGACCCTAGGCAAGACAGAGGGTCAGAGGGATCTTGGTGTGCAAGTTCACAGATCCCTGAAGGCGGCGGAACAGGGAGATAAGGTGGTAAAGAAGGCATATGGGATACTTGCCTTTATTAGCCGAGGCATAGAATATAAGAGCAAGGAGGTTATGATGGAGCTGTATAAAACACTGGTTAGGCCACAGCTGGAGTACTGTGTGCAGTTCTGGTCGCCACACTACAGGAAGGATGTGATCGCCTTGGAGAGGGTGCAGAGGAGATTCACCAGGATGTTACCAGGACTGGAGCGCTTCAGCTATGAAGAGAGACTGGGAAGATTGGGTTTGTTTTCCTTGGAGCAGAGGAGGCTGAGGGGGGACATGATTGAGGTGTACAAAATTATGAGGGGCACAGATAGGATGGATACTAAGGAGCTTTTTCCCTTCGTTGAGGGTTCGATAACAAGGGGGCATAGATTCAAGGTAAAAGGCGGGAGGTTTAGAGGGGATTTGAGAAAGAACTTTTTCACCCAGAGGGTGGTTGGAGTCTGGAACTCACTGCCTGAAAGGGTTGTGGAGGCAGGAACCCTCACAACATTCAAGAAGCATTTGGATGAGCACTTGAAATGCCATAGCATACAAGGCTACGGACCAAATGCTGGAATATGGGATTAGAGTAGACAGGGCTGATGGCCGGCGCGGACACGATGGGCCGAAGGGCCTCTATCCGTGCTGTATGACTCGATGACTCTATGACTCTATGACTCATGAAAGTTTCAGTGCAAACACCTGATCTATATATTCAGACCATGAAACATCCAGTGTAAACTCCAATCGAGATATTCAGATCAAGATTCATTCAGTGCAAATTCTTTGTCTATATATTCAGACCATGAAACATTCAGTGTAAACTCCTTATCGATACATTCAGACCATGAACCATTCAGTTTAAACTACTATCTGTGTATTCAGACCATGAAACACCTTCACTGTAAACTCCTATCTCTATATTCAGACCATGAAACATTCAGTGTAAACTCGAATCGATACATTCAGTCCATGAAACATTCAGTGTAAACGCCTATCTCGAAATTCAGAACATGAAACCTTCAGTGTAAACTCCTATCTTTCTATTCAGACCATGAAACATTCAGCGTAAACTCCTCATCTAAATATTCAGACCATGAAACATTCATTGTAAACACCTATCGATTTTATTCAGACCATAAAACATTCAGTGTAATCTCCTTATCTGTGTTTTCAGATCATGACACATTCAGTGTAAACTCCGATCGAGATATTCAGATCAAGATTCATTCAGTGCAAATTCTTTATCTATTTATTCAGACCATGAAACATTCAGTGCAAACTCCTAATCTAAATATTCAGACCATGAAACATTCAGTGTAAACTCCTATCGATATATTGAGATCATGAAACATTCAGTGTAAACTCCCATCTGTATATTCAGAACATGAAATGTTCAGTGAAAACTCCTTATCTATATATTCAGACCATGGAACATTCAGTGTAAACTCCTATCGAAATATTCATACCATGAAACATTCAGTGTAAACTCCAATCGATATATTCAGACCAAGAAACATTCAGTCTAAACTCCCATCGAAATATTCAGACCATGAAACATTCAGTGCAAACTCCTAATCTAAATATTCAGACCATGAAACATTCAGTGTAAACTCCTATCTGTATATTCAGAACATGAAATGTTCAGTGGAAACTCCTTATCTTTGTATTCAGACCATGGAACATTCAGTGTAAACTCCTATCGATATATTCAGACCATGAAACATTCAGTGTAAACTCCTAATCTAAATATTCAGACCATGAAACATTCAGTGTAAACTCCAATGAAAATATTCAGACCATGAAACATTCAGTGTCAACTCTAATCAATATATTTAGACCATGAAAGTTTCAGTGTAAACTCCTGATCTATATATTCAGACCATGAAACATTCAGTGTAAACTCCGATCGATGCACTCAGACCATGAAACCTTCAGTGTAAACTCCGATCGAGAAATTCAGTTCATGAAACATTCAGTGTAAACTCCGATCGATATATTCAGACCATCAAACATTCAGTGTAAACTCCTGATCCACATATTCAGACCATGAAAAATTCAGTGTAAACTCCGATCGATATCCTCGGACCCTGAAACCTTCAGTGTGAACTCCTATCGAGAAATTCAGTCCATGAAACATTCAGTGTGAACTCCTATCGATATGTTCATACCATCAAACATTCAGCATAAACTCTGATCCATATATTCAGATCATGAAACATTCAGTGAAAACTCCCATCTGTGTATTCAGACGATGAAACATTCAGTGCAAACTCCTAATCTAAATACTCAGACCATAAAACATTCAGTGGAAACTGCTATCGATATATTCAGACCATTAAACATTCAGTGTAAACTCCCATCAATATCTTCAGAAAATGAAACATTTCGTGTTGACGCCTATCGATATATTCAGACCATGAAACATTGAGTATAAACTCCGATCTGTATATTCAGACCATGAAACAATCACTGCAAACTGCTTATCCAAATATTCCGACCATGAAACATTCAGTGTCAACTCCTATCTATATATTCAGACCATGAAACATTCAGTGCAAACTCCTAATCTAAATATTCAGACCATGAAACATTCAGTGCAAACTCCTATCTTTGTATTCAGACCATGAAACATTCAGCGCAAACTCCTGATCTAAATATTCAGACCATGAAACATTCAGTGTAAACTCCTATCTTTGTATTCAGACCATGAAACATTCATCGTAAACTCCTGATCTAAATATTCAGACCATGATACATTCAGTGTGAACTCCGATCGATATATTCAGACAGTGAATCATTCAGTGTAAACTCCAATGTATATATTCAGACCATGAAACATTCAGTGTAAACTGCTATCGATATATTCAGACCGTGAAACATTCAGTGTAAACTCCAATGTATATATTCAGACCATGAAACATTCAGTGCAAACTCTAATCAACATATTTAGACCATGAAAGTTTCAGTGCAAACAACTGATCTATATATTCAGACCATGAAACATTCAGTGCAAACTGCTTATCTAAATATTCCGACCATAAAACATTCAGTGTAATCTCCTTATCTGTGTTTTCAGATCATGACACATTCAGTGTAAACTCCGATCGAGATATTCAGATCAAGATTCATTCAGTGCAAATTCTTTATCGATTTATTCAGACCATGAAACATTCAGTGCAAACTCCTAATCTAAATATTCAGACCATGAAACATTCAGTGGAAACTCCTATCGATATATTGAGATCATGAAACATTCAGTGTCAACTCCCATCTGTATATTCAGAACATGAAATGTTCAGTGAAAACTCCTTATCTATATATTCAGACCATGGAACATTCAGTGTAAACTCCTATCGAAATATTCATACCATGAAACATTCAGTGTAAACTCCAATCGATATATTCAGACCAAGAAACATTCAGTCTCAACTCCCATCGAAATATTCAGACCATGAAACATTCAGTGCAAACTCCTAATCTAAATATTCAGACCATGAAACATTCAGTGTAAACTCCCATCTGTATATTCAGAACATGAAATGTTCAGTGGAAACTCCTTATCTTTGTATTCAGACCATGGAACATTCAGTGTAAACGCCTATCGATATATTCAGACCATGAAACATTCAGTCTAAACTCCTAATCTAAATATTCAGACCATGAAACATTCAGTGTAAACTCCAATGAAAATATTCAGACCATGAAACATTCAGTGTAAACTCTAATCAATATATTTAGACCATGAAAGTTTCAGTGTAAACTCCTGATCTATATATTCAGACCATGAAACATTCAGTGTAAACTCCGATCGATGCACTCAGACCATGAAACCTTCAGTGTAAACTCCGATCGAGAAATTCAGTTCATGAAACATTCAGTGTAAACTCCGATCGATATATTCAGACCATCAAACATTCAGTGTAAACTCCTGATCCACATATTCAGACCATGAAAAATTCAGTGTAAACTCCGATCGATATCCTCGGACCCTGAAACCTTCAGTGTGAACTCCTATCGATATATTCAGTCCATGAAACATTCAGTGTGAACTCCTATCGATATGTTCATACCATCAAACATTCAGTGTAAACTCCTTATCCATATGCTCAGACCATGAAACATTCAGCATAACCTCTGATCCATATATTCAGATCATGAAACATTCAGTGAAAACTCCCATCTGTGTATTCAGACGATGAAACATTCAGTGCAAACTCCTAATCTAAATACTCAGACCATAAAACATTCAGTGGAAACTGCTATCGATATATTCAGACCATTAAACATTCAGTGTAAACTCCCATCAATATCTTCAGAAAATGAAACATTTCGTGTTGACGCCTATCGATATATTCAGACCATGAAACATTGAGTATAAACTCCGATCTGTATATTCAAACCATGAAACAATCACTGCAAACTGCTTATCTAAATATTCCGACCATGAAACATTCAGTGTAAACTCCTATCGATATATTCAGACCATGAAACATTCAGTGCAAACTCCTAATCTAAATATTCAGACCATGAAACATTCAGTGCAAACTCCTATCTTTGTATTCAGACCATGAAACATTCAGCGCAAACTCCTGATCTAAATATTCAGACCATGAAACATTCAGTGTAAACTCCTATCTTTGTATTCAGACCATGAAACAGTCAGCGTAAACTCCTGATCTAAATATTCAGACCATGATACATTCAGTGTGAACTCCGATCGATATGTTCAGACCGTGAAACATTCAGTGTAAACTCCAATGTATATATTCAGACCATGAAACATTCAGTGTAAACTGCTATCGATATATTCAGACCGTGAAACATTCAGTGTAAACTCCAATGTATATATTCAGACCATGAAACATTCAGTGCAAACTCTAATCAACATATTTAGACCATGAAAGTTTCAGTGCAAACACCTGATCTATATATTCAGACCATGAAACATTCAGTATAAACTCTGATCTGTATATTCAGATCATGAAACATCCAGTGTAAACTCCGATCGAGATATTCAGATCAAGATTCATTCAGTGCAAATTCTTTATCTATATATTCAGACCATGAAACATTCAGTGCAAACTCCTAATTTAAATAATCAGACCATGAAACATTCAGTGGAAACTGCTATCGATATATTCAGACCATGAAACATTGAGTATAAACTCCGATCTGTATATTCAGACCATGAAACAATCACTGCAAACGGCTTATCTAAATATTCCGACCATGAAACATTCAGTGTAAACTCCTATCTATATATTCAGACCATGAAACATTCAGTGCAAACTCCTAATCTAAATATTCAGACCATGAAACATTCAGTGCAAATTCCTATCTTTGTATTCAGACCATGAAACATTCAGCGCAAACTCCTGATCTAAATATTCAGACCATGAAACATTCAGTGTAAACTCCTATCTTTGTATTCAGACCATGAAACATTCAGCGCAAACTCCTGATCGAAATATTCAGACCATGAAACATTCAGTGTAAACTCCTATCTTTGTATTCAGACCATGAAACATTCAGCGTAAACTCCTGATCTAAATATTCAGACCATGAAACATTCAGTGTGAACTCCGATCGATATATTCAGACCGTGAAACATTCAGTGTAAACTCCAATGTATATATTCAGAACATGAAACATTCAGTGTAAACTGCTATCGATATATTCAGACCGTGAAACATTCAGTGTAAACTCCAATGTATATATTCAGACCATGAAACATTCAGTGCAAATTCTAATCAAAATATTTAGACCATGAAAGTTTCAGTGCAAACACCTGATCAATATATTCAGATCATGAAACATTCAGTGTAAACTCCTTATCGAGACATTCAGACCATGAAACATTCAGTTTAAACTACTATCTGTGTATTCAGACCATGAAACACCTTCACTGTAAACTCCTATCTCTATATTCAGACCATGAAACATTCAGTGTAAACTCGAATCGATACATTCAGTCCATGAAACATTCAGTGTAAACGCCTATCTCGAAATTCAGAACATGAAACCTTCAGTGTAAACTCCGATCTTTCCATTCAGACCATGAAACATTCAGCGTAAACTCCTCATCTAAATATTCAGACCATGAAACGTTCATTGTAAACACCTATCGATTTTTTCAGACCATGAAACATTCAGTGTAATCTCCTTATCTGTGTTTTCAGATCCTGACACATTCAGTGTGAACTCCGATCGAGATATTCAGATCAAGATTCATTCAGTGCAAATTCTTTATCGATATATTCAGACCATGAAACATTCAGTGTAAACTCCCATCTATATATTCAGACCATGAAACATTCAGTGCAAACTCCTAATCCAAATATTCAGACCATGAAACATTCAGTGTAAACTCCTATCTATTTTTTCAGACCATGAAACATTCAGTGTAATCTCCTTATCTGTGTTTTCAGATCATGAAACATTCAGTGTAAACTCCGATCTGCATATTCAGACCATCAAACATTCAGTGCAAACTCCTCATCAAAATATTCAGACCATGAAACGTTCAGTGCAAACTCCTTATCGATATGTTCAGACCATGAAAAATTCAGTGCAACTCCGATCGATATCCTCAGACCATGAAACTTCAGTGTGAGCTCCTGTCGATATGTTCAGTCCATGAAACATTCAGTATAAACTCCGATTTTCCATTCAGACCATGAAACATTCAGTATAAACTCGGATCTATATATTCAGATCATTAAACATTCAGTGTAAACTACTTTTCTATGTATTCAGACCATGAAACATTCAGTGTAAACTCCTTATCAAAACATTCAGACCATAAAACATTCAGTGTAAACTCCCAACTATATCTTCAGACAATGAAACATTTCGTGTTGACGCCTATCGATATATTCAGACCATGAAACATTCAGTGTAAACTCCTTTCGATATATTCAGACCATCAAACATTCAGTGTAAACTCCTGATCCATATATTCAGACCATGAAACATTGAGTATAAACTCCGATCTGTATATTCAGACCAGGAAACATTCAGGGTAAACCCCGATCAATATATTCAGACCATGAAACATTCAGTGTAAACTCCTATCGAAATATTCATACCATGAAACATTCAGTGTAAACTCCAATCGAAATATTCATACCATGAAACATTCAGTGTAAATTACGATCGATATATTCAGACCAAGAAACATTCAGTCTAAACTCCCATCTATATATTCAGACCATGAAACATTCAGTGCAAACTCCTAATCTAAATATTCAGACCATGAAACATTCAGTGTAAACTCCCATCTGTATATTCAGAACATGAAATGTTCAGTGGAAACTCCTTATCTTTGTATTCAGACCATGGAACATTCAGTGTAAACTCCTATCGATATATTCAGACCATGAAACATTCAGTGTAAACTCCTAATCTAAATATTCAGACCATGAAACATTCAGTGTAATCTCCAATGAAAATATTCAGACCATGAAACATTCAGTGTAAACTCTAATCAATATATTTAGACCATGAAAGTTTCAGTGTAAACTCCTGATCTCTGTATTCAGACCATGAAACATTCAGTGTAAACTCCGATCGATGCACTCAGACCATGAAACCTTCAGTGTAAACTCGGATCGACAATTTCAGTTCATGAAACATTCAGTGTAAACTCCGATCGATATATTCAGACCATCAAACATTCAGTGTAAACTCCTGATCCACATATTTAGACCATGAAAAATTCAGTGTAAACTCCGATCGATATCCTCGGACCCTGAAACCTTCAGTGTGAACTCCTATCGATATATTCAGTCCATGAAACATTCAGTGTGAACTCCTATCGATATGTTCATACCATCAAACATTCAGTGTAAACTCCTTATCCATATGTTCAGACCATGAAACATTCAGCATAAACTCTGATCTATATATTCAGATCATGAAACATTCAGTGAAAACTCCCATCTGTGTATTCAGACGATGAAACATTCAGTGCAAACTCCTAATCTAAATACTCAGACCATGAAACATTCAGTGGAAACTGCTATCGATATATTCAGACCATTAAACATTCAGTGTAAACTCCCATCAATATCTTCAGAAAATGAAACATTTCGTGTTGACGCCTATCGATATATTCAGACCATGAAACATTGAGTGAAAACTCCCATCTGTGTATTCAGACCATGAAACAATCACTGCAAACTGCTTATCTAAATATTCCGACCATGAAACATTCAGTGTAAACTCCTGTCCATACATTCGGACCATGAAACATTCAGTGCAAACTCCTAATCTAAATATTCAGACCATGAAACCTTCAGTGCAAACTCCTATCTTTGTATTCAGACCATGAAACATTCAGCGCAAACTCCTGATCTAAATATTCAGAACATGAAACATTCAGTGTGAACTCCGATCGATATATTCAGACCGTGAAACATTCAGTGCAAACTCCAATGTACATATTCAGACCATGAAACATTCAGTGTGAACTCCTATCGATATATTCAGACATTGAAACTTTCAGTGTAAACTCCAATGTATATATTCAGACCATGAAACATTCAGTGCAAACTCCAATGTATATATTCAGACCATGAAACATTCAGTGTGAACTCCTATCGATATATTCAGACATTGAAACATTCAGTGTAAACTCCAATGTATATATTCAGACCATGAAACATTCAGTGCAAACTCTAATCAACATATTTAGACCATGATTGAATTTTTTGAGGGGTGACTCGGCGTGTGGATGAGGGTAACGCAGTGGATGTGGTTTACATGGATTTCAGTAAGGCCTTCGATAAAGTCCCCCACAGGAGACTGGTCAAGAAGGTACGAGCCCATGGAATCCAGGGTGCCTTGGCACTTTGGATACAAAACTGGCTTAGTGGCAGAAGGCAGAGGGTGATGGTCGAAGGTTGTTTTTGTGACTGGAAGCCTGTGGCCAGTGGGGTACCACAGGGATCTGTGCTGGGGCCCTTGCTGTTTTGTGGTCTACGTTAATGACTTGGATATGAATGTAAAAGGTATGATCAGTAAGTTCGCTGATGATACAAAGATTGGTAGGGTGGTAAATAGCGAGGAGGATAGCCTCAGTCTGCAGGACGATATAGATGGGTTGGTCAGATGGGCGGAACAGTGGCAAATGGAATTTAACCCGGAAAAGTGCGAGGTGATGCACTTTGGAGGGACTAACAAGGCAAGGGAATACACAATGAATGGTAGGACCCTAGGCAAGACAGAGGGTAAGAGGGATCTTGGTGTGCAAGTTCACAGATCCCTGAAGGCGGCGGAACAGGTAGATAAGGTGGTAAAGAAGGCATATGGGATACTTGCCTTTATTAGCCGAGGCATAGAATATAAGAGCAAGGAGGTTATGATGGAGCTGTATAAAACACTGGTTAGGCCACAGCTGGAGTACTGTGTGCAGTTCTGGTCGCCGCACTACAGGAAGGATGTGATCGCTTTGGAGAGGGTGCAGAGGAGATTCACCAGGATGTTACCAGGGCTGGAGCGCTTCAGCTATGAAGAGAGACTGGGAAGATTGGGTTTGTTTTCCTTGGAGCAGAGGAGGCTGAGGGGGGACATGATTGAGGTGTACAAAATTATGAGGGGCACAGATAGGATGGATACTAAGGAGCTTTTTCCCTTCGTTGAGGGTTCGATAACAAGGGGGCATAGATTCAAGGTAAAAGGCGGGAGGTTTAGAGGGGATTTGAGAAAGAACTTTTTCACCCAGAGGGTGGTTGGAGTCTGGAACTCACTGCCTGAAAGGGTTGTGGAGGCAAGAACCCTCACAACATTCAAGAAGCATTTGGATGAGCACTTGAAATGCCATAGCATACAAGGCTACGGACCAAATGCTGGAATATGGGATTAGAGTAGACAGGGCTGATGGCCGGCGCGGACACGATGGGCCGAAGGGCCTCTATCCGTGCTGTATGACTCGATGACTCTATGACTCTATGACTCATGAAAGTTTCAGTGCAAACACCTGATCTATATATTCAGACCATGAAACATCCAGTGTAAACTCCAATCGAGATATTCAGATCAAGATTCATTCAGTGCAAATTCTTTGTCTATATATTCAGACCATGAAACATTCAGTGTAAACTCCGATCTATATATTCAGATCATGAAACATTCAGTGTGAACTCCTTATCGAGACATTCAGACCATGAAACATTCAGTTTAAACTACTATCTGTGTATTCAGACCATGAAACACCTTCACTGTAAACTCCTATCTCTATATTCAGACCATGAAACATTCAGTGTAAACTCGAATCGATACATTCAGTCCATGAAACATTCAGTGTAAACGCCTATCTCGAAATTCAGAACATGAAACCTTCAGTGTAAACTCCTATCTTTCTATTCAGACCATGAAACATTCAGCGTAAACTCCTCATCTAAATATTCAGACCATGAAACATTCATTGTAAACACCTATCGATTTTATTCAGACCATAAAACATTCAGTGTAATCTCCTTATCTGTGTTTTCAGATCATGACACATTCAGTGTAAACTCCGATCGAGATATTCAGATCAAGATTCATTCAGTGCAAATTCTTTATCTACTTATTCAGACCATGAAACATTCAGTGCAAACTCCTAATCTAAATATTCAGACCATGAAACATTCAGTGTAAACTCCTATCGATATATTGAGATCATGAAACATTCAGTGTAAACTCCCATCTGTATATTCAGAACATGAAATGTTCAGTGAAAACTCCTTATCTATATATTCAGACCATGGAACATTCAGTGTAAACTCCTATCGCTATATTCAGACCATGAAACATTCAGTGTAAACTCCCATCTATATATTCAGACCATGAAACATTCAGTGCAAACTCCTAATCTAAATATTCAGACCATGAAACATTCAGTGTAAACTCCTATCGATATATTCAGACCATGAAACATTCAGTGTAAACTCCAATCGATTTTTTCAGACCATGAAACATTCAGTGTAATCTCCTTATCTGTGTTTTCAGATCATGAAACATTCAGTGTAAACTCCGATCTGCATATTCAGACCATCAAACATTCCGTGCAAACTCCTCATCAAAATATTCAGTCCATGAAACATTCAGTATAAACTCCGATTTTCCATTCAGAACATGAAACATTCAGTATAAACTCGGATCTATATATTCAGATCATTAAACATTCAGTGTAAACTACTTTTCTATGTATTCAGACCATGTAACATTCAGTGTAAACTCCGATCAAAATATTCAGACCATGAAACATTCAGTGTAAACTCCGATCGAAATATTCATACCATGAAACATTCAGTGTAAACTCCTATCGATATATTGAGATCATGAAACATTCAGTGTAAACTCCCATCTATATATTCAGACCATGGAACTTTCAGTGTAAACTCCCATCGATATATTCAGACCATGAAACATTCAGTGCAAACTCCTAATCTAAATATTCAGACCATGAAATATTCAGTGTAAACTCCCATCTGTGTATTCAGACCATGAAACATTCAGTGCAAACTCCTATCGATATATTCAGATCATTAAACATTCAGTGTAAACTCCCAACTATATCTTCAGACAATGAAACATTTCGTGTTGACGCCTATCGATATATTCAGACCATGAAACATTCAGTGTAAACTCCTGATCCATATATTCAGACCATGAAACATTGAGTATAAACTCCGATCTGTATATTCAGACCATGAAACATTCAGTGTAAACTCCGATCGAAATATTCATACCATGAAACATTCAGTGTAAACTCCTATCGATATATTGAGATCATGAAACATTCAGTGTAAACTCCCATCTATATATTCAGACCATGGAACATTCAGTGTAAACTCCCATCGATATATTCAGACCATGAAACATTCAGTGCAAACTCCTAATCTAAATATTCAGACCATGAAACATTCAGTGCAAACTCCCATCTGTGTATTCAGACCATGAAACATTCAGTGCAAACTCCTATCGATATATACAGATCATTAAACATTCAGTGTATACTCCCAACTATATCTTCAGACAATGAAACATTTCGTGTTGACGCCTAGCGATATATTCAGACCATGAAACATTCAGTGTAAACTCCTTTCGATATATTCAGACCATCAAACATTCAGTGTGAACTCCTGATCCATATATTCAGACCATGACACATTGAGTATAAACTCCGATCTGTATATTCAGACCATGAAACATACAGGGTAAACCCCGATCAATATATTCAGAACATGAAACATTCAGTGCAAACTCCTTATCAAAATATTCAGACCATGAAACATTCAGTGTAAACTCCTTATCAAAATATTCAGACCATGAAACATTCAGTGCAAACTCCTATCGATACATTCAGACCATGAAACATTCAGTGTAAACTCCGATCGAAATATTCATACCATGAAACATTCAGTGTAAACGCCAATCGAAATATTCATACCATGAAACATTCAGTGTAAACTCCAATCGATATATTCAGACCAAGAAACATTCAGTCTAAACTCCCATCTGTATATTCAGACCATGAAACATTCAGTGCAAACTCCTAATCTAAATATTCAGACCATGAAACATTCAGTGTAAACTCCCATCTGTATATTCAGAACATGAAATGTTCAGTTGAAACTCCTTATCTTTGTATTCAGACCATGGAACATTCAGTGTAAACTCCTATCGATATATTCAGACCATGAAACATTCAGTGTAAACTCCTAATCTAAATATTCAGACCATGAAACATTCAGTTTAAACTCCAATGAAAATATTCAGACCATGAAACATTCAGTGTAAACTCTAATCTATATATTCAGACCATAAAACCTTCAGTGTAAACTCCGATCGAGAAATTCAGTTCATGAAACATTCAGTGTAAACTCCGATCGATATATTCAGACCATCAAACATTCAGTCTAAACTCCTGATCCACATACTCAGACCATGAAAAATTCAGTGTAAACTCCGATCGATATCCTCGGAACCTGAAACCTTCAGTGTGAACTCCTATCGATATATTCAGTCCATGAAACATTCAGTGTGAACTCCGATCGATATGTTCATACCATCAAACATTCAGTGTAAACTCCTTATCCATATGTTCAGACCATGAAACATTCAGCATAAACTCTGATCTATATATTCAGATCATGAATCATTCAGTGAAAACTCCCATCTGTGTAATTCAGACGATGAAAAATTCAGTGCAAACTCCTAATCTAAATACTCAGACCATGAAACATTCAGTGGAAACTGCTATCGATATATTCAGACCATTAAACATTCAGTGTAAACTCCCATCAATATCTTCAGAAAATGAAACATTTCGTGTTGACGCCTATCGATATATTCAGACCATGAAACATTGAGTATAAACTCCGATCTGTATATTCAGACCATGAAACAATCACTGCAAACTGCTTATCTAAATATTCCGACCATGAAACATTCAGTGTAAACTCCTATCTATATATTCAGAACATGAAACATTCAGTGCAAACTCCTAATCTAAATATTCAGACCATGAAACCTTCAGTGCAAATTCCTATCTTTGTATTCAGACCATGAAACATTCGGCGCAAACTCCTGATCTAAATATTCAGACCATGAAACATTCAGTGTGAACTCCGATCGATATATTCAGACCGTGAAACATTCAGTGTCAACTCCAATGTATATATTCAGACCATGAAACATTCAGTGTAAACTCCTATCGATATATTCAGACCGTGAAACATTCAGTGTAAATTCCAATGTATATATTCAGACCATGAATCATTCAGTGCAAACTCTAATCAACATATTGAGACCATGAAAGTCCCAGTGCAAACACCTGATCTATATATTCAGACCATGAAACATTCAGTATGAACTCTGATCTATATATTCAGATCATGAAACATTAAGTGTAAACTCCTTATCGAGACATTCAGACCATGATACATTCAGTTTAAACTACAATCTGTGTATTCAGACCATGAAACACCTTCACTGTAAACTCCTATCGATATATTCAGACCATGACACATTCAGTGCAAACCCCTATCTCTATATTCAGACCATGAAACATTCAGTGTAAACTCGAATCGATACATTCAGTCCATGAAACATTCAGTGTAAACGCCTATCTCGAAATTCAGAACATGAAACCTTCAGTGTAAACTCCTATCTTTCTATTCTGACCATGAAACATTCAGCGTAAACTCCTCATCTAAATATTCAGACCATGAAACATTCATTGTGAACACCTATCGATTTTATTCAGACCATGAAACATTCAGTGTAATCTCCTTATCTGCGTTTTCAGATCATGACATATTCAGTGTAAACTCCGATCGAGATATTCAGATCAAGATTCATTCAGTGCAAATTTTTTATCTATTTATTCAGACCATGAAACATTCAGTCCAAACTCCGATCCATATATTCAGACCATGAAACATTCAGTGGAAACTGCTATCGATATATTCAGACCATTAAACATTCAGTGTAAACTCCCATCAATATCTTCAGAAAATGAAACATTTCGTGTTGACGCCTATCGATATATTCAGACCATGAAACATTGAGTATAAACTCCGATCTGTATATTCAGACCATGAAACAATCACTGCAAACTGCTTATCTAAATATTCCGACCATGAAACATTCAGTGTAAACTCCTATCTATATATTCAGAACATGAAACATTCAGTGCAAACTCCTAATCTAAATATTCAGACCATGAAACCTTCAGTGCAAACTCCTATCTTTGTATTCAGACCATGAAACATTCGGCGCAAACTCCTGATCGAAATATTCAGACCATGAAACATTCAGTGTGAACTCCGATCGATATATTCAGACCGTGAAACATTCAGTGTAAACTCCAATGTATATATTCAGACCATGAAACATTCAGTGTAAACTCCTATCGATATATTCAGACCGTGAAACATTCAGTGTAAATTCCAATGTATATATTCAGACCATGAATCATTCAGTGCAAACTCTAATCAACATATTGAGACCATGAAAGTCCCAGTGCAAACACCTGATCTATATATTCAGACCATGAAACATTCAGTATAAACTCTGATCTATATATTCAGATCATGAAACATTAAGTGTAAACTCCTTATCGAGACATTCAGACCATGATACATTCAGTTTAAACTACTATCTGTGTATTCAGACCATGAAACACCTTCACTGTAAATTCCTATCGATATATTCAGACCATGACACATTCAGTGCAAACCCCTATCTCTATATTCAGACCATGAAAGATTCAGTGTAAACTCGAATCGATACATTCAGTCCATGAAACATTCAGTGTAAACGCCTATCTCGAAATTCAGAACATGAAACCTTCAGTGTAAACTCCTATCTTTCTATTCTGACCATGAAACATTCAGCGTAAACTCCTCATCTAAATATTCAGACCATGAAACATTCATTGTGAACACCTATCGATTTTATTCAGACCATGAAACATTCAGTGTAATCTCCTTATCTGCGTTTTCAGATCATGACATATTCAGTGTAAACTCCGATCGAGATATTCAGATCAAGATTCATTCAGTGCAAATTTTTTATCTATTTATTCAGACCATGAAACATTCAGTCCAAACTCCGATCCATATATTCAGACCATGGAACATTCAGTGTAAACTCCTATCGATATATTCAGACCATGAAACATTCAGTGTAAACTCCCATCTATATATTCAGACCATGAAACATTCAGTGCAAACTCCCAATCTAAATATTCAGACCATGAAACATTCAGTGTAAACTCCTATCGATATATTCAGACCGTGAAACATTCAGTGTAAACTCCTATCGTTATATTCAGACCATGAAACATTCAGTGCAAACTCCTAATCTAAATATTCAGACCATGAAACATTCAGTGTAAACTCCTATCGATATATTCAGACCATGAAGCATTCAGTGTAACCTCCTTATCTGTGTTTTCAGATCATGAAACATTCAGTGCAAACTCCTATCGATATATTCAGATCATTAAACATTCAGTGTATACTCCCAACTATATCTTCAGACAATGAAACATTTCGTGTTGACGCCTAGCGATATATTCAGACCATGAAACATTCAGTGTAAACTCCTTTCGATATATTCAGACCATCAAACATTCAGTGTGAACTCCTGATCCATATATTCAGACCATGACACATTGAGTATAAACTCCGATCTGTATATTCAGACCATGAAACATACAGGGTAAACCCCGATCAATATATTCAGAACATGAAACATTCAGTGCAAACTCCTTATCAAAATATTCAGACCATGAAACATTCAGTGTAAACTCCTTATCAAAATATTCAGACCATGAAACATTCAGTGCAAACTCCTATCGATACATTCAGACCATGAAACATTCAGTGTAAACTCCGATCGAAATATTCATACCATGAAACATTCAGTGTAAACGCCAATCGAAATATTCATACCATGAAACATTCAGTGTAAACTCCAATCGATATATTCAGACCAAGAAACATTCAGTCTAAACTCCCATCTGTATATTCAGACCATGAAACATTCAGTGCAAACTCCTAATCTAAATATTCAGACCATGAAACATTCAGTGTAAACTCCCATCTGTATATTCAGAACATGAAATGTTCAGTTGAAACTCCTTATCTTTGTATTCAGACCATGGAACATTCAGTGTAAACTCCTATCGATATATTCAGACCATGAAACATTCAGTGTAAACTCCTAATCTAAATATTCAGACCATGAAACATTCAGTTTAAACTCCAATGAAAATATTCAGACCATGAAACATTCAGTGTAAACTCTAATCTATATATTCAGACCATAAAACCTTCAGTGTAAACTCCGATCGAGAAATTCAGTTCATGAAACATTCAGTGTAAACTCCGATCGATATATTCAGACCATCAAACATTCAGTCTAAACTCCTGATCCACATACTCAGACCATGAAAAATTCAGTGTAAACTCCGATCGATATCCTCGGAACCTGAAACCTTCAGTGTGAACTCCTATCGATATATTCAGTCCATGAAACATTCAGTGTGAACTCCGATCGATATGTTCATACCATCAAACATTCAGTGTAAACTCCTTATCCATATGTTCAGACCATGAAACATTCAGCATAAACTCTGATCTATATATTCAGATCATGAATCATTCAGTGAAAACTCCCATCTGTGTAATTCAGACGATGAAAAATTCAGTGCAAACTCCTAATCTAAATACTCAGACCATGAAACATTCAGTGGAAACTGCTATCGATATATTCAGACCATTAAACATTCAGTGTAAACTCCCATCAATATCTTCAGAAAATGAAACATTTCGTGTTGACGCCTATCGATATATTCAGACCATGAAACATTGAGTATAAACTCCGATCTGTATATTCAGACCATGAAACAATCACTGCAAACTGCTTATCTAAATATTCCGACCATGAAACATTCAGTGTAAACTCCTATCTATATATTCAGAACATGAAACATTCAGTGCAAACTCCTAATCTAAATATTCAGACCATGAAACCTTCAGTGCAAATTCCTATCTTTGTATTCAGACCATGAAACATTCGGCGCAAACTCCTGATCTAAATATTCAGACCATGAAACATTCAGTGTGAACTCCGATCGATATATTCAGACCGTGAAACATTCAGTGTCAACTCCAATGTATATAATTTTACAACACCAAGTTATAGTCCAGCAATTTTATTTTAAATTCACAAGCTTTCGGAGGCTACCTCCTTCCTCAGGTGAACGATGTGGAAATGAAGTCCAGGTGAACGATGTGGAAATGAAGTTTGGACTTCATTTCCACATCGTTCACCTGAGGAAGGAGGTAGCCTCCGAAAGCTTGTGAATTTAAAATAAAATTGCTGGACTATAACTTGGTGTTGTAAAATTGTTTACAATTGTCAACCCCAGTCCATCACCGGCATCTCCACATCATGACCAATGTATATATTCAGACCATGAAACATTCAGTGTAAACTCCTATCGATATATTCAGACCGTGAAACATTCAGTGTAAATTCTAATGTATATATTCAGACCATGAATCATTCAGTGCAAACTCTAATCAACATATTGAGACCATGAAAGTCCCAGTGCAAACACCTGATCTATATATTCAGACCATGAAACATTCAGTATGAACTCTGATCTATATATTCAGATCATGAAACATTAAGTGTAAACTCCTTATCGAGACATTCAGACCATGATACATTCAGTTTAAACTACAATCTGTGTATTCAGACCATGAAACACCTTCACTGTAAACTCCTATCGATATATTCAGACCATGACACATTCAGTGCAAACCCCTATCTCTATATTCAGACCATGAAACATTCAGTGTAAACTCGAATCGATACATTCAGTCCATGAAACATTCAGTGTAAACGCCTATCTCGAAATTCAGAACATGAAACCTTCAGTGTAAACTCCTATCTTTCTATTCTGACCATGAAACATTCAGCGTAAACTCCTCATCTAAATATTCAGACCATGAAACATTCATTGTGAACACCTATCGATTTTATTCAGACCATGAAACATTCAGTGTAATCTCCTTATCTGCGTTTTCAGATCATGACATATTCAGTGTAAACTCCGATCGAGATATTCAGATCAAGATTCATTCAGTGCAAATTTTTTATCTATTTATTCAGACCATGAAACATTCAGTCCAAACTCCGATCCATATATTCAGACCATGAAACATTCAGTGGAAACTGCTATCGATATATTCAGACCATTAAACATTCAGTGTAAACTCCCATCAATATCTTCAGAAAATGAAACATTTCGTGTTGACGCCTATCGATATATTCAGACCATGAAACATTGAGTATAAACTCCGATCTGTATATTCAGACCATGAAACAATCACTGCAAACTGCTTATCTAAATATTCCGACCATGAAACATTCAGTGTAAACTCCTATCTATATATTCAGAACATGAAACATTCAGTGCAAACTCCTAATCTAAATATTCAGACCATGAAACCTTCAGTGCAAACTCCTATCTTTGTATTCAGACCATGAAACATTCGGCGCAAACTCCTGATCGAAATATTCAGACCATGAAACATTCAGTGTGAACTCCGATCGATATATTCAGACCGTGAAACATTCAGTGTAAACTCCAATGTATATATTCAGACCATGAAACATTCAGTGTAAACTCCTATCGATATATTCAGACCGTGAAACATTCAGTGTAAATTCCAATGTATATATTCAGACCATGAATCATTCAGTGCAAACTCTAATCAACATATTGAGACCATGAAAGTCCCAGTGCAAACACCTGATCTATATATTCAGACCATGAAACATTCAGTATAAACTCTGATCTATATATTCAGATCATGAAACATTAAGTGTAAACTCCTTATCGAGACATTCAGACCATGATACATTCAGTTTAAACTACTATCTGTGTATTCAGACCATGAAACACCTTCACTGTAAATTCCTATCGATATATTCAGACCATGACACATTCAGTGCAAACCCCTATCTCTATATTCAGACCATGAAAGATTCAGTGTAAACTCGAATCGATACATTCAGTCCATGAAACATTCAGTGTAAACGCCTATCTCGAAATTCAGAACATGAAACCTTCAGTGTAAACTCCTATCTTTCTATTCTGACCATGAAACATTCAGCGTAAACTCCTCATCTAAATATTCAGACCATGAAACATTCATTGTGAACACCTATCGATTTTATTCAGACCATGAAACATTCAGTGTAATCTCCTTATCTGCGTTTTCAGATCATGACATATTCAGTGTAAACTCCGATCGAGATATTCAGATCAAGATTCATTCAGTGCAAATTTTTTATCTATTTATTCAGACCATGAAACATTCAGTCCAAACTCCGATCCATATATTCAGACCATGGAACATTCAGTGTAAACTCCTATCGATATATTCAGACCATGAAACATTCAGTGTAAACTCCCATCTATATATTCAGACCATGAAACATTCAGTGCAAACTCCCAATCTAAATATTCAGACCATGAAACATTCAGTGTAAACTCCTATCGATATATTCAGACCGTGAAACATTCAGTGTAAACTCCTATCGTTATATTCAGACCATGAAACATTCAGTGCAAACTCCTAATCTAAATATTCAGACCATGAAACATTCAGTGTAAACTCCTATCGATATATTCAGACCATGAAGCATTCAGTGTAACCTCCTTATCTGTGTTTTCAGATCATGAAACATTCAGTGTAAACTCCGATCTGCATATTCAGACCATCAAACATTCAGTGCAAACTCCTCATCAAAATATTCAGACCATGAAACGTTCAGTGCAAACTCCTTATCGATATGTTCAGACCATGAAAAATTCAGTGCAACTCCGATCGATACCCTCAGACCATGAAACTTCAGTGTGAGCTCCTGTCAATATGTTCAGACCATGAAACATTCAGTATAAACTCGGATCTATATATTCAGATCATTAAACATTCAGTGTAAACTACTTTTCTATGTATTCAGACCATGAAACATTCAGTGTAAACTCCGATCGAAATATTCATACCATGGAACATTCAGTGTAAACTCCCATCGATATATTGAGATCATGAAACATTCAGTGTAAATTCCCATCTATATATTCAGACCATGGAACATTCAGTGTAAACTCCCATCGATATATTCAGACCATGAAACATTCAGTGCAAACTCCTAATCTAAATATTCAGACCATGAAACATTCAGTGCAAACTCCTATCGATATATTCAGACCATGAAACATTCAGTGTAAACTCCTATCGAAATATTCATACCATGAAACATTCAGTGTAAACTCCAATCGAAATATTCATACCATGAAACATTCAGTGTAAATTACGATCGATATATTCAGACCAAGAAACATTCACTCTAAACTCCCATCTGTATATTCAGACCATGAAACATTCAGTGCAAACTCCTAATCTAAATATTCAGACCATGAAACATTCAGTGTAAACTCCCATCTGTATATTCAGAACATGAAATGTTCAGTGGAAACTCCTTATCTTTGTATTCAGACCATGGAACATTCAGTGTAAACTACCATCTATATATTCAGACCATGAAACATTCAGTGTAAACTCCTAATCTAAATATTCAGACCATGAAACATTCAGTGTAAACTCCAATGAAAATATTCAGACCATGAAACATTCAGTGTAAACTCTAATCAATATATTTAGACCATGAAAGTTTCAGTGTTAACTCCTGATCTATATATTCAGACCATGAAACCTTCAGTGTAAACTCCGATCGAGAAATTCAGTTCATGAAACATTCAGTGTAAACTCCGATCGATATATTCAGACCATCAAACATTCAGTGCAAACTCCTGATCCACATATTCAGACCATGAAAAATTCAGTGTAAACTCCGATCGATATCCTCGGACCCTGAAACCTTCAGTGTGAACTCCTATCGATATATTCAGTCCATGAAACATTCAGTGTGAACTCCGATCGATATGTTCATACCATCAAACATTCAGTGTAAACTCCTTATCTATATGTTCAGACCATGAAACATTCAGCATAAACTCTGATCTATATATTCAGATCATGAAACATTCAGTGGAAACTGCTATCGATATATTCAGACCGCTAAACATTCAGTGAAAACTCCCATCAATATCTTCAGAAAATGAAACATTTCGTGTTGACGCCTATCGATATATTCAGACCATGAAACATTGAGTATGAACTCCGATCTGTATATTCAGACCATGAAACAATCACTGCAAACTGCTTATCCAAATATTCCGACCATGAAACATTCAGTGTGAACTCCGATCGATATATTCAGACCGTGAAACATTCAGTGTAAACTCCTAATCTAAATATTCAGACCATGAAACATTCAGCGCAAACTCCTGATCTAAATATTCAGACCATGAAACATTCAGTGTGAACTCCGATCGATATATTCAGACCGTGAAACATTCAGTGTAAACTCCAATGTATATATTCAGACCATGAAACATTCAGTGTAAACTCTGATCTGTATATTCAGATCATGAAACATCCAGTGTAAACTCCTATCGATATATTCAGACCGTGAAACATTCAGTGTAAACTCCAATGTATATATTCAGACCATGAAACATTCAGTGCAAACTCCAATCAACATATTTAGACCATGAAAGTTTCAGTGCAAACACCTGATCGATATATTCAGACCATGAAACATTCAGTATAAACTCTGATCGAAATATTCAGATCATGAAACATCCAGTGCAAACTCCGATCGAGATATTCAGATCAAGTTTCATTCAGTGCAAATTCTTTTTCTATATATTCAGACCATGAAACACCTTCACTGCAAACTCCTATCGATATATTCAGACCATGACACATTCAGTGCAAACCCCTATCTCTATATTCAGACCATGAAACATTCAGTGTAAACTCGAATCGATACATTCAGTCCATGAAACATTCAGTGTAAACGCCTATCTCGAAATTCAGAACATGAAACCTTCCGTGTAAACTCCTATCTTTCTATTCAGACCATGAAACATTCAGCGTAAACTCCTCATCTAAATATTCAGACCATGAAACATGCATTGTAAACACCTATCGATTTTATTCAGACCATGAAACATTCAGTGTAATCTCCTTATCTGTGTTTTCAGATCATGACACATTCAGTGTAAACTCCGATCGAGATATTCAGATCAAGATTCATTCAGTGCAAATTCTTTATCTATTGATTCAGACCATGAAACATTCAGTGCAAACTCCTAATCTAAATATTCAGACCATGAAACATTCAGTGTAAACTCCTATCGATATATTAAGACCATGAAACATTCAGTTTAAACTACTATCTGTGTATTCAGACCATGAAACACCTTCACTGTAAACTCCTATCTCTATATTCAGACCATGAAACATTCAGTGTAAACTCGAATCGATACATTCAGTCCATGAAACATTCAGTGTAAACGCCTATCTCGAAATTCAGAACATGAAACCTTCAGTGTAAACTCCGATCTTTCTATTCAGACCATGAAACATTCAGCGTAAACTCCTCATCTAAATATTCAGACCATGAAACATTCATTGTAAACACCTATCGATTTTATTCAGACCATAAAACATTCAGTGTAATCTCCTTATCTGTGTTTTCAGATCATGACACATTCAGTGTAAACTCCGATCGAGATATTCAGATCAAGATTCATTCAGTGCAAATTCTTTATCTATTTATTCAGACCATGAAACATTCAGTGCAAACTCCTAATCTAAATATTCAGACCATGAAACATTCAGTGTAAACTCCTATCGATATATTGAGATCATGAAACATTCAGTGTAAACTCCCATCTGTATATTCAGAACATGAAATGTTCAGTGAAAACTCCTTATCTATATATTCAGACCATGGAACATTCAGTGTAAACTCCTATCGCTATATTCAGACCATGAAACATTCAGTGTAAACTCCCATCTATATATTCAGACCATGAAACATTCAGTGCAAACTCCTAATCTAAATATTCAGACCATGAAACATTCAGTGTAAACTCCTATCGATATATTCAGACCATGAAACATTCAGTGTAAACTCCAATCGATTTTTTCAGACCATGAAACATTCAGTGTAATCTCCTTATCTGTGTTTTCAGATCATGAAACATTCAGTGTAAACTCCGATCTGCATATTCAGACCATCAAACATTCAGTGCAAACTCCTCATCAAAATATTCAGTCCATGAAACATTCAGTATAAACTCCGATTTTCCATTCAGAACATGAAACATTCAGTATAAACTCGGATCTATATATTCAGATCATTAAACATTCAGTGTAAACTACTTTTCTATGTATTCAGACCATGAAACATTCAGTGTAAACTCCGATCAAAATATTCAGACCATGAAACATTCAGTGTAAACTCCGATCGAAATATTCATACCATGAAACATTCAGTGTAAACTCCTATCGATATATTGAGATCATGAAACATTCAGTGTAAACTCCCATCTATATATTCAGACCATGGAACTTTCAGTGTAAACTCCCATCGATATATTCAGACCATGAAACATTCAGTGCAAACTCCTAATCTAAATATTCAGACCATGAAATATTCAGTGTAAACTCCCATCTGTGTATTCAGACCATGAAACATTCAGTGAAAACTCCTATCGATATATTCAGATCATTAAACATTCAGTGTAAACTCCCAACTATATCTTCAGACAATGAAACATTTCGTGTTGACGCCTATCGATATATTCAGACCATGAAACATTCAGTGTAAACTCCTGATCCATATATTCAGACCATGAAACATTGAGTATAAACTCCGATCTGTATATTCAGACCATGAAACATTCAGTGTAAACTCCGATCGAAATATTCATACCATGAAACATTCAGTGTAAACTCCTATCGATATATTGAGATCATGAAACATTCAGTGTAAACTCCCATCTATATATTCAGACCATGGAACATTCAGTGTAAACTCCCATCGATATATTCAGACCATGAAACATTCAGTGCAAACTCCTAATCTAAATATTCAGACCATGAAACATTCAGTGCAAACTCCCATCTGTGTATTCAGACCATGAAACATTCAGTGCAAACTCCTATCGATATATTCAGATCATTAAACATTCAGTGTATACTCCCAACTATATCTTCAGACAATGAAACATTTCGTGTTGACGCCTAGCGATATATTCAGACCATGAAACATTCAGTGTAAACTCCTTTCGATATATTCAGACCATCAAACATTCAGTGTGAACTCCTGATCCATATATTCAGACCATGACACATTGAGTATAAACTCCGATCTGTATATTCAGACCATGAAACATACAGGGTAAACCCCGATCAATATATTCAGAACATGAAACATTCAGTGCAAACTCCTTATCAAAATATTCAGACCATGAAACATTCAGTGTAAACTCCTTATCAAAATATTCAGACCATGAAACATTCAGTGCAAACTCCTATCGATACATTCAGACCATGAAACATTCAGTGTAAACTCCGATCGAAATATTCATACCATGAAACATTCAGTGTAAACGCCAATCGAAATATTCATACCATGAAACATTCAGTGTAAACTCCAATCGATATATTCAGACCAAGAAACATTCAGTCTAAACTCCCATCTGTATATTCAGACCATGAAACATTCAGTGCAAACTCCTAATCTAAATATTCAGACCATGAAACATTCAGTGTAAACTCCCATCTGTATATTCAGAACATGAAATGTTCAGTTGAAACTCCTTATCTTTGTATTCAGACCATGGAACATTCAGTGTAAACTCCTATCGATATATTCAGACCATGAAACATTCAGTGTAAACTCCTAATCTAAATATTCAGACCATGAAACATTCAGTTTAAACTCCAATGAAAATATTCAGACCATGAAACATTCAGTGTAAACTCTAATCTATATATTCAGACCATAAAACCTTCAGTGTAAACTCCGATCGAGAAATTCAGTTCATGAAACATTCAGTGTAAACTCCGATCGATATATTCAGACCATCAAACATTCAGTCTAAACTCCTGATCCACATACTCAGACCATGAAAAATTCAGTGTAAACTCCGATCGATATCCTCGGAACCTGAAACCTTCAGTGTGAACTCCTATCGATATATTCAGTCCATGAAACATTCAGTGTGAACTCCGATCGATATGTTCATACCATCAAACATTCAGTGTAAACTCCTTATCCATATGTTCAGACCATGAAACATTCAGCATAAACTCTGATCTATATATTCAGATCATGAATCATTCAGTGAAAACTCCCATCTGTGTAATTCAGACGATGAAAAATTCAGTGCAAACTCCTAATCTAAATACTCAGACCATGAAACATTCAGTGGAAACTGCTATCGATATATTCAGACCATTAAACATTCAGTGTAAACTCCCATCAATATCTTCAGAAAATGAAACATTTCGTGTTGACGCCTATCGATATATTCAGACCATGAAACATTGAGTATAAACTCCGATCTGTATATTCAGACCATGAAACAATCACTGCAAACTGCTTATCTAAATATTCCGACCATGAAACATTCAGTGTAAACTCCTATCTATATATTCAGAACATGAAACATTCAGTGCAAACTCCTAATCTAAATATTCAGACCATGAAACCTTCAGTGCAAATTCCTATCTTTGTATTCAGACCATGAAACATTCGGCGCAAACTCCTGATCTAAATATTCAGACCATGAAACATTCAGTGTGAACTCCGATCGATATATTCAGACCGTGAAACATTCAGTGTCAACTCCAATGTATATATTCAGACCATGAAACATTCAGTGTAAACTCCTATCGATATATTCAGACCGTGAAACATTCAGTGTAAATTCTAATGTATATATTCAGACCATGAATCATTCAGTGCAAACTCTAATCAACATATTGAGACCATGAAAGTCCCAGTGCAAACACCTGATCTATATATTCAGACCATGAAACATTCAGTATGAACTCTGATCTATATATTCAGATCATGAAACATTAAGTGTAAACTCCTTATCGAGACATTCAGACCATGATACATTCAGTTTAAACTACAATCTGTGTATTCAGACCATGAAACACCTTCACTGTAAACTCCTATCGATATATTCAGACCATGACACATTCAGTGCAAACCCCTATCTCTATATTCAGACCATGAAAGATTCAGTGTAAACTCGAATCGATACATTCAGTCCATGAAACATTCAGTGTAAACGCCTATCTCGAAATTCAGAACATGAAACCTTCAGTGTAAACTCCTATCTTTCTATTCTGACCATGAAACATTCAGCGTAAACTCCTCATCTAAATATTCAGACCATGAAACATTCATTGTGAACACCTATCGATTTTATTCAGACCATGAAACATTCAGTGTAATCTCCTTATCTGCGTTTTCAGATCATGACATATTCAGTGTAAACTCCGATCGAGATATTCAGATCAAGATTCATTCAGTGCAAATTTTTTATCTATTTATTCAGACCATGAAACATTCAGTCCAAACTCCGATCCATATATTCAGACCATGAAACATTCAGTGGAAACTGCTATCGATATATTCAGACCATTAAACATTCAGTGTAAACTCCCATCAATATCTTCAGAAAATGAAACATTTCGTGTTGACGCCTATCGATATATTCAGACCATGAAACATTGAGTATAAACTCCGATCTGTATATTCAGACCATGAAACAATCACTGCAAACTGCTTATCTAAATATTCCGACCATGAAACATTCAGTGTGAACTCCTATCTATATATTCAGAACATGAAACATTCAGTGCAAACTCCTAATCTAAATATTCAGACCATGAAACCTTCAGTGCAAACTCCTATCTTTGTATTCAGACCATGAAACATTCGGCGCAAACTCCTGATCGAAATATTCAGACCATGAAACATTCAGTGTGAACTCCGATCGATATATTCAGACCGTGAAACATTCAGTGTAAACTCCAATGTATATATTCAGACCATGAAACATTCAGTGTAAACTCCTATCGATATATTCAGACCGTGAAACATTCAGTGTAAATTCCAATGTATATATTCAGACCATGAATCATTCAGTGCAAACTCTAATCAACATATTGAGACCATGAAAGTCCCAGTGCAAACACCTGATCTATATATTCAGACCATGAAACATTCAGTATAAACTCTGATCTATATATTCAGATCATGAAACATTAAGTGTAAACTCCTTATCGAGACATTCAGACCATGATACATTCAGTTTAAACTACTATCTGTGTATTCAGACCATGAAACACCTTCACTGTAAATTCCTATCGATATATTCAGACCATGACACATTCAGTGCAAACCCCTATCTCTATATTCAGACCATGAAAGATTCAGTGTAAACTCGAATCGATACATTCAGTCCATGAAACATTCAGTGTAAACGCCTATCTCGAAATTCAGAACATGAAACCTTCAGTGTAAACTCCTATCTTTCTATTCTGACCATGAAACATTCAGCGTAAACTCCTCATCTAAATATTCAGACCATGAAACATTCATTGTGAACACCTATCGATTTTATTCAGACCATGAAACATTCAGTGTAATCTCCTTATCTGCGTTTTCAGATCATGACATATTCAGTGTAAACTCCGATCGAGATATTCAGATCAAGATTCATTCAGTGCAAATTTTTTATCTATTTATTCAGACCATGAAACATTCAGTCCAAACTCCGATCCATATATTCAGACCATGGAACATTCAGTGTAAACTCCTATCGATATATTCAGACCATGAAACATTCAGTGTAAACTCCCATCTATATATTCAGACCATGAAACATTCAGTGCAAACTCCCAATCTAAATATTCAGACCATGAAACATTCAGTGTAAACTCCTATCGATATATTCAGACCGTGAAACATTCAGTGTAAACTCCTATCGTTATATTCAGACCATGAAACATTCAGTGCAAACTCCTAATCTAAATATTCAGACCATGAAACATTCAGTGTAAACTCCTATCGATATATTCAGACCATGAAGCATTCAGTGTAACCTCCTTATCTGTGTTTTCAGATCATGAAACATTCAGTGTAAACTCCGATCTGCATATTCAGACCATCAAACATTCAGTGCAAACTCCTCATCAAAATATTCAGACCATGAAACGTTCAGTGCAAACTCCTTATCGATATGTTCAGACCATGAAAAATTCAGTGCAACTCCGATCGATACCCTCAGACCATGAAACTTCAGTGTGAGCTCCTGTCAATATGTTCAGACCATGAAACATTCAGTATAAACTCGGATCTATATATTCAGATCATTAAACATTCAGTGTAAACTACTTTTCTATGTATTCAGACCATGAAACATTCAGTGTAAACTCCGATCGAAATATTCATACCATGGAACATTCAGTGTAAACTCCCATCGATATATTGAGATCATGAAACATTCAGTGTAAATTCCCATCTATATATTCAGACCATGGAACATTCAGTGTAAACTCCCATCGATATATTCAGACCATGAAACATTCAGTGCAAACTCCTAATCTAAATATTCAGACCATGAAACATTCAGTGCAAACTCCTATCGATATATTCAGACCATGAAACATTCAGTGTAAACTCCTATCGAAATATTCATACCATGAAACATTCAGTGTAAACTCCAATCGAAATATTCATACCATGAAACATTCAGTGTAAATTACGATCGATATATTCAGACCAAGAAACATTCACTCTAAACTCCCATCTGTATATTCAGACCATGAAACATTCAGTGCAAACTCCTAATCTAAATATTCAGACCATGAAACATTCAGTGTAAACTCCCATCTGTATATTCAGAACATGAAATGTTCAGTGGAAACTCCTTATCTTTGTATTCAGACCATGGAACATTCAGTGTAAACTACCATCTATATATTCAGACCATGAAACATTCAGTGTAAACTCCTAATCTAAATATTCAGACCATGAAACATTCAGTGTAAACTCCAATGAAAATATTCAGACCATGAAACATTCAGTGTAAACTCTAATCAATATATTTAGACCATGAAAGTTTCAGTGTTAACTCCTGATCTATATATTCAGACCATGAAACCTTCAGTGTAAACTCCGATCGAGAAATTCAGTTCATGAAACATTCAGTGTAAACTCCGATCGATATATTCAGACCATCAAACATTCAGTGCAAACTCCTGATCCACATATTCAGACCATGAAAAATTCAGTGTAAACTCCGATCGATATCCTCGGACCCTGAAACCTTCAGTGTGAACTCCTATCGATATATTCAGTCCATGAAACATTCAGTGTGAACTCCGATCGATATGTTCATACCATCAAACATTCAGTGTAAACTCCTTATCTATATGTTCAGACCATGAAACATTCAGCATAAACTCTGATCTATATATTCAGATCATGAAACATTCAGTGGAAACTGCTATCGATATATTCAGACCGCTAAACATTCAGTGAAAACTCCCATCAATATCTTCAGAAAATGAAACATTTCGTGTTGACGCCTATCGATATATTCAGACCATGAAACATTGAGTATGAACTCCGATCTGTATATTCAGACCATGAAACAATCACTGCAAACTGCTTATCCAAATATTCCGACCATGAAACATTCAGTGTGAACTCCGATCGATATATTCAGACCGTGAAACATTCAGTGTAAACTCCTAATCTAAATATTCAGACCATGAAACATTCAGCGCAAACTCCTGATCTAAATATTCAGACCATGAAACATTCAGTGTGAACTCCTATCTTTGTATTCAGACCATGAAACATTCAGCGTAAACTCCTGATCTAAATATTCAGACCATGAAACATTCAGTGTGAACTCCGATCGATATATTCAGACCGTGAAACATTCAGTGTAAACTCCAATGTATATATTCAGACCATGAAACATTCAGTGTAAACTCTGATCTGTATATTCAGATCATGAAACATCCAGTGTAAACTCCTATCGATATATTCAGACCGTGAAACATTCAGTGTAAACTCCAATGTATATATTCAGACCATGAAACATTCAGTGCAAACTCCAATCAACATATTTAGACCATGAAAGTTTCAGTGCAAACACCTGATCGATATATTCAGACCATGAAACATTCAGTATAAACTCTGATCGAAATATTCAGATCATGAAACATCCAGTGCAAACTCCGATCGAGATATTCAGATCAAGTTTCATTCAGTGCAAATTCTTTTTCTATATATTCAGACCATGAAACACCTTCACTGCAAACTCCTATCGATATATTCAGACCATGACACATTCAGTGCAAACCCCTATCTCTATATTCAGACCATGAAACATTCAGTGTAAACTCGAATCGATACATTCAGTCCATGAAACATTCAGTGTAAACGCCTATCTCGAAATTCAGAACATGAAACCTTCCGTGTAAACTCCTATCTTTCTATTCAGACCATGAAACATTCAGCGTAAACTCCTCATCTAAATATTCAGACCATGAAACATGCATTGTAAACACCTATCGATTTTATTCAGACCATGAAACATTCAGTGTAATCACCTTATCTGTGTTTTCAGATCATGACACATTCAGTGTAAACTCCGATCGAGATATTCAGATCAAGATTCATTCAGTGCAAATTCTTTATCTATTGATTCAGACCATGAAACATTCAGTGCAAACTCCTAATCTAAATGTTCAGACCATGAAACATTCAGTGTAAACTCCTATCGATATATTAAGACCATGAAACATTCAGTGCAAACTCCTAATCTAAATATTCAGACCATGAAACATTCAGTGTAAACTCCCATCTGCATATTCAGAACATGAAATGTTCAGTGAAAACTCCTTATCTATATATTCAGACCATGGAACATTCAGTGTAAACTCCTGTCGATATATTCAGACCATGAAACATTCAGTGTGAACTCCTATCGATATATTCAGACCATGAAACATTCAGTGTAAACTCCTATCGATATATTCAGACCATGAAACATTCAGTGTAAACTCCCATCTATATATTCAGACCATGAAACAGTCAGTGCAAACTCCTAATCTAAATATTCAGACCATGAAACATTCATTGTAAACTCCTATCGATTTTTTCAGACCATGAAACATTCAGTGTAATCTCCTTATCTGTGTTTTCAGATCATGAAACATTCAGTGTAAACTCCGATCTGCATATTCAGACCATCAAACATTCAGTGTAAACTCCTATCGATATATTCAGACCATGAAACATTCAGTGTAAACTCCCATCTATATATTCAGACCATGAAACAGTCAGTGCAAACTCCTAATCTAAATATTCAGACCATGAAACGTTCAGTGTAAACTCTTATCGATTTTTTCAGACCATGAAACATTCAGTGTAAACTCCTATCGATTTTTTCAGACCATGAAACATTCAGTGTAAACTCCTATCGATTTTTTCAGACCATGAAACATTCAGTGCAATCTCCTTATCTGTGTTTTCAGATCATGAAACATTCAGTGTAAACTCCGATCTGCATATTCAGACCATCAAACATTCAGTGCAAACTCCTCATCAAAATATTCAGACCATGAAACGTTCAGTGCAAACTCCTTATCGATATGTTCAGACCATGAAAAATTCAGTGCAACTCCGATCGATATCCTCAGACCATGAAACTTCAGTGTGAGCTCCTGTCGATATGTTCAGTCCATGAAACATTCAGTATAAACTCCGATTTTCCATTCAGACCATGAAACATTCAGTATAAACTCGGATCTATATATTCAGATCATTAAACATTCAGTGTAAACTCCTTTTCTATGTATTCAGACCATGAAACATTCAGTGTAAACTCCGATCGAAATATTCATACCATGAAACATTCAGTGCAAACTCCGATCGATATATTGAGATCATGAAACATTCAGTGTAAACTCCTATCGATATATTGAGATCATGAAACATTCAGTGTAAATTCCCATCTATATATTCAGACCATGAAACATTCAGTGCAAACTCCTAATCTAAATATTCAGACCATGAAACATTCAGTGTAAACTCCCATCTGTGTATTCAGACCATTAAACATTCAGTGCAAACTCCTAATCTAAATATTCAGACCATGAAACATTCAGTGTAAACTCCTATCGATATATTCAGACCATTAAACATTCAGTGTAAACTCCCAACTGTATCTTCAGACAATGAAACATTTCGTGTTGACGCCTATCGATATATTCAGACCATGAAATATTCAGTGTAAACTCCTTTCGATATATTCAGACCATCAAACATTCAGTGTAAACTCCTGATCCATATATTCAGACCATGAAACATTGAGTATAAACTCCGATCTGTATATTCAGACCATGAAACATTCAGGGTAAACCCCGATCAATATATTCAGAACATGAAACATTCAGTGTGAACTCCTATCTGGAATATCAGACCCTGAAACATTAAGTGTAAACTCCTTTCGATATATTCAGGCCATGAAACATTCAGTGCAAACTCCTAATCTAAATATTCAGACCATGAAACATTCAGTGTAAACTCCTATCGATATGTTCAGACCATGAAATATTCAGTGCAAACTCCTATCGAAATATTCATACCATGAAACATTCAGTGTAAATTACGATCGATATATTCAGACCAAGAAACATTCAGTCTAAACTCCCATCTTTATATTCAGACCATGAAACATTCAGTGTAAACTCCCATCTGTATATTCAGACCATGAAATAGAGTCATAGAGTCATAGAGTTATACAGCACGGATAGAGGCCCTTCGGCCCATCGTGTCTGCGCCGGCCATCAGCCCTGTCTACTCTAATCCCATATTCCAGCATTTGGTCCGTAGCCTTGTATGCTATGGCATTTCAAGTGCTCATCCAAATGCTTCTTGAATGTTGTGAGGGTTCCTGCCTCCACAACCCTTTCAGACAGTGAGTTCCAGACTCCAACCACCCTCTGGGTGAAAAAGTTCTTTCTCAAATCCCCTCTAAACCTCCCGCCTTTTACCTTGAATCTATGTCCCCTTGTTATAGAACCCTCAACGAAGGGAAAAAGCTCCTTAGTATCCATCCTATCTGTGCCCCTCATAATTTTGTACACCGCAATCATGTCCCCCCTCAGCCTCCTCTGTTCAGTGGAAACTCCTTGTCGACATATTCAGACCATGGAACATTCAGTGTAAACTCCTGTCGATATATTCAGAGCATGAAACATTCAGTGTAAACTCCCATCTTTTTATTCAGACCATGAAACATTCAGTGCAGCTCCTAATCTAAATATTCAGACCATGAAACATTCAGTGTAAACTCCTATCGATGCACTCAGAGCATGAAACCTTCAGTGTGAACTCCCATCGATATATTCAGTCCATGAAACATTCATTGTGAACTCCCATCTATATATTCAGACCATGAAACATTCAGTGCAGCTCCTAATCTAAATATTCAGACCATGAAACATTCAGTGTAAACTCCTATCGATGCACTCAGAGCATGAAACCTTCAGTGTGAACTCCCATCGATATATTCAGTCCATGAAAAATTCATTGTGAACTCCCATCTATATATTCAGACCATGAAACATTCAGTGCAGCTCCTAATCTAAATATTCAGACCATGAAACATTCAGTGTAAACTCCTATCGATGCACTCAGAGCATGAAACCTTCAGTGTGAACTCCCATCGATATATTCAGACCAAGAAACATTCAGTATAAACTCCGATGTACATTTTCAGATCATGAAACATTCAGTGTAAACTCCGATCTGCATATTCAGACCATCAAACATTCAGTGCAAACTCCTCATCAAAATATTCAGACCATGAAACGTTCAGTGCAAACTCCTTATCGATATGTTCAGACCATGAAAAATTCAGTGCAACTCCGATCGATATCCTCAGACCATGAAACTTCATAGTGAGCTCCTGTCGATATGTTCAGTCCATGAAACATTCAGTATAAACTCCGATTTGTATATTCAGACCATGAAACATTCAGTATAAACTCGGATCTATATATTCAGATCATTAAACATTCAGTGTAAACTACTTTTCTCTATATTCAGACCATGAAACATTCAGTTTAAACTCCTATCTGTGTGTTCAGACCATGAAAACTTCAGTGCAAACTCCTATCGATATATTCAGACCAAGAAACATTCAGTATAAACTCCTCATCAAAATATTCAGACCATGAAACGTTCAGTGCAAACTTCTTATCGATATGTTCAGACCATGAAAAATTCAGTGCAACTCCAATCGATATCCTCAGACCATGAAACTGCAGTGTGAGCTCCTGTCGATATGTTCAGTCCATGAAACATTCAGTGTAAACTCCCATCGATATATTCAGACCATGAAACATTCAGGATAAACTCCGATTTATACATTCAGACCATGAAACATTCAGTGTAAACCACTTTTCTCTATATTCAGACCATAAAACATTCAGTTTAAACTCCTATCTGTGTGTTCAGACCATGAAAACTTCAGTGTAAACTCTAATAGATACATTCAGATCATGAAACCTTCAGAGTAAACTTCTATCGATATATTCAGACCATGAAACATTCAGTGCAAACTCCGATCGATACATTCAGAACATGAAACATTCAGTGTTAACTCCTTATCAAAATATTCAGACCATGAAACATTCAGTGTAAACTCCTATCGAAATATTCATACCATGGAACAGTCAGCATGGTTTTGTGAGAGGAAAATCATGTCTCACGAATTTGATTGAGTTTTTTGAAGGGGTAACCAAGAAGATAGATGAGGGCTGTGCAGTAGACGTGGTCTACATGGACTTCAGCAAAGCATTTGACAAGGTACCGCATGGTATGTTGTTACATAAGGTTAAATCTCATGGGATCCAAGGTGAGGTAGCCAATTGGATACAAAATTGGCTTGACGACAGAAGACAGAGGGTGGTTGTAGTGGGTTGTTTTTCAAACTGGATGCCTGTGTCCAGCGGTGTGCCTCAGGGATCGGTGCTGGGTCCGCTGTTATTTGTTATTTATATTAATGATTTGGATGAGAATTTAGGAGGCATGGTTAGTAAGTTTGCAGATGACACCAAGATTGGTGGCATTGTGGACAGTGAAGAAGGTTATCTGGGATTGCAACGGGATCTTGATCAATTGGGCCAGTGGGCCGATGAATGGCAGATGGAGTTTAATTTAGATAAATGTGAGGTGATGCATTTTGGTAGATCGAATCGGGCCAGGACCTACTCCGTTAATGGTAGGGCATTGGGGAGAGTTATAGAACAAAGAGATCTAGGAGTACAGGTTAATAGCTCCTTGAAAGTGGAGTCACAGGTGGATAGGGTGGTGAGGAAGGCATTCGGCATGCTTGGTTTCATTGGTCAGAACATTGAATGCAGGAGTTGGGATGTCTTGTTGAAGTTGTACAGGGCATTGGTGAGGCCACACTTGGAGTACTGTGTACAGTTCTGGTCACCCTATTATAGAGAGGATGTTATTAAACTAGAAAGAGTGCAGGAAAGATTTACTAGGATGCTACCGGGTGAGAGGGGAGAGATACAAAAGGGTCCAGAGGGGCAATTTTTTCACTCAAAGGGTGGTGTGTGTCTGGAACGAGCTGCCAGAGGCAGTAGTAGAGGCGGGTACAATTTTGTCTTTTAAAAAGCATTTGGACAGTTACATGGGTAAGATGGGTATAGAGGGATATGGGCCAAGTGCAGGCAATTGGGACCAGCTTAGTGGTATAAACTGGGCGACATGGACATGTTGGGCCGAAGGGCCTGTTTCCATGTTGTAACTTCGATGATTCTATGAAACATTCAGTGTAAATTACGATCGATATATTCAGACCAAGAAACATTCAGTCTAAACACCTATCGATATATTCAGACTATGGAACATTCAGTGTAAACTCCCATCTATATATTCAGACCATGAAATATTCAGTGCAAACTCCTAATCTAAATATTCAGACCATGAAACATTCAGTGTGAACTCCCATCTGTCTATTCAGACCATGAAACATTCAGTGTGAACTCCTATCTGGAATATCAGACCCTGAAACATTCAGTGTAAACTCCTTTCGATATATTCAGGCCATGAAACATTCAGTGTAAACTCCTATCGATATATTCAGACCATGAAACATTCAGTGTAAACTCCTTATCTATACATTCAGACCATGAAACATTCAGTGTAAACTTCAATCCATATATTCAGTTCATGAAACATTCAGTGTAAACTCCTTATCTATATATTAAGACCATGAAACATTCAGTGTAAACTCCTCATCTAAATATTCAGACCATGTAGCATTCAGTGTGATCTCCTTATCTGTATGTTCAGACCATGAAACATTCAGTGCAAACTCCTTATCGAGAAATTCAGACCATGAAACAGTCAGTGTAAACTCCTCTCCATATATTCAGCCCGTGAAACATTCCGTGGAAACTCCGATCGATAAATTCAGACCATGAAACATTCAGTGTAAACTCCTTATCTGTATATTCAGACCATGAAACATTCAGTGTAAACTCCTTATCTGTATATTCAGGCCATGAAACATTCAGTGTAAACTCCTTATCTATATATTCAGACCATGAAACATTCAGTGTAAACTCCTTATCTATATATTCAGACCATGAAACATTGAGTATAAACTCCGATCTATGTATTCAGACCATGAAACATTCAGTGTCAACTCCTATCGATATCTTCAGACCAGCAAACATTCAGTGTAAACTCCTTATCCATATATTCAGACCATGAAACATTCAGTATAAACTCCGATCTTTTTATTCAGATCATGAAACATTCAGTGCAAACTCATTATCTCCAGAGGGGAGGGTGAACAGCCAGTCGTCGTGGTCCATATTGGTACCAACGACATAGGTAAAAAAAAAGGGATGAGGTCCTGCAAGGCGAATTTAAGGAGTTAGGAGATAAATTAAAAAGCAGGACTTCAAAAGTAGTGATCTCAGGATTACTACCGGTGCTGTTGGGGAAGGTTTAAACTGGAGTGGCAGGGGGATGGGAACCTGAGCGGGGAGTCAGAAGGGAATAAAATGGAGAGCAGTAAGAGAGGGGAAGACCCAGGGGAATCTATAATTCAAATAGCACAAACAGTTGTTCAAGAACAAGTGAAAGGGAAAAGCGTAGAGCAGCGGAAAGAAAGTGTACTTTCGGCACGACAGATAAAATAAAAACTAGTAGGCGTAAGGCGATTAACCCAGCATCAAAGCTGTGGCAGGGGGTTGGGAACCTGAGCAGGGAGACAGAGGAAAGCGTGTCAGGAAGGGACAGAAGGTATGGAGTAAAAGGTAATGTGATAAAAAAGGAAAGAGCAGGAACTAAGTGTCACAAATCATATTTGAAAGTTCGTTATCTGAATGCATGTAGCATTCGTAACAAAATAGGCGACTTAATGGCACAAATGTGGCCATTACAGAAACATGGCTGCAGGGTGACAACGACTGGGAATTAAATATGCCAGGGTATTTAACAATCAGGAAGGACAGGCAGGAAGGAAGGGGAGGTGGGGTGGCTCTGTTAATAAAGGAAGGAATCACTGTAATACAGAGAAATGATATTGGGACAAAGGATCAGGATAACGAAACAGTTTGGGTAGAGATAAGGAATAATATGGGGAAGAAAACAGTAGTGGGCGTAGTACATAGGCCTCCTAATAGTTGCAACTCTGCTGCAAGAAGTATTAATCTGGAAATAGGCGGGGCATGTAATAAGGGAACAGCGATAATTATGGGGGATTTTAACTATCATATGAACTGGACAAATCAAATTGGGCAGGGCAGCCTTGAGGAAGAGTTTATTGAGTGTATTAGGGATGGATTTCTTGAGCAGTATGTAACTGATCCTAGAAGGGGGCAAGCAACCTTGGACCTGGTCCTGTGCAATGAGCCACGATTAATTAATAATGTCCTAGTTAAGGATCCCTTTGGAATGAGTGACCATAACATGGTTACATTCCATATCCAATTAGAGGGTGAGAAGGTTGGTTCTCAAACAAGCGTACTGAGCTTGAATAAAGGAGACTATGATGGTATGAGAGCGGAATTGATTAATGTGGACTAGGAAAATAGATTAAAGGGTAAGACGGTACATGAACAGTGGTGTTCATTCAAGGCGTTCTTTTACAACTTTCAAAAAATATATATTCCACTGAGGAAAAAAGGGTGTAAAAGAAATGACAGCCATCCGTGGCGAAGTAAAGAAATTAAGGACAGTATCCGACTAAAAACAAGGACATATAAGGTAGCCAAACTTTGTGGGGGGATAGAAGATTGGGAAGTCTTCAAAAGACAGCAAAAAGTAACTAAAGGATTGATTAAGAAAGGGAAGATAGATTATGAAAATAAATTAGCAAAAAATATAAAAACAGATAGCAAGAGTTTCTATAGTTATATAAAAAGAAAACGGGTGGCGAAGGCAAATGTCGGTCCCTTAGAGGATGAGACCGGTAAATTAATGGTGGGAAACATGGAGATGGCAAAAATGCTGAACAAATATTGTGTTTCAGTCTTTACAGTAGAGGACACTAAGAATATCGCAACACTGGACAAACAGGGGGCTCCAGGGGGGGATGAGCTTAATACGATTAAAATCACTAAGGAATTGGTACTCAGTAAAATAATGGGACTCAAGGCGAATAAATCCCCTGGACCTGATGGCTTCCATCCTAGGGTCTTGAGGGAAGTGGCAGTCGGGATTGTGGATGCTTTGGTAATAATTTTCCAAAATTCTCTGGACTCGGCAAAGGTCCCGGCAGATTGGAAAACTGCTAATGTTACACCCTTATTTAAAAAGGGTAGTAGGCAGAAGGCTGGAAATTATAGACCAGTGAGCCTAACATCTGTGGTGGGTAAAATTTTGGAATCTATTATTAAGGAGACAGTAGCGGAACATTTGGATAAACATAATTTAATAGGACAAAGTCAGCATGGCTTTATGAAGGGGAAGTCAAGTCTGACAAATTTGCTTGAGTTCTTTGAGGACATAACGTACAGGGTGGATAAAGGTGAACCATTGGACGTAGTGTATTTAGACTTCCAGAAGGCATTCGACAAGGTGCCACATAAAAGATTATTGCTCAAGATAAAGAATCACTGGATTGGGGGTAACATTCTGGCATGGGTGGAGGATTGGTTATCTAACAGGAAGCAGAGAGTTGGGATAAATGGTTCATACTCGGACTGGCAACCAGCAGTCAGTGGTGTTCCGCAGGGGTCGGTGCTGGGTCCCCAACTCTTTACAATCTACATTAACGATTTGGAGGAGGGGACCGAGTGCAACATATCAAAGTTTGCAGATGATACAAAGATGGGAGGGAAAGTAGAGAGTGAGGAGGACATAAAAAACCTACAAGGGGATATAGACAGGCTGGGTGAGTGGGCGGAGATTTGGCATGAGAACAGCTGAGAGGAGCCGAGCGGAGCTGCGACCGAGTTCGAAGTGACGTCAGGAATCAGATCGGGACGCGACACAGGGGAGGCACCTGATTGGTGAGTAGGTTCAGGTGAGTATTTCTACTTATCGACAGTAACTGAAGTAAAAGGAAAGGGAAGGTCTGCAGGTCTTATAGGAAGTAGCGTTTATTTTTTAGTGAATCAAGGTCCCCAGTGTAGTTAACATTCTCTAAATTGAGAACAATTTAAAGGAGTAAACTCCTTAAAGGGAGTGGTAAGTAGTTTTTCTTTCCTTTTTTTTCTCTTGACATTGCAGTTGTTGTTAAGCTAACTTAAGGGTTAAGTCATGGCAGGAGATCCCAGAGCCGTGTCATGTTCCTCTTGTGAGATGTGGGAATTCAGGGCTCCTTCCTGTATCCCTGATTCCTTCACCTGCGGGAAGTGTGTCCAGCTGCAGCTATTGTTTGACCGCTTGACGGCTCTGGAGCTGCGGATGGACTCACTTTGGAGCATCCGCGATGCTGAGAAAGTCGTGGATAGCACGTTCAGTGAGTTGGTCACACCGCAGATAAAAATTACTGAGGGAGATAGTGAATGGGTGACCAACAGACAGAGGAAGAGTAGGAAGGCAGTGCAGGGGTCCCCTGCGGTCATCTCCCTCCAAAACAGGGATACCATTTTGGATACTGTTGGGGGAGATGGCTCACCAGGGGAAGGTGGCAGTGGCCAGGTTCATGGCACCGTGGCTGGCTCTGCTGCACAGGAGGGCAGGAAAAAGAGTGGCAGAGCTATAGTGATAGGGGACTCGATTGTAAGGGGAATAGACAGGCGTTTCTGCGGATGCAACCGAGACTCCAGGATGTTGCCTCCCTGGTGCAAGGGTCAAGGATATCTCGGAGCGGCTGCAGGACATTCTGGAGGGGGAGGGTGAACAGCCAGTTGTCGTGGTGCATATAGGCACCAACGATATAGGTAAAAAACAGGATGAGGTCCTACAAGCTGAATTTAGGGAGTTAGGAGTTAAACTAAAGAGTAGGACCTCAAAGGTAGTAATCTCAGGATTGCTACCAGTGCCACGGGCAAGTCAGAGTAGGAATGACAGGATAGCTAAGATGAATACGTGGCTTGAGAGATGGTGCAAGAGGGAGGGATTCAAATTCCTGGGCCATTGGAACCGGTTCTGGGGGAGGTGGGACCAGTACAAATTGGACGGTCTGCATCTGGGCAGGACTGGAACCAATGTCCGAGGGGGAGTGTTTGCCAGTGCTGTTGGGGAGGGTTTAAACTAATGTGGCAGGGGGATGGGAACCGATGCAGGAAGTCAGTGGGAAATAAAATGGTGACAGAAACAAAAGGCAGTAAGGGAGAGTGTACAGAACATGACCGGACAGATGGTCTGAGAAAGCAGGGCAAAGACCAAGGGAAGTCTAGATTAAACTGCATTTATTTCAAAGCAAGAAGTCTGATGGGCAAGGCAGATGAACTCAGGGCATGGATGGGTACATGGGACTGGGATGTTATAGCTATTACTGAAACATGGATAAGGGAGGGGCAGGACAGGCAGCTCAATGTTCCAGGGTACAGATGCTATAGGAAAGATAGAGCAGGAGGTAAGAGAGGAGGGGGAGTTGCGTTCTTGATTAGGGAGAACATCACGGCAGTAGTGAGAGGGGATATATCCGAGGGTTCGCCCACTGAGTCTATATGGGTAGAACTGAAAAATAAGAAGGGAGAGATCACTTTGATAGGATTATACTACAGACCCCCAAATAGTCAACGGGAAATTGAGGAGCAAATATGTAAGGAGATTACAGACAGCTGCAAGAAAAATAGAGTGGTAATAGTAGGGGACTTTAACTTTCCCAACATTGACTGGGACAGCCACAGCATTAGGGGCTTGGATGGAGAGAAATTTGTTGAGTGTATTCAGGAGGAATTTCTCATTCAGTATGTGGATGACCCGACTAGAGAGGGGGCAAAACTTGACCTCCTCTTGGGAAATAAGGAAGGGCAGGTGACAGAAGTGTTGGTGAGGGATCACGTTGGGACAAGTGATCATAATTCCATTAGTTTTAAGATAGCTATGGAGAAGGATAGGTCTGGCCCAAAAGTTAAAATTCTAAATTGGGGAAAGGCCAATTTTGATGGTATTAGACAGGAACTTTCAGAAGTTGATTGGGAGAGTCTGTTGGCAGGCAAAGGGACGTCTGGTAAGTGGGAGGCTTTCAAAAGTGTGTTAACCAGGGTTCAGGGTAAGCACATTCCTTATAAAGTGAAGGGCAAGGCTGGTAGAAGTAGGGAACCTTGGATGACTCGGGAGATTGAGGCACTAGTCAAAAAGAAGAAGGAGGCATATGACATGCATAGGCAGCTGGGATCAAGTGGATCCCTTGAAGAGTATGGAGATTGCCGGAGTAGAGTTAAGAGAGAAATCAGGAGGGCAAAAAGGGGATATGAGATTGCTTTGGCAGATCAGGCAAAGGTGAATCCAAAGAGCTTCTACAAATACATAAAGGGCAAAAGGGTAACTAGGGAGAGAGTAGGGCCTCTTAAGGATCAACAAGGTCATCTATATGCGGAACCACAAGAAATGGGTGAGATCCTGAATGAATATTTCACATCGGTATTTACGGTTGAGAAAGGCATGGATGTTCGGGATTGTTGGAGAAATAAATAGTGATGTCTTGAGGAGTGTACATATTACAGAGAGGGAGGTGCTGGAAGTCTTAACGCGCATCAAGGTAGATAAATCTCCGGGACCTGATGAAATGTATCCCAGGACGTTATGGGAGGATAGGGAGGAAATTGCGGGTCCCCTAGCAGAGATATTTGAATCATCCACCGCTACAGGTGAGGTGCCTGAAGATTGGAGGGTAGCAAATGTTGTGCCTTTGTTTAAGAAGGGCGGCAGGGAAAAGCCTGGGAACTACAGACCAGTGAGCCTGACATCTGTAGTGGGTAACTTGTTAGAGGGTATTCTGAGGGACAGGATCTACAGGCATTTGGAGAGGCAGGGACTAATTAGGAACAGTCAGCATGGTTTTGTGAGAGGAAAATCATGTCTCACGAATTTGATTGAGTTTTTTGAAGGGGTAACCAAGAAGATAGATGAGGGCTGTGCAGTAGACGTGGTCTGCATGGACTTCAGCAAAGCATTTGACAAGGTACCGCATGGTAGGTTGTTACATAAGGTTAAATCTCATGGGATCCAAGGTGAGGTAGCCAATTGGATACAAAATTGGCTTGACGACAGAAGACAGAGGGTGGTTGTAGAGGGTTGTTTTTCAAACTGGATGCCTGTGTCCAGCGGTGTGCCTCAGGGATCGGTGCTGGGTCCGCTGTTATTTGTTATTTATATTAATGATTTGGATGAGAATTTAGGAGGCATGGTTAGTAAGTTTGCAGATGACACCAAGATTGGTTATCTGGGATTGCAACGGGATCTTGATAAATTGGGCCAGTGGGCCGATGAATGGCAGATGGAGTTTAATTTAGATAAATGTGAGGTGATGCATTTTGGTAGATCGAATCGGGCCAGGACCTACTCCGTTAATGGTCGGGCGTTGGGGAGAGTTATAGAACAAAGAGATCTAGGAGTACAGATTCATAGCTCCTTGAAAGTGGAGCACAGGTGGATAGGGTGGTGAAGAAGGTATTCAGCATGCTTGGTTTCATTGGTCAGAACATTGAATGCAGGAGTTGGGATGTCTTGTTGAAGTTGTACAGGGCATTGGTGAGGCCACACTTGGAGTACTGTGTACAGTTCTGGTCACCCTATTATAGAAAGGATATTATTAAACTAGAAAGAGTGCAGAAAAGATTTACTAGGATGCTACCGGGACTTGATGGTTTGACTTACAGGGAGAGGTTAGATAGACTGGGACTTTTTTCCCTGGAGAGTAGGAGGTTAAGGGGTGATCTTCTAGAAGTCTATAAAATAATGAGGGGCATAGATAAGGTCGATAGTCAAAATCTTTTCCCAAAGGTAGGGGAGTCTATAACGAGGGGGCATAGATTTAAGGTGAGAGGGGAGAGATACAAAAGGGTCCAGAGGGGCAATTTTTTCACTCAAAGGGTGGTGAGTGTCTGGAACGAGCTGCCAGAGGCAGCAGTAGAGGCGGGTACAATTTTGTCTTTTAAAAAGCATTTGGACAGTTACATGGGTAAGATGGGTACAGAGGGATATGGGCCAAGTGCAGGCAATTGGGACTAGCTTAGTGGTATAAACTGGGCGACATGGACATGTTGGGCCGAAGGGCCTGTTTCCATGTTGTAACTTATATGATTCTATGATTCTATGATAATACAATATTGGAAAATGTGAGGTTATGCACTTTGGCAGGAACAATCAGAGAGCAAGTTATTATCTTAATGGCGAGAAACTGGAAAGTACTGCAGTACAAAGGGATCTGGGGGTCCGAGTGCAAGAAGATCAAAAAGTTAGTATGCAGGTGCAGCAGGTGATCAAGAAGGCCAACGGAATGTTGGCTTTTATTGCTCGGGGGATAGAATATAAAAACAGGGAGGTACTGCTGCAGTTATATAAGGTATTGGTGAGACCGCACCTGGAATACTGCACACAGTTTTGGTCTCCATACTTAAGAAAAGACATACTTGCTCTCGAGGCAGTACAAACAAGGTTCACTCGGTAAATCCCGGGGATGAGGGGGCGGACATATGAGGAGAGGTTGTGTAGATTGGGACTACTCATTGGAGTTCAGAAGAATGAGAGGCGATCTGATTGAAACTATAAGATTGTGAAGGGGCTTGATCGGGTGGATGCGGTAAGGATGTTCCCAAGGAAGGGTGAAACTAGAACTAGGGGGCATAATCTTAGAATAAAGGGCTGCTCTTTTGAAACTGAGATGCGGAGAAACTTCTTCACTCAGAGGGTAGTAGGTCTGTGGAATTTGCTGCCACAGGAAGCTGTGGAAGCTACGTCATGAAATAAATTTAAAACAGAAATAGACAGTTTTCGAGAAGCAAAGGGAATTCGGGGTTACGGGGAGCGGGCAGAAAATTGGACATGAATTTAGGTTTGAGATTAGGATCAGATCAGCCATGATCGTATTGAATGGCGGAGCAGGCTCGAGGGGCCGATTGGCCGATTCCTGCTCCAATTTCTAATGCACTTATGTTCTTATATTCAGACCATGAAACATTCAGTGTAAACTCCTATCGATATATTCAGACCATGAAACATTCAGTGTAAACTCCTATCGATACATTCAGACCATGAAACATCCAGTGTAAACTCCTATCGATATATTCAGACTATGACAACTTCATTGTAAACTCCTATCGATATATTCAGACCATGAAACATTCAGTGTAAACTCCTATCGATATATTCAGACCATGAAACGTTCAGTGAAAACTCCTATCGATACATTCAGACCATGAAACATTCAGTGTAAACTCCTATCGAAAAATTCGGACCATGAAACATTAAGTATAAACTTCAATCTATACATTCAGTTCATGAAACATTCAGTGTAAACTCCTCATCAATATATTCAGACCATGAAACATTCAGTGTAAACTCCAATCCATATTTCCAGACCATGAAACATTCAGTGTAAACTCCTATCGTTATATTCAGACCATGAAACATTCAGTGTAAACTCCTATCGATATATTCAGAAGATCAAACATTCAGTGTAAACTCCTGATCCGTATATTCAGACCATGAAAGATTCAGTATAAACTCCGATCTATATATTCAGATCATGAAACATTCAGTGTAAACTGCTTATCAATATATTCAGACCATGAAACATTCAGCGTAAACTCCGATCGATATATTCAGAAGATCAAACATTCACTGTAAACTCCTGATGCGGATATTCAGACCATGAAAGATTCAGTACAAACTCCGATCGATATATTCAGGTCATGAAACATTGATTGCAAACTCCTTATCTGCATATTCAGGCCATGAAACATTCAGTGCAAACTCTTATCGATATATCCAGACTATGAAACATTCAGTGTAAACTCCTATCGATACATTCAGACCATGAAACATTCAATGTAAACTCCTATCGATACATTCGGACCATGAAATATTCAGTGTAAACTCTTTATCCATACATTCAGACCATGAAACATTAAGTATAAACTTCAATCTATACATTCAGTTCATGAAACATTCAGTGCAAACTCCTATCCATATTTCCAAACCATGAAACATTCAGTGAAAACTAATATCTCCACATTCAGACCATGAAACATTCAGTGTAAACTCCTATCGATATGTTCAGACCATGAAACATTCAGTGTAAACTCCGATCTACATATTCAGACCATGAAACATTCAGTGTAAACTCCTATCGATATATTCAGACCATGAAACATTCAGTGCAAACTCCTATCGATATTTTCAGACCATGAAACATTCAGTGCAAACTCCTATCGATATTTTCAGACCATGAAACATTCAGTGCAAACTCCTATCGATATTTTCAGACCATGAAACATTCAGTGTAAACTCCTATCGATATATTCAGACCATGAGACATTCAGTGTCAACTCCTAACGATATATTCAGACCATGAAACATTCAGTGTAATCTCCTTCTCTGTACATTCAGACCATGAAACATTCAGTGGAAAATCCGATCGATAAATTCAGTTGATCAAACATTCAGTGTGAACTCCAATCTAGATATTCAGACCATGAAACATCAAGTACAAACTTCAATCTACACATTCAGTTTATGAAACATTCAGTGCAAACTCCTTGTCTATATATTCAGACCACGAAACATTCAGTGCAAACTCCTATCGATATTTTCAGACCAGGAAACATTCAGTATCAATTCCTATCGATATATTCAGACCATGAACCATTCAGTTTAAACTCCTATCTACATATTCAGACCATGCATCCTTCAGTGTAAACTCCTATCGATATATTCAGACCATGAAACATTCAGTGTAAACTCCAATCGAAAAATTCAGACCATGAAACATTCAGTGAAAACACCGATCGACATATTCAGACCATGAAACATTCAGTGTAAACTCCTATCGATATATTCAGACCATGAAACATTCAGTGTAAACTCCTATAGATATATTCAGACCATGAAACATTCAGTGTTAACTCCTATCGATATATTCAGACCATGAAGCATTCAGTGTAATCTCCGATCGATATTTTCAGACCATGAAACATTCAGTGTCAACTCCTATCGATATATTCAGACCATGAAACATTCAGTTTAAACTTCTATCTATATGCACAGACCATGAAACATTCAGTGTCATCTCCTCATCTAAATATTCAGACCATGAAACATTCAGTGTAAACTCCTATCGATATATTCAGACCATGAAACATTCAGTGCAAACTCCGATCGTTATATTCAGACCATGAAACATATAGTGTGAACTCCTATCGATATATTCAGACCATGAAACATTCAGTGTAATCTCCTTCTCTGTACATTCAGACCATGAAACATTCAGTGGAAAATCCGATCGATAAATTCAGTTGATCAAACATCCAGTGTAAACTCCTGATCTAATATTTTCAGACCATGAAACATCAAGTACGTACTTCAATCTATACACTCAGTTCATGAAACATTAAGTGCAAACTCATTATCTACATATTCAGACCGTGAAACATTCAGTGTGAACTCCAATCTCGATATTCAGACAATGAAACATTCAGTGTAAACTCCTATCGATATATTCAGACCATGAAACATTCAGTGTAAACTCCAATCGAAAAATTCTGACCATGAAACATTCAGTACAAACTCCAATCGATATATTCAGACCATGAAACATTCAGTGCAAACTCCTATCGATATATTCAGACCATGAAACATTCAGTGTAAACTCCAATCGAAAAATTCTGACCATGAAACATTCAGTACAAACTCCAATCGATATATTCAGACCATGAAACATTCAGTGTAAACTCCAATCGAAAAATTCAGACCATGAAACATTCAGTGAAAACTCCGATCGATATATTCAGAACATGAAACATTCAGTGTAAACTCCGATCGATACATTCAGACCATGAAACATTCAGTGTGAACTCCTATCGAAAAATTCAGACCATGAAACATTCATTGTAAACTCCTGTCGATACATTCAGACCATGAAGCATTCAGTGTAATCTCCTTATCTGTCTTTTCAGCCCGTGAAACATTCATTGTAAACTCCGATCGATATTTTCAGACCATGAAACATTCAGTGTCAACTCCTATCGATATATTCAGACCATGAAACATTCAGTTTAAACTTCTATCTACACATACAGACCATGAAACATTCAGTGTAATCTCCTCATCTAAATATTCAGACCATGAAACATTCAGTGCAAGCTCCTATCGATATGTTCAGACCATGAAACATTCAGTGTAAACTCCTTCTCTGTACATTCAGACCATGAAACATTCAGTGGAAAATCCGATGGATACATTCAGTTGATCAAACATGCAGTATAAACTCCTTATCTAATATTTTCAGACCATGAAACATCAAGTACATACTTCAATCTATACATTCAGTTCATGAAACATTCAGTGCAAACTCATTATCCACATATTCAGACCGTGAAACATTCAGTGTGAACTCCAATCTAGATATTCAGACCATGAAACATTCATTGTGAACTCCTATCGATATATTCAGACCATGAACCATTCATTGTGAACTCCTATCGATATATTCAGACCATGAAACCTTCATTGTAAACTCCTATCGATATATTCAGACCATGAAACATTCAGTGTAAACTTCGATCTACAGATTCAGACCATGAAACATTCAGTGTAAACTCCTATCGATATATTCAGACCATGAAACCTTCAGTGTAAACTCCTTTCGATACATTCAGACCATGAAACATTCAGTGCAAGCTCCGATCAACAGATTCAGACCATGAAACATTCAGTGCAAACTCCTATCGATATGTTCAGACCATGAAACATTCAGTGGAACATCCGATCGATAGATTCAGTTGATCAAACATTCAGTGCAAACTCCTTATCTAATATTTTCAGACCATGAAACATCAAGTACATACTTCAATCGATATATTCAGTTCATGAAACATTCAGTGCAAACTCCTTATCTATATATTCAGACCATGAAACATTCAGTGTGAACTCCAATCTAGCTATTGAGACCATGAAACATTCATTGTGAACTCCAATCGATATATTCAGACCATGAAACCTTCAGTGTAAACTCCTTCCGATATATTCAGACCATGAAACATTCAGTGTAAACTCCGATCGATATTTTCAGACCATGAAACATTCAGTGTAAACTCCGATCGATATATTCAGACCATGAAACATTCAGTGTAAACGCCGATCTGTACATTCAGACCATGAAACATTCACTGTCAACTCCTATCAATATAATCAGACCATGAACCATTCAGTTTAAACTCCTATCTTTCTATTCAGACCATGAATCCTTCAGTGTAAACTCCGATCGATATATTCAGACCATAAAAACTTCAGTGTAAACTCCGATCGATATATTCAGACCATGAAACATTCAGTGTAATATCCTCATCTAAATATTCAGACCATGAAACATTCAGTCTAAACTCCTATCGATATGTTCAGACCATGAAACATTCAGTGCAAACTCCGATCGTTATATTCAGACCATGAAACATTTAGTGTGAACTCCTGTCGATGTTTTCAGACCATGAAACATTCAGTGTAATCTCCTTCTCTGCACATTCAGACCATGAAACATTCAGTTGAAAATCCGATCGATCAATTCAGTTGATCAAACATTCAGTGTAAACTCCTAATCTCTGCATACAGACCATGAAACATCAAGTACATACTTCAATCTCTCCATTCAGTTCATGAAACATTCAGTGCAAACTCCTTATCTATATATTCAGACCATGAAACATTCAGTGTGAACTCCAATCTAGATATTCAGACCATGAAACATTCATTGTGAACTCCTATCGATATATTCAGACCATGAAACCTTCAGTGTAAACACCTATCGATATATTCAGACCATGAAACATTCAGTGTGAACTCCTATCGATATATTCAGACCATGAAACATTCAGTGTAAACTCCTATCTGTATTTTCAGACCTTGAAACATTCAGTGTAAACTCCGATCAATATTTTCAGACCATGAAACATTCAGTGTCAACTCCTATCGATATATTCAGACCATGAAACATTCAGTTTAAACTCCTATCTCTATATTCAGACCATGTATCCTTCAGTGTAAACTCCTTTCGATATATTCAGACCATAAAAACTTCAGTGTAAACTCCTATCGATATATTCAGACCATGAAACATTCAGTGTAAACTCCTGTCAATCTATTCAGACCATGAAACATTCAGTGTAATCTCCTCATCTAAATATTCAGACCATGAAACATTCAGTGTAAATTACTATCGATATGAACAGACCATGAAACATTCAGTGTAAACTCCTATCGATATATTCAGACCATGAAACATTCAGTGCAAACTCCGATCGTTATATTCAGTCCATGAAACATATAGTGTGAACTCCTATCGATATATTCAGACCATGAAACATTCAGTGTAATCTCCGTATCTGTAAATTCAGACCATGAAACATTGAGTGGAAAATCCGAACGATAAATTCAGTTGATCAAACATTCAGTGCAAACTCCTTATCTCTATATTCAGACAATGAAACATCAAGGACAAGCTACAATCTAAACATTCAGTTCATGAAACATTCAGTGCAAACTCCTTATCTGTATATTCAGACCATGAAACATTCAGTGTGAACTCCAATCGATATATTCAGACCATGAAACATTCAGTGTAAACTCCTATCGATATATTCAGACGATGAATCATTCAGTGTAAACTCCGATCGATATTTTCAGACCATGAAGCATTCAGTGTAAACTTCTGTCTATATATTCAGCCCATGAAACATTCACTGTAAACTCCGATCGAAAAATTCAGACGATGAAACATTCAGTGTAAACTCCTATCGATATATTCAGACCATGAAACATTCAGTGTAATCTCCCTCTCTGTATGTTCAGCCCATGAAACTTTCAGTGGAAACTCCGATCAATACATTCAGATCATGAAACATTCAGTGTCAACTCCTAATGATATATTCAGACCATGAAACATTCAGTGCAAACTCCTCATATATCCATTCAGACCATGAAACATTCAGTGCAATCTCCTCATCTAAATATTCAGACGATGAAACATTCAGTGTAAACTCCTATCGATATATTTCGACCATGAAAAATTCAGTGTAAACTCCATTCGCTATCATCGGACCATCAAACATTCTCTGCATACTCCGTATCTGTATATTCAGATCATGAAACATTCAGAGTAAACTCCTATCGTTATGTTCAGAACATGAAACATTCAGTGTAATCTCCTTCTCTGTACATTCAGACCATGAAACATTCAGTGGAAAATCCGATCGATAAATTCAGTTGATCAAACATCCAGTGTAAACTCCTTATCTAATATTTTCAGACCATGAAACATCAAGTACATACTTCAATCTATACATTCAGTTCATGAAACATTCAGTGCAAACTCCTTATCTATATATTCAGACCATGAAACATTCAGTGTGAACTCCAATCTAGATATTCAGACCATGAAACATTCATTGTGAACTCCGATCGATGTATTCAGACCATGAAACATTCAGTGTAAACTCCTATCTGTATATTCAAACCATGAAACAGATAGTGTGAACTCCTATCGATATATTCAGACCATGAAACATTCAGTGTAAACTCCGATCGATGTATTCAGACCATGAAACATTCAGTGTAAACTCCTATCTGTATATTCAAACCATGAAACAGATAGTGTGAACTCCTATCGATATATTCAGACCATGAAACATTCAGTGTAAACTCCTATCTGTATATTCAGACCATGAAACATTCAGTGTAAACTCCGATCGATATTTTCAGACCATGAAACATTCAGTGTCAACTCCTATCGATATATTCAGACCATGAAACATTCAGATTAAACTCCTATCTCTATATTCAGAACATGAATCCTTCAGTGTAAACTCCTTTCGATATATTCAGACCAAAAAAACTTCAGTGTAAACTCCTATCGATATATTCAGACCATGAAACATTCAGTGAAATCTCCTCATCTAAATATTCAGACCATGAAACATTCAGTGTAAATTACTATCGATATGTACAGACCATGAAACATTCAGTGTAAACTCCTATCGATATATTCAGACCATCAAACATTCAGTGCAAACTCCGATCGTTATATTCAGACCATGAAACATATAGTGTGAACTCCTATCGATATATTCAGACCATGAAACATTCAGTGTAATCTCCGTATTGTACATTCAGACCATGAAACATTGAGTGGAAAATCCGATCGATAAATTCAGTTGATCAAACATCCAGTGTAAACTCCTTATCTAATATTTTCAGACCATGAAACATCAAGTACATACTTCAATCTATACATTCAGTTCATGAAACATTCAGTGCAAACTCCTTATCAACATATTAAGACCATGAAACATTCAGTGTGAACTCCAATCTAGATATTCAGACCATGAAACATTCATTGTGAACTCCTATCGATATATTCAGACCATGAAACCTTCAGTGTAAACTCCTTTCGATATATTCAGACCATGAAACATTCAGTGTAAACTCCGATCGAAATATTCAGACCATGAAATATTCAGTTTAAACTCCTATCGATACATTCAGACCATGAATCATCAAGTACAAACTTCAATCTACACATTCAGTTTATGAAACATTCAGTGCAAACTCCTTATCTATATATTCAGACCACGAAACATTCAGTGCAAACGCCTATCTGTACATTCAGACCATGAAACATTCAGTGTAAACTCCTATCGATATTTTCAGACCAGGAAACATTCAGTGTCAACTCCTATCGATATATTCAGACCATGAACCATTCAGTTTAAACTCCTATCTACATATTCAGACCATGAATCCTTCAGTGTAAACTCCTATCGATATATTCAGACCATGAAACATTCAGTGTCAACTCCTATCGATATATTCAGACGATGAAACATTCAGTTTAAACTTCTATCTATATATACAGACCATGAAACATTCAGTGTAATCTCCTCATCTAAATATTCAGACCATGAAACATTCAGTGCAAACTCCTATCGATATGTTCGGACCATGAAACATTCAGTGCAAACTCCGATCGTTATATTCAGACCATGAAACATATAGTGTGAACTCCCATCGATATATTCAGACCATGAAACATTCAGTCTAATCTCCTTCTCTGTACAATCAGACCATGAAACATTCAGTGGAAAATCCGATCGATAAATTCTGTTGATCAAACATCCAGTGTAAACTCCTGATCTAATATTTTCAGACCATGAAACATCAAGTACATACTTCAATCTATACATTCAGTTCATGAAACATTCAGTGCAAACTCATTATCTACATATTCAGACCGTGAAACATTCAGTGTGAACTCCAATCTCGATATTCAGACAATGAAACATTCAGTGTGAACTCCTATCGATATATTCAGACCATGAAGCCTTCAGTGTAAACTCCTATCGATATATTCAGACCATGAAACATTCAGTGTAAACTCCGATCTACAGATTCAGACCATGAAACATTCAGTGAAAACTCCGATCGATATATTCAGACCATGAAACATTCAGTGTAAACTCCGATCGACACATTCAGACCATGAAACATTCAGCGTGAACTCCTATCGAAAAATTCAGACCATGAAACATTCATTGTAAACTCCTGTCGATACATTCAGACCATTAAGCATTCAGTGTAATCTCCTTATCTGCATGTTCAGCCCGTGAAACATTCATTGTAAACTCCGATCGATATTTTCAGACCATGAAACATTCAGTGTCAACTCCTATCGATATATTCAGACCATGAAACATTCAGTTTAAATTTCTATCTACATATACAGACCATGAAACATTGAGTGTAATCTCCTCATCTAAATATTCAGACCATTCAGTGCAAACTCCTATCGATATATTCAGACCATGAAACATTCAGTGTAATCTCCTTCTCTGTACATTCAGACCATGAATCATTCAGTGGAAAATCCGATCGATAAATTCAGTTGATCAAACATGCAGTATAAACTCCTTATCTAATATTTTCAGACCATGAAACATCAAGTACATACTTCAATCTATACATTCAGTTCATGAAACATTCAGTGCAAACTCCTTATCTATATATTCAGACCATGAAACATTCAGTGTGAACTCCAATCTAGATATTGAGACCATGAAACATTCATTGTGAACTCCTATCGATATATTCAGACCATGAAACCTTCAGTGTAAACTCCTTTCGATATATTCAGACCATGAAACATTCAGTGTAAACTCCGATCGATATTTTCAGACCATGAAACATTCAGTGTAAACTCCGATCGATATATTCAGACCATGAAACATTCAGTGTAAACGCCGATCTGTACATTCAGACCATGAAACATTCAGTGTCAACTCCTATCGATATATTCAGACCATGAACCATTCAGTTTAAACTCCAATCTATATATTCAGACCATGAATCCTTCAGTGTAAACTCCGATCGATATATTCAGACCATAAAAACTTCAGTGTAAACTCCGATCGATATATTCAGACCATGAAACATTCAGTGTAATATCCTCATCTAAATATTCAGACCATGAAACATTCAGTGTAAACTCCTATCGATATGTTCAGACCATGAAACATTCAGTGCAAACTCCGATCGTTATATTCAGACCATGAAACATTCAGTGCAAACTCCTCATATATCCATTCAGACCATGAAACATTCAGTGCAATCTCCTCATCTAAATATTCAGACGATGAAACATTCAGTTTAAACTACTATCGATATATTTCGACCATGAAAAATTCAGTGTAAACTCCTATCGATATATTTCGACCATGAAAAATTCAGTGTAAACTCCATTCGCTATCATCGGACCATCAAACATTCTGTGCATACTCCGTATCTGTATATTCAGATCATGAAACATTCAGAGTAAACTCCTATCGTTATGTTCAGAACATGAAACATTCAGTGTAATCTCCTTCTCTGTACATTCAGACCATGAAACATTCAGTGGAAAATACGATCGATAAATTCAGTTGATCAAACATCCAGTGTAAACTCCTTATCTAATATTTTCAGACCATGAAACATCAAGTACATACTTCAATCTATACATTCAGTTCATGAAACATTCAGTGCAAACTCCTTATCTATATATTCAGACCATGAAACATTCAGTGTGAACTCCAATCTAGATATTCAGACCATGAAACATTCATTGTGAACTCCGATCGATGTATTCAGACCATGAAACATTCAGTGTAAACTCCTATCTGTATATTCAAACCATGAAACAGATAGTGTGAACTCCTATCGATATATTCAGACCATGAAACATTCAGTGTAAACTCCGATCGATGTATTCAGACCATGAAACATTCAGTGTAAACTCCTATCTGTATATTCAAACCATGAAACAGATAGTGTGAACTCCTATCGATATATTCAGACCATGAAACATTCAGTGTAAACTCCTATCTGTATATTCAGACCATGAAACATTCAGTGTAAACTCCGATCGATATTTTCAGACCATGAAACATTCAGTGTCAACTCCTATCGATATATTCAGACCATGAAACATTCAGATTAAACTCCTATCTCTATATTCAGACCATGAATCCTTCAGTGTAAACTCCTTTCGATATATTCAGACCAAAAAAACTTCAGTGTAAACTCCTATCGATATATTCAGACCATGAAACATTCAGTGAAATCTCCTCATCTAAATATTCAGACCATGAAACATTCAGTGTAAATTACTATCGATATGTACAGACCATGAAACATTCAGTGTAAACTCCTATCGATATATTCAGACCATCAAACATTCAGTGCAAACTCCGATCGTTATATTCAGACCATGAAACATATAGTGTGAACTCCTATCGATATATTCAGACCATGAAACATTCAGTGTAATCTCCGTATTGTACATTCAGACCATGAAACATTGAGTGGAAAATCCGATCGATAAATTCAGTTGATCAAACATCCAGTGTAAACTCCTTATCTAATATTTTCAGACCATGAAACATCAAGTACATACTTCAATCTATACATTCAGTTCATGAAACATTCAGTGCAAACTCCTTATCAACATATTAAGACCATGAAACATTCAGTGTGAACTCCAATCTAGATATTCAGACCATGAAACATTCATTGTGAACTCCTATCGATATATTCAGACCATGAAACCTTCAGTGTAAACTCCTTTCGATATATTCAGACCATGAAACATTCAGTGTAAACTCCGATCGAAATATTCAGACCATGAAATATTCAGTTTAAACTCCTATCGATACATTCAGACCATGAATCATCAAGTACAAACTTCAATCTACACATTCAGTTTATGAAACATTCAGTGCAAACTCCTTATCTATATATTCAGACCACGAAACATTCAGTGCAAACGCCTATCTGTACATTCAGACCATGAAACATTCAGTGTAAACTCCTATCGATATTTTCAGACCAGGAAACATTCAGTGTCAACTCCTATCGATATATTCAGACCATGAACCATTCAGTTTAAACTCCTATCTACATATTCAGACCATGAATCTTTCAGTGTAAACTCCTATCGATATATTCAGACCATGAAACATTCAGTGTCAACTCCTATCGATATATTCAGACGATGAAACATTCAGTTTAAACTTCTATCTATATATACAGACCATGAAACATTCAGTGTAATCTCCTCATCTAAATATTCAGACCATGAAACATTCAGTGCAAACTCCTATCGATATGTTCGGACCATGAAACATTCAGTGCAAACTCCGATCGTTATATTCAGACCATGAAACATATAGTGTGAACTCCCATCGATATATTCAGACCATGAAACATTCAGTCTAATCTCCTTCTCTGTACAATCAGACCATGAAACATTCAGTGGAAAATCCGATCGATAAATTCTGTTGATCAAACATCCAGTGTAAACTCCTGATCTGATATTTTCAGACCATGAAACATCAAGTACATACTTCAATCTATACATTCAGTTCATGAAACATTCAGTGCAAACTCATTATCTACATATTCAGACCGTGAAACATTCAGTGTGAACTCCAATCTCGATATTCAGACAATGAAACATTCAGTGTGAACTCCTATCGATATATTCAGACCATGAAGCCTTCAGTGTAAACTCCTATCGATATATTCAGACCATGAAACATTCAGTGTAAACTCCGATCTACAGATTCAGACCATGAAACATTCAGTGAAAACTCCGATCGATATATTCAGACCATGAAACATTCAGTGTAAACTCCGATCGACACATTCAGACCATGAAACATTCAGCGTGAACTCCTATCGAAAAATTCAGACCATGAAACATTCATTGTAAACTCCTGTCGATACATTCAGACCATTAAGCATTCAGTGTAATCTCCTTATCTGTATGTTCAGCCCGTGAAACATTCATTGTAAACTCCGATCGATATTTTCAGACCATGAAACATTCAGTGTCAACTCCTATCGATATATTCAGAACATGAAACATTCAGTTTAAACTTCTATCGACATATACAGACCATGAAACATTGAGTGTAATCTCCTCATCTAAATATTCAGACCATTCAGTGCAAACTCCTATCGATATATTCAGACCATGAAACATTCAGTGTAATCTCCTTCTCTGTATATTCAGACCATGAATCATTCAGTGGAAAATCCGATCGATAAATTCAGTTGATCAAACATGCAGTATAAACTCCTTATCTAATATTTTCAGACCATGAAACATCAAGTACATACTTCAATCTATACATTCAGTTCATGAAACATTCAGTGCAAACTCCTTATCTATATATTCAGACCATGAAACATTCAGTGTGAACTCCAATCTAGATATTGAGACCATGAAACATTCATTGTGAACTCCTATCGATATATTCAGACCATGAAACCTTCAGTGTAAACTCCTTTCGATATATTCAGACCATGAAACATTCAGTGTAAACTCCGATCGATATTTTCAGACCATGAAACATTCAGTGCAAACTCCGATCGATATATTCAGACCATGAAACATTCAGTGTAAACGCCGATCTGTACATTCAGACCATGAAACATTCAGTGTCAACTCCTATCGATATATTCAGACCATGAACCATTCAGTGTCAACTCCGATCGATATATTCAGACGATGAAACATTCAGTGTAAACGCCGATCTGTACATTCAGACCATGAAACATTCAGTGTCAACTCCTATCGATATATTCAGACCATGAACCATTCAGTTTAAACTCCAATCTATATATTCAGACCATGAATCCTTCAGTGTAAACTCCGATCGATATATTCAGACCATGAAACATTCAGTGTAATATCCTCATCTAAATATTCAGACCATGAAACATTCAGTCTAAACTCCTATCGATATGTTCAGACCATGAATCATTCAGTGCAAACTCCGAACGTTATATTCAGACCATGAAACATTTAGTGTGAACTCCTATCGATGTTTTCAGACCATGAAACATTCAGTGTAATCTCCTTCTCTGCACATTCAGACCATGAAACATTCAGTTGAAAATCCGATCGATCAATTCAGTTGATCAAACATTCAGTGTAAACTCCCAATCTCTGCATACAGACCATGAAACATCAAGTACATACTTTAATCTATACATTCATTTCATGAAACATTCAGTGCAAACTCCTTATCTATATATTCAGACCATGAAACATTCAGTGTGAACTCCAATCTCGATATTCAGACCATGAAACATTCATTGTGAACTCCGATCGATGTATTCAGACCATGAAACATTCAGTGTAAACTCCTATCTGTATATTCAAACCATGAAACAGATAGTGTGAACTCCTATCGATATATTCAGACCATGAAACATTCAGTGTAAACTCCGATCGATATATTCAGACCATGAAACATTCAGTGTAAACTCCTATCTGTATATTCAAACCATGAAACAGATAGTGTGAACTCCTATCGATATATTCAGACCATGAAACATTCAGTGTAAACTCCTATCTGTATATTCAGACCGTGAAACATTCAGTGTAAACTCCGATCGATATTTTCAGACCATGAAACATTCAGTGTCAACTCCTATCGATATATTCAGATCATGAAACATTCAGTTTAAACTCCTATCTCTATATTCAGACCATGAATCCTTCAGTGTAAACTCCTTTCGATATATTCAGACCATAAAAACTTCAGTGTAAACTCCTATCGATATATTCAGACCATGAAACATTCAGTGTAATCTCCTCATCTAAATATTCAGACCATGAAACATTCAGTGTAAATTACTATCGATATGTACAGACCATGAAACATTCAGTGTAAACTCCTATCGATATATTCAGACCATGAAACATTCAGTGCAAACTCCGATCGTTATATTCAGACCATGAAACATATAGCGTGAACTCCTATCGATATATTCAGACCATGAAACATTCAGTGTAAACTCCTATCTGTATATTCAGACCATGAAACATTCAGTGTAAACTCCGATCGATATATTCAGACCATGAAACATTCAGATTAAACTCCTATCTCTATATTCAGACCATGAATCCTTCAGTGTGAACTCCTTTCGATATATTCAGACCAAAAAAACTTCAGTGTAAACTCCTATCGATATATTCAGACCATGAAACATTCAGTGAAATCTCCTCATCTAAATATTCAGACCATGAAACATTCAGTGTAAATTACTATCGATATGTACAGACCATGAAACATTCAGTGTAAACTCCTATCGATATATTCAGACCATCAAACATTCAGTGCAAACTCCGATCGTTATATTCAGACCATGAAACATATAGTGTGAACTCCTATCGATATATTCAGACCATGAAACATTCAGTGCAATCTCCGTATTGTACATTCAGACCATGAAACATTGAGTGGAAAATCCGATCGATAAATTCAGTTGATCAAACATCCAGTGTAAACTCCTTATCTAATATATTCAGACCATGAAACATCAAGTACATACTTCAATCTATACATTCAGTTCATGAAACATTCTGTGCAAACTCCTTATCAACATATTAAGACCATGAAACATTCAGTGTGAACTCCAATCTAGATATTCAGACCATGAAACATTCATTGTGAACTCCTATCGATATATTCAGACCATGAAACCTTCAGTGTAAACTCCTTTCGATATATTCAGACCATGAAACATTCAGTGTAAACTCCGATCGAAATATTCAGACCATGAAATATTCAGTTTAAACTCCTATCGATACATTCAGACCATGAATCATCAAGTACAAACTTCAATCTACACATTCAGTTTATGAAACATTCAGTGCAAACTCCTTATCTATATATTCAGACCACGAAACATTCAGTGCAAACGCCTATCTGTCCATTCAGACCATGAAACATTCAGTGTAAACTCCTATCGATATTTTCAGACCAGGAAACATTCAGTGTCAACTCCTATCGATATATTCAGACCATGAACCATTCAGTTTAAACTCCTATCCACATATTCAGACCATGAATCCTTCAGTGTAAACTCCTATCGATATATTCAGACCATGAAACATTCAGTGTCAACTCCTATCGATATATTCAGACGATGAAACATTCAGTTTAAACTTCTATCTATATATACAGACCATGAAACATTCAGTGTAATCTCCTCATCTAAATATTCAGACCATGAAACATTCAGTGCAAACTCCTATCGATATGTTCGGACCATGAAACATTCAGTGCAAACTCCGATCGTTATATTCAGACCATGAAACATATAGTGTGAACTCCTATCGATATATTCAGACCATGAAACATTCAGTGTAATCTCCGTATTGTACATTCAGACCATGAAACATTGAGTGGAAAATCCGATCGATAAATTCAGTTGATCAAACATCCAGTGTAAACTCCTTATCTAATATTTTCAGACCATGAAACATCAAGTACATACTTCAATCTATACATTCAGTTCATGAAACATTCAGTGCAAACTCCTTATCAACATATTAAGACCATGAAACATTCAGTGTGAACTCCAATCTAGATATTCAGACCATGAAACATTCATTGTGAACTCCTATCGATATATTCAGACCATGAAACCTTCAGTGTAAACTCCTTTCGATATATTCAGACCATGAAACATTCAGTGTAAACTCCGATCGAAATATTCAGACCATGAAATATTCAGTTTAAACTCCTATCGATACATTCAGACCATGAATCATCAAGTACAAACTTCAATCTACACATTCAGTTTATGAAACATTCAGTGCAAACTCCTTATCTATATATTCAGACCACGAAACATTCAGTGCAAACGCCTATCTGTACATTCAGACCATGAAACATTCAGTGTAAACTCCTATCGATATTTTCAGACCAGGAAACATTCAGTGTCAACTCCTATCGATATATTCAGACCATGAACCATTCAGTTTAAACTCCTATCTACATATTCAGACCATGAATCCTTCAGTGTAAACTCCTATCGATATATTCAGACCATGAAACATTCAGTGTCAACTCCTATCGATATATTCAGACGATGAAACATTCAGTTTAAACTTCTATCTATATATACAGACCATGAAACATTCAGTGTAATCTCCTCATCTAAATATTCAGACCATGAAACATTCAGTGCAAACTCCTATCGATATGTTCGGACCATGAAACATTCAGTGCAAACTCCGATCGTTATATTCAGACCATGAAACATATAGTGTGAACTCCCATCGATATATTCAGACCATGAAACATTCAGTCTAATCTCCTTCTCTGTACAATCAGACCATGAAACATTCAGTGGAAAATCCGATCGATAAATTCTGTTGATCAAACATCCAGTGTAAACTCCTGATCTAATATTTTCAGACCATGAAACATCAAGTACATACTTCAATCTATACATTCAGTTCATGAAACATTCAGTGCAAACTCATTATCTACATATTCAGACCGTGAAACATTCAGTGTGAACTCCAATCTCGATATTCAGACAATGAAACATTCAGTGTGAACTCCTATCGATATATTCAGACCATGAAGCCTTCAGTGTAAACTCCTATCGATATATTCAGACCATGAAACATTCAGTGTAAACTCCGATCTACAGATTCAGACCATGAAACATTCAGTGAAAACTCCGATCGATATATTCAGACCATGAAACATTCAGTGTAAACTCCGATCGACACATTCAGACCATGAAACATTCAGCGTGAACTCCTATCGAAAAATTCAGACCATGAAACATTCATTGTAAACTCCTGTCGATACATTCAGACCATGAAGCATTCAGTGTAATCTCCTTATCTGTATGTTCAGCCCGTGAAACATTCATTGTAAACTCCGATCGATATTTTCAGACCATGAAACATTCAGTGTCAACTCCTATCGATATATTCAGACCATGAAACATTCAGTTTAAACTTCTATCTACATATACAGACCATGAAACATTGAGTGTAATCTCCTCATCTAAATATTCAGACCATTCAGTGCAAACTCCTATCGATATATTCAGACCATGAAACATTCAGTGTAATCTCCTTCTCTGTACATTCAGACCATGAATCATTCAGTGGAAAATCCGATCGATAAATTCAGTTGATCAAACATGCAGTATAAACTCCTTATCTAATATTTTCAGACCATGAAACATCAAGTACATACTTCAATCTATACATTCAGTTCATGAAACATTCAGTGCAAACTCCTTATCTATATATTCAGACCATGAAACATTCAGTGTGAACTCCAATCTAGATATTGAGACCATGAAACATTCATTGTGAACTCCTATCGATATATTCAGACCATGAAACCTTCAGTGTAAACTCCTTTCGATATATTCAGACCATGAAACATTCAGTGTAAACTCCGATCGATATTTTCAGACCATGAAACATTCAGTGTAAACTCCGATCGATATATTCAGACCATGAAACATTCAGTGTAAACGCCGATCTGTACATTCAGACCATGAAACATTCAGTGTCAACTCCTATCGATATATTCAGACCATGAACCATTCAGTTTAAACTCCAATCTATATATTCAGACCATGAATCCTTCAGTGTAAACTCCGATCGATATATTCAGACCATAAAAACTTCAGTGTAAACTCCGATCGATATATTCAGACCATGAAACATTCAGTGTAATATCCTCATCTAAATATTCAGACCATGAAACATTCAGTGTAAACTCCTATCGATATGTTCAGACCATGAAACATTCAGTGCAAACTCCGAACGTTATATTCGGACCATGAAACATTTAGTGTGAACTCCTATCGATGTTTTCAGACCATGAAACATTCAGTGTAATCTCCTTCTCTGCACATTCAGACCATGAAACATTCAGTTGAAAATCCGATCGATCAATTCAGTTGATCAAACATTCAGTGTAAACTCCCAATCTCTGCATACAGACCATGAAACATCAAGTACATACTTTAATCTATACATTCAGTTCATGAAACATTCAGTGCAAACTCCTTATCTATATATTCAGACCATGAAACATTCAGTGTGAACTCCAATCTAGATATTCAGACCATGAAACATTCATTGTGAACTCCGATCGATGTATTCAGACCATGAAACATTCAGTGTAAACTCCTATCTGTATATTCAAACCATGAAACAGATAGTGTGAACTCCTATCGATATATTCAGACCATGAAACATTCAGTGTAAACTCCGATCGATGTATTCAGACCATGAAACATTCAGTGTAAACTCCTATCTGTATATTCAAACCATGAAACAGATAGTGTGAACTCCTATCGATATATTCAGACCATGAAACATTCAGTGTAAACTCCTATCTGTATATTCAGACCATGAAACATTCATTGTAAACTCCGATCGATATTTTCAGACCATGAAACATTCAGTGTCAACTCCTATCGATATATTCAGACCATGAAACATTCAGTTTAAACTCCTATCTCTATATTCAGACCATGAATCCTTCAGTGTAAACTCCTTTCGATATATTCAGACCATAAAAACTTCAGTGTAAACTCCTATCGATATATTCAGACCATGAAACATTCAGTGTAATCTCCTCATCTAAATATTCAGACCATGAAACATTCAGTGTAAATTCTATCGATATGTACAGACCATGAAACATTCAGTGTAAACTCCTATCGATATATTCAGACCATGAAACATTCAGTGCAAACTCCGATCGTTATATTCAGACCATGAAACATATAGCGTGAACTCCTATCGATATATTCAGACCATGAAACATTCAGTGTAATCTCCGTATTGTACATTCAGACCATGAAACATTGAGTGGAAAATCCGATCGATAAATTCAGTTGATCAAACATTCAGTGCAAACTCATTATCTCTATATTCAGACCATGAAACATTCAGTGTAAACTCCTATCGATATATTCAGACCATGAAACATTCAGTGCAAACTCCTATCTGTAAATTCAGACGATGAATCATTCAGTGTAAACTCCGATCGATATATTCAGACCATGAAACATTCAGTGTAATCTCCCTATCTGTATGTTCAGCCCATGAAACTTTCAGTGGAAACTCCGATCAATACATTCAGATCATGAAACATTCAGTGTAATCTCCTCATCTAAATATTCAGACCATGAAACATTCAGTGCAAACACCTCATATATCCATTCAGACCATGAAACATTCACTGTAATCTCCTCATCTAAATATTCAGACCATGAAACATTCAGTTTAAACTCCTATCGATATATTTCGACCATGAAAAATTCAATGTAAATACCTTTCGCTATAATCGGACCATCAAACATTCTGTGCATACTCCGTATCTGTATATTCAGATCATGAAACATTCAGTGTAAACTCCTATCGTTATGTTCAGAACATGAAACATTCAGTGTAAACTCCGATCTTTTTATTCAGATCATGAAACATTCAGTGCAAACTCTTTATCTGCATATTCAGACCAGGAAACATTCAGTGTAAACTCCTATCGATATATTCAGACCATGAAACGTTCAGAGGAAACTCCGATCGATATATTCAGACCATGAAACATTCAGTGTAAACTCCTATCGATATATTCAGACTATGAAACATTCAGTGTAAACTCCTATCGATATATTCAGACTATGAAACATTCAGTGTGAACTCCTATCGATATATTCAGACCATGAAACATTCAGTGTGAACTCCTGTCGATATATTTACACCATGAAACATTCAGTGTAATCTCCAATCTAAATATTCAGACAATGAAACATTCAGGGTAAACTCCTATCGATATATTCAGACAATGAAAACTTCAGTGTAAACTCTGATCGATATATTCAGACCATGAAACATTCAGTGTAAACGTCTTAACTGTACATTCTGACCATGAAACATCAAATACAAACTTCAATCGATACATTCAGTTTATGAAACATTCAGTGCAAACTCCTTATCTATATATTCAGACCATGAAACATTCAGTGTGAACTCCAATCTCGATATTCAGACCATGAAACATTCAGTGTAAACTCCGATCTATATGTTCAAACCATGAAACATTCAGTGTAAACTCCGATCTATATATTCAGACCATGAAACATTCAGTGTAAACTCCTATCTGTATATTCAGACCATGAAACATTCAGTGTGAACTCCGGTCTATATATTCAGTCCATGAAACATTCAGTGTAAACTCCTTATCTTGACATTCAGACCATGAAACATTCAGTGTAAACTCCTATCGATATATTCAGACCATGAAACATTCAGTTTAAACTCCTATCTCTTTATTCAGACCATGAATCCTTCAGTGTAAACTCCTATCGATATATTCAGACCATAAAAACTTCAGTGTAAACTCCTTATCAAAATATTCAGACCATGAAACATTCAGTGCAAACTCCTATCGTTATGCTCAGAACATGAAACATTCAGTGTAAACTCCGATCTTTTTGTTCAGATCATGAAACATTCAGTGCAAACTCTTTATCTACATATTCAGACCATTAAACATTCAGTGTGAACTCCGATCGATATATTCAGACCATGAAACATTCAGTGTAAACTCCTGTCGATATATTCAGACCATGAAAACTTCAGTGTAAACTCCTATCGATATATTCAGACCATGAAACGTTCAGTGTAAACTCCTATCGATACATTCAGACCATGAAACATTCAGTGCAAACTCCTTGTTTTTTTTTATTCGTTCACGGGATGTGGGCGTCGCTGGCAAGGCCAGCATTTATTGCCCATCCCTAATTGCCCTCGAGAAGGTGGTGGTGAGCCGCCTTCTTGAACCGCTGCAGTCCGTGTGGTGACGGTTCTCCCACAGTGCTGTTAGGAAGGGAGTTCCAGGATTTTGACCCAGCGACAATGAAGGAACGGCGATATATTTCCAAGTCGGGATGGTGTGTGACTTGGATGGGAACGTGCAGGTGGTGTTGTTCCCATGCGCCTGCTGCCCTTGTCCTTCTAGGTGGTAGAGGTCGCGGGTTTGGGAGGTGCTGTCGAAGAAGCCTTGGCGAGTTGCTGCAGTGCATCCTGTGGATGGTGCACACTGCAGCCACAGTGCGCCGGTGGTGAAGGGAGTGAATGTTTAGGGTGGTGGATGGGGTGCCAATCAAGCGGGCTGCTTTATCTTGGATGGTGTCGAGCTTCTTGAGTGTTGTTGGAGCTGCAGTAATCCAGGCAAGTGGAGAGTATTCCATCACACTCCTGACTTGTGCCTTGTAGATGGTGGAAAGACTTTGGGGAGTCAGGAGGTGAGTCACTCGCCGCAGAATACCCAGCCTCTGACCTGCTCTTGTAGCCACAGTATTTATATGGCTGGTCCAGTTAAGTTTCTGGTCAATGGTGACCCCCAGGATGTTGATGGTGGGGGATTCGGTGATGGTAATGCCGTTGAATGTCAAGGGGACGTGGTTAGACTCTCTCTTGTTGGAGATGGTCATTGCCTGGCACTTATCTGGCGCGAATGTTACTTGCCACTTATCAGCCCAAGCCTGGATGTTGTCCAGGTCTTGCTGCATGCAGGCTCGGACTGCTTCATTATCTGAGGGGTTGCGAATGGAACTGAACACTGTGCAGTCATCAGCGAACATCCCCATTTCTGACCTTATGATGGAGGGAAGGTCATTGATGAAGCAGCTGAAGATGGTTGGGCCGAGGACACTGCCCTGAGGAACTCCTGCAGCAATGCCTTGGGGCTGAGATGATTGGCCTCCAACAACCACTACCATCTTCCTTTGTGCTAGGTATGACTCCAGCCACTGGAGAGTTTTCCCCCTGATTCCCATTGACTTCAATTTTACTAGGGCTCCTTGGTGCCACACTCGGTCAAATGCTGCCTTGATGTCAAGGGCAGTCACTCTCACCTCACCTCTGGAATTCAGCTCTTTTGTCCATGTTTGGACCAAGGCTGTAATGAGGTCTGGAGCCGAGTGGTCCTGGCGGAACCCAAACTGAGCATCGGTGAGCAGGTTATTGGCGAGTAAGTGCCGCTTGATAGCACTGTCGACGACACCTTCCATCACTTTGCTGATGATTGAGAGTCGACTGATGGGGCGGTAATTGGCCGGATTGGATTTGTCCTGCTTTTTGTGGACAGGACATACCTGGGCAATTTTCCACATTGTCGGGTGGATGCCAGTGTTGTAGCTGTACTGGAACAGCTTGGCTAGAGGCGCAGCTAGTTCTGGAGCACAAGTCTTCAGCACTACAGCTGGGATGTTGTCGGGGCCCATAGCCTTTGCTGGATCCAGTGCACTCAGCCGTATCTTGATATCACGTGGAGTGAATCGAATTGGCCGAAGACTGGCTTCCGTGATGGTGGGGATATCGGGAGGAGGCTGAGATGGATTATCCACTCGGCACTTCTGGCTGAAGATGGTTGCAAACGCTTCAGCCTTGTCTTTTGCACTCACGTGCTGGACTCCGCCATCATTGAGAATGGGGATGTTTGCAGAGCCTCCTCCTCCCGTTAGTTGTTTAATTGTCCACCACCATTCATGACTGGATGTGGCAGGACTGCAGAGCTTTGATCTGATCCGTTGGTTGTGGAGTCGCTTAGCTCTGTCTATAGCATGTTGCTTCCGCTGTTTAGCATGCATGTAGTCCTGAGTTGTAGCTTCACCAGGTTGGCACCTCATTTTTAGGTACGCCTGGTGCTGCTCCTGGCATGCTCTTCTACACTCCTCATTGAAGCAGGGTTGATCCCCTGGCTTGTTGGTAATGGTAGAGTGAGGAATATGCCGGGCCATGAGGTTACAGATTGTGCTAGAATACAATTCTGCTGCTGCTGATGGCCCACAGCGCCTCATGGATGCCCAGTTTTGAGCTGCTAGATCTGTTCTGAATCTATATATTCAGACCATGATACATTCACTGTGAACTCCAATCTAGATATTCAGACGATGAAACATTCAGTGTAAACTCCTATCGATATTTTCTAGACCATGAAACATTCAGTGCAAACTCCTATCTATATATTCAGACCATGAATCCTTCAGTGTAAACTCATATCGATATATTCAGACCAAAAAAATTCAGTGTAAACTCCTATCGACATATTCAGACCATGAAACATTCAGTGTAAACTCCTGTCAATCGATTCAGACCATGAAACATTCAGTGCAATCTCCTCATTTAAATATTCAGACCATGAAACATTCAGTGTAAACTCCTATCGATATATTCAGACCATGAAACATTCAGTGTAAACTCCTATCGATATATTCAGACCATGAAACATTCAGTGTAAACTCCTATCGATATATTCAGACCATGAAACATTCAGTGCAAACTCCGATCGTTATATTCAGACCATGAAACATATAGTGTGAACTCCTAACGATATATTCAGACCATGAAACATTCAGTGCAAACTCCGATCGTTATATTCAGACCATGAAACATATAGTGTGAACTCCTATCGATATATTCAGACAATGAAACATTCAGTGCAATCTCCTTCTCTGTGCATTCAGACCATGAAACATTCAGTGGAAAATCCGATCGATAAATTCAGTTGATCAAACATCCAGTGTAAACTCCTCATCTAATATTTTCAGACCATGAAACATCAAGTACATACTTCAATCTATACATTCAGTTCATGAAACATTCAGTGTAAACTACGAACGATATGTTCAGACCATGAAACATTCAGTGTAAACTCCTATCGATATATTCAGAACATGAAACATTCAGTGCAAACTCCGATCGATCAATTCAGTTGATCAAACATTCAGTGTAAACACCTTATCTCAAAATTCAGACCATGAAACATCAAGGACGTACTTCAATCTATGCATTCAGTTCATGAAACATTCAGTGCAAACTCCTTATCTATATATTCAGACCATGAAACATTCAGTGTGAACTCCAATCTAGATATTCAGACCATGAAACATTCATTGTGAACTCCTATCGATATATTCAGACCATGAAACATTCAGTGCAAACTCCTATCGATATATTCAGACCATGAAACATTCAGTGTAAACTCCGATCTGTATATTCAGACCATGAAACATTCAGTGTTAACTCCTATCCATATATTCAGACCATGAAACATTCAGTGTAAACTCCTATCGATATATTCAGACCATGAAACATTCAGTGTAAACTCCTATCGATATATTCAGACCATGAAACATTCAGTGCAAACTCCGATCTATATATTCAGACCATGAAACATTCAGTGTAAACTCCGATCGTTATATTCAGACCATGGAACATTCCGTGTAAACTCCGATCGTTATATTCAGACCATGAAACACATAGTGTGAACTCCTATCGATATATTCAGACCATGAAACATTCAGTGTAAACTCCTTATCTGTGCATTCAGACCATGAAACATTCAGTGGAAAATCCGATCTCTCAATTCAGTAGATCAAACATTCAGTGAAAACTCCTTATCCCAAGATTCAGACCATGAAACATTCAGTGTGAACTCCTATCGATATATTCATACCATGAAACATTAAGTGTAAACTCCTATCGATATATTCAGACCATGAAACATTAAGTGTAAACTCCTATCGATATATTCACACCATGAAACATTCAGTGTAAACTCCGATCTGTATATTCAGACCATGAAACATTCAGTGTTAACTCCTATCGATATATTCAGACAATGAAACTTTCAGTGCAAACTCCTATCGATATATTCATACCATGAAACATTAAGTGTAAACTCCTTATCTATATATTCAGACCATGAAACATTCAGTGTAAACTCCTATCGATATATTCAGACCATGAAACATTTAGTGTAAACTCCTTATCTATATATTCAGACCATGAAACATTCAGTGTAATCTCCTTTCGATATATTCAGTTCATGAAACATTTAGTGTAAACTCCTTATCTATATATTCAGACCATGAAACATTCAGTGTAAACTCCTATCGATATATTCGGACCATCAAACATTCTGTGTAAACTAGTTATCTTGACATTCAGACCATGAAACATTAAGTATAAACTTCAATCTATACATTCAGTTCATGAAACATTCAGTTGTAAACTCCAATCGATATATTCAGACCATGAAACATTCAGTGTAAACTCCGATCTATATGTTCAGACCATGAAACATTCAGTGTAAACTCCTTTCTGTACATTCAGACCATGAAACATTCAGTGTGAACTCCTTATCTATATATTCAGACCATGAAGCATTCAGTGCAAACTCCTATCGTTATGTTCAGAACATGAAACATTCAGTGTAAACTTCGATCTTTTTATTCAGATCATGAAACATTCAGTGCAAACTCTTTATCAACATATTCAGACCATTAAACATTCAATGTAAACTCCTATCGATATATTCAGACCATGAAAACTTCAGTGTAAACTCGTATCGATATATACAAACCATGAAACATTCAGTGTAATCTCCAATCTAAATATTCAGACAATGAAACATTCAGTGCAAACTCCTATCGAAATATTCAGACAATGAAACATTCAGTGTAAACTTCTTAACTCTACATTCAGACCATGAAACATTCAGTGTAAACTCCTTTCTGTACATTCAGATCATGAAACATTCAGTGTGAACTCCTCAACTATATATTCAGACCATGAAGCATTCAGTGCAACTCCTATCGTTATGTTCAGAACATGAAACATTCAGTATAAACTTCGATCTTTTTATTCAGATCATGAAACATTCAGTGCAAACTCTTTATCAACATATTCAGACCATTAAACATTCAGTGTAAACTCCTATCGATATATTCAGACCATGAAAACTTCAGTGTAAACTCCTATCGATATATTCAGACCATGAAACATTCAGTGTAAACTTCTTAACTCTATATTCAGACCATGAAACATCAAGTACAAACTTCAATCGATACATTCAGTTTATGAAACATTCAGTGCAAACTCCTTATCTATATATTCAGACCACGAAACATTCAGTGTGAACTCCAATCTCGATATTCAGACCATGAAACATTCAGTGTAAACTCCGATCGATATTTTCAGACCATGAAACATTCAGTGTCAACTCCTATCGATATATTCAGAACATGAAACATTCTGTTTGAACTCCTATCTATATATTCAGACCATGAATCCTTCAGTGTAAACTCCTATCGATATATTCAGACCATAAAAACTTCAGTGTAAACTCCTATCGACATATTCAGACCATGAAACATTCAGTGTAAACTCCTGTCAATCTATTCAGACCATGAAACATTCAGTGTAAACTCCTATCGATATATTCAGACCATGAAACAAAAAGTGTGAACTCCTATCGATATATTCAGACCATGAAACATTCAGTGTAATCTCCTTATCTCTATATTCAGACCATGAAACATCAAGTACATACTTCAATCTATACATTCAGTTCATGAAACATTCAGTGCAAACTCCTTATCTAAAAATTCAGACCATGAAACATTCAGTGTGAACTCCAATCTAGATATTCAGACCATGAAACATTCATTGTGAACTCCTATCGATATATTCAGACCATGAAACATTCAGTGTAAACTCCGATCTGTATATTCAGACCATGAAACATTCAGTGAAAACTCCTATCGATATTTTCAGACCATGAAACATTCAGTGTCAACTCCTATCGATATATTCAGACCATGAAACTTTCAGTGCAAACTCCAATCGTTATATTCAGACCATGAAACATATAGTGTGAACTCCTATCGATATATTCAGACCATGAAACATTCAGTTTAATCTCCTTATCTGTGCATTCAGACCATGAAACATTCAGTGGAAAATCCGATCGAAAATTCAGTAGATCAAACATTCAGTGCAAACTCCTTATCTATATATTCAGACCATGAAACATTCAGTGTAAACTCCTATCGATATATTCATACCATGAAACATTAAGTGTAAACTCCTATCGATATATTCATCAAACATTCTGTGTGAACCAGTTATCTGCATATTCAGACCATGAAACATTAAGTGTAAACTCCTTATCTTGACATTCAGACCATGAAACATTAAGTATAAACTTCAATCCATACATTCAGTTCATGAAACATTCAGTTGTAAACTCCAATCTATATATTCAAACCATGAAACATTCAGTGTAAACTCCGATCTATATTCAGACCATGAAACATTCAGTGTAAACTCCTATCTGTATATTCAGACCATGAAACATTCAGTGTAAACTCCTATCGATATTTTCAGACCATGAAACATTCAGTGTCAACTCCTATCGATATATTCAGACCATGAATCCTTCAGTGTAAACTCCGATCGTTATATTCAGACCATGAAACATATAGTGTGAACTCCTATCGATATATTCAGACCATGAAACATTCAGTGTGAACTCCTGTCGATATATTCAGACCATGAAACATTCAGTGCAAACTCTGATCGTGAAATTCAGACCATGAAACATATCGTGTGAACTCCTATCGATATATTCAGGCCATGAAACATTTAGTGCAATCTCCTTTTCTGTACATTCAGACCATGAAACATTCAGTGGAAAATCCGATCTATAAATTCAGTTGATCAAACATTCAGTGCAAACTCCTTATCTCGATATTCAGACCATGAAACATTCAGTGTAAACTCCTATCGATATATTCAGTTCATGAAACATTCAGTGTAATCTCCTTATCTGTATATTAAGACCATGAAACATTCAGTGTAAACTCCTTATCTTGACATTCAGACCATGAAACATTAAGTATAAACTTCAATCTATACATTCAGTTCATGAAACATTCAGTGTAAACTCCAATCGATGTATTCAGACCATGAAACATTCAGTGTAAACTCGCATCGATATATTAAGTCCATGAAACATTCAGTGTGAACTCCTTATCTGTGCATTCAGACCCTGAAACATTCAGTATAAACTTCAATCCACATATTTAGTTCATGAAACATTCAGTGTAAACTCCTTATCTTTTTCTTCAGACCATGAAGCATTCAGTGTGAACTCCTATCTGTATATTCAGACCATGAATCATTCAGTATAAACTCCGATCTGTGCATTCAGATCATGAAACGTTCAGTTTAACCTACTATCGATATATTCAGAACATGAAACATTCAGTGTGAACTCCGATCGTTTTATTCAGACCATGAAACATTCAGTGTAAACTCCTATCGATATATTTCGACCATGAAAAATTCAGTGTAAACTCCTTTCGCTTTCATCGGACCATCAAACATTCTGTGTATACTCCGTATCTGTGTATTCAGACCATGAAACATTCAGTATAAACTCCTATCGATATATTCAGACCATGAAACATTCAGGAAAACTCCTATCGATATATTCAGAACATGAAACATTCAGTGTAAACTCCAATCCAAATATTCAGAAAATGAAACATTCAGTGTCAACTCCTATCGTTATGTTCAGAACATGAAACATTCAGTGTAATCTCCAATCTAAATATTCAGACAATGAAACATTCAGTGTAAACTCCTATCGATATATTTGGACCATGAAACATTCAGTGTAAACTTGTTATCTAAATATTCAGACAATGCAACATTCAGTGTAAACTCCTATCGATATATTCAGACCATGAAACATTCGGTGTAAACTTCTTAACTATACATTCAGACCATGAAACATCAAGGACAAACTTCAATCCATACATTAAGTTCATGAAACATTCTGCGCAAACTCCTTATCTATATATTTAGACCTTCAAACATTCAGTGTGAACTCCAATCTCGATATTCAGACCATGAAACATTCAGTGTAAACTCCTGTCGATATATTCAGACCATAAAACATTCAGTGTAAACTCCGATCTATATATACAGACCATGAGACATTCAGTGTAAACTCCTATCTGTGTGTTCAGACCATGAAACATTCAGTGTAAACTCCTATCTGTGTATTCAGACCATGAAACATTCAGTGTCAACTCCTATCGATATATTCAGTCCATGAAACATTTAGTTTCAACTCCTATCTGTGTATTCAGACCATGAATCCTTCAGTGTAAACTCCTATCGATATATTCAGACCATAAAAACTTCAGTGTAATCTCATCGAAATATTCAGACCATGAAACATTCAGTGCAAACTCCTATCGATATGTTCATACCATGAAACATTCAGTGTAAACTCCTATCGATATATTCAGACCATAAAACATTCAGTGCAAACTCCGATCTTTATATTCAGACCATGAAACATATAGTGTGAACTCCTATCGAATATTCAGACCATGAAACATTCAGTGTAATCTCCTTATCTGTACATTCAGACCATGAAACATTCAGTGGAAAATCCGATCGATAAATTCAGTTGATCAAACATTCAGTGTAAACTCCTTATCTCCATATTCAGACCATGAAACATCAAGTACAAACTTCAAGCTATACATTCAGTTCATGAAACATTCAGTGCAAACTCCTTATCTATATATTCAGACCATGAAACATTCAGTGTGAACTCCAATCGAGATATTCAGACCATGAAACATTCAGTGTCAACTCAGGGCATGGATGGGGACATGGGACTGGGATGTTATAGCTGTTACTGAAACATGGCTAAGGGAGGGGCAGGACTGGCAGCTCAATGTTCCAGGGTACAGATGCTATAGGAAAGATAGAGCAGGAGGTAAGAGAGGAGGGGGAGTTGCGTTCTTGATTAGGGAGAACATCACGGCAGTAGTGAGAGGGGATATATCCGAGGGTTCGCCCACTGAGTCTATATGGGTAGAACTGAAAAATAAGAAGGGAGAGATCACTTTGATAGGATTGTACTACAGACCCCCAAATAGTCAACGGGAAATTGAGGAGCAAATATGTAAGGAGATTACAGACAGCTGCAAGAAAAATAGGGTGGTAATAGTAGGGGACTTTAACTTTCCCAACATTGACTGGGACAGCCATAGCATTAGGGGCTTGGATGGGGAGAAATTTGTTGAGTGTATTCAGGAGGAATTTCTCATTCAGTATGTGGATGGCCCGACTAGAGAGGGGGCAAAACTTGACCTCCTCTTGGGAAATAAGGAAGGGCAGGTGACAGAAGTGTTAGTGAGGGTTCACTTTGGGACCAGTGATCATAATTCCATTAGTTTTAAGATAGCTATGGAGAAGGATAGGTCTGGCCCAAAAGTTAAAATTCTAAATTGGGGAAAGGCCAATTTTGATGGTATTAGACAGGAACTTTCAGAAGTTGATTGGGAGAGTCTGTTGGCAGGCAAAGGGACGTCTGGTAAGTGGGAGGCCTTCAAAAGTGTGTTAACCAGGGTTCAGGGTAAGCACATTCCTTATAAAGTGAAGGGCAAGGCTGGTAGAAGTAGGGAACCTTGGATGACTCGGGAGATTGAGGCACTAGTCAAAAAGAAGAAGGAGGCATATGACATGCATAGGCAGCTGGGATCAAGTGGATCCCTTGAAGAGTATAGAGATTGCCGGAGTAGAGTTAAGAGAGAAATCAGGAGGGCAAAAAGGGGATATGAGATTGCTTTGGCAGATCAGGCAAAGGTGAATCCAAAGAGCTTCTACAAATACATAAAGGGCAAAAGGGTAACTAGGGAGAGAGTAGGGCCTCTTAAGGATCAACAAGGTCATCTATGTGCGGAACCACAAGAGATGGGTGAGATCCTGAATGAATATTTCACATCGGTATTTACGGTTGAGAAAGGCATGGATGTTAGGGAACTTGGGGAAATAAATAGTGATGTCTTGAGGAGTGTACATATTACAGAGAGGGAGGTGCTGGAAGTCTTAACGCGCATCAAGGTAGATAAATCTCCGGGACCTGATGAAATGTATCCCAGGACGTTATGGGAGGATAGGGAGGAAATTGCGGGTCCCCTAGCAGAGATATTTGAATCATCCACCGCTACAGGTGAGGTGCCTGAAGATTGGAGGGTAGCAAATGTTGTGCCTTTGTTTAAGAAGGGCGGCAGGGAAAAGCCTGGGAACTACAGACCAGTGAGCCTGACATCTGTAGTGGGTAAGTTGTTCGAGGGTATTCTGAGGGACAGCATCGACAGGCATTTGGAGAGGCAGGGACTAATTAGGAACAGTCAGCATGGTTTTGTGAGAGGAAAATCATGTCTCACGAATTTGATTGAGTTTTTTGAAGGGGTAACCAAGAAGATAGATGAGGGCTGTGCAGTAGACGTGGTCTACATGGACTTCAGCAAAGCATTTGACAAGGTACCGCATGGTAGGTTGTTACATAAGGTTAAATCTCATGGGATCCAAGGTGAGGTAGCCAATTGGATACAAAATTGGCTTGACGACAGAAGACAGAGGGTGGTTTTAGAGGGTTGTTTTTCAAACTGGATGCCTGTGTCCAGCGATGTGCCTCAGGGATCGCTGCTGGGTCCGCTGTTATTTGTTATTTATATTAATGATTTGGATGAGAATTTAGGAGGCATGGTTAGTAAGTTTGCAGATGACACCAAGATTGGTGGCATTGTGGACAGTGAAGAAGGTGATCTGGGATTGCAACGGGATCTTGATAAATTGGGCCAGTGGGCCGATGAATGGCAGATGGAGTTTAATTTAGATAAACGTGAGGTGATGCATTTTGGTAGATCGAATCGGGCCAGGACCTACTCCGTTAATGGTAGGGCGTTGGGGAGAGTTATAGAACAAAGAGATCTGGGAGTACAGATTCATAGCTCCTTGAAAGTGGAGTCACAGGTGGATAGGGTGGTGAAGAAGGCATTCAGCATGCTTGGTTTCATTGGTCAGAACATTGAATGCAGGAGTTGGGATGTCTTGTTGAAGTTGTGCAGGGCATTGGTGAGGCCACACTTGGAGTACTGTGTACAGTTCTGGTCACCCTATTATAGAAAGGATATTATTAAACTAGAAAGAGTGCAGAAAAGATTTACTAGGATGCTACCGGGACTTGATGGTTTGACTTAAAGGGAGAGGTTAGACAGACTGGGACTTTTTTCCCTGGAGAGTAGGAGGTTAAGGGGTGATCTTATAGAAGTCTATAAAATAATGAGGGGTATAGATAAGGTCGATAGTCAAAATCTTTTCCCAAAGGTAGGGGAGTCTATAACGAGGGGGCATAGATTTAAGGTGAGTGGGGAGAGATACAAAAGGGTCCAGAGGGGCAATTTTTTCACTCAAAGGGTGGTGAGTGTCTGGAACGAGCTGCCAGAGGCAGTAGTGGAGGCGGGTACAATTTTGTCTTTTAAAAAGCATTTGGACAGTTACATGGGTAAGATGGGTATAGAGGGATATGGGCCAAGTGCAGGCAATTGGGACTAGCTTAGTGGTATAAACTGGGCGACATGGACATGTTGGGCCGAAGGGCCTGTTTCCATGTTGTAACTTCTATGATTCTATGATTCTATGATTCTATCGATATATTCAGACCATGAAACATTCAGTGTAAACTCCTTTCGCTATAATCGGACCATCAAACATTCTGTGTATACCCCGTATCTGTATATTCAGACCATGAAACATTCAGTGTAAACTCCTATCTTGATATTCAGACCATGAATCATTCAGTATAATCTCCGATCAACACATTCAGATCATGAAACATTCAGTGTATACTCCTTATCTATATATTCAGACCATGAAACATTCAGTGCAAACTCCGATCTTTTTATTCAGATCATGAAACATTCAGTGCAAACCCTTTATCTACATATTCAGACCATGAAACATTCAGTGTAATCTCCAATCTCTATATTCAGACCATGAAATATTCAGTTTAAACTCCTATCGATATATTTAGACCATGAAACATTCAGTGTAAACTGCTTTCGCTATATTCGGACCATCAAACATTCTGTGTAAACTAGTTATCTGTATATTCAGACCATGAAACATTCAGTGAAAACTTATTAACTATACATTCAGACCATGAAACATCAAGTACAAACTTCAATCTATACATTCAGTTCATGAAACTTTCAGTGCAAACTCCTATCGATATGTTCAGACCATGAAACATTCAGTGTGAACTCCTGTCAATCTATACAGACCATGAAACATTCAGTGTAATCTCCTCATCTAAATATTCAGACGATGAAACATTCAGTGTAAACTCCTATCGATATGTTCAGACGATGAAACATTCAGTGTAAACTCCGATCGATATATTCAGACCATGAAACATTCAGTGTAAACTCCTATCGATATATTCAGACCATGAAACATTCAGTGTAAACTCCTATCGATATATTCAGACCATGAAACATTCAGTGTGAACTCCTATCGATATATTCAGACCATGAAACATTCAGTGCAAACTCCGATCGGTTTATTCAGACCAGGAAACATATAGTGTGAACTCCTATCGATATATTCAGACCATGAAACATTCAGTGGAAAATCCGATCGATAAATTCAGTTGATCAAACATTCAGTGTAAACTCCTTATCTCTGTATTCAGACCATGTAACATAAAGTACAAACTTCAATCTATGCATTCAGTTCATGAAACATTCAGTGCAAACTCCTTATCTATATATTCAGACCATGAAACATTCAGTGTGAACTCCAATCTAGATATTCAGACCATGAAACATTCAGTGTAAACTCCTATCGATATATTCAGACCATGAAACATGTGGTATACATGGATTACATGGATTTCAGTCAGGCCGTCGATAAAGTCCCCCACAGGAGACTGGTCAAGACGGTACGAGCCCATGGAATCCTGGGTGCCTTGGCACTTTGGATACAAAACTGGCTTAGTGGCAGAAGGCAGAGGGTGATGGTCGAAGGTTGTTTTTGTGACTGGAAGCCTGTGGCCAGTGGGGTACCACAGGGATCGGTGCTGGGTCCCTTGCTGTTTGTGGTCTACATTAATGACTTGGATATGAATGTAAAAGGTATGATCAGTAAGTTCGCTGATGATACAAAAATTGGTAGGGTGGTAAATAGTGAGGAGGATAGCCTCAGTCTGCAGGACGATATAGATGGGTTGGTCAGATGGGCGGAACAGTGGCAAATGGAATTTAACCCGTAAAAGTGCGAGTGACGATCCGGATTCTTTCCCCTCAGTCTGGTTCAGTAAAAACTGAAGTCGAATACATTTTAAAGTTCATCACAACTTTAATAGCAGGGTTCTTAGTCTGCAGCATTGATTTGGACTCCTGATAGAGTCCCTCTATGCTGGCAGAGCAAGAACAAGAAACATACAGAAATCCACACGTTTTTATACAGATGAATAGGGTTGGAACATACTTAACGAGGGTCAACACCAATCATAAGCCGGGCATAGGTTGCCATGCGAGGTTACATTATTTCCGGCCAATCATAAATCGTCCATGTGCTGATCATGTTGCTGTTAGACATCAAAGGGGATACTTCCTCACCTTCCAACTTGGAATGTTCTTCCCTGTCCCTTCTGTTCCTTATCTCCCAACCTGGAATGTCTTTCAACTTTGGCTAAGTTCGTTACCTATATTGATCTGCCATAAACATGGAGACATTCAGACCAGTCCTTGAATCACATCAAAGACTCTACATTGATAAGACCATGCAAACCTGCTGACTATGCAAACATATGGCCCAGCAGGAGGCCAGGCCACCTGTACCAATCTCAGTTACTAACTAATTAACCCTTTCTAACCATTTTGCATTCTGCTTCTTTGCCACGTAGGCATCTTAATATTTTACTGAAAACTGACCACGTAGGGATTCTCACGAGGTGATGCACTTTGGAGGGACTAACAAGGCAAGGGAATACACAATGAATGGGAGGACCCGAGGCAAGACAGAGGGTCAGAGGGATCTTGGTGTGCAAGTTCACAGATCCCTGAAGGCGGCGGAACAGGTAGATAAGGTGGTAAAGAAGGCATATGGGATACTTGCCTTTATTAGCCGAGGCATAGAATATGAGAGCAAGGAGGTTATGATGGAGCTGTATAAAACACTGGTTAGGCCACAGCTGGAGGACTGTGTGCAGTTCTGGTCGCCACACGACAGGAAGGATGTGATCGCTTTGGAGAGGGTGCAGAGGAGATTCACCAGGATGTTACCAGGACTGGAGCGCTTCAGCTATGAAGAGAGACTGGGAAGATTGGGTTTGTTTTCCTTGGAGCAGAGGAGGCTGAGGGGGGACATGATTGAGGTGTACAAAATTATGAGGGGCACAGATAGGATGGATACTAAGGAGCTTTTTCCCTTCGTTCAGGGTTCTGTAACAAGGGGACAGAGATTCAAGGTAAAAGGCGGGAGGTTTAGAGGGGATTTGAGAAAGAACTTTTTCACCCAGAGGGTGGTTGGAGTCTGGAACTCACTGCCTGAAAGGGTTGTGGAGGCAGGAACCCTCACAACATTCAAGAAGCATTTGGATGAGCACTTCAAATGCCTTAGCATACAAGGCGACGGATCAAATGCTGGAATATGGGATTAGAGTAGACAGGGCTGATGGCCGGCGCGGACACGATGGGCCGAAGGGCCTCTATCCGTGCTGTATAACTCTATGACTCTATGACTCTATTCAGTGTGAACTCCGATCTATATATTCAGACCATGAAACATTCAGTGTAAACTCCTATCTGTACATTCAGACCATGAAACATTCAGTGCAAACTCCGATCGATATTTTCAGACCATGAAACATTCAGTGTAATCTCCTCATCTAAATATTCAGACCATGAAACATTCAGTGCAAACTCCTATCGATTTGTTCAGACCATGAAACATTCAGTGTAAACTCCTATCGATATATTCAGACCATGAAACATTCAGTGTAAACTCCTCATCTAAATATTCAGACCATGAAACATTCAGTGTAAACTCCTGTCAATCTATTCAGATCATGAAACATTCAGTGTAATCTCCTCATCTAAATATTCAGACCATGAAACATTCAGTGCAAACTCCTATCGATTTGTTCAGACCATGAAACATTCAGTGTGAACTCCTCATCGAAATATTCAGACAATGTAACATTCAGTGTCAACTCCTATCGATAAGTTCAGACCATGAAACATTCAGTGTAAACTCCTATCGATACATTCAGACCATGAAACATTCAGTGTAATCTCCTTATCTGTATGTTCACACCATGAAACATTCATTGTAAACTCCTTATCTGTCTGTTCAGACCATGAAACATTCATTGTAAACTCGTTATCTCTCCATTCAGACCATGAAACATTCGGTGTAAACTCCTATCAAAATATTCAGACCATGAAACATTCAGTGTAAACTCCTTATCTATACATTCAGACCATGAAACATTTCGTACAAACTTCAATCTCTATGTTCAGTTCATGAAACATTCAGTGTAAACTCCTCATCTAAATATTCCGATCATGAAACATTCAGTGTAAATTCCAATCAAAAAATTCAGACCATGAAAGATTCAGTGCAAACTCCTGTCTCTTTCTTCAGACCATGTAACCTTCAGTATAAACTCTTATCGATATATTCAGACCATGAAACATTCAGTGTAAACTCCTATCTCTGTTTACAGACAATGAAACATTTTGTGTGAACTCCCATCGATATATTCAGACCATGAAACATTCAGTGTGAACTCCTATCTATATATTCAGACCATGAAACATTCAGTGTGAAATCCGATCTGTATATTCAGACCATGAAACATTCAGTATAAACTTCAATCCATACATTCAGACCATGAAACATTCAGTATAAACTCCTATCGATATATTCAGACCATGAAGCATTCAGTGTAAACTCCTTATCGATATATTCAGACCATGAATCATTCAGTGTAAACTCCTGATCGATGTATTCAGACCATGAATCATTCAGTGTAAACTCTTTATCGTGCAGTAGACGTGGTCTACATGGACTTCAGCAAAGCATTTGACAAGGTACCGCATGGTAGGTTGTTACATAAGGTTAAATCTCATGGGATCCAAGGTGAGGTAGCCAATTGGATACAAAATTGGCTTGACGACAGAAGACAGAGGGTGGTTGTAGAGGGTTGTTTTTCAAACTGGATGCCTGTGTCCAGCGGTGTGCCTCAGGGATCGCTGCTGGGTCCGCTGTTATTTGTTATTTATATTAATGATTTGGATGAGAATTTAGGAGGCATGGTTAGTAAGTTTGCAGATGACACCAAGATTGGTGGCATTGTGGACAGTGAAGAAGGTTATCTGGGATTGCAACGGGATCTTGATCAATTGGGCCACTGGTTAGACAGACTGGGACTTTTTTCCCTGGAGAGCAGGAGGTTAAGGGGTGATCTTCTAGAAGTCTATAAAATAATGAGGGGCATAGATAAGGTCGATAGTCAAAATCTTTTCCCAAAGGTAGGGGAGTCTATAACGAGGGGGCATAGATTTAAGGTGAGAGGGGAGAGATACAAAAGGGTCCAGAGGGGCAATTTTTTCACTCAAAGGGTGGTGAGTGTCTGGAACGAGCTGCCAGAGGCAGTAGTAGAGGCGGGTACAATTTTGTCTTTTAAAAAGCATTTGGACAGTTACATGGGTAAGAAGGGTATAGAGGGATATGAGCCAAGTGCAGGCAATTGGGACTAGCTTAGTGGTATAAACTGGGCGACATGGACATGTTGGGCCGAAGGGCCTGTTTCCATGTTGTAACTTCTATGATTCTATGATGTATTCAGACCATGAAACATTCAGTGTAAACTCCTATCGATATATTCAGACCATGAAACATTCACTGTAAACTCCGATCTATATATTCAAGCCATGAAACATTCAGTGTAAACTCCTATCGATATATTCCGACCATGAAACATTCAGTGTAAACTCCTATCTTTCTTTTCAGACCATGAAACATTCAGTGTCAACTCCTTATCTGAATATTCAGACCATGAAACATTCAGTGTAAACTCCTATCGATATATTCAGACCATGAAACATTCAGTGTGAAATCCGATCTGTATATTCAGACCATGAAACATTCAGTATAAACTTCAATCCATACATTCAGACCATGAAACATTCAGTATAAACTCCTATCGATATATTCAGACCATGAAACATTCAGTGTAAACTCCTATCGATATATTCAGACCATGAAACATTCAGTGTGAAATCCGATCTGTATATTCAGACCATGAAACATTCAGTATAAACTTCAATCCATACATTCAGACCATGAAACATTCAGTATAAACTCCTTATCGATATATTCAGACCATTAATCATTCAGTGTAAACTCCTTATCGATGTATTCAGACCATGAATCATTCAGTGTAAACTCTTTATCGATGTATTCAGACCATGAAACATTCAGTGTAAACTCCTATCGATATATTCAGACCATGAAACATTCAGTGTAAACTCCTATCGATATATTCAGTCCATGAAACATTCACTGCAAACTCCGATCGATATATTCAAGCCATGAAACATTCAGTGTCAACTCCTTATCTGAATATTCAGACCATGAAACATTCAGTGTAAACTCCTCATCGATGTATTCAGACCATGAATCATTCAGTGTAAACTCTTTATCGATGTATTCAGACCATGTAACATTCAGTGTGAACTCCTATCTTTCTTTTCAGACCATGAAACATTCAGTGTGAACTCCTCCCGATATATTCAGACCATGAAACATTCAGTGTAAACTCCTATCGATATATTCAGACCATGAAACATTCAGTGTAAACTCCTATCGATATATTCAGACCATGAAACATTCAGTGTAAACTCCTATCGATGTATTCAGACCATGAAACATTCAGTGTAAACTGCTATCGATATATTCAGACCATGAAACATTCAGTGTAAACTCCTATCGATATATTCAGATCATGAAACATTCAGTGTAAACTCCTATCGATGTATTCAACCATGAAACATTCAGTGTAAACTCCTCATCTAAATATTCAGACCATGAAACATTCAGTGTAAACTCCTGTCGATATTTTCAGCAGAGCAGGATTGGGGACATCTTGATACCGGGGATAAATTTTAATGCAGTTTCTGTTAAACCAGGAAAATTAGATAGTAGCACATTAGGTTGTGTGGATATATATAATTCATGAGACTTGCTGTTGCTATGGTTTAATAATACTTTTCTAAAACTGATAACTCCTGTTTGCGTCCTTTTTCAATGGAGAATATCATTCACGAGTTATTCAGTCCTCCCAGCACTGCTGGCACTGTCGTGAATATTCACACATGTCCGCCTCCCATTCTGGCCTGTTTCAACAAACATTCCAGTTCATCTGCCGAAGACTGAACAAGGCCGTCAAGATTCACAAGTAATGAATTAAAAGTCTTATTTCTAACGCACAATGTCACAATTACTTCGAGTTGTCTTGTGTCACATTCACTGTTACAGGTCAGACATCAGCTTCTGATGGAGCCTCCGACTCGCCGTTACGAATGGCAGAGAGTCTTTTAGTGCAATTTTATAAAAGGCATGGAGTGAGGGCGATGTCTGTGAGGGTGGAGGGCGTGGGATGTCTGTGAGGGTGGATGTCTGTGAGGGTGGAGGGAGGGGATGTCTGTGAGGGTGGAGGGAGGGGATGTCTGTGAGGGTGGAGGGAGGGGATGGCTGTGAGGGTGGAGGGAGGGGATGGCTGTGAGGGTGGAGGATGTCTGTGAGGGTGGAGGGAGTGGGATGTCTGTGAGGGTGGAGGGAGGGGATGTCTGTGAGGGTGGAGGGAGGGGATGTCTGTGAGGGTGGAGGGAGGGGATGTCTGTGAGGGTGGAGGGAGGGGGATGTCTGTGAGGGTGGAGGGAGGGGGATGTCTTTGAGGGTGGAGGGCGTGGGATGTCTGTGAGGGTGGATGTCTTTGAGGGTGGAGGGAGGGGATGTCTGTGAGGGTGGAGGGAGGGGGATGTCTGTGAGGGTGGAGGGAGGGGATGTCTTTGAGGGTGGAGGGAGGGGATGTCTTTGAGGGTGGAGGGTGGTGATGTCTGTGAGGGTGGAGGGAGGGGATGTCTGTGAGGGTGGAGGGAGGGGATGTCTGTGAGGGTGGAAGGAGGGGATGGCTGTGAGGGTGGAGGGAGGGGATGGCTGTGAGGGTGGAGGGTGGTGATGTCTGTGAGGGTGGAGGGAGGGGGATGTCTGTGAGGGTGGAGGGAGGGGGATGTCTGTGAGGGTGGAGGGAGGGGGATGTCTGTGAGGGTGGAGGGAGGGGATGTCTGTGAGGGTGGAGGGAGGGGATGGCTGTGAGGGTGGAGGGAGGGGATGTCTGTTAGTGTGGAGGGAGTGGGATGTCTGTGAGGGTGGAGGGAGGGGGATGTCTGTGAGGGTGGGGGGAGGGGATGTCTGTGAGGGTCGAGGGAGGGGATGTCTGTGAGGGTGGAGGGAGGGGATGGCTGTGAGGGTGGAGGGAGGGGATGGCTGTGAGGGTGGAGGATGTCTGTTAGGGTGGAGGGAGTGGGATGTCTGTGAGGGTGGAAGGAGGGGATGTCTGTGAGGGTGGAGGGAGGGGATGTCTGTGAGGGTGGAGGGAGGGGGATGTCTGTGAGGGTGGAGGGAGGGGGATGTCTTTGAGGGTGGAGGGCGTGGGATGTCTGTGAGGGTGGATGTCTGTGAGGGTGGAGGGAGGGGATGTCTGTGAGGGTGGAGGGAGGGGATGTCTGTGAGGGTGGAGGGAGGGGATGGCTGTGAGGGTGGAGGGAGGGGATGGCTGTGAGGGTGGAGGATGTCTGTGAGGGTGGAGGGAGTGGGATGTCTGTGAGGGTGGAGGGAGGGGATGTCTGTGAGGGTGGAGGGAGGGGATGTCTGTGAGGGTGGAGGGAGGGGATGTCTGTGAGGGTGGAGGGAGGGGGATGTCTGTGAGGGTGGAGGGAGGGGGATGTCTTTGAGGGTGGAGGGCGTGGGATGTCTGTGAGGGTGGATGTCTTTGAGGGTGGAGGGAGGGGATGTCTGTGAGGGTGGAGGGAGGGGGATGTCTGTGAGGGTGGAGGGAGGGGATGTCTTTGAGGGTGGAGGGAGGGGATGTCTTTGAGGGTGGAGGGTGGTGATGTCTGTGAGGGTGGAGGGAGGGGATGTCTGTGAGGGTGGAGGGAGGGGATGGCTGTGAGGGTGGAGGGAGGGGATGGCTGTGAGGGTGGAGGGTGGTGATGTCTGTGAGGGTGGAGGGAGGGGGATGTCTGTGAGGGTGGAGGGAGGGGGATGTCTGTGAGGGTGGAGGGAGGGGGATGTCTGTGAGGGTGGAGGGAGGGGATGTCTGTGAGGGTGGAGGGAGGGGATGGCTGTGAGGGTGGAGGGAGGGGATGTCTGTTAGTGTGGAGGGAGTGGGATGTCTGTGAGGGTGGAGGGAGGGGGATGTCTGTGAGGGTGGGGGGAGGGGATGTCTGTGAGGGTCGAGGGAGGGGATGTCTGTGAGGGTGGAGGGAGGGGATGGCTGTGAGGGTGGAGGGAGGGGATGGCTGTGAGGGTGGAGGATGTCTGTTAGGGTGGAGGGAGTGGGATGTCTGTGAGGGTGGAAGGAGGGGATGTCTGTGAGGGTGGAGGGAGGGGATGTCTGTGAGGGTGGAGGGAGGGGGATGTCTGTGAGGGTGGAGGGAGGGGGATGTCTTTGAGGGTGGAGGGCGTGGGATGTCTGTGAGGGTGGATGTCTGTGAGGGTGGAGGGAGGGGATGTCTGTGAGGGTGGAGGGAGGGGGATATCTGTGAGGGTGGAGGGAGGGGATGTCTTTGAGGGTGGAGGGAGGGGATGTCTTTGAGGGTGGAGGGAGGGGATGTCTTTGAGGGTGGAGGGTGGTGATGTCTGTGAGGGTGGAGGGAGGGGATGTCTTTGAGGGTGGAGGGTGGTGATGTCTGTGAGGGTGGAGGGAGGGGATGTGGGTGAGGGTGGAGGGAGGGGATGTCTGTGAGGGTGGAGGGAGGGGATGGCTGTGAGGGTGGAGGGAGGGGATGGCTGTGAGGGTGGAGGGTGGTGATGTCTGTGAGGGTGGAGGGAGGGGGATGTCTGTGAGGGTGGAGGGAGGGGGATGTCTGTGAGGGTGGAGGGAGGGGATGTCTGTGAGGGTGGAGGGAGGGGATGGCTGTGAGGGTGGAGGGAGGGGATGGCTGTGAGGGTGGAGGGAGGGGATGTCTGTTAGGGTGGAGGGAGGGGGATGTCTGTGAGGGTGGAGGGAGGGGGATGTCTGTGAGGGTGGAGGGAGGGGATGTCTGTGAGGGTGGAGGGAGGGGATGTCTGTGAGGGTGGAGGGAGGGGGATGTCTGTGAGGGTGGAGGGAGGGGGATGTCTGTGAGGGTGGAGGGAGGGGGATGTCTTTGAGGGTGGAGGGCGTGGGATGTCTGTGAGGGTGGATGTCTTTGAGGGTGGAGGGAGGGGATGTCTGTGAGGGTGGAGGGAGGGGGATGTCTGTGAGGGTGGAGGGAGGGGATGTTTTTGAGGGTGGAGGGAGGGGATGTCTGTGAGGGTGGAGGGAGGGGATGTGGGTGAGGGTGGAGGGAGGGGATGTCTGTGAGGGTGGAGGGAGGGGATGTCTGTGAGGGTGGAGGGAGGGGATGGCTGTGAGGGTGGAGGGAGGGGATGGCTGTGAGGGTGGAGGGTGGTGATGTCTGTGAGGGTGGAGGGAGGGGGATGTCTGTGAGGGTGGAGGGAGGGGGATGTCTGTGAGGGTGGAGGGAGGGGATGTCTGTGAGGGTGGAGGGAGGGGATGGCTGTGAGGGTGGAGGGAGGGGATGTCTGTTAGGGTGGAGGGAGTGGGATGTCTGTGAGGTTGGAGGGAGGGGGATGTCTGTGAGGGTGGAGGGAGGGGGATGTCTGGGAGGGTGGAGGGAGGGGATGTCTGTGAGGGTGGAGGGAGGGGATGTCTGTGAGGGTGGAGGGAGGGGATGTCTGTGAGGGTGGAGGGAGGGGGATGTCTTTGAGGGTGGAGGGAGGGGATGTCTGTGAGGGTGGAGGGAGGGGATGGCTGTGAGGGTGGAGGGAGGGGATGTCTGTTAGGGTGGAGGGAGTGGGATGTCTGTGAGGTTGGAGGGAGGGGGATGTCTGTGAGGGTGGAGGGAGGGGATGTCTGTGAGGGTGGAGGGAGGGGATGTCTGTGAGGGTGGAGGGAGGGGATGTCTGTGAGGGTGGAGGGAGGGGATGTCTGTGAGGGTGGAGGGAGGGGATGTCTGTGAGGGTGGAGGGAGGGGATGTCTGTGAGGGTGGAGGGAGGGGGATGTCTGTGAGGGTGGAGGGAGGGGGATGTCTGTGAGGGTGGAGGGAGGGGATGTCTGTAAGGGTGGAGGGAGTGGGACGTCTGTGAGGGTGGATGTCTTTGAGGGTGGAGGGAGGGGATGTCTGTGAGGGTGGAGGGAGGGGATGTCTGTGAGTGTGGAGGGAGGGGGATGTCTGTGAGGGTGGAGGGAGGGGGATGTCTTTGAGGGTGGAGGGAGGGGGATGTCTTTGAGGGTGGAGGGTGGTGATGTCTGTGAGCGTGGAGGCAGGGTATGTCTGTGAGAGTGAAGGGAGGGGATGTGGGTGAAGGTGGAGGGAGGGGATGTCTGTGAGGGTGGAGGGAGGGGATGTGTGTGAGGGTGGAGGGAGGGGATGGCTGTGAGGGTGGAGGGAGTGGGATGTCTGTGAGGTTGGAGGGAGGGGATGTCTGTTAGGGTGGAGGGAGGGGATGTCTGTGAGGGTGGAGGGAGTGGGATGTCTGTGAGGGTGGAGGGAGGGGATGTCTGTGAGGGTGGAGGGAGGGGGATGTCTGTGAGGTTGGAGGGAGGGGATGTCTGTTAGGGTGGAGGGAGGGGATGTCTGTGAGGTTGGAGGGAGGGGATGTCTGTTCGGGTGGAGGGAGGGGATGTCTGTTAGGGTGGAGGGAGGGGATGTCTGTGAGGGTGGAGGGAGGGGGATGTCTGTGAGGGTGGAGGGAGGGGATGTCTGTGAGTGTGGAGGGAGGGGGATGTCTGTGAGGGTGGAGGGAGGGGGATGTCTTTGAGGGTGGAGGGTGGTGATGTCTGTGAGCGTGGAGGGAGGGTATGTCTGTGAGGGTGAAGGGAGGGGATGTGGGTGAAGGTGGAGGGAGGGGATGTCTGTGAGGGTGAAGGGAGGGGATGTCTGTGAGGGTAGAGGGAGGGGATGTCTGTTAGGGTGGAGGGAGTGGGATGTCTGTGACGGTGGAGGGTGGGTGATGTCTGTGTGGGTGGAGGGAGGGGATGTCTGTGAGGGTGGAGGGAGGGGATGTCTGTGAGGGTGGAGGGTGGGTGATGTCTGTGTGGGTGGAGGGAGGGGATGTCTGTGAGGGTGGAGGGAGGGGATGTCTGTGAGGCTGCAGGGAGGGGATGTGGGTGAGGGTGGAGGGAGGGGGATGTCTGTGAGGGTGGAGGGAGGGGATGTCTGTGAGGTTGGAGGGAGGGGATGTCTGTGAGGGTGGAGGGAGGGGATGTCTGTGAGGTTGGAGGGAGGGGATGTCTGTGAGGGTGGAGGGAGGGGATGTCTGTGAGGCTGCAGGGTGGGTATGTCTGTGAGCGTGGAGGGAGGGGTTGTCTATTAGGGTGGAGGGAGGGGATGTCTGTGAGGGTGGAGGGAGGGGATGTCTGTGAGGGTGGAGGGAGGGGATGTCTGTGAGGGTGGAGGGAGGGGGATGACTGTGAGGGTGCAGGGAGTGAATGTCTGTGAGTTTGGAGGGAGTGGGATGTCTGTGAGGGTGGAGGGAGGGAATGTGAATGAGGGTGGAGGGAGGGGATGTCTGTGAGGGTGGAGGGAGTGGGATGTCTGTGAGGGTGGAGGGAGGGGGATGTCTGTGAGGGTGGAGGGAGGGGGATGTCTGTGAGGGTGGAGGGAGGGGGATGTCTGTGAGGGTGGAGGGAGTGGGATGTCTGTGAGGGTGGAGTGAGGGGATGTCTGTGAGGGTGGAGGGAGGGAATGTGAATGAGGGTGGAGGGAGGGAATGTGAATGAGGGTGGAGGGAGGGGGATGTCTGTGAGGGTGGAGGGAGTGGGATGTCTGTGAGGGTGGAGGGAGGGGGATGTCTGTGAGGGTGGAGGGAGGGGGATGTCTGTGAGGGTGGAGGGAGTGGGATGTCTGTGAGGGTGGAGGGAGGGGGATGTCTGTGAGGGTGGAGGGAGTGGGATGTCTGTGAGGGTGGAGGGAGGGGATGTCTGTGAGGGTGGAGGGAGTGGGATGTCTGTGAGGGTGGAGGGAGGGGGATGTCTGTGAGGGTGGAGGGAGGGGGATGTCTGTGAGGGTGGAGGGAGTGGGATGTCTGTGAGGGTGGAGGGAGTGGGATGTCTGTGAGGGTGGAGTGAGGGGATGTCTGTGAGGGTGGAGGGAGGGGATGTCTGTGAGGGTGGAGGGAGGGGATGTCTGTGAGGGTGGAGGGAGGTGATGTCTGTGAGGGTGGAGTGAGGGGATGTCTGTGAGGGTGGAGGGAGGGGATGTCTGTTAGGGTGGAGGGAGTGGGATGTCTGTGAGGTTGGAGGGAGGTGATGTCTGTGAGGTTGGAGGGAGGGGATGTCTGTGAGGGTGGAGTGAGGGGATGTCTGTGAGGTTGGAGGGAGGGGATGTCTGTGAGGGTGGAGTGAGGGGATGTCTGTGAGGTTGGAGGGAGGGGATGTCTGTGAGGGTGGAGTGAGGGGATGTCTGTGAGGTTGGAGGGAGGGGATGTCTGTGAGGGTGAAGGGAGGGGATGTCTGTGAGGGTGGAGGGAGGGGATGTCTGTGAGGGTGGAGGGAGGGGATGTCTGTTAGGGTGGAGGGAGTGGGATGTCTGTGAGGGTGGAGGGAGGGGATGTCTGTGAGGGTGGAGGGAGGGGGATGTCTGTGAGGGTGGAGGGAGGGGATGTCTGTGAGGGTGGAGGGAGGGTATGTCTGTGAGGGTGGAGGTAGGGGATGTGGGTGAGGGTGGAGGGAGGGGATGTGGGTGAGGGTGGACGGAGGGGATGTCTGTGAGGGTGAAGGGAGGGGATGTCTGTGAGGGTGGAGGGAGGGGATGTCTGTGAGGGTGGAGGGAGGGGATATCTGTGAGGGTGGAGGGAGGGGATGTCTGTGAGGGTGGAGGGAGGGGATGTGGGTGAGGGTGGAGGGAGGGGATGCCTGTGAGTGTGGAGGGAGGGGATGTCTGTGAGCGTTGAGGGAGGGTATGTCTGTGAGGGTGGAGGGAGGGGGATGACTGTGAGGGTGGAGGGAGGGGATGTCTGTGAGGGTGGAGGGAGTGGGATGTCTGTGAGAGTGGACGGAGGGGGATGTCTGTGAGGGTGGAGGGAGGGGGATGTCTGTGAGGGTGGAGGGAGGGGGATGTCTGTGAGGGTGGAGGGAGGGGGATGACTGTGAGGGTGCAGGGAGGGAATGTCTGTGAGGTTGGAGGGAGTGGGATGTCTGTGAGGGTGGAGGGAGGGAATGTGAATGAGGGTGGAGGGAGGGGATGTCTGTGAGGGTGGAGGGAGTGGGATGTCTGTGAGGGTGGAGGGAGGGGGATGTCTGTGAGGGTGGAGGGAGGGGATGTCTGTGAGGGTGGAGGGAGGGGATGTCTGTGAGGGTGGAGGGAGGGGGATGTCTGTGAGGGTGGAGGGAGGGGGATGTCTGTGAGGGTGGAGGGAGTGGGATGTCTGTGAGGGTGGAGGGAGGGGGATGTCTGTGAGGGTGGAGGGAGTGGGATGTCTGTGAGGGTGGAGGGAGGGGATGTCTGTGAGGGTGGAGGGAGTGGGATGTCTGTGAGGGTGGAGGGAGGGGGATGTCTGTGAGGGTGGAGGGAGGGGGATGTCTGTGAGGGTGGAGGGAGTGGGATGTCTGTGAGGGTGGAGGGAGTGGGATGTCTGTGAGGGTGGAGTGAGGGGATGTCTGTGAGGGTGGAGGGAGGGGATGTCTGTGAGGGTGGAGGGAGGGGATGTCTGTGAGGGTGGAGGGAGGTGATGTCTGTGAGGGTGGAGTGAGGGGATGTCTGTGAGGGTGGAGGGAGGGGATGTCTGTTAGGGTGGAGGGAGTGGGATGTCTGTGAGGTTGGAGGGAGGTGATGTCTGTGAGGTTGGAGGGAGGGGATGTCTGTGAGGGTGGAGTGAGGGGATGTCTGTGAGGTTGGAGGGAGGGGATGTCTGTGAGGGTGGAGTGAGGGGATGTCTGTGAGGTTGGAGGGAGGGGATGTCTGTGAGGGTGGAGTGAGGGGATGTCTGTGAGGTTGGAGGGAGGGGATGTCTGTGAGGGTGAAGGGAGGGGATGTCTGTGAGGGTGGAGGGAGGGGATGTCTGTGAGGGTGGAGGGAGGGGATGTCTGTTAGGGTGGAGGGAGTGGGATGTCTGTGAGGGTGGAGGGAGGGGATGTCTGTGAGGGTGGAGGGAGGGGGATGTCTGTGAGGGTGGAGGGAGGGGATGTCTGTGAGGGTGGAGGGAGGGTATGTCTGTGAGGGTGGAGGTAGGGGATGTGGGTGAGGGTGGAGGGAGGGGATGTGGGTGAGGGTGGACGGAGGGGATGTCTGTGAGGGTGGAGGGAGGGGATGTCTGTGAGGGTGGAGGGAGGGGATGTCTGTGAGGGTGGAGGGAGGGGATGTCTGTGAGGGTGGAGGGAGGGGATGTGGGTGAGGGTGGAGGGAGGGGATGCCTGTGAGTGTGGAGGGAGGGGATGTCTGTGAGCGTTGAGGGAGGGTATGTCTGTGAGGGTGGAGGGAGGGGGATGACTGTGAGGGTGGAGGGAGGGGATGTCTGTGAGGGTGGAGGGAGTGGGATGTCTGTGAGAGTGGACGGAGGGGGATGTCTGTGAGGGTGGAGGGAGGGGGATGTCTGTGAGGGTGGAGGGAGGGGGATATCTGTGAGGGTGGAGGGAGGGGGATGACTGTGAGGGTGCAGGGAGGGAATGTCTGTGAGGTTGGAGGGAGTGGGATGTCTGTGAGGGTGGAGGGAGGGAATGTGAATGAGGGTGGAGGGAGGGGATGTCTGTGAGGGTGGAGGGAGTGGGATGTCTGTGAGGGTGGAGGGAGGGGGATGTCTGTGAGGGTGGAGGGAGGGGGATGTCTGTGAGGGTGGAGGGAGGGGATGTCTGTGAGGGTGGAGGGAGGGGATGTCTGTGAGGGTGGAGGGAGGGGGATGTCTGTGAGGGTGGAGGGAGGGGGATGTCTGTGAGGGTGGAGGGAGGGAATGTGAATGAGGGTGGAGGGAGGGGATGTCTGTGAGGGTGGAGGGAGGGGATGTCTGTGAGGGTGGAGGGAGGGGATGTCTGTGAGGGTGGAGGGAGGGGATGTCTGTGAGGGTGGAGGGAGGGGATGTCTGTGAGGGTGGAGGGAGGGGGATGTCTGTGAGGGTGGAGGGAGGGAATGTGAATGAGGGTGGAGTGAGGGGATGTCTGTGAGGGTGGAGGGAGTGGGATGTCTGTGAGGGTGGAGGGAGGGGATGTCCGTGAGAGTGGAGGGAGAGGATGTGGGTTAGGGTGGAGGGAGGGGATGTCTGTGAGGATGGAGGGAGTGGATGTCTGTGAGGGTGGAGGGAGAGGATGTGGGTTTGGGTGGAGGGAGGGGCTGTCTGTGAGAGTGGGATGTCTGTGAGTGTGGAGGGATGGGGATGTCTGTGAGGCTGGCGGGAGGGGGATGTCTGTGACGGTGGAGGGAGGGGATGTCTGTGAGGGTGGAGGGAGGGGGATGTCTGTGACGGTGGAGGGAGGGGATGTCTGTGAGGGTGGAGGGAGTGGGATGTCTGTGAGGGTGGAGGGAGGGGGATGTCTGTGAGGGTGGAGGGAGGCAGATGTCTGTGAGGGTGGAGGGAGGCAGATGTCTGTGAGGGTGGAGGGAGGGTGATGTCTGTAAGGGTGGAGGGAGGGGATGTCTGTGAGGGTGGAGGGAGTGGGATGTCTGTGATGGTGGAGGGAGGGGATGTCTGTGAGGGTGGAGGGAGGGGATGTCTGTGAGGGTGGAGGGAGGGGATGTCTGTGAGGGTGGAGGGAGTGGGATGTCTGTGATGGTGGAGGGAGGGGATGTCTGTGATGGTGGAGGGTGTGGGATGTCTGTGAGGGTGGAGGGAGGGCGATGATTGTGACGGTGGAGGGATGGGATGTCTGTGAGGGTGGAGGGAGGGGATGTCTGTGAGGGTGGAGGGAGGGGATGTCTGTGAGGGTGGAGGGAGTGGGATGTCTGTGATGGTGGAGGGAGGGGATGTCTGTGATGGTGGAGGGTGTGGGATGTCTGTGAGGGTGGAGGGAGGGGGATGTCTGTGAGGGTGGAGGGAGTGGGATGTCTGTGAGGGTGGAGGGAGGGGGATGTCTGTGAGGGTGGAGGGTGGCGGTTGTCTCTGAGGGTGGAGGGAGGTGATGTCTGTGAGCGTGGAGGGAGGGAATGTCTGAGAGGGTGGAGGGAGGGGATGAGGGTGAGGGAGGGGATGTCTGTGAGGGTGAAGGGAGGGGATGTCTGTGAGGGTGGAGGGAGGGGATGTCTGTGAGGGTGGAGGGAGATGGATGTCTGTGAGGGTGGAGGGAGGGGGATGTCTGTGAGGGTGGAGGGAGGGTGATGTCTGTGAGGGTGGAGGGAGGGGATGTCTGTGAGGGTGGAGGGAGTGGGATGTCTGTGAGGGTGGAGGGAGTGGGATGTCTGTGAGGTTGGAGGGAGGGGGATGTCTGTGAGGTTGGAGGGAGGGGCATGTGGGTGAGGGTTGAGGGAAGGGATGTGGGTGAGGGTGGAGGGAGGGGATGTCTGTGAGGGTGGAGGGAGGGGATGTCTGTGAGGGTGGAGGGAGGGTGATGTCTATGAGGGAGTAGGGAGTGGTATGTCTGTGAGGGTGGAGGGTGGGGGATGTCTGTGAGGGTGGAGGGAGGGGATGTCTGTGAGCGTCGAGGGAGGGGATGTCTGTGAGGGTGCAGGGAGGGGATGTGGGTGAGGGTGGAGGGAGGGGATGTCTGTGAGGGTGGAGGGAGGGGATGTCTGTGAGGGTGCAGGGAGGGGATGTGGGTGAGGGTGGAGGGAGGGGATGTCTGTGAGGGTGGAGGGAGGGGATGTCTGTGAGCGTTGAGGGAGGGGATGTCTGTGAGGGTGCAGGGAGGGGATGTGGGTAAGGGTGGAGGGAGGGGATGTCTGTGAGGGTGGAGGTAGGGGATGTCTGTGAGCGTGGAGGGAGTGGATGTGGGTGAGGGTGGAGGGAGGGGATGACTGTGAGGGTGGAGGCAGTGGGATGTCTGTGAGGGTGGAGGGAGGGGGATGTCTGTGAGGGTGGAGGGAGGGGGATGTCTGTGAGGGTGGAGGGAGGGGGATGTCTGTGAGGGTGGAGGGAGGGGATGTCTGTGAGGGTGGAGGGAGGGGTATGTCTGTGAGGGTGGAGAGAGGGGATGTCTATGAGGGTGGAGGGAGGGGATGTCTGTGAGGGTGGAGGGAGTGGATGTGGGTGAGGGTGGAGGGAGTGGGATGTCTGTGAGGGTGGAGGGAGGGGGATGTCTGTGAGGGTGGAGGGAGGGGGATGTCTGTGAGGGTGGAGGGAGGGGGATGTCTGTGAGGGTGGAGGGAGGGGGATGTCTGTGAGGGTGGAGGGAGTGGGATGTCTGTGAGGGTGGAGGGAGTGGGATGTCTGTGAGGGTGGAGGGAGGGGATGTCTGTGAGGGTGGAGGGAGGGGATGTCTGTGAGGGTGGAGGGAGGGGGATATCTGTGAGGGTGGCGGGAGGTGATGTCTGTGAGGGTGGAGGGAGGGGATGTCTGTGAGGGTGGAGGGAGTCGGATGTCTGTGAGGGTGGAGGGAGGGGATGTCTGTGAGGGTGGAGGGAGTCGGATGTCTGTGAGGGTGGAGGGAGGGGGATGTCTCTGAGGGTGGAGGGAGGGGATGTCTGTGAGGTTGGAGGGAGGGGGATGTCTGTGAGGTTGGAGGGAGGGGGATGTCTGTTAGGGTGGAGGGAGTGGGATGACTTTGAGGGTGGAGGGAGTGGGATGTCTGTGAGGTTGGAGGGAGGGGGATGTCTGTGAGGGTGGAGGGGGTGGATGTCTGTGAGGGTGGAGGGAGGGGATGTCTGTGAGGGTGGAGGGAGGGGATGTCTGTTAGGCTGCAGGGAGGGGATGTGGGTGAGGGTGGAGGGAGGGGATGTCTGTGAGGGTGGAGGGAGGGGGATGTCTCTGAGGGTGGAGGGAGGGGATGTCTGTGAGGTTGGAGGGAGGGGGATGTCTGTGAGGTTGGAGGGAGGGGGATGTCTGTTAGGGTGGAGGGAGTGGGATGACTTTGAGGGTGGAGGGAGTGGGATGTCTGTGAGGTTGGAGGGAGGGGGATGTCTGTGAGGGTGGAGGGAGTGGATGTCTGTCAGGGTGGAGGGAGGGGATGTCTGTGAGGGTGGAGGGAGGGGATGTCTGTTAGGCTGCAGGGAGGGGATGTGGGTGAGGGTGGAGGGAGGGGATGTCTGTAAGTGTGGAGGGAGGGGATGTCTGTGACGGTGGAGTGAGGGGATGACTGTGAGGGTGGAGGGAGTGGGATGTCTGTGAGGGTGGAGGGAGTGGGATGTCTGTGAGGGTGGAGGGAGGGGTATGTCTGTGAGGGTGGAGGGAGGGGGATGTCTGTGAGGGTGGAGGGAGTGGGATGTCTGTGAGGGTGGAGGGAGGGGATGTCGGTGAGGGTGGAGAGAGGGGATGTCTGTGAGGGTGGAGTGAGGGGATGTCTGTGAGGGTGGAGTGAGGGGATGTCTGTGAGGGTGGAGTGAGGGGATGTCTGTGAGGGTGGAGTGAGGGGATGTCTGTGAGGGTGGAGGGAGGGGGTTGTCTGTGAGTGTGGACGGAGGGGATGTCTGTGAGCGTGGAGGGAGGGGATGTCGGTGAGGGTGGAGAGAGGGGATGTCTGTGAGGGTGGAGTGAGGGGATGTCTGTGAGGGTGGAGTGAGGGGATGTCTGTGAGGGTGGAGTGAGGGGATGTCTGTGAGGGTGGAGTGAGGGGATGTCTGTGAGGGTGGAGGTAGTGGGATGTCTGTGAGGGTGGAGGGAGGGGGATGTCTGTGAGGGTGGAGGGAGTGGGATGTCTGTGAGGGTGGAGGGAGTGGGATGTCTGTGAGGGTGGAGGGAGTGGGATGTCTGTGAGGGTGGAGGGAGGGGGATGTCTGTGAGGGTGGAGGGAGGGTGATGTCTGTCAGGGTGGAGGGAGGGCGATGTCTGTCAGGGTGGAGGGAGGGGGATGTCTGTGAGGGTGGAGGGAGGGGATGCGGGTGATGGTGGAGGGAGGGGAATGTCTGTGAGGGTGGAGGGAGGGGGTTGTCTGTGAGGGTGGAGGGAGGGGCATGTGGGTGAGGGTTGAGGGAGGGGTGTGGGTGAGGGTGGAGGGAGGAGATGTCTGTGAGGGTGGAGGGAGGGGATGTCTGTGAGGGTGGAGGGAGGGGATGTGGGTTAGGGTGGAGGGAGGGGATGTCTGAGAGGGTGGAGGGAGGGAGGGGGTGTCTGTGAGGGTGCAGGGAGCGGATGTGGGTGAGGGTGGAGGGAGGGGATGTGGGTGAGGGTGGAGGGAGGGGATGTGGGTGAGGGTGGAGGGAGGGGATGTGGGTGAGGGTGGAGGGAGGGGATGTGGGTGAGGGTGGAGGGAGGGGATGTGGGTGAGGGTGGAGGGAGTGGATGTGGGTGAGGGTGGAGGGAGGGGATGTGGGTGAGGGTGGAGGGAGGGGATGTGGGTGAGGGTGGAGGGAGGGGATGTGGGTGAGGGTGGAGGGAGAGGCTGTTGGTGAGGGTGGAGGGAGGGGATGTGGGTGAAGGTGGAGGGAGGGGATGTGGGTGAGGGTGGAGGGAGGGGATGTGGGTGAGGGTGGAGGGAGGGGATGTGGGTGAGGGTGGAGGGAGGGGATGTGGGTGAAGGTGGAGGGAGGGGTATGTGAGTTAGGCTGGACGCAAGTGGATGTGACTGAGAGTGGAAGGAGGGGCAATGTGACTGTGTTGTGGGAGGGTGAGGTGACAGTGGAGTGAGGGGTATGTGAGTGAATGTGGAGGGAGGGGCATGTGAGTGAGGGTGCAGGGAGGGGAATGTGTGTGAGGGTGCAGGGAGGGGAATGTGAGTGAGGGTGCAGGGAGGGGAATGTGAGTGATGGTGGAGGGAGTGGGATGTGTGTGAGGGTGGGGAATGTGTGTGAGGGTCGAGGGTGGAGAGATGTGGATGTGAGTGAATGTGGAGGGAGGGGTATGTGAGCGAGGGAGCAGGGAGGGGAATGTGTGTGAGGGTGGAGGGAGGGGAATGTGTGTGAGGGTGGAGAGATGTGGATGTGAGTGAATGTGGAGGGAGGGGAATGTGAGTGAGGGTGCAGGGAGGGGAATGTGTGTGAGGGTGGAGGGTGGAGAGATGTGGATGTGGGTGAATGTGGAGGGAGGGGTATGTGAGTGAGGGTGCAGGGAGGCCCTGTGAGTGAGCGTGGAGGGTGGGGGATGTGTGTGAGGGTGGAGAGATGTGGATGTGGGTGAATGTGGAGGGAGGGGTCTGTGAGTGAGGGTGCAGGGAGGCCCTGTGAGTGAGGGTGGAGGGAGGGGTATGTGTGTGAGGGTGGAGGGATGTGGATGTGGGTGAATGTGGAGGGAGGGGTATGTGAGTGAGGGTGCAGGGAGGCCCTGTGAGTGAGGGTGAAGGGTGGGGTATGTGTGTGAGGGTGGAGAGATGTGGATGTGGGTGAATGTGGAGGGAGGGGTATGTGAGTGAGGGTGCAGGGAGGCCCTGTGAGTGACTGCGTTGTCCCTCTCTCTGGGCCCAGGAACATGTGGCAGCTCCGGGGAGTTTGGTTGTGGCTCAGAGAAATCTCCCCCTCCCTGATCCCCGGGCCTCAGTCAGTGAGGAGCTGCATTCCCGCTCTCCCCGCCCTGTCTCACAGCCCGGTCCATCCCCTGGGTCACCTCATAAGAACCGTAGAAATAGGAGCAAGGGTGGGCCATAAGAACCTAAGAAATAGGAACATGGGTGGGCCATACGGCCCCTTGATCCTGCTCCACCATTCAATAAGATCATGGCTGATCTTCGACCTCAACTCCACTTTCCCGTCTGATCCCCATATCCCTTGATTCCCTTGGAGTCCAAAAATCTATCCATCTCAGCACTGAATATAGTCAATGACTGACCATCACAGCCCGCCAGGGAAAAAGAAATCCAAAGGTTCACAACCCTCTGAATGAAGAAATTTCTCATCTCAGTCCTAAATGTCCGACCCCGTATCCTGAGACTATGCCCCCTTGTTCTAGACTCTCCAGCCAGGGGAAACAACCTCTCAGCATCCACCCTGTCAAAAACCCCTCAGAATCTTATATGATTGAATGAGATCACCTCTCATTATTTTAAACTCCAGAGAGTATCGGCCCATTCTACTCAACCTCTCCTCATAGGAGAATCCTCTCATCCCAGGAATTTATCCAGTGCACTGCCTGTAAGGCTAGTATATCTTTCCTTAGATCAGGAGACCAGAACTGTACACAGTACTCCAGGTGAGGTCTCACCAAACCATGTGTACAATTGTGGGAAGACTTCCTAACTCTTGTACTCCAACCCCTTGCAATAAAGGCCAACATGCTATTTACCTTCATAATTGTTTGCTGTACCTGCATGTTAACTTTCTGTGTTTCTTGTACGAGGACACCCAGATCTCTCTGAACAGCAACATTTAATAGTTTCTCACCATTTAAAAAATATTCTGTTTTTCTATTCTTCTTACAAAAGCGAATAACCTCACATTTCCCCACATTATACTCCATCTGCCACTTTCTTGCCCACTCACTGAATCTGTCCATATCCCTTTGCAGACTCTTTGTGTCCTCCACACAGCTTACTTTCCCACCCAGCTTTGTATCGTCAGCAAACTTGGATACATAACACTCGGTACCTTCATCTAAGTCATTAATATAGATTGTAAATAGCTGAGGTCCCAGCACTGATCCTTGTGGCACTCCACTAGTTACAGCCTGCCAACCTGAAAATGACCCGTTTATCCCTACTCTCTGTTTTCTGTCCGTTAACCAATCCTCTATCTTCAATATTACCCCCAACCCAATGAGCCCTTATCTTGCGCAACAAACTTTTATGTGGCAATTTATTGAATGCCTTTTGAAAATCTAAATATACAACATCCAGTGGTTCCCCTTTATCGACCCTGCTCGTTACATCCTCAAAAAACCCGAATAGAGATTCTCATAGGCGAGTGACTTCCGCCCTTTGTATTGGTTCCAAACAAGCGGGAGTGGGGCTGTGTGTGGGACCAGGCCATGATTAGCGGGTGGGGTATCAATCAAGAAAAGGGGTGGACTGAGTGAGCGGCATCCATTTCCGCAGCGAGGAAAAGTGTAGATTAGTTTCTGTAGATTATATTGGTCTCATTTTCTGCCCTGCCGTCATTAGATCTCCCGGTGAATGACAGAGTGATTGAGAAAAGTCCACAGCTGGAAGTAAACAGGGATTGTGGACTGAGGAACAACAGCAGGTGAATCAGCACAGGATTGTGAGAGCAGCAACCAGAGAGAACCCTTCTGATTCAAAGAGCTTCCATAGATCGACTGGGGAGAAAGGTAAGAGAAAGTCCCATTTCCTCAGATAAACACTGGTCCTGCAGACAGTCCACAAAGGTTACAAGGTAAGGGGGGAAATTTCCGTGCTCTTTGATTTGATAGAAGTGTTCAAAATCATGGCGATTTAGATAAAGTAAGAAAAGGGAAACGGTTCCCATTGGCGGAAGGGTCAAGAACCAGAGGACACACATTTCAGGTGATTGGCGATAGAACCATGATCTGGAATGCGCTGCCTGACAGGGTGGTGGAAGCAGATTCAATGGGAAATTTCAAAAGGAAAATGCTGAAACTTGCAGAGACAGAAGCAAATGGTTCCCTCGTTTGTGGGATCTCACTTCTTCAAACTTTGGGTCGATCTGAGGAAGAGGTTTCTGATCCTTTGCCCCGAGACACCACTTGCAATGTGTGATGCAACCTGTGATCTGGACACGTGTCTTCTGGCAATTTAACTTGTTCAATCCCAGTCTGTGTAGGATTTTACAAGTAGTTGATGGTTAAAGGTCAGGTTTCATCATCCGGCCGCTTGTCCGCAACACAAAATACGCATGGATGCTCAGTCACTCACTGATATACAGAGGCATCCTCTCTCTCACACTCACTGATATACAGAGGCATCCTCTCTCTCTCACACTCACTGATATACAGGGGCATCCTCTCTCACACTCACTGATATACAGAGGCATCCTCTCTCTCTCACACTCACTGATATACAGGGGCATCCTCTCTCACACTCACTGATATACAGAGGCATCCTCTCTCTCACACTCACTGATACACAGAGGCATCCTCTCTCTCACACACTCACTGATATACAGAGGCATCCTCTCTCACACACTCACTGATGTACAGAGGCATCCTCTCTCTCACACTCACTGATACACAGAGGCATCCTCTCTCTCACACACTCACTGATATACAGAGGCATCCTCTCTCTCACACACTCACTGATATACAGAGGCATCCTCTCTCTCACTCACTCACTGATATACAGGGGCATCCTCTCTCTCACTCACTCACTGAGATACAGGGGCATCCTCTCTCTCACACACTCACTGATATACAGGGGCATCCTCTCTCTCACTCACTCACTGATATACAGGGGCATCCTCTCTCTCACTCACTCACTGATATACAGGGGCATCCTCTCTCTCACTCACTCACTGATATACAGGGGCATCCTCTCTCTCACACACTCACTGATATACAGAGGCATCCTCTCTCTCGCACTCACTGATATACAGGGGCATCCTCTCTCTCTCACACTCACTGATATACAGGGGCATCCTCTCTCACACTCACTGATATACAGAGGCATCCTCTCTCACACTCACTGATATACAGAGGCATCCTCTCTCTCTCACACTCACTGATATACAGGGGCATCCTCTCTCACACTCACTGATATACAGAGGCATCCTCTCTCTCACACTCACTGATACACAGAGGCATCCTCTCTCTCACACACTCACTGGTATACAGGGGCATCCTCTCTCACACACTCACTGATATACAGAGGCATCCTCTCTCACACACTCACTGATATACAGAGGCATCCTCTCTCACACACTCACTGATATACAGAGGCATCCTCTCTCTCACACTCACTGATACACAGAGGCATCTTCTCTCTCACACACTCACTGATATACAGAGGCATCCTCTCTCTCACACACTCACTGATATACAGGGGCATCCTCTCTCTCACTCACTCACTGATATACAGGGGCATCCTCTCTCTCACTCACTCACTGATGTACAGGGGCATCCTCTCTCTCACACACTCACTGATATACAGGGGCATCCTCTCTCTCACTCACTCACTGATATACAGGGGCATCCTCTCTCTCACTCACTCACTGATATACAGGGGCATCCTCTCTCTCACACACTCACTGATATACAGGGGCATCCTCTCTCTCACTCACTCACTGATATACAGGGGCATCCTCTCTCTCACTCACTCACTGATATACAGGGGCATCCTCTCTCTCACACTCACTGAAATACAGAGGCATCCTCTCTCTCACACACACTGATATACAGGGGCATCCTCTCTCTCACACACTCACTGAAATACAGGGGCATCCTCTCTCTCACTCACTCACTGATATACAGGGGCATCCTCTCTCTCACACACACTGATATACAGGGGCATCCTCTCTCTCACACACTCACTGAAATACAGGGGCATCCTCTCTCTCACTCACTCACTGAAATACAGGGGCATCCTCTCTCTCACACACTCACTGATATACAGGGGCATCCTCTCTCTCACACACTCACTGATATACAGGGGCATCCTCTCTCTCACTCACTCACTGATATACAGGGGCATCCTCTCTCTCACACACTCACTGATATACAGAGGCATCCTCTCTCTCACACACTCACTGATATACAGGGGCATCCTCTCTCTCACACACTCACTGATATACAGGGGCATCCTCTCTCTCACTCACTCACTGATATACAGGGGCATCCTCTCTCTCACTCACTCACTGATATACAGGGGCATCCTCTCTCACACACTCACTGATATACCGAGGCATCCTCTCTCTCACTCACTCACTGATATACAGGGGCATCCTCTCTCTCACTCACTCACTGATATACAGGGGCATCCTCTCTCTCACTCACTCACTGATATACAGGGGCATCCTCTCTCTCACACACTCACTGATATACAGGGGCATCCTCTCTCTCACACTCACTGATATACAGGGGCATCCTCTCTCTCACACACTCACTGATATACAGAGGCATCCTCTCTCTCACTCACTCACTGATATACAGGGGCATCCTCTCTCTCTCACACTCACTGATATACAGGGGCATCCTCTCTCTCACTCACTCACTGATATACAGGGGCATCCTCTCTCACTCACTCACTGATATACAGGGGCATCCTCTCTCACTCACTCACTGATATACAGGGGCATCCTCTCTCACACACTCACTGATATACAGGGGCATCCTCTCTCTCACTCACTCACTGATATACAGGGGCATCCTCTCTCTCACTCACTCACTGATATACAGGGGCATCCTCTCTCTCACTCACTCACTGATATGCAGGGGCATCCTCTCTCTCACACACTCACTGATATACAGGGGCATCCTCTCTCTCACTCACTCACTGATATGCAGGGGCATCCTCTCTCTCACATACTCACTGATATACAGGGGCATCCTCTCTCTCACTCACTCACTGATATACAGGGGCATCCTCTCTCTCACTCACTCACTGATATACAGAGGCATCCTCTCTCTCACTCACTCACTGATATACAGGGGCATCCTCTCTCTCACTCACTCACTGATATACAGGGGCATCCTCTCTCTCACTCACTCACTGATATACAGAGGCATCCTCTCTCTCACTCACTCACTGATATACAGGGGCATCCTCTCTCTCACTCACTCACTGATATGCAGGGGCATCCTCTCTCTCACACACTCACTGATATACAGGGGCATCCTCTCTCTCACTCACTCACTGATATACAGGGGCATCCTCTCTCTCTCACACTCACTGATATACAGGGGCATCCTCTCTCTCACTCACTCACTGATATACAGGGGCATCCTCTCTCTCACTCACTCACTGATATACAGGGGCATCCTCTCTCTCACACTCACTGATATACAGGGGCATCCTCTCTCTCACTCACTCACTGATAGACAGGGGCATCCTCTCTCTCACTCACTCACTGATATACAGGGGCATCCTCTCTCTCACTCACTCACTGATATACAGAGGCATCCTCTCTCTCACTGACTCACTGATATACAGGGGCATCCTCTCTCTCACTCACTCACTGATATACAGGGGCATCCTCTCTCTCACTCACTCACTGATATACAGGGGCATCCTCTCTCTCACTCACTCACTGATATACAGGGGCATCCTCTCTCTCACACACTCACTGATATACAGGGGCATCCTCTCTCTCACTCACTCACTGATATACAGGGGCATCCTCTCTCTCACTCACTCACTGATATACAGGGGCATCCTCTCTCTCACTCACTCACTGATATACAGGGGCATCCTCTCTCTCACTCACTCACTGATATACAGGGGCATCCTCTCTCTCACACTCACTGATATACAGGGGCATCCTCTCTCTCACTCACTCACTGATATACAGGGGCATCCTCTCTCTCACTCACTCACTGATATACAGGGGCATCCTCTCTCTCACACACTCACTGATATACAGGGGCATCCTCTCTCTCACTCACTCACTGATATACAGGGGCATCCTCTCTCTCACTCACTCACTGATATACAGGGGCATCCTCTCTCTCACACTCACTGATATACAGGGGCATCCTCTCTCTCACTCACTCACTGATATACAGGGGCATCCTCTCTCTCACTCACTCACTGATATACAGGGGCATCCTCTCTCTCACTCACTCACTGATATACAGAGGCATCCTCTCTCTCACTCACTCACTGATATACAGGGGCATCCTCTCTCTCACACACTCACTGAAATACAGAGGCATCCTCTCTCTCACACTCACTGAAACACAGAGGCATCCTCTCTCTCTCACACACTCATTCACTGATATACAGACACATCCTCCCTCGCTGTCTCTCTCACACAGTACCCTGCCAATGTGTGGTGACACACCCCACCCAATAAACAGTACACAGGAACAGGAGGAGGCCGTCCATCCCCTCGAGCCCGTAACACAGGAACAGGAGGAGGCCGTTCAGCCCCTCGAGCCTGTCGCACCATTCTGTTAAATCGTAACCAATCTGTACCCCAACTCCATATTCCCTCGATATACCTAATAAAAGGTTAGATTTGATTACCTCTTACTTTCGACTGAAAACAGAATCGGACCCTGTTGGGAAACTGGAAACCAGGGGCACAGACAGACTCAGTGAGTGAGGAAAACTGTGGGAGATGGTGTTTAATGTGGGCAAGTGTGAGGTCATCCACTTTGGATCAGAAAAAGACAAATCAGAATATTTTCTGAATGGGAAGAGTGTGGGAACTGTGGATGAGCAGAGAAATTTCGGGGTCCAAGTCGACAAATCTCTAAAACCCAGTGGGCAGTTACAGGAAGTGATAAAAAAGCTAAAGGAGTGCTGGCCTTTATCTCAAGAGGGCTGGAATAGAAAGGGGAGGAAGTTATGTTACAGCTGTGGAGAGCTCTGGTTCGAGCCCATCCAGAGCTCGGTCAATGAGGTAGGTTTTAAGGACCGTCTTAAAGGAGGAGAGAGAGAGAGGTGGAGAGGTTTCGGGAGGGAATTCCAGAGCTTGGGGCCCCGGCAGGTGAAGGCACGGCCGCCAATGGTGGAGTGATGGAAATCGGGGGTTGGGCAAGAGGCCAGAATTGTAGGAGTGCAGAGATCTTGGAGGGTTGGAGGAGGTGACAGAGATAGTGAGAGGGGCGAGGGTCATGGAGGGATTTGAAAACCAGGATGAGAATTTTAAAATGGAGGCGTTCCCGGACCGTGAGCGGATGTCGGTCAGTGAGCACAGCGGGTGTTGGGTGAACGGGAATTGGTGCGAGTTCAGATACGGGCAGCAAAGTTTCGATGAGCTGATGTTCATGGAGGGTGGAAGATGGGAGGACGGGCAGGCGAGTATTGGAATAATGGAGTCTGGAGGTGAGAAAGGAATGGATGAGTCTGATTAACCGTCTGATTCACACCCCCACCCGGGGGAGGATGGCGGTGGATTGAGATGATGGCGGTGGATTGAGATGATGGCGGTGGATGGGGACCGGTTGATCTTCTCCAGGGGGAGGATGGCGGTGGATTGAGAGGATGGCGATGGATGGGGACCGGTTGATCCTCTCCAGGGGGAGGATGGCGGTGGATTGAGATGATGGCGGTGGATGGGGACCGGTTGATCTTCTCCAGGGGGAGGATGGCGGTGGATTGAGAGGATGGCGATGGATGGGGACCGGTTGATCCTCTCCAGGGGGAGGATGGCGGTGGATTGAGATGATGGCGGTGGATTGAGATGATGGCGATGGATGGGGACCGGTTGATCTTCTCCAGAGGGAGGATGGCGGTGGATTGAGATGATGGCGGTGGATTGAGATGATGGCGATGGATGGGGACCGGTTGATCTTCTCCAGAGGGAGGATGGCGGTGGATTGAGATGATGGCGGTGGATGGGGACCGGTTGATCCTCTCCAGGGGGAGGATGGCGGTGGATTGAGATGATGGCGGTGGATGGGGACCGGTTGATCCTCTCCAGAGGGAGGATGGCGGTGGATTGAGATGATGGCGGTGGATGGGGACCGGTTGATCCTCTCCAGGGGGAGGATGGCGGTGGATTGAGATGATGGCGGTGGATGGGGACCGGTTGATCCTCTCCAGGGGGAGGATGGCGGTGGATTGAGATGATGGCGGTGGATGGGGACCGATTGATCATCTCCAGGGGGAGGATGGCGGTGGATTGAGATGATGGCGGTGGATGGGGACCTGTTGATCTTTTCCAGGGGGAGGATGGCGGTGGATTGAGATGATGGCGGTGGATGGGGACCGGTTGATCCTCTCCAGGGGGAGGATGGCGGTGGATTGAGATGATGGCGGTGGATGGGGACCGGTTGATCCTCTCCAGGGGGAGGATGGCGGTGGATTGAGATGATGGCGGTGGATGGGGACCGGTTGATCCTCTCCAGGGGGGAGGATGGCGGTGGATTGAGATGATGGCGGTGGATGGGGACCGGTTGATCCTCTCCAGGGGGAGGATGGCGGTGGATTGAGATGATGGCGGTGGATGGGGACCGGTTGATCCTCTCCAGGGGGGAGGATGGCGGTGGATTGAGATGATGGCGGTGGATGGGGACCGGTTGATCCTCTCCAGGGGGAGGATGGCGGTGGATTGAGATGATGGCGGTGGATGGGGACCGGTTGATCCTCTCCAGGGGGAGGATGGCGGTGGATTGAGATGATGGCGGTGGATGGGGACCGGTTGATCTTCTCCAGTCGCCTGGACTCTCCCATCAGTCAGCTCGCGGCCCCTCCCCTCAACAACGCGCGCTGTTGCCAGGTTACTGACGTCACACTCGCGCTTTGTCGGTTTAACGGCCACACAGATTTAAAATCAACAGCCACGTGAGCCCGAGTCGCCGTCCCCTCTCGCGGTCAGTCAATGAAGCGCGGGGCGGGTGCCGAGCCCCGATTGGTGAGCGGGGATGTCAATCAGCGACTTCTGCCCCAATCGCAGGGGCCGATTGTGGGAGGGGGCGTTAATGGACGGTGAATGTCCGCAATGCGCATGCCCCGGCTCTCCAACGCCCGAATGGCGCGAAGTTGGTGAAGACGAAAGCGGTTTGGAGGGAAAATGGCGGCGGAGGCGGAGCGGGTGAAATGGAGAGAGAGACCGACCCAGGAGGGAAGGACATGTCCCCCTTTGTGTGTGGAGAGGCCCCGAGAGATGTTTCCCCACCAACTATCGATCGTTTCAGTCAGTGGGTTTATCCTCAGGCGAAGAGTGGGCCGGATTTCCCGTCATTCATTCCTTTCTGGGCAAAAACAGCAAAAGAAAAGCGGCCCCACCGGGACTAAGAAAAGAAATGAAGGAAAGGATTAGATGGAAAGAGGAGTGAGATAAAGTGAGCAGAAAAAGCAGGAAGGCTGAGGATTGGGAGCAGTTTAGAATTCAACAAAAAAGGAGCAAGAGATTGAGAGGAAAAGCAGAGGATGAGAGTAAAGGTGGAAGGAAGATCAAAGCGGACTGGAAAAGATTGTCCAAGGATGGAAAAAGAACAAGATTAGTGAAGACAAGTGTGGGTCGGTGAGGGTGAGAAAGGGGAGAATTTCTAATGGGGAACAAGGATTGACTGGGTTTCACTGGGCAGCTGTCTGTGTCCCACCTGATGGGGAGCGATGATCATCACACTGAGAAATGTTCAATCCCAGAGCAAACCGATGGTGTATTGGTGCAAAGGGGCATCCTCATCACACTCACCGATAAATAGGGGCATCCTCATCACACTCACCGAGATACAGGGGCATCCTCGTCACACTCACCGATATACAGGGGCATCCTCATCACACTCACCGATACACAGGGGCATCCTCGTCACACTCACCGATACACAGGGGCATCCTCGCTCACACTCACCGATACACAGGGGCATCCTCGCTCACACTCACCGATACACAGGGGCATCCTCGCTCACACTCACCAATATACAGGGGCATCCTCGTCACACTCACCGATATACAGGAGCATCCTCGCTCACACTCACCGATACACAGGGGCATCCTCGCTCACACTCACCGATACACAGGGGCATCCTCGCTCACACTCACCGATATACAGGGGCATCCTCGCTCACACCGATACACAGGGGCATCCTCGCTCACACTCACCGATATACAGGGGCATCCTCGCTCACACTCACCGATACACAGGGGCATCCTCGCTCACACTCACCTATATACAGGGGCATCCTCGCTCACACTCACCGATACACAGGGGCATCCTCGTCACACTCACCGATATACAGGGGCATCCTCGCTCACACTCACCGATATACAGGGGCATCCTCGTCACACTCACCGATATACAGGGGCATCCTCGCTCACACCCACCGATATACAGGGGCATCCTCGCTCACACTCACCGATATACAGGGGCATCCTCGTCACACTCACCGATATACAGGGGCATCCTCGTCACACTCACCGATATACAGGGGCATCCTCGTCACACTCACCGATATACAGGGGCATCCTCGCTCACACTCACCGATACACAGGGGCATCCTCGCTCACACTCACCGATACACAGGGGCATCCTCATCACACTCACCGATACACAGGGGCATCCTCGCTCACACTCACCGATACACAGGGGCATCCTCGCTCACACTCACCGATACACAGGGGCATCCTCGCTCACACTCACCGATACACAGGGGCACCCTCGTCACACTCACCGACATACAGGGGCATCCTCGCTCACACTCACCGATATACAGGGGCATCCTCGTCACACTCACCGATACACAGGGGCATCCTCGTCAGACTCACCGATATACAGGGGCATCCTCGCTCACACTCACCGATACACAGGGGCATCCTCGCTCACACTCACCGATACACAGGGGCATCCCCGCTCACACTCACCGATACACGGGGGCATCCTCGCTCACACTCACCGATACACGGGGGCATCCTCGCTCACACTCACCGATATACGGGGGCATCCTCGCTCACACTCACCGATACACGGGGGCATCCTCGCTCACACTCACCGATACACAGGGGCATCCTCGCTCACACTCACCGATATACAGGGGCATCCTCGCTCACACTCACCGATATACAGGGGCATCCTCGCTCACACTCACCGATATACAGGGGCATCCTCGCTCACACTCACCGATACACAGGGGCATCCTCGCTCACACTCACCGATACACAGGGGCATCCTCGTCACACTCACCGATATACAGGGGCATCCTCGTCACACTCACCGATATACAGGGGCATCCTCGCTCACACCCACCGATATACAGGGGCATCCTCGCTCACACCCACCGATATACAGGGGCATCCTCGCTCACACCCACCGATATACAGGGGCATCCTCGCTCACACTCACCGATATACAGGGGCATCCTCGTCACACTCACCGATATACAGGGGCATCCTCGCTCACACTCACCGATATACAGGGGCATCCTCGTCACACTCACCGATATACAGGGGCATCCTCGTCACACTCACCGATATACAGGGGCATCCTCGCTCACACTCACCGATACACAGGGGCATCCTCATCACACTCACCGATATACAGGGGCATCCTCGCTCACACTCACCGATATACAGGGGCATCCTCGCTCACACTCACCGATATACAGGGGCATCCTCGCTCACACTCACCGATATACAGGGGCATCCTCGTCACACTCACCGATATACAGGGGCATCCTCGCTCACACTCACCGATATGCAGGGGCATCCTCGCTCACACTCACCGATACACAGGGGCATCCTCGCTCACACCGATACACAGGGGCATCCTCGCTCACACTCACCGATACACAGGGGCATCCTCGCTCACACTCACCGATACACAGGGGCACCCTCGCTCACACTCACCGACATACAGGGGCATCCTCGCTCACACTCACCGATATACAGGGGCATCCTCGTCACACTCACCGATACACAGGGGCATCCTCGTCAGACTCACCGATACACAGGGGCATCCTCGCTCACACTCACCGATACACAGGGGCATTCGCGCTCACACTCACCGATACACGGGGCATCCTCGCTCACACTCACCGATACACGGGGGCATCCTCGCTCACACTCACCGATACACGGGGGCATCCTCGCTCACACTCACCGATACACGGGGGCATCCTCGCTCACACTCACCGATATACAGGAGCATCCTCGCTCACACTCACTGATATACAGGGGCAGCCTCACTCGCACTCACTGATATGCAGGGGCATCCTCGCTCACACTCACCGATACACGGGGGCATCCTCGCTCACACTCACCGATACACGGGGGCATCCTCGCTCACACTCACCGATACACGGGGGCATCCTCGCTCACACTCACCGATATACAGGAGCATCCTCGCTCACACTCACTGATATACAGGGGCAGCCTCACTCGCACTCACTGATATGCAGGGGCAGCCTCACTCACACTCACTCACTGATATAAAAGGGCGTCCTCGCTCAAGCACATATAGAAAAGGGCATCCTCGCGCACACACTCACGGATATGCAGGGACATCATCGCTCACTCACTCATGGATACACAGGGGCATCCTCGCTCACTCTCGCTGATATACTGGGGCAAACTCTCTCATACTCACTCACTGATACATAGAGGCATCCTCGCTCACACTCACTCACTGATATGCCAAGGTATCCTCGCTCGCACTCACTCACTGATATACAGAGGCATCCTCGCTCACATTCACTGATATACAGAGGCATCCTCGCTCACACTCACTCACTGAAAAAAAGGGGCATCCTCGCTCACACTCACTCATATAAATGGACATCTCCCAGTTCAGATCGAATGAGTTCACCATATTAGGATCCCCACAAGCTACTGAGTGAATGGATTAACGCTTTCTTACCAAATCTTCAAAGAAGCCAGACATCAAATCATGCACAACAACAATTTATTGACTTGAAAATAATAATTATCATTATTTAAACATTGAGTATAGCAAAAAATAATTACATATAAACAGTTGTAGACAGGGTCACCCAGCAATTTTAATAATAAGTAATATGCAGATACTTAACACAATGAATAACCGATTGTAAAAGCAGCTGAGAGGATCACCGTAATTCAGCATTAGCTGGATCACTGATTATCACATTATAGTTTAGATCAGTGTCTGACACGACTGCAGATTGGTGAGATTAATTTAGGATTAACTATTTAGATATCTGACAATTTAATGTCATTCGATTGCCAGTCCACGGAACACATTAGAGAATAAATTCACCTCGGGCGTTAGAGCAAAACAGGCGAGAGCAAATTGGCATCTTGTTTTCCGCTCTGCCTGATTTTATTTTCCATTGACTGTTGCTTTCACCGATGAGATGTTAAACGAGGGCCCACTCTCTGTTTCAGTGGATGGAACAGATCCAGCAACACGAACACAAGAGATGGGGAGTCCCCTGTTGTTCCGATCAACATTAATCCAATGTTGACCCGGTGTCCCACTGCAGCCCAGACTGAGTCCCACCCTGGGCCCTTCCTGTCTTTACATTGACCCAGTGTCCCACTGCAGCCCAGACTGAGCCCCACCCTGGGCCCTTCCTGTCTGTACATTGACCCAGTGTCCCACTGCAGCCCAGACTGAGTCCCACCCTGGGCCCTTCCTGTCTTTACATTGACCCAGTGTCCCACTGCAGCCCAGACTGAGCCCCACCCTGGGCCCTTCCTGTCTGTACATTGACTCAGTGTCCCACTGCAGCTCAGACTGAGCCCCACCCTGGACCCTTCCTGTCTGTTCATTGACCCAGTGTCCCACTGCAGCCCAGACTGAGCCCCACCCTGGGCCCTTCCTGTCTTTACATTGACTCAGTGTCCCACTGCAGCCCAGACTGAGCCCCACCCTGGGCCCTTCCTCTCTGTACATTGACCCAGTGTCCCACTGCAGCCCAGACTGAGCCCCACCCTGGGCCCTTCCTGTCTGTACATTGACCCAGTGTCCCATTGCAGCCCAGACTGAGCCCCATCCTGGGCCCTTCCTGTCTGCACAATGACCCAGTGTCCCACTGCAGCCCAGACTGAGCCCCACCCTGGGCCCTTCCTGTCTGTACATTGACCCAGTGTCCCACTGCAGCCCAGACTGAGCCCCACCCTGGGCCCTTCCTGTCTGTACATTGACCCAGTGTCCCACTGCAGCCCAGACTGAGCCCCACCCTGGGCCCTTCCTGTCTGTACATTGACCCAGTGCCCCATTGGGGACCATCCAGCCCCGGATATCCTGCAGAATCAGCGCTGTGGGACCGGGTGACTGAGTCTCGTGACCCTGTCGCTGGGCCTCTGACGTCACAGTGGGAGACGACGCTCGCTCAGCTCGAGCTGGAAACCGTTAAAGGGCCGTTCGGATTTAAACCTGGAGCGCGGCCGGTTAAAGGGGAGGGACAGAGAATCGGCCAAAAATGTTCATATAATGAGACCAGGAATGGTTATAAATTGAAATGTTCACACTTCCACTCTCAGTCCGGGTCTGGATTCCCGCAGTGACTTCAGCTGATCCTTTCCGTTTAAACTGAACCGATTCCTCCACAGCCTGAAACAAACAGGAAATAAACAGATTGAACAACACTGTAAAAAACAGGGAGACTGGGGTTAATATTTCAATAATAATTACAGACAAACATTACTCATAAAAGGGACTGAATCCCATTGATGTTTTATTTATTACATTAAACATTAACACAAACAGAGTATTATTTAAATGGTGATAGATTGGGAAATGTTGATGTGCAAAGGGACCTGGATGTCCTTGCACACCAGTCACTGAAAGTAAACATGCAGGTTGCAGCAAGCAGTTCGGAAGGCAAATGGTATGTTGGCCTTCATTGTAAGAGGATTTGAGTACAGGAGCAGGGATGTCTTACTGCAGTTATACTGGGCCTTGGTGATGCCACAGCTGGAGTAATGTGTGCAGTTTTGGTCTCCTTAGCTAAGAAAGGATATACTTGCCAGAGAGGAGTGCAACGAAGGTTCACCAGACTTATTCCTGGGATGGCAGGACTGTCGTATGAGGAGAGATTGGGTCAACTCGGCCTGTATTCACTCGAGTTCAGAAGAATGAAAGGGGATCTCATTGAAACATATAAAATTCTGACAGGGTTAGACAGACTGGATGCAGGGAGGATGTTTCCCCTGGCTGGGGGGTCCCAGAACAAGGGGTCACAGTGTAAGGATATGGGGTAGGACATTTAGGACTGAGATGAGGAGAAATTTCTTCATTCAGAGGGTGGTGAACCTGTGGAATTCTCAACCACAGAAAGCTGTGGAGGCCAAGTCACTGAATATATTTAAGGAGCTGGATAGATTTCAAGGCACAAAAGGCAAGAAGGAGAGAGCAGGAATATGGTATTGAGATAGAGGATCAGCCATGATCATATTGAATGGCGGAGAAGGCTTAAAGGGCCGAATGGCCGACTCCTGCTCCTATTTTCTATGTTTCCAACACTCACCAGATCCACTTCAGACTCCTGCGGGTCAGTATGAGGGAGCGTAGAGCGGGGACAGATCGGTCTGTGAAGGAGTTTGATCCCAGGTTCAGACCCGTCAGTGACCGGTTTGTACTGAGAGCAGAGACGAGATCCTCAGTACAAGAATCTGTGAGACCGACATCATCCAGACTGGGGATCAGAGAGAGAGAAATAACAGGAATCAGGGTAAATCCCAGTGTTTATTAAATAACACTATTACTGATAATAATGTACAGTGTTTATTAATAACACTATTACTGACCCTAATAATAATTGTAAACAATTTTACAACACCAAGTTATAGTCCAGCAATTTTATTTTAAATTCACAAGCTTTCGGAGACTTCCTCCTTCCTCAGGTAAATGTTCAGGATCTCCTTGAAGCCTACGCATTTATACATATAGAACAATACATGGTGTTTACAGACTGCCCCTGCAACTGCCCGTTGCCAAGGCAATCACCGTGTTCAGACAGAGAGGTGTCACCTGCAGAACCCCCGAATACACATTCAACAAAAAAACAAACAGGGAAAAAAAACAGAGAAGAAAAACAGAGAGAGGCAGAAACATCCGGAAGGCAGAGAGAGCCAGCAAATGACCCATTATATTAAAAACAGATAAAATTTGTTCGCTGGTGGGGTAACGTGTAGCGTGACATGAACCCAAGATCCCGGTTGAGGCCGTCCTCATGGGTGCGGAACTTGGCTATCAATTTCTGCTCGACGATTTTGCGTTGTCGTGTGTCTCGAAGGCCGCCTTGGAGTACGCTTACCCGAAGGTCGGTGGATGAATGTCCATGACTGCTGAAGTGTTCCCCGACTGGGAGGGAACCCTCCTGTTTGGCGATTGTTGCGCGGTGTCCGTTCATCCGTTGTCGCAGCGTCTGCATGGTCTCGCCAATGTACCATGCTCTGGGGCATCCTTTCCTGCAACGTATGAGGTAGACAACGTTGGCCGAGTCACAGGAGTATGAACCATGCACCTGGTGGGTGGTGTCCTCTCGTGTGATGGTGGTATCTGTGTCGATGATCTGGCATGTCTTGCAGAGGTTACCGTGGCAGGGTTGTGTGGCGTCGTGGACGCTGTTCTCTTGAAAGCTAGGTAATTTGCTGCGAACGATGGTCTGTTTGAGGTTGGGTGGCTGTTTAAAGGCGAGTAGTGGAGGTGTGGGGATGGCCATAGCGAGGTGTTTGTCCTCATTGATGACATGTTGAAGGCTGCGGAGAACATGGCGTAGTTTCTCCGCTCCGGGGAAGTACTGGACGACAAAGGGTACTCTGTTGGTTGCGTCCCGTGTTAGTCTCCTGAGGAGGTCTATGCGATTTTTTGCTGTGGCCCGTCGGAACTGTCGATCGATGAGTCGAGCGTCATATCCCGTTCTTACGAGGGCGTCTTTCAGCGTCTGTAGGTGTCCATCGCGTTCCTCCTCGTCTGAGCAGACCCTGTGTATTCGCAGGGCCTGTCCATAGGGGATGGCCTCTTTGACGTGGTTAGGGTGGAAGCTGGAAAAGTGGAGCATCGTGAGGTTGTCCGTGGGCTTGCGGTAGAGTGAGGTGCTGAGGTGCCCGTCTTTGATGGAGATTCGTGTGTCCAAGAAAGAAACTGATTCTGAGGAGTAGTCCATGGTGAGCTTGATGGTGGGATGGAACTTGTTGATGTTATCGTGTAGTCTCTTTAGTGATTCCTTGCCGTGGGTCCATAGAAAGAAAATGTCGTCGATGTATCTGGTGTATAGTGTTGGTTGGAGGTCTTGTGCAGTGAAGAAGTCGTGCTCGAACTTGTGCATGAAAATGTTGGCGTATTGGGGTGCGAATTTGGTCCCCATGGCTGTTCCGTGTGTTTGGGTAAAGAACTGGTTATCGAAGGTGAAGACATTGTGATCCAGGATGAAACGGATGAGTTGTAGGATGGCTTCCGGAGATTGGCTGTTGTTGGTGTTGAGTATTGATGCTGTCGCAGCGATGCCGTCATCGTGGGGGATACTGGTGTATAGTGCCGAGACGTCCATCGTGGTGAGAAGTGTTCCTGGTTCAACTGGTCCGTGGGTACTGAGTTTTTGTAGGAAGTCTGTAGTGTCGCGACAGAAGCTGGGGGTTCCCTGTACGATGGGTTTCAGGATGCCCTCGATGTATCCAGAGAGGTTCTCACACAGGGTTCCGTTGCCTGATACGATGGGACGTCCGGGTGTGTTGGCTTTGTGTATCTTTGGGAGGCAGTAGAAGTCTCCCACGCGGGGATTACGTGGGATGAGAGTGCGTAGGATGCTTTGAAGGTCTGGATCGAAGGTCTTGATCAGTTTGTTGAGCTGGTGGGTGTGTTCTTTGGTCGGATCTGCGGGTAACAATAATGTACAGTGTTATACATCCAGTTATTATAAACACAATCTCACACAGTCTGATACTTACCCCAGTTTCTGTATTTTACAGTCCGGGTTCCTCAGAGCCGCAGACAGTAGTTTCACTCCTGAATCTCCCAGTTTATTATTACTCAGGTTCAGAAACGTCAGTGACCGGTTTGCACTGAGAGCGGAAACGAGATCCTCGGTACAAGAATCTGTGAGATCGATATCACATAATCTGGAGATCAGCGAGAGAGGAGGGAGACAGAGCAGAGCAGAGCAAAGAGGAATCAGAGTAAATTCCCAGTATTTATTTGTATTCTTATTACTTTTACTGATATTAATATAGTGTATTCAGCATCCAGTTATTATAAACACAATCTCACACAGTCTGATACTTACTCCAGTTCCTGTATTTTACAGTCCGGGTTCCTCAGAGCCGCAGATAGTAGTTTCACTCCTGAATCTCCCAATTTATTTTTCCCCAGTCTAAACACAAACAGACAGAGAGTGAGAAACAAACTGAATCCAATCCCCGATCTGACACAATTTCTCTGATGTTACAGGAAACACTGAAAAATCTTCAGGACATTAATAACCAGATTTCCCTGTCACTGACAATGAATCTCACTCTGTCCAATGCCCCATATATTCAGGGACTGTCAGTAAATGTATTTATTAAATAAAGTGCTGTCTGTGCGAAGCCTTTAAATGTCCCTCAGTCCGGTCTCATTCCCTGATGATCAGAATTACCCTCCTGGAGGTCACTGACCGGCCCCGTCACATTTGGGAAAACTTCTAATTTCTGCTGCTTCTTAAATCCCAGATTTTATGGGAATGGGGCGATTTTCCCCGAATTAAATGATAAAGCGGTGATTACCTGTACTTTATGCAGTATTATATTAATCTATATAATATCTCAGGATGAGTTATATTGTGAAACATCGCTAACGGCTGCTGTAAAATCCGTCCCACAGGATTTTATTTAACAAGTAGAGTTTATTCTTTCCTGTTACAAGTTTTAAATGTCCCTGCCCTCCTAGTTTATAGGGGAGGGGAGTCTCTCACTTTATTCCCCATTAAACTGGCTCCACATTTATTTCAGGTGTAACAGGCTTTTGGGGAATTTTCTGAAATTCCCTCCCCGAGCGGGACCTCAAACACGAGCAGATTATGGGAAATTCCCGGGTTCACTGCCTCTGGTTTACCCAGGAGCCTCCCGCTGTGTGTGGGGCCCCACCGCTGGCCGGTGTGTGTCTGTACTCCTAGGTAATACCCCACAACCAGTTAGATTTGAACCTTTTTACCGGCAGATTTTAGTTCCCAAATCCCACTGCAGTATCGGCCTGGATTAATGAGCGAGGGGCCTGAATCCACGACCTTCTGACTCAGATGCACGAGTGCTGCCAGCTGGGTGAAGAGATGGTGGATGTATTGGAGAGTGTGAAGGGCAGTGTCATTGATGAGTTAAGATAACGGACCGCCGTCCTGTGGGGAAAGCTCAGCTCGCCCACTGGAGGTTGACTGCCTGAAAGTTGTGTTTTGCTCTTTGTTACTGAATGTTTGGTGTTTCTGCTTCCCTCTCCTACACACATTGACAGTCCGGTGACTGTCACTTGCCCCCACACCTCGGTAATAGGGTGGGATGCTCCGACACACAGACTGCTGCAGTTAGTGTCGGGCTGTGTAAGCGACAGTGAGAAGGATCCTCTTCGGCAGTGAGAAAAACAGCAATAAATATCATTTATTGCAATTAAATTATCAGACTCTTTCAGTGACCTGTATTTATTATCCGATAAAGACTGTAAAATCCCCACTTGTTCATAAGGATCCATTTTAGATTCTCCAGTCCTTAGGGAATTAGTAACTGATCCTCTTATCATTTGTCATATGTGTGTTGAATCTGCTTCTCTCTGGTTTAATTGAACTGTTTGTTTCCCTTCATTATGGAGCAACAATACAATCCGTGACTGTTCTACATTTGGCCTAACAGTTAGAGACAAATAAGCAGTTACCTCAACACCTGGCATTTGTGCAGTGCTGGTCCCAGCCGCTGGAGTCCTTCACACTGAATGGAGCAGTTCCACAGATCGAGGTGTTTTATTGTGTCACAGAGTCCAAGGACATGAGACAGGACCGCACAGTCAATCGGGGTCAGTCGCAATTCACTAAATGTAAGTGTTTCCACAGATCCCACTGTGGCCCGAACCAGTGTTTGATTCTGAGACTCAAACACGTAGTGGAATGTGTTCAGGAGGTCCCTTTTACCAGTTTCACTCTCTGTTTTTCCAATCTCTCCAACAACCTTCTCCTTCACCCAGTCAATCACTCCGCAGATTGTTTGATGAAGAAATGGACCCAGAAACTCCTCCAGGGGCCGAGCTGACTGTGAGGAGGAGAGACCAACAACAAAACGGAGAAATATCTCAAATCGCCCATCTTCCTTGTTGTGGGCTTCACTGAGGAGTTTCCCGATGTTCCCTGGATCTGCAGTCAGGAATTGTGCGAGTGCAGCTACAAACTCTTGGATGGTGAGGTGTGGGAATGTGTAAACCACACTCTGGGCAGAATCATCTCTCCAAAAGTTCCATCATGAACCCAGACAGGAACTGGGAAGGTTGCAGATTGTACTTGATCAAATCTCCATTTCGAAACACAATCTTCTTCTGGGAGACTCCTGTGAAGGCCATCTCACCGATCTTCAGTAACACATCACGGGGGGATTCAATCTCTCGGCCATGGTTTTTCAGAAGGTTATAAATATAGTAGGAATATAATTGGGTAATGGTCCTGGGAACTCGCTGCTGTTTCCTATCTCTTTGTGTGAAGAAAGGACCCAGTGACAGACCGAGGATCCAGCAGTAGGAAGGGTTGTAACACATGGTGTACGGGATCTCGTTCTCCTCCACATGTTTGAAAACAGCTGCTGCCACTGACTGATCTTCAAAAAACTTGTTGAAATATTCCTTCCGTTCTTCACCAACAAATCGCAGGATTTCTGCCCAGATACTGATCTCAGCCTTTTCCAATAAACGTAATGCAGTGGGGCGGCTGGTCACGAGCACTGAACACCCCGGGAGCAGCTTGTGCTGTATTAAACTGGACAATCGATACTGTCCTTGAATTCATCTAAACCATCGAATATAAACAGTAATCTCTCTGGGTTCTTCCAGAGCTCTCCCAGAATATTCCCAAAGTAAGGATACAGATCCAATATCAGATTCCTCAGGTTTATTCTACAGTTAATAGCGTTCAAATCCCGGAATTTAAAACTGAAAACAAATTGAAAGTGAGGGTATATTTTCCCAGTGGCCCAGTCATAAACAATCTTTTGTACCATTGTTGTTTTTCCAATCCCCGCGACTCCACTCACTGCTGCTGAACTCCCAGATTTGGATTTTCTCTGGGAAAAACTGCTCTGGAACAATTGATCAGTTCGGATTTTTTCCAGTTCTCTCCGGAGATGTTTCTCTCTCAACTCTTCATGGTCTCGGCCTCTTGCCAGCAGTTCGTGTTCTACAAGTGTCCGATCTCGAACAGTAGAAATGACCGTTAGCTCAGTGTATAGATTGACCAGCAAAATCTTAACCTTCTCCTTTATTAGGATCGTGTTCACTCTCAGTGTTTCAGTTTGGACCCGGAGTGTTTCCTTGTGTTTCTGTTGAATTAAAACAGACAGAAAGTGGTTCTCAATGTTAGTTGCATTGATATAAAAACAAATTCTCAATATCACTTTACTATTCAGTAAAATGTTCCGAGATTTAATTCACAGCTTCAATAGAGATGTGAGCAGGAAATTAAACTCAGTTACTGAGAACATCACTTGAAAGTGAACAAGGGCTGAGGGAAGTTTCAAATCTTCACTTGATTCTAATATTTACTGAACATGGAGATTTCTATAAAGGTGATATTTTCCTTCTGATGATTAATACCATCAGCCCTGCCCTGTACCATGGACATCTCATTACAAATCCAAACGGGATTCTGGTTATACGACAGTGGAGGTTCTAGTGGATTAATCTATATCAGTGGTGCTGACCTGCGGAAATGGGAACTATGTTATTGGGTATCACTGGGAGAGGGACAGACTGCGAATGGACAGGAGTTCCACCGTTATTGTATCAGACCTCGGGCATGTTATCTGGGATATTGTGGGCACTGGGAGAGGGACAGACTGTGAATGGACAGAAGTTCCACTGTTGTTGTATCAGACCTCGGGCAGGTTATCTGGGATATTGTGGGCACTGGGAGAGGGACAGACTGTGAATGGACAGAAGTTCCACTGTTTATTTCGGTGGTGAGGAAGCTTTTAGAAACGCGACTCCGTTATGTTATCTGGGGTATTACCTGTACTTCTATGGTCACCTGATCACAGATTACTGCTATTTTGAAGACACAGAGGGAAATCAGAAAGATGATTTAAGGTATTGGAGTTTGGGTTGAGGGAAGAGTGACGGGGACTGATGTATTTTGTTCGGGCAAAATACTTCGGTATTGAAATGTTTTAATGGTATTCAGAACATTAGTGCATTAAACATAGAAAATAGGCGCAGGAGTAGGCCATTCAGCCCTTCGAGCCTGCGCCACCATTCAATATGATCATGGCTGATCCTCCATCTCAAAAGCATATTCCCGCTCTCTCCCCATATTCCTTGATGCCTTTTGTGTCTTGAAATCTATCTGGCTCCTTCTTAAATATATTCAGTGACTCCACAGCCTCTTGTGGTAGAGAATTCTCTTAAGTGAAGAAACTTCTCATCTCAGTCCTAAATGTCCTACCCCGTATCCTGAGACTGTGACCCCTTGTGCTGGACCCCCCAGCCAGGGGAACCATCCTCCCTGCATCCAGTCCGTCTAGCCCTGTCAGAATTTTATATGTTTCAATGAGATCCCCTCTCATTCTTCTAAACTTGAGTGAATACAGGCTGAGTTGACCCAATCTCTCCTCAAACGACAGTCCTGCCATCCCAGGAATTAGTTTGGTGAACCTTCACTGCACTCCCTCTGTGGCAAGTATATCCTTTCTTAGGTAAGGAGACCAAAACTGCACATAATACTCCGGCTGCGGTCTCACCAAGGTCCTGTATAACTGCAGTAAGACATCCCTGCTCCTGTACTCAAATCCTCTTGCAATGAAGGCCAACATACCATTTGCCTTCCTAACTGCTTGCTGCACCTGCATGTTTACTTTCAGTGACTGGTGTGCAAGGACACCCAGGTCCCTTTGTACATCAACATTTCTCAATCTATCACCATTTAAATAATACGTTGCCTTTCTGTTTTTCCTTCCGAAGTGGATAACTTCACATTTATCCATATTACACTGCATCTGCCATGTATTTGCCCACTCACTCAACCTGTCTAAATCGCCATGAAGTCTCTTTGCATCGTCCTCACAACTCACGATCCCACCTAGTTTTGTGTCAACAGCAAACTTGGAAATATTGAATTTGGTTCCTTCATCCAAATCATTAATATATGTTGTGACTTGCTGGGGCCCAAGCACCGATCCCTGCAATACCCCACTAGTCACTGTCTGCCCCCCTGAAAAAGACCCATTTATTCCTACTCCCTGTTTCCTGTCTGTTAACCAATTTTCAATCCATGCCAGTATATTACCACCAATCCCATGTGCATTAAAAAGACTCCTGAGTTAAAGGACTATTCTTTGAGTCGAATAAGGTTCTCTCTTTCACTGCCATTGAGAAGCTAGCCCATAACTTCCGAATTACCCTGAACATTGTCTTTCCCTCACATTTCTCCATGAATTAATGATCTACTTGTGTTAACATCTGTACATCTTCTCAGATCAGATCGAACATTTTGACGTCTCGTTCTGCGCTGTGAAATTATAACATTTTAACGTTTCCCGTTTCTGCACCTGTTTCCCTCTAGTTGATAGTGGGTCAGATTTCAAGGGGTGCAGGTAACACATAGCATCTGGCTCAAGGCACTGCTCTTTAATTGTGAGCGCAGACGATCTGGGCGGCACATAGGAGGTGTGTATTGGGACTCAGAGTGTCGGAACCGAGCCAAGTGTGTATGGGGATTCACAGCGTATCGGGGTCCTGCCAGGTGTGTATGGGGATTTTATTCATTCATGGGATGTGGGCGTCGCTGGCGAGGCCAGCATTTATTGCCCATCCCTAATTACCCTTGAGAAGGTGGTGGTGAGCCGCCTTCTTGAACCGCTGCAGTCCGTTCAGTGAAGGTTCTCCCACAGTGCTGTTAGGTCGGCAGTTCCAGGATTTTGACCCAGGGACGATGAAGGAACGGTGATATATTTCCAAGTCGGGATGGTATGTGACTTGGATGGGAATGTGCAGGTGGTGTTGTTCCCATGTGCCTGCTGCTCTTGTCCTTCTAGGTGGTAGAGGTCGCGGGTTTGGGAGGTGCTGTCGATGAAGTCTTGGCGAGTTGCTGCAGTGCATCCTGTGGATGGTATACACTGCAGTCACGGTGCACTGGTGGTGAAGGGAGTGAATGTTTAGGGTGGTGGATGGGGTGCCAATCAAGCGGGCTGCTTTGTCCCGGATGGTGTCGAGCTTCTTGAGTGCTGTTAGAGCTGCACTCATCCAAGCAAGTGGAGAGTATTCCATCACACTCCTGACTTGTGCCTTGAAGATGGTGGAAAGGCTTCGGGGAGTCAGAAGGTGAGTCACTCGCCGCAGAATACCCAGCTTCTGACCTGCTCTTGTAGCCACGGTATTTATATGGCTGGTCCAGTTAAGTTTCTGGTCAATGGTGAGCCCCAGGATGTTGACGGTGGGGGATTCGGCGATGGTGATGCCGTTGAATGTCAAGGGGAGGTGGTTAGACTCTCTCTTGTTGGAGACGGTTATTGCCTGGCACTTGTCTGGCGCAAATGTGACTTGCCACTTATGAGCCCAAGCCTGGATGTTGTCCAGGTCTTGCTGCATGCGGCCTCGGACTGCTTCATTATTTGAGGGGTTGCGAATGGAACTGAACACTGCAATCATCAGCGAACATCCCCATTTCTGACCTTCTGATGGAGGGACGGTCATTGATGAAGCAGCTGAAGATGGTTGGGCCTAGAACACTGCCCCGAGGAACTCCTGCAGCAATGTCCTGAAGTTGAGATGATTGGCCTCCAACAACCACTACCATCTTCCTTTGTGCCAGGTAAGACTCCAGCCACTGGAGAGTTTTCCCCGATTCCCATTGACTTCAATTTTACTTGGGCTCCTTGGTGCCACACTCAGTCAAATGCTGCCTTGATGTGAAGGGCAGTCACTCTCACCTCACCTCTGGATTTCAGCTCTTTTGTCCATGTTTGGACCAAGGCTGTAATGAGGTCTGGTGCAGAGTGGTCCTGGCGGAACCCAAGCTGAGCATCGGTAAGCAGGTTATTGGTGAGTAAGTGCCGCTTGATAGCACTGTCAACGACACCTTCCATCGCTTTGCTGATGATTGAGAGTAGACTGTTGGGCGATAATTGGCCGGATTGGATTTGTCCTGCTTTTTGTGGACAGGACATACCTGGGCAATTTTCCACATTGTCGGGTAGATGCTGGTGTTGTAGCTGTACTGGAACAGCTTGGTTAGAGGCGCAGCTAGTTCTGGAGCACAAGTCTTCAGCACTACAGCTGGGATGTTGTCGGGGCCCGTAGGCTTTGCTGTATCCAGTGCAATTGTAAACAATTTTACAACACCAAGTTATAGTCCAGCAATTTTATTTTAAATTCACAAGCTTTCGGAGGCTACCTCCTTCGTCAGGTGAACGATGTGAAAATATCCAGTGCACTCAGCCGATTAGGTGAATGGGCAAAACTGTGGCAAATGGAAAATAATCAAGAAGGCAAATGGCCTGGAGGACCAGAGTACAAGGGGGCAGAAGTTATGCTGCAGCTATACAAAACCCTGGTTAGACCGCACCTGGAGTACTGTGAGCAGTTCTGGGCACCGCACCTTCGGAAGGACATATTGGCCTTGGAGGGAGTGCAGCATAGGTTTACTAGAATGATACCTGGACTTCAAGGGTTAAGGGTTAAGTTACGAGGAGGTTATGGGAATTAAATATGCCAGGGTATTTAACAATCAGGAAGGACAGGCAGGAAGGAAGGGGAGGTGGGGTGGCTATGTTAATAAAGGAAGGAATCACTGTAATACAGAGAAATGTTGTTGGGACAAAAAATCAGGACAATGAAACAGTTTGGGTGGAGATAAGGAATAATAAGGGGGAAAAAAACACTAGTGGGCGTAGTATATAGGCCTCCTAATAGTTAATCCTTCTTCCAGCAGAGTTGCAATCAGGAAATAGTCGGGGCATGTAATAAGGGAACAGCTATAATTATGGGGGATTTTAACGATCATATTAACTGGACAAATCAAATTGGGCAGGGCAGCCTTGAGGAAGAGTTTATTGAGTGTATTCGGGATGGATTTCTTGAGCAGTATGTAACTGATCCTACAAGGGGGCAGGCAACCTTGGACCTGGTCCTGTGTAATGAGCCAGGATTAATTAATAATGTCCTAGGTTTTTTTTTGTTTTTTTTACAGATTTTTTCTTTTTTTTCCCCCCAAGTTACCAAATTGGGCCCCCCTTTTATAAGAAGGGGGGGTGTGGGGTGTGCTTTACAAAAACTAAAAAACAAACAGACCAAAAACCAAGTTTTCAAATTAAAATTTTATTAGCCTCGTCCAGGATGCATTCCAGCCCCTGCGGTGCCCACCGGTCGCGGAAAGCCTCAAGCGTACCGGCAGACACCGCGTGCTCCATCTCCAGGGTCACCCGGGCGCGGAGCAACCCGCGAAAGAGAGGCAGACAGGCCGAGCGACCGCCCCTACGGACCGCGAGCAACCTGGACCTGTGGATAGCCACCTTGGACAGGCCCAGGAGCAGGCCCACGAGGACGTCCACCGACCTGCCCGCCCCCCTCCTCACCGGTCAGCCAAAGATCAGGAGCGTGGGACTGAAATGCAGCCAGAACTTGAGGAGCAGCCCCTCCAAATAATGGAACAGGGGCTGCAGTCTCGCACACCCTGTGTACATGTGGAACACGGACTCCTCCAGGCCGCAGAAATAATGTCCTAGTTAAGGATCCCCTTGGAATGAGTGACCATAACATGGTTACATTCCATATCCAATTAGAGGGTGAGAAGGTTGGTTCTCAAACAAGCATACTGAGCTTGAATAAAGGAGACTATGATGGTATGAGAGCAGAATTGATTAAAGTGGACTGGGAAAATAGAATAAAGGGTAAGACGGTACATGAGCAGTAGTGTTCATTTAAGGAGTTATTTTACAACTTTCAAAAAAGATATATTCCACTGAGGAAAAAAGGGTGTAAAAGAAATGACAGCCATCCGTGGCTAAGAAAAGAAATTAAGGATAGTATCCGACTAAAAACAAGGACATATAAGGTCGCCAAACTTAGTGGGAGGATAGAAGATTGGGAAGTCTTCAAAAGACAGCAAAAAGTAACTAAAGGATTGATTAAGAAAGGGAAGATAGATTATGAAAATAAATTAGCAAAAAATATAACAACAGATAGCAAGAATTTCTATAGTTATATAAAAAGAAAAAGGGTGGCTAAGGCAAACGTAGGTCCCTTAGAGGATGAGACCGGGAAATTAATGGTGGGAAACATGGAGATGGCAAAAATGCTGAGCAAATATTTTGTTTACCTCTTTACGGTAGAGGACACTAAGAATATCCCAACACTGGACAAACGGGGCTCTAGGGGGGGAGGAGCTTAATACGATTAAAATCACTAAGGAATTGGTACTCAGTAAATTAATGGGACTCAAGGCGGATAAATCCCCTGGACCTGATGGCTTACATCCGAGGGTCTTGAGGGAAGTGGCAGGAGGGATTGTGGATGCTTTGGCAATAATTTTCCAAAATTCTCTGGACTCGGCAAAGGTCCCGGCAGGTTGGAAAACTGCTAATGTAACACCCTTATTTAAAAAGGGTAGTAGGCAGAAGGCTGGAAATTATAGACCAGTTAGCCTAACATCTGTGGTGGGTAAAATTTTGGAGTCTATTATTAAGGAGACAGCAGCGGAACATTTGGATAAACATAATTTAATCGGACAAAGTCAGCATGGTTTTATGAAGGGGAAGTCATGTCTGACAAATTTGCTTAAGTTCTTTGAGGACATAACGTACAGGGTGGATAAAGGGGAACCAGGGGACGTTGTGTATTTAGACTTCCAGAAGGCATTCGACAAGGTGCCACATAAAAGATTATTGCTCAAGATAAAGAATCACTGGATTGGGGGTAATATTCTGGCATGGGTGGAGGATTGGTTATCTAACAGGAAGCAGAGAGTTGGGATAAATGGTTCATTCTCAGACTGGCAACCACTAGCCAGTGGTGTTCCGCAGGGGTCGGTGCTGGGTCCCCAACTCTTTACAATCTATATTAACGATTTGGAGGAGGGGACCGAGTGTAACATATCAAAGTTTGCAGATGATACAAAGATGGGAGGGAAAGTAGAGAGTGAGGAGGACATAAAAAACTGACAAGGGGATATAGACAGGCTGGGTGAGTGGGCGGAGATTTGGCAGATGCAATACAATATTGGAAAATGTGAGGTTATGCACTTTGGCAGGAAAAATCAGAGAGCAAGTTATTATCTTAATGGCGAGAAACTGGAAAGTACTGCAGTACAAAGGGATCTGGGGGTCCCAGTGCAAGAAGATCAAAAAGTTAGTATGCAGGTGCAGCAGGTGATCAAGAAGGCCAACGGAATGTTGGCTTTTATTGCTAGGGGGATAGAATATAAAAACAGGGAGGTATTGCTGCAGTTATATAAGGTATTGGTGAGACCGCACCTGGAATACTGCATACAGTTTTGGTGTCCATACTTAAGAAAAGACATACTTACTCTCGAGGCAGTGCAAAGAAGGTTCACTCGGTTAATCTCGGGGATGAGGGGGTGGACATATGAGGAGAGGTTGAGTAGGTTGGGACTCTACTCATTGGAGTTCAGAAGAATGAGAGGTGATCTTATTGAAACATATAAGATTGTGAAGGGGCTTGATCGGGTGGATGTGGTAAGGATGTTCCCAAGGATGGGTGAAACTAGAATAAGGGGCTGCTCTTTCAAAACTGAGATGAGGAGAAACTTCTTCACTCAGAGGGTAGTCGGTCTGTGGAATTTGCTGCCCCAGGAAGCTGTGGAAGCTACATCATGAAATAAATTTAAAACAGAAATAGACAGTTTCCTAGAAGTAAAGGGAATTAGGGGTTACGGGGAGCGGGCAGGAAATTGGACATGAATTTAAATTTGAGGTTAGGATCAGATCAGCCATGATCTTATTGAATGGCGCAGCAGGCTCGAGGGGCCGATTGGCCTACTCCTGCTCCTATTTCTTATGTTCTTATGAGAGATTACACAAATTGGGGTTGTATTCTCCAGAGTTTCGAAGGTTAAGGAGTGATCTGATCGAAGTTTATAAGATATTAAGGGGAACAGATAGGGTGGATAGAGAGAAACTATTTCCGCTGGTTGGGGATTTTAGAAGTAGGGGGCACAGTCTAAAAATTAGAGCCAGACCTTTCAGGAGCGAGATTAGAAAACATTTCTACACACAAAAGGTGGTAGAAGTTTGGAACTCTCTTCCGCAAACGGCAATTGATACAAGCTCAATTGCTAAATTTAAATCTGAGATAGATAGCTTTTTGCAACCAAAGGTATTAAGGGATATGGGCCAAAGGCAGGTATATGGAGTTAGATCACAGATCAGCCATGATCTTATCAAATGGCGGAGCAGGCACGAGGGGCTGAATGGCCTACTCCTGTTCCTATGTTCCTTGATATCACGTGGAGTGAATCGAATTGGCTTCTGTGACGGTGGGGATATCGGGAGGAGGCCGAGATGGATCATCCACTCGGCACTTCTGGCTGAAGATGGTTGCAAACGCTTCGCTGGAATACAATTCTGCTGATGGCTCACAGCACCTCGTGGATGCCCAGTTTGGAGCTGCTAGATCTGTTCTGAATCTATCCCATTTAGCACGGCGGTAGTGCCACACAACACGTTGGATGGTATCCTCAGTGTGAAGACGGGACTTGGGACTTCGTCTCCACGAGGACTGTGCGGTGGTCACTCCTACCAATACTGTCAGTGTATCAGGATCCTGCCAGGTGTGTGCGGGGATTCAGTGCATCGGGATGCTGCCAGATGTGTATGGGGATTCAGTGTATTGGGATCCTGCCAGGTGTGTATGGGGATTCACAGTGTATCAGTATCCTGCCAGGTGTGTATGGGAATTCACAGTGTATCAGAATCCTGCCAGGTGTGTGTAAGAATTCATAAGTGATGGCGATCAGCAGCTGGATTACGTGAAACAGTGGAACGTCCGCTTATTTACAGAATATGTCAGAAATCGTATGAATTATAACTTGAATCCAAGCAGAATAGTTGACGATTGATGCCAAAATAAAACAAGGTTAATTTCTGTTCCCTCCACCCTTTGAATTTCTGATTCCCAGATTCTGACAATCTCTAAACAAAAGTCTAGTCAAACATTCCGATTCTCAGAAGTAAAATAAATGGTTTGAAATCTCCATTTCATCACTTACCTTTCAGGTGACTGGGTATTTCAGATAAACCTCGTCCGATGTTCATATAATCAAATGGATCAGGACCTGTATAAATCAATGAGCTCTCATGAAATCAGATCTGTGTAATATTATAGTAAATTCTGCAGTGTTTCAATCTGAAATTGAATTCAGTTTGTCATTTTACCGTACCAAGTTCCTGCATCTCTTTCAGTATTTTGTCCAACTTTGGTACCGCATGGTGCATTTTCACAAATGATTCCCACATCATCCTTCGGGCCTGAGAGCCTTTCTCCATCACCAGATTTAGGACAAGTTTGGAACTGTCCGCCCTGTTTCCCTTCTCCACGAGATCAACGACTTTCTGTAAAGAATAATAATTAATATATTGGTCCCTCCTTTTCCCAGTCCCACTTAAACTGTTTCCCTTTTGTTTTCAGACCACACAAGAGTTATACCCGAACCGTTCCCCTGTCCTTTGTACAGATACTGAACGATCCATTGGGTATTTTCACCTCTTCGTATCATTGTTTCAGATTCACTGTATTTTCAGTTTGATCCATTTCTTTCCTATTTGACCTGTTTCTGTTCTGTAACATCCTGTGATTCTAAGATCTGATATCCTGTTAGTTCTGTGATGTTTAAATAATCCAAACTCATTCTGTGTCCCTCCCACTTACCCGATGTTCCTGTCCACTGAAATGCCTCTCATATGTTAACAACGAGCTGACTCCGTCCACCCCTTCTTCAATCGCCTGTTCTAGTCTGTCCCGGTCGAATTTCGTCATCTGGAACAGCTGGTAATCGTCGCACTTTGTCAGGAACTCAATGATTGCAGTGTTCGGATCTGTGAACAAAAATGGAGAAAACTAAACATATTATCGACTTTCTATCCGGGCGGCTACATTTCCTCTTATACCAAACGGCTGAAGCCTCCTGAGACACATTGTCAAACACCTTCTGAAAACCCATATACACCGCATGTGCTACATCCCATCGATCTGCATAGTCACCTCTCAACAAAGCTGTATGAAATTTGTCAAATACGACTGTCTACAGCGAATCAGTTCCAGCCTCCCCGATCATCCTCTGTATCTCTAAATGTTCACTAATTCGACCTGGAATTACAGATTCGAGGAGTTTGCCCACTACCGACAGAGACTAATTGGTCTCCAGTTACCCATTGATCCTCTCTCCCTATTTTAACAGAGACATTACTTGGGTCTCCTTCAGTCCACCTGGATATTTTTGATAACAAACGAGGATTGAGAAATTGTGATCAGAGCCCCTCCTTCTCTCTGACTTCCTTTAACAGCCTCGGGTGTGTTATCTCTGGGCCCAGGTGATTTATCCACCTCGACGATGTTTCTCAGATCCATCCACCCAGACTCCAACCACCCAGAGGGTGGTTGGAGTATGGAACTCACTGCCTGAAAGGGTTGTGGAGGCAGGAACCCTCACAACATTCAAGAAGCATTTGGATGAGCACTTGAAATGCCATAGCATACAAGGCTACGGACCAAATGCTGGAATATGGGATTAGAGTAGACAGGGCTGATGGCCGGCGCGGACACGATGGGCCGAAGGGCCTCTATCCGTGCTGTATAACTCTATGACTCAAATCCTTCTCTACAGTTATCTCTAACTATGGTCCCACATCCTCCTCTAGTACACCAACATTCTCACTACCATCATCATTTTTAGAAACTAAAGGAAATGTTTTGTTTCTGCCCAAAACTTGATCCTCCACTAGTTGCCCCCAGTTCCTGCTCTATCTCATCTCCACTTATTGCTGGCCTGCAAAACCTTCCGAGAATTGTGCTACCTCCCTTCCTATTGCTTAACTGTGCACATATCGATTCTATCTTAACATAGCTCTCCTTCTCTCTGCTCTCCTTTAAGATGTTCCTTAAAACCGACCTCTTTGACCAAGCTTTTGGTCACCCACCCTCATACCTCCTTGTGTGCCCTGGCCAATATTTATCTCTCAACCAACATCATTAAAACAGATTATCTGCTCATTATCACATTGCTGTTTGTGGGACCTTGTTGTGTGCAAATTGGTTGCTGCATTTCAAGAAGTACTTCATTGGTTGTAAAGCGCTGGGGTCCTGAGGTCGTGAAAGGCGTTATATAAATGCAAGTCTTTCTTCTTTATTTCTATCTATGTGCCTCGGTGTCAAATTTTGTTTGATAATCGATCCTGTGAAGTGCCCTGGGACGATTTATTACATTGAAGTTGCTATATAAATGCAAGTAGTTGTTCTAGCTCTGTCATGGAATCCATCATTAATACTGGCGTCCGCAACTAATTTATCTCCCCTCAAAATGTTATAACCAGCAACATTTCACTCTGAGTCCTGTGAAAACCCAGACCCTATCTTACAGATGCTAGATCACATCTCTCATGATTCTGATTTTCCGAATGTGTTTGGAATGATTTGTATATTCACAGACATAAAACACAGTCCTAACTCCGATTTTTGGGAATCTTGACCCGTTTTTGTTTCTTTGTTTTTTTTTAAATACCAAATGACTTTATATCTCAATATTTCAAAACCACCTTCCTTTCTACCTGCTAATATCTTTTCGCTATTTCATAAATCTTCAACAGTTTTATTAATTCTGCTCTCTAGCCTCAGATCCGGACTTTCCCTGCCGTCCAGTCATATCAGCTGAAACCCTCACACTGCTCCATTCACCCAGTCTGTAAAACCATTGTTGGTCGGTTCAGACCGTGACCGTCCCTTCCCTTCTCCCTGAACTCACTCTGGTCCCCAAGACCGTGAACCCTTCCCTCCTGCTCCGGCCCTGCAGCCACACATTCACCTGCCTCATATTTCCCTCCTTAACCGCCCAGTGTATAACAATCCGGAGATCACCACCTGGAGGCCTTGTTTTTTAATCTACTGCCTCAGCCTTAATATTCGCTCTATAAACTTATCTCTATTCGTGTTATTGGTTCCGACTATGGCTATTTTCGGCTCTCCTTCCCTTCCCAGAGATGGTCTCACCCGTTCCAGGATGTTCTTCCTTCTGACACTAGGGAGGAAACTTACAATTCGGGACCTGCTCAGGGCTGCAGAAGGGTCTGTCTGTTCCCCTGACTATAGAATCTCCCACCACGATCACTCTCCGATTCCTCTGTCCCACCTGCCTCTCACCCCCTGCCCCACTCGGGGTGTCTCCCTGCTCCCCGGTCTCTCACTGTTACTCAGGACGACCATCCTCTGAGTCACTGTCTCTATCCACCTTACGGTCCCCTACACCAGGTATCTATTGGACACTTCCAGTACTCAGGAAATCCCTCCACCTGTGACTGCACTGTCCCCCTAGATGGTCACTCACTTCCCTCTATCTACACAGTATCCGTGCTGTTACCTCTTCCTGTGTGAGCTGCAGGGTTCCTGCTCGTGATCTGGACTGTTTGTCAGGACAGAAAATATATAAAGAATTTTCTGAACGTACCTGTGTCCATTCTCATTCTTTTTGAAGATGTTGGATCTTCTCCTCTGTTTGGACCTTCAGCCATGGTGGTGACAGACGTTCTCAGTTTCTGAAATTCTGTAATAAAAATATTAATAGGAGGGTTGGACAGAAACATTAAAATGAGCGAGAGAGCGTTCCCTTGTTAAACATGATACCTAGTCTCTCCTCCCCCATCAGTACAACAACTGTTAGCTCTGGGATTGAGCATTTCTCGAGTGCTGTGATCAGCACTCCACATCAGGTGTGACACAGGCAGCTGCCCAGTGAAATCCAGTGAGTCCCGCTGATCTCCATAATCCAGTTCCAGTCGGCCGAGACTCTGCACTGGGAGCACCCATTGGTAACATTTACTCACACAGTGCAGGCCACCACGAGCCTTATTCCTGAGGTAATGAATATTCTGGAAGGAAACATGGAGAGGGTGAACAGTGATGAATTAAATGACACTTCACTCGGTTTTACATTGTGACGGTATTGTATTATTTTATTCACAGATGTGTTTAATATTTTTGATTTGCTGAGTTTTGTTTATAAATCCTGGTACTTTATGAATATGATATCTATCCTCATACATAATATAGAGCTGGGTGTGAAACCACTGGTCTCCACGGGCAGTAACATTGTCCGTGTGTAATGAATAATGTTATAAATCGTTAAACTTTAAACATTCAGGTGATGCACGGTACTAATTAATGGGATGTCGCCAGGGGTCTAGCAATCTCAAGAAACACGATAAATATGCAACTGGTAGATTTGACCGCTGTGATACAAACACATTTATGTTTCTCGCTGTGTGCGTGTCTCATGAACGAGCATCCTGATCCTGATTCCCCCTCCCTCCCCCAGTCCCAGACACTCCCCGCACGGTCTGATCCGGATCCCCCTCCCCGAGTCCAGGACACTCCCCGCACGGTCTGATCCTGATCCCCCTCCTGCCCTCCACCAGTCCCGGACACTCCCCGCACGGTCTGATCCTGATCCCCCTCCCGACCTCCCCCAGTCCCGGACACTCCCCGCACGGTCTGATCCTGATCCCCCTCCTGCCCTCCCCCAATCCCAGACACTCCCCGCACGGTCTGATCCTGATCCCCCTCCTGCCCTCCCCCAATCCCAGACACTCCCCGCACGGTCTGATCCTGATCCCCCTCCCGACCTCCCCCAGTCCCGGACACTCCCCGCACGGTCTGATCCTGATCCCCCTCCCGACCTCCCCCAGTCCCGGACACTCCCTGCACGGTCTGATCCTGATCCCGCTCCCCCAGTCCAGGACACTCCCCGCACGGTCTGATACTGATCCCCCTCCCGACCTCCCCCAGTCCCGGACACTCCCCGCACGGTCTGATCCTGATCCCCCTCCTGCCCTCCCCCAGTCCCGGACACTCCCTGCACGGTCTGATCCTGATCCCCCTCCCGACCTCCCCCAGTCCCGGACACTCCCCGCACGGTCTGATCCAGATCCCGCTCCCCCAGTCCCGGACACTCCCCGCACGGTCTGATCCTGATCCCCCTCCTGCCCTCCCCCAGTCCCAGACACTCCCCGCACGGTCTGATCCTGATCCCCCTCCTGCCCTCCCCCAGTCCCGGACACTCCCTGCACGGTCTGATCCTGATCCCCCTCCCGACCTCCCCCAGTCCCGGACACTCCCCGCACGGTCTGATCCAGATCCCGCTCCCCCAGTCCCGGACACTCCCCGCACGGTCTGATCCTGATCCCCCTCCCGACCTCCCCCAGTCCCGGACACTCCCTGCACGGTCTGATCCTGATCCCCCTCCCGAACTCCCCCAGTCCCGGACACTCCCCGCACGGTCTGATCCAGATCCCGTTCCCCCAGTGCCGGACACAACCCGCACGGTCTGATCCTGATCCCCCTCCCGACCTCCCCCAGTCCCGGACACTCCCTGCACGGTCTGATCCTGATCCCGCTCCCCCAGTCCCGGACACTCCCCGCACGGTCTGATCCTGATCCCCCTCCCGACCTCCCCCAGTCCCGGACACTCCCTGCACGGTCTGATCCTGATCCCCCTCCCGACCTCCCCCAGTCCCGGACACTCCCCGCACGGTCTGATCCAGATCCCGCTCCCCCAGTCCCGGACACAACCCGCACGGTCTGATCCTGATCCCCCTCCCGACCTCCCCCAGTCCCGGACACTCCCTGCACGTTCTGATCCTGATCCCCCTCCCGACCTCCCCCAGTCCCGGACACTCCCCGCACGGTCTGATCCTGATCCCCCTCCCGACCTCCCCCAGTCCCGGACACTCCCCGCACGGTCTGATCCTGATCCCCCTCCCGACCTCCCCAAGTCCCGGACACTCCCTGCACGGTCTGATCCTGATCCCCCTCCTGCCCTCCCCCAATCCCAGACACTCCCCGCACGGTCTGATCCTGATCCCCCTCCCGACCTCCCCCAGTCCCGGACACTCCCCGCACGGTCTGATCCTGATCCCCCTCCCGACCTCCCCCAGTCCCGGACACTCCCTGCACGGTCTGATCCTGATCCCGCTCCCCCAGTCCAGGACACTCCCCGCACGGTCTGATACTGATCCCCCTCCCGACCTCCCCCAGTCCCGGACACTCCCCGCACGGTCTGATCCTGATCCCCCTCCTGCCCTCCCCCAGTCCCGGACACTCCCTGCACGGTCTGATCCTGATCCCCCTCCCGACCTCCCCCAGTCCCGGACACTCCCCGCACGGTCTGATCCAGATCCCGCTCCCCCAGTCCCGGACACTCCCCGCACGGTCTGATCCTGATCCCCCTCCTGCCCTCCCCCAGTCCCAGACACTCCCCGCACGGTCTGATCCTGATCCCCCTCCTGCCCTCCCCCAGTCCCGGACACTCCCTGCACGGTCTGATCCTGATCCCCCTCCCGACCTCCCCCAGTCCCGGACACTCCCCGCACGGTCTGATCCTGATCCCCCTCCCTCCCTCCCTCCCCCAGTCCCAGACACTCCCCGCACGGTCTGATCCTGATCCCCCTCCCTCCCTCCCTCCCCCAGTCCCAGACACTCCCTGCACGGTCTGATCCAGATCCCGCTCCCCCAGTCCCGGACACTCCCCGCACGGTCTGATCCTGATCCCCCTCCCGACCTCCCCCAGTCCCGGACACTCCCTGCACGGTCTGATCCTGATCCCCCTCCCGAACTCCCCCAGTCCCGGACACTCCCTGCACGGTCTGATCCTGATCCCCCTCCCGACCTCCCCCAGTCCCGGACACTCCCCGCACGGTCTGATCCAGATCCCGCTCCCCCAGTCCCGGACACTCCCCGCACGGTCTGATCCTGATCCCCCTCCTGCCCTCCCCCAGTCCCAGACACTCCCCGCACGGTCTGATCCTGATCCCCCTCCTGCCCTCCCCCAGTCCCGGACACTCCCTGCACGGTCTGATCCTGATCCCCCTCCCGACCTCCCCCAGTCCCGGACACTCCCCGCACGGTCTGATCCAGATCCCGCTCCCCCAGTCCCGGACACTCCCCGCACGGTCTGATCCTGATCCCCCTCCCGACCTCCCCCAGTCCCGGACACTCCCTGCACGGTCTGATCCTGATCCCCCTCCCGAACTCCCCCAGTCCCGGACACTCCCCGCACGGTCTGATCCAGATCCCGTTCCCCCAGTGCCGGACACAACCCGCACGGTCTGATCCTGATCCCCCTCCCGACCTCCCCCAGTCCCGGACACTCCCTGCACGGTCTGATCCTGATCCCGCTCCCCCAGTCCCGGACACTCCCCGCACGGTCTGATCCTGATCCCCCTCCCGACCTCCCCCAGTCCCGGACACTCCCTGCACGGTCTGATCCTGATCCCCCTCCCGACCTCCCCCAGTCCCGGACACTCCCCGCACGGTCTGATCCAGATCCCGCTCCCCCAGTCCCGGACACAACCCGCACGGTCTGATCCTGATCCCCCTCCCGACCTCCCCCAGTCCCGGACACTCCCTGCACGTTCTGATCCTGATCCCCCTCCCGACCTCCCCCAGTCCCGGACACTCCCCGCACGGTCTGATCCTGATCCCCCTCCCGACCTCCCCCAGTCCCGGACACTCCCCGCACGGTCTGATCCTGATCCCCCTCCCGACCTCCCCAAGTCCCGGACACTCCCTGCACGGTCTGATCCTGATCCCCCTCCTGCCCTCCCCCAATCCCAGACACTCCCCGCACGGTCTGATCCTGATCCCCCTCCCGACCTCCCCCAGTCCCGGACACTCCCCGCACGGTCTGATCCTGATCCCCCTCCCGACCTCCCCCAGTCCCGGACACTCCCTGCACGGTCTGATCCTGATCCCGCTCCCCCAGTCCAGGACACTCCCCGCACGGTCTGATACTGATCCCCCTCCCGACCTCCCCCAGTCCCGGACACTCCCCGCACGGTCTGATCCTGATCCCCCTCCTGCCCTCCCCCAGTCCCGGACACTCCCTGCACGGTCTGATCCTGATCCCCCTCCCGACCTCCCCCAGTCCCGGACACTCCCCGCACGGTCTGATCCAGATCCCGCTCCCCCAGTCCCGGACACTCCCCGCACGGTCTGATCCTGATCCCCCTCCTGCCCTCCCCCAGTCCCAGACACTCCCCGCACGGTCTGATCCTGATCCCCCTCCTGCCCTCCCCCAGTCCCGGACACTCCCTGCACGGTCTGATCCTGATCCCCCTCCCGACCTCCCCCAGTCCCGGACACTCCCCGCACGGTCTGATCCAGATCCCGCTCCCCCAGTCCCGGACACTCCCCGCACGGTCTGATCCTGATCCCCCTCCCGACCTCCCCCAGTCCCGGACACTCCCTGCACGGTCTGATCCTGATCCCCCTCCCGAACTCCCCCAGTCCCGGACACTCCCCGCACGGTCTGATCCAGATCCCGTTCCCCCAGTGCCGGACACAACCCGCACGGTCTGATCCTGATCCCCCTCCCGACCTCCCCCAGTCCCGGACACTCCCTGCACGGTCTGATCCTGATCCCGCTCCCCCAGTCCCGGACACTCCCCGCACGGTCTGATCCTGATCCCCCTCCCGACCTCCCCCAGTCCCGGACACTCCCTGCACGGTCTGATCCTGATCCCCCTCCCGACCTCCCCCAGTCCCGGACACTCCCCGCACGGTCTGATCCAGATCCCGCTCCCCCAGTCCCGGACACAACCCGCACGGTCTGATCCTGATCCCCCTCCCGACCTCCCCCAGTCCCGGACACTCCCTGCACGTTCTGATCCTGATCCCCCTCCCGACCTCCCCCAGTCCCGGACACTCCCCGCACGGTCTGATCCTGATCCCCCTCCCGACCTCCCCCAGTCCCGGACACTCCCCGCACGGTCTGATCCTGATCCCCCTCCCGACCTCCCCAAGTCCCGGACACTCCCTGCACGGTCTGATCCTGATCCCGCTCCCCCAGTCCAGGACACTCCCCGCACGGTCTGATACTGATCCCCCTCCCGACCTCCCCCAGTCCCGGACACTCCCCGCACGGTCTGATCCTGATCCCCCTCCTGCCCTCCCCCAGTCCCGGACACTCCCTGCACGGTCTGATCCTGATCCCCCTCCCGACCTCCCCCAGTCCCGGACACTCCCCGCACGGTCTGATCCTGATCCCCCTCCTGCCCTCCCCCAGTCCCGGACACTCCCTGCACGGTCTGATCCTGATCCCCCTCCCGACCTCCCCCAGTCCCGGACACTCCCTGCACGGTCTGATCCTGATCCCCCTCCCGACCTCCCCCAGTCCCGGACACTCCCCGCACGGTCTGATCCAGATCCCGCTCCCCCAGTCCCGGACACTCCCCGCACGGTCTGATCCTGATCCCCCTCCTGCCCTCCCCCAGTCCCAGACACTCCCCGCACGGTCTGATCCTGATCCCCCTCCTGCCCTCCCCCAGTCCCGGACACACCCTGCACGGTCTGATCCTGATCCCCCTCCCGACCTCCCCCAGTCCCGGACACTCCCCGCACGGTCTGATCCACATCCCACTCCCCCAGTCCCGGACACTCACCGCACGGTCTGATCCTGATCCCCCTCCCGACCGCCCCCAGTCCCGGACACTCCCTGCACGGTCTGATCCTGATCCCCCTCCCGAACTCCCCCAGTCCCGGACACTCCCCGCACGGTCTGATCCAGATCCCGTTCCCCCAGTGCCGGACACAACCCGCACGGTCTGATCCTGATCCCCCCCCGACCTCCCCCAGTCCCGGACACTCCCTGCACGGTCTGATCCTGATCCCGCTCCCCCAGTCCCGGACACTCCCCGCACGGTCTGATCCTGATCCCCCTCCCGACCTCCCCCAGTCCCGGACACTCCCTGCACGGTCTGATCCTGATCCCCCTCCCGACCTCCCCCAGTCCCGGACAGTCCCCGCACGGTCTGATCCAGATCCCGCTCCCCCAGTCCCGGACACAACCCGCACGGTCTGATCCTGATCCCCCTCCCGACCTCCCCCAGTCCCAGACACTCCCTGCACGGTCTGATCCTGATCCCCCTCCCGACCTCCCCCAGTCCCAGACACTCCCTGCACGGTCTGATCCTGATCCCCCTCCCGACCTCCCCCAGTCCCGGACACTCCCCGCACGGTCTGATCCTGATCCCCCTCCCTCCCTCCCCCAGTCCCAGAAACTCCCCGCACGGTCTGATCCTGATCCCCCTCCCTCCCTCCCCCAGTCCCAGACACTCCCCGCACGGTCTGATCCTGATCCCCCTCCCTCCCTCCCCCAGTCCCAGAAACTCCCCGCACGGTCTGATCCTGATCCCCCTCCCTCCCTCCCCCAGTCCCGGACACTCCCCGCACGGTCTGATCCTGATCCCCCTCCCTCCCTCCCCCAGTCCCAGACACTCCCCGCACGGTCTGATCCAGATCCCCCTCCCCCAGTCCCGGACACTCCCCGCACGGTCTGATCCAGATCCCCCTCCCCCAGTCCCAGACACTCCCCGCACGGTCTGATCCCGACCTCCCCCAGTCCCGGACACTCCCCGCACGGTCTGATCCTGATCACCCTCCCTCCCTCCCCCAGTCCCGGACACTCCCCACACGGTCTGATCCTGATCCCCCTCCCTCCCTCCCCCAGTCCCAGACACTCCCTGCACGGTCTGATCCTGATCCCCCTCCCTCCCTCCCCCAGTCCCAGACACTCCCCGCACGGTCTGATCCAGATCCCCCTCCCCCAGTCCCGGACACTCCCCGCACGGTCTGATCCCGACCTCCCCCAGTCCCGGACACTCCCCGCACGGTCTGATCCTGATCACCCTCCCTCCCTCCCCCAGTCCCGGACACTCCCCGCACGGTCTGATCCTGATCCCCCTCCCTCCCTCCCCCAGTCCCGGACACTCCCCGCACGGTCTGATCCTGATCCCCCTCCCCCCAGTCCCGGACACTCCCTGCACGGTCTGATCCTGATCCCCCTCCCCCCAGTCCCGGACACTCCCCGCACGGTCTGATCCTGATCCCCCTCCCCCCAGTCCCGGACACTCCCTGCACGGTCTGATCCTGATCACCCTCCCTCCCTCCCCCAGTCCCGGACACTCCCCGCACGGTCTGATCCTGATCCCCCTCCCCCCAGTCCCGGACACTCCCCGCACGGTCTGATCCTGATCCCCCTCCCCCCAGTCCCGGACACTCCCTGCACGGTCTGATCCTGATCACCCTCCCTCCCTCCCCCAGTCCCGGACACTCCCCGCACGGTCTGATCCTGATCCCCCTCCCCCCAGTCCCGGATACTCCCCGCACGGTCTGATCCTGATCCCCCTCACCCCAGTCCCGGACACTCCCCGCACGGTCTGATCCTGATCCCCCTCCCACCAGTCCCGGACACTCCCCGCACAGTCTGATCCTGATCCACCTCCCCCCAGTCCTGGACACTCCCCGCACGGTCTGATCCTGATCCCCCTCCCCCCAGTCCCGGACACTCCCTGCACGGTCTGATCCTGATCACCCTCCCTCCCTCCCCCAGTCCCGGACACTCCCCGCACGGTCTGATCCTGATCCCCCTCCCCCCAGTCCCGGATACTCCCCGCACGGTCTGATCCTGATCCCCCTCACCCCAGTCCCGGACACTCCCCGCACGGTCTGATCCTGATCCCCCTCCCACCAGTCCCGGACACTCCCCGCACAGTCTGATCCTGATCCACCTCCCCCCAGTCCCGGACACTCCCCGCACGGTCTGATCCTGATCCCCCTCCCCCCAGTCCCGGACACTCCCCGCACGGTCTGATCCTGATCCCCCTCCCCCCAGTCCCGGACACTCCCCGCACAGTCTGATCCTGATCCACCTCCCCCCAGTCCCGGACACTCCCCGCACGGTCTGATCCTGATCCCCCTCCCCCCAGTCCCGGACACTCCCCGCACGGTCTGATCCAGTTCCCCCTCCCCCCAGTCCCGGACACTCCCCGCACAGTCTGATCCTGATCCCCCTCCCCCAGTCCCGGACACTCCCCGCACGGTCTGATCCAGATCCCCCTCCCCCCAGTCCCGGACACTCCCCGCACGGTCTGATCCTGATCCCCCTCCCCCCAGTCCCGGACACTCCCCGCATGGTCTGATCCTGATCCCCCTCCCCCCAGTCCAGGACACTCCCCGCACGGTCTGATCCTGATCCACCTCCCCCCAGTCCCGGACACGCCCCGCACGGTCTGATCCAGATCCCCCTCCCCCCAGTCCCGGACACTCCCCGCACGGTCTGATCCTGATCCCCCTCCCCCCAGTCCAGGACACTCCCCGCACGGTCTGATCCTGATCCCCCTCCCCCCAGTCCAGGACACTCCCCGCACGGTCTGATCCTGATCCCCCTCCCCCCAGTCCCGGACACTCCTCGCACGGTCTGATCCTGATCCCCCTCCCTCCCTCCCCCAGTCCCAGACACTCCCTGCACGGTCTGATCCTGATCCCCCTCCCTCCCTCCCCCAGTCCCAGACACTCCCCGCACGGTCTGATCCAGATCCCCCTCCCCCAGTCCCGGACACTCCCCGCACGGTCTGATCCCGACCTCCCCCAGTCCCGGACACTCCCCGCACGGTCTGATCCTGATCACCCTCCCTCCCTCCCCCAGTCCCGGACACTCCCCGCACGGTCTGATCCTGATCCCCCTCCCTCCCTCCCCCAGTCCCGGACACTCCCCGCACGGTCTGATCCTGATCCCCCTCCCCCCAGTCCCGGACACTCCCTGCACGGTCTGATCCTGATCCCCCTCCCCCCAGTCCCGGACACTCCCCGCACGGTCTGATCCTGATCCCCCTCCCCCCAGTCCCGGACACTCCCTGCACGGTCTGATCCTGATCACCCTCCCTCCCTCCCCCAGTCCCGGACACTCCCCGCACGGTCTGATCCTGATCCGCCTCCCCCCAGTCCCGGACACTCCCCGCACGGTCTGATCCTGATCCCCCTCCCCCCAGTCCCGGACACTCCCTGCACGGTCTGATCCTGATCACCCTCCCTCCCTCCCCCAGTCCCGGACACTCCCCGCACGGTCTGATCCTGATCCCCCTCCCCCCAGTCCCGGATACTCCCCGCACGGTCTGATCCTGATCCACCTCCCCCCAGTCCCGGACACTCCCCGCACGGTCTGATCCTGATCCCCCTCCCCCCAGTCCCGGACACTCCCCGCACGGTCTGATCCTGATCCCCCTCCCCCCAGTCCCGGACACTCCCCGCACAGTCTGATCCTGATCCACCTCCCCCCAGTCCCGGACACTCCCCGCACGGTCTGATCCTGATCCCCCTCCCCCCAGTCCCGGACACTCCCCGCACGGTCTGATCCAGTTCCCCCTCCCCCCAGTCCCGGACACTCCCCGCACGGTCTGATCCTGATCCCCCTCCCCCCAGTCCCGGACACTCCCCGCACGGTCTGATCCAGATCCCCCTCCCCCCAGTCCCGGACACTCCCCGCACGGTCTGATCCTGATCCCCCTCCCCCCAGTCCCGGACACTCCCCGCATGGTCTGATCCTGATCCCCCTCCCCCCAGTCCAGGACACTCCCCGCACGGTCTGATCCTGATCCACCTCCCCCCAGTCCCGGACACGCCCCGCACGGTCTGATCCAGATCCCCCTCCCCCCAGTCCCGGACACTCCCCGCACGGTCTGATCCTGATCCCCCTCCCCCCAGTCCAGGACACTCCCCGCACGGTCTGATCCTGATCCCCCTCCCCCCAGTCCCGGACACTCCTCGCACGGTCTGATCTTGATCCCCCTCCCCCCAGTCCCGGACACTCCCCGCACGGTCTGATCCTGATCCCCCTCCCCCCAGTCCCGGACACTCCCCGCACGGTCTGATCCTGATCCCCCTCCCCCCAGTCCCGGACACTCACCGCACGGTCTGATCCAGATCCCCCTCCCCCCAGTCCCGGACACTCCCCGCACGGTCTGATCCAGTTCCCCCTCCCCTCAGTCCCGGACACTCCCCGCACAGTCTGATCCTGATCCCCCTCCGCACAGTCTGATCCTGATCCCCCTCCCCCCAGTCCCGGACACTCCCCGCACGGTCTGATCCTGATCCCCCTCCCCCCAGTCCCGGACACTCCCCGCACTGTCTGATCCTGATCCCCCTCCCCCCAGTCCCGGACACTCCCCGCACGGTCTGATCCTGATCCCCCTCCCCCCAGTCCCGGACACTCCCCGCACGGTCTGATCCTGATCCCCCTCCCCCCAGTCACGGACAATCCACCGCCATCCTCCCCCTGGAGAGGATCAACCGGTCCCCATCCACCGCCATCATCTCAATCCACCGCCATCCTCCCCCTGGAGAGGATCAACCGGTCCCCATCCACCGCCATCATCTCAATCCACCGCCATCCTCCCCCTGGAGAAGATCAACCGGTCCCCATCCACCGCCATCATCTCAATCCACCGCCATCCTCCCCCTGGAGAGGATCAACCGGTCCCCATCCACCGCCATCATCTCAATCCACCGCCATCCTCCCCCTGGAGAAGATCAACCGGTCCCCATCCACCGCCATCATCTCAATCCACCGCCATCCTCCCCCTGGAGAAGATCAACCGGTCCCCATCCACCGCCATCATCTCAATCCACCGCCATCCTCCCCCTGGAGAGGATCAACCGGTCCCCATCCACCGCCATCATCTCAATCCACCGCCATCCGCCCTCTGGAGAAGATCAACCGGTCCCCATCCACCGCCATCATCTCAATCCACCGCCATCCTCCCCCTGGAGAGGATCAACCGGTCCCCATCCACCGCCATCATCTCAATCCACCGCCATCCTCCCCCTGGAGAAGATCAACCGGTCCCCATCCACCGCCATCATCTCAATCCACTGCCATCCTCCCCCTGGAGAAGATCAACCGGTCCCCATCCACCGCCACAATCTCAATCCACCGCCATCCTCCCCCTGGAGAAGATCAACCGGTCCCCATCCACCGCCATCATCTCAATCCACCGCCATCCTCCCCCTGGAGAGGATCAACCGCTCCCCATCCACCGCCATCATCTCAATCCACCGCCATCCTCCCCCTGGAGAGGATCAACCGGTCCCCATCCACCGCCATCATCTCAATCCACCGCCATCCTCCCCCTGGAGAAGATCAACCGGTCCCCATCCACCGCCATCATCTCAATCCACCGCCATCCTCCCCCTGGAGAGGATCAACCGCTCCCCATCCACCGCCATCATCTCAATCCACCGCCATCCGCCCAATGGAGAAGATCAACCGGTCCCCATCAACCGCCATCATCTCAATCCACCGCCATCCTCCCCCTGGAGAGGATCAACCGTTCCCCATCCACCGCCATCATCTCAATCCACCGCCATCATCTCAATCCACCGCCATCCTCCCCCTAGAGAGGATCAACCGGTCCCCATCCACCGCCATCATCTCAATTCACCGCAATCCTCCCCCTGGAGAAGATCAGCCGGTCCCCATCCACCGCCATCATCTCAATCCACCGCCATCCTCCCCCTGGAGAGGATCAAGCGCTCCCCATCCACCGCCATCATCTCAATCCACCGCCATCCTCCCCCTGGAGAGGATCAACCGGTCCCCATCCACCGCCATCATCTCAATCCACCGCCATCCTCCCCCTGGAGAAGATCAACCGGTCCCCATCCACCGCCATCATCTCAATCCACCGCCATCCTCCCCCTGGAGAGGATCAACCGGTCCCCATCCACCGCCATCATCTCAATCCACCGCCATCCGCCCAATGGAGAAGATCAACCGGTCCCCATCCACCGCCATCATCTCAATCCACCGCCATCCTCCCCCTGGAGAGGATCAACCGGTCCACATCCACCGCCATCATCTCAATCCACCGCCATCCTCCCCCTGGAGAGGATCAACCGTTCCCCATCCACCGCCATCATCTCAATCCACCGCCATCATCTCAATCCACCGCCATCCTCCCCCTGGAGAGGATCAACCGGTCCCCATCCACCGCCATCATCTCAATCCACCGCCATCATCTCAATCCACCGCCATCCTCCCCCTAGAGAGGATCAACCGGTCCCCATCCACCGCCATCATCTCAATTCACCGCAATCCTCCCCCTGGAGAAGATCAGCCGGTCCCCATCCACCGCCATCATCTCAATCCACCGCCATCCTCCACCTGGAGAAGATCAACCGGTCCCCATCCACCGCCATCATCTCAATCTACCGCCATCCTCCGCCTGGAGAAGATCAACCGGTCCCCATCCACCACCATCATCTCAATCCACCGCCATCCTCCCCCTGGAGAAGATCAACCGGTCCCCATCCACCGCCATCATCTCAATCCACCGCCATCCTCCCCCTGGAGAAGATCAACCGGTCTCCATCCACCGCCATCATCTCAATCCACCGCCATCCTCCGTCTGGAGAAGATCAACCGGTCCCCATCCACCGCCACCATCTCAATCCACCGCCATCCTCCCCCTGGAGAAGATCAACCGGTCCCCATCCACCGCCATCATCTCAATCCACCGCCATCCTCCCCCTGGAGAGGATCAACCGGTCCCCATCCACCGCCATCATCTCCATCCACCGCAATCCTCCCCCTGGAGAGGATCAACCGGTCCCCATCCACCGCCATCATCTCAATCCACCGTCATCCTCCCCCTGGAGAAGATCAACCGGTCCCCATCCACCACCATCATCTCAATCCACCGCCATCATCTCAATCCACCGCCATCCTCCCCCTGGAGAGGATCAACCGGTCCCCATCCACCGCCATCATCTCAATCCACCGCCATCCTCCCCCTGGAGAAGATCAACCGGTCCCCATCAACCGCCATCATCTCAATCCACCGCCATCCTCCCCCTGGAGATGATCAACCGGTCCCCATCCACCGCCATCATCTCAATCCACCGCCATGCTCCCCCTGGAGAAGATCAACCGGTCCCCATCCACCGCCATCATCTCAATCCACCGCCATGCTCCCCCTGGAGAAGATCAACCGGTCACCATCCACCGCCATCATCTCAATCCACCGCCATCCTCCCCCTGGAGAAGATCAACCGGTCCCCATCCACCGCCATCATCTCAATCCACCGCCATGCTCCCCCTGGAGAAGATCAACCGGTCCCCATCCACCGCCATCATCTCAATCCACCGCCATCCTCCCCCTGGAGAGGATCAACCGGTCCCCATCCACCGCCGTCATCTCAATCCACCGCCATCCTCCCGCTGGAGAAGATCAACCGGTCCCCATCCACCGCCATCATCTCAATCCACCGCCATCCTCCCCCTGGAGAAGATCAACCGGTCCCCATCCACCGCCATCATCTCAATCCACCGCCATCCTCCCCCTGGAGAGGATCAACCGGTCCCCATCCACCGCCATCATCTCAATCCACCGCCATCCTCCCCCTGGAGAGGATCAACCGGTCCCCATCCACCGCCATCATCTCAATCCACCGCCATCCTCCCCCTGGAGAGGATCAACCGGTCCCCATCCACCGCCATCATCTCAATCCACCGCCATCCTCCCCCTGGAGAGGATCAACCGGTCCCCATCCACCGCCATCATCTCAATCCACCGCCATCCTCCCCCTGGAGAAGATCAACCGGTCCCCATCCACCGCCATCATCTCAATCCACCGCCATCCTCCCCCTGGAGAGGATCAACCGGTCCCCATCCACCGCCATCATCTCAATCCACCGCCATCCTCCCCCTGGAGAGGATCAACCGGTCCCCATCCACCGCCATCATCTCAATCCACCGCCATCCTCCCCCTGGAGAAGATCAACCGGTCCCCATCCACCGCCATCATCTCAATCCACCGCCATCCTCCCCCTGGAGAAGATCAACCGGACCCCATCCAACGCCATCATCTCAATCCACCGCCATCATCTCAATCCACCGCCATCCTCCCCCTGGAGAGGATCAACCGGTCCCCATCCACCGCCATCATCTCAATCCACCGCCATCCTCCCCCTGGAGAAGATCAACCGGTCCCCATCCACCGCCATCATCTCAATCCACCGCAATCCTCCCCCTGGAGAGGATCAACCGGTCTCCATCCACCGCCATCATCTCAATCCACCGCCATCCTCCCCCTGGAGAGGATCAACCGGTCCCCATCCACCGCCATCATCTCAATCCACCGCAATCCTCCCCCTGGAGAAGATCAACCGGTCCCCATCCACCGCCATCATCTCAATCCACCGCCATCCTCTCCCTGGAGAAGACCAACCGGTCCCCATCCACCGCCATCATCTCAATCCACCGCCATCCTCCCCCTGGAGATGATCAACCGGTCCCCATCCACCGCCATCATCTCAATCCACCGCCATCCTCCCCCTGGAGAGGATCAACCGGTCCCCATCCACCGCCATCATCTCAATCCACCGCCATCCTCCCCCTGGAGAAGATCAACCGGTCCCCATCCACCGCCATCATCTCAATCCACCGCCATCCTCCCCCTGGAGAGGATCAACCGGTCCCCATCCACCGCCATCATCTCAATCCACCGCCATCCTCCCCCTGGAGAGGATCAACCGGTCCCCATCCACCGCCATCATCTCAATCCACCGCCATCCTCCCCCTGGAGAAGATCAACCGGTCCCCATCCACCGCCATCATCTCAATCCACCGCCATCCTCCCCCTCGAGAAGATCAACCGGTCCCCATCCACCGCCATCATCTCAATCCACCGCCATCCGCCCTCTGGAGAAGATCAACCGGTCCCCATCCACCGCCATCATCTCAATCCACCGCCATCCTCCACCTGGAGAAGATCAACCGGTCCCCATCCACCGCCATCATCTCAATCCACCGCAATCCCCCCCCTGTAGACGATCAACCGGTCCCCATCCAACGCCATCATCTCAATCCACCGCCATCCTCCCCCTGGAGAGGATCAACCGGTCCCCATCCACCGCCATCATCTCAATCCACCGCCATCCTCCCCCTGGAGAGGATCAACCGGTCCCCATCCAACGCCATCATCTCAATCCAGCGCCATCCGCCCTCTGGAGAAGATCAACCAGTCCCCATCCACTGCCATCATCTCAATCCACCGCCATCCTCCATCTGGAGAAGATCAACCGGTCCCCATCCACCGCCATCATCTCAATCCACCGCAATCCTCCCCCTGGAGAGGATCAACCGGTCCCCATCCACCGCCATCATCTCAATCCACCGCAATCCTCCCCCTGGAGAAGATCAACCGGTTCCCATCCACCGCCATCATCTCAATCCACCGCCATCCTCCCCCTGGAGAAGATCAACCGGTCCCCATCCACCGCCATCATCTCAATCCACCGCCATCCTCCCCCTGGAGAAGATCAACCGGTCCCCATCCACCGCCATCATCTCAATCCACCGCCATCCTCCCCCTGGAGAAGATCAACCGGTCCCCATCCACCGCCATCATCTCAATCCACCGCCATCATCTCAATCCACCGCCATCCTCCCCCTGGAGAGGATCAACCGGTCCCCATCCACCGCCATCATCTCAATCCACCGCCATCCTCCCCCTGGAGAAGATCAACCGGTCCCCATCCACCGCCATCATCTCAATCCACCGTCATCCTCCCCCTGGAGAAGATCAACCGGTCCCCATCCACCGCCATCATCTCAATCCACCGCAATCCTCCCCCTGGAGAGGATCAACCGGTCCCCATCCACCGCCATCATCTCAATCCACCGTCATCCTCCCCCTGGAGAAGATCAACCGGTCCCCATCCACCACCATCATCTCAATCCACCGCCATCATCTCAATCCACCGCCATCCTCCCCCTGGAGAGGATCAACCGGTCCCCATCCACCGCCATCATCTCAATCCACCGCAATCCTCCCCCTGGAGAAGATCAACCGGTCCCCATCCACCGCCATCATCTCAATCCACCGCCATCCTCCCCCTGGAGAGGATCAACCAGTCCCCATCCACCGCCATCATCTCAATCCACCGCCATCCTCCCCCTGGAGAAGATCAACCGGTCCCCATCCACCGCCATCATCTCAATCCACCGCCATCCTCCCCCTGGAGAAGATCAACCGGTCCCCATCAACCGCCATCATCTCAATCCACCGCCATCCTCCCCCTGGAGATGATCAACCGGTCCCCATCCACCGCCATCATCTCAATCCACCGCCATCCTCCCCCTGGAGAAGATCAACCGGTCCCCATCCACCGCCATCATCTCAATCCACCGCCATCCTCCCCCTGGAGAAGATCAACCGGTCCCCATCCACCGCCATCATCTCAATCCACCGCCATGCTCCCCCTGGAGAAGATCAACCGGTCCCCATCCACCGCCATCATCTCAATCCACCGCCATCCTCCCCCTGGAGAGGATCAACCGGTCCCCATCCACCGCCGTCATCTCAATCCACCGCCATCCTCCCCCTGGAGAAGATCAACCGGTCCCCATCCACCGCCATCATCTCAATCCACCGCCATCCTCCCCCTGGAGAAGATCAACCGGTCCCCATCCACCGCCATCATCTCAATCCACCGCCATCCTCCCCCTGGAGAGGATCAACCGGTCCCCATCCACCGCCATCATCTCAATCCACCGCCATCCTCCCCCTGGAGAGGATCAACCGGTCCCCATCCACCGCCATCATCTCAATCCACCGCCATCCTCCCCCTGGAGAAGATCAACCGGTCCCCATCCACCGCCATCATCTCAATCCACCGCCATCCTCCCCCTGGAGATGATCAACCGGTCCCCATCCACCGCCATCATCTCAATCCACCGCCATCCTCCCCCTGGAGAGGATCAACCGGTCCCCATCCACCGCCATCATCTCAATCCACCGCCATCCTCCCCCTGGAGAGGATCAACCGGTCCCCATCCACCGCCATCATCTCAATCCACCGCCATCCTCCCCCTGGAGAAGATCAACCGGTCCCCATCCACCGCCATCATCTCAATCCACCGCCATCCTCCCCCTGGAGAAGATCAACCGGACCCCATCCAACGCCATCATCTCAATCCACCGCCATCATCTCAATCCACCGCCATCCTCCCCCTGGAGAAGATCAACCGGTCCCCATCCACCGCCATCATCTCAATCCACCGCCATCCTCCCCCTGGAGAAGATCAACCGGTCCCCATCCACCGCCATCATCTCAATCCACCGCCATCCTCCCCCTGGAGAGGATCAACCGGTCCCCATCCACCGCCATCATCTCAATCCACCGCCATCCTCCCCCTGGAGAGGATCAACCGGTCCCCATCCACCGCCATCATCTCAATCCACCGCCATCCTCCCCCTGGAGAAGATCAACCGGTCCCCATCCACCGCCGTCATCTCAATCCACCGCCATCCTCCCCCTCGAGAAGATCAACCGGTCCCCATCGACCGCCATCATCTCAATCCACCGCCATCCGCCCTCTGGAGAAGATCAACCGGTCCCCATCCACCGCCATCATCTCAATCCACCGCCATCCTCCACCTGGAGAAGATCAACCGGTCCCCATCCACCGCCATCATCTCAATCCACCGCAATCCCCCCCCTGTAGACGATCAACCGGTCCCCATCCACCGCCATCATCTCAATCCACCGCCATCCTCCCCCTGGAGAGGATCAACCGGTCCCCATCCACCGCCATCATCTCAATCCACCGCCATCCTCCCCCTGGAGAGGATCAACCGGTCCCCATCCAACGCCATCATCTCAATCCAGCGCCATCCGCCCTCGGGAGAAGATCAACCAGTCCCCATCCACTGCCATCATCTCAATCCACCGCCATCCTCCGTCTGGAGAAGATCAACCGGTCCCCATCCACCGCCACCATCTCAATCCACCGCCATCCTCCCCCTGGAGAGGATCAACCAGTCCCCATCCACCGCCATCATCTCAATCCACCGCCATCCTCCCCCTGTAGAGGATCAACCGGTCCCCATCCACCGCCATCATCTCAATCCACCGCCATCCTCCCCCTGGAGAAGATCAACCGGTCCCCATCCACCGCCATCATCTCAATCCACCGCCATCCTCCCCCTGGAGAAGATCAACCGGTCCCCATCCACCGCCATCATCTCAATCCACCGCCATCCTCCCCCTGGAGAAGATCAACCGGTCCCCATCCACCGCCATCATCTCAATCCACCGCCATCCTCCCCCTGGAGAAGATCAACCGGTCCCCATCCACTGCCATCATCTCAATCCAGCGCCATCCGCCCTCTGGAGAAGATCAACCGGTCCCCATCCACTGCCATCATCTCAATCCACCGCCATCCTCCCCCTGGAGAAGATCAACCGGTCCCCATCCACCGCCATCATCTCAATCCACCGCAATCCTCCCCCTGGAGAAGATCAACCGGTCCCCATCCACCGCCATCATCTCAATCCACCGCCATCCTCCCCCTGGAGAGGATCAACCGGTCCCCCATCCACCGCCATCATCTCGATCCACCGCCATCCTCCCCCTGGAGAGGATCAACCGGTCCCCATCCACCGCCATCATCTCAATCCACCGCCATCCTCCCCCTGGAGAGGATCAACCGGTCCCCATCCACCGCCATCATCTCAATCCACCGCCATCCTCCCCCTGGAGAAGATCAACCGGTCCCCATCCACCGCCATCATCTCAATCCACCGCCATCCTCCCCCTCGAGAAGATCAACCGGTCCCCATCCACCGCCATCATCTCAATCCACCGCCATCCTCCACCTGGAGAAGATCAACCGGTCCCCATCCACCGTCATCATCTCAATCCACCGCCATCCTCCCCCTGTTGAGGATCAACCGGTCCCCATCCACCGCCATCATCTCAATCCACCGCCATCCTCCCCCTGGAGAAGATCAACCGGTCCCCATCCACCGCCATCATCTCAATCCACCGCCATCCTCCCCCTGGAGAAGATCAACCGGTCCCCATCCACCGCCATCATCTCAATCCACCGCCATCCTCCCCCTGGAGAGGATCAACCGGTCCCCATCCAACGCCATCATCTCAATCCAGCGCCATCCGCCCTCTGGAGAAGATCAACCAGTCCCCATCCACTGCCATCATCTCAATCCACCGCCATCCTCCCCCTGGAGAAGATCAACCGGTCCCCATCCACCGCCATCATCTCAATCCCCCGCCATCCTCCCCCTGGAGAGGATCAACCGGTCCCCATCCACCGCCATCATCTCAATCCACCGCCATCCTCCCCCTGGAGAAGATCAACCGGTCCCCATCCACCGCCATCATCTCAATCGACCGCCATCCTCCCCCTGGAGAAGATCAACCGGTCCCCATCCACCGCCATCATCTCAATCCACCGCAATCCTCCCCCTGGAGAGGATCAACCGGTCCCCATCCAACGCCATCATCTCAATCCACCGCCATCTTCCCCCTGGAGAAGATCAACCGGTCCCCATCCACCGCCATCATCTCAATCCACCGCCATCCTCCCCCTGGAGAGGATCAACCGGTCCCCATCCACCGCCATCATCTCAATCCACCGCTATCCTCCCCCTGGAGAAGATCAACCGGTCCCCATCCACCGCCATCATCTCAATCCACCGCAATCCTCCCCCTGGAGAGGATCAACCGGTCCCCATCCACCGCCATCATCTCAATCCACTGCCATCCTCCCCCTGGAGAGGATCAACCGGTCCCCATCCACCGCCATCATCTCAATCCACCGCCATCCTCCCCCTGGAGAGGATCAACCGGTCCCCATCCACTGCCATCATCTCAATCCAGCGCCATCCGCCCCCTGGAGAAGATCAACCGGTCCCCATCCACCGCCATCATCTCAATCCACCGCCATCCTCCCCCTGGAGAAGATCAACCGGTCCCCATCCACCGCCATCATCTCAATCCACCGCCATCCTCCCCCTGGAGAGGATCAACCGGTCCCCATCCACCGCCGTCATGTCAATCCACCGCCATCCTCCCCCTGGAGAGGATCAACCGGTCCCCATCCACCGCCATCATCTCAATCCACCGCCATCCTCCCCCTGGAGAGGATCAACCGGTCCCCATCCACCGCCATCATCTCAATCCAGCGCCATCCGCCCTCTGGAGAAGATCAACCGGTCCCCATCCACTGCCATCATCTCAATCCACCGCCATCCTCCGTCTGGAGAAGATCAACCGGTCCCCATCCACCGCCACCATCTCAATCCACCGCCATCCTCCCCCTGGAGAGGATCAACCGGTCCCCATCCACCGCCATCATCTCAATCCACCGCCATCCTCCCCCTGGAGAAGATCAACCAGTCCCCATCCACTGCCATCATCTCAATCCACCGCCATCCTCCCCCTGGAGAGGATCAACCGGTCCCCATCCACCGCCATCATCTCAATCCACCGCCATCCTCCCCCTGGAGAGGATCAACCGGTCCCCATCCACCGCCATCATCTCAATCCACCGCCATTCTCCCCCTGGAGAAGATCAACCGGTCCCCATCCACCGCCATCATCTCAATCCACCGCCATCCTCCCCCTGGAGAGGATCAATCGGTCCCCATCCACCGCCATCATCTCAATCCACCGCCATCCTCCCCCTGGAGAAGATCAACCGGTCCCCATCCACCGCCATCATCTCAATCCACCGCCATCCTCCCCCTGGAGAGGATCATCCGGTCCCCATCCACCGCCATCATCTCAATCCACCGCCATCCTCCCCCTGGAGAGGATCAACCGGTCCCCATCCACCGCCATCATCTCAATCCACCGCCATCCTCCCCCTGGAGAGGATCAACCGGTCCCCATCCACCGCCATCATCTCAATCCACCGCCATCCTCCCCCTGGAGAGGATCAACCGGTCCCCATCCATCGCCATCCTCCCCCGGGTGGGGGTGTGAATCAGACGGTTAATCAGGCTCATCCATTCCTTTCTCACCTCCAGACTCCACTATTCCAATACTCTCCTGCCCGGCCTCCCATCTTCCACCCTCCATAAACATCAGCTCATCCAAAACTCTGCTTCCCGTATTGGAACTCACACCAAGTCCCGTTCACCAATCACCCCGTGCTCACTGACCTTCATTAGTTCACGGTCTGGGAACGCCTCCATTTTAAAATTCTCATCCTGGTTTTCAAATCCCTCCGTGGCCCTCGCACCTCCCTATCTCTGTCACCTCCTCCAGCCCTACAACCGTCAGAGAGCTCAGCACTCCTCCAATTCTGGCCACTTGCGCATCCCCTATTTCCATTGCTGGCCCTAAGCTCTGGAATTCCCTCCCTAAACCTCTCCGCCTCTCTCTCCTCCTTTTGAGGCTCTCCTTAAAACCTACCTCAAAGACCACGCTCTGGATGGCCTCTAATCAGAGCTCTGTACAGCTACAACAGATGGATGGCGGTTGATTGGGACTGGTCGATCCTCTTCAGTACCCTGGCCTCTCCCATCAGCCAAGCTCGTGGCCCGGCCCCTCAACACACGTCACACCCGCACTGCTGCCGCAATAGTGATAGAATAGACAGTTTGGTGGCATGGGCGGACACGTGGCAGATGAAATTTAATCCAGAAAAATGCAGTGATACATTTTGGTAGCAAGAACAAAGAGGCAATATAAACTAGAGGGCATAACTCTAAAAGGGGTACAGGAACAGAGAGATCTGGGGGTATATGTGCACAAATCATTGAAGGTGGCAGGGCGAGGTGAGAAAGTGGTTAAAATAGCATACGGGAGCCTGGGCTTTATAAATAGAGGCATAGAGAGAGTACAAAAGTATAGACGTCATGATGAACTTTTATAAAACACTGGTTCGGCCACAACTGGAGTATGGTGTCCAGTTCTGGGCAGCACACTTTCGGAAAGATGTGAAGGCCTTAGAGAGGGTGTAGAAGAGATGTACTCGAATGATTCCGGAGGCGAGGGACTTTTAAAAAAAAATTCAGTTGATGGGATGTGGGCGTCACTGGCAAGGCCAGCATTTATTGCCCTTCCTTAATTGCCCTCGAGAAGGTGGTGGTGAGCTGCAGTCCATGTGGTGAAGGTTCTCCCACAGTGCTGTTAGGAAGTTCCAGGATTTTGACCCAGTGACAATGAAGGAACGGCGATATATTTCGAAGTTGGGATGGTGTGTGACTTGCAGGGGAACGTGAAGGTGGTGTTGTTCCCATGTGCCTGCTGCTCTTGTCCTTCTAGGTGGTAGAGGTCGCGGGTTTGGGAGGTGCTGTCGAAGAAGCCTTGGCGAGTTGCTGCAGTGCATCCTGTGGGTGGTATACACTGCAGCCACGGTACGCCAGTGGTGAAGGGAGTGAATATTTAGGGTGGTGGATGGGGTGCCAATCAAACGGGCTGCTTTGTCCTGGATGGTGTCGAGCTTCTTGAGTGTTGTTGGAGCTGCACTCATCCAGGTAAGTGGAGACTATTCCATCACACTCTTGTCCTGTGCATTGTAGATGGTGGAAAGGCTCTGGGGAGTCAGGAGGTGAGTCACTCGCCGCAGAATACCCAGCCCTCTGTCTTGCTCTTGTAGCCTCAGTATTAATGTGGCTGGTCCAGTTCAGTTTCTGGTCAATGGTGACCCCCAGGATTGATGGTGGGGGGGTTTCAGCGATGGTAATGCTGTTGAATGTTAAGGGCGGATGGTTAGACTCTCTCTTGTTGGAGATGGTCATTGCCTGGCACTTGTCTGGCGCGAATGTGACTTGCCACTTATGAGCCCAAGCCTGGATGTCGTCCAGGTCTTGCAGCATGCGGGCTCGGACTGCTTCATTTATGAGGGGTTGCGAATGGAACTGAACACTCTGCAGTCATCCGCGAACATCCCCATTTCTGACCTTGTGATGGAGGGAAGGTCAGGATGAAGCAGCTGAAGATGGTTGGGCCTAGGACACTGCCTTGAGGAACTCCTGCAGCAATGTCCTGGGGCTGAGATGATTGGCCTCCAACAACCACTACCATCTTCCTTTGTGCTAGGTATGACTCCAGCCACTGGAGAGTTTTCCCCGATTCCCATTGTCTTCAATTTTACTTGGGCTCCTTGGTGCCACACTCGGTCAAATGCTGCCATGATGTCAAGGGCAATCACTCTCACCTCACCTCTGGAATTCAGCTCTTTTGCCCGTTTAGCGAGTTGGTCACACCGCAGGTAAAGGGTATACAGGCAGGAAGTGAATGGGTGACCACCAGGAAGAGTAAGAGATGCAGGCAGGTAGTGCAGGGGTCCCCTGTGTCCATCCCCCTCTCAAACAGATATGCCACTTTGGATGCTGTTGTGGGGGATGACTTATCAGGGGAAGGCAGCAGCAGCCAACTTCCTGGCACCACGGGTAGCTCTGCTGCACAGGCTGGGAGGAAAAAGAGTGGCAGAGCTATAGTGATAGGGGACTCAATTGTAAGGGGAATGGACAGGCGTTTCTGCGGCCGCAACCGAGACTCCAGGATGGTGTGTTGCCTCCCTGGTGCAAGGATCAAGGATGTCTCGGAGCGGCTACAGAACATTTTGGAGGGGGAGGGCAAACAGCCAGCTGTCGTGGTGCACATAGGCACCAACGATATAGGTAAAAAAGGGGATGAGGTCCTAAAAGCAGAATATAGGGAGTTAGGAGGTAAATTAAAAAATAGGACCTCAAAGGTAGTAATCTCAGGATTGCTGCCAGTGCCACGTGCTAGTCAGAGTAGAAATAGGAGGATATTTCAAATGAATACGTGGCTAGAGGAATGGTGCAAGGGGGAGGGATTCAAATTCCTGGGACACTGGAAACGGTTCTGGGGGAGGTGGGACCAGTACAAACCGGACGGTCTGCACCTGGGCAGGGCTGGGACCGCTGTCCCAGGAGGAGTGTTTGCTAGTGCTGTTGGGGAGGGTTTAAACTAAAGTGGCAGGGGGTTGGGAACCTGAGCAGGGAGAGAGAGGAAAGCGTAACAGGAAGGGACAGAAGGTATGGAGTAATAGGTAAAGTGTTAAAAAAGGAAAAAGCAGGAACTAAGCGTCACAAAACAGATTTGAAAGTTCTTTATCTGAATGCACGTAGCATTCGTAATAAAATGGACGAGTTAACGGCACAAATAACTACGTATGGGTATGATCTTGTGGCCATTACAGAAACATGGCTGCAGGGTGACAACGACTGGGAATTAAATATGCCAGGGTATTTAACAATCAGGAAGGACAGGCAGGAAGGAAGGGGAGGTGGGGTGGCTATGTTAATAAAGGAAGGAATCACTGTAATACAGAGAAATGATATTGGGACAAAGCATCAAGATAATGAAACAGTTTGGGTGGAGATAAGGAATAATAAGGGAAAAAAAACATTAGTGGGCGTAGTATATAGGACTCCTAATAGTTGCAACTCTGCTGGAAGAAGTATTAATCAGGAGATAGTCGGGGCATGTAATAAGGGAACAGCCATAATTATGGGGGATTTTAATTATCATATTAACTGGACAAATCAAATTGGGCAGAGCAGCCTTGAGGACGAGTTCATTGAGTGCATCAGGGATGGATTTCTTGAGCAGTATGTAACTAATCCTACAAGGGGGCAGGCAACCTTGGACCTGGTCCTGTGTAATGAGTCAGGATTAATTAATAATGTCCTAGTTAAGGATCCCCTTGGAACGAGCGACCACAACATGGTTGAATTCCATATCCAATTAGAGGGTGAGAAGGTTGATTCTCAAACAAGCGTACTGAGCTTGAATAAAGGAGACTATGATGGTATGAGAGCGGAATTGATTAAAGTGGACTGGGAAAATAGATTAAAGGGTAAGACGGTACATGAGCAGTGGTGTTCATTTAGGGAGTTATTTTACAACTTTCAAAATAAATATATTCCACTGAGGAAAAAAGGGTGTAAAAGAAATGACAGCCACCCGTGGCTAAGTAAAGAAATCAAGGATAGTATCCGACTAAAAACAAGGACATATAAGGTAGCAAAACTTAGTGGGAGGATAGAAGATTGGGAATTCTTCAAAAGACAGCAAAAAGTAACTAAAGGATTGATTAAGAAAGGGAAGTTAGATTATGAAAAGAAATTAGCAAAAAATATAAAAACAGATAGCAAGAGTTTCTATAGTTATATAAAAAGAAAAAGGGTGGCTAAGGCAAACATAGGTCCCTTAGAGGATGAGACCGGGAAATTAATGGTGGGAAACATGGAGATGGCAAAAATGCTGAACAAATATTTTGTTTCAGTCTTTACAGTAGAGGACACTAAGAATATCCCAACACTGGACAAACAGGGGACTCTCGGGGGGGAGGAGCTAAATACGATTAAAATCACTCAAGAGATGGTACTCAGTAAAATAATGGGACTCAAGGCGGATAAATCCCCTGGACCTGATGGCTTCCATCCTAGGGTCTTGAGGGAAGTGGCAGTAGGGATTGTGGATGCTTTGGTGATAGTTTTCCAAAATTCCCTGGACTCAGGAGAGGTCCCGGCAGATTGGAAAACTGCTAATGTAACACCGTTATTTAAAAAGGGTAGTAGGCAGAAGGCTGGAAATTATAGGCCAGTTAGCTTAACATCTGTGGTGGGTAAAATTTTGGAGTCTATTATTAAGGAGACAGTAACGGAACATTTAGATAAGCATAATTTAATAGGACAAAGTCAGCATGGCTTTATGAAGGGGAAGTCATGTCTGACAAATTTGCTTGAGTTCTTCGAGGATATAACGTATAGGGTGGATAAAGGGGAACCAGTGGACGTAGTGTATTTAGACTTCCAGAAGGCATTCGACAAGGTGCCACATAAAAGATTATTACTTAAGATAAAAAATCACGGGATTGGGGGTAATATTCTGGCATGGGTGGAGGATTGGTTATCGAACAGGAAGCAGAGAGTTGGGATAAATGGTTCATTTTCGGACTGGCAACCAGTAACCAGTGGTGTTCCACAGGGGTCGGTGCTGGGTCCCCAACTCTTTACAATCTATATTAACGATTTGGAGGAGGGGACCGAGTGCAACATATCAAAATTTGCAGATGATACAAAGATGGGAGGGAAAGTAGAGAGTGAGGAGGACATAAAAAACCTGCAAGGGGACATAGACAGGCTGGGTGAGTGGGCGGAGATTTGGCAGATGCAATATAATATTGGAAAATGTGAGGTTATGCACTTTGGCAGGAAAAATCAGAGAGCAAGTTATTTTCTTAATGGCGAGAGACTGGAAAGTACTGCAGTACAAAGGGATCTGGGGGTCCTAGTGCAAGAAAATCAAAAAGTTGGTATGCAGGTGCAGCAGGTGATCAAGAAAGCCAACGGAATGTTGGCTTTTATTGCTAGGGGGATAGAATATAAAAACAAGGAGGTATTGCTGCAGTTATATAAGGTATTGGTGAGACCGCACCTGGAATACTGCATACAGTTTTGGTCTCCATACTTAAGAAAAGACATACTTGCTCTCGAGGCAGTACAAAGAAGGTTCACTCGGTTAATCCCGGGGATGAGGGGGCGGACATATGAGGAGAGGTTGAGTAGATTGGGACTCTACTCATTGGAGTTCAGAAGAATGAGAGGCGATCTTATTGAAACATATAAGATTGTGAAGGGTCTTGATCGGGTGGATGCAGTAAGGATGTTCCCAAAGATGGGTGAAACTAGAACTAGGGGGCATAATCTTAGAATAAGGGGCTGCTCTTTCAAAACTGAGATGAGGAGAAACTTCTTCACTCAGAGGGTGGTAGGTCTGTGGAATTTGCTGCCCCAGGAAGCTGTGGAAGCTACATCATTAGATAAATTTAAAACAGAAATAGACAGTTTCCTAGAAGTAAAGGGAATTAGGGGTTATGGGGAGCGGGCAGGAAATTGGACATGAAGCTGAGTTCGGATCGGTCAATGCCCTGTGGGTGGCAGAGAGGGCCCAGGGGCTATGTGGCCGGGTCCTGCTCCGACTTCTTGTGTTCTTTAGATTTGTGGTTGGGATCAGATCAGCCATGATCTTATTGAATGGCGGAGCAGGCTCGAGGGGCCGATTGGCCTACTCCTGCTCCAATTTCTTATGTTCTTATGTTCTTATGTTTGGACCAAGGCTGTAATGAGGTCTGGAACCAAGTGGTCCTGGCGGAACCCAAACTGAACATCGGTAATGCGGACAGACTGGACAACCTGGGGTTGTTCTCCTTGGAACAGAGACGGTTGCGAGGAGATTTGATAGAGGTATTCAAAATCAGGAAGGGTCTAGACAGAGTAGATAGAGAGAAACCGTTCCCACTGGCAGAAGGGCCAAGAACCAGAGGACAGAGATTGAAAGTGATTGGCAAAAGAACCAAAGGTGACATGAGGAAAACCTTTTCTACACAGCGAGTGGTTAGGATCTGAAACGCTCTGCCCGAGGTGGTGTCGAGGCAGATTCAATCATGGCCTGCAAAAGGGAACTGGATAAGTACTTGAAAGGAAAAAATTTGCAGGGCTACGGGGATAGGGCAGGGGAGCACTATAAAGGCAAATATTCCATTAGCCTTTTTGATTACTTCTTGTACCTAGAGTCATAGAGTCATAGAGTTATACAGCACGGATAGAGGCCCTTCGGCCCATCGTGTCCGCGCCGGCCATCAGCCCTGTCTACTCTAATCCCATATTCCAGCATTTGGTCCGTAGCCTTGTATGCTATGGCATTTCAAGTGCTCATCCAAATGCTTCTTGAATGTTGTGAGGGTTCCTGCCTCCACAACCCTTTCAGGCAGTGAGTTCCAGACTCCAACCACCCTCTGGGTGAAAAAGTTCTTTCCAAATCCCCTCTAAACCTCCCGCCTTTTACCTTGAATCTATGCCCCCTTGTTATAGAACCCTCAACGAAGGGAAAAAGCTCCTTAGTATCCATCCTATCTATGCCCCTCATAATTTTGTACACCTCAATCATGTCCCCCCTCAGCCTCCTCTGCTCCAAGGAAAACAAACCCAATCTTCCCAGTCTCTCTTCATAGCTGAAGCGCTCCAGTCCTGGTAACATCCTGGTGAATCTCCTCTGCACCTTCTCCAAAGCGATCACATCCTTCCTGTAGTGTGGCGACCAGAACTGCACACAGTACTCCAGCTGTGGCCTAACCAGTGTTTTATACAGCTCCATCATAACCTCCTTGCTCTTATATTCTATGCCTCGGCTAATAAAGGCAAGTATCCCATATGCCTTCTTTACCACCTTATCTACCTGTTCCGCCGCCTTCAGGGATCTGTGAACTTGCACACCAAGATCCCTCTGACCCTCTGTCTTGCATAGGGTCTTCCCATTCATTGTGTATTCCCTTGCCTTGTTAGTCCCTCCAAAGTGCATCACCTCGCACTTTTCCGGGTTAAATTCCATTTGCCACTGTTCCGCCCATCTGACCAACCCATCTATATCGTCCTGCAGACTGAGGCTATCCTCCTCGCTATTTACCACCCTACCAATTTTTGTATCATCAGCGAACTTACTGATCATACCTTTTACATTCATATCCAAGTCGTTAATGTCGACCACAAACAGCAAGGGCCCCAGCACAGATCCCTGTGGTACCCCACTGGCCACAGGCTTCCAGTCACAAAAACAACCTTCGACCATCACCCTCTGCCTTCTGCCACTAAGCCAGTTTTGTATCCAAAGTGCCAAGGCACCCTGGACTCCATGGGCTCATACCTTCTTGACCAGTCTCCTGTGTGGGACTTTATCGAAGGCCTTACTGAAATCCATGTATACCACATCCACTGCGTTACCCTCATCCACACGCCTAGTCACCCCCTCAAAAAATTCAATCAAATAAGTCAGACATGATCTTCCCTTGACAAAGCCATGTTGACTATCCCTGATTAATCCTTGCTTCTCCAAGTGGAGACTAATTTTGTCCTTCAGAATTTTTTCCAATAATTTTCCTACCACTGATGTTAGGCTCACTGGCCTGTAGTTCCCCGGTTTTTCCCTACTCCCCTTCTTGAATAATGGTACTACATTAGTGGTTCTCCAGTCCTCTGGCACATCCCCTGTGGCCAGAGAGGTTCTGAATATATGTGTTCGAGCCCCCGCAATCTCCTCCTTTGCCTCACACAGTAGCCTGGGATACATTTCGTCCGGGCCTGGGGATTTATCCATTTTTAGGCCTGTTAAAACCGCCAATACCTCCTCCCGCTCGATGTTAATATGTTCGAGTATATCACAGTCCCCCTGTCGTATTTCTATGTCTACGTCGTCCTTCTCCATAGTGAAAACAGATGCAAAAAATTCATTTAGAACCCCTCCTACATCTTCCGGCTCCACACACACATTGCCATTTTTGTCCCTAATGGGCCCTATTTTTTCCCTAGTTATCCTCTTACCCTTAATATGCTTATAAAACATCTTAGGATTTTCCTTTATTTTGCTCACCAGTGTTTTTTCATGGCCCCTCCTTGATCTCCTAATTTCTTTTTTAAGTATCCCCCTGCACTTTTTGTACTCCTCTAGGGCTTCCTCCGTCTTTAGCCTTTTGTATCTGCCAAAAGCCCTCCTTTTTTTCCTAATCCATTCTCGTATATCCCCTGACATCCTAGGTTCCCTGGAGTTCTTGGAACCACCCTTGACCTTTACGGGAACATGTTGCCATTGTATGGTCTCAATCTCCCTTCTGAAAGACTCCCATTGCTCCGATGCGGATTTTCCTACAAGCAGCTGATCCCAGTCCATTTTGGCCAGATCCTGCCTTATCCTATTAAAATCGGCCTTCCCCCAATTTAGAACCTTTATTTCCGGCCCCTCCCTGTCCTTTTCCATGACCACCTTAAATCTCACCGAATTATGGTCACTGTCACCAAAGTGCTCACCTACTAGCACTTCTTCCACTTGGCCGGCCACATTCCCTAGAATTAGGTCCAGTACCGCCCCCTGTCTTGTAGGACTTTCTACATGCTGGCTCAAAAAGCTCTCCTGGATGCACGTTAAGAATTTTGTACCCTCGAAGCCTTTTACACTCTGAGTATCCCAGTTAATGTCATTGGGTGGGATGTGAAACAGTGTCACCACACGATGGCAGTGAACGGTGAGAGAGAGACAGTAAGAAAGCATGTGTGTTTATCACTGAGTGAGTGCGAGAGAGAGAGGATGCCCCTGTATATCAGTGAGTGACTCTGAGCATCCGTGTGTATTGTGTGTTGGGGAGAAGCGGCAGGATGATGAAATCCAACCGTTAACCATCAACAACTTGTAAAATCCTACACAGACTGGGATTGAACAAGTTAAATTGCCAGAAGACACATGTCCATATCACAGGTTGGATCAGACTCAGCAAGTGGTGTCTCAGGGCAAAGGATCAGAAACCTCTTCCTCGTATCGACCCAAAGATTGAGAGTGAGTTCACACAAACAGGAACCGTTCGCTTCTGTCTCTGAGTTTCATCATTTTCCTTTTACTTTGTATCTCTCAGTTCCCCCAAATGCCGAGATCCCCCTCAGTTCCCACAAATGCTGAGACACCCCCCTCAGTTCCCACAAATGCTGAGACCCCCCCCTCAGTTCCCACAAATGCTGAGACCCCCCCCTCAGTTCCCACAAATGCTGAGACACCCCCCTCAGTTCCCCCAAATGCTGAGACACCCCCCTCAGTTCCCACAAATGCTGAGACCCCCCCCTCAGTTCCCACAAATGCTGGAATCCATTAAGGCAGTGGTAACAGGGCACTTCGAAAATCATAATATGATTAGGCAGAGTAAACATGGTTTTATGAAAATAAATTTGTTAAACACTATTTTCCAAAGAGTTCTTTGAAGATGTAACGAGCAGGGGAGATAAAGGGGAACCAGTGGATGTAGTATACTTGGATTTCCAAAAGGCAAGCGATAAGGTCCCACATAAAAGGTTGTTACGTAAGATAAGGGGGTTGGGGGTAATTTATTAGCATGGATAGAGGATTGGTTAACGGACAGAAAACACAGAGTAGGGATAAACGGGTGATTTTCAGGTTGGCAGGTTGTAACCAGTGGGATGCTGCAGGGATCGGTGCTTGGGCCTCAGCTATTTACAATCTATATTAGTGTTACGTGGATCAACTGGAGAAGCTGGGGTTGTTCTCCTTAGAGCAGAGAAGGTTTAGAGGAGATCTAATAGAGGTATTCAAAATCATGAAGGGTCGAGACAGAGTAGATAGAGAGAATCTGTTCCCATTGGCGGAAGGATCAAGAATCAGAGGACATAGATTTAAGGTGATTGGCAAAAGAACCAAAAGCGACATGAGGAAAAACCTTTTTACGCAGTGGTTATGATCTAGAATGCACTGCCCAAGGGGGTGGTGGAAGCAGATTCAATCATGGCCTTCAAAAGGGAATTGGATAAACGCTTGAAGGGAAAAAAATTGTAGGGCTACTGTGATAGGGCGGGGGAGTGGGACTAGCTGGATTGCTCTTGCAGAGAGCCGGCGCAGAGACGACAGGCCGAATGGCCTCCTTCCGTGTTGTAACCATTCTATGACTTAAATGAAGAGATTGAGTGTAATGTCTCCAAGTTTGCTGACGATACAAACGTAGGTGGGAATGTAAGCTGTGAGGAGAACACAAAGAGTCTGCAAAGGGATATGGACAGGTTAATTGAGTGGGGAAGAAGTTGGCAGATGGAGTATAATGTGGGAAAATGTGAGGTTATTCACTTTGGTAGGAAGAATAGAAAAACATGATATTTTTTAAATGGTGAGAAACTATTGAATGTTGATGTTCAGAGAGATTCGGGTGTCCTCGTTTTATGGTCTGAATACATAGATAGGAGTTTACACTGAATGTTTCATGGTCTGAATATAACGATAGGAGTTTACACTGAATGTTTCATGTTCTTTCGGATATAATTTGGAACCAACGCCTCTTGTACTGAGATCTGACAGATTGTTACCCTGGCAATAGAGGAAATCACAACGAAAATAACTGAAACGGAAATAACAAAAACCACCATCGTGTTTGGAGTTTAGTTAAGATGAAGATTAATCCTAAACATTCAGACACTTTTTCTAACCATGAAGCTGCCATTCCAATAAAGATTTTTTTACACCACAAGACCTGATACTGGGTATTTACTGAATGTACCGTCATTTCGAGCTCGACAGAACATTAAGCAGCACTGCATCTACAGAAGGACATCGATTAGAACAGTCACATCATTAAAAACAGTCACATTATTAAAAACAGTCTGCTCTGAAAATCTGATTGTCTTAAGCCATCTAAACCTGTAATTGTTAGCAGTGACCATTTAAATTACTGCCACAATACTGAATTCGATGGTGAAACATCCGGTCGTCACATTCTTTATACATCTGGAATGTTACAAAATTTGGATAAACAACATTTCTGCAAACTCCAGTTAGTGTTTAAAGGGCTGAAAAAGTGTTTATATTTTCTGCTAAAAGCAAGTCCCCATAATAATCAGGTAATTGTGTTGAAAGAGCACGGGAATGAATCTGGATTCATTCGGCCGAGGCCGAGGCCGGGAGCTGGATCAGGTGATCACCCAGAACATTATTCTGATACAAAACACAAAATAATCAATAAGAAGAAATTTTACAAATCATTAATCGAATACGATTTACATATTATTTTATCACCAGTTTATATTTAAATCATTTAATTCAACTGCAAGTGTGAAATCCAGAAATAGATTTACTGATGGGAAATAACATTAAGTAAAACCCAGCATCCAGTTCGGAATTGTAAGATGATTGATTTTGATCGTTGGATATAAAACATATTTGAATTCGGTAACGCTGTCTGGTACAACATTAACACACAGTGTAATATCGATATTATGGGGACCATAAAGGTGGGTTCTTTCCGAGTTGGTGCTGGGGGCGGGGAGACACACTGTATATCTGCTGGGCTCTGCCTCAGACTGGAGTCACCTCTTAGATCAAAACTCTTTATTCTAAAACACACACAAGATTCATTTGTGACTGTGTTTTGAGACAGGAACTGATCTCACTTCACATTTCATTGCACGGCCTCATGCTGGATAATTGTACTCGGTGATCAGACTCTCCCAGTCTCATTCTCACCATTTGTGGACTGCCTACAGGACCAGTGTTTATCTGAGGAAATGGGACTTTCTCTTACCTTTCTCCCCAGTCGATCTATGGAAGCTCTTTGAATCGGAAGGGTTCTCTCTGGTTGCTGCTCTCACAATCCTGTGCTGGTTCACCTGCTGTTGTTCCTCAGTCTACAATCCCTGTTTACTTCCAGCTGTGGACTTTTCTCAATCACTCTGTCATTCACCAGGAAATCTAATGATGGAAGGGCAAAAAATGAGACCAATACTGACGGTGTGAAGGAGAATCTAATCTACACTTTCCCTCTAAATTTAACACACTGTTTGAGAAACTCTGCTCCAACATTCCATGCCTCTTTACCACCCTGACAACAATGTGATCGTTTCATTCTCCAGCCACAGTTTGGGGCAATTCCTTCTCCATGTCCTGCCCCTGTTTTTAGGATCACACGTGCCTTTGGATCCTGATCAAAATCCTGGAACTCCCTATCTAACAGCACTGTGGGAGAACCTTCACCACACGGTCTGCAGCGGTTCAAGGCGGCGGCTCACCATCACCTTCTCAAGGGCAATTAGGGATGGGTGATAAATGCTGGTCTTGCCAGCGACACCCACATCTCATGAATGAATTTTAAAAAAGTCCCTCATCTCTGGAATTATTCCAGTACATCTCTTCTACACCCTCTCTAAGGCCTTCACATCTTTCCTAAAGTGTGCTGCCCAGAACTGGACACAATACTCCAGTTGTGGCCGAACCAATGTTTTATAAAGGTTCATCATGACGTCCATACTTTTGTACTCTATGTCTCTATTTATAAAGCCCAGGATCCCGTATGCTTTTTTAACCACTTTCTCAACCTGCACTGCCACCTTCAATGATTTGTGCACATATACCCCCAGATCTATCTCTCTGTTCCTGTACCCTGTAGAGTTATGCCCCCCAGTTTAAATTGCCTCTCCTTGTTCTTCCAACCAAAATGTATCACCGCATTTTTCTGGACTAAATTTCATCTGCCACGTGTCTGCCTATGCCACCAGACTGTCCATATCCTCTTGAAGTCTATCACTATTGCGGCAGCAGTGCGAGTGTGACGTGTGTTGAGGGGCCGGGCCACGAGCTTGGCTGATGGGAGAGGCCAGGGTACTGAAGAGGATCGACCAGTCCCAATCTGCAGCCATCCATCTGTTGTAGCTGTACAGAGCTCTGATTAGAGCCCATCCAGAGCGTGGTCTTTGAGTTAGGTTTTAAGGAGAGTCTTAAAAGGAGAGAGAAGTGGAGAGGTTTAGGGAGGGAATTCCAGAGCTTAGGGCCAATGATGGAAATCGGGGATGCGCAAGAGGCCAGAATTGGAGGAGCGCAGAGATCTCGGAGGGTTGTAGAGCTGGAGGAGGTTACAGAGATAGGGAGAGGGGCGAGGGCCACTGAGGGATTTGAAAACCAGGATGAGAATTTTAAAATGGAGGCGTTCCCGTACTGTGAACTAATGTAGGTCAGTGAGCACGGGGTGATGGGTGAACGGGACTTGGTGCGAGTTCCAATGCGGGAAGCAGAGTTTTGGATGAGCTGAAGTTTATGGAGGGTGGAAGATGGGAGGCCGGGCAGGAGAGTATTGGAATAGTGGAGTCTGGAGGTGAGAAAGGAATGGATGAGCCTGATTAACCGTCTGATTCACACCCCCACCCAGGGGAGGATGGCGGTGGATTGAGATGATGGCGGTGGATGGGGACCGGTTGATCCTCTCCAGGGGGAGGATGGCGGTGGATTGAGATGATGGCGGTGGATGGGGACCGGTTGATCTTCTCCAGGGGAATGGTGGCAGTGGATGGGGACCGGTTGATGCTCTCCAGGGGAATGGTGGCGGTGGATTGAGAGGATGGCGGTAGATTGAGATGATGGTGGTGGATGGGGACCGATTGATCCTCTCCAGGGGGAGGACGGCGGTGGATTGAGATGATGGCGGTGGATGAGGACCGGTTGATCCTCTCCAGGGCGAGGATGGCGGTGGATTGAGATGATGGCGGTGGATGGGGACCGGTTGATCCTCTCCAGGGGGAGGATGGCGGTGGATTGAGATGATGGCGGTGGATGAGGACCGGTTGATCCTCTCCAGGGCGAGGATGGCGGTGGATTGAGATGATGGCGGTGGATGGGGACCGGTTGATCCTCTCCAGGGGGAGGATGGCGGTGGATTGAGATGATGGCGGTGGATGGGGACCGGTTGATCTTCTCCAGGGGGAGGATGGCGGTGGATTGAGATGATGACGGTGGATGGGGACCAGTTGATCCTCTCCAGGGGGAGGATGGCGGTGGATTGAGATGATGGCGGTGGATGGGGACCGGTTGATCTTCTCCAGGGGGAGGATGGCGGTGGATTGAGATGATGACGGTGGATGGGGACCGGTTGATCTTCTCCAGGGAGAGGATGGCGGTGGATTGAGATGATGGCGGTGGATGGGGACCGGTTGATCTTCTCCAGGGAGAGGATGGCGGTGGATTGAGATGATGGCGGTGGATGGGGACCGGTTGATCTTCTCCAGGTGGAGGATGGCGGTGGATTGAGATGATGGCGGTGGATGGGGACCGGTTGATCTTCTCCGGGGGGAGGATGGCGGTGGATTGAGATGATGACGGTGGATGGGGACCGGTTGATCTTCTCCAGGGAGAGGATGGCGGTGGATGGGGACCGGTTGATCTTCTCCAGGTGGAGGATGGCGGTGGATTGAGATGATGGCGGTGGATGGGGACCGGTTGATCTTCTCCGGGGGGAGGATGGCGGTGGATTGAGATGATGACGGTGGATGGGGACCGGTTGATCTTCTCCAGGGAGAGGATGGCGGTGGATGGGGACCGGTTGATCTTCTCCCGTCCCCTGGACTCTCCCATCAGTCAGTTCGCGGCCCCGCCCCTCAACACACGTCACACGCGCGCTGTTGCCGGGTTACTGACGTCACACGCGCGCTGTGTCAGTTTAACGGCCTCACAGCTTTAAGATCAGCAGCCACGTGGTCCAGAACCGCCCCCACCCAATCAAACGCGGTGCGGGTGCCGAGCCACGATTTGTGAGTGGAAATGTCAATCAGCCAGTTCTGACCCAATAGCAGAGGCGGATTCTTGGAGGGGGTGCTAACTGATGACAAATGTCCACAGTGCGCATGCCCCGACCCTCTAATCCCCAGATGGCGCGACGGAGGGGGAGCGGGTGTAATGGGGAGAGAGGTGCGTGTCCAGTGTCCGGGACTGGGGGCTGCTCAGAGGGTGGGAGGGGAATCAGCATCAGGCCGTGCGGGGAGTGTCTAGGACTTTTTTTTATTTGTTCATGGGATGTGGGCGTTGCTGGTGAGCCCAGCATTTATTGCCCATCCCTAATTGCCCTTGAGAAGGTGGTGGTGAGCCGCCTTCTTGAACCACTGCAGTCCGTGTGGTGACGGTTCTCCCACAGTGCTGTTAGGAAGGGAGTTCCAGGATTTTGACCCAGCGACGATGAAGGGACGGCGATATATTTCCAAGTCGGATGGTGTGGGACTTGGATGGGAACGTGCAGGTGGTGTTGTTCCCATGTGCCTGCTGCCCTTGTCCTTCCAGGTGGTAGAGGTCGCGGGTTTGGGAGGTGCTGTCGAAGAAGCCTTGGCGAGTTGCTGCAGTGCATCCTGTGCATGGTACACACTGCAGCCACTGTGCGCCGGTGGTGAAGGGAGTGAATGTTTAGGGTGGTGGATGGGGTACCAATCAAGCGGACTGCTTTGTCCTGGATGGTGTCGAGCTTCTTGAGTGTTGTTGGAGCTGCACTCATCCAAGCAAGTGGAGAGTATTCCATCACACTCCTGACTTGTGCCTTGTAAATGATGGAAAGGCTTTGTGGAGTCAGGAGGTGAGTCACTCGCCGCAGAATACCCAGCCTCTGACCTGCTCTTGTCGCCACAGTATTAATGTGGCTGGTCCAGTTGAGTTTCTGGTCAATGGTGACCCCCAGGATGTTGATGGTGGGGGATTCGGCAATGGTAATGCCGTTGAATGTCAAGGGCGGGTGGTTAGACTCTCTCTTGTTGGAGATGGTCATTGCCTGGCGCGAATGTTACTTGCCACTATGAGCCCAAGCCTGGATGTTGTCCAGGTCTTGCTGCATGCGGACACGGACTGCTTCATTTTCTGAGGGGTTGCGAATGGAAATGAACACTGTGCAATCATCAGCGAACATCCTCATTTCTGACCATATGATGGAGGGAAGGTCAGGATGAAGCAGCTGAAGATGGTTGGGCCGAGGACACTCCTGCAGCAATGTCCTGGGGCTGAGATGATTGGCCTCCAACAACCACTACCATCTTCCTTTGTATTAGATATGACTCCAGCCACTGGAGAGTTTTCCCTGATTCCCATTGACTTCAATTTTACTGGGGCTCCTTGGTGCCACACTCGGTCAAATGCTGCCTTGATGTCACCTCACCTAGGGATTCAGCTCTTTTGTCCACGTTTGGACCAAGGCTGTAATAAGGTCTGGAGCCGAGTGGTCCTGGTGGAACCCAAACTGAACATCGGTTACGTGGATAGACTGGAGAAGCTGGGGTTGTTCTCCTTGGAACAGAGACGGTTGCGACGAGATTTGATAGAGGTATTCAAAATCAGGAAGGGTCCAGACAGAGTAGATAGAGAAACTGTTCCCACTGGCAGAAGGGTCAAGAACCAGAGGACAGAGATTGAAAGCGATTGGCAAAAGAACCAAAGGTGACATGAGGAAAACCTTTTCTACACAGCGAGTGGTTAGGATCTGAAATGCACTGCCAGAGGTGTTGTGGAGGCAGATTCAATCATGGCCTTCAAAAGTACTTGAAAGGAAAAAAAATTGCAGGGCTACAGGGATAGGCAGGGGAGTACTATAAAGGCCAACATTACATTAGCCTTTTTGATTACTTCTTGTACCTGTCCACTAGCTTTGAGAGATTTGTCTACTTGGACCCCTAAATTTCTCTGCTCAGCCACAGTTCCCACACTCTTCCCATTCAGAAAATATTCAGGTGTCTTTTTCTGATCCAAAGTGGATGACCTCACACTTGCCCACATTAAACACCATCTCCCACAGTTTTCCTCACTCACTGAGTCTGTCTGTGTCCCTGGTTTCCAGTTTCCCCAATAGGGTCCGATTCTGTGTTCAGTACAAAGTAACAGGTGATCAAATCTACCCTTTTATTAGGTATATTGAGGTGATATGGAGTTGAGGTACAGATCGGCTACGATTTAATAGAATGGTGGAACAGGGTCGAGGGGCTGGACGGCCTCTTCCTGTTCCTGTATAACAAGCTTGAGGTGCTGGATGGCTCCCTCCCGTTCCTGTGTACTGTTTATTGGGTGAGTTGAGAAACAAACGGGTAATGATACAGTGTCACACACTTTCGGGAAGGCAGTGAACCATGTGAGAGAGACAGTGAGAGAGGGTGTGTGTAAATCAGAGATTGAGTGTGTGTGAGAGAGAGGATGCCTCTGTATATCAGTGAGTGACTCTGAGTGAGTGTGTGAGAGGATGCCTCTGTATATCACTGAGCGACCCTGAGTGAGTGTGTGAGAGGATGCCTCTGTATATCAGTGAGTGTGAGAGAGAATGCCTCTGTCTATCAGTGAGTGTGAGAGAGAATGCCTCTGTCTATCAGTGAGTGTGAGAGAGAATGCCTCTGTATATCAGTGAGTGAGTGTGTGAGAGAGAGGATGCCCCTGTGTATCAGTGAGTATGAGAGAGAGGATGCCCCTGTGTATCAGTGAGTGACCCTGAGTGAGTGTGTGAGAGGATGCCTCTGTCTATCAGTGAGTGTGAGAGAGAATGCCTCTGTATATCAGTGAGTGAGTGTGTGAGAGAGAGGATGCCCCTGTGTATCAGTGAGTATGAGAGAGAGGATGCCCCTGTGTATCAGTGAGTGACCCTGAGTGAGTGTGTGAGAGAGGATGCCTCTGTATATCAGTAAGTGTGAGAGAGGATGCCTCTGTATGTCAGTGAGTGTGTGAGAGAGGATGCCTCTGTTTTTCAGTGAGTGACTCTGAGTGAGTGTGTGAGAGAGAAGATGCCTCAATCAGTGAGTGAGTGTGAGAGAGAATGCCTGTGTATCAGTGAGTGTGAGAGAGAGGACGCCCCTGTGTATCAGTGAATGTGTGTGAGAGAGGATGCCCCTGTGTATCAGTGAGTGTGTGAGAGAGAGGATGCCTCTGTGTATCAGTGAGTGAGTGTGAGAGAATGCCCCTGCATATCAGTGAGTGAGTGTGAGAGAGGACGCCCCTGTATATCAGTGAGTGTGTGAGAGAGAGGATGCCCCTGTATATCAGTGATTTTGTGAGTGAGGATGCCCCTGTATATCAGTGTGTGTGTGTGTGTGTGAGAAGATGCCTCTATCAGTGAGAGTGTGTGAGAGAGAGGACGCCCCTGTATATCAGTGAGTGATTCTGAGTGAGTGTGTGAGAGAGAGGATGCCTCTGTGTATCAGTGAGTGAGTGTGAGAGAGAGAGGATGCCCCTGGAAATCAGTGACTCTGAGTGGGTGTGTGAGAGAGAGCATGCCTCTGCATACATAAAGGGCAAAAGAGTAACTCGGGAGAGAGTCGGGCCTCTTAAGGATCAACAAAGTCATCTATGTGCGGAACCACAAGGGATGGGTGAGATCCTAAATGAATATTTCACATCGGTATTTACGGTTGAGAAAGGCATGGATGTTAGGGAACTTGGGGAAATAAATAGTGATGTCTTGAGGAGTGTACATATTACAGAGGGAGGTGCTGGAAGTCTTAACGCGCATCAAGGTAGATAAATCTCGGGACCTGATGAAATGTATCCCAGGACGTTATGGGAGGTTAGGGAGGAAATTGTGGGTCCCCTTGCAGAGATATTTGAATCATCGACAGCTGCAGGTGAGGTGCCTGAAGATTGGAGGGTCGCAAATGTTGTGCCTTTGTTTAAGAAGGGCGGCAGGGAAAAGCCTGGGAACTACAGACCGGTGAGCCTGACATCTGTAGTGGGTAAGTTGTTAGAGGGTATTCTGAGAGACAGGATCTACAGGCATTTGGAGAGGCAGGGACTGATTAGGAACAGTCAGCATGGTTTTGTGAGTGGAAAATCATGTCTCACGAATTTGATTGAGTTTTTTGAAGGGGTAACCAAGAAGATAGATGAGGGCTGTTCAGTAGACGTGGTCTACATGGACTTTAGCAAAGCCTTTGACAAGGTACCGCATGGTAGGTTGTTACATAAGGTTAAATCTCACGGGATCCAAGGTGAGGTAGCCAATTGGATACAAAATTGGATTGACGGCAGAAGACAGAGGGTGGTTGTAGAGGGTTGTTTTTCAAACTGGAGGCCTGTGACCAGCGGTGTGCCTCAGGGATCGCTGCTGGGTCCGCTGTTATTTGTTATTTATATTAATGATTTGGATGAGAATTTCGGAGGCATGGTTAGTAAGTTTGCAGATGACACCAAGATTGGTGGCATTGTGGACAGTGAAGAAGGTTATCTAGGATTGCAACAGGATCTTGATAAATTGGGCCAGTGGGCCGATGAATGGCAGATGGAGTTTAATTTAGATAAATGTGAGGTGATACATTTTGGTAGATCGAATCGGGCCAGGACCTACTCTGTTAATGGTAGGGCGTTGGGGAGAGTTATAGAACAAAGAGATCTCGGAGTACAGGTTCATAGCTCCTTCAAAGTGGAGTCACAGGTGGATCGGGTGGTGAAGAAGGCATTCAGCATGCTTGGTTTCATTGGTCAGAACATTGAATACAGGAGTTGGGATGTCTTGTTGAAGTTGTACAAGACATTAGTAAGGCCACACTTGGAATACTGTGCACAGTTCTGGTCACCCTATTATAGAAAGGATATTATTAAACTAGAAAGAGTGCAGAAAAGATTTACTGGGATGCGACCAGGACTTGATGGTTTGACTTATAGGGAGAGGTTGGATAGACTGAGACTTTTTTCCCTGGAGAGTAGGAGGTTTAGGGGTGATCTTATAGAAGTCTAAAAAATAATGAGGGGCATAGATAAGGTAGAGTGTCAAAATCTTTTCCCAAAGGTAGGAGAGTCTATAACGAGGGGACATAGATTTAAGGTGAGAGGGGAGAGGGGCAATTTTTTCACTCAAAGGGTGGTGAGTGTCTGGAACGAGCTGCCAGAGGCAGTAGCAGAGGCGGATACAATTTTGTCTTTTAAAAAGCATTTGGACAGTTACATGGGTAAGATGGGTATAGAGGGATATGGGCCAAGTGCAGGCAATTGGGACGAGCTTAGTGGTATAAACTGGGCGACATGGACATGTTGGGCCGAAGGGCCTGTTTCCATGTTGTAAACTTCTACGATTCTATTCTATATCAGTGAGTGACTGAGTGAGTGAGAGAGGATGCCTCTGTTTTTCAGTTAGTGTGAGAGAGGATGCCTCTGTATATCAGTGAGTGATTCTGAGTGAGTGTGTGAGAGTGAGGATGCCCCTGTCTATCAGTGAGAGTGTGTGAGAGTGAGGATGCCCCTGTATATCAGTGAGTGATTCTGAGTGAGTGTGAGAGAGAGGATGCCCCTGTATATCAGTGAGTGATTTTGTGAGCGAGGATGCCCCTGAATATCAGTGAGTGTGTGAGTGTGAGAGAATGCCTCTGTATATCAGCGAGTGAGTGTGAGAGAGAATGCCTCTGTATATCAGTGAGTGTGAGAGAGAATGCCCCTGTATATCAGTGAGTGATTCTGAGTGAGTGTGTGAGAGAGAGGATGCCCCTGTTTTTCAGTGAGTGTGAGAGAGTGAGGATGCCCCTGTCATGCAGTGAGTGATTCTGAGTGATTGTGTGAGAGAGAGAATGCCTCTGTCTTTCAGTGTGTGAGAGTGAGGATGCCTCTGTACATCAGTGAGTGTGAGAGAGTAAGGATGCCCCTGCATATCAGTAAGTGACTTTGAGTGAGTGAGTGAGAGAGGATGCCCCTGTATATCAGTGAGAGTGTGTGAGAGAGGATGCCTCTGCAAATCAGCGAGTGACCCTGAGTGAGTGTGAGAGAAAATGCCTCTGTATATCAGTGAGTGTGTGAGAGTGAGGATGCCTCTGTATATCAGTGAGTGTGTGAGAGTGAGGATGCCTCTGTATATCAGTGAGTGACCCTGAGTGTGTGAGAGAGAGAGAGGATGCCTCTGTTTTTCAGTGAGTGATTCTGTGAGTGAGTGTGTGAGAGAGAGGATGCCTCGGTGTATCAGTGAGTGACTCGGAGTGAGTGTGTGAGAGAGAGGATGCCCCTGTGTATCAGAGAGAGTGTGAGAGTGAGGATGCCCCTGTATATCATTGAGAGTGAGGATGCCTCTGTTTTTCAGTGAGTGATTCTGTGAGTGAGTGTGTGAGAGAGAGGATGCCTCGGTGTATCAGTGAGTGACTCGGAGTGAGTGTGAGAGAGAGAGGACGCCCCTGTATATCAGTGAGTGATTCTGAATGAGTGTGAGAGAGAGGATGACTCTGTATATCAGTAGATGTGTGTGAGAGAGGATGCCTCTGATTTTCAGTGAGTGTGAGAGAGGATGCCTCTGTATATCAGTGAGTGATTCTGAGTGAGTGTGTGAGAGAGAGGATGCCCCTGTGTATCAGTGAGTGATTTTGTGAGTGAGGATGCCCCTGTATATCAGTGAGTGATTTTGTGAGCGAGGATGCCCCTGTGTATCAGTGAGAGTGTGAGAGAGAGAGGATGCCTCTGTGTATCAGTGACTCTGAGTGAGTGTGAGAGAGAGAGGATGCCCCGGTATATCAGTGAGTGAGTGTGTGAGAGGGAGGTTGCCTCTGTATATCAGTAAGTGTGTGTGAGAGAGAGGATGCCTCTGCATATCAGTGTGTGTGAGAGAGAGGATGCCTCTGTATATCAGTGAGTGAGTGTGTGAGAGGGAGGTTGCCTCTGTATATCAGTAAGTGTGTGTGAGAGAGAGGATGCCTCTGCATATCAGTGTGTGTGAGAGAGAGGATGCCTCTGCATATCAGTGAGTGAGTGTGTGAGAGGGAGGATGCCTCTGTCTATCAATGAGTGAGTGTGAGCGAGGATGCCCCTGTATATCAGTGAGTGAGTGTGAGAGAGGATGCCCCTGTATATCAGTGAGTGAGTGTGAGAGAGGATGCCCCTGTGTATCAGTGAGAGTGAGGATGCCCCTGTATATCATTGAGAGTGAGGATGCCCCTGTATATCAGTGAGTGATTCTGAGTGAGTGTGTGAGAGAGAGGATGCCCCTGTTTTTCAGTGAGTGTGAGAGAGAGAGGACGCCCCTGTATATCAGTGAGTGATTCTGAATGAATGTGAGAGAGAGAGGATGCCCCTGTGTATCAGTGAGTGATTTTGTGAGTGAGGATGCCCCTGTGTATCAGTGAGAGTGTGAGAGAGAGAGGATGCCTCTGCATATCAGTGAGTGAGTGTGTGAGCGAGGATGCCCCTGTATATCAGTGAGTGAGTGTGTGAGAGAGAGGATGCCCCTGTATATCAGTGAGTGAGTGTGTGAGAGAGAGGATGCCCCTGTGTATCAGTGAGTGAGTGTGTGAGAGAGAGGATGCCCCTGTGTATCTGTGAGAGTGAGGATGCCCCTGTATATCAGTGAGTGATTCTGAGTGAGTGTGTGAGAGAGAGGATGCCCCTGTTTTTCAGTGAGTGTGAGAGAGTGAGGATGCCCCTGTCATGCAGTGAGTGATCCTGAGTGAGTGTGTGAGAGAGAGAATGCCTCTGTCTTTCAGTGTGTGAGAGAGGATGCCTCTGCAAATCAGCGAGTGACCCTGAGTGAGTGTGAGAGAGACAGGATGTCTCTGTACATCAGTGAGTGAGTGTGAGAGAGAATGCCCCTGTAAATCAGTGAGTGTGTGAGAGTGAGGATGCCTCTGTATATCAGTGAGTGACCCTGAGTGTGTGAGAGAGAGAGGATGCCTCGGTGTATCAGTGAGTGACTCGGAGTGAGTGTGAGAGAGAGAGGACGCCCCTGTATATCAGTGAGTGATTCTGAATGAGTGTGAGAGAGGATGCCTCTGGATATCAGTAGATGTGTGTGAGAGAGGATGCCTCTGTTTTTCAGTGAGTGTGAGAGAGGATGCCTCTGTATATCAGTGAGTGATTCTGAGTGAGTGTGTGAGAGAGAGGATGCCCCTGTGTATCAGTGAGTGATTTTGTGAGTGAGGATGCCCCTGTATATCAGTGAGTGATTTTGTGAGCGAGGATGCCCCTGTGTATCAGTGAGAGTGTGAGAGAGAGAGGATGCCTCTGTATATCAGTAAGTGTGTGTGAGAGAGAGGATGCCTCTGCATATCAGTGAGTGAGTGTGTGAGCGAGGATGCCCCTGTATATCAGTGAGAGTGTGAGAGAGAGAGGATGCCTCTGTGTATCAGTGACTCTGAGTGAGTGTGAGAGAGAGAGGATGCCCCTGTATATCAGTAAGTGTGTGTGAGAGAGAGGATGCCTCTGCATATCAGTAAGTGTGTGGGAGAGAGAGGATGCCTCTGCATATCAGTGAGTGAGTGTGTGAGAGGGAGGATGCCTCTGTATATCGGTGAGTGTGTGAGAGAGAGGATGCCTCTGTATATCAGTGAGTGTGTGTGAGAGGGAGGATGCCTCTGTATATCAGTAAGTGTGTCTGAGAGAGAGGATGCCTCTGCATATCAGTGAGTGAGTGTGTGAGCGAGGATGCCCCTGTATATCAGTGAGTGAGTGTGTGAGAGAGGATGCCCCTGTCTATCAGTGAATGTGTGAGAGAGGATGCCCCTGTGTATCAGTGAGAGTGTGAGAGTGGGGATGCCCCTGTATATCATTGAGAGTGAGGATGCCCCTGTATATCAGTGAGTGATTCTGAGTGAGTGTGTGAGAGAGAGGATGCCCCTGTTTTTCAGTGAGTGTGAGAGAGTGAGGATGCCCCTGTCATGCAGTGAGTGATCCTGAGTGAGTGTGTGAGAGAGAGAGTGCCTCTGTCTTTCAGTGTGTGAGAGTGAGGATGCCTTTGTACATCAGTGAGTGTGAGAGAGTAAGGATGCCCCTGTATATCAGTAAGTGACTTTGAGTGAGTGAGTGAGAGAGGATGCCCCTGTATATCAGTGAGAGTGTGTGAGAGAGGATGCCTCTGCAAATCAGCGAGTGATCCTGAGTGAGTGTGAGAGAGACAGGATGTCTCTGCACATCAGTGAGTGAGTGTGAGAGAGAATGCCTCTGTATATCAGTGAGTGTGTGAGAGTGAGGATGCCTCTGTATATCAGTGAGTGACCCTGAGTGTGTGAGAGTGAGAGGATGCCTCTGTTTTTCAGTGAGTGATTCTGTGAGTGAGTGTGTGAGAGAGAGGATGCCTCGGTGTATCAGTGAGTGACTCGGAGTGAGTGTGAGAGAGAGAGGACGCCCCTGTATATCAGTGAGTGATTCTGAATGAGTGTGAGAGAGGATGCCTCTGTATATCAGTAGATGTGTGTGAGAGAGGATGCCTCTGTTTTTCAGTGAGTGTGAGAGAGGATGCCTCTGTATATCAGTGAGTGATTCTGAGTGAGTGTGTGAGAGAGAGGATGCCCCTGTGTATCAGTGAGTGATTTTGTGAGTGAGGATGCCCCTGTATATCAGTGAGTGATTTTGTGAGCGAGGATGCCCCTGTGTATCAGTGAGAGTGTGAGAGAGAGAGGATGCCTCTGTATATCAGTAAGTGTGTGTGAGAGAGAGGATGCCTCTGCATATCAGTGAGTGAGTGTGTGAGCGAGGATGCCCCTGTATATCAGTGAGAGTGTGAGAGAGAGAGGATGCCTCTGTGTATCAGTGACTCTGAGTGAGTGTGAGAGAGAGAGGATGCCCCTGTATATCAGGAAGTGTGTGTGAGAGAGAGGATGCCTCTGCATATCAGTAAGTGTGTGAGAGAGAGAGGATGCCTCTGCATATCAGTGAGTGAGTGTGTGAGAGAGGATGCCCCTGTCTATCAGTGAATGTGTGAGAGAGGATGCCGCTGTGTATCAGTGAGAGTGTGAGAGTGGGGATGCCCCTGTATATCATTGAGAGTGAGGATGCCCCTGTATATCAGTGAGTGATTCTGAGTGAGTGTGTGAGAGAGAGGATGCCCCTGTTTTTCAGTGAGTGTGAGAGAGTGAGGATGCCCCTGTCATGCAGTGAGTGATCCTGAGTGAGTGTGTGAGAGAGAGAATGCCTCTGTCTTTCAGTGTGTGAGAGTGAGGATGCCTCTGTACATCAGTGAGTGTGAGAGAGTAAGGATGCCCCTGTATATCAGTAAGTGACTTTGAGTGAGTGAGTGAGAGAGGATGCCCCTGTATATCAGTGAGAGTGTGTAAGAGAGGATGCCTCTGCAAATCAGCGAGTGATCCTGAGTGTGAGAGAGACAGGATGTCTCTGTACATCAGTGAGTGAGTGTGAGAGAGAATGCCTCTGTATATCAGTGAGTGTGTGAGAGTGAGGATGCCTCTGTATATCAGTGAGTGACCCTGAGTGTGTGAGAGAGAGAGGATGCCTCTGTTTTTCAGTGAGTGATTCTGTGAGTGAGTGTGTGAGAGAGAGGATGCCTCGGTGTATCAGTGAGTGACTCGGAGTGAGTGTGAGAGAGAGAGGACGCCCCTGTATATCAGTGAGTGATTCTGAATGAGTGTGAGAGTGAGGATGCCCCTGTATATCAGTGAGTGTGTGAGAGTGAGGATGCCTCTGTATATCAGTGAGTGACCCTGAGTGTGTGAGAGAGGATGCCTCTGTTTTTCAGTGAGTGATTCTGTGAGTGAGTGTGTGAGAGAGAGGATGCCTCGCTGTATCAGTGAGTGACTCGGAGTGAGTGTGAGAGAGAGAGGACGCCCCTGTATATCAGTGAGTGATTCTGAATGAGTGTGAGAGAGAGGATGCCTCTGTTTATCAGTAGATGTGTGTGAGAGAGGATGCCTCTGTTTTTCAGTGAGTGTGAGAGAGGATGCCTCTGCATATCAGTGAGTGATTCTGAGTGAGTGTGTGAGAGAGAGGATGCCCCTGTGTATCAGTGAGTGATTTTGTGAGTGAGGATGCCCCTGTGTATCAGTGAGAGTGTGAGAGAGAGAGGATGCCTCTGTATATCAGTAAGTGTGTGTGAGAGAGAGGATGCCTCTGCATATCAGTGAGTGAGTGTGTGAGCGAGGATGCCACTGTATATCAGTGAGTGAGTGTGTGAGAGAGAGGATGCCCCTGTATATCAGTGAGTGAGTGTGTGAGAGAGAGGATGCCCCTGTGTATCAGTGAGAGTGTGAGAGTGAGGATTCCCCTGTATATCATTGAGAGTGAGGATGCCCCTGTATATCAGTGAGTGATTCTGAGTGAGTGTGTGAGAGAGAGGATGCCCCTGTTTTTCAGTGAGTGTGAGAGAGAGAGGATGCCCCGGTATATCAGTGAGTGAGTGTGTGAGAGGGAGGTTGCCTCTGTATATCAGTAAGTGTGTGTGAGAGAGAGGATGCCTCTGCATATCAGTGTGTGTGAGAGAGAGGATGCCTCTGCATATCAGTGAGTGAGTGTGTGAGAGGGAGGATGCCTCTGTCTATCAATGAGTGAGTGTGAGCGAGGATGCCCCTGTATATCAGTGAGTGAGTGTGAGAGAGGATGCCCCTGTATATCAGTGAGTGAGTGTGAGAGAGGATGCCCCTGTGTATCAGTGAGAGTGAGGATGCCCCTGTATATCATTGAGAGTGAGGATGCCCCTGTATATCAGTGAGTGATTCTGAGTGAGTGTGTGAGAGAGAGGATGCCCCTGTTTTTCAGTGAGTGTGAGAGAGAGAGGACGCCCCTGTATATCAGTGAGTGATTCTGAATGAATGTGAGAGAGAGAGGATGCCCCTGTGTATCAGTGAGTGATTTTGTGAGTGAGGATGCCCCTGTGTATCAGTGAGAGTGTGAGAGAGAGAGGATGCCTCTGCATATCAGTGAGTGAGTGTGTGAGCGAGGATGCCCCTGTATATCAGTGAGTGAGTGTGTGAGAGAGAGGATGCCCCTGTATATCAGTGAGTGAGTGTGTGAGAGAGAGGATGCCCCTGTGTATCAGTGAGTGAGTGTGTGAGAGAGAGGATGCCCCTGTGTATCTGTGAGAGTGAGGATGCCCCTGTATATCAGTGAGTGATTCTGAGTGAGTGTGTGAGAGAGAGGATGCCCCTGTTTTTCAGTGAGTGTGAGAGAGTGAGGATGCCCCTGTCATGCAGTGAGTGATCCTGAGTGAGTGTGTGAGAGAGAGAATGCCTCTGTCTTTCAGTGTGTGAGAGAGGATGCCTCTGCAAATCAGCGAGTGACCCTGAGTGAGTGTGAGAGAGACAGGATGTCTCTGTACATCAGTGAGTGAGTGTGAGAGAGAATGCCCCTGTAAATCAGTGAGTGTGTGAGAGTGAGGATGCCTCTGTATATCAGTGAGTGACCCTGAGTGTGTGAGAGAGAGAGGATGCCTCGGTGTATCAGTGAGTGACTCGGAGTGAGTGTGAGAGAGAGAGGACGCCCCTGTATATCAGTGAGTGATTCTGAATGAGTGTGAGAGAGGATGCCTCTGGATATCAGTAGATGTGTGTGAGAGAGGATGCCTCTGTTTTTCAGTGAGTGTGAGAGAGGATGCCTCTGTATATCAGTGAGTGATTCTGAGTGAGTGTGTGAGAGAGAGGATGCCCCTGTGTATCAGTGAGTGATTTTGTGAGTGAGGATGCCCCTGTATATCAGTGAGTGATTTTGTGAGCGAGGATGCCCCTGTGTATCAGTGAGAGTGTGAGAGAGAGAGGATGCCTCTGTATATCAGTAAGTGTGTGTGAGAGAGAGGATGCCTCTGCATATCAGTGAGTGAGTGTGTGAGCGAGGATGCCCCTGTATATCAGTGAGAGTGTGAGAGAGAGAGGATGCCTCTGTGTATCAGTGACTCTGAGTGAGTGTGAGAGAGAGAGGATGCCCCTGTATATCAGTAAGTGTGTGTGAGAGAGAGGATGCCTCTGCATATCAGTAAGTGTGTGGGAGAGAGAGGATGCCTCTGCATATCAGTGAGTGAGTGTGTGAGAGGGAGGATGCCTCTGTATATCGGTGAGTGTGTGAGAGAGAGGATGCCTCTGTATATCAGTGAGTGTGTGTGAGAGGGAGGATGCCTCTGTATATCAGTAAGTGTGTCTGAGAGAGAGGATGCCTCTGCATATCAGTGAGTGAGTGTGTGAGCGAGGATGCCCCTGTATATCAGTGAGTGAGTGTGTGAGAGAGGATGCCCCTGTCTATCAGTGAATGTGTGAGAGAGGATGCCCCTGTGTATCAGTGAGAGTGTGAGAGTGGGGATGCCCCTGTATATCATTGAGAGTGAGGATGCCCCTGTATATCAGTGAGTGATTCTGAGTGAGTGTGTGAGAGAGAGGATGCCCCTGTTTTTCAGTGAGTGTGAGAGAGTGAGGATGCCCCTGTCATGCAGTGAGTGATCCTGAGTGAGTGTGTGAGAGAGAGAGTGCCTCTGTCTTTCAGTGTGTGAGAGTGAGGATGCCTTTGTACATCAGTGAGTGTGAGAGAGTAAGGATGCCCCTGTATATCAGTAAGTGACTTTGAGTGAGTGAGTGAGAGAGGATGCCCCTGTATATCAGTGAGAGTGTGTGAGAGAGGATGCCTCTGCAAATCAGCGAGTGATCCTGAGTGAGTGTGAGAGAGACAGGATGTCTCTGCACATCAGTGAGTGAGTGTGAGAGAGAATGCCTCTGTATATCAGTGAGTGTGTGAGAGTGAGGATGCCTCTGTATATCAGTGAGTGACCCTGAGTGTGTGAGAGTGAGAGGATGCCTCTGTTTTTCAGTGAGTGATTCTGTGAGTGAGTGTGTGAGAGAGAGGATGCCTCGGTGTATCAGTGAGTGACTCGGAGTGAGTGTGAGAGAGAGAGGACGCCCCTGTATATCAGTGAGTGATTCTGAATGAGTGTGAGAGAGGATGCCTCTGTATATCAGTAGATGTGTGTGAGAGAGGATGCCTCTGTTTTTCAGTGAGTGTGAGAGAGGATGCCTCTGTATATCAGTGAGTGATTCTGAGTGAGTGTGTGAGAGAGAGGATGCCCCTGTGTATCAGTGAGTGATTTTGTGAGTGAGGATGCCCCTGTATATCAGTGAGTGATTTTGTGAGCGAGGATGCCCCTGTGTATCAGTGAGAGTGTGAGAGAGAGAGGATGCCTCTGTATATCAGTAAGTGTGTGTGAGAGAGAGGATGCCTCTGCATATCAGTGAGTGAGTGTGTGAGCGAGGATGCCCCTGTATATCAGTGAGAGTGTGAGAGAGAGAGGATGCCTCTGTGTATCAGTGACTCTGAGTGAGTGTGAGAGAGAGAGGATGCCCCTGTATATCAGGAAGTGTGTGTGAGAGAGAGGATGCCTCTGCATATCAGTAAGTGTGTGAGAGAGAGAGGATGCCTCTGCATATCAGTGAGTGAGTGTGTGAGAGAGGATGCCCCTGTCTATCAGTGAATGTGTGAGAGAGGATGCCGCTGTGTATCAGTGAGAGTGTGAGAGTGGGGATGCCCCTGTATATCATTGAGAGTGAGGATGCCCCTGTATATCAGTGAGTGATTCTGAGTGAGTGTGTGAGAGAGAGGATGCCCCTGTTTTTCAGTGAGTGTGAGAGAGTGAGGATGCCCCTGTCATGCAGTGAGTGATCCTGAGTGAGTGTGTGAGAGAGAGAATGCCTCTGTCTTTCAGTGTGTGAGAGTGAGGATGCCTCTGTACATCAGTGAGTGTGAGAGAGTAAGGATGCCCCTGTATATCAGTAAGTGACTTTGAGTGAGTGAGTGAGAGAGGATGCCCCTGTATATCAGTGAGAGTGTGTAAGAGAGGATGCCTCTGCAAATCAGCGAGTGATCCTGAGTGTGAGAGAGACAGGATGTCTCTGTACATCAGTGAGTGAGTGTGAGAGAGAATGCCTCTGTATATCAGTGAGTGTGTGAGAGTGAGGATGCCTCTGTATATCAGTGAGTGACCCTGAGTGTGTGAGAGAGAGAGGATGCCTCTGTTTTTCAGTGAGTGATTCTGTGAGTGAGTGTGTGAGAGAGAGGATGCCTCGGTGTATCAGTGAGTGACTCGGAGTGAGTGTGAGAGAGAGAGGACGCCCCTGTATATCAGTGAGTGATTCTGAATGAGTGTGAGAGTGAGGATGCCCCTGTATATCAGTGAGTGTGTGAGAGTGAGGATGCCTCTGTATATCAGTGAGTGACCCTGAGTGTGTGAGAGAGGATGCCTCTGTTTTTCAGTGAGTGATTCTGTGAGTGAGTGTGTGAGAGAGAGGATGCCTCGCTGTATCAGTGAGTGACTCGGAGTGAGTGTGAGAGAGAGAGGACGCCCCTGTATATCAGTGAGTGATTCTGAATGAGTGTGAGAGAGAGGATGCCTCTGTTTATCAGTAGATGTGTGTGAGAGAGGATGCCTCTGTTTTTCAGTGAGTGTGAGAGAGGATGCCTCTGCATATCAGTGAGTGATTCTGAGTGAGTGTGTGAGAGAGAGGATGCCCCTGTGTATCAGTGAGTGATTTTGTGAGTGAGGATGCCCCTGTGTATCAGTGAGAGTGTGAGAGAGAGAGGATGCCTCTGTATATCAGTAAGTGTGTGTGAGAGAGAGGATGCCTCTGCATATCAGTGAGTGAGTGTGTGAGCGAGGATGCCACTGTATATCAGTGAGTGAGTGTGTGAGAGAGAGGATGCCCCTGTATATCAGTGAGTGAGTGTGTGAGAGAGAGGATGCCCCTGTGTATCAGTGAGAGTGTGAGAGTGAGGATTCCCCTGTATATCATTGAGAGTGAGGATGCCCCTGTATATCAGTGAGTGATTCTGAGTGAGTGTGTGAGAGAGAGGATGCCCCTGTTTTTCAGTGAGTGTGAGAGAGTGAGGATGCCCCTGTCATGCAGTGAGTGATCCTGAGTGAGTGTGTGAGAGAGAGAATGCCTCTGTCTTTCAGTGTGTGAGAGTGAGGATGCCTCTGCACATCAGTGAGTGTGAGAGAGTAAGGATGCCCCTGTATATCAGTAAGTGACTTTGAGTGAGTGAGTGAGAGAGGATGCCCCTGGATATCAGTGAGAGTGTGTGAGAGAGGATGCCTCTGCAAATCAGCGAGTGACCCTGAGTGAGTGTGAGAGAGACAGCATGTCTCTGGACATCAGTGAGTGAGTGTGAGAGAGAATGCCTCTGTATATCAGTGAGTGTGTGAGAGTGAGGATGCCACTGTCTATCAGTGAGTGTGTGAGAGTGAGGATGCCTCTGTATATCAGTGAGTGACCCTGAGTGTGTGAGAGAGAGAGGATGCCTCTGTTTTTCAGTGAGTGGTTCTGTGAGTGAGTGTGTGAGAGAGAGGATGCCTCGGTGTATCAGTGAGTGACTCGGAGTGAGTGTGAGAGAGAGAGGACGCCCCTGTATATCAGTGAGTGATTCTGAATGAGTGTGAGAGAGGATGCCTCTGTATATCAGTAGATGTGTGTGAGAGAGGATGCCTCTGTTTTTCAGTGAGTGTGTGAGAGGATGCCTCTGTATATCAGTGAGTGATTCTGAGTGAGTGTGTGAGAGAGAGGATGCCCCTGTGTATCAGTGAGTGATTTTGTGAGTGAGGATGCCCCTGTATATCAGTGAGTGATTTTGTGAGCGAGGATGCCCCTGTGTATCAGTGAGAGTGTGAGAGAGAGGGGATGCCTCTGTGTATCAGTGACTCTGAGTGAGTGTGTGAGAGAGAGGATGCCTCTGCATATCAGTAAGTGTGTGGGAGAGAGAGGATGCCCCTGTATATCAGTGAGTGATTTTGTGAGCGAGGATGCCCCTGTGTATCAGTGAGAGTGTGAGAGAGAGAGGATGCCTCTGCATATCAGTAAGTGTGTGTGAGAGAGAGGATGCCTCTGCATATCAGTGAGTGAGTGTGTGAGCGAGGATGCCCCTGTATATCAGTGAGAGTGTGAGAGAGAGAGGATGCCTCTGTGTATCAGTGACTCTGAGTGAGTGTGAGAGAGAGAGGATGCCCCTGTATATCAGTAAGTGTGTGTGAGAGGGAGGATGCCTCTGTATATCGGTGAGTGTGTGAGAGAGAGGATGCCTCTGTATATCAGTGAGTGTGTGTGAGAGGGAGGATGCCTCTGTATATCAGTAAGTGTGTCTGAGGGAGAGGATGCCTCTGCATATCAGTGAGTGAGTGTGTGAGCGAGGATGCCCCTGTATATCAGTGAGTGAGTGTGTGAGAGAGGATGCCCCTGTCTATCAGTGAATGTGTGAGAGAGGATGCCCCTGTGTATCAGTGAGAGTGTGAGAGTGGGGATGCCCCTGTATATCATTGAGAGTGAGGATGCCCCTGTATATCATTGAGAGTGAGGATGCCCCTGTATATCAGTGAGTGATTCTGAGTGAGTGTGTGAGAGAGAGGATGCCCCTGTTTTTCAGTGAGTGTGAGAGAGTGAGGATGCCCCTGTCATGCAGTGAGTGATTCTGAGTGAGTGTGTGAGAGAGAGAATGCCTCTGTCTTTCAGTGTGTGAGAGTGAGGATGCCTCTGTACATCAGTGAGTGTGAGAGAGTAAGGATGCCCCGGCCTATCAGTAAGTGACTTTGAGTGAGTGAGTGAGAAGGGATGCCCCTGTATATCAGTGAGAGTGTGTGAGAGAGGATGCCTCTGCAAATCAGCGAGTGACCCTGAGTGAGTGAGAGAGAGACAGGATGTCTCTGCACATCAGTGAGTGAGTGTGAGAGAGAATGCCTCTGTATATTAGTGAGTGTGTGAGAGTGAGGATGCCCCTGTATATCAGTGAGTGTGTGAGAGTGAGGATGCCTCTGTTTGTCAGTGAGTGATTCTGTGAGTGAGTGTGAGAGAGAGAGGATGCCTCGGTGTATCAGTGAGTGACTCGGAGTGAGTGTGAGAGAGAGAGGACGCCCCTGTATATCAGTGAGTGATTCTGAATGAGTGTGAGAGAGGATGCCTCTGTATATCAGTAGATGTGTGTGAGAGAGGATGCCTCTGTTTTTCAGTGAGTGTGTGAGAGGATGCCTCTGTATATCAGTGAGTGATTCTGAGTGAGTGTGTGAGAGAGAGGATGCCCCTGTGTATCAGTGAGTGATTTTGTGAGTGAGGATGCCCCTGTATATCAGTGAGTGATTTTGTGAGCGAGGATGCCCCTGTGTATCAGTGAGAGTGTGAGAGAGAGGGGATGCCTCTGTGTATCAGTGACTCTGAGTGAGTGTGTGAGAGAGAGGATGCCTCTGCATATCAGTAAGTGTGTGGGAGAGAGAGGATGCCCCTGTATATCAGTGAGTGATTTTGTGAGCGAGGATGCCCCTGTGTATCAGTGAGAGTGTGAGAGAGAGAGGATGCCTCTGTATATCAGTAAGTGTGTGTGAGAGAGAGGATGCCTCTGCATATCAGTGAGTGAGTGTGTGAGCGAGGATGCCCCTGTATATCAGTGAGAGTGTGAGAGAGAGAGGATGCCTCTGTGTATCAGTGACTCTGAGTGAGTGTGAGAGAGAGAGGATGCCCCTGTATATCAGTAAGTGTGTGTGAGAGGGAGGATGCCTCTGTATATCGGTGAGTGTGTGAGAGAGAGGATGCCTCTGTATATCAGTGAGTGTGTGTGAGAGGGAGGATGCCTCTGTATATCAGTAAGTGTGTCTGAGAGAGAGGATGCCTCTGCATATCAGTGAGTGAGTGTGTGAGCGAGGATGCCCCTGTATATCAGTGAGTGAGTGTGTGAGAGAGGATGCCCCTGTCTATCAGTGAATGTGTGAGAGAGGATGCCCCTGTGTATCAGTGAGAGTGTGAGAGTGGGGATGCCCCTGTATATCATTGAGAGTGAGGATGCCCCTGTATATCATTGAGAGTGAGGATGCCCCTGTATATCAGTGAGTGATTCTGAGTGAGTGTGTGAGAGAGAGGATGCCCCTGTTTTTCAGTGAGTGTGAGAGAGTGAGGATGCCCCTGTCATGCAGTGAGTGATTCTGAGTGAGTGTGTGAGAGAGAGAATGCCTCTGTCTTTCAGTGTGTGAGAGTGAGGATGCCTCTGTACATCAGTGAGTGTGAGAGAGTAAGGATGCCCCGGCCTATCAGTAAGTGACTTTGAGTGAGTGAGTGAGAAGGGATGCCCCTGTATATCAGTGAGAGTGTGTGAGAGAGGATGCCTCTGCAAATCAGCGAGTGACCCTGAGTGAGTGAGAGAGAGACAGGATGTCTCTGCACATCAGTGAGTGAGTGTGAGAGAGAATGCCTCTGTATATTAGTGAGTGTGTGAGAGTGAGGATGCCCCTGTATATCAGTGAGTGTGTGAGAGTGAGGATGCCTCTGTTTGTCAGTGAGTGATTCTGTGAGTGAGTGTGAGAGAGAGAGGATGCCTCGGTGTATCAGTGAGTGACTCGGAGTGAGTGTGAGAGAGAGAGGACGCCCCTGTATATCAGTGAGTGATTCTGAATGAGTGTGAGAGAGGATGCCTCTGTATATCAGTAGATGTGTGTGAGAGAGGATGCCTCTGTTTTTCAGTGAGTGTGTGAGAGGATGCCTCTGTATATCAGTGAGTGATTCTGAGTGAGTGTGTGAGAGAGAGGATGCCCCTGTGTATCAGTGAGTGATTTTGTGAGTGAGGATGCCCCTGTATATCAGTGAGTGATTTTGTGAGCGAGGATGCCCCTGTGTATCAGTGAGAGTGTGAGAGAGAGGGGATGCCTCTGTGTATCAGTGACTCTGAGTGAGTGTGTGAGAGAGAGGATGCCTCTGCATATCAGTAAGTGTGTGGGAGAGAGAGGATGCCCCTGTATATCAGTGAGTGATTTTGTGAGCGAGGATGCCCCTGTGTATCAGTGAGAGTGTGAGAGAGAGAGGATGCCTCTGTATATCAGTAAGTGTGTGTGAGAGAGAGGATGCCTCTGCATATCAGTGAGTGAGTGTGTGAGCGAGGATGCCCCTGTATATCAGTGAGAGTGTGAGAGAGAGAGGATGCCTCTGTGTATCAGTGACTCTGAGTGAGTGTGAGAGAGAGAGGATGCCCCTGTATATCAGTAAGTGTGTGTGAGAGGGAGGATGCCTCTGTATATCGGTGAGTGTGTGAGAGAGAGGATGCCTCTGTATATCAGTGAGTGTGTGTGAGAGGGAGGATGCCTCTGTATATCAGTAAGTGTGTCTGAGAGAGAGGATGCCTCTGCATATCAGTGAGTGAGTGTGTGAGCGAGGATGCCCCTGTATATCAGTGAGTGAGTGTGTGAGAGAGGATGCCCCTGTCTATCAGTGAATGTGTGAGAGAGGATGCCCCTGTGTATCAGTGAGAGTGTGAGAGTGGGGATGCCCCTGTATATCATTGAGAGTGAGGATGCCCCTGTATATCATTGAGAGTGAGGATGCCCCTGTATATCAGTGAGTGATTCTGAGTGAGTGTGTGAGAGAGAGGATGCCCCTGTTTTTCAGTGAGTGTGAGAGAGTGAGGATGCCCCTGTCATGCAGTGAGTGATTCTGAGTGAGTGTGTGAGAGAGAGAATGCCTCTGTCTTTCAGTGTGTGAGAGTGAGGATGCCTCTGCACATCAGTGAGTGTGAGAGAGTAAGGATGCCCCGGTCTATCAGTAAGTGACTTTGAGTGAGTGAGTGAGAAGGGATGCCCCTGTATATCAGTGAGAGTGTGTGAGAGAGGATGCCTCTGCAAATCAGCGAGTGACCCTGAGTGAGTGAGAGAGAGACAGGATGTCTCTGCACATCAGTGAGTGAGTGTGAGAGAGAATGCCTCTGTATATTAGTGAGTGTGTGAGAGTGAGGATGCCCCTGTATATCAGTGAGTGTGTGAGAGTGAGGATGCCTCTGTTTGTCAGTGAGTGATTCTGTGAGTGAGTGTGTGAGAGAGAGGATGCCTCGGTGTATCAGTGAGTGACTCGGAGTGAGTGTGAGAGAGAGAGGACGCCCCTGTATATCAGTGAGTGATTCTGAATGAGTGTGAGAGAGAGGATGCCTCTGTATATCAGTAGATGTGTGTGAGAGAGGATGCCTCTGTATATCAGTGAGTGATTCTGAGTGAGTGTGTGAGAGAGAGGATGCCCCTGTGTATCAGTGAGTGATTTTGTGAGTGAGGATGCCCCTGTATATCAGTGAGAGTGTGAGAGAGAGAGGATGCCTCTGTGTATCAATGACTCTGAGTGAGTGTGAGAGAGAGAGGATGCCCCTGCATATCAGTAAGTGTGTGGGAGAGAGAGGATGCCTCTGTATATCAGTGAGTGAGTGTGTGAGAGGGAGGATGCCTCTGTATATCAATGAGTGAGTGTGAGCGAGGATGCCCCTGTATATCAGTGAGCGAGTGTGAGAGAGGATGCCCCTGTGTATCAGTGAGTGATTCTGAGTGAGTGTGTGAGCGAGGATGCCCCTGGATATCAGTGAGTGAGTGTGTGAGGATGACCCTGTATATCAGTGAGTGATTTTGTGAGCGAGGATGCCCCTGAATATCAGTGAGTGTGTGAGAGTGAGGATGCCCCTGTATATCATTGTGAGTGTGAGCGAGGATGCCCCTGTGTATGTGAGTGATTTTGTGAGCGAGGATGCCCCTGTATATCAGTGTGTGTGTGAGAGTGAGAGAATGCCTCTGTGTATCAGCGAGTGAGTGTGAGAGAGAATGCCTCTGTATGTCAGTGAGTGTGTGAGAGAGAGGATGCCCCTGTGTTTCAGTGAGTGATTTCGTGAGCGAGGATGCCTCTGTATATCAGTGTGTGTGAGAGTGAGAGAATGCCTCTGTATATCAGCAAGTGAGTGTGAGAGAGAATGCCTCTGTGTATCAGTGAGTGATTCTGAGTGAGTGTGTGAGAGTGAGGATGCCCCTGTGTATCAGTGAGTGTGTGAGAGAGAGAGAAAGCCTCTGTATAGGAGTACAGGTTCATGGCTCCTTGAAAGTGGAGTCACAGGTGGATAGGGTGGTGAAGAAGGCATTCAGCATGCTTGGTTTAATTGGTCAGATCATTGAATACAGGAGTTGGGATGTCTTGTTGAAGTTGTACAATTGTACACAATTTTACAACACCAAGTTATAGTCCAGCAATTTTATTTTAAATTCACAAGCTTTCGGAGATTTTCTCCTTCCTCAGGCAAAAGTTGTACAAGACATTAGTTAGGCCACACTTGGAATACTGTGTACAGTTCTGGTCACCCTATTATCGAAAGGATATTATTCAACGAGAAAGAGTGCAGAAAAGATTTACTAGGATGCTACCGGGACTTGTTGGTTTGACTTATAGGGAGAGGTTAGATAGACTGGGACTTTTTTCCCTGGAGAGTAGGAGGTTTCGGGGGGATCTTATAGAAGTCTATAAAATAATGAGGGGCACAGATAAGGTCAACAGTCAAAATCTTTTCCCAAAGGTAGGGGAGTCTATAACGAGGGGGCATAGATTTAAGGTGAGAGGGGAGAGATACAAAAGGGTCCAGAGGGGCAATTTTTTCACTCAAAGGGTGGTGAGTGTCTGGAACGAGCTGCCAGAGGCAGCAGTGGAGGCGGGTACAATTTTGTCTTTTAAAAAGCATTTGGACAGTTACATGGGTAAGATGGGTATAGAGGGATATGGGCCAAGTGCAGGCAATTGGGACTAGCTTAGTGGTACAAACTGGGCGACATGGACATGTTGGGCCGAAGGGCCTGTTTCCATGTTGTAAACTTCTATGATTCTATATCAGTGAGTGTGTGAGAGAGAGGATGCCCCTGTATATCAGTGAGTGTGTGAGAGAGAGGACGCCCCTGTATATCAGTGAGTGTGTGAGAGAGGACGCCCCTGTATATCAGTGAGCGTGAGAGAGAGGATGCCTCTGTATATCAGTGAGTGATTCTGAGTGAGTGTGAGAGAGGATGCCTCTGTATATCAGTGAGTGTGTGAGACGGAGGATGTGTCGATATATCAGTGAGTGTGTGTGAGAGAGGGAGGATGCCTCTGTATATCGGTGAGTGTGTGAGAGAGAGGACGCCCCTGTATATCAGTGTGTGTGAGGGAGGACGCCTCTGTATATCAGTGAGTGTGTGAGAGAGAGGACGCCCCTGCATATCAGTGAGTGTGTGAGAGAGAGGACGCCCCTGTATATCAGTGAGTGTGTGAGAGAGAGGACGCCCCTGCATATCAGTGAGTGTGTGAGAGCGAGGATGCCTCTGTATATCAGTGAGTGTGTGAGAGAGAGGATGCCCCTGTGTATCAGTGAGTGTGTGTGAGAGAGGATGCCCCTGCATATCAGTGAGTGTGTGAGAGAGAGGATGCCTCTATATATCAGTGTGTGAGTGAGGATGCCCCTGTCATGCAGTGAGTGTGTGAGAGAGGATGCCCCTGCATATCAGTGAGTGTGTGTGAGAGAGGATGCCCCTGTATATCAGTGAGTGTGTGAGAGAGAGGATGCCCCTGTGTATCAGTGAGTGATTCTGAGTGAGTGTGTGAGAGGATGCCCCTGTTTTTCAGTGAGTGTGTGAGAGAGAGGATGCCTCTATATATCAGTGAGTGTGAGAGTGAGGATGCACCTGCATATCATTGAGTGTGTGAGAGAGAGGATGCCCCTGCATATCAGTGAGTGTGAGAGAGAGGATGCCTCTGTGCATCAATGAGTGGTTCTGAGTGAGTGTGTGAGAGAGGATACCTCTGTGTATCAGTGAGTGTGTGAGAGTGAGGATGCCTCTGTTTCTCAGTGAGTGATTCTGAGTGAGTGTGAGAGAAAGAGGATGCCCCTGTATATCAGTAAGTGTGTGAGAGCATGCCTCTGCAAATCAGCGAGTGACCCTGAGTGTGTGAGAGAGAGAGGATGCCTCTGTTTTTCAGTGAGTGATTCTGAGTGAGTGTGTGAGAGAGAGGACGCCCCTGTATATCAGTGAGTGAGTGTGTGAGAGGATGCCACTGTATATGAGTGAGTGTGTGAGAGAGAGAGGATGCCTCTGTATATCGGTGAGTGTGTGAGAGAGAGGATGCCTCTGTATATCAGTGAGTGTGTGAGAGAGAGAGAGGATGCCTCTGTATATCAGTGAGTGTGTGTGAGAGAGAGAGGACGCCCCTGTGTATCAGTGAGTGTGTGTGAGAGAGAGAAAGCCTCTGGAAAGGAGTGCAGGTTCATAGCTCCTTGAAAGTGGAGTCACAGGTGAATAGGGTGGTGAAGAAGGCATTCAGCATGCTTGGTTTCATTGGTCAGAACATTGAATACAGGAGTTGGGATGTCTTGTTGAAGTTGTACAAGACATTAGTTCGGCCACACTTGGAATACTGTGTACAGTTCTGGTCAACCTATTATAGAAAGGATATTATTAAACTAGAAAGAGTGCAGAAAAGATTTACTAGGATGCTACCGGGACTTGTTGGTTTGACTTATAGGGAGAGGTTAGATAGACTGGGACTTTTTTCCCTGGAGAGCAGGAGGTTTCGGGGGGATCTTATAGAAGTCTATAAAATAATGAGGGGCATAGATGAGGTAGATTGTCAAAATATTTTCCCAAAGGTCGGGGAGTCTATAACGAGGGGGCATAGATTTAAGGTGAGAGAGGAGAGATACAAAAGGGTCCAGAGGGGCAATTTTTTCACTCAAAGGGTGGTGAGTGTCTGGAACGAGCTGCCAGAGGCAGTAGTAGAGGCAGGTACAATTTTGTCTTTTAAAAAGCATTTGGACAGTTACATGGGTAAGATGGGTATAGAGGGATATGGGCCAAGTGCAGGCAATTGGGACGAGCTTCGTGGTATAAACTGGGCGACATGGACATGTTGGGCCGAAGGGCCTGTTTCCATGTTGTAAACTTCTATGATTCTATGATTCTATATCAGTGAGTGTGTGAGAGAGAGGAAGCCCCTGTGTATCAGTGAGTGTGTGTGAGAGAGGGACGATGCCTCTGTATATCGGTGAGTGTGCGAGAGAGAGGATGCCCCTGTATATCAATAAGTGTGTGTGAGAGACAGGAGGCCCCTGTATATCAGTGAGTGTGTGTGAAAGAGAGGATGCCCCTGTACATCAGTGAGTGTGTGAGAGAGAGGATGCCTCTGTCTACCAGTGAGCGTGAGAGAGAGGATGCCTCTGTGTATCAGTGAGTGATTCTGAGTGTGTGTGAGAGAGAGGATGCCTCTGTATATCAGTGAGTGTGTGTGAGACAGGATGCCCCGTTGTAGCAGTGAGTGAGTGTGTGAGTGTGAGAGGACGCCCCTGTATATCAGTGAGTGTGTGAGAGAGAGGACGCCCCTGTATATCAGTGAGTGTGTGAGAGAGAGGATGCCCCTGTATATCCGTGAGTGTGTGAGAGAGGACGCCCCTGTATATCAGTGAGTGTGTGAGAGAGAGGACGCCCCTGTATATCAGTGTGTGAGAGAGGACGCCCCTGTGTATCAGTGAGTGTGTGAGAGCGAGGATGCCTCTGTGTATCAGTGAGTGTGTGTGAGAGGATGCCCCTGCATGTCAGTGAGTGTGTGTGAGAGAGGATGCTCCTGTATATCAGTGAGTGTGTGTGAGAGGGAGGATGCCTCTGTATATCAGTGAGTGTGAGAGGATGCCCCTGTATATCAGTGAATGTGTGTGAGAGAGAGGATGCCCCTGTATATCAGTGAGTGTGTGTGTGTGAGAGAGGATGCCTCTGTATATCAGTGAGTGAGTATATGAGCGAGGATGCCCCTGCAGATCAGTGAGTGTGTGTGTGAGAGAGGATGCCTCTGTTTTTAGTGTGTGTGAGAGAGAGGAAGCCCCTGTATATCAGTGAGTGTGTGAGAGAGAGGACGCCCCTGTATATCAGTGAGTGATTGTGTGAGAGAGGATGCCCCTGTATATCAGTGTGAGTGTAAGCGAGGATGCCCCTGTATATCAGTGAGTGAGTGTGAGAGAGGATGACCCTGTATATCAGTGAGTGAGTGTAAGCGAGGATGCCCCTGTATATCAGTGAGTGTGTCTGAGCGAGGTTGCCCCTGTCTGTCAGTGAGTGTGTGAGAGAGAGAGGATGCCTCTGTATATCAGTGAGTGTGTGAGAGAGAGAGGATGCCTCTGTATATCAGTGAGTGTGTGAGAGAGAGAAGATGCCTCTGCATATCAGTGAGTGTGTGAGAGAGAGAGGATGCCTCTGTGTATCAGTGAGTGTGTGAGAGAGAGGATGCCTCTGCATATCAGTGAGTGTGTGAGAGAGAGGATGCCTCTGTATATCAGTGAGTGTGTGTAAGATGGAGGATGCGTCTGTATATCAGTGAGTGTGTGTGAGAGAGAGAGAGGAAGCCCCTGTATATCAGTGTGTGTGTGAGAGAGAGAGGATGCCTCTGCATATCAGTGAGTGTGTGAGAGAGAGGAAGCCCCTGTATATCATTGAGTGTGTGAGAGAGGAAGCCCCTGTCCATCAGTGTGTGTGTGAGAGAGGACGCCCCTGTATATCAGTGAGTGAGTGAGAGAGAGGATGCCCTGTGTATCAGTGAGTGATTTTGTGAGCGAGGATGCCCCTGTATATCAGTGTGTGTGTGTGAGTGAGAGTGAGGATGCCTCTATCAGTGAGAGTGTGTGAGAGAGAGGATGCCTCTGTATTTCAGTGAGTGTGAGAGGATGCCCCTGTATATCAGTGAGTGTGTGAGAGAGAGAACGCCCCTGTTTATCAGTGAGTGAGTGAGATAGAGGATGCCCTGTGTATCAGTGAGTGATTTTGTGAGCGAGGATGCCCCTGTATATCAGTGTGTGTGTGTGAGTGAGAGTGAGGATGCCTCGATCAGTGAGAGTGTGTGAGAGAGAGGATGCCTCTGTTTTTCAGTGAGTGACCCTGAGTGAGTGTGTGAGAGAGAGGATGCCTCTGTGTATCAGTGAGTGTGAGAGAGGACGCCCCTGTATATGAGTGAGTGTGTGAGAGAGAATGCCTCTGTATATCAGTGAGTGTGTGTGAGAGAGAGGATGCCCCTGTGTATCAGTGAGTGTGTGTGAGAGAGAGAATGCCTCTGTAAATGTGAGTGTGTGTGAGAGAGAGAGAGGATGCCTCTGTTTTTCAGTGAGTGTGTGAGAGAGAGAGGATGCCCCTGAAAATCAGTGACTGTGTGAGAGAGGATGCCCCTGTATATCAGTGAGTGTGTGTGAGAGAGAGGATGCCTCTGTATATCAGTGAGTGTGAGTGAGGATGCCTCTGTATATCAGTGAGTGTGTGTGAGAGAGAGGATGCCTCTGTGTATCAGTGAGTGATTCTGAGTGAGTGTGTGAGAGAGGATACTTCAGCATTTGTGAGTGTGTGTGAGAGAGAGAGAGAATGCCTCTGTATATCAGTCGGTGTGTGAGAGGGAGAGGATGCCTCTGAATATCAGTGAGTGTGTGTGAGAGAGAGGATGCCTCTGTATATCAGTGAGTGTGTGAGAGAGAGAGGATGCCTCTGTGTATCAGTGTGTGTGTGAGAGAGAGGACGCCCCTGTATATCAGTGAGGGTGTGAGAGAGAGGACGCCCCTGTTTTTCAGTGAGTGATTTTGTGAGTGAGGATGCCTCTGTGTATCAGTGAGTGTGTGAGAGTGAGGATGCTCCTGTATATGAGTGAGTGTGTGAGAGAGAGAATGCCTCTGTATATCAGTGAGTGTGTGAGAGAGAGGATGCCCCTGTTTTTCAGTGAGTGTGAGAGTGAGTGAGGATGCCCCTGTCATGCAGTGAGTGTGTGAGAGAGGATGCCCCTGCATATCAGTGAGTGTGAGAGAGAGGATGCCCCTGTCTATCAGTGAGTGATTCTGAGTGAGTGTGTGAGAGAGGATACCTGTGTGTATCAGTGAGTGTGTGTGTGAGAGTGAGGATGCCTCTGTTTCTCAGTGAGTGTGTGTGAGAGAGGATGCCTCTGCAAATCAGCGAGTGACCCTGAGTGAGTGTGTGAGAGACAGGATGTCTTTGTACATCAGTGAGTGTGTGAGAGCGAGGATGCCCCTGTATATCAGTGAGTGTGTGAGAGAGGATGCCTCTGTATATCAGTGAGTGTGTGAGACAGAGGATGCCTCTGTACATCAGTGAGAGTGTGTGAGAGTGAGGATGCCCCTGTATATGAGTGAGTGATTCTGAGTGAGTGTGTGAGAGAGGATACCTGTGTGCATCAGTGAGTGTGTGTGTGAGAGTGAGGATTCCTCTGTTTCTCAGTGAGTGATTCTGAGTGAGTGTGAGAGAAAGAGGATGCCCCTGTATATCAGTGAGTGTGTGTGAGAGAGGATGCCCCTGTTTTTCAGTGAGTGTGAGAGTGAGGATGCCTCTGTATATCAGTGAGAGTGTGTGAGAGTGAGGATGCCCCTGGATATCAGTGAGTGATTCTGAGTGAGTGTGTGAGAGAGGACACCTGTGTGTATCAGTGAGTGTGTGTGTGAGAGTGAGGATTCCTCTGTTTCTCAGTGAGTGATTCTGAGTGAGTGTGTGAGAGACAGGATGTCTCTGTTCATCAGTGAGTGTGTGAGAGCGAGGATGCCCCTGTCTATCAGTGAGTGATTGAGTGAGTGTGAGAGAGAGGATGCCTCTGTATATCAGTGAGTGTGTGAGACGGACGATGTGTCGATATATCAGAGTGTGTGTGAGAGAGGGAGGATGCCTCTGTATATCGGTGAGTGTGTGAGAGAGAGGAAGCCCCTGTATATCAGTGTGTGTGTGAGGGAGAGGATGCCCCTGTATATCAGTGAGTGTGTGAGGGAGGACGCCTCTGCATATCAGTGAGTGTGTGTGAGACAGGATGCCCCTTTACAGCAGTGAGTGAGTGTGAGAGAGAGGATGCCCCTGTATATCAGTGAGTGTGTGAGAGAGAGGACGCCCCTGTATATCAGTGAGTGTGTGAGAGAGAGGACGCCCCTGAATATCAGTGAGTGTGTGAGAGGACGCCCCCTGTATATCAGTGAGTGTGTGAGAGGACGCCCATGTATATCAGTGAGTGTGTGAGAGAGAGGATGACCCTGTATATCAGTGAGTGATTTTGTGAGCGAGGATGCCCCTGTCTATCAGTGAGTGTGAGAGAGAGGATGCCTCTGTATATCAGTGAGTGATTCTGAGTGAGTGTGAGAGAGGATGCCTCTGTATATCAGTGAGTGTGTGAGACGGAGGATGTGTCTATATATCAGAGTGTGTGTGAGAGAGGGAGGATGCCTCTGTATATCGCTGAGTGTGTGAGAGAGAGAAGATGCCCCTGTATATCAATAAGTGTGTGTGAGAGAGAGGATGCCCCTGTATATCAGTAAGTGTGTGTGAGAGAGAGAGGATGCCCCTTAATAGCAGTGAGTGAGTGTGTGAGAGAGGACGCCCCTGTATATCAGTGAGTGTGTGAGAGAGAGGACGCCCCTGTATATCAGTGAGTGTGTGAGAGAGAGGATGCCCCTGTATGTCAGTGAGAGTGTGAGAGTGAGGATGCCCCTGCATATCAGTGACTGTGTGTGAGAGAGGATGCCCCTGTATATCAGTGAGCGTGTGTGAGAGGGAGGATGCCTCTGTATATCAGTGAGTGAGTGTGAGCGAGGATGCCCCTGTATATCAGTGAGTGAGTGTGAGAGGATGCCCCTGGAGATCAGTGAATGTGTGAGAGAGGATGCCCCTGTATATCCGTGAGTGTGTGTGTGAGAGAGGATGCCTCCGTTTTTAGTGAGTGTGTGAGAGAGAGGAAGCCCCTGCATATCAGTGAGTGTGTGAGAGAGAGGACGCCCCTGTATATCAGGAAGTGTGTGAGAGAGAGGACGCCCCTGTATATCAGTGAGTGATTGTGAGAGAGAGGATGCCTCTGTACATCAGTGGGTGTGTGTTTGAGAGTATGCCTCTGTATATCAGTGAGTATGAGAGAGAGGACGCCCCTGTATATCAGTGAGTGTGTGAGAGAGGATGCCCCTGAAGATCAGTGAGTGTGTGAGTGAGGATGACCCTGCACATCAGTGAGTGTGTGAGAGAGGATGCCTCTGTATATCAGTGAGTGTGTGTGTGAGAGAGGATGCCTCTGTTTTCAGTGAGTGAGTGAGTTTGTGAGCGAGGATGCCCCTGCAGATGAGTGAGTGTGTGAGAGAGAGGATGACTCTGTATATCAGTGAGTGATTCTGAGTGAGTGTGAGAGAGGATGCCTCTGCATATCAGTGAGTGTGTGAGAGAGAGAGGATGCCTCTATATATCAGTGAGTGTGTGTGAGAGAGGAAGCCCCTGTATATCAGTGTGTGTGTGAGAGAGAATGCCCCTGTCCATCAGTGTGTGTGTGAGAGAGAGGACGCCTCTGCATATCAGTGAGTGTGTGTGAGAGGGAGGATGCCTCTGTATATCAGTGAGTGAATGTGAGCGAGGACGCCCCTGCATATCAGTGAGTGTGTGAGAGGACGCCCCTGTATATCAGTGAGTGAGTGAGAGAGAGGACGCCCCTGTTTATCAGTGAGTGATTTTGTGAGCGAGGATGCCCCTGTATATCAGTGTGTGTGTGTGTGAGTGAGAGTGAGGATGCCTCTATCAGTGAGAGTGTGTGAGAGAGAGGATGCCTCTGTCTTTCAGTGAGTGTGAGAGGATGCCCCTGTGTATCAGTGAGTGACTCCGAGTGAGTGAGTGTGTGAGAGAGAGGATGCCTCTGTTTTTCAGTGAGTGACCCTATGTGAGTGTGTGAGAGAGAGGATGCCTCTGTGTATCAGTGAGTGTGAGAGAGGATGCCCCTGTATATGAGTGAGTGTGTGAGAGAGAATGCCTCTGTATATCAGTGAGTGTGTGTGAGAGAGAGGATGCCCCTGTATATCAGTGAGTGTGTGAGAGAGAGAATGCCTCTGTAAATGTGAGTGTGTGTGAGAGAGAGAGAGGATGCCTCTGTATATCAATGAGTGTGTGTGAGAGAGAGGATGCCCCTGTATTTCAGTGAGTGTGTGAGAGAGGATGCCCCTGTATATCAGTGAGTGTGTGAGAGAGAGAGGATGCCCCTGAAAATCAGTGAGTGTGTGAGAGAGAGGATGCCTCTGTATATCAGTGAGTGTGAGAGAGGATGCCCCTGTGTATCAGTAAGTGTGAGAGAGAGAGGATGCCTCTGTATATCAGTGAGTGTGAGTGAGGATGCCCCTGTATATCAGTGAGTGTGTGAGAGAGAGAATGCCTCTGCATATCAGTGAGTGTGAGTGAGGATGCCTCTGTATATCAGTGAGAGTGTGTGAGAGAGAGGATGCCTCTGTCGATCAGTGAGTGTGTGAGAGAGGATGCCCCTGTATTTCAGTGAGTGTGTGAGAGAGAGGATGCCTCTGTGTATCAGTGAGTGATTCTGAGTGAGTGTGTGAGAGAGGATACTTCTGCATATGTGAGTGTGTGTGAGAGAGAGAGGATGCCTCTGTTTCTCAGTGAGTGATTCTGAGTGAGTGTGAGAGAAAGAGGATGCCCCTGTATATCAGTGAGTGTGTGTGAGAGAGGATGCCCCTGTTTTTCAGTGAGTGTGAGAGTGAGTGAGGATGCCCCTGTCATGCAGTGAGTGTGTGAGAGAGGATGCCCCTGCATATCAGTGAGTGTGAGAGAGAGGATGCCTCTGTATATCAGTGAGAGTGTGTGAGAGTGAGGATGCCCCTGTATATCAGTGAGTGATTCTGAGTGAGTGTGTGAGAGACAGGATGACTCTGTACATCAGTGAGTGTGTGAGAGCGAGGATGCCCCTGAAAATCAGTGAGTGTGTGAGAGTGAGGATGCCTCTGGATATCAGTGAGTGACACTGAGTGTGTGAGAGAGAGAGGATGCCTCTGTGTATCAGTGAGTGACTTGGAGTGAGTGTGTGAGAGAGAGGACGCCCCTGTATATCAGTGAGTGATTGAGTGAGTGTGAGAGAGAGGATGCCTCTGTATATCAGTGAGTGTGTGAGACGGACGATGTGTCGATATATCAGAGTGTGTGTGAGAGAGGGAGGATGCCTCTGTATATCGGTGAGTGTGTGAGAGAGAGGAAGCCCCTGTATATCAGTGTGTGTGTGAGGGAGAGGATGCCCCTGTATATCAGTGAGTGTGTGAGGGAGGACGCCTCTGTATATCAGTGAGTGTGTGTGAGACAGGATGCCCCTTTACAGCAGTGAGTGAGTGTGAGAGAGAGGATGCCCCTGTATATCAGTGAGTGTGTGAGAGAGAGGACGCCCCTGTATATCAGTGAGTGTGTGAGAGAGAGGACGCCCCTGTATATCAGTGAGTGTGTGAGAGGACGCCCCCTGGATATCAGTGAGTGTGTGAGAGGACGCCCATGTATATCAGTGAGTGTGTGAGAGAGAGGATGACCCTGTATATCAGTGAGTGATTTTGTGAGCGAGGATGCCCCTGTCAATCAGTGAGTGTGAGAGAGAGGATGCCTCTGCATATCAGTGAGTGATTCTGAGTGAGTGTGAGAGAGGATGCCTCTGTATATCAGTGAGTGTGTGAGACGGAGGATGTGTCTATATATCAGAGTGTGTGTGAGAGAGGGAGGATGCCTCTGTATATCGCTGAGTGTGTGAGAGAGAGAAGATGCCCCTGTATATCAATAAGTGTGTGTGAGAGAGAGGATGCCCCTGTATATCAGTAAGTGTGTGTGAGAGAGAGAGGATGCCCCTTAATAGCAGTGAGTGAGTGTGTGAGAGAGGACGCCCCTGTATATCAGTGAGTGTGTGAGAGAGAGGACGCCCCTGTAATATCAGTGAGTGTGTGAGAGAGAGGATGCCCCTGTATGTCAGTGAGAGTGTGTGAGAGTGAGGATGCCCCTGCATATCAGTGACTGTGTGTGAGAGAGGATGCCCCTGTATATCAGTGAGCGTGTGTGAGAGGGAGGATGCCTCTGTATATCAGTGAGTGAGTGTGAGCGAGGATGCCCCTGTATATCAGTGAGTGAGTGTGAGAGGATGCCCCTGGAGATCAGTGAATATGTGAGAGAGGATGCCCCTGTATATCCGTGAGTGTGTGTGTGAGAGAGGATGCCTCCGTTTTTAGTGAGTGTGTGAGAGAGAGGAAGCCCCTGTATATCAGTGAGTGTGTGAGAGAGAGGACGCCCCTGTATATCAGGAAGTGTGTGAGAGAGAGGACGCCCCTGTATATCAGTGAGTGATTGTGAGAGAGAGGATGCCTCTGCACATCAGTGGGTGTGTGTTTGAGAGTATGCCTCTGTATATCAGTGAGTATGAGAGAGAGGACGCCCCTGTATATCAGTGAGTGTGTGAGAGAGGATGCCCCTGCAGATCAGTGAGTGTGTGAGAGAGAGGATGCCCCTGTATATCAGTGAGTGTGTGAGTGAGGATGACCCTGCACATCAGTGAGTGTGTGAGAGAGGATGCCTCTGTATATCAGTGAGTGTGTGTGTGAGAGAGGATGCCTCTGTTTTCAGTGAGTGAGTTTGTGAGCGAGGATGCCCCTGCAGATGAGTGAGTGTGTGAGAGAGAGGATGACTCTGTATATCAGTGAGTGATTCTGAGTGAGTGTGAGAGAGGATGCCTCTGTCTATCAGTGAGTGTGTGTGAGAGAGGAAGCCCCTGTATATCAGTGTGTGTGTGAGAGAGAATGCCCCTGTCCATCAGTGTGTGTGTGAGAGAGAGGACGCCTCTGCATATCAGTGAGTGTGTGTGAGAGGGAGGATGCCTCTGTATATCAGTGAGTGAATGTGAGCGAGGATGCCTCTGTATATCATTGTGTATGTGAGAGAGGAAGCCCCTGTCCATCAGTGTGTGTGTGTGAGAGAGGACGCCCCTGCATATCAGTGAGTGTGTGAGAGGACGCCCCTGTATATCAGTGAGTGAGTGAGAGAGAGGACGCCCCAGTTTATCAGTGAGTGATTTTGTGAGCGAGGATGCCCCTGTGCATCAGTGTGTGTGTGTGAGTGAGAGTGAGGATGCCTCTATCAGTGAGAGTGTGTGAGAGAGAGGATGCCTCTGTCTTTCAGTGAGTGTGAGAGGATGCCCCTGTGTATCAGTGAGTGACTCCGAGTGAGTGAGTGTGTGAGAGAGAGGATGCCTCTGTTTTTCAGTGAGTGACCCTGAGTGAGTGTGTGAGAGAGAGGATGCCTCTGTGTATCAGTGAGTGTGAGAGAGGATGCCCCTGTATATGAGTGAGTGTGTGAGAGAGAATGCCTCTGTATATCAGTGAGTGTGTGTGAGAGAGAGGATGCCCCTGTATATCAGTGAGTGTGTGTGAGAGAGAGAATGCCTCTGTAAATGTGAGTGTGTGTGAGAGAGAGAGAGGATGCCTCTGTATATCAGTGAGTGTGTGTGAGAGAGAGGATGCCCCTGTATTTCAGTGAGTGTGTGAGAGAGGATGCCCCTGTATATCAGTGAGTGTGTGAGAGAGAGAGGATGCCCCTGAAAATCAGTGACTGTGTGAGAGAGGATGCCCCTGTATATCAGTGAGTGTGTGTGAGAGAGAGGATGCCCCTGTATATCAGTGAGTGTGTGAGAGAGAGAATGCCTCTGTCTATCAGTGAGTGTGAGTGAGGATGCCTCTGTATATCAGTGAGAGTGTGTGAGAGAGAGGATGCCTCTGTCGATCAGTGAGTGTGTGAGAGAGGATGCCCCTGTATTTCAGTGAGTGTGTGAGAGAGAGGATGCCTCTGTGTATCAGTGAGTGATTCTGAGTGAGTGTGTGAGAGAGGATACTTCTGCATATGTGAGTGTGTGTGAGAGAGAGAGGATGCCTCTGCATATCAGTGAGTGTGTGTGAGAGAGGATGCCCCTGTCGATCAGTGAGTGTGTGAGAGAGGATGCCCGTGTATTTCAGTGAGTGTGAGAGAGGATGCCCCTGTATATCAGTGAGTATGTGAGAGAGAGGATGCCCCTGCATATCAGTGAGTGTGTGAGAGAGGATGCCTCTGTATATCAGTGAGTGTGTGTGAGAGGATGCCTCTGTATTTCAGTGAGTGTGTGAGAGAGGATGCCCCTGCATATCAGTGAGTGTGTGAGAGAGAGGATGCCCCTGTGTATCAGTGAGTATGTGTGAGAGAGGATGCCTCTGCATATCATTGAGTGTGTGTGAGAGGACGCCCCTGTATTTCAGTGAGTGTGAGAGAGGATGCCCCTGTATTTCAGTGAGTGTGAGAGAGGATGCCCCTGTATATCAGTGAGTGTGTGAGAGAGAGGATGCCCCTGTATATCAGTGAGTGTGTGAGAGAGGATGCCTCTGTATATCAGTGAGTGTGTGTGAGAGAGGATGCCTCTGTATTTCGGTGATTGTGTGAGAGAGAGGATGCCCCTGCATATCAGTGTGTGTGAGAGAGAGGATGCCTCTGTATATCAGAGTGTGTGAGAGAGAGGATGCCTCTGTATTTCAGTGAGTGTGTGAGAGAGAGAATGCCTCTGTATTTCAGTGAGTGTGTGAGAGAGAGGATGCCTCTGTATTTCAGTGAGTGTGTGAGAGGATGCCTCTGGATATCAGTGAGTGATTCTGAGTGAGTGTGTGAGAGAGGATACTTCTGGAAATCACTGAGTGAGTGTGTGAGAGAGAATGCTTCTATATCAGTGAGTGTGTGAGAGAGAGGATGCCTCCGTATATCAGTGAGTGTGTGAGAGAGAGGATGCCTCTGTGTATCAGTGAGTGTGTGAGAGAGAGGATGCCCCTGTATATCAGAGAGAGAGAGAGGACGCCCCTGTATATCAGTGAGTGTGAGAGTGAGGATGCCTCTGTATATCAGTGAGTGTTTGTGAGAGAGGATGCCTCTGTATATCAGTGAGTGTGTGAGAGAGAGGATGCCTCTGTATATCAGTGAGTGTGTGTGAGAGAGGATGCCTCTGTATGTCAGTGAGTGTGTGAGAGAGAGGATGCCTCTGCATATCAGTGAGTGTGTGAGAGAGAGGATGCCCCTGTATATCAGTGAGTGAGAGAGAGGATGCCTCTGTATATCAGTGAGTGTGTGAGAGAGAGAGGATGCCTCTGTGTATCAGAGTGTGTGAGAGAGAATGCCTCTGTATATGTGAGTGTGTGTGAGATAGAGTGAGGATGCCCCAGTGAGTGTGTGAGAGAGAGGATGCCTCTGTGTCTCACTGAGTGTGTGTGAGAGAAGACGCCCCTGTATTTCAATGAGTGTGAGAGAGAGAGGATGCCTCTGTATATCAGTGAGTGTGTGAGAGAGAGAGAATGCCCCTGTGCACAAGTGAGTGTGTGAGAGAGGATGCCTCTGTTTCTCAGTGAGTGTGTGTGTGTGAGATAGAGGATGCCCCTGTATTTCAGTGAGTGTGTGAGAGAGGATGCCCCTGTAGATCAGTGAGTGTGTGAGAGAGGATGCCCCTGTATTTCAGTGAGTGTGTGTGAGAGGATGCCCCTGTATATCAGTGAGTGTGTGTGAGAGAGAGAATGCCTCTGTAAATGAGAGTGTGTGTGAGAGAGAGAGAGGATGCCTCTGTATATCAGTGAGTGTGTGTGAGAGAGAGGATGCCCCTGTATTTCAGTGAGTGTGTGAGAGAGGATGCCCCTGTATATCAGTGAGTGTGTGAGAGAGAGAGGATGCCCCTGAAAATCAGTGAGTGTGTGAGAGAGGATGCCCCTGTATATCAGTGAGTGTGTGAGAGAGAGAGGATGCCCCTGAAAATCAGTGACTGTGTGAGAGAGGATGCCCCTGTATATCAGTGAGTGTGTGTGAGAGAGAGGATGCCTCTGTATATCAGTGAGTGTGAGTGAGGATGCCCCTGTATATCAGTGAGTGTGTGAGAGAGAGAATGCCTCTGCATATCAGTGAGTGTGAGTGAGGATGCCTCTGTATATCAGTGAGAGTGTGTGAGAGAGAGGATGCCTCTGTCGATCAGTGAGTGTGTGAGAGAGAGAGGATGCCTCTGTCGATCAGTGAGTGTGTGAGAGAGGATGCCCCTGTATTTCAGTCAGTGTGAGTGAGGATGCCTCTGGATATCAGTGAGAGTGTGTGAGAGAGAGGATGCCTCTGTCGATCAGTCAGTGTGTGAGAGAGGATGCCCCTGTATTTCAGTGAGTGTGAGAGAGGATGCCTCTGTATATCAGTGAGTGTGTGTGAGAGAGGATGCCTCTGTATTTCAGTGAGTGTGTGAGAGAGAGGATGCCCCTGCATATCAGTGTGTGTGAGAGAGCGGATGCCTCTGTATATCAGTGAGTGTGTGAGAGAGAAAATGCCTCTGTATTTCAGTGAGAGTGTGAGAGAGAGGATGCCTCTGTATTTCAGTGAGTGTGTGAGAGAGAGGAAGCCTCTGCATATCAGTGAGTGTGTGAGAGATCGGATGCCCCTGTTTTTCAGTGAGTGTGTGAGAGGATGCCTCTGTATATCAGTGAGTGATTCTGAGTGAGTGTGTGAGAGAGGATACTTCTGAAAATCACTGAGTGAGTGTGTGAGAGAGAATGCCTCTGTATCAGTGAGTGTGTGAGAGGGAGAGGATGCCCCTGTATATCAGTGAGGGTGTGTGAGAGAGAGGATGCCTCCGTATATCAGTGAGTGTGTGAGAGAGAGGATGCCTCTGTCTATCAGTGTGTGTGAGAGAGGATGCCCCCGTAAATCAGTGTGTGAGAGAGAGGATGCCCCTGTATATCAGTGAGTGTGAGAGAGAGGATGCCTCTGTATATCAGTGTGTGTGAGAGAGGATGCCCCCGTTAATCAGTGAGTGTGTGAGAGAGAGGATGCCCCTGTATATCAGTGAGTGTGTGAGAGAGAGGATGCCCCTTTATATCAGTGAGAGTGTGAGAGAGAGGAAGCCTCTGTATATCAGTGAGTGTGTGAGAGAGAGGATGCCCCTGTCTCTCAGTGAGTGTGTGTGAGAGAGAGGACGCCCCCGTGCATCAGTGAGTGTGAGAGAGAGGATGCCTCTGTATATCAGAGTGTGTGTGAGAGAGCGAGGATGCCTCTGAATATCAGTGAGTGTGTGAGAGAGAGAGGATGCCTCTGTGTATCAGTGAGTGTGTGAGAGAGAATGCCTCTGTTTCTGTGAGTGTGTGTGAGGGAGAGAGAGGATGCCTCTGTATATCAGCGAGTGTGTGAGAGAGAGAGAGGATGCCTCGGTATATCAGTGAGTGTGTGAGAGAGAGAGAGGATGCCTCTGAAAATCAGTGAGTGTGTGAGAGAGAATGCCTCTGTATATGTGAGAGTGTGTGAGAGAGAGAGGATGCCTCTGTTTATCAGTGAGTGCGTGTGAGAGAGAGGATGCCTCTGTATATCAGTGAGTGTGTGAGAGAGAGGATGCCCCTGTATATCAGTTCGTGTGTGAGAGAGAGGATGCCTCTGTATTTCAGTGAGTGTGTGAGAGAGAGGATGCCCCTGTATATCAGTTCGTATGAGAGAGAGAGGATGCCTCTGTATTTCAGTGAGTGTGTGAGAGAGAGGATGCCCCTGTATTTCAGTGAGTGTGTGAGAGAGGATGCCCCTGTATATCAGTGAGTGTGTGTGTGAGATAGGATGCCCCTGTATATCAGTGAGTGTGTGTGAGAGAGAGGATGACCCTGGATATCAGTGAGTGTGTGAGAGAGAGGATGCCCCTGTATTTCAGTGAGTGTGTGAGAGAGAGGATGCCACTGTATATCAGTGAGTGTGTGAGAGAGGATGCCCCTGTATTTCAGTGAGTGTGAGAGAGGATGCCTCTGTATATCAGTGAGTGTGTGTGAGAGAGGATGCCTCTGTATTTCAGTGAGTGTGTGAGAGAGAGGATGCCCCTGCATATCAGTGTGTGTGAGAGAGCGGATGCCTCTGCATATCAGTGAGTGTGTGAGAGAGAAAATGCCTCTGTATTTCAGTGAGAGTGTGAGAGAGAGGATGCCTCTGTATTTCAGTGAGTGTGTGAGAGAGAGGAAGCCTCTGCATATCAGTGAGTGTGTGAGAGATAGGATGCCCCTGTTTTTCAGTGAGTGTGTGAGAGGATGCCTCTGTATATCAGTGAGTGATTCTGAGTGAGTGTGTGAGAGAGGATACTTCTGCATATCACTGAGTGAGTGTGTGAGAGAGAATGCCTCTATATCAGTGAGTGTGTGAGAGGGAGAGGATGCCCCTGTATATCAGTGAGGGTGTGTGAGAGAGAGGATGCCTCCGTATATCAGTGAGTGTGTGAGAGAGAGGATGCCTCTGTCTTTCAGTGAGTGTGTGAGAGAGAGGATGCCCCTGTATATCAGTGAGTGTGTGAGAGAGAGGATCCCTCTGTGTATCAGTGAGTGTGTGTGAGAGAGAGGATGCCCCTGTCCATCAGTGAGTGTGAGAGTGAGGATGCCTCTGTGTATCAGTGAGTGTGAGAGTGAGGATGCCTCTGTATATCAGTGTGTGTGAGAGAGGATGCCCCCGTAAATCAGTGTGTGAGAGAGAGGATGCCCCTGTATATCAGTGAGTGTGTGAGAGAGGATGCCCCTGTATATCAGTGAGTGTGTGAGAGAGAGAGGATGCCCCTGAAAATCAGTGAGTGTGTGAGAGAGGATGCCCCTGTATATCAGTGAGTGTGTGAGAGAGAGAGGATGCCCCTGAAAATCAGTGACTGTGTGAGAGAGGATGCCCCTGTATATCAGTGAGTGTGTGTGAGAGAGAGGATGCCTCTGTGTATCAGTGAGTGTGTGAGAGAGAGGATGCCTCTGTATATCAGTGAGTGTGAGTGAGGATGCCCCTGTATATCAGTGAGTGTGTGAGAGAGAGAATGCCTCTGCATATCAGTGAGTGTGAGTGAGGATGCCTCTGGATATCAGTGAGAGTGTGTGAGAGAGAGGATGCCTCTGTCGATCAGTGAGTGTGTGAGAGAGAGAGGATGCCTCTGTCGATCAGTGAGTGTGTGAGAGAGGATGCCCCTGTGTTTCAGTCAGTGTGAGTGAGGATGCCTCTGGATATCAGTGAGAGTGTGTGAGAGAGAGGATGCCTCTGTCGATCAGTCAGTGTGTGAGAGAGGATGCCCCTGTATTTCAGTGAGTGTGAGAGAGGATGCCTCTGTATATCAGTGAGTGTGTGTGAGAGAGGATGCCTCTGTATTTCAGTGAGTGTGTGAGAGAGAGGATGCCCCTGCATATCAGTGTGTGTGAGAGAGCGGATGCCTCTGTATATCAGTGAGTGTGTGAGAGAGAAAATGCCTCTGTATTTCAGTGAGAGTGTGAGAGAGAGGATGCCTCTGTATTTCAGTGAGTGTGTGAGAGAGAGGAAGCCTCTGCATATCAGTGAGTGTGTGAGAGATCGGATGCCCCTGTTTTTCAGTGAGTGTGTGAGAGGATGCCTCTGTATATCAGTGAGTGATTCTGAGTGAGTGTGTGAGAGAGGATACTTCTGAAAATCACTGAGTGAGTGTGTGAGAGAGAATGCCTCTATATCAGTGAGTGTGTGAGAGGGAGAGGATGCCTCTGTTTATCAGTGAGTGCGTGTGAGAGAGAGGATGCCTCTGTATATCAGTGAGTGTGTGAGAGAGAGGATGCCCCTGTATATCAGTTCGTGTGTGAGAGAGAGGATGCCTCTGTATTTCAGTGAGTGTGTGAGAGAGAGGATGCCCCTGTATTTCAGTGAGTGTGTGAGAGAGAGGATGCCCCTGTATATCAGTTCGTATGAGAGAGAGAGGATGCCTCTGTATTTCAGTGAGTGTGTGAGAGAGAGGATGCCCCTGTATTTCAGTGAGTGTGTGAGAGAGGATGCCCCTGTATATCAGTGAGTGTGTGTGTGAGATAGGATGCCCCTGTATATCAGTGAGTGTGTGTGAGAGAGAGGATGACCCTGTATATCAGTGAGTGTGTGAGAGAGAGGATGCCCCTGTATTTCAGTGAGTGTGTGAGAGAGAGGATGCCCCTGTATATCAGTGAGTGTGTGAGAGAGGATGCCTCTGTCTATCAGTGAGTGTGTGAGAGAGGATGCCCCTGTATTTCAGTGAGTGTGAGAGAGGATGCCTCTGTATATCAGTGAGTGTGTGTGAGAGAGGATGCCTCTGTATTTCAGTGAGTGTGTGAGAGAGAGGATGCCCCTGCATATCAGTGTGTGTGAGAGAGCGGATGCCTCTGTACATCAGTGAGTGTGTGAGAGAGAAAATGCCTCTGTATTTCAGTGAGAGTGTGAGAGAGAGGATGCCTCTGTATTTCAGTGAGTGTGTGAGAGAGAGGAAGCCTCTGCATATCAGTGAGTGTGTGAGAGATAGGATGCCCCTGTTTTTCAGTGAGTGTGTGAGAGGATGCCTCTGTATATCAGTGAGTGATTCTGAGTGAGTGTGTGAGAGAGGATACTTCTGCATATCACTGAGTGAGTGTGTGAGAGAGAATGCCTCAATATCAGTGAGTGTGTGAGAGGGAGAGGATGCCCCTGTATATCAGTGAGGGTGTGTGAGAGAGAGGATGCCTCCGTATATCAGTGAGTGTGTGAGAGAGAGGATGCCTCTGTCTATCAGTGAGTGTGTGAGAGAGAGGATGCCCCTGTATATCAGTGAGTGTGTGAGAGAGAGGATCCCTCTGTGTATCAGTGAGTGTGTGTGAGAGAGAGGATGCCCCTGTCCATCAGTGAGTGTGAGAGTGAGGATGCCTCTGTGTATCAGTGAGTGTGAGAGTGAGGATGCCTCTGTATATCAGTGTGTGTGAGAGAGGATGCCCCCGTAAATCAGTGTGTGAGAGAGAGGATGCCCCTGTATATCAGTGAGTGTGAGAGAGAGGATGCCTCTGTATATCAGTGTGTGTGAGAGAGGATGCCCCCGATAATCAGTGAGTGTGTGAGAGAGAGGATGCCCCTGTATATCAGTGAGTGTGTGAGAGAGAGGATGCCCCTTTATATCAGTGAGAGTGTGAGAGAGAGGAAGCCTCTGGAAATCAGTGAGTATGTGAGAGAGAGGATGCCCCTGTCTCTCAGTGAGTGTGTGTGAGAGAGAGGACGCCCCCGTGCATCAGTGAGTGTGAGAGAGAGGATGCCTCTGTCTATCAGAGTGTGTGTGAGAGAGCGAGGATGCCTCTGAATATCAGTGAGTGTGTGAGAGAGAGAGGATGCCTCTGTGTATCAGTGAGTGTGTGAGAGAGAATGCCTCTGTTTCTGTGAGTGTGTGTGAGGGAGAGAGAGGATGCCTCTGTATATCAGCGAGTGTGTGAGAGAGAGAGAGGATGCCTCTGTATATCAGTGAGTGTGTGAGAGAGAATGCCTCTGTATATGTGAGAGTGTGTGAGAGAGAGAGGATGCCTCTGTTTGTCAGTGAGTGCGTGTGAGAGAGAGGATGCCTCTGTATATCAGTGAGTGTGTGAGAGAGAGGATGCCCCTGTATATCAGTTCGTGTGTGAGAGAGAGGATGCCTCTGTATTTCAGTGAGTGTGTGAGAGAGAGGATGCCCCTGTATTTCAGTGAGTGTGTGAGAGAGAGGATGCCCCTGTATATCAGTTCGTGTGAGAGAGAGAGGATGCCTCTGTATTTCAGTGAGTGTGTGAGAGAGAGGATGCCCCTGTATTTCAGTGAGTGTGTGAGAGAGGATGCCCCTGCATATCAGTGAGTGTGTGTGTGAGATAGGATGCCCCTGTATATCAGTGAGTGTGTGTGAGAGAGAGGATGACCCTGTATATCAGTGAGTGTGTGAGAGAGAGGATGCCCCTGTATTTCAGTGAGTGTGTGAGAGAGAGGATGCCCCTGTATATCAGTGAGTGTGTGAGAGAGGATGCCCTGTCTATCAGTGAGTGTGTGAGAGAGGGGATGCCTCTGTATTTCAGTGAGTGTGTGAGAGATAGGATGCCTCTGTATTTCAGTGAGTGTGTGAGAGAGAGGATGCCTCTGTATTTTAGTGAGTGTGTGAGAGAGGGGATGCCTCTGTATTTCAGTGAGTGTGTGAGAGAGGATGCCCCTGTCTATCAGTGAGTGTGTGTGTCAGAGAGAGGATGCCCCCGTATATCAGTGAGTGTGTGAGAGAGAGGATGCCTCTGGATATCAGTGAGTGTGAGAGTGAGGATGCCCCTGTATATCAGTGAGGGTGAGAGAGAGGATGCCTCTGTGTATCAGTGAGTGAGTGTGAGATAGGATGCCTCTGTCCTTCAGTGAGTGTGTGAGAGAGAGAGGATGCCCCTGTATTTCAGTGAGTGTGTGAGAGAGCGGATGCCCCTGTCTATCAGTGAGTGTGTGAGAGAGGATGCCTCTGTATATCAGTGAGTGTGTGAGAGAGAGGATGCCTCTGTGCATCAGTGAGTGATTCTGAGTGAGTGTGTGAGAGAGGATGCCTCTGTATATCAGTGAGTGTGTGAGAGAGAGGATGCCCCTGTTTTTCAGTGAGTGTGTGAGAGGATGCATCTGTGCATCAGTGAGTGATTCTGAGTGAGTGTGTGAGAGAGGATGCCCCTGCATATCAGTGAGGGTGTGTGAGAGAGAGGATGCCTCCGTATATCAGTGAGTGTGTGAGAGAGAGGATGCCTCTGTATATCAGTGAGTGTGTGAGAGAGAGAATGCCCCTGTATATCAGTGAGAGAGAGAGGATGCCCCTGTATATCAGTGAGTGTGAGAGTGAGAGGATGCCCCTGTATATCAGTGAGTGTGTGAGAGAGGATGCCTCTGTATATCAGTGAGTGTGTGAGAGAGAGGATGCCTCTGTATATCAGTGAGTGTGTGAGAGAGAGGATGCCTCTGTATTTCAGTGAGTGTGTGTGAGAGGACGCCCCTGTATTTCAGTGAGTGTGAGAGAGAGAGGATGCCTCTGCATATCAGTGAGTGTGTGAGAGAGAGAGGATGCCCCTGTATATCAGTGAGTGTGTGAGAGAGGATGCCTCTGTATATCAGTGAGTGTGTGTGTGTGAGAGAGAGGATGCCCCTGTATTTCAGTGAGTGTGAGAGAGAGAGGATGCCCCTGTATTTCAGTGAGTGTGAGATAGGATGCCCCTGTATATCAGTGAGTGTGTGAGAGAGGATGCCTCTGTATATCAGTGAGTGTGTGAGAGAGAGGATGCCTCTGTATATCAGTGAGTGTGTGAGAGAGAGGATGCCTCTGTATTTCAGTGAGTGTGTGAGAGAGGATGCCCCTGCATATCAGTGAGTGTGTGAGAGAGAGGATGCCCCTGTGTATCAGTGAGTGTGTGTGAGAGAGGATGCCTCTGCATATCATTGAGTGTGTATGAGAGGACGCCCCTGTATTTCAGTGAGTGTGAGAGAGGATGCCTCTGCATATCAGTGAGTGTGTGAGAGAGAGAGGATGCCCCTGTACATCAGTGAGTGTGTGAGAAAGGATGCCTCTGTTTTCAGTGAGTGTGTGTGTGTGTGAGAGAGAGAGCATGCCCCTGTATTTCAGTGAGTGTGAGAGAGGATGCCCCTGTATTTCAGTGAGTGTGAGAGAGGATGCCCCTGTATATAAGTGAGTGTGTGAGAGAGAGGATGCCCCTTTATATCAGTGAGTGTGTGAGAGAGGATGCCTCTGCATATCAGTGAGTGTGTGTGAGAGAGGATGCCTCGAATTCAGTGAGTGTGTGAGAGGGAGAGGATGCCCCTGTATATCAGTGAGGGTGTGTGAGAGAGAGGATGCCTCTGTATATCAGTGAGTGTGTGAGAGATAGGATGCCCCTGTATATCAGTGAGTGTGAGAGAGAGGATGCCTCCGTATATCAGTGAGTGTGTGAGAGAGAGGATGCCCCTGTATATCAGTGAGAGAGAGAGGACGCCCCTGTATATCAGTGAGTGTGAGAGTGAGGATGCCTCTGTATATCAGTGAGTGTTTGTGAGAGAGGATGCCTCTGTATATCAGTGAGTGTGTGAGAGAGAGGATGCCTCTGTATATCAGTGAGTGTGTGAGAGAGAGGATGCCTCTGTATATCAGTGAGTGTTTGTGAGAGAGGATGCCTCTGTATATCAGTGAGTGTGTGAGAGAGAGGATGCCCCTGTATATCAGTGAGTGTGTGTGAGAGAGGATGCCTCTGTATGTCAGTGAGTGTGTGTGAGAGAGAGGATGCCCCTGTATATCAGTGAGTGTGTGTGAGAGACGATGCCCCTGTGCATCAGTGAGCGTGAGAGAGAGGATGCCTCTGTATATCAGTGAGTGTGTGAGAGAGAGGATGCCTCTGTGTATCAGTGAGTGTGTGAGAGAGAATGCCTCTGCATATCAGTGAGTGTGTGAGAGAGAGGATGCCCCTGCACATCAGTGAGCGTGAGAGAGAGGATGCCTCTGTACATCAGTGAGTGTGTGAGAGAGAGAGAGGATGCCTGTGTCTATCAGTGAGTGTGTGAGAGAGAATGCCTCTGTATCTGTGAGTGTGTGTGAGAGAGAGAGAGAGGATGCCTCTGTATATCAGTGAGTGTGTGTGAGAGAGAGGATGCCCCTGTATTTCAGTGAGTGTGTGAGAGAGGATGCCCCTGTATATCAGTGAGTGTGTGAGAGAGAGAGGATGCCCCTGAAAATCAGTGAGTGTGTGAGAGAGGATGCCCCTGTATATCAGTGAGTGTGTGAGAGAGAGAGAGGATGCCCCTGAAAATCAGTGACTGTGTGAGAGAGGATGCCCCTGTATATCAGTGAGTGTGTGTGAGAGAGAGGATGCCTCTGTGTATCAGTGAGTGTGAGTGAGGATGCCCCTGTATATCAGTGAGTGTGTGAGAGAGAGAATGCCTCTGCATATCAGTGAGTGTGAGTGAGGATGCCTCTGTATATCAGTGAGAGTGTGTGAGAGAGAGGATGCCTCTGTCGATCAGTGAGTGTGTGAGAGAGAGAGGATGCCTCTGTCGATCAGTGAGTGTGTGAGAGAGGATGCCCCTGTATTTCAGTCAGTGTGAGTGAGGATGCCTCTGTATATCAATGAGAGTGTGTGAGAGAGAGGATGCCTCTGTCGATCAGTGAGTGTGTGAGAGAGGATGCCCCTGTATTTCAGTGAGTGTGAGAGAGGATGCCTCTGTATATCAGTGAGTGTGTGTGAGAGAGGATGCCTCTGTATTTCAGTGAGTGTGTGAGAGAGAGGATGCCCCTGCATATCAGTGTGTGTGAGAGAGCGGATGCCTCTGTATGTCAGTGAGTGTGTGAGAGAGAAAATGCCTCTGTATTTCAGTGAGAGTGTGAGAGAGAGGATGCCTCTGTATTTCAGTGAGTGTGTGAGAGAGAGGATGCCTCTGCATATCAGTGAGTGTGTGAGAGATAGGATGCCCCTGTTTTTCAGTGAGTGTGTGAGAGGATGCCTCTGTATATCAGTGAGTGATTCTGAGTGAGTGTGAGAGAGGATACTTCTGTATATCACTGAGTGAGTGTGTGAGAGAGAATGCCTCTATATCAGTGAGTGTGTGAGAGGGAGAGGATGCCCCTGTATATCAGTGAGGGTGTGTGAGAGAGAGGATGCCTCCGTATATCAGTGAGTGTGTGAGAGAGAGGATGCCCCTGTATATCAGTGAGTGTGTGAGAGAGAGGATCCCTCTGTGTATCAGTGAGTGTGTGTGAGAGAGAGGATGCCCCTGTCCATCAGTGAGTGTGAGAGTGAGGATGCCTCTGTGTATCAGTGAGTGTGAGAGTGAGGATGCCCCTGTATATCAGTGAGTGTGAGAGAGAGGATGCCTCTGTATATCAGTGTGTGTGAGAGAGGATGCCCCCGTTAATCAGTGAGTGTGTGAGAGAGAGGATGCCCCTGTATATCAGTGAGTGTGTGAGAGAGAGGATGCCCCTTCATATCAGTGAGAGTGTGAGAGAGAGGAAGCCTCTGTATATCAGTGAGTGTGTGAGAGAGAGGATGCCCCTGTCTCTCAGTGAGTGTGTGTGAGAGAGAGGACGCCCCCGTGCATCAGTGAGTGTGAGAGAGAGGATGCCTCTGTATATCAGAGTGTGTGTGAGAGAGCGAGGATGCCTCTGAATATCAGTGAGTGTGTGAGAGAGAGAGGATGCCTCTGTGTATCAGTGAGTGTGTGAGAGAGAATGCCTCTGTTTCTGTGAGTGTGTGTGAGGGAGAGAGAGGATGCCTCTGTATATCAGCGAGTGTGTGAGAGAGAGAGAGGATGCCTCTGTATATCAGTGAGTGTGTGAGAGAGAGAGAGGATGCCTCTGTCTATCAGTGAGTGTGTGAGAGAGAATGCCTCTGTATATGTGAGAGTGTGTGAGAGAGAGAGGATGCCTCTGTTTATCAGTGAGTGCGTGTGAGAGAGAGGATGCCTCTGTATATCAGTTCGTGTGTGAGAGAGAGGATGCCCCTGTATATCAGTTCGTGTGTGAGAGAGAGGATGCCTCTGTATTTCAGTGAGTGTGTGAGAGAGAGGATGCCCCTGTGTTTCAGTGAGTGTGTGAGAGAGAGGATGCCCCTGTATATCAGTGAGTGTGTGAGAGAGGATGCCTCTGTCTATCAGTGAGTGTGTGAGAGAGGGGATGCCTCTGTATTTCAGTGAGTGTGTGAGAGATAGGATGCCTCTGTATTTCAGTGAGTGTGTGAGAGAGACGATGCCTCTGTATTTTAGTGAGTGTGTGAGAGAGGGGATGCCTCTGTATTTCAGTGAGTGTGTGGGAGAGGATGCCCCTGTCTATCAGTGAGTGTGTGTGTCAGAGAGAGGATGCCCCCGTATATCAGTGAGTGTGTGAGAGAGAGGATGCCTCTGGATATCAGTGAGTGTGAGAGTGAGGATGCCCCTGTATATCAGTGAGGGTGAGAGAGAGGATGCCTCTGTGTATCAGTGAGTGAGTGTGAGATAGGATGCCTCTGTCCTTCAGTGAGTGTGTGAGAGAGAGGATGCCCCTGTATTTCAGTGAGTGTGTGAGAGAGCGGATGCCCCTGTCTATCAGTGAGTGTGTGAGAGAGGATGCCTCTGCATATCAGTGAGTGTGTGAGAGAGAGGATGCCTCTGTGCATCAGTGAGTGATTCTGAGTGAGTGTGTGAGAGAGGATGCCTCTGTATATCAGTGAGTGTGTGAGAGAGAGGATGCCCCTGTTTTTCAGTGAGTGTGTGAGAGGATGCATCTGTGCATCAGTGAGTGATTCTGAGTGAGTGTGTGAGAGAGGATGCCCCTGTATATCAGTGAGGGTGTGTGAGAGAGAGGATGCCTCCGTATATCAGTGAGTGTGTGAGAGAGAGGATGCCTCTGTATATCAGTGAGTGTGTGAGAGAGAGAATGCCCCTGTATATCAGTGAGAGAGAGAGGATGCCCCTGTATATCAGTGAGTGTGAGAGTGAGAGGATGCCCCTGTCTATCAGTGAGTGTGTGAGAGAGGATGCCTCTGTATATCAGTGAGTGTGTGAGAGAGAGGATGCCTCTGTATATCAGTGAGTGTGTGAGAGAGAGGATGCCTCTGTATTTCAGTGAGTGTGAGAGAGAGAGGATGCCCCTGTATTTCAGTGAGTGTGAGATAGGATGCCCCTGTGTATCAGTGAGTGTGTGAGAGAGAGAGGATGCCCCTGTTTTTCAGTGAGTGTGTGAGAGAGGATGCCTCTGTATATCAGTGAGTGTGTGTGTGTGAGAGAGAGGATGCCCCTGTATTTCAGTGAGTGTGAGAGAGAGAGGATGCCCCTGTATTTCAGTGAGTGTGAGATAGGATGCCCCTGTGTATCAGTGAGTGTGTGAGAGAGAGGATGCCCCTGTATATCAGTGAGTGTGTGAGAGAGAGGATGCCTCTGTATTTCAGTGAGTGTGTGAGAGAGGATGCCTCTGGATATCAGTGAGTGTGAGAGAGAGAGGATGCCCCTGTGTATCAGTGAGTGTGTGTGAGAGAGGATGCCTCTGCATATCATTGAGTGTGTGTGAGAGGACGCCCCTGTATTTCAGTGAGTGTGAGAGAGGATGCCTCTGTATATCAGTGAGTGTGTGAGAGAGAGAGGATGCCCCTGTATATCAGTGAGTGTGTGAGAAAGGATGCCTCTGTTTTCAGTGAGTGTGTGTGTGTGTGTGAGAGAGAGCATGCCCCTGTATTTCAGTGAATGTGAGAGAGGATGCCCCTGTATTTCAGTGAGTGTGAGAGAGGATGCCCCTGTATATAAGTGAGTGTGTGAGAGAGAGGATGCCTCTGTATATCAGTGAGGGTGTGTGAGAGAGAGGATGCCTCTGTATATCAGTGAGTGTGTGAGAGATAGGATGCCCCTGTATATCAGTGAGTGTGAGAGAGAGGATGCCTCCGTATATCAGTGAGTGTGTGAGAGAGAGGATGCCCCTGTATATCAGTGAGAGAGAGAGGACGCCCCTGTATATCAGTGAGTGTGAGAGTGAGGATGCCTCTGTATATCAGTGAGTGTTTGTGAGAGAGGATGCCTCTGTATATCAGTGAGTGTGTGAGAGAGAGGATGCCTCTGTGTATCAGTGAGTGTGTGTGAGAGAGAGGATGCCCCTGTGCATCAGTGAGTGTGAGAGTGAGGATGCCTCTGTGTATCAGTGAGTGTGTGAGAGAGAGGATGCCCCTGTATATCAGTGAGTGTGTGTGAGAGAGGATGCCTCTGTATGTCAGTGAGTGTGTGTGAGAGAGAGGATGCCCCTGTATATCAGTGAGTGTGTGTGAGAGACGATGCCCCTGTGCATCAGTGAGCGTGAGAGAGAGGATGCCTCTGTATATCAGTGAGTGTGTGAGAGAGAGGATGCCCCTGCACATCAGTGAGCGTGAGAGAGAGGATGCCTCTGTACATCAGTGAGTGTGTGAGAGAGAGAGAGGATGCCTGTGTCTATCAGTGAGTGTGTGAGAGAGAATGCCTCTGTATCTGTGAGTGTGTGTGAGAGAGAGAGAGAGGATGCCTCTGTATATCAGTGAGTGTGTGAGAGATAGAGGATGCCTCTGTATATCAGTGAGTGTGAGAGAGAATGCCTCTGTGTATGAGTGTGTGTGAGAGAGAGGATGCCTCTGTCTATCAGTGAGTGCGTGTGAGAGAGAGGATGCCTCTGTATTTCAGTGAGTGTGAGAGAGAGAGGATGCCTCTGTTTATCAGTGAGTGTGTGAGAGAGAGAATGCCCCTGTATATCAGTGAGTGTGTGAGAGAGGATGCCTCTGTTTCTCAGTGAGTGTGTGTGTGTGAGAGAGAGGATGCCCCTGTATTTCAGTGAGTGTGTGAGAGAGAGGATGCCTCTGTACATCAGTGAGTGTGTGTGAGAGAGGATGCCCCTGTTGATCAGTGAGTGAGTGAGAGAGGATGCCCCTGTATTTCAGTGAGTGTGAGAGAGAGAGGATAGAGTCATAGAGAGTCATAGAGTTATACAGCACGGATAGAGGCCCTTCGGCCCATGGTGTCCGCGCCGGCCATCAGCCCTGTCTACTCGAATCCCATATTCCAGCATTTGGTCCGTAGCCTTGTATGCTATGGCATTTCAAGTGCTCATCCAAATGCTTCTTGAATGTTGTGAGGGTTCCTGCCTCCACAACCCTTTCAGGCAGTGAGTTCCAGACTCCAACCACCCTCTGGGTGAAAAAGTTCTTTCTCAAATCCCCTCTAAACCTCCCGCCTTTTACCTTGAATCCATGTCCCCTTGTTATAGTACCCTCAACGAAGGGAAAAAGCTCCTTCGTATCCATCCTATCTGTGCCCCTCATAATTTTGTGCACCTCAATCATGTCCCCCTTCAGCCTCCTCTGCTCCAAGGAAAACAAACCCAATCTTTCCAGTCTCTCTTCATAGCCCCTGTATATCAGTGAGTGTGTGAGAGAGGATGCCCCTGCATATCAGTGAGTGTGTGAGAGAGGATGCCTCTGTGTATCAGTGAGTGTGTGTGAGAGAGGATGCCTCTGTCTATCAATGAGTGTGTGAGAGAGAGGATGCCTCTGTATTTCAGTGAGTGTGTGAGAGAGGATGCCCCTGCATATCAGTGAGTGTGTGAGAGAGAGGATGCCCCTGTGCATCAGTGAGTGTGTGTGAGAGAGGATGCCTCTGTATATCATTGAGTGTGTGTGAGAGGACGCCCCTGTATTTCAGTGAGTGTGAGAGAGAGAGGATGCCTCTGTGTATCAGTGAGTGTGTGAGAGAGAGAGGATGCCCCTGTACATCAGTGAGTGTGTGAGAGAGGATGCCTCTGTATATCAATGAGTGTGTGTGTGTGAGAGAGAGGATGCCCCTGTATTTCAGTGAGTGTGAGAGAGAGAGGATGCCCCTGTATTTCAGTGAGTGTGAGATAGGATGCCCCTGGAATTCGGTGAGCGTGTGAGAGAGAGGATGCCCCTGTATATCAGTGAGTGTGTGAGAGAGGATGCCTCTGTATATCAGTGAGTGTGTGTGAGAGAGGATGCCTTTGTATATCAGTGAGTGTGTGAGAGACAGCATGCCTCTGTATTTCAGTGAGTGTGTGAGAGAGAGGATGCCCCTGCATATCAGTGTGTGTGAGAGAGAGGATGCCTCTGTATATCAGTGAGTGTGTGAGAGAGAGGATGCCTCTGTATTTCAGTAAGTGTGTGAGAGAATGCCTCTGTATTTCAGTGAGAGTGTGAGAGAGAGGATGCCTCTGTATTTCAGTGAGTGTGTGAGAGAGAGGATGCCTCTGTATGTCAGTGAGTGTGTGAGAGAGAGGATGCCCCTTTTTTTCAGTGAGTGTGTGAGAGGATGCCTCTGTTTATCAGTGAGTGATTCTGAGTGAGTGTGTGAGAGAGGATACTTCTGTATATCACTGAGTGAGTGTGTGAGAGAGAATGCCTCCATATCAGTGAGTGTGTGTGAGAGAGAGGATGCCCCTGTACATCAGTGAGTGTGAGAGTGAGGATGCCTCTGTATATCAGTGAGTGTGAGAGTGAGGATGCCTCTGTGTAACAGTGTGTGTGAGAGAGGATGCCCCCGTAAATCAGTGAGTGTGTGAGAGAGCGAGGATGCCTCTGAATATCAGTGAGTGTGTGAGAGAGAGGATGCCTCTGTATATCAGTGAGTGTGTGAGAGAGAATGTCTCTGTTTCTGTGAGTGTGTGTGAGGGAGAGAGAGGATGCCTCTGTATATCAGCAAGTGTGTGAGAGAGAGAGAGGATGCCTCTGTATATCAGTGAGTGTGTGAGAGAGAGAGGATGCCTCTGTATATCAGTGAGTGTGTGAGAGAGAATGCCTCTGTATATCAGTGAGTGCGTGTGAGAGAGAGGATGCCTCTGTCTATCAGTGAGTGTGTGAGAGAGAGGATGCCCCTGTATTTCAGTGAGTGTGTGAGAGAGAGGATGCCCCTGTATATCAGTTCGTGTGAGAGAGAGAGGATGCCTCTGTATTTCAGTGAGTGTGTGAGAGAGAGGATGCCCCTGTATTTCAGTGAGTGTGTGAGAGGGGATGCCCCTGTATATCAGTGAGTGTGTGTGTGAGAGAGGATGCCCCTGTATATCAGTGAGTGTGTGTGAGAGAGAGGATGCCCCTGTATATCAGTGAGAGTGTGAGAGAGAGGATGCCCCTGTATTTCAGTGAGTGTGTGAGAGAGGGGATGCCTCTGTATTTCAGTGAGTGTGTGAGAGAGAGGATGCCTCTGTATTTCAGTGAGTGTGTGAGAGAGAGGATGCCCCTGTGTATCAGTTCGTGTGTGAGAGAGAGGATGCCCCTGTGTATCAGTGAGTGTGTGAGAGAGGATGCCTCTGTTCTCAGTGAGTGTGTGAGAGAGGGGATGCCTCTGTACTTCAGTGAGTGTGTGAGAGATAGGATGCCTCTGTATTTCAGTGAGTGTGTGAGAGAGAGGATGCCTCTGTATTTCAGTGAGTGTGTGAGAGAGGGGATGCCTCTGTATTTCAGTGAGTGTGTGAGAGAGGGGATGCCTCTGTATTTCAGTGAGTGTGTGAGAGAGGATGCCTCTGTATTTCAGTGAGTGTGTGAGAGAGAGGATGCCCCTGTATTTCAGTGAGTGTGTGAGAGAGAGGATGCCCCTGTGTATCAGTGAGTGTGTGAGAGAGGATGCCTCTGTATATCAGTGAGTGTGTGTGAGAGAGAGGATGCCCCTGTCCATCAGTGAGTGTGAGAGTGAGGATGCCTCTGTGTATCAGTGAGTGTGAGAGTGAGGATGCCTCTGTATATCAGTGTGTGTGAGAGAGGATGCCCCCGTAAATCAGTGTGTGAGAGAGAGGATGCCCCTGTATATCAGTGTGTGTGAGAGAGGATGCCCCCGTTAATCAGTGAGTGTGTGAGAGAGAGGATGCCCCTGTATATCAGTGAGTGTGTGAGAGAGAGGATGCCCCTTTATATCAGTGAGAGTGTGAGAGAGAGGATGCCCCCGTTAATCAGTGAGTGTGTGAGAGAGAGGATGCCCCTGTATATCAGTGAGTGTGTGAGAGAGAGGATGCCTCTGTATATCAGAGTGTGTGTGAGAGAGCGAGGATGCCTCTGAATATCAGTGAGTGTGTGAGAGAGAGAGGATGCCTCTGTGTATCAGTGAGTGTGTGAGAGAGAATGCCTCTGTTTCTGTGAGTGTGTGTGAGGGAGAGAGAGGATGCCTCTGTATATCAGCGAGTGTGTGAGAGAGAGAGAGGATGCCTCTGTATATCAGTGAGTGTGTGAGAGAGAGAGAGGATGCCTTTGTATATCAGTGAGTGTGTGAGAGAGAATGCCTCTGTGTTTGTGAGAGTGTGTGAGAGAGAGGATGCCTCTGTTTATCAGTGAGTGCGTGTGAGAGAGAGGATGCCTCTGTATATCAGTGAGTGTGTGAGAGAGAGGATGCCCCTGTATATCAGTTCGTGTGTGAGAGAGAGGATGCCTCTGTATTTCAGTGAGTGTGTGAGAGAGAGGATGCCCCTGTATTTCAGTGAGTGTGTGAGAGAGAGGATGCCCCTGTATATCAGTTCGTGTGAGAGAGAGAGGATGCCTCTGTATTTCAGTGAGTGTGTGAGAGAGAGGATGCCCCTGTATTTCAGTGAGTGTGTGAGAGAGAGGATGCCCCTGTATATCAGTGAGTGTGTGTGTGAGAGAGGATGCCCCTGTATATCAGTGAGTGTGTGTGAGAGAGAGGATGCCCCTGTATATCAGTGAGAGTGTGAGAGAGAATGCCTCTGTTTCTGTGAGTGTGTGTGAGGGAGAGAGAGGATGCCTCTGTATATCAGCGAGTGTGTGAGAGAGAGAGAGGATGCCTCTGTATATCAGTGAGTGTGTGAGAGAGAGAGAGGATGCCTTTGTATATCAGTGAGTGTGTGAGAGAGAATGCCTCTGTGTTTGTGAGAGTGTGTGAGAGAGAGGATGCCTCTGTTTATCAGTGAGTGCGTGTGAGAGAGAGGATGCCTCTGTATATCAGTGAGTGTGTGAGAGAGAGGATGCCCCTGTATATCAGTTCGTGTGTGAGAGAGGATGCCTCTGTATTTCAGTGAGTGTGTGAGAGAGAGGATGCCCCTGTATTTCAGTGAGTGTGTGAGAGAGAGGATGCCCCTGTATATCAGTTCGTGTGAGAGAGAGAGGATGCCTCTGTATTTCAGTGAGTGTGTGAGAGAGAGGATGCCCCTGTATTTCAGTGAGTGTGTGAGAGAGAGGATGCCCCTGTATATCAGTGAGTGTGTGTGTGAGAGAGGATGCCCCTGTATATCAGTGAGTGTGTGTGAGAGAGAGGATGCCCCTGTATATCAGTGAGAGTGTGAGAGAGAGGATGCCCCTGTATTTCAGTGAGTGTGTGAGAGAGGGGATGCCTCTGTATTTCAGTGAGTGTGTGAGAGAGAGGATGCCTCTGTATTTCAGTGAGTGTGTGAGAGAGAGGATGCCCCTGTGTATCAGTTCGTGTGTGAGAGAGAGGATGCCCCTGTGTATCAGTGAGTGTGTGAGAGAGGATGCCTCTGTTCTCAGTGAGTGTGTGAGAGAGGGGATGCCTCTGTACTTCAGTGAGTGTGTGAGAGATAGGATGCCTCTGTATTTCAGTGAGTGTGTGAGAGAGAGGATGCCTCTGTATTTCAGTGAGTGTGTGAGAGAGGGGATGCCTCTGTATTTCAGTGAGTGTGTGAGAGAGGGGATGCCTCTGTATTTCAGTGAGTGTGTGAGAGAGGATGCCTCTGTATTTCAGTGAGTGTGTGAGAGAGAGGATGCCCCTGTATTTCAGTGAGTGTGTGAGAGAGAGGATGCCCCTGTGTATCAGTGAGTGTGTGAGAGAGGATGCCTCTGTATATCAGTGAGTGTGTGTGAGAGAGAGGATGCCCCTGTCCATCAGTGAGTGTGAGAGTGAGGATGCCTCTGTGTATCAGTGAGTGTGAGAGTGAGGATGCCTCTGTATATCAGTGTGTGTGAGAGAGGATGCCCCCGTAAATCAGTGTGTGAGAGAGAGGATGCCCCTGTATATCAGTGAGTGTGAGAGAGAGGATGCCTCTGTTTATCAGTGTGTGTGAGAGAGGATGCCCCCGTTAATCAGTGAGTGTGTGAGAGAGAGGATGCCCCTGTATATCAGTGAGTGTGTGAGAGAGAGGATGCCCCTTTATATCAGTGAGAGTGTGAGAGAGAGGAAGCCTCTGTATATCAGTGAGTGTGTGAGAGAGAGGATGCCCCTGTCTCTCAGTGAGTGTGTGTGAGAGAGAGGACGCCCCCGTGCATCAGTGAGTGTGAGAGAGAGGATGCCTCTGTATATCAGAGTGTGTGTGAGAGAGCGAGGATGCCTCTGAATATCAGTGAGTGTGTGAGAGAGAGAGGATGCCTCTGTGTATCAGTGAGTGTGTGAGAGAGAATGCCTCTGTTTCTGTGAGTGTGTGTGAGGGAGAGAGAGGATGCCTCTGTATATCAGCGAGTGTGTGAGAGAGAGAGAGGATGCCTCTGTATATCAGTGAGTGTGTGAGAGAGAGAGAGGATGCCTCAGTATATCAGTGAGTGTGTGAGAGAGAATGCCTCTGTATATGTGAGAGTGTGTGAGAGAGAATGCCTCTGTTTCTGTGAGTGTGTGTGAGGGAGAGAGAGGATGCCTCTGTATATCAGCGAGTGTGTGAGAGAGAGAGAGGATGCCTCTGTATATCAGTGAGTGTGTGAGAGAGAGAGAGGATGCCTCTGTCTATCAGTGAGTGTGTGAGAGAGAATGCCTCTGTATATGTGAGAGTGTGTGAGAGAGAGAGGATGCCTCTGTTTATCAGTGAGTGCGTGTGAGAGAGAGGATGCCTCTGTATTTCAGTGAGTGTGTGAGAGAGAGGATGCCCCTGTATTTCAGTGAGTGTGTGAGAGAGAGGATGCCCCTGTATATCAGTGAGTGTGTGAGAGAGGATGCCTCTGTCTATCAGTGAGTGTGTGAGAGAGGGGATGCCTCTGGATATCAGTGAGTGTGAGAGTGAGGATGCCCCTGTATATCAGTGAGGGTGAGAGAGAGGATGCCTCTGTGTATCAGTGAGTGAGTGTGAGATAGGATGCCTCTGTCCTTCAGTGAGTGTGTGAGAGAGAGAGGATGCCCCTGTATTTCAGTGAGTGTGTGAGAGAGCGGATGCCCCTGTCGATCAGTGAGTGTGTGAGAGAGGATGCCTCTGCATATCAGTGAGTGTGTGAGAGAGAGGATGCCTCTGTGCATCAGTGAGTGATTCTGAGTGAGTGTGTGAGAGAGGATGCCTCTGTATATCAGTGAGTGTGTGAGAGAGAGGATGCCCCTGTTTTTCAGTGAGTGTGTGAGAGGATGCATCTGTGCATCAGTGAGTGATTCTGAGTGAGTGTGTGAGAGAGGATGCCCCTGTATATCAGTGAGGGTGTGTGAGAGAGAGGATGCCTCCGTATATCAGTGAGTGTGTGAGAGAGAGGATGCCTCTGTATATCAGTGAGTGTGTGAGAGAGAGAATGCCCCTGTATATCAGTGAGAGAGAGAGGATGCCCCTGTATATCAGTGAGTGTGAGAGTGAGAGGATGCCCCTGTCTATCAGTGAGTGTGTGAGAGAGGATGCCTCTGTATATCAGTGAGTGTGTGAGAGAGAGGATGCCTCTGTATATCAGTGAGTGTGTGAGAGAGAGGATGCCTCTGTATTTCAGTGAGTGTGTGTGAGAGGACGCCCCTGTATTTCAGTGAGTGTGAGAGAGAGAGGATGCCTCTGCATATCAGTGAGTGTGTGAGAGAGAGAGGATGCCCCTGTATATCAGTGAGTGTGTGAGAGAGGATGCCTCTGTATATCAGTGAGTGTGTGTGTGTGAGAGAGAGGATGCCCCTGTATTTCAGTGAGTGTGAGAGAGAGAGGATGCCCCTGTATTTCAGTGAGTGTGAGATAGGATGCCCCTGTATATCAGTGAGTGTGTGAGAGAGAGGATGCCCCTGTATATCAGTGAGTGTGTGAGAGAGAGGATGCCTCTGTATTTCAGTGAGTGTGTGAGAGAGGATGCCCCTGCATATCAGTGAGTGTGTGAGAGAGAGGATGCCCCTGTGTATCAGTGAGTGTGTGTGAGAGAGGATGCCTCTGCATATCATTGAGTGTGTGTGAGAGGACGCCCCTGTATTTCAGTGAGTGTGAGAGAGGATGCCTCTGTATATCAGTGAGTGTGTGAGAGAGAGAGGATGCCCCTGTGTATCAGTGAGTGTGTGAGAAAGGATGCCTCTGTTTTCAGTGAGTGTGTGTGTGTGTGTGAGAGAGAGCATGCCCCTGTATTTCAGTGAGTGTGAGAGAGGATGCCCCTGTATTTCAGTGAGTGTGAGAGAGGATGCCCCTGTATATAAGTGAGTGTGTGAGAGAGAGGATGCCTCTGTATATCAGTGAGGGTGTGTGAGAGAGAGGATGCCTCTGTATATCAGTGAGTGTGTGAGAGATAGGATGCCCCTGTATATCAGTGAGTGTGAGAGAGAGGATGCCTCCGTATATCAGTGAGTGTGTGAGAGAGAGGATGCCCCTGTATATCAGTGAGAGAGAGAGGACGCCCCTGTATATCAGTGAGTGTGAGAGTGAGGATGCCTCTGTATATCAGTGAGTGTTTGTGAGAGAGGATGCCTCTGTATATCAGTGAGTGTGTGAGAGAGATGATGCCTCTGTCTATCAGTGAGTGTGTGAGAGAGAGGATGCCTCTGTGTATCAGTGAGTGTGTGTGAGAGAGAGGATGCCCCTGTGCATCAGTGAGTGTGAGAGTGAGGATGCCTCTGTGTATCAGTGAGTGTGTGAGAGAGAGGATGCCCCTGTATATCAGTGAGTGTGTGTGAGAGAGGATGCCTCTGTATGTCAGTGAGTGTGTGTGAGAGAGAGGATGCCCCTGTATATCAGTGAGTGTGTGTGAGAGACGATGCCCCTGTGCATCAGTGAGCGTGAGAGAGAGGATGCCTCTGTATATCAGTGAGTGTGTGAGAGAGAGGATGCCTCTGTGTATCAGTGAGTGTGTGAGAGAGAATGCCTCTGCATATCAGTGAGTGTGTGAGAGAGAGGATGCACCAGCACATCAGTGAGCGTGAGAGAGAGGATGCCTCTGTACATCAGTGAGTGTGTGAGAGAGAGAGAGGATGCCTGTGTCTATCAGTGAGTGTGTGAGAGAGAATGCCTCTGTATCTGTGAGTGTGTGTGAGAGAGAGAGAGAGGATGCCTCTGTATATCAGTGAGTGTGTGAGAGAGAGAGGATGCCTCTGTATATCAGTGAGTGTGAGAGAGAATGCCTCTGTGTATGAGTGTGTGTGAGAGAGAGGATGCCTCTGTCTATCAGTGAGTGCGTGTGAGAGAGAGGATGCCTCTGTATTTCAGTGAGTGTGAGAGAGAGAGGATGCCTCTGTTTATCAGTGAGTGTGTGAGAGAGAGAATGCCCCTGTATATCAGTGAGTGTGTGAGAGAGGATGCCTCTGTTTCTCAGTGAGTGTGTGTGTGTGAGAGAGAGGATGCCCCTGTATTTCAGTGAGTGTGTGAGAGAGAGGATGCCTCTGTACATCAGTGAGTGTGTGTGAGAGAGGATGCCCCTGTTGATCAGTGAGTGAGTGAGAGAGGATGCCCCTGTATTTCAGTGAGTGTGAGAGAGAGAGGATAGAGTCATAGAGAGTCATAGAGTTATACAGCACGGATAGAGGCCCTTCGGCCCATCGTGTCCGCGCCGGCCATCAGCCCTGTCTACTCGAATCCCATATTCCAGCATTTGGTCCGTAGCCTTGTATGCTATGGCATTTCAAGTGCTCATCCAAATGCTTCTTGAATGTTGTGAGGGTTCCTGCCTCCACAACCCTTTCAGGCAGTGAGTTCCAGACTCCAACCACCCTCTGGGTGAAAAAGTTCTTTCTCAAATCCCCTCTAAACCTCCCGCCTTTTACCTTGAATCCATGTCCCCTTGTTATAGTACCCTCAACGAAGGGAAAAAGCTCCTTCGTATCCATCCTATCTGTGCCCCTCATAATTTTGTGCACCTCAATCATGTCCCCCCTCAGCCTCCTCTGCTCCAAGGAAAACAAACCCAATCTTTCCAGTCTCTCTTCATAGCCCCTGTATATCAGTGAGTGTGTGAGAGAGGATGCCCCTGCATATCAGTGAGTGTGTGAGAGAGGATGCCTCTGTGTATCAGTGAGTGTGTGTGAGAGAGGATGCCTCTGTCTATCAATGAGTGTGTGAGAGAGAGGATGCCTCTGTATTTCAGTGAGTGTGTGAGAGAGGATGCCCCTGCATATCAGTGAGTGTGTGAGAGAGAGGATGCCCCTGTGTATCAGTGAGTGTGTGTGAGAGAGGATGCCTCTGTATATCATTGAGTGTGTGTGAGAGGACGCCCCTGTATTTCAGTGAGTGTGAGAGAGAGAGGATGCCTCTGTGTATCAGTGAGTGTGTGAGAGAGAGAGGATGCCCCTGTACATCAGTGAGTGTGTGAGAGAGGATGCCTCTGTATATCAATGAGTGTGTGTGTGTGAGAGAGAGGATGCCCCTGTATTTCAGTGAGTGTGAGAGAGAGAGGATGCCCCTGTATTTCAGTGAGTGTGAGATAGGATGCCCCTGGAATTCGGTGAGTGTGTGAGAGAGAGGATGCCCCTGTATATCAGTGAGTGTGTGAGAGAGGATGCCTCTGTATATCAGTGAGTGTGTGTGAGAGAGGATGCCTTTGTATATCAGTGAGTGTGTGAGAGACAGCATGCCTCTGTATTTCAGTGAGTGTGTGAGAGAGGGGATGCCCCTGCATATCAGTGTGTGTGAGAGAGAGGATGCCTCTGTATATCAGTGAGTGTGTGAGAGAGAGGATGCCTCTGTATTTCAGTAAGTGTGTGAGAGAATGCCTCTGTATTTCAGTGAGAGTGTGAGAGAGAGGATGCCTCTGTATTTCAGTGAGTGTGTGAGAGAGAGGATGCCTCTGTATGTCAGTGAGTGTGTGAGAGAGAGGATGCCCCTTTTTTTCAGTGAGTGTGTGAGAGGATGCCTCTGTTTATCAGTGAGTGATTCTGAGTGAGTGTGTGAGAGAGGATACTTCTGTATATCACTGAGTGAGTGTGTGAGAGAGAATGCCTCCATATCAGTGAGTGTGTGTGAGAGAGAGGATGCCCCTGTACATCAGTGAGTGTGAGAGTGAGGATGCCTCTGTATATCAGTGAGTGTGAGAGTGAGGATGCCTCTGTGTAACAGTGTGTGTGAGAGAGGATGCCCCCGTAAATCAGTGAGTGTGTGAGAGAGCGAGGATGCCTCTGAATATCAGTGAGTGTGTGAGAGAGAGGATGCCTCTGTATATCAGTGAGTGTGTGAGAGAGAGGATGCCCCTGTATTTCAGTGAGTGTGTGAGAGAGAGGATGCCCCTGTATATCAGTTCGTGTGAGAGAGAGAGGATGCCTCTGTATTTCAGTGAGTGTGTGAGAGAGAGGATGCCCCTGTATATCAGTGAGTGTGTGAGAGAGAATGCCTCTGTATATGTGAGAGTGTGTGAGAGAGAGGATGCCTCTGTATATCAGTGAGTGCGTGTGAGAGAGAGGATGCCTCTGTCTATCAGTGAGTGTGTGAGAGAGAGGATGCCCCTGTATATCAGTTCGTGTGTGAGAGAGGATGCCTCTGTATTTCAGTGAGTGTGTGAGAGAGAGGATGCCCCTGTATTTCAGTGAGTGTGTGAGAGAGAGGATGCCCCTGTATATCAGTTCGTGTGAGAGAGAGAGGATGCCTCTGTATTTCAGTGAGTGTGTGAGAGAGAGGATGCCCCTGTATTTCAGTGAGTGTGTGAGAGGGGATGCCCCTGTATATCAGTGAGTGTGTGTGTGAGAGAGGATGCCCCTGTATATCAGTGAGTGTGTGTGAGAGAGAGGATGCCCCTGTATATCAGTGAGAGTGTGAGAGAGAGGATGCCCCTGTATTTCAGTGAGTGTGTGAGAGAGGGGATGCCTCTGTATTTCAGTGAGTGTGTGAGAGAGAGGATGCCTCTGTATTTCAGTGAGTGTGTGAGAGAGAGGATGCCCCTGTGTATCAGTTCGTGTGTGAGAGAGAGGATGCCCCTGTGTATCAGTGAGTGTGTGAGAGAGGATGCCTCTGTTCTCAGTGAGTGTGTGAGAGAGGGGATGCCTCTGTACTTCAGTGAGTGTGTGAGAGATAGGATGCCTCTGTATTTCAGTGAGTGTGTGAGAGAGAGGATGCCTCTGTATTTAAGTGAGTGTGTGAGAGAGGGGATGCCTCTGTATTTCAGTGAGTGTGTGAGAGAGGGGATGCCTCTGTATTTCAGTGAGTGTGTGAGAGAGGATGCCTCTGTATTTCAGTGAGTGTGTGAGAGAGAGGATGCCCCTGTATTTCAGTGAGTGTGTGAGAGAGAGGATGCCCCTGTGTATCAGTGAGTGTGTGAGAGAGGATGCCTCTGTATATCAGTGAGTGTGTGTGAGAGAGAGGATGCCCCTGTGCATCAGTGAGTGTGAGAGTGAGGATGCCTCTGTGTATCAGTGAGTGTGAGAGTGAGGATGCCTCTGTATATCAGTGTGTGTGAGAGAGGATGCCCCCGTAAATCAGTGTGTGAGAGAGAGGATGCCCCTGTATATCAGTGAGTGTGAGAGAGAGGATGCCTCTGTATATCAGTGTGTGTGAGAGAGGATGCCCCCGTTAATCAGTGAGTGTGTGAGAGAGAGGATGCCCCTGTATATCAGTGAGTGTGTGAGAGAGAGGATGCCCCTTTATATCAGTGAGAGTGTGAGAGAGAGGATGCCCCCGTTAATCAGTGAGTGTGTGAGAGAAAGGATGCCCCTGTATATCAGTGAGTGTGTGAGAGAGAGGATGCCTCTGTATATCAGAGTGTGTGTGAGAGAGCGAGGATGCCTCTGAATATCAGTGAGTGTGTGAGAGAGAGAGGATGCCTCTGTGTATCAGTGAGTGTGTGAGAGAGAATGCCTCTGTTTCTGTGAGTGTGTGTGAGGGAGAGAGAGGATGCCTCTGTATATCAGCGAGTGTGTGAGAGAGAGAGAGGATGCCTCTGTATATCAGTGAGTGTGTGAGAGAGAGAGAGGATGCCTCTGTATATCAGTGAGTGTGTGAGAGAGAATGCCTCTGTATATGTGTGAGTGTGTGAGAGAGAGGATGCCTCTGTTTATCAGTGAGTGCGTGTGAGAGAGAGGATGCCTCTGTATATCAGTGAGTGTGTGAGAGAGAGGATGCCCCTGTATATCAGTTCGTGTGTGAGAGAGAGGATGCCTCTGTATTTCAGTGAGTGTGTGAGAGAGAGGATGCCCCTGTATTTCAGTGAGTGTGTGAGAGAGAGGATGCCCCTGTATATCAGTTCGTGTGAGAGAGAGAGGATGCCTCTGTATTTCAGTGAGTGTGTGAGAGAGAGGATGCCCCTGTATTTCAGTGAGTGTGTGAGAGAGAGGATGCCCCTGTATATCAGTGAGTGTGTGTGTGAGATAGGATGCCCCTGTATATCAGTGAGTGTGTGTGAAAGAGAGGATGACCCTGTATATCAGTGAGTGTGTGAGAGAGAGGATTCCCTGTATTTCAGTGAGTGTGTGAGAGAGAGGATGCCCCTGTATATCAGTTCGTGTGTGAGAGAGAGGATGCCCCTGGATATCAGTGAGTGTGTGAGAGAGGATGCCTCTGTCTATCAGTGAGTGTGTGAGAGAGGGGATGCCTCTGTATTTCAGTGAGTGTGTGTGAGAGAGGATGCCCCCGTAAATCAGTGAGTGTGTGAGAGAGAGGATGCCCCTGTATATCAGTGAGTGTGTGAGAGAGAGGATGCCCCTGTCTCTCAGTGAGTGTGTGTGAGAGAGAGGACGCCCCTGTATATCAGTGAGTGTGAGAGTGAGGACGCCCCTGTGCATCAGTGAGTGTGAGAGAGAGGATGCCTCTGTATATCAGAGTGTGTGTGAGAGAGCGAGGATGCCTCTGAATATCAGTGAGTGTGTGAGAGAGAGGATGCCTCTGTATATCAGTGAGTGTGTGAGAGAGAATGCCTCTGTTTCTGTGAGTGTGTGTGAGGGAGAGAGAGGATGCCTCTGTATATCAGCAAGTGTGTGAGAGAGAGAGGATGCCTCTGTATATCAGTGAGTGTGTGAGAGAGAATGCCTCTGTATATGTGAGAGTGTGTGAGAGAGAGCATGCCTGTGTATATCAGTGAGTGCGTGTGAGAGAGAGGATGCCTCTGTCTATCAGTGAGTGTGTGAGAGAGAGGATGCCCCTGTATATCAGTTCGTGTGTGAGAGAGGATGCCTCTGTATTTCAGTGAGTGTGTGAGAGAGAGGATGCCCCTGTATTTCAGTGAGTGTGTGAGAGAGAGGATGCCCCTGTATATCAGTTCGTGTGAGAGAGAGAGGATGCCTCTGTATTTCAGTGAGTGTGTGAGAGAGAGGATGCCCCTGTATTTCAGTGAGTGTGTGAGAGGGGATGCCCCTGTATATCAGTGAGTGTGTGTGTGAGAGAGGATGCCCCTGTATATCAGTGAGTGTGTGTGAGAGAGAGGATGCCCCTGTATATCAGTGAGAGTGTGAGAGAGAGGATGCCCCTGTATTTCAGTGAGTGTGTGAGAGAGGGGATGCCTCTGTATTTCAGTGAGTGTGTGAGAGAGAGGATGCCTCTGTATTTCAGTGAGTGTGTGAGAGAGAGGATGCCCCTGTGTATCAGTTCGTGTGTGAGAGAGAGGATGCCCCTGTGTATCAGTGAGTGTGTGAGAGAGGATGCCTCTGTTCTCAGTGAGTGTGTGAGAGAGGGGATGCCTCTGTACCTCAGTGAGTGTGTGAGAGATAGGATGCCTCTGTATTTCAGTGAGTGTGTGAGAGAGAGGATGCCTCTGTATTTCAGTGAGTGTGTGAGAGAGGGGATGCCTCTGTATTTCAGTGAGTGTGTGAGAGAGGGGATGCCTCTGTATTTCAGTGAGTGTGTGAGAGAGGATGCCTCTGTATTTCAGTGAGTGTGTGAGAGAGAGGATGCCCCTGTATTTCAGTGAGTGTGTGAGAGAGAGGATGCCCCTGTGTATCAGTGAGTGTGTGAGAGAGGATGCCTCTGTATATCAGTGAGTGTGTGTGAGAGAGAGGATGCCCCTGTCCATCAGTGAGTGTGAGAGTGAGGATGCCTCTGTGTATCAGTGAGTGTGAGAGTGAGGATGCCTCTGTATATCAGTGTGTGTGAGAGAGGATGCCCCCGTAAATCAGTGTGTGAGAGAGAGGATGCCCCTGTATATCAGTGAGTGTGAGAGAGAGGATGCCTCTGTATATCAGTGTGTGTGAGAGAGGATGCCCCCGTTAATCAGTGAGTGTGTGAGAGAGAGGATGCCCCTGTATATCAGTGAGTGTGTGAGAGAGAGGATGCCCCTTTATATCAGTGAGAGTGTGAGAGAGAGGAAGCCTCTGGATATCAGTGAGTGTGTGAGAGAGAGGACGCCCCCGTGCATCAGTGAGTGTGAGAGAGAGGATGCCTCTGTATATCAGAGTGTGTGTGAGAGAGCGAGGATGCCTCTGAATATCAGTGAGTGTGTGAGAGAGAGAGGATGCCTCTGTGTATCAGTGAGTGTGTGAGAGAGAATGCCTCTGTTTCTGTGAGTGTGTGTGAGGGAGAGAGAGGATGCCTCTGTATATCAGCGAGTGTGTGAGAGAGAGAGAGGATGCCTCTGTATATCAGTGAGTGTGTGAGAGAGAGAGAGGATGCCTCTGTATATCAGTGAGTGTGAGAGAGAATGCCTCTGTATATGTGAGAGTGTGTGAGAGAGAGGATGCCTCTGTTTATCAGTGAGTGCGTGTGAGAGAGAGGATGCCTCTGTATATCAGTGAGTGTGTGAGAGAGAGGATGCCCCTGTATATCAGTTCGTGTGTGAGAGAGAGGATGCCTCTGTATTTCAGTGAGTGTGTGAGAGAGAGGATGCCCCTGTATTTCAGTGAGTGTGTGAGAGAGAGGATGCCCCTGTATATCAGTTCGTGTGAGAGAGAGAGGATGCCTCTGTATTTCAGTGAGTGTGTGAGAGAGAGGATGCCCCTGTATTTCAGTGAGTGTGTGAGAGAGAGGATGCCCCTGTTTATCAGTGAGTGTGTGTGTGAGATAGGATGCCCCTGTACATCAGTGAGTGTGTGTGAAAGAGAGGATGACCCTGTATATCAGTGAGTGTGTGAGAGAGAGGATTCCCTGTATTTCAGTGAGTGTGTGAGAGAGAGGATGCCCCTGTATATCAGTTCGTGTGTGAGAGAGAGGATGCCCCTGTATATCAGTGAGTGTGTGAGAGAGGATGCCTCTGTCTATCAGTGAGTGTGTGAGAGAGGGGATGCCTCTGTATTTCAGTGAGTGTGTGAGAGATAGGATGCCTCTGTATTTCAGTGAGTGTGTGAGAGAGAGGATGCCTCTGTATTTTAGTGAGTGTGTGAGAGAGGGGATGCCTCTGTATTTCAGTGAGTGTGTGAGAGAGGATGCCCCTGTCTATCAGTGAGTGTGTGTGTCAGAGAGAGGATGCCCCCGTATATCAGTGAGTGTGTGAGAGAGAGGATGCCTCTGGATATCAGTGAGTGTGAGAGTGAGGATGCCTCTGTATATCAGTGAGGGTGATAGAGAGGATGCCTCTGTGTATCAGTGAGTGAGTGTGAGAAAGGATGCCTCTGTCCTTCAGTGAGTGTGTGAGAGAGAGAGGATGCCCCTGTATTTCAGTGAGTGTGTGAGAGAGCGGATGCCCCTGTCTATCAGTGAGTGTGTGAGAGAGGATGCCTCTGCATATCAGTGAGTGTGTGAGAGAGAGGATGCCTCTGTGCATCAGTGAGTGATTCTGAGTGAGTGTGTGAGAGAGGATGCCTCTGTATATCAGTGAGTGTGTGAGAGAGAGGATGCCCCTGTTTTTCAGTGAGTGTGTGAGAGGATGCATCTGTGCATCAGTGAGTGATTCTGAGTGAGTGTGTGAGAGAGGATGCCCCTGTATATCAGTGAGGGTGTGTGAGAGAGAGGATGCCTCTGTATATCAGTGAGTGTGTGAGAGAGAGAATGCCCCTGTATATCAGTGAGAGAGAGAGGATGCCCCTGTATATCAGTGAGTGTGAGAGTGAGAGGATGTCCCTGTGTATCAGTGAGTGTGTGAGAGAGGATGCCTCTGTATATCAGTGAGTGTGTGAGAGAGAGGATGCCCCTGTATATCAGTTCGTGTGAGAGAGAGAGAGGATGCCTCTGTATTTCAGTGAGTGTGTGAGAGAGAGGATGCCCCTGTATTTCAGTGAGTGTGTGAGAGAGAGGATGCCCCTGTATATAAGTGAGTGTGTGTGTGAGATAGGATGCCCCTGTATATCAGTGAGTGTGTGTGAGAGAGAGGATGACCCTGTATATCAGTGAGTGTGTGAGAGAGAGGATTCCCTGTATTTCAGTGAGTGTGTGAGAGAGAGGATGCCCCTGTATATCAGTTCGTGTGTGAGAGAGAGGATGCCCCTGTATATCAGTGAGTGTGTGAGAGAGGATGCCTCTGTCTATCAGTGAGTGTGTGAGAGAGGGGATGCCTCTGTATTTCAGTGAGTGTGTGAGAGATAGGATGCCTCTGTATTTCAGTGAGTGTGTGAGAGAGAGGATGCCTCTGTATTTTAGTGAGTGTGTGAGAGAGGGGATGCCTCTGTATTTCAGTGAGTGTGTGAGAGAGAATGCCCCTGTCTATCAGTGAGTGTGTGAGAGAGAGGATGCCCCTGTATATCAGTGAGTGTGTGAGAGAGAGGATGCCCCTTTATATCAGTGAGAGTGTGAGAGAGAGGAAGCCTCTGTATATCAGTGAGTGTGTGAGAGAGAGGATGCCCCTGTCTCTCAGTGAGTGTGTGTGAGAGAGAGGACGCCCCCGTGCATCAGTGAGTGTGAGAGAGAGGATGCCTCTGTATATCAGAGTGTGTGTGAGAGAGCGAGGATGCCTCTGAATATCAGTGAGTGTGTGAGAGAGAGAGGATGCCTCTGTGTATCAGTGAGTGTGTGAGAGAGAATGCCTCTGTTTCTGTGAGTGTGTGTGAGGGAGAGAGAGGATGCCTCTGTATATCAGCGAGTGTGTGAGAGAGAGAGAGAATGCCTCTGTATATCAGTGAGTGTGTGAGAGAGAGAGAGGATGCCTCTGTATATCAGTGAGTGTGTGAGAGAGAATGCCTCTGTATATGTGAGAGTGTGTGAGAGAGAGGATGCCTCTGTTTATCAGTGAGTGCGTGTGAGAGAGAGGATGCCTCTGTATATCAGTTCGTGTGTGAGAGAGAGGATGCCTCTGTTTATCAGTGAGTGTGTGAGAGAGAGGATGCCCCTGTATATCAGTTCGTGTGTGAGAGAGAGGATGCCTCTGTATTTCAGTGAGTGTGTGAGAGAGAGGATGCCCCTGTATATCAGTGAGTGTGTGTGTGAGATAGGATGCCCCTGTATATCAGTGAGTGTGTGTGAAAGAGAGGATGCCTCTGTGCATCAGTGAGTGTGTGAGAGAGAATGCCTCTGTTTCTGTGAGTGTGTGTGAGGGAGAGAGAGGATGCCTCTGTATATCAGCGAGTGTGTGAGAGAGAATGCCTCTGTATATGTGAGAGTGTGTGAGAGAGAGGATGCCTCTGTTTATCAGTGAGTGCGTGTGAGAGAGAGGATGCCTCTGTATATCAGTTCGTGTGTGAGAGAGAGGATGCCTCTGTTTATCAGTGAGTGTGTGAGAGAGAGGATGCCCCTGTATATCAGTTCGTGTGTGAGAGAGGATGCCTCTGTATTTCAGTGAGTGTGTGAGAGAGAGGATGCCCCTGTATTTCAGTGAGTGTGTGTGAGAGAGAGGATGCCCCTGTATATCAGTGAGTGTGTGTGTGAGATAGGATGCCCCTGTATATCAGTGAGTGTGTGTGAAAGAGAGGATGACCCTGTATATCAGTGAGTGTGTGAGAGAGAGGATTCCCTGTATTTCAGTGAGTGTGTGAGAGAGAGGATGCCCCTGTATATCAGTTCGTGTGTGAGAGAGAGGATGCCCCTGTTTATCAGTGAGTGTGTGAGAGAGGATGCCTCTGTCTATCAGTGAGTGTGTGAGAGAGGGGATGCCTCTGTATTTCAGTGAGTGTGTGTGAGAGAGGATGCCCCCGTAAATCAGTGAGTGTGTGAGAGAGAGGATGCCCCTGTATATCAGTGAGTGTGTGAGAGAGAGGATGCCCCTGTCTCTCAGTGAGTGTGTGTGAGAGAGAGGACGCCCCTGTATATCAGTGAGTGTGAGAGTGAGGACGCCCCTGTGCATCAGTGAGTGTGAGAGAGAGGATGCCTCTGTATATCAGAGTGTGTGTGAGAGAGCGAGGATGCCTCTGAATATCAGTGAGTGTGTGAGAGAGAGGATGCCTCTGTATATCAGTGAGTGTGTGAGAGAGAATGCCTCTGTTTCTGTGAGTGTGTGTGAGGGAGAGAGAGGATGCCTCTGTATATCAGCAAGTGTGTGAGAGAGAGAGAGGATGCCTCTGTATATCAGTGAGTGTGTGAGAGAGAGAGGATGCCTCTGCATATCAGTGAGTGTGTGAGAGAGAATGCCTCTGTATATGTGAGAGTGTGTGAGAGAGAATGCCTCTGTATATGTGAGAGTGTGTGAGAGAGAGGATGCCTCTGTATATCAGTGAGTGCGTGTGAGAGAGAGGATGCCTCTGTCTATCAGTGAGTGTGTGAGAGAGAGGATGCCCCTGTATATCAGTTCGTGTGTGAGAGAGGATGCCTCTGTATTTCAGTGAGTGTGTGAGAGAGAGGATGCCCCTGTATTTCAGTGAGTGTGTGAGAGAGAGGATGCCCCTGTATATCAGTTCGTGTGAGAGAGAGAGGATGCCTCTGTATTTCAGTGAGTGTGTGAGAGAGAGGATGCCCCTGTATTTCAGTGAGTGTGTGAGAGGGGATGCCCCTGTATATCAGTGAGTGTGTGTGTGAGAGAGGATGCCCCTGTACATCAGTGAGTGTGTGTGAGAGAGAGGATGCCCCTGTATATCAGTGAGAGTGTGAGAGAGAGGATGCCCCTGTATTTCAGTGAGTGTGTGAGAGAGGGGATGCCTCTGTATTTCAGTGAGTGTGTGAGAGAGAGGATGCCTCTGTATTTCAGTGAGTGTGTGAGAGAGAGGATGCCCCTGTGTATCAGTTCGTGTGTGAGAGAGAGGATGCCCCTGTATTTCAGTGAGTGTGTGAGAGAGGATGCCTCTGTATATCAGTGAGTGTGTGTGAGAGAGAGGATGCCCCTGTCCATCAGTGAGTGTGTGAGAGAGGATGCCTCTGTTCTCAGTGAGTGTGTGAGAGAGGGGATGCCTCTGTACTTCAGTGAGTGTGTGAGAGATAGGATGCCTCTGTATTTCAGTGAGTGTGTGAGAGAGAGGATGCCTCTGTATTTCAGTGAGTGTGTGAGAGAGGGGATGCCTCTGTATTTCAGTGAGTGTGTGAGAGAGGGGATGCCTCTGTATTTCAGTGAGTGTGTGAGAGAGGATGCCTCTGTATATCAGTGAGTGTGTGTGAGAGAGAGGATGCCCCTGTCCATCAGTGAGTGTGAGAGTGAGGATGCCTCTGTGTATCAGTGAGTGTGAGAGTGAGGATGCCTCTGTATATCAGTGTGTGTGAGAGAGGATGCCCCCGTAAATCAGTGTGTGAGAGAGAGGATGCCCCTGTATATCAGTGAGTGTGAGAGAGAGGATGCCTCTGTATATCAGTGTGTGTGAGAGAGGATGCCCCCGTTAATCAGTGAGTGTGTGAGAGAGAGGATGCCCCTGTATATCAGTGAGTGTGTGAGAGAGAGGATGCCCCTTTATATCAGTGAGAGTGTGAGAGAGAGGAAGCCTCTGTATATCAGTGAGTGTGTGAGAGAGAGGATGCCCCTGTCTCTCAGTGAGTGTGTGTGAGAGAGAGGACGCCCCCGTGCATCAGTGAGTGTGAGAGAGAGGATGCCTCTGTGTATCAGAGTGTGTGTGAGAGAGCGAGGATGCCTCTGAATATCAGTGAGTGTGTGAGAGAGAGAGGATGCCTCTGTGTATCAGTGAGTGTGTGAGAGAGAATGCCTCTGTTTCTGTGAGTGTGTGTGAGGGAGAGAGAGGATGCCTCTGTATATCAGCGAGTGTGTGAGAGAGAGAGAGGATGCCTCTGTATATCAGTGAGTGTGTGAGAGAGAGAGAGGATGCCTCTGTATATCAGTGAGTGTGTGAGAGAGAATGCCTCTGTATATGTGAGAGTGTGTGAGAGAGAGGATGCCTCTGTTTATCAGTGAGTGCGTGTGAGAGAGAGGATGCCTCTGTATTTCAGTGAGTGTGTGAGAGAGAGGATGCCCCTGTATTTCAGTGAGTGTGTGAGAGAGAGGATGCCCCTGTATATCAGTTCGTGTGAGAGAGAGAGGATGCCCCTGTATTTCAGTGAGTGTGTGAGAGAGAGGATGCCCCTGTATATCAGTGAGTGTGTGTGTGAGATAGGATGCCCCTGTATATCAGTGAGTGTGTGTGAAAGAGAGGATGACCCTGTATATCAGTGAGTGTGTGAGAGAGAGGATTCCCTGTATTTCAGTGAGTGTGTGAGAGAGAGGATGCCCCTGTATATCAGTTCATAAGAACATAAGAACATAAGAAATTGGAGCAGGAGTAGGCCAATCGGCCCCTCGAGCCTGCTCCGCCATTTAATAAGATCATGGCTGATCTGATCCCAACCACAAATCTAAAGAACACAAGAAGTCGGAGCAGGACCCGGCCACATAGCCCCTGGGCCCTCTCCGCCACCCACAGGGCATTGACCGATCCGAACTCAGCTTCATGTCCAATTTCCTGCCCGCTCCCCATAACCCCTAATTCCCTTTACTTCGAGGAAACTGTCTATTTCTGTTTTAAATTTATCTAATGATGTAGCTTCCACAGCTTCCTGGGGCAGCATATTCCACAGACCTACCACCCTCTGAGTGAAGAAGTTTCTCCTCATCTCAGTTTTGAAAGAGCAGCCCCTTATTCTAAGATTATGCCCCCTAGTTCTAGTTTCACCCATCTTTGGGAACATCCTTACTGCATCCACCCGATCAAGACCCCTCACAATCTTATATGTTTCAATAAGATCGCCTCTCATTCTTCTGAACTCCAATGAGTAGAGTCCCAATCTACTCAACCTCTCCTCATATGTCCGCCCCCTCATCCCCGGGATTAACCGAGTGAACCTTCTTTGTACTGCCTCGAGAGCAAGTATGTCTTTTCTTAAGTATGGAGACCAAAACTGTATGCAGTATTCCAGGTGCGGTCTCACCAATACCTTATATAACTGCAGCAATACCTCCCTGTTTTTATATTCTATCCCCCTAGCAATAAAAGCCAACATTCCGTTGGCTTTCTTGATCACCTGCTGCACCTGCATACCAACTTTTTGATTTTCTTGCACTAGGACCCCCAGATCCCTTTGTACTGCAGTACTTTCCAGTCTCTCGCCATTAAGAAAATAACTTGCTCTCTGATTTTTCCTGCCAAAGTGCATAACCTCACATTTTCCAATATTATATTGCATCTGCCAAATCTCCGCCCACTCACCCAGCCTGTCTATATCCCCTTGCAGGTTTTTTATGTCCTCCTCACTCTCTGCTTTCCCTCCCATCTTTGTATCATCTGCAAATTTTGATATGTTGCACTCGGTCCCCTCCTCCAAATCGTTAATATAGATTGTAAAGAGTTGGGGACCCAGCACCGACCCCTGTGGAACACCACTGGTTACTGGTTGCCAGTCCGAAAATGAACCATTTATCCCAACTCTCTGCTTCCTGTTTGATAACCAATCCTCCACCCATGCCAGAATATTACCCCCAATCCCGTGATTTTTTATCTTAAGTAATAATCTTTCATGTGGCACCTTGTCGAATGCCTTCTGGAAGTCTAAATACACTACGTCCACTGGTTCCCCTTTATCCACCCTATACGTTATATCCTCGAAGAACTCAAGCAAATTTGTCAGACATGACTTCCCCTTCATGAAGCCATGCTGACTTTGTCCTATTAAATTATGCTTATCTAAATGTTCCGTTACTGTCTCCTTAATAATAGACTCCAAAATTTTACCCACCACAGATGTTAAGCTAACTGGCCTATAATTTCCAGCCTTCTGCCTACTACCCTTTTTAAATAACGGTGTTACATTAGCAGTTTTCCAATCTGCCGGGACCTCTCCTGAGTCCAGGGAATTTTGGAAAACTATCACCAAAGCATCCACAATCCCTACTGCCACTTCCCTCAAGACCCTAGGATGGAAGCCATCAGGTCCAGGGGATTTATCCGCCTTGAGTCCCATTATTTTACTGAGTACCATCTCCTGAGTGATTTTAATCGTATTTAGCTCCTCCCCCCCGAGAGTCCCCTGTTTGTCCAGTGTTGGGATATTCTTAGTGTCCTCTACTGTAAAGACTGAAACAAAATATTTGTTCAGCATTTTTGCCATCTCCATGTTTCCCACCATTAATTTCCCGGTCTCATCCTCTAAGGGACCTATGTTTGCCTTAGCCACCCTTTTTCTTTTTATATAACTATAGAAACTCTTGCTATCTGTTTTTATATTTTTTGCTAATTTCTTTTCATAATCTAACTTCCCTTTCTTAATCAATCCTTTAGTTACTTTTTGCTGTCTTTTGAAGAATTCCCAATCTTCTATCCTCCCACTAAGTTTGGCTACCTTATATGTCCTTGTTTTTAGTCGGATACTATCCTTGATTACTTTACTTCGCCACGGGTGGCTGTCATTTCTTTTACACCCTTTTTTCCTCAGTGGAATATATTTATTTTGAAAGTTGTAAAATAACTCCCTAAATGAACACCACTGCTCATGTACCGTCTTACCCTTTAATCTATTTTCCCAGTCCACTTTAATCAATTCCGCTCTCATACCATCATAGTCTCCTTTATTCAAGCTCAGTACGCTTGTTTGAGAATCAACCTTCTCACCCTCTAATTGGATATGGAATTCAACCATGTTGTGGTCGCTCGTTCCAAGGGGATCCTTAACTAGGACATTATTAATTAATCCTGACTCATTACACAGGACCAGGTCCAAGGTTGCCTGCCCCCTTGTAGGATCAGTTACATACTGCTCAAGAAATCCATCCCTGATGCACTCAATGAACTCGTCCTCAAGGCTGCTCTGCCCAATTTGATTTGTCCAGTTAATATGATAATTAAAATCCCCCATAATTATGGCTGTTCCCTTATTACATGCCCCGACTATCTCCTGATTAATACTTCTTCCAGCAGAGTTGCAACTATTAGGAGGCCTATATACTACGCCCACTAATGTTTTTTTTCCCTTATTATTCCTTATCTCCACCCAAACTGTTTCATTATCTTGATGCTTTGTCCCAATATCATTTCTCTGTATTACAGTGATTCCTTCCTTTATTAACATAGCCACCCCACCTCCCCTTCCTTCCTGCCTGTCCTTCCTGATTGTTAAATACCCTGGCATATTTAATTCCCAGTCGTTGTCACCCTGCAGCCATGTTTCTGTAATGGCCACAAGATCATACCCATACGTAGTTATTTGTGCCGTTAACTCGTCCATTTTATTACGAATGCTACGTGCATTCAGATAAAGAACTTTCAAATCTGTTTTGTGACGCTTAGTTCCTGCTTTTTCCTTTTTTAACACTTTACCTATTACTCCATACCTTCTGTCCCTTCCTGTTACGCTTTCCTCTCTCTCCCTGCTCAGGTTCCCAACCCCCTGCCACTTTAGTTTAAACCCTCCCCAACAGCACTAGCAAACACTCCTCCTAGGACAGCGGTCCCGGCCCTGCCCAGGTGCAGACCGTCCGGTTTGTACTGGTCCCACCTCCCCCAGAACCGTTTCCAGTGTCCCAGGAATTTGAATCCCTCCCCCTTGCACCATTCCTCTAGCCACGTATTCATTTGAAATATCCTCCTATTTCTACTCTGACTAGCACGTGGCACTGGCAGCAATCCTGAGATTACTACCTTTGAGGTCCTATTTTTTAATTTACCTCCTAACTCCCTATATTCTGCTTTTAGGACCTCATCCCCTTTTTTACCTATATCGTTGGTGCCTATGTGCACCACGACAGCTGGCTGTTCGCCCTCCCCCTCCAAAATGTTCTGTAGCCGCTCCGAGACATCCTTGATCCTTGCACCAGGGAGGCAACACACCATCCTGGAGTCTCGGTTGCGGCCGCAGAAACGCCTGTCGATTCCCCTTACAATTGAGTCCCCTATCACTATAGCTCTGCCACTCTTTTTCCTCCCAGCCTGTGCAGCAGAGCTACCCGTGGTGCCAGGAAGTTGGCTGCTGCTGCCTTCCCCTGATAAGTCATCCCCCCCAACAGCATCCAAAGTGGCATATCTGTTTGAGAGGGGGATGGCCACAGGGGACCCCTGCACTACCTGCCTGCATCTCTTACTCTTCCTGGTGGTCACCCATTCACTTCCTGCCTGTATACCCTTTACCTGCGGTGTGACCAACTCGCTAAACGTGCTATCCACGAGTTTCTCTGCATCGCGGATGCTCCACAGTGAGTCCACCCGCAGCTCCAGCTCCGAGATACGATCGGTCAGTAGCTGCAGGTGGACACACTTCCCGCACACATGGTCGGCAGGGACACTGGTAGTGTCCATGACTTCCCACATCTTGCAGGAGGAGCATATCACGGGTGCGAGGTCTGCTGCCATGACTTGCCTTAGCTGAGTTACCCCTTTTAAATTACGTTGAAATTAGAAAATGTTAACTATACTAGGGACCTAGGTTCACTAAAAAAAACACTATCTGCTATAAAACCTGCAGATCTTCCCTTTCTTATTACTTTACTTACAGTAAAATGGTAGAAATACTCACCTGAACCTACTCACCAATCAGCTGCCTCCCCTGTGCCGCGTCACTTTCTGACTGGTGACGTCACCCCGAACTGCCGCTGGTCTCAGAGTCTCGCTCTCAGAGTAAGCTCTGGTCTCGCTCTCTCCGCGCTGTTTATATCCCCGCTCTGGTCTCGCTCTCTCCCGCCGCTCACCGCTCTCAGGTCCACTACCGCTCTGCAAGAAAAGCAAGGCAAAGCAGCACCTCCTTCCCCCACTTCACCTAACTCCCACACGTACCGAACTCTCAGCACACTGTGTAATATCCGCACACCGTGCAGTCCGCACTGACAGGCCCCTGTATTTCTACAGTTGAGACTCAGATGAGTCAGGCCTGCCCCACCTTCAGGGACCAATTGAATCTAGCTGACCAATTAACTTGCTACAGCAGCTCTCTGCTGAAGCCTGACAGAAACTTAGAAATTTAAACTTTTAAATTGACCTTAAACAGTTGAAGCAATATGCACTAGATTTAAAGAGATTAACCCTTCAACTCCCACACCTGACAGAAACTTAGAAATTTAAACTTTTAAATTGACCTTAAACAGTTGAAGCAATATGCACTAGATTTAAAGAGATCAACCCTTCAACTCCCACACGTACCGAACTCTCAGCACACTGTGTAATATCCGCACACCGTGCAGTCCGTGAGTGTGTGAGAGAGAGGATGCCCCTGTATATCAGTTCGTGTGTGAGAGAGGATGCCTCTGTATTTCAGTGAGTGTGTGAGAGAGAGGATGCCCCTGTATTTCAGTGAGTGTGTGAGAGAGAGGATGCCCCTGTATATCAGTTCGTGTGTGAGAGAGAGGATGCCCCTGGATATCAGTGAGTGTGTGAGAGAGGATGCCTCTGTCTATCAGTGAGTGTGTGAGAGAGGGGATGCCTCTGTATTTCAGTGAGTGTGTGTGAGAGAGGATGCCCCCGTAAATCAGTGAGTGTGTGAGAGAGAGGATGCCCCTGTATATCAGTGAGTGTGTGAGAGAGAGGATGCCCCTGTCTCTCAGTGAGTGTGTGTGAGAGAGAGGACGCCCCTGTATATCAGTGAGTGTGAGAGTGAGGACGCCCCTGTGCATCAGTGAGTGTGAGAGAGAGGATGCCTCTGTATATCAGAGTGTGTGTGAGAGAGCGAGGATGCCTCTGAATATCAGTGAGTGTGTGAGAGAGAGGATGCCTCTGTATATCAGTGAGTGTGTGAGAGAGAATGCCTCTGTTTCTGTGAGTGTGTGTGAGGGAGAGAGAGGATGCCTCTGTATATCAGCAAGTGTGTGAGAGAGAGAGGATGCCTCTGTATATCAGTGAGTGTGTGAGAGAGAATGCCTCTGTATATGTGAGAGTGTGTGAGAGAGAGGATGCCTCTGTATATCAGTGAGTGCGTGTGAGAGAGAGGATGCCTCTGTCTATCAGTGAGTGTGTGAGAGAGAGGATGCCCCTGTATATCAGTTCGTGTGTGAGAGAGGATGCCTCTGTATTTCAGTGAGTGTGTGAGAGAGAGGATGCCCCTGTATTTCAGTGAGTGTGTGAGAGAGAGGATGCCCCTGTATATCAGTTCGTGTGAGAGAGAGAGGATGCCTCTGTATTTCAGTGAGTGTGTGAGAGAGAGGATGCCCCTGTATTTCAGTGAGTGTGTGAGAGGGGATGCCCCTGTATATCAGTGAGTGTGTGTGTGAGAGAGGATGCCCCTGTATATCAGTGAGTGTGTGTGAGAGAGAGGATGCCCCTGTATATCAGTGAGAGTGTGAGAGAGAGGATGCCCCTGTATTTCAGTGAGTGTGTGAGAGAGGGGATGCCTCTGTATTTCAGTGAGTGTGTGAGAGAGAGGATGCCTCTGTATTTCAGTGAGTGTGTGAGAGAGAGGATGCCCCTGTGTATCAGTTCGTGTGTGAGAGAGAGGATGCCCCTGTGTATCAGTGAGTGTGTGAGAGAGGATGCCTCTGTTCTCAGTGAGTGTGTGAGAGAGGGGATGCCTCTGTACTTCAGTGAGTGTGTGAGAGATAGGATGCCTCTGTATTTCAGTGAGTGTGTGAGAGAGAGGATGCCTCTGTATTTCAGTGAGTGTGTGAGAGAGGGGATGCCTCTGTATTTCAGTGAGTGTGTGAGAGAGGATGCCTCTGTATTTCAGTGAGTGTGTGAGAGAGAGGATGCCCCTGTATTTCAGTGAGTGTGTGAGAGAGAGGATGCCCCTGTGTATCAGTGAGTGTGTGAGAGAGGATGCCTCTGTATATCAGTGAGTGTGTGTGAGAGAGAGGATGCCCCTGTCCATCAGTGAGTGTGAGAGTGAGGATGCCTCTGTGTATCAGTGAGTGTGAGAGTGAGGATGCCTCTGTATATCAGTGTGTGTGAGAGAGGATGCCCCCGTAAATCAGTGTGTGACAGAGAGGATGCCCCTGTATATCAGTGAGTGTGAGAGAGAGGATGCCTCTGTATATCAGTGTGTGTGAGAGAGGATGCCCCCGTTAATCAGTGAGTGTGTGAGAGAGAGGATGCCCCTGTATATCAGTGAGTGTGTGAGAGAGAGGATGCCCCTTTATATCAGTGAGAGTGTGAGAGAGAGGAAGCCTCTGTATATCAGTGAGTGTGTGAGAGAGAGGACGCCCCCGTGCATCAGTGAGTGTGAGAGAGAGGATGCCTCTGCATATCAGAGTGTGTGTGAGAGAGCGAGGATGCCTCTGAATATCAGTGAGTGTGTGAGAGAGAGAGGATGCCTCTGTGTATCAGTGAGTGTGTGAGAGAGAATGCCTCTGTTTCTGTGAGTGTGTGTGAGGGAGAGAGAGGATGCCTCTGTATATCAGCGAGTGTGTGAGAGAGAGAGAGGATGCCTCTGTATATCAGTGAGTGTGTGAGAGAGAGAGAGGATGCCTCTGTATATCAGTGAGTGTGTGAGAGAGAATGCCTCTGTATATGTGAGAGTGTGTGAGAGAGAGGATGCCTCTGTTTATCAGTGAGTGCGTGTGAGAGAGAGGATGCCTCTGTATATCAGTGAGTGTGTGAGAGAGAGGATGCCCCTGTATATCAGTTCGTGTGTGAGAGAGAGGATGCCTCTGTATTTCAGTGAGTGTGTGAGAGAGAGGATGCCCCTGTATTTCAGTGAGTGTGTGAGAGAGAGGATGCCCCTGTATATCAGTTCGTGTGAGAGAGAGAGGATGCCTCTGTATTTCAGTGAGTGTGTGAGAGAGAGGATGCCCCTGTATTTCAGTGAGTGTGTGAGAGAGAGGATGCCCCTGTTTATCAGTGAGTGTGTGTGTGAGATAGGATGCCCCTGCATATCAGTGAGTGTGTGTGAAAGAGAGGATGACCCTGTATATCAGTGAGTGTGTGAGAGAGAGGATTCCCTGTATTTCAGTGAGTGTGTGAGAGAGAGGATGCCCCTGTATATCAGTTCGTGTGTGAGAGAGAGGATGCCCCTGTATATCAGTGAGTGTGTGAGAGAGGATGCCTCTGTCTATCAGTGAGTGTGTGAGAGAGGGGATGCCTCTGTATTTCAGTGAGTGTGTGAGAGATAGGATGCCTCTGTATTTCAGTGAGTGTGTGAGAGAGAGGATGCCTCTGTATTTTAGTGAGTGTGTGAGAGAGGGGATGCCTCTGTATTTCAGTGAGTGTGTGAGAGAGGATGCCCCTGTCTATCAGTGAGTGTGTGTGTCAGAGAGAGGATGCCCCCGTATATCAGTGAGTGTGTGAGAGAGAGGATGCCTCTGGATATCAGTGAGTGTGAGAGTGAGGATGCCTCTGTATATCAGTGAGTGTGTGAGAGAGCGGATGCCCCTGTCTCTCAGTGAGTGTGTGAGAGAGGATGCCTCTGCATATCAGTGAGTGTGTGAGAGAGAGGATGCCTCTGTGCATCAGTGAGTGATTCTGAGTGAGTGTGTGAGAGAGGATGCCTCTGTATATCAGTGAGTGTGTGAGAGAGAGGATGCCCCTGTTTTTCAGTGAGTGTGTGAGAGGATGCATCTGTGCATCAGTGAGTGATTCTGAGTGAGTGTGTGAGAGAGGATGCCCCTGTATATCAGTGAGGGTGTGTGAGAGAGAGGATGCCTCTGTATATCAGTGAGTGTGTGAGAGAGAGAATGCCCCTGTATATCAGTGAGAGAGAGAGGATGCCCCTGTATATCAGTGAGTGTGAGAGTGAGAGGATGTCCCTGTGTATCAGTGAGTGTGTGAGAGAGGATGCCTCTGTATATCAGTGAGTGTGTGTGAGAGAGAGGATGCCCCTGTATATCAGTGAGTGTGTGTGTGAGATAGGATGCCCCTGTATATCAGTGAGTGTGTGTGAAAGAGAGGATGACCCTGTATATCAGTGAGTGTGTGAGAGAGAGGATTCCCTGTATTTCAGTGAGTGTGTGAGAGAGAGGATGCCCCTGTATATCAGTTCGTGTGTGAGAGAGAGGATGCCCCTGTTTATCAGTGAGTGTGTGAGAGAGGATGCCTCTGTCTATCAGTGAGTGTGTGAGAGAGGGGATGCCTCTGTATTTCAGTGAGTGTGTGTGAGAGAGGATGCCCCCGTAAATCAGTGAGTGTGTGAGAGAGAGGATGCCCCTGTATATCAGTGAGTGTGTGAGAGAGAGGATGCCCCTGTCTCTCAGTGAGTGTGTGAGAGAGAGGATGCCCCTGTATATCAGTTCGTGTGAGAGAGAGAGAGGATGCCTCTGTATTTCAGTGAGTGTGTGAGAGAGAGGATGCCCCTGTATTTCAGTGAGTGTGTGTGTGAGATAGGATGCCCCTGTATATCAGTGAGTGTGTGTGAGAGAGAGGATGACCCTGTATATCAGTGAGTGTGTGAGAGAGAGGATTCCCTGTATTTCAGTGAGTGTGTGAGAGAGAGGATGCCCCTGTATATCAGTGAGTGTGTGTGTGAGATAGGATGCCCCTGTATATCAGTGAGTGTGTGTGAGAGAGAGGATGACCCTGTATATCAGTGAGTGTGTGAGAGAGAGGATTCCCTGTATTTCAGTGAGTGTGTGAGAGAGAGGATGCCCCTGTATATCAGTTCGTGTGTGAGAGAGAGGATGCCCCTGTATATCAGTGAGTGTGTGAGAGAGGATGCCTCTGTCTATCAGTGAGTGTGTGAGAGAGGGGATGCCTCTGTATTTCAGTGAGTGTGTGAGAGATAGGATGCCTCTGTATTTCAGTGAGTGTGTGAGAGAGAGGATGCCTCTGTATTTTAGTGAGTGTGTGAGAGAGGGGATGCCTCTGTATTTCAGTGAGTGTGTGAGAGAGGATGCCCCTGTCTATCAGTGAGTGTGTGAGAGAGAGGATGCCCCTGTATATCAGTGAGTGTGTGAGAGAGAGGATGCCCCTTTATATCAGTGAGAGTGTGAGAGAGAGGAAGCCTCTGTATATCAGTGAGTGTGTGAGAGAGAGGATGCCCCTGTCTCTCAGTGAGTGTGTGTGAGAGAGAGGACGCCCCCGTGCATCAGTGAGTGTGAGAGAGAGGATGCCTCTGTATATCAGAGTGTGTGTGAGAGAGCGAGGATGCCTCTGAATATCAGTGAGTGTGTGAGAGAGAGAGGATGCCTCTGTGTATCAGTGAGTGTGTGAGAGAGAATGCCTCTGTTTCTGTGAGTGTGTGTGAGGGAGAGAGAGGATGCCTCTGTATATCAGCGAGTGTGTGAGAGAGAGAGAGAATGCCTCTGTATATCAGTGAGTGTGTGAGAGAGAGAGAGGATGCCTCTGTATATCAGTGAGTGTGTGAGAGAGAATGCCTCTGTATATGTGAGAGTGTGTGAGAGAGAGGATGCCTCTGTTTATCAGTGAGTGCGTGTGAGAGAGAGGATGCCTCTGTATATCAGTTCGTGTGTGAGAGAGAGGATGCCTCTGTTTATCAGTGAGTGTGTGAGAGAGAGGATGCCCCTGTATATCAGTTCGTGTGTGAGAGAGAGGATGCCTCTGTATTTCAGTGAGTGTGTGAGAGAGAGGATGCCCCTGTATATCAGTGAGTGTGTGTGTGAGATAGGATGCCCCTGTATATCAGTGAGTGTGTGTGAAAGAGAGGATGACCCTGTATACCGGTGAGTGTGTGAGAGAGAGGATTCCCTGTATTTCAGTGAGTGTGTGAGAGAGAGGATGCCCCTGTATATCAGTTCGTGTGTGAGAGAGAGGATGCCCCTGTATATCAGTGAGTGTGTGAGAGAGGATGCCTCTGTCTATCAGTGAGTGTGTGAGAGAGGGGATGCCTCTGTATTTCAGTGAGTGTGTGTGAGAGAGGATGCCCCCGTAAATCAGTGAGTGTGTGAGAGAGAGGATGCCCCTGTATATCAGTGAGTGTGTGAGAGAGAGGATGCCCCTGTCTCTCAGTGAGTGTGTGTGAGAGAGAGGACGCCCCTGTATATCAGTGAGTGTGAGAGTGAGGACGCCCCTGTGCATCAGTGAGTGTGAGAGAGAGGATGCCTCTGTATATCAGAGTGTGTGTGAGAGAGCGAGAATGCCTCTGAATATCAGTGAGTGTGTGAGAGAGAGGATGCCTCTGTATATCAGTGAGTGTGTGAGAGAGAATGCCTCTGTTTCTGTGAGTGTGTGTGAGGGAGAGAGAGGATGCCTCTGTATATCAGCAAGTGTGTGAGAGAGAGAGAGGATGCCTCTGTATATCAGTGAGTGTGTGAGAGAGAGAGGATGCCTCTGTATATCAGTGAGTGTGTGAGAGAGAATGCCTCTGTATATGTGAGAGTGTGTGAGAGAGAGGATGCCTCTGTATATCAGTGAGTGCGTGTGAGAGAGAGGATGCCTCTGTATTTCAGTGAGTGTGTGAGAGAGAGGATGCCCCTGTATATCAGTTCGTGTGAGAGAGAGAGGATGCCTCTGTATTTCAGTGAGTGTGTGAGAGAGAGGATGCCCCTGTATTTCAGTGAGTGTGTGAGAGGGGATGCCCCTGTATATCAGTGAGTGTGTGTGTGAGAGAGGATGCCCCTGTATATCAGTGAGTGTGTGTGAGAGAGAGGATGCCCCTGTATATCAGTGAGAGTGTGAGAGAGAGGATGCCCCTGTATTTCAGTGAGTGTGTGAGAGAGGGGATGCCTCTGTATTTCAGTGAGTGTGTGAGAGAGAGGATGCCTCTGTATTTCAGTGAGTGTGTGAGAGAGAGGATGCCCCTGTGTATCAGTTCGTGTGTGAGAGAGAGGATGCCCCTGTGTATCAGTGAGTGTGTGAGAGAGGATGCCTCTGTATATCAGTGAGTGTGTGTGAGAGAGAGGATGCCCCTGTCCATCAGTGAGTGTGTGAGAGAGGATGCCTCTGTTCTCAGTGAGTGTGTGAGAGAGGGGATGCCTCTGTACTTCAGTGAGTGTGTGAGAGATAGGATGCCTCTGTATTTCAGTGAGTGTGTGAGAGAGAGGATGCCTCTGTATTTCAGTGAGTGTGTGAGAGAGGGGATGCCTCTGTATTTCAGTGAGTGTGTGAGAGAGGGGATGCCTCTGTATTTCAGTGAGTGTGTGAGAGAGGATGCCTCTGTATTTCAGTGAGTGTGTGAGAGAGAGGATGCCCCTGTATTTCAGTGAGTGTGTGAGAGAGAGGATGCCCCTGTGTATCAGTGAGTGTGTGAGAGAGGATGCCTCTGTATATCAGTGAGTGTGTGTGAGAGAGAGGATGCCCCTGTCCATCAGTGAGTGTGAGAGTGAGGATGCCTCTGTGTATCAGTGAGTGTGAGAGTGAGGATGCCTCTGTATATCAGTGTGTGTGAGAGAGGATGCCCCCGTAAATCAGTGTGTGAGAGAGAGGATGCCCCTGTATATCAGTGAGTGTGAGAGAGAGGATGCCTCTGTATATCAGTGTGTGTGAGAGAGGATGCCCCCATTAATCAGTGAGTGTGTGAGAGAGAGGATGCCCCTGTATATCAGTGAGTGTGTGAGAGAGAGGATGCCCCTTTATATCAGTGAGAGTGTGAGAGAGAGGAAGCCTCTGTATATCAGTGAGTGTGTGAGAGAGAGGATACCCCTGTCTCTCAGTGAGTGTGTGTGAGAGAGAGGACGCCCCCGTGCATCAGTGAGTGTGAGAGAGAGGATGCCTCTGTGTATCAGAGTGTGTGTGAGAGAGCGAGGATGCCTCTGAATATCAGTGAGTGTGTGAGAGAGAGAGGATGCCTCTGTGTATCAGTGAGTGTGTGAGAGAGAATGCCTCTGTTTCTGTGAGTGTGTGTGAGGGAGAGAGAGGATGCCTCTGTATATCAGCGAGTGTGTGAGAGAGAGAGAGGATGCCTCTGTATATCAGTGAGTGTGTGAGAGAGAGAGAGGATGCCTCTGTATATCAGTGAGTGTGTGAGAGAGAATGCCTCTGTACATGTGAGAGTGTGTGAGAGAGAGGATGCCTCTGTTTATCAGTGAGTGCGTGTGAGAGAGAGGATGCCTCTGTATTTCAGTGAGTGTGTGAGAGAGAGGATGCCCCTGTATTTCAGTGAGTGTGTGAGAGAGAGGATGCCCCTGTATATCAGTTCGTGTGAGAGAGAGAGGATGCCCCTGTATTTCAGTGAGTGTGTGAGAGAGAGGATGCCCCTGTATATCAGTGAGTGTGTGTGTGAGATAGGATGCCCCTGTATATCAGTGAGTGTGTGTGAAAGAGAGGATGACCCTGTATATCAGTGAGTGTGTGAGAGAGAGGATTCCCTGTATTTCAGTGAGTGTGTGAGAGAGAGGATGCCCCTGTATATCAGTTCGTGTGTGAGAGAGAGGATGCCCCTGTATATCAGTGAGTGTGTGAGAGAGGATGCCTCTGTCTATCAGTGAGTGTGTGAGAGAGGGGATGCCTCTGTATTTCAGTGAGTGTGTGAGAGATAGGATGCCTCTGTATTTCAGTGAGTGTGTGAGAGAGAGGATGCCTCTGTATTTTAGTGAGTGTGTGAGAGAGGGGATGCCTCTGTATTTCAGTGAGTGTGTGAGAGAGGATGCCCCTGTCTATCAGTGAGTGTGTGTGTCAGAGAGAGGATGCCCCCATATATCAGTGAGTGTGTGAGAGAGAGGATGCCTCTGGATATCAGTGAGTGTGAGAGTGAGGATGCCCCTGTATATCAGTGAGGGTGAGAGAGAGGATGCCTCTGTGTATCAGTGAGTGAGTGTGAGAAAGGATGCCTCTGTCCTTCAGTGAGTGTGTGAGAGAGAGAGGATGCCCCTGTATTTCAGTGAGTGTGTGAGAGAGCGGATGCCCCTGTCTATCAGTGAGTGTGTGAGAGAGGATGCCTCTGCATATCAGTGAGTGTGTGAGAGAGAGGATGCCTCTGTGCATCAGTGAGTGATTCTGAGTGAGTGTGTGAGAGAGGATGCCTCTCTATATCAGTGAGTGTGTGAGAGAGAGGATGCCCCTGTTTTTCAGTGAGTGTGTGAGAGGATGCATCTGTGCATCAGTGAGTGATTCTGAGTGAGTGTGTGAGAGAGGATGCCCCTGTATATCAGTGAGGGTGTGTGAGAGAAAGGATGCCTCTGTATATCAGTGAGTGTGTGAGAGAGAGAATGCCCCTGTATATCAGTGAGAGAGAGAGGATGCCCCTGTATATCAGTGAGTGTGAGAGTGAGAGGATGTCCCTGTATATCAGTGAGTGTGTGAGAGAGGATGCCTCTGTATATCAGTGAGTGTGTGAGAGAGAGGATGCCCCCGTGCATCAGTGAGTGTGAGAGAGAGGATGCCTCTGTATATCAGAGTGTGTGTGAGAGAGCGAGGATGCCTCTGAATATCAGTGAGTGTGTGAGAGAGAGAGGATGCCTCTGTGTATCAGTGAGTGTGTGAGAGAGAATGCCTCTGTTTCTGTGAGTGTGTGTGAGGGAGAGAGAGGATGCCTCTGTATATCAGCGAGTGTGTGAGAGAGAGAGAGGATGCCTCTGTATATCAGTGAGTGTGTGAGAGAGAGAGAGGATGCCTCTGTATATCAGTGAGTGTGTGAGAGAGAATGCCTCTGTATATGTGAGAGTGTGTGAGAGAGAGGATGCCTCTGTTTATCAGTGAGTGCGTGTGAGAGAGAGGATGCCTCTGTATATCAGTGAGTGTGTGAGAGAGAGGATGCCCCTGTATATCAGTTCGTGTGTGAGAGAGAGGATGCCTCTGTATTTCAGTGAGTGTGTGAGAGAGAGGATGCCCCTGTATTTCAGTGAGTGTGTGAGAGAGAGGATGCCCCTGTATATCAGTTCGTGTGAGAGAGAGAGGATGCCCCTGTATTTCAGTGAGTGTGTGAGAGAGAGGATGCCCCTGTATATCAGTGAGTGTGTGTGTGAGATAGGATGCCCCTGTATATCAGTGAGTGTGTGTGAAAGAGAGGATGACCCTGTATATCAGTGAGTGTGTGAGAGAGAGGATTCCCTGTATTTCAGTGAGTGTGTGAGAGAGAGGATGCCCCTGTATATCAGTTCGTGTGTGAGAGAGAGGATGCCCCTGTATATCAGTGAGTGTGTGAGAGAGGATGCCTCTGTCTGTCAGTGAGTGTGTGAGAGAGGGGATGCCTCTGTATTTCAGTGAGTGTGTGAGAGATAGGATGCCTCTGTATTTCAGTGAGTGTGTGAGAGAGAGGATGCCTCTGTATTTTAGTGAGTGTGTGAGAGAGGGGATGCCTCTGTATTTCAGTGAGTGTGTGAGAGAGGATGCCCCTGTCTATCAGTGAGTGTGTGTGTCAGAGAGAGGATGCCCCCATATATCAGTGAGTGTGTGAGAGAGAGGATGCCTCTGGATATCAGTGAGTGTGAGAGTGAGGATGCCCCTGTATATCAGTGAGGGTGAGAGAGAGGATGCCTCTGTGTATCAGTGAGTGAGTGTGAGAAAGGATGCCTCTGTCCTTCAGTGAGTGTGTGAGAGAGAGAGGATGCCCCTGTATTTCAGTGAGTGTGTGAGAGAGCGGATGCCCCTGTCTATCAGTGAATGTGTGAGAGAGGATGCCTCTGCATATCAGTGAGTGTGTGAGAGAGAGGATGCCTCTGTGCATCAGTGAGTGATTCTGAGTGAGTGTGTGAGAGAGGATGCCTCTGTATATCAGTGAGTGTGTGAGAGAGAGGATGCCCCTGTTTTTCAGTGAGTGTGTGAGAGGATGCATCTGTGCATCAGTGAGTGATTCTGAGTGAGTGTGTGAGAGAGGATGCCCCTGTATATCAGTGAGGGTGTGTGAGAGAGAGGATGCCTCTGTATATCAGTGAGTGTGTGAGAGAGAGAATGCCCCTGTATATCAGTGAGAGAGAGAGGATGCCCCTGTATATCAGTGAGTGTGAGAGTGAGAGGATGTCCCTGTGTATCAGTGAGTGTGTGAGAGAGGATGCCTCTGTATATCAGTGAGTGTGTGAGAGAGAGGATGCCCCTGTATATCAGTTCGTGTGAGAGAGAGAGGATGCCTCTGTATTTCAGTGAGTGTGTGAGAGAGAGGATGCCCCTGTATTTCAGTGAGTGTGAGAGAGAGAGGATGCCCCTGTATATCAGTGAGTGTGTGTGTGAGATAGGATGCCCCTGTATATCAGTGAGTGTGTGTGAGAGAGAGGATGACCCTGTATATCAGTGAGTGTGTGAGAGAGAGGATTCCCTGTATTTCAGTGAGTGTGTGAGAGAGAGGATGCCCCTGTATATCAGTTCGTGTGTGAGAGAGAGGATGCCCCTGTATATCAGTGAGTGTGTGAGAGAGGATGCCTCTGTCTATCAGTGAGTGTGTGAGAGAGGGGATGCCTCTGTATTTCAGTGAGTGTGTGAGAGATAGGATGCCTCTGTATTTCAGTGAGTGTGTGAGAGAGAGGATGCCTCTGTATTTTAGTGAGTGTGTGAGAGAGGGGATGCCTCTGTATTTCAGTGAGTGTGTGAGAGAGGATGCCCCTGTCTATCAGTGAGTGTGTGAGAGAGAGAGGATGCCTCTGGATATCAGTGAGTGTGAGAGTGAGGATGCCCCTGTACATCAGTGAGGGTGAGAGAGAGGATGCCTCTGTGTATCACTGAGTGAGTGTGAGATAGGATGCCTCTGTCCTTCAGTGAGTGTGTGAGAGAGAGAGGATGCCCCTGTATTTCAGTGAGTGTGTGAGAGAGCGGATGCCCCTGTCTCTCAGTGAGTGTGTGAGAGAGGATGCCTCTGCATATCAGTGAGTGTGTGAGAGAGAGGATGCCTCTGTGCATCAGTGAGTGATTCTGAGTGAGTGTGTGAGAGAGGATGCCTCTGTATATCAGTGAGTGTGTGAGAGAGAGGATGCCCCTGTTTTTCAGTGAGTGTGTGAGAGGATGCATCTGTGCATCAGTGAGTGATTCTGAGTGAGTGTGTGAGAGAGGATGCCCCTGTATATCAGTGAGGGTGTGTGAGAGAGAGGATGCCTCCGTATATCAGTGAGTGTGTGAGAGAGAGGATGCCTCTGTATATCAGTGAGTGTGTGAGAGAGAGAATGCCCCTGTATATCAGTGAGAGAGAGAGGATGCCCTTGTATATCAGTGAGTGTGAGAGTGAGAGGATGCCTCTGTATATCAGTGAGTGTGTGAGAGAGAGGATGCCTCTGTATTTCAGTGAGTGTGTGTGAGAGGACGCCCCTGTATTTCAGTGAGTGTGAGAGAGAGAGGATGCCTCTGCATATCAGTGAGTGTGTGAGAGAGAGAGGATGCCCCTGCATATCAGTGAGTGTGTGAGAGAGGATGCCTCTGTATATCAGTGAGTGTGTGTGTGTGAGAGAGAGGATGCCCCTGTATTTCAGTGAGTGTGAGAGAGAGAGGATGCCCCTGTATTTCAGTGAGTGTGTGAGAGAGAGGATGCCCCTGTATATCAGTGAGTGTGTGAGAGAGAGGATGCCCCTGTATTTCAGTGAGTGTGAGATAGGATGCCCCTGTATGTCAGTGAGTGTGTGAGAGAGAGGATGCCTCTGTATATCAGTGAGTGTGTGAGAGAGGATGCCTCTGTATATCAGTGAGTGTGTGAGAGAGAGGATGCCTCTGTATTTCAGTGAGTGTGTGAGAGAGGATGCCCCTGCATATCAGTGAGTGTGTGAGAGAGAGGACGCCCCTGTATTTCAGTGAGTGTGAGAGAGGATGCCCCTGTATATCAGTGAGTGTGTGAGAAAGGATGCCTCTGTTTTCAGTGAGTGTGTGTGTGTGTGTGTGAGAGAGAGCATGCCCCTGTATTTCAGTGAGTGTGAGAGAGGATGCCCCTGTATTTCAGTGAGTGTGAGAGAGGATGCCCCTGTATATAAGTGAGTGTGTGAGAGAGAGGATGCCTCTGTATATCAGTGAGGGTGTGTGAGAGAGAGGATGCCTCTGTATATCAGTGAGTGAGAGATAGGATGCCCCTGTATATCAGTGAGTGTGAGAGAGAGGATGCCTCCGTATATCAGTGAGTGTGTGAGAGAGAGGATGCCCCTGTATATCAGTGAGAGAGAGAGGACGCCCCGGTATATCAGTGAGTGTGAGAGTGAGGATGCCTCTGTATATCAGTGAGTGTTTGTGAGAGAGGATGCCTCTGTATATCAGTGAGTGTGTGAGAGAGAGGATGCCTCTGTATATCAGTGAGTGTGTGAGAGAGAGGATGCCTCTGTGTATCAGTGAGTGTGTGTGAGAGAGAGGATGCCCCTGTGCATCAGTGAGTGTGAGAGTGAGGATGGCTCTGTGTATCAGTGAGTGTGTGAGAGAGGATGCCCCTGCATATCAGTGAGTGTGTGAGAGAGGATGCCTCTGTGTATCAGTGAGTGTGTGAGAGAGAGGATGCCTCTGTGTATCAGTGAGTGTGTGAGAGAGAGGATGCCTCTGTGTATCAGTGAGTGTGTGAGAGAGAGGATGCCCCTGTGCATCAGTGAGTGTGAGAGTGAGGATGGCTCTGTGTATCAGTGAGTGTGTGAGAGAGAGGATGCCCCTGTATATCAGTGAGTGTGTGTGAGAGAGGATGCCTCTGTATGTCAGTGAGTGTGTGTGAGAGAGAGGATGCCCCTGTATATCAGTGAGTGTGTGTGAGAGACGATGCCCCTGTGCATCAGTGAGCGTGAGAGAGAGGATGCCTCTGTATATCAGTGAGTGTGTGAGAGAGAGGATGCCTCTGTGTATCAGTGAGTGTGTGAGAGAGAATGCCTCTGCATATCAGTGAGTGTGTGAGAGAGAGGATGCCCCTGCACATCAGTGAGCGTGAGAGAGAGGATGCCTCTGTACATCAGTGAGTGTGTGAGAGAGAGAGAGGATGCCTGTGTCTATCAGTGAGTGTGTGAGAGAGAATGCCTCTGTATCTGTGAGTGTGTGTGAGAGAGAGAGAGAGGATGCCTCTGTATATCAGTGAGTGTGTGAGAGAGAGAGGATGCCTCTGTATATCAGTGAGTGTGAGAGAGAATGCCTCTGTCTGTCAGTGAGTGCGTGTGAGAGAGAGGATGCCTCTGTATTTCAGTGAGTGTGAGAGAGAGAGGATGCCTCTGTTTATCAGTGAGTGTGTGAGAGAGAGGATGCCCCTGTATATCAGTGAGTGTGTGAGAGAGGATGCCTCTGTTTCTCAGTGAGTGTGTGTGTGTGAGAGAGAGGATGCCCCTGTATTTCAGTGAGTGTGTGAGAGAGAGGATGCCTCTGTACATCAGTGAGTGTGTGTGAGAGAGGATGCCCCTGTTGATCAGTGAGTGAGTGAGAGAGGATGCCCCTGTATTTCAGTGAGTGTGAGAGAGAGAGGATAGAGTCATCGAGAGTCATAGAGTTATACAGCACGGATAGAGGCCCTTCGGCCCATGGTGTCCGCGCCGGCCATCAGCCCTGTCTACTCGAATCCCATATTCCAGCATTTGGTCCGTAGCCTTGTATGCTATGGCATTTCAAGTGCTCATCCAAATGCTTCTTGAATGTTGTGAGGGTTCCTGCCTCCACAACCCTTTCAGGCAGTGAGTTCCAGACTCCAACCACCCTCTGGGTGAAAAAGTTCTTTCTCAAATCCCCTCTAAACCTCCCGCCTTTTACCTTGAATCCATGTCCCCTTGTTATAGTACCCTCAACGAAGGGAAAAAGCTCCTTCGTATCCATCCTATCTGTGCCCCTCATAATTTTGTGCACCTCAATCATGTCCCCCCTCAGCCTCCTCTGCTCCAAGGAAAACAAACCCAATCTTTCCAGTCTCTCTTCATAGCCCCTGTATATCAGTGAGTGTGTGAGAGAGGATGCCCCTGCATATCAGTGAGTGTGTGAGAGAGGATGCCTCTGTGTATCAGTGAGTGTGTGTGAGAGAGGATGCCTCTGTCTATCAATGACTGTGTGAGAGAGAGGATGCCTCTGTATTTCAGTGAGTGTGTGAGAGAGGATGCCCCTGCATATCAGTGAGTGTGTGAGAGAGAGGATGCCCCTGTGAATCAGTGAGTGTGTGTGAGAGAGGATGCCTCTGTGTATCATTGAGTGTGTGTGAGAGGACGCCCCTGTATTTCAGTGAGTGTGAGAGAGAGAGGATGCCTCTGTGTATCAGTGAGTGTGTGAGAGAGAGAGGATGCCCCTGTACATCAGTGAGTGTGTGAGAGAGGATGCCTCTGTATATCAATGAGTGTGTGTGTGTGAGAGAGAGGATGCCCCTGTATTTCAGTGAGTGTGAGAGAGAGAGGATGCCCCTGTATTTCAGTGAGTGTGAGATAGGATGCCCCTGGAATTCGGTGAGTGTGTGAGAGAGAGGATGCCCCTGTATATCAGTGAGTGTGTGAGAGAGGATGCCTCTGTATATCAGTGAGTGTGTGTGAGAGAGGATGCCTTTGTATATCAGTGAGTGTGTGAGAGACAGCATGCCTCTGTATTTCAGTGAGTGTGTGAGAGAGAGGATGCCCCTGCATATCAGTGTGTGTGAGAGAGAGGATGCCTCTGTATATCAGTGAGTGTGTGAGAGAGAGGATGCCTCTGTATTTCAGTAAGTGTGTGACAGAATGCCTCTGTATTTCAGTGAGAGTGTGAGAGAGAGGATGCCTCTGTATTTCAGTGAGTGTGTGAGAGAGAGGATGCCTCTGTATATCAGTGAGTGTGAGAGTGAGGATGCCTCTGTGTATCAGTGTGTGTGAGAGAGGATGCCCCCGTAAATCAGTGAGTGTGTGAGAGAGAGAATGCCCCTGTATATCAGTGAGTGTGTGAGAGAGAGGATGCCCCTGTCTCTCAGTGAGTGTGTGTGAGAGAGAGGACGCCCCTGTATATCAGTGAGTGTGTGAGAGAGGATGCCTCTGTATATCAGTGAGTGAGTGTGAGTGAGAGAGGATGCCTCTGTGTATCAGTGAGTGTGTGAGAGAGAGAGGATGCCCCTGTATATCAGTGAGTGTGTGAGAGAGAGGATGCCCCTGTATATCAGAGTGTGTGTGAGAGAGCGAGGATGCCTCTGAATATCAGTGAGTGTGTGAGAGAGAGGATGCCTCTGTATATCAGTGAGTGTGTGAGAGAGAATGCCTCTGTTTCTGTGAGTGTGCGTGAGGGAGAGAGAGGATGCCTCTGTATATCAGCAAGTGTGTGAGAGAGAGAGAGGATGCCTCTGTAAATCAGTGAGTGTGTGAGAGAGAGAGGATGCCTCTGTATATCAGTGAGTGTGTGAGAGAGAATGCCTCTGTATATGTGAGAGTGTGTGAGAGAGAGGATGCCTCTGTATATCAGTGAGTGCGTGTGAGAGAGAGGATGCCTCTGTCTATCAGTGAGTGTGTGAGAGAGAGGATGCCCCTGTATATCAGTTCGTGTGTGAGAGAGGATGCCTCTGTATTTCAGTGAGTGTGTGAGAGAGAGGATGCCCCTGTATTTCAGTGAGTGTGTGAGAGAGAGGATGCCCCTGTATATCAGTTCGTGTGAGAGAGAGAGGATGCCTCTGTATTTCAGTGAGTGTGTGAGAGAGAGGATGCCCCTGTATTTCAGTGAGTGTGTGAGAGGGGATGCCCCTGTATATCAGTGAGTGTGTGTGTGAGAGAGGATGCCCCTGTATATCAGTGAGTGTGTGTGAGAGAGAGGATGCCCCTGTATATCAGTGAGAGTGTGAGAGAGAGGATGCCCCTGTATTTCAGTGAGTGTGTGAGAGAGGGGATGCCTCTGTATTTCAGTGAGTGTGTGAGAGAGAGGATGCCTCTGTATTTCAGTGAGTGTGTGAGAGAGAGGATGCCCCTGTGTATCAGTTCGTGTGTGAGAGAGAGGATGCCCCTGTGTATCAGTGAGTGTGTGAGAGAGGATGCCTCTGTTCTCAGTGAGTGTGTGAGAGAGGGGATGCCTCTGTATTTCAGTGAGTGTGTGAGAGAGAGGATGCCTCTGTATTTCAGTGAGTGTGTGAGAGAGGGGATGCCTCTGTATTTCAGTGAGTGTGTGAGAGAGGGGATGCCTCTGTATTTCAGTGAGTGTGTGAGAGAGGATGCCTCTGTATTTCAGTGAGTGTGTGAGAGAGAGGATGCCCCTGTATTTCAGTGAGTGTGTGAGAGGGGATGCCCCTGTATATCAGTGAGTGTGTGTGTGAGAGAGGATGCCCCTGTATATCAGTGAGTGTGTGTGAGAGAGAGGATGCCCCTGTATATCAGTGAGAGTGTGAGAGAGAGGATGCCCCTGTATTTCAGTGAGTGTGTGAGAGAGGGGATGCCTCTGTATTTCAGTGAGTGTGTGAGAGAGAGGATGCCTCTGTATTTCAGTGAGTGTGTGAGAGAGAGGATGCCCCTGTGTATCAGTTCGTGTGTGAGAGAGAGGATGCCCCTGTGTATCAGTGAGTGTGTAAGAGAGGATGCCTCTGTATATCAGTGAGTGTGTGAGAGAGGGGATGCCTCTGTACTTCAGTGAGTGTGTGAGAGATAGGATGCCTCTGTATTTCAGTGAGTGTGTGAGAGAGAGGATGCCTCTGTATTTCAGTGAGTGTGTGAGAGAGGGGATGCCTCTGTATTTCAGTGAGTGTGTGAGAGAGGGGATGCCTCTGTATTTCAGTGAGTGTGTGAGAGAGGGGATGCCTCTGTATTTCAGTGAGTGTGTGAGAGAGGATGCCCCTGTCTATCAGTGAGTGTGTGTGTCAGAGAGAGGATGCCCCCGTATATCAGTGAGTGTGTGAGAGAGAGGATGCCTCTGGATATCAGTGAGTGTGAGAGTGAGGATGCCCCTGCATATCAGTGAGGGTGACAGAGAGGATGCCTCTGTGCATCAGTGAGTGATTCTGAGTGAGTGTGTGAGAGAGGATGCCTCTGCATATCAGTGAGTGTGTGTGAGAGAGAGGATGCCCCTGTATTTCAGTGAGTGTGTGAGAGAGCGGATGCCCCTGTCTATCAGTGAGTGTGTGAGAGAGGATGCCTCTGTATATCAGTGAGTGTGTGAGAGAGAGGATGCCTCTGTGCATCAGTGAGTGATTCTGAGTGAGTGTGTGAGAGAGGATACTTCTGTATATCACTGAGTGAGTGTGTGAGAGAGAATGCCTCGATATCAGTGAGTCTGTGAGAGGGAGAGGATGCCCGTGTATATCAGTGAGGGTGTGTGAGAGAGAGGATGCCTCCGTATATCAGTGAGTGTGTGAGAGAGAGGATGCCTCTGTTTCTCAGTGAGTGTGTGAGAGAGAGGATGCCCCTGTTTTTCAGTGAGTGTGTGAGAGGATGCCTCTGTATATCAGTGAGTGATTCTGAGTGAGTGTGTGAGAGAGGATACTTCTGTATATCACTGAGTGAGTGTGTGAGAGAGAATGCCTCTATATCAGTGAGTGTGTGAGAGGGAGAGGATGCCCCTGTATATCAGTGAGGGTGTGTGAGAGAGGATGCCTCCGTATATCAGTGAGTGTGTGAGAGAGAGGATGCCTCTGTATATCAGTGTTTGTGAGAGAGGATGCCTCTGGAAATCAGTGAGTGTGTGAGAGAGAAGATGCCTCTGTATATCAGTGTGTGTGAGAGAGAGGATGCCTCTGTGTATCAGTGAGTGTGAGAGAGAGAGGATGCCCCTGTCCATCAGTGAGTATGAGAGTGAGGATGCCTCTGTGTATCAGTGAGTGTGAGAGTGTGGATACCTCTGTATATCAGTGTGTTGAGAGAGGATGCCCCCGTATATCAGTGAGTGTGTGAGAGAGAGAATGCCCCTGGATATCAGTGAGTGTGTGTGAGAGAGAGGATGCCCCTGTATTTCAGTGAGTGTGTGAGAGGGGATGCCCCTGCATATCAGTGAGTGTTTGTGTGAGAGAGGATGCCCCTGTATATCAGTGAGTGTGTGTGAGAGAGAGGATGCCCCTGTATATCAGTGAGTGTGTGAGAGAGGGGATGCCTCTGTATTTCAGTGAGTGTGTGAGAGAGAGGATGCCTCTGTATTTCAGTGAGTGTGTGAGAGAGAGGATGCCCCTGTGTATCAGTTCGTGTGTGAGAGAGAGGATGCCCCTGTGTATCAGTGAGTGTGTGAGAGAGGATGCCTCTGTATATCAGTGAGTGTGTGAGAGAGGGGATGCCTCTGTATTTCAGTGAGTGTGTGAGAGATAGGATGCCTCTGTATTTCAGTGAGTGTGTGAGAGAGAGGATGCCTCTGTATTTCAGTGAGTGTGTGAGAGAGGGGATGCCTCTGTATTTCAGTGAGTGTGTGAGAGAGGGGATGCCTCTGTATTTCAGTGAGTGTGTGAGAGAGGATGCCCCTGTCTATCAGTGAGTGTGTGTGTCAGAGAGAGGATGCCCCCGTATATCAGTGAGTGTGTGAGAGAGAGGATGCCTCTGGATATCAGTGAGTGTGAGAGTGAGGATGCCCCTGTATATCAGTGAGGGTGAGAGAGAGGATGCCTCTGTATATCAGTGAGTGATTCTGAGTGAGTGTGTGAGAGAGGATACTTCTGTATATCACTGAGTGAGTGTGTGAGAGAGAATGCCTCTATATCAGTGAGTGTGTGAGAGGGAGAGGATGCCCCTGTATATCAGTGAGGGTGTGTGAGAGAGGATGCCTCCGTATATCAGTGAGTGTGTGAGAGAGAGGATGCCTCTGTATATCAGTGAGTGTGTGTGAGAGAGAGGATGCCCCTGGATATCAGTGAGTGTGTGAGAGAGAGGATGCCCCTGTGCATCAGTGAGAGAGAGAGGACGCCCCTGTATATCAGTGAGTGTGAGAGTGAGGATGCCTCTGTTTCTCAGTGAGTGTTTGTGAGAGAGGATGCCTCTGTATATCAGTGAGTGTGTGAGAGAGAATATGCCTCTGTATATCAGTGAGTGTGTGAGAGAGAGGATGCCCCTGTGCATCAGTGAGAGAGAGAGGACGCCCCTGTATATCAGTGAGTGTGAGAGTGAGGATGCCTCTGTATATCAGTGAGTGTTTGTGAGAGAGGATGCCTCTGCATATCAGTGAGTGTGTGAGAGAGAAGATGCCTCTGCATATCAGTGAGTGTGTGAGAGAGGATGCCTCTGTATATCAGTGAGTGTGTGAGAGAGAGGATGCCTCTGTGTATCAGTGAGTGTGTGAGAGAGAGGATGCCCCTGTACATCAGTGAGTGTGAGAGTGAGGATGCCTCTGTGTATCAGTGAGTGTGAGAGTGAGGATGCCTCTGTATATCAGTGTGTGTGAGAGAGGATGCCCCCGTATATCAGTGAGTGTGTGTGAGAGAGGATGCCTCTGCATATCAGTGAGTGAGTGTGTGAGTGAGAGAGGATGCCCCTGTATATCAGTGAGTGAGTGTGTGTGAGAGGATGCCTCTGATCTCAGTGAGTGTGTGAGTGAGAGAGGATGCCTCTGTATATCAGTGAGTGTGTGCGAGAGAGGATGCCTCTGTATATCAGTGAGTGTGTGAGAGAGAGGATGCCTCTGTATATCAGTGAGTGAGTGTGTGAGAGAGAGGATGCCCCTGTATATCAGTGAGTGAGTGTGTGAGAGGATGCCTCTGATCTCAGTGAGTGTGTGAGTGAGAGAGGATGCCTCTGATCTCAGTGAGTGTGTGAGAGAGAGGATGCCTCTGTATATCAGTGAGTGTGTGAGAGAGGATGCCTCTGTATATCAGTGAGTGTGTGAGAGAGAGGATGCCTCTGTATATCAGTGAGTGTGTGAGAGAGAGGATGCCTCTGTATATCAGTGAGTGTGAGAGAGGATGCCTCTGATCTCAGTGAGTGTGTGAGTGAGAGAGAGGATGCCTCTGTATATCAGTGAGTGAGTGTGTGAGTGAGAGAGGATGCCTCAGTGTATCAGTGAGTGTGTGTGAGAGAGAGGATGCCCCTGTATATCAGTGAGTGTGTGAGAGAGAGGATGCCCCTGTATTTCAGTGAGTGTGTGAGAGAGGGGATGCCTCTGTATTTCAGTGAGTGTGTGAGAGAGAGGATGCCTCTGTATTTCAGTGAGTGTGTGAGAGAGAGGATGCCCCTGTGTATCAGTTCGTGTGTGAGAGGATGCCCCTGTGTATCAGTGAGTGTGTGAGAGAGGATGCCTCTGTATATCAGTGAGTGTGTGAGAGAGGGGATGCCTCTGTATTTCAGTGAGTGTGTGAGAGATAGGATGCCTCTGTATTTCAGTGAGTGTGTGAGAGAGAGGATGCCTCTGTATTTCAGTGAGTGTGTGAGAGAGGGGATGCCTCTGTATTTCAGTGAGTGTGTGAGAGAGGGGATGCCTCTGTATTTCAGTGAGTGTGTGAGAGAGGATGCCCCTGTCGATCAGTGAGTGTGTGTGTCAGAGAGAGGATGCCCCCGTATATCAGTGAGTGTGTGAGAGAGAGGATGCCTCTGGATATCAGTGAGTGTGAGAGTGAGGATGCCCCTGTATATCAGTGAGGGTGAGAGAGAGGATGCCTCTGTGTATCAGTGAGTGATTCTGAGTGAGTGTGTGAGAGAGGATGCCTCTGCATATCAGTGAGTGTGTGTGAGAGAGAGGATGCCCCTGTATTTCAGTGAGTGTGTGAGAGAGCGGATGCCCCTGTCTATCAGTGAGTGTGTGAGAGAGAGGATGCCTCTGTGCATCAGTGAGTGATTCTGAGTGAGTGTGTGAGAGAGGATACTTCTGTATATCACTGAGTGAGTGTGTGAGAGAGAATGCCTCGATATCAGTGAGTGTGTGAGAGGGAGAGGATGCCCGTGTGTATCAGTGAGGGTGTGTGAGAGAGAGGATGCCTCCGTATATCAGTGAGTGTGTGAGAGAGAGGATGCCTCTGTTTCTCAGTGAGTGTGTGAGAGAGAGGATGCCCCTGTTTTTCAGTGAGTGTGTGAGAGGATGCCTCTGTATATCAGTGAGTGATTCTGAGTGAGTGTGTGAGAGAGGATACTTCTGTATATCACTGAGTGAGTGTGTGAGAGAGAATGCCTCTATATCAGTGAGTGTGTGAGAGGGAGAGGATGCCCCTGTATATCAGTGAGGGTGTGTGAGAGAGGATGCCTCCGTATATCAGTGAGTGTGTGAGAGAGAGGATGCCTCTGTATATCAGTGAGTGTTTGTGAGAGAGGATGCCTCTGGAAATCAGTGAGTGTGTGAGAGAGAAGATGCCTCTGTATATCAGTGTGTGTGAGAGAGAGGATGCCTCTGTGTATCAGTGAGTGTGAGAGAGAGAGGATGCCCCTGTACATCAGTGAGTATGAGAGTGAGGATGCCTCTGTGTATCAGTGAGTGTGAGAGTGTGGATACCTCTGTATATCAGTGTGTTGAGAGAGGATGCCCCCGTATATCAGTGAGTGTGTGAGAGAGAGAATGCCCCTGGATATCAGTGAGTGTGTGTGAGAGAGAGGATGCCCCTGTATTTCAGTGAGTGTGTGAGAGGGGATGCCCCTGCATATCAGTGAGTGTGTGTGTGAGAGAGGATGCCCCTGTATATCAGTGAGTGTGTGTGAGAGAGAGGATGCCCCTGTATATCAGTGAGTGTGTGAGAGAGGGGATGCCTCTGTATTTCAGTGAGTGTGTGAGAGAGAGGATGCCTCTGTATTTCAGTGAGTGTGTGAGAGAGAGGATGCCCCTGTGTAGCTCTGCTGCACAGGCTGGGAGGAAAAAGAGTGGCAGAGCTATAGTGATAGGGGACTCAATTGTAAGGGGAATCGACAGGCGTTTCTGCGGCCGCAACCGAGACTCCAGGATGGTGTGTTGCCTCCCTGGTGCAAGGATCAAGGATGTCTCGGAGCGGCTACAGAACATTTTGGAGGGGGAGGGCGAACAGCCAGCTGTCGTGGTGCACATAGGCACCAACGATATAGGTAAAAAAGGGGATGAGGTCCTAAAAGCAGAATATAGGGAGTTAGGAGGTAAATTAAAAAATAGGACCTCAAAGGTAGTAATCTCAGGATTGCTGCCAGTGCCACGTGCTAGTCAGAGTAGAAATAGGAGGATATTTCAAATGAATACGTGGCTGGAGGAATGGTGCAAGGGGGAGGGATTCAAATTCCTGGGACACTGGAAACGGTTCTGGGGGAGGTGGGACCAGTACAAACCGGACGGTCTGCACCTGGGCAGGGCCGGGACCGCTGTCCTAGGAGGAGTGTTTGCTAGTGCTGTTGGGGAGGGTTTAAACTAAAGTGGCAGGGGGTTGGGAACCTGAGCAGGGAGAGAGAGGAAAGCGTAACAGGAAGGGACAGAAGGTATGGAGTAATAGGTAAAGTGTTAAAAAAGGAAAAAGCAGGAACTAAGCGTCACAAAACAGAGTTGAAAGTTCTTTATCTGAATGCACGTAGCATTCGTAATAAAATGGACGAGTTAACGGCACAAATAACTACGTATGGGTATGATCTTGTGGCCATTACAGAAACATGGCTGCAGGGTGACAACGACTGGGAATTAAATATGCCAGGGTATTTAACAATCAGGAAGGACAGGCAGGAAGGAAGGGGAGGTGGGGTGGCTATGTTAATAAAGGAAGGAATCACTGTAATACAGAGAAATGATATTGGGACAAAGCATCAAGATAATGAAACAGTTTGGGTGGAGATAAGGAATAATAAGGGAAAAAAAACATTAGTGGGCGTAGTATATAGGCCTCCTAATAGTTGCAACTCTGCTGGAAGAAGTATTAATCAGGAGATAGTCGGGGCATGTAATAAGGGAACAGCCATAATTATGGGGGATTTTAATTATCATATTAACTGGACAAATCAAATTGGGCAGAGCAGCCTTGAGGACGAGTTCATTGAGTGCATCAGGGATGGATTTCTTGAGCAGTATGTAACTGATCCTACAAGGGGGCAGGCAACCTTGGACCTGGTCCTGTGTAATGAGTCAGGATTAATTAATAATGTCCTAGTTAAGGATCCCCTTGGAACGAGCGACCACAACATGGTTGAATTCCATATCCAATTAGAGGGTGAGAAGGTTGATTCTCAAACAAGCGTACTGAGCTTGAATAAAGGAGACTATGATGGTATGAGAGCGGAATTGATTAAAGTGGACTGGGAAAATAGATTAAAGGGTAAGACGGTACATGAGCAGTGGTGTTCATTTAGGGAGTTATTTTACAACTTTCAAAATAAATATATTCCACTGAGGAAAAAAGGGTGTAAAAGAAATGACAGCCACCCGTGGCTAAGTAAAGAAATCAAGGATAGTATCCGACTAAAAACAAGGACATATAAGGTAGCCAAACTTAGTGGGAGGATAGAAGATTGGGAATTCTTCAAAAGACAGCAAAAAGTAACTAAAGGATTGATTAAGAAAGGGAAGTTAGATTATGAAAAGAAATTAGCAAAAAATATAAAAACAGATAGCAAGAGTTTCTATAGTTATATAAAAAGAAAAAGGGTGGCTAAGGCAAACATAGGTCCCTTAGAGGATGAGACCGGGAAATTAATGGTGGGAAACATGGAGATGGCAAAAATGCTGAACAAATATTTTGTTTCAGTCTTTACAGTAGAGGACACTAAGAATATCCCAACACTGGACAAACAGGGGACTCTCGGGGGGGAGGAGCTAAATACGATTAAAATCACTCAGGAGATGGTACTCAGTAAAATAATGGGACTCAAGGCGGATAAATCCCCTGGACCTGATGGCTTCCATCCTAGGGTCTTGAGGGAAGTGGCAGTAGGGATTGTGGATGCTTTGGTGATAGTTTTCCAAAATTCCCTGGACTCAGGAGAGGTCCCGGCAGATTGGAAAACTGCTAATGTAACACCGTTATTTAAAAAGGGTAGTAGGCAGAAGGCTGGAAATTATAGGCCAGTTAGCTTAACATCTGTGGTGGGTAAAATTTTGGAGTCTATTATTAAGGAGACAGTAACGGAACATTTAGATAAGCATAATTTAATAGGACAAAGTCAGCATGGCTTTATGAAGGGGAAGTCATGTCTGACAAATTTGCTTGAGTTCTTTGAGGATATAACGTACAGGGTGGATAAAGGGGAACCAGTGGACGTAGTGTATTTAGACTTCCAGAAGGCATTCGACAAGGTGCCACATAAAAGATTATTACTTAAGATAAAAAATCACGGGATTGGGGGTAATATTCTGGCATGGGTGGAGGATTGGTTATCGAACAGGAAGCAGAGAGTTGGTTCATTTTCGGACTGGCAACCAGTAACCAGTGGTGTTCCACAGGGGTCGGTGCTGGGTCCCCAACTCTTTACAATCTATATTAACGATTTGGAGGAGGGGACCGAGTGCAACATATCAAAATTTGCAGATGATACAAAGATGGGAGGGAAAGCAGAGAGTGAGGAGGACATAAAAAACCTGCAAGGGGATATAGACAGGCTGGGTGAGTGGGCGGAGATTTGGCAGATGCAATATAATATTGGAAAATGTGAGGTTATGCACTTTGGCAGGAAAAATCAGAGAGCAAGTTATTTTCTTAATGGCGAGAGACTGGAAAGTACTGCAGTACAAAGGGATCTGGGGGTCCTAGTGCAAGAAAATCAAAAAGTTGGTATGCAGGTGCAGCAGGTGATCAAGAAAGCCAACGGAATGTTGGCTTTTATTGCTAGGGGGATAGAATATAAAAACAAGGAGGTATTGCTGCAGTTATATAAGGTATTGGTGAGACCGCACCTGGAATACTGCATACAGTTTTGGTCTCCATACTTAAGAAAAGACATACTTGCTCTCGAGGCAGTACAAAGAAGGTTCACTCGGTTAATCCCGGGGATGAGGGGGCGGACATATGAGGAGAGGTTGAGTAGATTGGGACTCTACTCATTGGAGTTCAGAAGAATGAGAGGCGATCTTATTGAAACATATAAGATTGTGAAGGGGCTTGATCGGGTGGATGCGGTAAGGATGTTCCCAAAGATGGGTGAAACTAGAACTAGGGGGCATAATCTTAGAATAAGGGGCTGCTCTTTCAAAACTGAGATGAGGAGAAACTTCTTCACTCAGAGGGTGGTAGGTCTGTGGAATATGCTGCCCCAGGAAGCTGTGGAAGCTACATCATTAGATAAATTTAAAACAGAAATAGACAGTTTCCTAGAAGTAAAGGGAATTAGGGGTTATGGGGAGCGGGCAGGAAATTGGACATGAAGCTGAGTTCGGATCGGTCAATGCCCTGTGGGTGGCGGAGAGGGCCCAGGGGCTATGTGGCCGGGTCCTGCTCCGACTTCTTGTGTTCTTTAGATTTGTGGTTGGGATCAGATCAGCCATGATCTTATTGAATGGCGGAGCAGGCTCGAGGGGCCGATTGGCCTACTCCTGCTCCAATTTCTTATGTTCTTATGTTCTATCAGTTCGTGTGTGAGAGAGAGGATGCCCCTGTGTATCAGTGAGTGTGTGAGAGAGGATGCCTCTGTATATCAGTGAGTGTGTGAGAGAGGGGATGCCTCTGTATTTCAGTGAGTGTGTGAGAGAGGGGATGCCTCTGTATTTCAGTGAGTGTGTGAGAGATAGGATGCCTCTGTATTTCAGTGAGTGTGTGAGAGAGAGGATGCCTCTGTATTTCAGTGAGTGTGTGAGAGAGGGGATGCCTCTGTATTTCAGTGAGTGTGTGAGAGAGGGGATGCCTCTGTATTTCAGTGAGTGTGTGAGAGAGGATGCCCCTGTCTATCAGTGAGTGTGTGTGTCAGAGAGAGGATGCCCCCGTATATCAGTGAGTGTGTGAGAGAGAGGATGCCTCTGGATATCAGTGAGTGTGAGAGTGAGGATGCCCCTGTATATCAGTGAGGGTGAGAGAGAGGATGCCTCTGTATATCAGTGAGTGATTCTGAGTGAGTGTGTGAGAGAGGATACTTCTGTATATCACTGAGTGAGTGTGTGAGAGAGAATGCCTCTATATCAGTGAGTGTGTGAGAGGGAGAGGATGCCCCTGTATATCAGTGAGGGTGTGTGAGAGAGGATGCCTCCGTATATCAGTGAGTGTGTGAGAGAGAGGATGCCTCTGTATATCAGTGAGTGTGTGTGAGAGAGAGGATGCCCCTGGATATCAGTGAGTGTGTGAGAGAGAGGATGCCCCTGTGCATCAGTGAGAGAGAGAGGACGCCCCTGTATATCAGTGAGTGTGAGAGTGAGGATGCCTCTGTATATCAGTGAGTGTTTGTGAGAGAGGATGCCTCTGTATATCAGTGAGTGTGTGAGAGAGAATATGCCTCTGTATATCAGTGAGTGTGTGAGAGAGAGGATGCCCCTGTGCATCAGTGAGAGAGAGAGGACGCCCCTGTATATCAGTGAGTGTGAGAGTGAGGATGCCTCTGTATATCAGTGAGTGTTTGTGAGAGAGGATGCCTCTGCATATCAGTGAGTGTGTGAGAGAGAAGATGCCTCTGTATATCAGTGAGTGTGTGAGAGAGGATGCCTCTGTATATCAGTGAGTGTGTGAGAGAGAGGATGCCTCTGTGTATCAGTGAGTGTGTGAGAGAGAGGATGCCCCTGTCCATCAGTGAGTGTGAGAGTGAGGATGCCTCTGTGTATCAGTGAGTGTGTGAGAGAGAGGATGCCTCTGCATATCAGTGAGTGAGTGTGTGAGTGAGAGAGGATGCCCCTGTATATCAGTGAGTGAGTGTGTGTGAGAGGATGCCTCTGATCTCAGTGAGTGTGTGAGTGAGAGAGGATGCCTCTGCATATCAGTGAGTGTGTGTGAGAGAGGATGCCTCTGTATATCAGTGAGTGTGAGAGAGGATGCCCCCGTATATCAGTGAGTGTGTGAGAGAGAGGATACCCCTGTATATCAGTGAGTGTGTGTGAGAGAGGATGCCTCTGCATATCAGTGAGTGAGTGTGTGAGTGAGAGAGGATGCCCCTGTATATCAGTGAGTGAGTGTGTGTGAGAGGATGCCTCTGATCTCAGTGAGTGTGTGAGTGAGAGAGGATGCCTCTGTATTTCAGTGAGTGTGTGAGAGGGAGGATGCCCCTGTATTTCAGTGAGTGTGTGAGAGGGGATGCCCCTGTATATCAGTGAGTGTGTGTGTGAGAGAGGATGCCACTGTATATCAGTGAGTGTGTGTGAGAGAGAGGATGCCCCTGTATATCAGTGAGTGTGTGAGAGAGAGGATGCCTCTGTATTTCACTGAGTGTGTGAGAGAGAGGATGCCCCTGTATATCAGTTCATGTGTGAGAGAGAGGATGCCTCTGTATTTCAGTGAGTGTGTGAGAGAGTGGATGCCCCTGTATTTCAGTGAGTGTGTGAGTGAGAGAGGATGCCTCTGATCTCAGTGAGTGTGTGCGTGAGAGAGGATGCCTCTGTATATCAGTGAGTGTGTGAGTGAGAGAGGATGCCTCTGCATATCAGTGAGTGAGTGTGTGAGTGAGAGAGGATGCCTCTGTATATCAGTGAGTGAATGTGAGAGAGAGGATGCCTCTGTATATCAGTGAGTGTGTGAGAGAGGATGCCTCTGTATATCAGTGAGTGAGTGTGAGTGAGAGAGGATGCCTCTGTGTATCAGTGAGTGTGTGAGAGAGAGAGGATGCCCCTGTATATCAGTGAGTGTGTGAGAGAGAGGATGCCTCTGTATATCAGTGAGTGAGTGTGTGAGTGAGAGAGGATGCCTCTGTGTTTCAGTGAGTGTGTGAGAGAGGATGCCTCTGTGTATCAGTGAGTGTGTGAGAGAGAGGATGCCCCTGGATATCAGTGAGTGAGTGTGAGTGAGAGAGGATGCCCCTGTATATCAGTGAGTGTGTGAGAGAGGATGACTCGGTTTTTCAGAGAGTGTGTGAGAGAGAGGATGCCCCTGGATATCAGTGAGTGAGTGTGTGAGTGAGAGAGGATGCCCCTGTACATCAGTGAGTGTGTGAGAGAGGATGCCTCTGTATATCAGTGAGTGAGTGTGTGAGTGAGAGAGGATGCCTCTGATCTCAGTGAGTGTGTGCGTGAGAGAGGATGCCTCTGTATATCAGTGAGTGTGTGAGTGAGAGAGGATGCCTCTGCATATCAGTGAGTGTGTGAGAGAGGATGCCTCTGTTTCTCAGTGAGTGAGTGTGTGAGTGAGAGAGGATGCCTCTGTATATCAGTGAGTGAATGTGAGAGAGAGGATGCCTCTGTATATCAGTGAGTGTGTGAGAGAGGATGCCTCTGTATATCAGTGAGTGAGTGAGTGTGAGAGAGAGGATGCCTCTGTATATCAGTGAGTGAGTGTGTGAGTGAGAGAGGATGCCTCTGTATATCAGTGAGTGAGTGTGTGAGTGAGAGAGGATGCCTCTGTATATCAGTGAGTGTGTGAGTGAGAGAGGATGCCTCTGTATATCAGTGAGTGTGTGAGAGAGGATGCCTCTGTATATCAGTGAGTGAGTGAGAGAGGATGCCTCTGATCTCAGTGAGTGTGTGCGTGAGAGAGGATGTCTCTGTATATCAGTGAGTGTGTGAGTGAGAGAGGATGCCTCTGCATATCAGTGAGTGTGTGAGAGAGGATGCCTCTGTATATCAGTGAGTGAGTGTGTGAGTGAGAGAGGATGCCTCTGGATATCAGTGAGTGAATGTGAGAGAGAGGATGCCTCTGTATATCAGTGAGTGTGTGAGAGAGGATGCCTCTGTATATCAGTGAGTGAGTGTGTGAGTGAGAGAGGATGCCTCTGTGTTTCAGTGAGTGTGTGAGAGAGGATGCCTCTGTATATCAGTGAGTGTGTGAGCGAGAGGATGCCTCTGTATATCAGTGAGTGTGAGAGAGAGGATGCCTCTGTGTATCAGTGAGTGAGTGTGTGAGTGAGAGAGGATGCCTCTGTATATCAGTGAGTGAGTGTGAGTGAGAGAGGATGCCTCTGTATATCAGTGTGTGTGTGAGAGAGGATGCCTCTGTATATCAGTGAGAGAGTGTGTGAGTGAGAGAGAGGATGCCTCTGTATATCAGTGAGTGTGTGAGTGAGAGAGAGGATGCCTCTGGAGATCAGTGAGTGAGTGAGTGTGAGAGAGAGGATGCCTCTGTATATCAGTAAGTGAGTGTGTGAGTGAGAGAGGATGGCTCTGATCTCAGTGAGTGTGTGAGTGAGAGAGGATGTCTCTGTGTATCAGTGAGTGTGTGAGTGAGAGAGGATGCCTCTGTATATCAGTGAGCGTGTGAGAGAGGATGCCTCTGCATATCAGTGAGTGAGTGTGTGAGTGAGAGAGGATGCCTCTGTATATGAGTGTGTGAGTGAGAGAGGATGCCTCTGTTTTTCAGTGAGTGTGTGAGAGAGAGGATGCCTCTGTATATCAGTGAGTGTGTGAGAGAGAGGATGCCTCTGTATATCAGTGAGTGAGTGTGTGAGAGAGAGGATGCCCCTGTATATCAGTGAGTGAGTGTGTGAGAGGATGCCTCTGATCTCAGTGAGTGTGTGAGTGAGAGAGGATGCCTCTGTGTATCAGTGAGTGTGTGAGTGAGAGAGGATGCCTCTGTATATCAGTGAGCGTGTGAGAGAGGATGCCTCTGTATATCAGTGAGTGAGTGTGTGAGTGAGAGAGGATGCCTCTGTATATGAGTGTGTGAGTGAGAGAGGATGCCTCTGTTTTTCAGTGAGTGAGTGTGAGAGAGAGGATGCCTCTGTGTATCAGTGAGTGAGTGTGTGAGTGAGAGAGGATGCCTCTGTATATCAGTGAGTGAGTGCGAGAGGATGCCTCTGTATATCAGTGAGTGTGTGAGTGAGAGAGAGGATACCTCTGTGTATCAGTGAGTGAGTGTGTGAGTGAGAGAGGATGCCTCTGTATATCAGTGAGTGAGTGAGTGTGAGAGAGAGGATGCCTCTGTATATCAGTGAGTGAGTGTGAGTGAGAGAGGATGCCTCTGATCTCAGTGAGTGAGAGAGGATGCCTCTGTATATCAGTGAGCGTGTGAGTGAGAGAGGATGCCTCTGTATATCAGTGAGTGAGTGAGTGTGAGAGGATGCCTCTGATCTCAGTGAGTGTGTGTGAGAGAGGATGCCTCTGTATATCAGTGAGTGAGTGAGTGTGAGAGAGAGGATGCCTCTGTATATCAGTGAGTGAGTGTGTGAGTGAGAGAGGATGCCTCTGTATATCAGTGAGTGTGTGAGTGAGAGAGAGGATGCCTCTGATCTCAGTGAGTGTGTGAGTGAGAGAGGATGCCTCTGTGTATCAGTGAGTGTGTGTGAGAGAGGATGCCTCTGTATTTCAGTGAGTGTGTGAGCGAGAGGATGCCCCTGTATTTCAGTGAGTGTTTGAGAGAGAGGATGCCCCTGTATATCAGTGAGTGTGTGAGAGAGGATGCCTCTGTGTTTCAGTGAGTGTGTGAGAGAGAGGATGCCCCTGTATATCAGTTCGAGTGAGAGAGAGAGGATGCCTCTGTATTTCAGTGAGTGTGTGAGAGGGAGGATGCCCCTGTATTTCAGTGAGTGTGTGAGAGGGGATGCCCCTGTATATCAGTGAGTGTGTGTGTGAGAGAGGATGCCACTGTATATCAGTGAGTGTGTGTGAGAGAGAGGATGCCCCTGTATATCAGTGAGTGTGTGAGAGAGAGGATGCCTCTGTATTTCACTGAGTGTGTGAGAGAGAGGATGCCCCTGTATATCAGTTCATGTGTGAGAGAGAGGATGCCTCTGTATTTCAGTGAGTGTGTGAGAGAGTGGATGCCCCTGTATTTCAGTGAGTGTGTGAGTGAGAGAGGATGCCTCTGATCTCAGTGAGTGTGTGCGTGAGAGAGGATGCCTCTGTATATCAGTGAGTGTGTGAGTGAGAGAGGATGCCTCTGCATATCAGTGAGTGTGTGAGAGAGGATGCCTCTGTATATCAGTGAGTGAGTGTGTGAGTGAGAGAGGATGCCTCTGTATATCAGTGAGTGAATGTGAGAGAGAGGATGCCTCTGTATATCAGTGAGTGTGTGAGAGAGGATGCCTCTGTGTATCAGTGAGTGAGTGTGAGTGAGAGAGGATGCCTCTGTGTATCAGTGAGTGTGTGAGAGAGAGAGGATGCCCCTGTATATCAGTGAGTGTGTGAGAGAGAGGATGCCTCTGTATATCAGTGAGTGAGTGTGTGAGTGAGAGAGGATGCCTCTGTGTTTCAGTGAGTGTGTGAGAGAGGATGCCTCTGTGTATCAGTGAGTGTGTGAGAGAGAGGATGCCCCTGGATATCAGTGAGTGAGTGTGTGAGTGAGAGAGGATGCCCCTGTATATCAGTGAGTGAGTGTGAGTGAGAGAGGATGCCCCTGTATATCAGTGAGTGTGTGAGAGAGGATGACTCGGTTTTTCAGTGAGTGTGTGAGAGAGAGGATGCCCCTGGATATCAGTGAGTGAGTGTGTGAGTGAGAGAGGATGCCCCTGTACATCAGTGAGTGTGTGAGTGAGAGAGGATGCCTCTGTATATCAGTGAGTGTGTGAGTGAGAGAGGATGCCTCTGCATATCAGTGAGTGTGTGAGAGAGGATGCCTCTGTATATCAGTGAGTGAGTGTGTGAGTGAGAGAGGATGCCTCTGTATATCAGTGAGTGAATGTGAGAGAGAGGATGCCTCTGTATATCAGTGAGTGTGTGAGAGAGGATGCCTCTGTATATCAGTGAGTGAGTGAGTGTGAGAGAGAGGATGCCTCTGTATATCAGTGAGTGAGTGTGTGAGTGAGAGAGGATGCCTCTGTATATCAGTGAGTGTGTGAGTGAGAGAGGATGCCTCTGTATATCAGTGAGTGTGTGAGAGAGGATGCCTCTGTATATCAGTGAGTGAGTGTGTGAGTGAGAGAGGATGCCTCTGATCTCAGTGAGTGTGTGCGTGAGAGAGGATGTCTCTGTATATCAGTGAGTGTGTGAGTGAGAGAGGATGCCTCTGCATATCAGTGAGTGTGTGAGAGAGGATGCCTCTGTATATCAGTGAGTGAGTGTGTGAGTGAGAGAGGATGCCTCTGTATATCAGTGAGTGAATGTGAGAGAGAGGATGCCTCTGTATATCAGTGAGTGTGTGAGAGAGGATGCCTCTGTATATCAGTGAGTGAGTGTGAGTGAGAGAGGATGCCTCTGTGTATCAGTGAGTGTGTGAGAGAGAGAGGATGCCCCTGTATATCAGTGAGTGTGTGAGAGAGAGGATGCCTCTGTATATCAGTGAGTGAGTGTGTGAGTGAGAGAGGATGCCTCTGTGTTTCAGTGAGTGTGTGAGAGAGGATGCCTCTGTATATCAGTGAGTGTGTGAGCGAGAGGATGCCTCTGTATATCAGTGTGTGTGAGAGAGAGGATGCCTCTGTATATCAGTGAGAGAGTGTGTGAGTGAGAGAGAGGATGCCTCTGTATATCAGTGAGTGTGTGAGTGAGAGAGAGGATGCCTCTGGAGATCAGTGAGTGAGTGAGTGTGAGAGAGAGGATGCCTCTGTATATCAGTAAGTGAGTGTGTGAGTGAGAGAGGATGCCTCTGATCTCAGTGAGTGTGTGAGTGAGAGAGGATGCCTCTGTGTATCAGTGAGTGTGTGAGTGAGAGAGGATGCCTCTGTATATCAGTGAGCGTGTGAGAGAGGATGCCTCTGTATATCAGTGAGTGAGTGTGTGAGTGAGAGAGGATGCCTCTGTATATGAGTGTGTGAGTGAGAGAGGATGCCTCTGTTTTTCAGTGAGTGTGTGAGTGAGAGAGGATGCCTCTGTGTATCAGTGAGTGTGTGTGAGAGAGGATGCCTCTGTATATCAGTGAGTGTGTGAGAGAGAGGATGCCTCTGTATATCAGTGAGTGAGTGTGTGAGAGAGAGGATGCCCCTGTATATCAGTGAGTGAGTGTGTGAGAGGATGCCTCTGATCTCAGTGAGTGTGTGAGAGAGAGGATGCCTCTGTATATCAGTGAGTGTGTGAGAGAGTGGATGCCCCTGTATTTCAGTGAGTGTGTGAGTGAGAGAGGATGCCTCTGATCTCAGTGAGTGTGTGAGTGAGAGAGGATGCCTCTGTGTATCAGTGAGTGTGTGAGTGAGAGAGGATGCCTCTGTATATCAGTGAGCGTGTGAGAGAGGATGCCTCTGTATATCAGTGAGTGAGTGTGTGAGTGAGAGAGGATGCCTCTGTATATGAGTGTGTGAGTGAGAGAGGATGCCTCTGTTTTTCAGTGAGTGAGTGTGAGAGAGAGGATGCCTCTGTATATCAGTGAGTGAGTGTGTGAGTGAGAGAGGATGCCTCTGTATATCAGTGAGTGAGTGCGAGAGGATGCCTCTGTATATCAGTGAGTGTGTGAGTGAGAGAGAGGATACCTCTGTGTATCAGTGAGTGAGTGTGTGAGTGAGAGAGGATGCCTCTGTATATCAGTGAGTGAGTGAGTGTGAGAGAGAGGATGCCTCTGTATATCAGTGAGTGAGTGTGAGTGAGAGAGGATGCCTCTGATCTCAGTGAGTGAGAGAGGATGCCTCTGTATATCAGTGAGCGTGTGAGTGAGAGAGGATGCCTCTGTATATCAGTGAGTGAGTGAGTGTGAGAGGATGCCTCTGATCTCAGTGAGTGTGTGAGTGAGAGAGGATGCCTCTGTGTATCAGTGAGTGTGTGTGAGAGAGGATGCCTCTGTGTATCAGTGAGTGTGTGTGAGAGAGGATGCCTCTGTTTATCAGTGAGTGAGTGTGTGAGTGAGAGAGGATGCCTCTGTATATCAGTGAGTGAGTGAGTGTGAGAGAGAGGATGCCTCTGTATATCAGTGAGTGAGTGTGTGAGTGAGAGAGGATGCCTCTGTATATCAGTGAGTGTGTGAGTGAGAGAGAGGATGCCTCTGTATATTAGTGAGTGTGTGAGTGAGAGAGAGGATGCCTCTGATCTCAGTGAGTGTGTGAGTGAGAGAGGATGCCTCTGTATATCAGTGAGTGTGTGTGTGAGTGAGAGAGGATGCCTCTGTATATCAGTGAGTGTGTGAGTGAGTGTGAGAGGATGCCTCTGTATATCAGTGAGTGAGTGAGAGAGAGGATGCCTCTGTCTATCAGTGAGTGAGTGTGTGAGAGAGAGGATGCCTCTGTATATCAGTGAGTGAGTGTGTGAGGATGCCTCTGATCTCAGTGAGTGTGTGTGTGTGTGTGTGTGTGAGAGAGAGGATGCCTCTGTATCTCAGTGAGTGTGTGAGAGAGGATGCCCCTGTATATAAGTGAGTGAGTGTGTGAGAGAGAGGATGCCCCTGCATATCAGTGAGTGAGTTTGTGAGAGGATGCCTCTGATCTCAGTGAGTGTGTGAGTGAGAGAGGATGCCTCTGTATATCAGTGAGTGAGTGTGAGAGAGAGGATGCCTCTGTATATCAGTGAGTGAGTGTGAGAGAGAGGATGCCTCTGATCTCAGTGAGTCCGTGAGTGAGAGAGGATGCCTCTGATCTCAGTGAGTATGTGAGAGAGGATGCCTCTGTACATCAGTGAGTGAGTGTGTGAGAGGATGCCACTGATCTCAGTGAGTGTGTGAGTGAGAGAGGATGCCTCTGTATATCAGGAAGTGTGTGTGAGAGAGGATGCCTCTGTATATCAGTGACTGTGTGAGTGAGAGAGGATGCCTCTGTATATCAGTGAGTGTGTGAGAGAGAGGGTGCCTCTGTATATCAGTGAGTGTGTGTGAGAGAGGATGCCTCTGTATATCAGTGAGTGTGTGAGAGAGAGGATGCCTCTGTATATCAGTGAGTGTGAGAGAGAGGATGCCTCTGTATATCAGTGAGTGTGTGAGCGAGAGGATGCCTCTGTATATCAGTGAGTGTGTGAGAGAGGATGCCTCTGTATATCAGTGAGTGTGTGAGAGAGAGGATGCCTCTGGATATCAGTGAGTGTGAGAGAGAGGATCCCTCTGTATATCAGTGAGTGTGTGAGAGAGGATGCCTCTGTATATCAGTGAGTGTGAGAGAGAGGATGCCTCTGTATATCAGTGAGTGTGTGAGAGAGAGGATGCCTCTGTATATCAGTGAGTGTGTGAGAGAGGATGCCTCTGTATATCAGTGAGTGTGAGAGAGAGGATGCCCCTGTATATCAGTGAGTGTGGGAGAGAGGATGCCTCTGTATTTCAGTGAGTGTGTGAGAGAGAGGATGCCTCTGTATTTCAGTGAGTGTGTGAGAGAGAGGATGCCCCTGTATATCAGTGAGTGTGTGAGAGAGGATGCCTCTGTATTTCAGTGAGTGTGTGAGAGAGGATGCCCCTGTATATCAGTGAGTGTGTGAGAGAGGATGCCTCTGTATTTCAGTGAGTGTGAGAGAGAGGATGCCCCTGTATATCAGTGAGTGTGTGAGAGAGAGGATGCCTCTGTATATCAGTGAGTGTGTGAGAGAGAGGATTGCTCTGTATATCAGTGAGTGTGTGAGAGAGGATGCCTCTGCATATCAGTGAGTGAGTGTGTGAGAGAGAGGATGCCTCTGGATATCAGGGAGTGTGAGAGAGAGGATGCCTCTGTATATCAGTGAGTGTGTGAGAGAGGATGCCTCTGTATATCAGTGAGTGTGAGAGAGAGGATGCCTCTGTATATCAGTGAGTGTGTGAGAGAGAGGATTGCTCTGTATATCAGTGAGTGTGTGAGAGAGGATGCCTCTGTATATCAGTGAGTGTGTGAGAGAGAGGATGCCTCTGGATATCAGGGAGTGTGAGAGAGAGGATGCCTCTGTATATCAGTGAGTGTGTGAGAGAGGATGCCTCTGTATATCAGTGAGTGTGAGAGAGAGGATGCCTCTGTATATCAGTGAGTGTGTGAGAGAGAGGATGCCCCTGTGCATCAGTGAGAGAGAGAGGACGCCCCTGTATATCAGTGAGTGTGAGAGTGAGGATGCCTCTGGAAATCAGTGAGTGTTTGTGAGAGAGGATGCCTCTGTATATCAGTGAGTGTGTGAGAGAGAAGATGCCTCTGTATATCAGTGAGTGTGTGAGAGAGAGGATGCCTCTGTGTATCAGTGAGTGTGTGAGAGAGAGGATACCCCTGTACATCAGTGAGTGTGAGAGTGAGGATGCCTCTGTATATCAGTGTGTGTGAGAGAGGATGCCCTCGTATATCAGTGAGTGTGTGAGAGAGAGGATGCCCCTGTATATCAGTGAGTGTGTATGAGAGAGAGGATGCCCCTGTATATCAGTGAGTGTGTGAGAGAGGATGCCTCTGTATATCAGTGAGTGTGTGAGAGAGAGGATGCCTCTGTATATCAGTGAGTGTGAGAGAGAGGATGCCTCTGTATATCAGTGAGTGTGTGAGAGAGAGGATGCCCCTGTGCATCAGTGAGAGAGAGACGACGCCCCTGTATATCAGTGAGTGTGAGAGTGAGGATGCCTCTGTATATCAGTGAGTGTTTGTGAGAGAGGATGCCTCTGTATATCAGTGAGTGAGTGTGAGTGAGAGAGGATGCCCCTGTATATCAGTGAGTGTGTGAGAGAGAGGATGCCTCTGTGTATCAGTGAGTGTGTGAGAGAGAGGATGCCCCTGTACATCAGTGAGTGTGAGAGTGAGGATGCCTCTGTATCAGTGAGTGTGAGAGTGAGGATGCCTCTGTATATCAGTGTGTGTGAGAGAGGATGCCCCTGTATATCAGTGAGTGTGTGAGAGAGAGGATGCCCCTGTATATCAGTGAGTGTGTGTGAGAGAGAGGATGCCCCTGTATATCAGTGAGTGTGTGAGAGAGAGGATGCCTCTGCATATCAGTGAGTGAGTATGTGAGTGAGAGAGGATGCCCCTGTATATCAGTGAGTGAGTGTGTGAGAGGATGCCTCTGATCTCAGTGAGTGTGTGAGTGAGAGAGGATGCCTCTGTATATCAGTGAGTGTGTGTGAGAGAGGATGCCTCTGTTTATCAGTGAGTGTGTGAGAGAGAGGATGCCTCTGTATATCAGTGAGTGAGTGTGTGAGAGAGAGGATGCCCCTGTGTATCAGTGAGTGAGTGTGTGAGAGGATGCCTCTGATCTCAGTGAGTGTGTGAGTGAGAGAGGATGCCTCTGATCTCAGTGAGTGTGTGAGAGAGAGGATGCCTCTGTATATCAGTGAGTGTGTGAGAGAGGATGCCTCTGTATATCAGTGAGTGTGTGAGAGAGAGGATGCCTCTGTATATCAGTGAGTGTGTGAGAGAGAGGATGCCCCTGTATATCAGTGAGTGTGAGAGAGGATGCCTCTGATCTCAGTGAGTGTGTGAGTGAGAGAGAGGATGCCTCAGTGTATCAGTGAGTGTGTGAGAGAGGATGCCCCTGTATATCAGTTCGTGTGTGAGAGAGAGGATGCCTCTGTATTTCAGTGAGTGTGTGAGAGAGAGGATGCCTCTGTATTTCAGTGAGTGTTTGAGAGAGAGGATGCCCCTCTGTATCAGTTCGTATGAGAGAGAGGATGCCTCTGTATTTCAGTGAGTGTGTGAGAGAGAGGATGCCCCTGTATTTCAGTGAGTGTTTGAGAGAGAGGATGCCCCTGTATATCAGTTCGTGTGAGAGAGAGAGGATGCCTCTGTATTTCAGTGAGTGTGAGAGAGAGAGGATGCCCCTGTATATCAGTGAGTGTGTGAGAGAGAGGATGCCCCTGTATATCAGTGAGTGTGTGTGTGAGAGAGGATGCCACTGTATATCAGTGAGTGTGTGTGAGAGAGAGGATGCCCCTGTATATCAGTGAGTGTGTGAGAGAGAGGATGCCCCTGTATATCAGTGAGTGTGTGAAAGGATGCCTCTGTATATCAGTGTGTGTGAGAGAGGATGCCTCTGCATATCAGTGAGTGTGTGTGAGAGAGGATGGCTCTGCATATCAGTGAGTGTGTGAGAGAGGATGCCTCTGTGTATCAGTGAGTGTGTGAGAGAGAGGATGCCCCTGGATATCAGTGAGTGAGTGTGTGAGTGAGAGAGGATGCCCCTGTATATCAGTGAGTGAGTGTGAGTGAGAGAGGATGCCCCTGTATATCAGTGAGTGTGTGAGAGAGAGGATGCCTCGGTTTTTCAGTGAGTGTGAGAGAGAGGATGCCCCTGGATATCAGTGAGTGAGTGTGTGAGTGAGAGAGGATGCCCCTGTACATCAGTGAGTGTGTGAGTGAGAGAGGATGCCTCTGTATATCAGTGAGTGTGTGAGAGAGGATGCCTCTGTATATCAGTGAGTGAGTGTGTGAGTGAGAGAGAGGATGCCTCTGTATATCAGTGAGTGAGTGAGTGTGAGAGAGAGGATGCCTCTGTATATCAGTGAGTGAGTGTGTGAGTGAGAGAGGATGCCTCTGTATATCAGTGAGTGTGTGAGTGAGAGAGGATGCCTCTGTATATCAGTGAGTGTGTGAGAGAGGATGCCTCTGTATATCAGTGAGTGAGTGTGTGAGTGAGAGAGGATGCCTCTGATCTCAGTGAGTGTGTGCGTGAGAGAGGATGCCTCTGTATATCAGTGAGTGTGTGAGTGAGAGAGGATGCCTCTGCATATCAGTGAGTGTGTGAGAGAGGATGCCTCTGTATATCAGTGAGTGAGTGTGTGAGAGAGAGGATGCCTCTGTATATCAGTGAGTGTGTGAGTGAGAGAGAGGATGCCTCTGGAGATCAGTGAGTGAGTGAGTGTGAGAGAGAGGATGCCTCTGTATATCAGTAAGTGAGTGTGTGAGTGAGAGAGGATGCCTCTGATCTCAGTGAGTGTGTGAGTGAGAGAGGATGCCTCTGTGTATCAGTGAGTGTGTGAGTGAGAGAGGATGCCTCTGTATATCAGTGAGCGTGTGAGAGAGGATGCCTCTGTTTCTCAGTGAGTGAGTGTGTGAGTGAGAGAGGATGCCTCTGTATATGAGTGTGTGAGTGAGAGAGGATGCCTCTGTTTTTCAGTGAGTGTGTGAGTGAGAGAGGATGCCTCTGCATATCAGTGAGTGTGTGAGTGAGAGAGAGGATGCCTCTGTATATCAGTGAGTGAGTGAGTGTGAGAGAGAGGATGCCTCTGTATATCAGTGAGTGAGTGTGTGAGTGAGAGAGGATGCCTCTGTATATCAGTGAGTGAGTGAGAGAGGATGCCTCTGTATATCAGTGAGTGTGTGAGTGAGAGAGAGGATGCCTCTGTATATCAGTGAGTGAGTGTGTGAGTGAGAGAGGATGCCTCTGTATATCAGTGAGTGAGTGAGTGTGAGAGAGAGGATGCCTCTGTATATCAGTGAGTAAGTGTGAGTGAGAGAGGATGCCTCTGATCTCAGTGAGTGAGAGAGGATGCCTCTGTATATCAGTGAGTGTGTGAGTGAGAGAGGATGCCTCTGTATATCAGTGAGTGAGTGAGTGTGAGAGGATGCCTCTGATCTCAGTGAGTGTGTGAGTGAGAGAGGATGCCTCTGTGTATCAGTGAGTGTGTGTGAGAGGATGCCTCTGTATATCAGTGAGTGTGTGAGAGTGAGGATGCCTCTGTGTATCAGTGAGTGTGTGAGAGAGAGAGGATGCCCCTGTATATCAGTGAGTGTGTGAGAGAGAGGATGCCTCTGTATATCAGTGAGTGTGAGAGAGAGGATGCCTCTGTGTCTCAGTGAGTGAGTGTGTGAGTGAGAGAGGATGCCTCTGTATATCAGTGAGTGAGTGTGTGAGAGAGGATGCCTCTGTATATCAGTGTGTGTGTGAGAGAGGATGCCTCTGAAGATCAGTGAGTGTGTGAGTGAGAGAGAGGATGCCTCTGTATATCAGTGAGTGTGTGAGTGAGAGAGAGGATGCCTCTGGAGATCAGTGAGTGAGTGAGTGTGAGAGAGAGGATGCCTCTGTATATCAGTAAGTGAGTGTGTGAGTGAGAGAGGATGCCTCTGATCTCAGTGAGTGTGTGAGTGAGAGAGGATGCCTCTGTGTATCAGTGAGTGTGTGAGTGAGAGAGGATGCCTCTGTATATCAGTGAGCGTGTGAGAGAGGATGCCTCTGTTTCTCAGTGAGTGAGTGTGTGAGTGAGAGAGGATGCCTCTGTATATGAGTGTGTGAGTGAGAGAGGATGCCTCTGTTTTTCAGTGAGTGTGTGAGTGAGAGAGGATGCCTCTGCATATCAGTGAGTGTGTGAGTGAGAGAGAGGATGCCTCTGTATATCAGTGAGTGAGTGTGTGAGTGAGAGAGGATGCCTCTGTATATCAGTGAGTGAGTGAGAGAGGATGCCTCTGTATATCAGTGAGTGTGTGAGTGAGAGAGAGGATGCCTCTGTATATCAGTGAGTGAGTGTGTGAGTGAGAGAGGATGCCTCTGTATATCAGTGAGTGAGTGAGTGTGAGAGAGAGGATGCCTCTGTATATCAGTGAGTAAGTGTGAGTGAGAGAGGATGCCTCTGATCTCAGTGAGTGAGAGAGGATGCCTCTGTATATCAGTGAGTGAGTGAGTGTGAGAGGATGCCTCTGATCTCAGTGAGTGTGTGAGTGAGAGAGGATGCCTCTGTGTATCAGTGAGTGTGTGTGAGAGGATGCCTCTGTATATCAGTGAGTGTGTGAGAGTGAGGATGCCTCTGTGTATCAGTGAGTGTGTGTGAGAGAGGATGCCTCTGTTTATCAGTGAGTGAGTGTGTGAGAGGATGCCTCTGTTTATCAGTGAGTGAGTGTGTGAGTGAGAGAGGATGCCTCTGTATATCAGTGAGTGAGTGAGTGTGAGAGAGAGGATGCCTCTGTATATCAGTGAGTGAGTGCGTGAGTGAGAGAGGATGCCTCTGTATATCAGTGAGTGTGTGAGTGAGAGAGAGGATGCCTCTGATCTCAGTGAGTGTGTGAGTGAGAGAGGATGCCTCTGTGTATCAGTGAGTGTGTGTGAGAGAGGATGCCTCTGTTTATCAGTGAGTGAGTGTGTGAGAGGATGCCTCTGTTTATCAGTGAGTGAGAGAGAGGATGCCTCTGTATATCAGTGAGTGTGTGAGTGAGAGAGAGGATGCCTCTGTATATCAGTGAGTGAGTGTGAGTGAGAGAGGATGCCTCTGATCTCAGTGAGTGTGTGAGTGAGAGAGGATGCCTCTGTATATCAGTGAGTGTGTGTGTGAGTGAGAGAGGATGCCTCTGTATATCAGTGAGTGTGTGAGTGAGTGAGAGAGGATGCCTCTGTATATCAGTGAGTGAGTGAGTGTGAGAGGATGCCTCTGATCTCAGTGAGCGTGTGAGTGAGAGAGGATGCTTCTGTGTATCAGTGAGTGTGTGTGAGAGAGGATGCCTCTGTATATCAGTGAGTGAGTGAGAGAGAGGATGCCTCTGTCTATCAGTGTGTGTGTGTGTGTGTGTGAGAGAGGATGCCTCTGTATATCAGTGAGTGTGTGAGAGAGGATGCCCCTGTATATAAGTGAGTGAGTGTGTGAGAGAGAGGATGCCCCTGCATATCAGTGAGTGAGTTTGTGAGAGGATGCCTCTGATCTCAGTGAGTGTGTGAGTGAGAGAGGATGCCTCTGTATATCAGTGAGTGAGTGTGAGAGAAAGGATGCCTCTGATCTCAGTGAGTGCGTGAGTGAGAGAGGATGCCTCTGATCTCAGTGAGTGTGTCAGTGAGAGAGGATGCCTCTGTATATCAGTGAGTGTGTGTGAGAGAGGATGCCTCTGTATATCAGTGAGTGAGTGTGTGAGAGGATGCCACTGATCTCAGTGAGTGTGTGAGTGAGAGAGGATGCCTCTGTCTATCAGTGAGTGAGTGTGTGAGAGAGAGGATGCCCCTGTATATCAGTGAGTGTGTGAGAGGATGCCGCTGATCTCAGTGAGTGTGTGAGTGAGAGAGGATGCCTCTGATCTCAGTGAGTGTGTGAGAGAGAGGATGCCTCTGTATATCAGTGAGTGTGTGAGAGAGAGGATGCCTCTGTATATCAGTGAGTGTGAGAGAGAGGATGCCTCTGCATATCAGTGAGTGTGTGAGAGAGAGGATGCCTCTGTATATCAGTGAGTGTGTGAGAGAGGATGCCTCTGTATATCAGTGAGTGTGAGAGAGAGGATGCCTCTGTATATCAGTGAGTGTGTGAGAGAGAGGATGCCCCTGTATATCAGTGAGTGTGTGAGAGAGGATGCCTCTGTATTTCAGTGAGTGTGTGAGAGAGAGGATGCCTCTGTATTTCAGTGAGTGTGTGAGAGAGAGGATGCCCCTGTATATCAGTGAGTGTGTGAGAGAGGATGCCTCTGTATTTCAGTGAGTGTGAGAGAGAGGATGCCCCTGTATATCAGTGAGTGTGTGAGAGAGGATGCCTCTGTCTATCAGTGAGTGTGTGAGAGAGAGGATGCCTCTGGATATCAGTGAGTGTGAGAGAGAGGATGCCTCTGTATATCAGTGAGTGTGTGAGAGAGAGGATGCCCCTGTATATCAGTGAGTGTGTGAGAGAGAGGATGCCTCTGCATATCAGTGAGTGTGAGAGAGAGGATGCCCCTGTATATCAGTGAGTGTGTGAGAGAGAGGATGCCTCTGTGTATCAGTGAGTGTGAGAGAGAGGATGCCTCTGTATATCAGTGAGTGTGTGAGAGAGAGGATGCCTCTGTATATCAGTGAGTGTGAGGGAGAGGATGCCTCTGTATTTCAGTGAGTGTGAGAGAGGATGCCCCTGTATATCAGTGAGTGTGTGAGAGAGGATGCCTCTGTATTTCAGTGAGTGTGAGAGAGAGGATGCCCCTGTATATCAGTGAGTGTGTGAGAGAGGATGCCTCTGTATTTCAGTGAGTGTGTGAGAGAGGATGCCTCTGTATTTCAGTGAGTGTGAGGGAGAGGATGCCTCTGTATTTCAGTGAGTGTGTGAGAGAGGATGCCTCTGTATTTCAGTGAGTGTGTGAGAGAGGATGCCTCTGTATATCAGTGAGTGTGTGAGAGGATGCCTCTGATCTCAGTGAGTGTGTGAGTGAGAGAGGATGCCTCTGATCTCAGTGAGTGTGTGAGAGAGAGGGTGCCTCTGTACATCAGTGAGTGTGTGTGAGAGAGGATGCCTCTGTATATCAGTGAGTGTGTGAGAGAGAGGATGCCTCTGTATATCAGTGAGTGTGAGAGAGAGGATGCCTCTGTATATCAGTGAGTGTGTGAGAGAGAGGATGCCTCTGTATATCAGTGAGTGTGTGAGAGAGGATGCCTCTGTATATCAGTGAGTGTGTGAGAGAGGATGCCTCTGGATATCAGTGAGTGCGAGAGAGAGGATGCCTCTGTATATCAGTGAGTGTGTGAGAGAGGATGCCTCTGTATATCAGTGAGTGTGAGAGAGAGGATGCCTCTGTATATCAGTGAGTGTGTGAGAGAGAGGATGCCTCTGTATATCAGTGAGTGTGTGAGAGAGGATGCCTCTGTATATCAGTGAGTGTGAGAGAGGATGCCCCTGTATATCAGTGATTGTGTGTGAGAGAGGATGCCTCTGTATATCAGTGAGTGTGAGAGAGAGGATGCCTCTGTATATCAGTGAGTGTGTGAGAGAGGATGCCTCTGTATATCAGTGAGTGTGAGAGAGGATGCCCCTGTATATCAGTGAGTGTGTGTGAGAGAGGATGCCTCTGTATATCAGTGAGTGTGTGTGAGAGAGGAAGCCTCTGTATATCAGTGAGTGTGGGAGAGAGAGGATGCCTCTGTGTCTCAGTGAGTGTGTGAGAGAGGATGCCTCTGTATATCAGTGAGTGTGAGAGAGAGGATGCCTCTGTATATCAGTGAGTGTGTGAGAGAGAGGATGCCTCTGTATATCAGTGAGTGTGTGAGAGAGGATGCCTCTGAATATCAGTGAGTGTGAGAGAGAGGATGCCCCTGTATATCAGTGAGTGTGTGAGAGAGGATGCCTCTGTATTTCAGTGAGTGTGTGAGAGAGAGGATGCCTCTGTATTTCAGTGAGTGTGTGAGAGAGAGGATGCCCCTGTGTATCAGTGAGTGTGTGAGAGGATGCCTCTGTATTTCAGTGAGTGTGTGAGAGAGGATGCCTCTGTATTTCAGTGAGTGTGAGAGAGAGGATGCCCCTGTATATCAGTGAGTGTGTGAGAGAGAGGATGCCTCTGTATATCAGTGAGTGTGTGAGAGAGGATGCCTCTGTATATCAGTGAGTGAGTTTGTGAGAGAGAGGATGCCCCTGTATATCAGTGAGTGTGTGAGAGAGGATGCCTCTGTATATCAGTGAGTGTGTGAGAGAGAGGATGCCTCTGGATATCAGTGAGTGTGAGAGAGAGGATGCCTCTGTACATCAGTGAGTGTGTGAGAGAGGATGCCTCTGTATATCAGTGAGTGTGAGAGAGAGGATGCCTCTGTATATCAGTGAGTGTGTGAGAGAGAGGATGCCTCTGTATATCAGTGAGTGTGTGAGAGAGGATGCCTCTGTATATCAGTGAGTGTGAGAGAGAGGATGCCCCTGTATATCAGTGAGTGTGTGAGAGAGGATGCCTCTGTATTTCAGTGAGTGTGTGAGAGAGAGGATGCCTCTGTATATCAGTGAGTGTGTGAGAGAGAGGATGCCTCTGTATATCAGTGAGTGTGTGAGAGAGGATGCCTCTGTGTGTCAGTGAGTGAGTGTGTGAGAGAGAGGATGCCCCTGTATATCAGTGAGTGTGTGAGAGGATGCCTCTGTATATCAGTGAGTGTGAGGGAGAGGATGCCTCTGTATTTCAGTGAGTGTGAGAGAGGATGCCCCTGTATATCAGTGAGTGTGTCAGAGAGGATGCCTCTGTATTTCAGTGAGTGTGAGAGAGAGGATGCCCCTGTATATCAGTGAGTGTGTGAGAGAGGATGCCTCTGTATTTCAGTGAGTGTGTGAGAGAGGATGCCTCTGTATTTCAGTGAGTGTGAGGGAGAGGATGCCTCTGTATTTCAGTGAGTGTGTGAGAGAGGATGCCTCTGTATTTCAGTGAGTGTGTGAGAGAGGATGCCTCTGTTTCTCAGTGAGTGTGTGAGAGGATGCCTCTGATCTCAGTGAGTGTGTGAGTGAGAGAGGATGCCTCTGATCTCAGTGAGTGTGTGAGAGAGAGGGTGCCTCTGCACATCAGTGAGTGTGTGTGAGAGAGGATGCCTCTGTATATCAGTGAGTGTGTGAGAGAGAGGATGCCTCTGTATATCAGTGAGTGTGAGAGAGAGGATGCCTCTGTATATCAGTGAGTGTGTGAGAGAGAGGATGCCTCTGTATATCAGTGAGTGTGTGAGAGAGGATGCCTCTGTATATCAGTGAGTGTGTGAGAGAGGATGCCTCTGGATATCAGTGAGTGTGAGAGAGAGGATGCCTCTGTATATCAGTGAGTGTGTGAGAGAGGATGCCTCTGCATATCAGTGAGTGTGAGAGAGAGGATGCCTCTGTGTATCAGTGAGTGTGTGAGAGAGAGGATGCCTCTGTATATCAGTGAGTGTGAGAGAGGATGCCCCTGTATATCAGTGAGTGTGTGTGAGAGAGGATGCCTCTGTATATCAGTGAGTGTGAGAGAGAGGATGCCTCTGTATATCAGTGAGTGTGTGAGAGAGGATGCCTCTGTATATCAGTGAGTGTGAGAGAGGATGCCCCTGTATATCAGTGAGTGTGTGTGAGAGAGGATGCCTCTGTATATCAGTGAGTGTGTGTGAGAGAGGATGCCTCTGTATATCAGTGAGTGTGTGAGAGAGAGGATGCCTCTGTATATCAGTGAGTGTGTGAGAGAGGATGCCCCTGTATATCAGTGAGTGTGTGAGAGAGGATGCCTCTGTATTTCAGTGAGTGTGTGAGAGAGAGGATGCCTCTCTGTATTTCAGTGAGTGTGTGAGAGAGAGGATGCCCCTGTATATCAGTGAGTGTGTGACAGGATGCCTCTGTATTTCAGTGAGTGTGTGAGAGAGGATGCCTCTGTATTTCAGTGAGTGTGAGAGAGAGGATGCCCCTGTATATCAGTGAGTGTGTGAGAGAGAGGATGCCTCTGTATATCAGTGAGTGTGTGAGAGAGAGGATGCCTCTGTATATCAGTGAGTGTGTGAGAGAGGATGCCTCTGTATATCAGTGAGTGAGTGTGTGAGAGAGAGGATGCCCCTGTATATCAGTGAGTGTGTGAGAGGATGCCTCTGTATATCAGTGAGTGTGAGGGAGAGGATGCCTCTGTATTTCAGTGAGTGTGAGAGAGGATGCCCCTGTATATCAGTGAGTGTGTGAGAGAGGATGCCTCTGTATTTCAGTGAGTGTGTGAGAGAGGATGCCTCTGTATTTCAGTGAGTGTGAGGGAGAGGATGCCTCTGTATTTCAGTGAGTGTGTGAGAGAGGATGCCTCTGTATTTCAGTGAGTGTGTGAGAGAGGATGCCTCTGTATATCAGTGAGTGTGTGAGAGGATGCCTCTGATCTCAGTGAGTGTGTGAGTGAGAGAGGATGCCTCTGATCTCAGTGAGTGTGTGAGAGAGAGGGTGCCTCTGCACATCAGTGAGTGTGTGTGAGAGAGGATGCCTCTGTATATCAGTGAGTGTGTGAGAGAGAGGATGCCTCTGTATATCAGTGAGTGTGAGAGAGAGGATGCCTCTGTATATCAGTGAGTGTGTGAGAGAGAGGATGCCTCTGTATATCAGTGAGTGTGTGAGAGAGGATGCCTCTGTATATCAGTGAGTGTGTGAGAGAGGATGCCTCTGTATTTCAGTGAGTGTGAGGGAGAGGATGCCTCTGTATTTCAGTGAGTGTGTGAGAGAGGATGCCTCTGTATTTCAGTGAGTGTGTGAGAGAGGATGCCTCTGCATATCAGTGAGTGTGTGAGAGGATGCCTCTGATCTCAGTGAGTGTGTGAGTGAGAGAGGATGCCTCTGATCTCAGTGAGTGTGTGAGAGAGAGGGTGCCTCTGCACATCAGTGAGTGTGTGTGAGAGAGGATGCCTCTGTATATCAGTGAGTGTGTGAGAGAGAGGATGCCTCTGTATATCAGTGAGTGTGAGAGAGAGGATGCCTCTGTATATCAGTGAGTGTGTGAGAGAGAGGATGCCTCTGTATATCAGTGAGTGTGTGAGAGAGGATGCCTCTGTATATCAGTGAGTGTGTGAGAGAGGATGCCTCTGGATATCAGTGAGTGTGAGAGAGAGGATGCCTCTGTATATCAGTGAGTGTGTGAGAGAGGATGCCTCTGCATATCAGTGAGTGTGTGAGAGAGAGGATGCCTCTGTATATCAGTGAGTGTGTGAGAGAGGATGCCTCTGTATATCAGTGAGTGTGAGAGAGAGGATGCCCCTGTATATCAGTGAGTGTGTGAGAGAGGATGCCTCTGTATTTCAGTGAGTGTGTGAGAGAGAGGATGCCCCTGTATATCAGTGAGTGTGTGAGAGGATGCCTCTGTATTTCAGTGAGTGTGTGAGAGAGGATGCCTCTGTATTTCAGTGAGTGTGAGAGAGAGGATGCCCCTGTATATCAGTGAGTGTGTGAGAGAGAGGATGCCTCTGTATATCAGTGAGTGTGTGAGAGAGAGGATGCCTCTGTATATCAGTGAGTGTGTGAGAGAGGATGCCTCTGTATATCAGTGAGTGAGTTTGTGAGAGAGAGGATGCCCCTGTATATCAGTGAGTGTGTGAGAGAGGATGCCTCTGTATATCAGTGAGTGTGTGAGAGAGAGGATGCCTCTGGATATCAGTGAGTGTGAGAGAGAGGATGCCTCTGCACATCAGTGAGTGTGTGAGAGAGGATGCCTCTGTATATCAGTGAGTGTGAGAGAGAGGATGCCTCTGTATATCAGTGAGTGTGTGAGAGAGAGGATGCCTCTGTATATCAGTGAGTGTGTGAGAGAGGATGCCTCTGTATATCAGTGAGTGTGAGAGAGAGGATGCCCCTGTATATCAGTGAGTGTGTGAGAGAGGATGCCTCTGTATTTCAGTGAGTGTGTGAGAGAGAGGATGCCTCTGTATTTCAGTGAGTGTGTGATAGAGGATGCCTCTGTATTTCAGTGAGTGTGAGAGAGAGGATGCCCCTGTATATCAGTGAGTGTGTGAGAGAGAGGATGCCTCTGTATATCAGTGAGTGTGTGAGAGAGAGGATGCCTCTGTATATCAGTGAGTGTGTGAGAGAGGATGCCTCTGTATATCAGTGAGTGAGTGTGTGAGAGAGAGGATGCCCCTGTATATCAGTGAGTGTGTGAGAGAGGATGCCCCTGTATATCAGTGAGTGTGTGTGAGAGAGGATGCCTCTGTATATCAGTGAGTGTGAGAGAGAGGATGCCTCTGTATATCAGTGAGTGTGTGAGAGAGAGGATGCCTCTGTATATCAGTGAGTGTGTGAGAGAGGATGCCTCTGTATATCAGTGAGTGTGAGAGAGGATGCCCCTGTATATCAGTGAGTGTGTGTGAGAGAGGATGCCTCTGTATATCAGTGAGTGTGTGTGAGAGAGGATGCCTCTGTATATCAGTGAGTGTGTGAGACAGAGGATGCCTCTGTATATCAGTGAGTGTGTGAGAGAGGATGCCTCTGTATATCAGGAAGTGTGAGAGAGAGGATGCCCCTGTATATCAGTGAGTGTGTGAGAGAGGATGCCTCTGTATTTCAGTGAGTGTGTGAGAGAGAGGATGCCTCTGTATTTCAGTGAGTGTGTGAGAGAGGATGCCCCTGAATATCAGTGAGTGTGTGAGAGGATGCCTCTGTATTTCAGTGAGTGTGTGAGAGAGGATGCCTCTGTATTTCAGTGAGTGTGAGAGAGAGGATGCCCCTGTATATCAGTGAGTGTGTGAGAGAGAGGATGCCTCTGTATATCAGTGAGTGTGTGAGAGAGAGGATGCCTCTGTATATCAGTGAGTGTGTGAGAGAGGATGCCTCTGTATATCAGTGAGTGAGTGTGTGAGAGGGAGGATGCCCCTGTATATCAGTGAGTGTGTGAGAGAGGATGCCTCTGTATATCAGTGAGTGTGTGAGAGAGAGGATGCCTCTGGATATCAGTGAGTGTGAGAGAGAGGATGCCTCTGTACATCAGTGAGTGTGTGAGAGAGGATGCCTCTGTATATCAGTGAGTGTGAGAGAGAGGATGCCTCTGTATATCAGTGAGTGTGTGAGAGAGAGGATGCCTCTGTATATCAGTGAGTGTGTGAGAGAGGATGCCTCTGTAATTCAGTGAGTGTGTGAGAGAGAGGATGCCTCTGTATTTCAGTGAGTGTGTGAGAGAGAGGATGCCCCTGTATATCAGTGAGTGTGTGAGAGGATGCCTCTGTATTTCAGTGAGTGTGTGAGAGAGGATGCCTCTGTATTTCAGTGAGTGTGAGAGAGAGGATGCCCCTGTATATCAGTGAGTGTGTGAGAGAGAGGATGCCTCTGGATATCAGTGAGTGTGTGAGAGAGAGGATGCCTCTGTATATCAGTGAGTGTGTGAGAGAGGATGCCTCTGTATATCAGTGAGTGTGAGAGAGAGGATGCCTCTGTATATCAGTGAGTGTGTGAGAGAGAGGATGCTTCTGTATATCAGTGTGTGTGAGAGAGGATGCCTCTGTATATCAGTGAGTGTGAGAGAGAGGATGCCCCTGTATATCAGTGAGTGTGTGCGAGAGGATGCCTCTGTATTTCAGTGAGTGTGTGAGAGAGAGGATGCCCCTGTATATCAGTGAGTGTGTGAGAGAGAGGATGCCTCTGTATTTCAGTGGGTGTGAGAGAGAGGATGCCCCTGGATATCAGTGAGTGTGTGAGAGAGGATGCCTCTGTATTTCAGTGAGTGTGTGAGAGAGGATGCCTCCGTATTTCAGTGAGTGTGAGGGAGAGGATGCCTCTGTATTTCAGTGAGTGTGTGAGAGAGGATGCCTCTGTCTTTCAGTGAGTGTGTGAGAGGATGCCTCTGATCTCAGTGAGTGTGTGAGAGAGAGGGTGCCTCTGTACATCTGTGAGTGTGTGTGAGAGAGGATGCCTCTGTATATCAGTGAGTGTGTGAGAGAGAGGATGCCTCTGCATATCAGTGAGTGTGAGAGAGAGGACGCCTCTGTATATCAGTGAGTGTGTGAGAGAGAGGATGCCTCTGTATATCAGTGAGTGTGTGAGAGAGGATGCCTCTGTATATCAGTGAGTGTGTGAGAGAGGATGCCTCTGGATATCAGTGAGTGTGAGAGAGAGGATGCCTCTGTATATCAGTGAGTGTGTGAGAGAGGATGCCTCTGTGTATCAGTGAGTGTGAGAGAGAGGATGCCTCTGTATGTCAGTGAGTGTGTGAGAGAGAGGATGCCTCTGTATATCAGTGAGTGTGTGAGAGAGAGGATGCCTCTGTCTATCAGTGAGTGTGAGGGAGAGGATGCCTCTGTATATCAGTGAGTGTGTGAGAGAGGATGCCTCTCTATTTCAGTGAGTGTGAGAGAGAGGATGCCCCTGTATATCAGTGAGTGTGTGAGAGAGAGGATGCCTCTGTATATCAGTGAGTGTGTGAGAGAGAGGATGCCTCTGTATATCAGTGAGTGTGTGAGAGAGGATGCCTCTGTATATCAGTGAGTGAGTGTGTGAGAGAGAGGATGCCCCTGTATATCAGTGAGTGTGTGAGAGAGGATGCCCCTGTATATCAGTGAGTGTGTGTGAGAGAGGATGCCTCTGTATATCAGTGAGTGTGAGAGAGAGGATGCCTCTGTATATCAGTGAGTGTGTGAGAGAGAGGATGCCTCTGTATATCAGTGAGTGTGTGAGAGAGGATGCCTCTGTATATCAGTGAGTGTGAGAGAGGATGCCCCTGTATATCAGTGAGTGTGTGTGAGAGAGGATGCCTCTGTATATCAGTGAGTGTGTGTGAGAGAGGATGCCTCTGTATATCAGTGAGTGTGTGAGACAGAGGATGCCTCTGTATATCAGTGAGTGTGTGAGAGAGAGGATGCCTCTGTATATCAGTGAGTGTGTGAGAGAGGATGCCTCTGTATATCAGGAAGTGTGAGAGAGAGGATGCCCCTGTATATCAGTGAGTGTGTGAGAGAGGATGCCTCTGTATTTCAGTGAGTGTGTGAGAGAGAGGATGCCTCTGTATTTCAGTGAGTGTGTGAGAGAGGATGCCCCTGAATATCAGTGAGTGTGTGAGAGGATGCCTCTGTATTTCAGTGAGTGTGTGAGAGAGGATGCCTCTGTATTTCAGTGAGTGTGAGAGAGAGGATGCCCCTGTATATCAGTGAGTGTGTGAGAGAGAGGATGCCTCTGGATATCAGTGAGTGTGAGAGAGAGGATGCCTCTGTACATCAGTGAGTGTGTGAGAGAGGATGCCTCTGTATATCAGTGAGTGTGAGAGAGAGGATGCCCCTGTATATCAGTGAGTGTGTGAGAGAGGATGCCTCTGTAATTCAGTGAGTGTGTGAGAGAGAGGATGCCTCTGTATATCAGTGAGTGTGTGAGAGAGGATGCCTCTGTATATCAGTGAGTGTGAGAGAGAGGATGCCTCTGTATATCAGTGAGTGTGTGAGAGAGAGGATGCCTCTGTATATCAGTGAGTGTGTGAGAGAGGATGCCTCTGTATATCAGTGAGTGTGAGAGAGAGGATGCCCCTGTATATCAGTGAGTGTGTGAGAGAGGATGCCTCTGTAATTCAGTGAGTGTGTGAGAGAGAGGATGCCTCTGTATTTCAGTGAGTGTGTGAGAGAGAGGATGCCCCTGTATATCAGTGAGTGTGTGAGAGGATGCCTCTGTATTTCAGTGAGTGTGTGAGAGAGGATGCCTCTGTATTTCAGTGAGTGTGAGAGAGAGGATGCCCCTGTATATCAGTGAGTGTGTGAGAGAGAGGATGCCTCTGTATATCAGTGAGTGTGTGAGAGAGAGGATGCCTCTGTATATCAGTGAGTGTGTGAGAGAGGATGCCTCTGTATATCAGTGAGTGAGTGTGTGAGAGAGAGGATGCCCCTGTATATCAGTGAGTGTGTGAGAGAGGATGCCTCTGTATATCAGTGAGTGTGTGAGAGAGAGGATGGCTCTGGATATCAGTGAGTGTGAGAGAGAGGATGCCTCTGTACATCAGTGAGTGTGTGAGAGAGGATGCCTCTGTATATCAGTGAGTGTGAGAGAGAGGATGCCTCTGTATATCAGTGAGTGTGTGAGAGAGAGGATGCTTCTGTATATCAGTGTGTGTGAGAGAGGATGCCTCTGTATATCAGTGAGTGTGAGAGAGAGGATGCCCCTGTATATCAGTGAGTGTGTGCGAGAGGATGCCTCTGTATTTCAGTGAGTGTGTGAGAGAGAGGATGCCCCTGTATATCAGTGAGTGTGTGAGAGAGAGGATGCCTCTGTATTTCAGTGAGTGTGTGAGAGAGGATGCCTCTGTATTTCAGTGAGTGTGTGAGAGAGGATGCCTCTGTCTTTCAGTGAGTGTGTGAGAGGATGCCTCTGATCTCAGTGAGTGTGTGAGTGAGAGAGGATGCCTCCGATCTCAGTGAGTGTGTGAGATAGAGGGTGCCTCTGTACATCTGTGAGTGTGTGTGAGAGAGGATGCCTCTGTATATCAGTGAGTGTGTGAGAGAGAGGATGCCTCTGCATATCAGTGAGTGTGAGAGAGAGGACGCCTCTGTATATCAGTGAGTGTGTGAGAGAGAGGATGCCTCTGTATATCAGTGAGTGTGTGAGAGAGGATGCCTCTGTATATCAGTGAGTGTGTGAGAGAGGATGCCTCTGGATATCAGTGAGTGTGAGAGAGAGGATGCCTCTGTATATCAGTGAGTGTGTGAGAGAGGATGCCTCTGTGTATCAGTGCGTGTGAGAGAGAGGATGCCTCTGTATGTCAGTGAGTGTGTGAGAGAGAGGATGCCTCTGTATATCAGTGAGTGTGTGAGAGAGAGGATGCCTCTGTCTATCAGTGAGTGTGAGGGAGAGGATGCCTCTGTATATCAGTGAGTGTGTGAGAGAGGATGCCTCTCTATTTCAGTGAGTGTGAGAGAGAGGATGCCCCTGTATATCAGTGAGTGTGTGAGAGAGAGGATGCCTCTGTATATCAGTGAGTGTGTGAGAGAGAGGATGCCTCTGTATATCAGTGAGTGTGTGAGAGAGGATGCCTCTGTATATCAGTGAGTGAGTGTGTGAGAGAGAGGATGCCCCTGTATATCAGTGAGTGTGTGAGAGAGGATGCCCCTGAAAATCAGTGAGTGTGTGTGAGAGAGGATGCCTCTGTATATCAGTGAGTGTGAGAGAGAGGATGCCTCTGTATATCAGTGAGTGTGTGAGAGAGAGGATGCCTCTGTATATCAGTGAGTGTGTGAGAGAGGATGCCTCTGTATATCAGTGAGTGTGAGAGAGGATGCCCCTGTATATCAGTGAGTGTGTGTGAGAGAGGATGCCTCTGTATATCAGTGAGTGTGTGTGAGAGAGGATGCCTCTGTATATCAGTGAGTGTGTGAGACAGAGGATGCCTCTGTATATCAGTGAGTGTGTGAGAGAGAGGATGCCTCTGTATATCAGTGAGTGTGTGAGAGAGGATGCCTCTGTGTATCAGGAAGTGTGAGAGAGAGGATGCCCCTGTATATCAGTGAGTGTGTGAGAGAGGATGCCTCTGTATTTCAGTGAGTGTGTGAGAGAGAGGATGCCTCTGTATTTCAGTGAGTGTGTGATAGAGGATGCCCCTGAATATCAGTGAGTGTGTGAGAGGATGCCTCTGTATTTCAGTGAGTGTGTGAGAGAGGATGCCTCTGTATTTCAGTGAGTGTGAGAGAGAGGATGCCCCTGTATATCAGTGAGTGTGTGAGAGAGAGGATGCCCCTGAATATCAGTGAGTGTGTGAGAGGATGCCTCTGTATATCAGTGAGTGTGTGAGAGAGGATGCCTCTGTATATCAGTGAGTGAGTGTGTGAGAGGGAGGATGCCCCTGTATATCAGTGAGTGTGTGAGAGAGGATGCCTCTGTGTTTCAGTGAGTGTGTGAGAGAGAGGATGCCTCTGGATATCAGTGAGTGTGAGAGAGAGGATGCCTCTGTACATCAGTGAGTGTGTGAGAGAGGATGCCTCTGTATATCAGTGAGTGTGAGAGAGAGGATGCCTCTGTATATCAGTGAGTGTGTGAGAGAGAGGATGCCTCTGTATATCAGTGAGTGTGTGAGAGAGGATGCCTCTGCATATCAGTGAGTGTGAGAGAGAGGATGCCTCTGTATATCAGTGAGTGTGTGAGAGAGAGGATGCCTCTGTATATCAGTGAGTGTGTGAGAGAGGATGCCTCTGTATATCAGTGAGTGTGAGAGAGAGGATGCCCCTGTATATCAGTGAGTGTGTGAGAGAGGATGCCTCTGTAATTCAGTGAGTGTGTGAGAGAGAGGATGCCTCTGTATTTCAGTGAGTGTGTGAGAGAGAGGATGCCCCTGTATATCAGTGAGTGTGTGAGAGGATGCCTCTGTATTTCAGTGAGTGTGTGAGAGAGGATGCCTCTGTATTTCAGTGAGTGTGAGAGAGAGGATGCCCCTGTATATCAGTGAGTGTGTGAGAGAGAGGATGCCTCTGTATATCAGTGAGTGTGTGAGAGAGAGGATGCCTCTGTATATCAGTGAGTGTGTGAGAGAGGATGCCTCTGTATATCAGTGAGTGAGTGTGTGAGAGAGAGGATGCCCCTGTATATCAGTGAGTGTGTGAGAGAGGATGCCTCTGTATATCAGTGAGTGTGTGAGAGAGAGGATGGCTCTGGATATCAGTGAGTGTGAGAGAGAGGATGCCTCTGTACATCAGTGAGTGTGTGAGAGAGGATGCCTCTGTATATCAGTGAGTGTGAGAGAGAGGATGCCTCTGTATATCAGTGAGTGTGTGAGAGAGAGGATGCTTCTGTATATCAGTGTGTGTGAGAGAGGATGCCTCTGTATATCAGTGAGTGTGAGAGAGAGGATGCCCCTGTATATCAGTGAGTGTGTGCGAGAGGATGCCTCTGTATTTCAGTGAGTGTGTGAGAGAGAGGATGCCCCTGTATATCAGTGAGTGTGTGAGAGAGAGGATGCCTCTGTATTTCAGTGGGTGTGAGAGAGAGGATGCCCCTGGATATCAGTGAGTGTGTGAGAGAGGATGCCTCTGTATTTCAGTGAGTGTGTGAGAGAGGATGCCTCCGTATTTCAGTGAGTGTGAGGGAGAGGATGCCTCTGTATTTCAGTGAGTGTGTGAGAGAGGATGCCTCTGTCTTTCAGTGAGTGTGTGAGAGGATGCCTCTGATCTCAGTGAGTGTGTGAGTGAGAGAGGATGCCTCTGATCTCAGTGAGTGTGTGAGAGAGAGGGTGCCTCTGTACATCTGTGAGTGTGTGTGAGAGAGGATGCCTCTGTATATCAGTGAGTGTGTGAGAGAGAGGATGCCTCTGCATATCAGTGAGTGTGAGAGAGAGGACGCCTCTGTATATCAGTGAGTGTGTGAGAGAGAGGATGCCTCTGTATATCAGTGAGTGTGTGAGAGAGGATGCCTCTGTATATCAGTGAGTGTGTGAGAGAGGATGCCTCTGGATATCAGTGAGTGTGAGAGAGAGGATGCCTCTGTATATCAGTGAGTGTGTGAGAGAGGATGCCTCTGTGTATCAGTGAGTGTGAGAGAGAGGATGCCTCTGTATGTCAGTGAGTGTGTGAGAGAGAGGATGCCTCTGTATATCAGTGAGTGTGTGAGAGAGAGGATGCCTCTGTCTATCAGTGAGTGTGAGGGAGAGGATGCCTCTGTATATCAGTGAGTGTGTGAGAGAGGATGCCTCTCCATTTCAGTGAGTGTGAGAGAGAGGATGCCCCTGTATATCAGTGAGTGTGTGAGAGAGGATCCCCCTGTATTTCAGTGAGTGTGAGAGAGAGGATGCCCCTGTATATCAGTGAGTGTGTGAGAGAGGATGCCTCTGTATTTCAGTGAGTGTGTGAGAGAGGATGCCTCTGTATTTCAGTGAGTGTGAGGGAGAGGATGCCTCTGTATTTCAGTGAGTGTGTGAGAGAGGATGCCTCTGTCTTTCAGTGAGTGTGAGAGAGAGGATGCCCCTGTATATCAGTGAGTGCGTGAGAGAGGATGCCTCTGTATTTCAGTGAGTGTGTGAGAGAGGATGCCTCTGCACTTCAGTGAGTGTGTGAGAGAGGATGCCTCTGTATATCAGTGAGTGTGTGAGAGGATGCCTCTGATCTCAGTGAGTGTGTGAGTGAGAGAGGATGCCTCTGATCTCAGTGAGTGTGTGAGAGAGAGGGTGCCTCTGTACATCAGTGAGTGTGTGTGAGAGAGGATGCCTCTGTATATCAGTGAGTGTGTGAGAGAGAGGATGCCTCTGTATATCAGTGAGTGTGAGAGAGAGGATGCCTCTGTATATCAGTGAGTGTGAGAGAGAGAGGATGCCTCTGTATATCAGTGAGTGTGTGAGAGAGGATGCCTCTGCATATCAGTGAGTGTGAGAGAGGATGCCCCTGTATGTCAGTGAGTGTGTGTGAGAGATGATGCCTCTGTATATCAGTGAGTGTGAGAGAGAGGATGCCTCTGTATATCAGTGAGTGTGAGAGAGAGGATGCCTCTGTATATCAGTGAGTGTGTGAGAGAGAGGATACCTCTGTATATCAGTGAGTGTGAGAGAGAGGATGCCTCTGTATATCAGTGAGTGTGTGAGAGAGGATGCCTCTGTATTTCAGTGAGTGTGTGAGAGAGGATGCCTCTGTATTTCAGTGAGTGTGTGAGAGAGAGGATGCCCCTGTATATCAGTGAGTGTGTGAGAGAGGATGCCTCTGTATTTCAGTGAGTGTGTGAGAGAGGATGCCTCCGTATTTCAGTGAGTGTGAGGGAGAGGATGCCTCTGTATTTCAGTGAGTGTGTGAGAGAGGATGCCTCTGTCTTTCAGTGAGTGTGTGAGAGGATGCCTCTGATCTCAGTGAGTGTGTGAGTGAGAGAGGATGCCTCTGATCTCAGTGAGTGTGTGAGATAGAGGGTGCCTCTGTACATCTGTGAGTGTGTGTGAGAGAGGATGCCTCTGTATATCAGTGAGTGTGTGAGAGAGAGGATGCCTCTGCATATCAGTGAGTGTGAGAGAGAGGACGCCTCTGTATATCAGTGAGTGTGTGAGAGAGAGGATGCCTCTGTATATCAGTGAGTGTGTGAGAGAGGATGCCTCTGTATATCAGTGAGTGTGTGAGAGAGGATGCCTCTGGATATCAGTGAGTGTGAGAGAGAGGATGCCTCTGTATATCAGTGGGTGTGTGAGAGAGGATGCCTCTGTGTATCAGTGAGTGTGAGAGAGAGGATGCCTCTGTATGTCAGTGAGTGTGTGAGAGAGAGGATGCCTCTGTATATCAGTGAGTGTGTGAGAGAGAGGATGCCTCTGTCTATCAGTGAGTGTGAGGGAGAGGATGCCTCTGTATATCAGTGAGTGTGTGAGAGAGGATGCCTCTCTATTTCAGTGAGTGTGAGAGAGAGGATGCCCCTGTATATCAGTGAGTGTGTGAGAGAGAGGATGCCTCTGTATATCAGTGAGTGTGTGAGAGAGAGGATGCCTCTGTATATCAGTGAGTGTGTGAGAGAGGATGCCTCTGTATATCAGTGAGTGAGTGTGTGAGAGAGAGGATGCCCCTGTATATCAGTGAGTGTGTGAGAGAGGATGCCCCTGTATATCAGTGAGTGTGTGTGAGAGAGGATGCCTCTGTATATCAGTGAGTGTGAGAGAGAGGATGCCTCTGTATATCAGTGAGTGTGTGAGAGAGAGGATGCCTCTGTATATCAGTGAGTGTGTGAGAGAGGATGCCTCTGTATATCAGTGAGTGTGAGAGAGGATGCCCCTGTATATCAGTGAGTGTGTGTGAGAGAGGATGCCTCTGTATATCAGTGAGTGTGTGTGAGAGAGGATGCCTCTGTATATCAGTGAGTGTGTGAGACAGAGGATGCCTCTGTATATCAGTGAGTGTGTGAGAGAGAGGATGCCTCTGTATATCAGTGAGTGTGTGAGAGAGGATGCCTCTGTATATCAGGAAGTGTGAGAGAGAGGATGCCCCTGTATATCAGTGAGTGTGTGAGAGAGGATGCCTCTGTATTTCAGTGAGTGTGTGAGAGAGAGGATGCCTCTGTATTTCAGTGAGTGTGTGAGAGAGGATGCCCCTGAATATCAGTGAGTGTGTGAGAGGATGCCTCTGTATTTCAGTGAGTGTGTGAGAGAGGATGCCTCTGTATTTCAGTGAGTGTGAGAGAGAGGATGCCCCTGTATATCAGTGAGTGTGTGAGAGAGAGGATGCCTCTGTATATCAGTGAGTGTGTGAGAGAGAGGATGCCTCTGTATATCAGTGAGTGTGTGAGAGAGGATGCCTCTGTATATCAGTGAGTGAGTGTGTGAGAGGGAGGATGCCCCTGTATATCAGTGAGTGTGTGAGAGAGGATGCCTCTGTATATCAGTGAGTGTGTGAGAGAGAGGATGCCTCTGGATATCAGTGAGTGTGAGAGAGAGGATGCCTCTGTACATCAGTGAGTGTGTGAGAGAGGATGCCTCTGTATATCAGTGAGTGTGAGAGAGAGGATGCCTCTGTATATCAGTGAGTGTGTGAGAGAGAGGATGCCTCTGTATATCAGTGAGTGTGTGAGAGAGGATGCCTCTGTATATCAGTGAGTGTGAGAGAGAGGATGCCTCTGTATATCAGTGAGTGTGTGAGAGAGAGGATGCCTCTGTATATCAGTGAGTGTGTGAGAGAGGATGCCTCTGTATATCAGTGAGTGTGAGAGAGAGGATGCCCCTGTATATCAGTGAGTGTGTGAGAGAGGATGCCTCTGTAATTCAGTGAGTGTGTGAGAGAGAGGATGCCTCTGTATTTCAGTGAGTGTGTGAGAGAGAGGATGCCCCTGTATATCAGTGAGTGTGTGAGAGGATGCCTCTGTATTTCAGTGAGTGTGTGAGAGAGGATGCCTCTGTATTTCAGTGAGTGTGAGAGAGAGGATGCCCCTGTATATCAGTGAGTGTGTGAGAGAGAGGATGCCTCTGTATATCAGTGAGTGTGTGAGAGAGAGGATGCCTCTGTATATCAGTGAGTGTGTGAGAGAGGATGCCTCTGTATATCAGTGAGTGAGTGTGTGAGAGAGAGGATGCCCCTGTATATCAGTGAGTGTGTGAGAGAGGATGCCTCTGTATATCAGTGAGTGTGTGAGAGAGAGGATGGCTCTGGATATCAGTGAGTGTGAGAGAGAGGATGCCTCTGTACATCAGTGAGTGTGTGAGAGAGGATGCCTCTGTATATCAGTGAGTGTGAGAGAGAGGATGCCTCTGTATATCAGTGAGTGTGTGAGAGAGAGGATGCTTCTGTATATCAGTGTGTGTGAGAGAGGATGCCTCTGTATATCAGTGAGTGTGAGAGAGAGGATGCCCCTGTATATCAGTGAGTGTGTGCGAGAGGATGCCTCTGTATTTCAGTGAGTGTGTGAGAGAGAGGATGCCCCTGTATATCAGTGAGTGTGTGAGAGAGAGGATGCCTCTGTATTTCAGTGGGTGTGAGAGAGAGGATGCCCCTGGATATCAGTGAGTGTGTGAGAGAGGATGCCTCTGTATTTCAGTGAGTGTGTGAGAGAGGATGCCTCCGTATTTCAGTGAGTGTGAGGGAGAGGATGCCTCTGTATTTCAGTGAGTGTGTGAGAGAGGATGCCTCTGTCTTTCAGTGAGTGTGTGAGAGGATGCCTCTGATCTCAGTGAGTGTGTGAGTGAGAGAGGATGCCTCTGATCTCAGTGAGTGTGTGAGAGAGAGGGTGCCTCTGTACATCTGTGAGTGTGTGTGAGAGAGGATGCCTCTGTATATCAGTGAGTGTGTGAGAGAGAGGATGCCTCTGCATATCAGTGAGTGTGAGAGAGAGGACGCCTCTGTTTTTCAGTGAGTGTGTGAGAGAGAGGATGCCTCTGTATATCAGTGAGTGTGTGAGAGAGGATGCCTCTGTATATCAGTGAGTGTGTGAGAGAGGATGCCTCTGGATATCAGTGAGTGTGAGAGAGAGGATGCCTCTGTGTATCAGTGAGTGTGTGAGAGAGGATGCCTCTGTGTATGAGTGAGTGTGAGAGAGAGGATGCCTCTGTATGTCAGTGAGTGTGTGAGAGAGAGGATGCCTCTGTATATCAGTGAGTGTGTGAGAGAGAGGATGCCTCTGTCTATCAGTGAGTGTGAGGGAGAGGATGCCTCTGTATATCAGTGAGTGTGTGAGAGAGGATGCCTCTCTATTTCAGTGAGTGTGAGAGAGAGGATGCCCCTGTATATCAGTGAGTGTGTGAGAGAGGATGCCCCTGTATTTCAGTGAGTGTGAGAGAGAGGATGCCCCTGTATATCAGTGAGTGTGTGAGAGAGGATGCCTCTGTATTTCAGTGAGTGTGTGAGAGAGGATGCCTCTGTATTTCAGTGAGTGTGAGGGAGAGGATGCCTCTGTATTTCAGTGAGTGTGTGAGAGAGGATGCCTCTGTCTTTCAGTGAGTGTGAGAGAGAGGATGCCCCTGTATATCAGTGAGTGCGTGAGAGAGGATGCCTCTGTATTTCAGTGAGTGTGTGAGAGAGGATGCCTCTGCATTTCAGTGAGTGTGTGAGAGAGGATGCCTCTGTATATCAGTGAGTGTGTGAGAGGATGCCTCTGATCTCAGTGAGTGTGTGAGTGAGAGAGGATGCCTCTGATCTCAGTGAGTGTGTGAGAGAGAGGGTGCCTCTGTACATCAGTGAGTGTGTGTGAGAGAGGATGCCTCTGTATATCAGTGAGTGTGTGAGAGAGAGGATGCCTCTGTATATCAGTGAGTGTGAGAGAGAGGATGCCTCTGTATATCAGTGAGTGTGTGAGAGAGAGGATGCCTCTGTATATCAGTGAGTGTGTGAGAGAGGATGCCTCTGTATATCAGTGAGTGTGTGAGAGAGGATGCCTCTGGATATCAGTGAGTGTGAGAGAGAGGATGCCTCTGCATATCAGTGAGTGTGTGAGAGAGGATGCCTCTGTATATCAGTGAGTGTGAGAGAGAGGATGCCTCTGTATATCAGTGAGTGTGTGAGAGAGAGGATGCCTCTGTATATCAGTGAGTGTGTGAGAGAGGATGCCTCTGCATATCAGTGAGTGTGAGAGAGGATGCCCCTGTATATCAGTGAGTGTGTGTGAGAGAGGATGCCTCTGTATATCAGTGAGTGTGAGAGAGAGGATGCCTCTGTATATCAGTGAGTGTGAGAGAGAGGATGCCTCTGTCTATCAGTGAGTGTGTGAGAGAGAGGATACCTCTGTATATCAGTGAGTGTGAGAGAGAGGATGCCTCTGTATATCAGTGAGTGTGTGAGAGAGGATGCCTCTGTATTTCAGTGAGTGTGTGAGAGAGGATGCCTCTGTATTTCAGTGAGTGTGTGAGAGAGAGGATGCCCCTGTATATCAGTGAGTGTGTGAGAGAGGATGCCTCTGTATTTCAGTGAGTGTGTGAGAGAGGATGCCCTTGTATATCAGTGAGTGTGTGAGAGAGGATGCCTCTGTATTTCAGTGAGTGTGAGAGAGAGGATGCCCCTGTATATCAGTGAGTGTGTGAGAGAGAGGATGCCTCTGTATATCAGTGAGTGTGTGAGAGAGAGGATGCCTCTGTATATCAGTGAGTGTGTGAGAGAGGATGCCTCTGTATATCAGTGAGTGTGAGAGAGAGGATGCCCCTGTATATCAGTGAGTGTGTGAGAGAGGATGCCTCTGTATATCAGTGAGTGTGTGAGAGAGAGGATGCCACTGGATATCAGTGAGTGTGAGAGAGAGGATGCCTCTGTACATCAGTGAGTGTGTGAGAGAGGATGCCTCTGCATATCAGTGAGTGTGAGAGAGAGGATGCTTCTGTATATCAGTGAGTGTGTGAGAGAGGATGCCTCTGTATATCAGTGAGTGTGAGAGAGAGGATGCCCCTGTATATCAGTGAGTGTGTGAGAGAGGATGCCTCTGCATATCAGTGAGTGTGTGAGAGGATGCCCCTGTATATCAGTGAGTGTGTGAGAGAGAGGATGCCTCTGTATATCAGTGAGTGTGAGAGAGAGGATGCCCCTGTATATCAGTGAGTGTGTGAGAGAGGATGCCTCTGTGTATCAGTGAGTGTGTGAGAGAGGATGCCTCTGGATATCAGTGAGTGTGAGAGAGAGGATGCCTCTGTATATCAGTGAGTGTGTGAGAGAGGATGCCTCTGTATATCAGTGAGTGTGAGAGAGAGGATGCCTCTGTATATCAGTGAGTGTGTGAGAGAGAGGATGCCTCTGTATATCAGTGAGTGTGTGAGAGAGGATGCCTCTGCATATCAGTGAGTGTGAGAGAGGATGCCCCTGTATATCAGTGAGTGTGTGTGAGAGAGGATGCCTCTGTATATCAGTGAGTGTGAGAGAGAGGATGCCTCTGTATATCAGTGAGTGTGAGAGAGAGGATGCCTCTGTATATCAGTGAGTGTGTGAGAGAGGATGCCTCTGTATTTCAGTGAGTGTGTGAGAGAGGATGCCTCTGTATTTCAGTGAGTGTGTGAGAGAGGATGCCCTTGTACATCAGTGAGTGTGTGAGAGAGGATGCCTCTGTATTTCAGTGAGTGTGAGAGAGAGGATGCCCCTGTATATCAGTGAGTATGTGAGAGAGAGGATGCCTCTGTATATCAGTGAGTGTGTGAGAGAGAGGATGCCTCTGTATATCAGTGAGTGTGTGAGAGAGGATGCCTCTGTATATCAGTGAGTGTGAGAGAGAGGATGCCCCTGTATATCAGTGAGTGTGTGAGAGAGGATGCCTCTGTATATCAGTGAGTGTGTGAGAGAGAGGATGCCACTGGATATCAGTGAGTGTGAGAGAGAGGATGCCTCTGTACATCAGTGAGTGTGTGAGAGAGGATGCCTCTGCATATCAGTGAGTGTGAGAGAGAGGATGCTTCTGTATATCAGTGAGTGTGTGAGAGAGGATGCCTCTGTATATCAGTGAGTGTGAGAGAGAGGATGCCCCTGTATATCAGTGAGTGTGTGAGAGAGGATGCCTCTGTATTTCAGTGAGTGTGTGAGAGGATGCCCCTGTATATCAGTGAGTGTGTGAGAGAGAGGATGCCTCTGTATATCAGTGAGTGTGAGAGAGAGGATGCCCCTGTATATCAGTGAGTGTGTGAGGGAGAGGATGCCTCTGTATATCAGTGAGTGTGTGAGAGAGGATGCCTCTGTATTTCAGTGAGTGTGTGAGAGAGAGGATGCCCCTGTATATCAGTGAGTGTGTGAGAGAGGATGCCTCTGTATTTCAGTGAGTGTGTGAGAGAGGATGCCTCTGTATTTCAGTGAGTGTGAGGGAGAGGATGCCTCTGTATTTCAGTGAGTGTGTGAGAGAGGATGCCTCTGTCTTTCAGTGAGTGTGAGAGAGAGGATGCCCCTGTATATCAGTGAGTGTGTGAGAGAGGATGCCTCTGTATTTCAGTGAGTGTGTGAGAGAGAGGATGCCTCTGTATATCAGTGAGTGTGAGAGAGAGGATGCCTCTGTATATCAGTGAGTGTGTGAGAGAGAGGATGCCTCTGTATTTCAGTGAGTGTGTGAGAGAGGATGCCTCTGTATTTCAGTGAGTGTGTGAGAGAGGATGCCTCTGTATATCAGTGAGTGTGTGAGAGGATGCCTCTGATCTCAGTGAGTGTGTCAGTGAGAGAGGATGCCTCTGATCTCAGTGAGTGTGTGAGAGAGAGGGTGCCTCTGTACATCAGTGAGTGTGTGTGAGAGAGGATGCCTCTGTATATCAGTGAGTGTGAGAGAGAGGATGCCCCTGTATATCAGTGAGTGTGTGAGAGAGGATGCCTCTGTATATCAGTGAGTGTGTGAGAGAGAGGATGCCACTGGATATCAGTGAGTGTGAGAGAGAGGATGCCTCTGTACATCAGTGAGTGTGTGAGAGAGGATGCCTCTGCATATCAGTGAGTGTGAGAGAGAGGATGCTTCTGTTTTTCAGTGAGTGTGTGAGAGAGGATGCCTCTGTATATCAGTGAGTGTGAGAGAGAGGATGCCCCTGTATATCAGTGAGTGTGTGAGAGAGGATGCCTCTGTATTTCAGTGAGTGTGTGAGAGAGAGGATGCCCCTGTATATCAGTGAGTGTGTGAGAGAGAGGATGCCTCTGTATATCAGTGAGTGTGAGAGAGAGGATGCCCCTGTATATCAGTGAGTGTGTGAGGGAGAGGATGCCTCTGTATATCAGTGAGTGTGTGAGAGAGGATGCCTCTGTATTTCAGTGAGTGTGTGAGAGAGAGGATGCCCCTGTATATCAGTGAGTGTGTGAGAGAGGATGCCTCTGTATTTCAGTGAGTGTGTGAGAGAGGATGCCTCTGTATTTCAGTGAGTGTGAGGGAGAGGATGCCTCTGTATTTCAGTGAGTGTGTGAGAGAGGATGCCTCTGTCTTTCAGTGAGTGTGAGAGAGAGGATGCCCCTGTATATCAGTGAGTGTGTGAGAGAGGATGCCTCTGTATTTCAGTGAGTGTGTGAGAGAGAGGATGCCCCTGCATATCAGTGAGTGTGTGAGAGAGAGGATGCCTCTGTATATCAGTGAGTGTGAGAGAGAGGATGCCTCTGTATATCAGTGAGTGTGTGAGAGAGAGGATGCCTCTGTATTTCAGTGAGTGTGTGAGAGAGGATGCCTCTGCATTTCAGTGAGTGTGTGAGAGAGGATGCCTCTGTATATCAGTGAGTGTGTGAGAGGATGCCTCTGATCTCAGTGAGTGTGTCAGTGAGAGAGGATGCCTCTGATCTCAGTGAGTGTGTGAGAGAGGATGCCTCTGTATTTCAGTGAGTGTGTGAGAGAGGATGCCTCTGCATTTCAGTGAGTGTGTGAGAGAGGATGCCTCTGTATATCAGTGAGTGTGTGAGAGGATGCCTCTGATCTCAGTGAGTGTGTGAGAGAGAGGATGCCTCTGTATATCAGTGAGTGTGAGAGAGAGGATGCCTCTGTATATCAGTGAGTGTGTGAGAGAGAGGATGCCTCTGTATATCAGTGAGTGTGTGAGAGAGGATGCCTCTGTATATCAGTGAGTGTGTGAGAGAGGATGCCTCTGGATATCAGTGAGTGTGAGAGAGAGGATGCCTCTGCATATCAGTGAGTGTGTGAGAGAGGATGCCTCTGTATATCAGTGAGTGTGAGAGAGAGGATGCCTCTGCATATCAGTGAGTGTGTGAGAGAGAGGATGCCTCTGTATATCAGTGAGTGTGTGAGAGAGGATGCCTCTGCATATCAGTGAGTGTGAGAGAGGATGCCCCTGTATATCAGTGAGTGTGTGTGAGAGAGGATGCCTCTGTATATCAGTGAGTGTGAGAGAGAGGATGCCTCTGTATATCAGTGAGTGTGAGAGAGAGGATGCCTCTGTATATCAGTGAGTGTGTGAGAGAGAGGATACCTCTGTATATCAGTGAGTGTGAGAGAGAGGATGCCTCTGTATATCAGTGAGTGTGTGAGAGAGGATGCCTCTGTATTTCAGTGAGTGTGTGAGAGAGGATGCCTCTGTATTTCAGTGAGTGTGTGAGAGAGAGGATGCCCCTGTATATCAGTGAGTGTGTGAGAGAGGATGCCTCTGTATTTCAGTGAGTGTGTGAGAGAGGATGCCCTTGTATATCAGTGAGTGTGTGAGAGAGGATGCCTCCGTATTTCAGTGAGTGTGAGAGAGAGGATGCCCCTGTATATCAGTGAGTGTGTGAGAGAGAGGATGCCTCTGTATATCAGTGAGTGTGTGAGAGAGAGGATGCCTCTGTATATCAGTGAGTGTGTGAGAGAGGATGCCTCTGTATATCAGTGAGTGTGAGAGAGAGGATGCCCCTGTATATCAGTGAGTGTGTGAGAGAGGATGCCTCTGTATATCAGTGAGTGTGTGAGAGAGAGGATGCCACTGGATATCAGTGAGTGTGAGAGAGAGGATGCCTCTGTGCATCAGTGAGTGTGTGAGAGAGGATGCCTCTGCATATCAGTGAGTGTGAGAGAGAGGATGCTTCTGTATATCAGTGAGTGTGTGAGAGAGGATGCCTCTGTATATCAGTGAGTGTGAGAGAGAGGATGCCCCTGTATATCAGTGAGTGTGTGAGAGAGGATGCCTCTGTATTTCAGTGAGTGTGTGAGAGAGAGGATGCCCCTGCATATCAGTGAGTGTGTGAGAGAGAGGATGCCTCTGTGTATCAGTGAGTGTGAGAGAGAGGATGCCCCTGTATATCAGTGAGTGTGTGAGGGAGAGGATGCCTCTGTTTATCAGTGAGTGTGTGAGAGAGGATGCCTCTGTATTTCAGTGAGTGTGTGAGAGAGAGGATGCCCCTGTATATCAGTGAGTGTGAGAGAGAGGATGCCTCTGTATATCAGTGAGTGTGTGAGAGAGGATGCCTCTGTATTTCAGTGAGTGTGTGAGAGAGGATGCCTCTGTATTTCAGTGAGTGTGTGAGAGAGGATGCCCTTGTATATCAGTGAGTGTGTGAGAGAGGATGCCTCTGTATTTCAGTGAGTGTGAGAGAGAGGATGCCCCTGTATATCAGTGAGTGTGTGAGAGAGAGGATGCCTCTGTATATCAGTGAGTGTGTGAGAGAGAGGATGCCTCTGTATATCAGTGAGTGTGTGAGAGAGGATGCCTCTGTATATCAGTGAGTGTGAGAGAGAGGATGCCCCTGTATATCAGTGAGTGTGTGAGAGAGGATGCCTCTGTATATCAGTGAGTGTGTGAGAGAAGGATGCCACTGGATATCAGTGAGTGTGAGAGAGAGGATGCCTCTGTACATCAGTGAGTGTGTGAGAGAGGATGCCTCTGCATATCAGTGAGTGTGAGAGAGAGGATGCTTCTGTATATCAGTGAGTGTGTGAGAGAGGATGCCTCTGTATATCAGTGAGTGTGAGAGAGAGGATGCCCCTGTATATCAGTGAGTGTGTGAGAGAGGATGCCTCTGTATTTCAGTGAGTGTGTGAGAGGATGCCCCTGTATATCAGTGAGTGTGTGAGAGAGAGGATGCCTCTGTATATCAGTGAGTGTGAGAGAGAGGATGCCCCTGTATATCAGTGAGTGTGTGAGAGAGGATGCCTCTGTGTATCAGTGAGTGTGTGAGAGGATGCCTCTGGATATCAGTGAGTGTGAGAGAGAGGATGCCTCTGTATATCAGTGAGTGTGTGAGAGAGGATGCCTCTGTATATCAGTGAGTGTGAGAGAGAGGATGCCTCTGTATATCAGTGAGTGTGTGAGAGAGAGGATGCCTCTGTATATCAGTGAGTGTGTGAGAGAGGATGCCTCTGCATATCAGTGAGTGTGAGAGAGGATGCCCCTGTATATCAGTGAGTGTGTGTGAGAGAGGATGCCTCTGTATATCAGTGAGTGTGAGAGAGAGGATGCCTCTGTATATCAGTGAGTGTGAGAGAGAGGATGCCTCTGTATATCAGTGAGTGTGTGAGAGAGGATGCCTCTGTATTTCAGTGAGTGTGTGAGAGAGGATGCCTCTGTATTTCAGTGAGTGTGTGAGAGAGGATGCCCTTTTACATCAGTGAGTGTGTGAGAGAGGATGCCTCTGTATTTCAGTGAGTGTGAGAGAGAGGATGCCCCTGTATATCAGTGAGTATGTGAGAGAGAGGATGCCTCTGTATATCAGTGAGTGTGTGAGAGAGAGGATGCCTCTGTATATCAGTGAGTGTGTGAGAGAGGATGCCTCTGTATATCAGTGAGTGTGAGAGAGAGGATGCCCCTGTATATCAGTGAGTGTGTGAGAGAGGATGCCTCTGTATATCAGTGAGTGTGTGAGAGAGAGGATGCCACTGGATATCAGTGAGTGTGAGAGAGAGGATGCCTCTGTACATCAGTGAGTGTGTGAGAGAGGATGCCTCTGCATATCAGTGAGTGTGAGAGAGAGGATGCTTCTGTATATCAGTGAGTGTGTGAGAGAGGATGCCTCTGTATTTCAGTGAGTGTGTGAGAGGATGCCCCTGTATATCAGTGAGTGTGTGAGAGAGAGGATGCCTCTGTATATCAGTGAGTGTGAGAGAGAGGATGCCCCTGTATATCAGTGAGTGTGTGAGGGAGAGGATGCCTCTGTATATCAGTGAGTGTGTGAGAGAGGATGCCTCTGGAAATCAGTGAGTGTGTGAGAGAGGATGCCTCTGTCTATCAGTGAGTGTGTGAGAGAGGATGCCTCTGGATATCAGTGAGTGTGAGAGAGAGGATGCCTCTGTATATCAGTGAGTGTGTGAGAGAGGATGCCTCTGTATATCAGTGAGTGTGAGAGAGAGGATGCCTCTGTATATCAGTGAGTGTGTGAGAGAGAGGATGCCTCTGTATATCAGTGAGTGTGTGAGAGAGGATGCCTCTGTATATCAGTGAGTGTGAGAGAGAGGATGCCCCTGTATATCAGTGAGTGTGTGAGAGAGGATGCCTCTGTATATCAGTGAGTGTGTGAGAGAGAGGATGCCACTGGATATCAGTGAGTGTGAGAGAGAGGATGCCTCTGTGCATCAGTGAGTGTGTGAGAGAGGATGCCTCTGCATATCAGTGAGTGTGAGAGAGAGGATGCTTCTGTATATCAGTGAGTGTGTGAGAGAGGATGCCTCTGTATATCAGTGAGTGTGAGAGAGAGGATGCCCCTGTATATCAGTGAGTGTGTGAGAGAGGATGCCTCTGTATTTCAGTGAGTGTGTGAGAGAGAGGATGCCCCTGCATATCAGTGAGTGTGTGAGAGAGAGGATGCCTCTGTGTATCAGTGAGTGTGAGAGAGAGGATGCCCCTGTATATCAGTGAGTGTGTGAGGGAGAGGATGCCTCTGTTTATCAGTGAGTGTGTGAGAGAGGATGCCTCTGTATTTCAGTGAGTGTGTGAGAGAGAGGATGCCCCTGTATATCAGTGAGTGTGAGAGAGAGGATGCCTCTGTATATCAGTGAGTGTGTGAGAGAGGATGCCTCTGTATTTCAGTGAGTGTGTGAGAGAGGATGCCTCTGTATTTCAGTGAGTGTGTGAGAGAGGATGCCCTTGTATATCAGTGAGTGTGTGAGAGAGGATGCCTCTGTATTTCAGTGAGTGTGAGAGAGAGGATGCCCCTGTATATCAGTGAGTGTGTGAGAGAGAGGATGCCTCTGTATATCAGTGAGTGTGTGAGAGAGAGGATGCCTCTGTATATCAGTGAGTGTGTGAGAGAGGATGCCTCTGTATATCAGTGAGTGTGAGAGAGAGGATGCCCCTGTATATCAGTGAGTGTGTGAGAGAGGATGCCTCTGTATATCAGTGAGTGTGTGAGAGAGAGGATGCCACTGGATATCAGTGAGTGTGAGAGAGAGGATGCCTCTGTACATCAGTGAGTGTGTGAGAGAGGATGCCTCTGCATATCAGTGAGTGTGAGAGAGAGGATGCTTCTGTATATCAGTGAGTGTGTGAGAGAGGATGCCTCTGTATATCAGTGAGTGTGAGAGAGAGGATGCCCCTGTATATCAGTGAGTGTGTGAGAGAGGATGCCTCTGTATTTCAGTGAGTGTGTGAGAGGATGCCCCTGTATATCAGTGAGTGTGTGAGAGAGAGGATGCCTCTGTATATCAGTGAGTGTGAGAGAGAGGATGCCCCTGTATATCAGTGAGTGTGTGAGAGAGGATGCCTCTGTGTATCAGTGAGTGTGTGAGAGGATGCCTCTGGATATCAGTGAGTGTGAGAGAGAGGATGCCTCTGTATATCAGTGAGTGTGTGAGAGAGGATGCCTCTGTATATCAGTGAGTGTGAGAGAGAGGATGCCTCTGTATATCAGTGAGTGTGTGAGAGAGAGGATGCCTCTGTATATCAGTGAGTGTGTGAGAGAGGATGCCTCTGCATATCAGTGAGTGTGAGAGAGGATGCCCCTGTATATCAGTGAGTGTGTGTGAGAGAGGATGCCTCTGTATATCAGTGAGTGTGAGAGAGAGGATGCCTCTGTATATCAGTGAGTGTGAGAGAGAGGATGCCTCTGTATATCAGTGAGTGTGTGAGAGAGGATGCCTCTGTATTTCAGTGAGTGTGTGAGAGAGGATGCCTCTGTATTTCAGTGAGTGTGTGAGAGAGGATGCCCTTGTACATCAGTGAGTGTGTGAGAGAGGATGCCTCTGTATTTCAGTGAGTGTGAGAGAGAGGATGCCCCTGTATATCAGTGAGTATGTGAGAGAGAGGATGCCTCTGTATATCAGTGAGTGTGTGAGAGAGAGGATGCCTCTGTATATCAGTGAGTGTGTGAGAGAGGATGCCTCTGTATATCAGTGAGTGTGAGAGAGAGGATGCCCCTGTATATCAGTGAGTGTGTGAGAGAGGATGCCTCTGTATATCAGTGAGTGTGTGAGAGAGAGGATGCCACTGGATATCAGTGAGTGTGAGAGAGAGGATGCCTCTGTACATCAGTGAGTGTGTGAGAGAGGATGCCTCTGCATATCAGTGAGTGTGAGAGAGAGGATGCTTCTGTATATCAGTGAGTGTGTGAGAGAGGATGCCTCTGTATATCAGTGAGTGTGAGAGAGAGGATGCCCCTGTATATCAGTGAGTGTGTGAGAGAGGATGCCTCTGTATTTCAGTGAGTGTGTGAGAGGATGCCCCTGTATATCAGTGAGTGTGTGAGAGAGAGGATGCCTCTGTATATCAGTGAGTGTGAGAGAGAGGATGCCCCTGTATATCAGTGAGTGTGTGAGGGAGAGGATGCCTCTGTATATCAGTGAGTGTGTGAGAGAGGATGCCTCTGTATTTCAGTGAGTGTGTGAGAGAGAGGATGCCCCTGTATATCAGTGAGTGTGTGAGAGAGGATGCCTCTGTATTTCAGTGAGTGTGTGAGAGAGGATGCCTCTGTATTTCAGTGAGTGTGAGGGAGAGGATGCCTCTGTATTTCAGTGAGTGTGTGAGAGAGGATGCCTCTGTCTTTCAGTGAGTGTGAGAGAGAGGATGCCCCTGTATATCAGTGAGTGTGTGAGAGAGGATGCCTCTGTATTTCAGTGAGTGTGTGAGAGAGAGGATGCCTCTGTATATCAGTGAGTGTGAGAGAGAGGATGCCTCTGTATATCAGTGAGTGTGTGAGAGAGAGGATGCCTCTGTATTTCAGTGAGTGTGTGAGAGAGGATGCCTCTGTATTTCAGTGAGTGTGTGAGAGAGGATGCCTCTGTATATCAGTGAGTGTGTGAGAGGATGCCTCTGATCTCAGTGAGTGTGTCAGTGAGAGAGGATGCCTCTGATCTCAGTGAGTGTGTGAGAGAGAGGGTGCCTCTGTACATCAGTGAGTGTGTGTGAGAGAGGATGCCTCTGTATATCAGTGAGTGTGAGAGAGAGGATGCCCCTGTTTATCAGTGAGTGTGTGAGAGAGGATGCCTCTGTATATCAGTGAGTGTGTGAGAGAGAGGATGCCACTGGATATCAGTGAGTGTGAGAGAGAGGATGCCTCTGTACATCAGTGAGTGTGTGAGAGAGGATGCCTCTGCATATCAGTGAGTGTGAGAGAGAGGATGCTTCTGTATATCAGTGAGTGTGTGAGAGAGGATGCCTCTGTATATCAGTGAGTGTGAGAGAGAGGATGCCCCTGTATATCAGTGAGTGTGTGAGAGAGGATGCCTCTGTATTTCAGTGAGTGTGTGAGAGAGAGGATGCCCCTGTATATCAGTGAGTGTGTGAGAGAGAGGATGCCTCTGTATATCAGTGAGTGTGAGAGAGAGGATGCCCCTGTATATCAGTGAGTGTGTGAGGGAGAGGATGCCTCTGTATATCAGTGAGTGTGTGAGAGAGGATGCCTCTGTATTTCAGTGAGTGTGTGAGAGAGAGGATGCCCCTGTATATCAGTGAGTGTGTGAGAGAGGATGCCTCTGTATTTCAGTGAGTGTGTGAGAGAGGATGCCTCTGTATTTCAGTGAGTGTGAGGGAGAGGATGCCTCTGTATTTCAGTGAGTGTGTGAGAGAGGATGCCTCTGTCTTTCAGTGAGTGTGAGAGAGAGGATGCCCCTGTATATCAGTGAGTGTGTGAGAGAGGATGCCTCTGTATTTCAGTGAGTGTGTGAGAGAGAGGATGCCCCTGCATATCAGTGAGTGTGTGAGAGAGAGGATGCCTCTGTATATCAGTGAGTGTGAGAGAGAGGATGCCTCTGTATATCAGTGAGTGTGTGAGAGAGAGGATGCCTCTGTATTTCAGTGAGTGTGTGAGAGAGGATGCCTCTGCATTTCAGTGAGTGTGTGAGAGAGGATGCCTCTGTATATCAGTGAGTGTGTGAGAGGATGCCTCTGATCTCAGTGAGTGTGTCAGTGAGAGAGGATGCCTCTGATCTCAGTGAGTGTGTGAGAGAGAGGGTGCCTCTGTACATCAGTGAGTGTGTGTGAGAGAGGATGCCTCTGTATATCAGTGAGTGTGTGAGAGAGAGGATGCCTCTGTATATCAGTGAGTGTGAGAGAGAGGATGCCTCTGTATATCAGTGAGTGTGTGAGAGAGAGGATGCCTCTGTATATCAGTGAGTGTGTGAGAGAGGATGCCTCTGTATATCAGTGAGTGTGTGAGAGAGGATGCCTCTGGATATCAGTGAGTGTGAGAGAGAGGATGCCTCTGTATATCAGTGAGTGTGTGAGAGAGGATGCCTCTGTATATCAGTGAGTGTGAGAGAGAGGATGCCTCTGTATATCAGTGAGTGTGTGAGAGAGAGGATGCCTCTGTCTTTCAGTGAGTGTGAGAGAGAGGATGCCCCTGTATATCAGTGAGTGTGTGAGAGAGGATGCCTCTGTATTTCAGTGAGTGTGTGAGAGAGGATGCCTCTGTATTTCAGTGAGTGTGTGAGAGAGGATGCCTCTGTTTCTCAGTGAGTGTGTGAGAGGATGCCTCTGATCTCAGTGAGTGTGTGAGTGAGAGAGGATGCCTCTGATCTCAGTGAGTGTGTGAGAGAGAGGGTGCCTCTGTACATCAGTGAGTGTGTGTGAGAGAGGATGCCTCTGTATATCAGTGAGTGTGTGAGAGAGAGGATGCCTCTGTATATCAGTGAGTGTGAGAGAGAGGATGCCTCTGTATATCAGTGAGTGTGTGAGAGAGAGGATGCCTCTGGAAATCAGTGAGTGTGTGAGAGAGGATGCCTCTGTATATCAGTGAGTGTGTGAGAGAGGATGCCTCTGTATATCAGTGAGTGTGAGAGAGAGGATGCCTCTGTATATCAGTGAGTGTGTGAGAGAGGATGCCTCTGTATATCAGCGAGTGTGAGAGAGAGGATGCCTCTGTATATCAGTGAGTGTGTGAGAGAGAGGATGCCTCTGTATATCAGTGAGTGTGTGAGAGAGGATGCCTCTGTATATCAGTGAGTGTGAGAGAGAGGATGCCCCTGTATATCAGTGAGTGTGTGAGGGAGAGGATGCCTCTGTATATCAGTGAGTGTGTGAGAGAGGATGCCTCTGTATTTCAGTGAGTGTGTGAGAGAGAGGATGCCCCTGTATATCAGTGAGTGTGTGAGAGAGGATGCCTCTGTATTTCAGTGAGTGTGTGAGAGAGGATGCCTCTGTATTTCAGTGAGTGTGAGGGAGAGGATGCCTCTGTATTTCAGTGAGTGTGTGAGAGAGGATGCCTCTGTCTTTCAGTGAGTGTGAGAGAGAGGATGCCCCTGTATATCAGTGAGTGTGTGAGAGAGGATGCCTCTGTATTTCAGTGAGTGTGTGAGAGAGAGGATGCCCCTGCATATCAGTGAGTGTGTGAGAGAGAGGATGCCTCTGTATATCAGTGAGTGTGAGAGAGAGGATGCCTCTGTATATCAGTGAGTGTGTGAGAGAGAGGATGCCTCTGTATTTCAGTGAGTGTGTGAGAGAGGATGCCTCTGCATTTCAGTGAGTGTGTGAGAGAGGATGCCTCTGTATATCAGTGAGTGTGTGAGAGGATGCCTCTGATCTCAGTGAGTGTGTCAGTGAGAGAGGATGCCTCTGATCTCAGTGAGTGTGTGAGAGAGAGGGTGCCTCTGTACATCAGTGAGTGTGTGTGAGAGAGGATGCCTCTGTATATCAGTGAGTGTGTGAGAGAGAGGATGCCTCTGTATATCAGTGAGTGTGAGAGAGAGGATGCCTCTGTATATCAGTGAGTGTGTGAGAGAGAGGATGCCTCTGTATATCAGTGAGTGTGTGAGAGAGGATGCCTCTGTATATCAGTGAGTGTGTGAGAGAGGATGCCTCTGGATATCAGTGAGTGTGAGAGAGAGGATGCCTCTGTATATCAGTGAGTGTGTGAGAGAGGATGCCTCTGTATATCAGTGAGTGTGAGAGAGAGGATGCCTCTGTATATCAGTGAGTGTGTGAGAGAGAGGATGCCTCTGTCTTTCAGTGAGTGTGAGAGAGAGGATGCCCCTGTATATCAGTGAGTGTGTGAGAGAGGATGCCTCTGTATTTCAGTGAGTGTGTGAGAGAGGATGCCTCTGTATTTCAGTGAGTGTGTGAGAGAGGATGCCTCTGTTTCTCAGTGAGTGTGTGAGAGGATGCCTCTGATCTCAGTGAGTGTGTGAGTGAGAGAGGATGCCTCTGATCTCAGTGAGTGTGTGAGAGAGAGGGTGCCTCTGTACATCAGTGAGTGTGTGTGAGAGAGGATGCCTCTGTATATCAGTGAGTGTGTGAGAGAGAGGATGCCTCTGTATATCAGTGAGTGTGAGAGAGAGGATGCCTCTGTATATCAGTGAGTGTGTGAGAGAGAGGATGCCTCTGGAAATCAGTGAGTGTGTGAGAGAGGATGCCTCTGTATATCAGTGAGTGTGTGAGAGAGGATGCCTCTGGATATCAGTGAGTGTGAGAGAGAGGATGCCTCTGTATATCAGTGAGTGTGTGAGAGAGGATGCCTCTGTATATCAGTGAGTGTGAGAGAGAGGATGCCTCTGTATATCAGTGAGTGTGTGAGAGAGAGGATGCCTCTGTATATCAGTGAGTGTGTGAGAGAGGATGCCTCTGCATATCAGTGAGTGTGAGAGAGGATGCCCCTGTATATCAGTGAGTGTGTGTGAGAGAGGATGCCTCTGTATATCAGTGAGTGTGAGAGAGAGGATGCCTCTGTATATCAGTGAGTGTGAGAGAGAGGATGCCTCTGTATATCAGTGAGTGTGTGAGAGAGGATGCCTCTGTCTTTCAGTGAGTGTGTGAGAGAGGATGCCTCTGTATTTCAGTGAGTGTGTGAGAGAGGATGCCCTTGTATATCAGTGAGTGTGTGAGAGAGGATGCCTCTGTATTTCAGTGAGTGTGAGAGAGAGGATGCCCCTGTATATCAGTGAGTGTGTGAGAGAGAGGGTGCCTCTGTATATCAGTGAGTGTGTGAGAGAGGATGCCTCTGTGTATCAGTGAGTGTGAGAGAGAGGATGCCTCTGTATTTCAGTGAGTGTGTGAGAGAGGATGCCTCTGTATTTCAGTGAGTGTGAGGGAGAGGATGCCTCTGTATTTCAGTGAGTTTGTGAGAGAGGATGCCTCTGTCTTTCAGTGAGTGTGAGAGAGAGGATGCCCCTGTATATCAGTGAGTGTGTGAGAGAGGATGCCTCTGTATTTCAGTGAGTGTGTGAGAGAGAGGATGCCCCTGTATATCAGTGAGTGTGTGAGAGAGAGGATGCCTCTGTATATCAGTGAGTGTGAGAGAGAGGATTCCTCTGTATATCAGTGAGTGTGTGAGAGAGAGGATGCCTCTGTATTTCAGTGAGTGTGTGAGAGAGGATGCCTCTGTATTTCAGTGAGTGTGTGAGAGAGGATGCCTCTGTATATCAGTGAGTGTGTGAGAGGATGCCTCTGATCTCAGTGAGTGTGTCAGTGAGAGAGGATGCCTCTGATCTCAGTGAGTGTGTGAGAGAGAGGGTGCCTCTGTACATCAGTGAGTGTGTGTGAGAGAGGATGCCTCTGTATATCAGTGAGTGTGAGAGAGAGGATGCCCCTGTATATCAGTGAGTGTGTGAGAGAGGATGCCTCTGTATATCAGTGAGTGTGTGAGAGAGAGGATGCCACTGGATATCAGTGAGTGTGAGAGAGAGGATGCCTCTGTACATCAGTGAGTGTGTGAGAGAGGATGCCTCTGCATATCAGTGAGTGTGAGAGAGAGGATGCTTCTGTATATCAGTGAGTGTGTGAGAGAGGATGCCTCTGTATATCAGTGAGTGTGAGAGAGAGGATGCCCCTGTGTATCAGTGAGTGTGTGAGAGAGGATGCCTCTGTATTTCAGTGAGTGTGTGAGAGAGAGGATGCCCCTGTATATCAGTGAGTGTGTGAGAGAGAGGATGCCTCTGTATATCAGTGAGTGTGAGAGAGAGGATGCCCCTGTATATCAGTGAGTGTGTGAGGGAGAGGATGCCTCTGTATATCAGTGAGTGTGTGAGAGAGGATGCCTCTGTATTTCAGTGAGTGTGTGAGAGAGAGGATGCCCCTGTATATCAGTGAGTGTGTGAGAGAGGATGCCTCTGTATTTCAGTGAGTGTGTGAGAGAGGATGCCTCTGTATTTCAGTGAGTGTGAGGGAGAGGATGCCTCTGTATTTCAGTGAGTGTGTGAGAGAGGATGCCTCTGTCTTTCAGTGAGTGTGAGAGAGAGGATGCCCCTGTATATCAGTGAGTGTGTGAGAGAGGATGCCTCTGTATTTCAGTGAGTGTGTGAGAGAGAGGATGCCCCTGTATATCAGTGAGTGTGTGAGAGAGAGGATGCCTCTGTATATCAGTGAGTGTGAGAGAGAGGATGCCTCTGTATATCAGTGAGTGTGTGAGAGAGAGGATGCCTCTGTATATCAGTGAGTGTGTGAGAGAGGATGCCTCTGTATATCAGTGAGTGTGTGAGAGAGGATGCCTCTGGATATCAGTGAGTGTGAGAGAGAGGATGCCTCTGTATATCAGTGAGTGTGTGAGAGAGGATGCCTCTGTATATCAGTGAGTGTGAGAGAGAGGATGCCTCTGTATATCAGTGAGTGTGTGAGAGAGAGGATGCATCTGTCTTTCAGTGAGTGTGAGAGAGAGGATGCCCCTGTATATCAGTGAGTGTGTGAGAGAGGATGCCTCTGTATTTCAGTGAGTGTGTGAGAGAGGATGCCTCTGTATTTCAGTGAGTGTGTGAGAGAGGATGCCTCTGTTTCTCAGTGAGTGTGTGAGAGGATGCCTCTGATCTCAGTGAGTGTGTGAGTGAGAGAGGATGCCTCTGATCTCAGTGAGTGTGTGAGAGAGAGGGTGCCTCTGTACATCAGTGAGTGTGTGTGAGAGAGGATGCCTCTGTATATCAGTGAGTGTGTGAGAGAGAGGATGCCTCTGTATATCAGTGAGTGTGAGAGAGAGGATGCCTCTGTATATCAGTGAGTGTGTGAGAGAGAGGATGCCTCTGGAAATCAGTGAGTGTGTGAGAGAGGATGCCTCTGTATATCAGTGAGTGTGTGAGAGAGGATGCCTCTGGATATCAGTGAGTGTGAGAGAGAGGATGCCTCTGTATATCAGTGAGTGTGTGAGAGAGAGGATGCCTCTGTATATCAGTGAGTGTGTGAGAGAGGATGCCTCTGCATATCAGTGAGTGTGAGAGAGGATGCCCCTGAATATCAGTGAGTGTGTGTGAGAGAGGATGCCTCTGTATATCAGTGAGTGTGAGAGAGAGGATGCCTCTGTATATCAGTGAGTGTGAGAGAGAGGATGCCTCTGTATATCAGTGAGTGTGTGAGAGAGGATGCCTCTGTATTTCAGTGAGTGTGTGAGAGAGGATGCCCTTGTATATCAGTGAGTGTGTGAGAGAGGATGCCTCTGTATTTCAGTGAGTGTGAGAGAGAGGATGCCCCTGTATATCAGTGAGTGTGTGAGAGAGAGGATGCCTCTGTATATCAGTGAGTGTGTGAGAGAGAGGATGCCTCTGTTTCTCAGTGAGTGTGTGAGAGAGGATGCCTCTGTATATCAGTGAGTGTGAGAGAGAGGATGCCCCTGTATATCAGTGAGTGTGTGAGAGAGGATGCCTCTGTATAACAGTGAGTGTGTGAGAGAGAGGATGCCACTGGATATCAGTGAGTGTGAGAGAGAGGATGCCTCTGTACATCAGTGAGTGTGTGAGAGAGGATGCCTCTGCATATCAGTGAGTGTGAGAGAGAGGATGCTTCTGTATATCAGTGAGTGTGTGAGAGAGGATGCCTCTGTATATCAGTGAGTGTGAGAGAGAGGATGCCCCTGTATATCAGTGAGTGTGTGAGAGAGGATGCCTCTGTATTTCAGTGAGTGTGTGAGAGAGAGGATGCCCCTGTATATCAGTGAGTGTGTGAGAGAGAGGATGCCTCTGTATATCAGTGAGTGTGAGAGAGAGGATGCCCCTGTATATCAGTGAGTGTGTGAGGGAGAGGATACCTCTGTATATCAGTGAGTGTGTGAGAGAGGATGCCTCTGTATTTCAGTGAGTGTGTGAGAGAGAGGATGCCCCTGTATATCAGTGAGTGTGTGAGAGAGGATGCCTCTGTATTTCAGTGAGTGTGTGAGAGAGGATGCCTCTGTATTTCAGTGAGTGTGAGGGAGAGGATGCCTCTGTATTTCAGTGAGTGTGTGAGAGAGGATGCCTCTGTCTTTCAGTGAGTGTGAGAGAGAGGATGCCCCTGTATATCAGTGAGTGTGTGAGAGAGGATGCCTCTGTATTTCAGTGAGTGTGTGAGAGAGAGGATGCCCCTGTATATCAGTGAGTGTGTGAGAGAGAGGATGCCTCTGTATATCAGTGAGTGTGAGAGAGAGGATGCCTCTGTATATCAGTGAGTGTGTGAGAGAGAGGATGCCTCTGTATTTCAGTGAGTGTGTGAGAGAGGATGCCTCTGTATTTCAGTGAGTGTGTGAGAGAGGATGCCTCTGTATATCAGTGAGTGTGTGAGAGGATGCCTCTGATCTCAGTGAGTGTGTCAGTGAGAGAGGATGCCTCTGATCTCAGTGAGTGTGTGAGAGAGGGTGCCTCTGTACATCAGTGAGTGTGTGTGAGAGAGGATGCCTCTGTATATCAGTGAGTGTATGAGAGAGAGGATGCCTCTGTATATCAGTGAGTGTGAGAGAGAGGATGCCTCTGTATATCAGTGAGTGTGTGAGAGAGAGGATGCCTCTGTTTTTCAGTGAGTGTGTGAGAGAGGATGCCTCTGTATATCAGTGAGTGTGTGAGAGAGGATGCCTCTGGATATCAGTGAGTGTGAGAGAGAGGATGCCTCTGTATATCAGTGAGTGTGTGAGAGAGGATGCCTCTGTATATCAGTGAGTGTGTGAGAGAGGATGCCTCTGTATTTCAGTGAGTGTGTGAGAGAGGATGCCTCTGCATATCAGTGAGTGTGTGAGAGGATGCCTCTGATCTCAGTGAGTGTGTGAGTGAGAGAGGATGCCTCTGATCTCAGTGAGTGTGTGAGAGAGAGGGTGCCTCTGTACATCAGTGAGTGTGTGTGAGAGAGGATGCCTCTGTATATCCGTGAGTGTGTGAGAGAGAGGATGCCTCTGTATATCAGTGAGTGTGAGAGAGAGGATGCCTCTGTATATCAGTGAGTGTGTGAGAGAGAGGATGCCTCTGTATATCAGTGAGTGTGTGAGAGAGGATGCCTCTGTATATCAGTGAGTGTGTGAGAGAGGATGCCTCTGGATATCAGTGAGCGTGAGAGAGAGGATGCCTCTGTATATCAGTGAGTGTGTGAGAGAGGATGCCTCTGTGTATCAGTGAGTGTGAGAGAGAGGATGCCTCTGTATATCAGTGAGAGTGTGAGAGAGAGGATGCCTCTGTATATCAGTGAGTGTGTGAGAGAGGATGCCTCTGTATATCAGTGAGTGTGTGAGAGAGGATGCCTCTGTATTTCAGTGAGTGTGTGAGAGAGGATGCCTCTGTATTTCAGTGAGTGTGTGAGAGAGAGGATGCCCCTGCATATCAGTGAGTGTGTGAGAGAGAGGATGCCTCTGTATATCAGTGAGTGTGAGAGAGAGGATGCCTCTGTATATCAGTGAGTGTGTGAGAGAGAGGATGCCTCTGTATATCAGTGAGTGTGTGAGAGAGGATGCCCTTGTGTGTCAGTGAGTGTGAGAGAGAGGATGCCCCTGTATATCAGTGAGTGTGTGAGAGAGGATGCCTCTGTATATCAGTGAGTGTGTGAGAGAGAGGATGCCTCTGGATATCAGTGAGTGTGAGAGAGAGGATGCCTCTGTACATCAGTGAGTGTGTGAGAGAGGATGCCTCTGTATATCAGTGAGTGTGAGAGAGGGGATGCTTCTGTATATCAGTGAGTGTGTGAGAGAGGATGCCTCTGTATATCAGTGAGTGTGAGAGAGAGGATGCCCCTGTATATCAGTGAGTGTGTGAGAGAGGATGCCTCTGTATTTCAGTGAGTGTGTGAGAGAGAGGATGCCCCTGTATATCAGTGAGTGTGTGAGAGAGAGGATGCCTCTGTATATCAGTGAGTGTGAGAGAGAGGATGCCACTGCATATCAGTGAGTGTGTGAGGGAGAGGATGCCTCTGTATATCAGTGAGTGTGTGAGAGAGGATGCCTCTGTATTTCAGTGAGTGTGTGAGAGAGAGGATGCCCCTGCATATCAGTGAGTGTGTGAGAGAGGATGCCTCTGTATTTCAGTGAGTGTGTGAGAGAGGATGCCTCTGTATTTCAGTGAGTGTGAGGGAGAGGATGCCTCTGTATTTCAGTGAGTGTGTGAGAGAGGATGCCTCTGTCTTTCAGTGAGTGTGAGAGAGAGGATGCCCCTGTATATCAGTGAGTGTGTGAGAGAGGATGCCTCTGTATTTCAGTGAGTGTGTGAGAGAGAGGATGCCCCTGTATATCAGTGAGTGTGTGAGAGAGAGGATGCCTCTGTATATCAGTGAGTGTGAGAGAGAGGATGCCTCTGTGTATCAGTGAGTGTGTGAGAGAGAGGATGCCTCTGTATTTCAGTGAGTGTGTGAGAGAGGATGCCTCTGTATTTCAGTGAGTGTGTGAGAGAGGATGCCTCTGTATATCAGTGAGTGTGTGAGAGGATGCCTCTCATCTCAGTGAGTGTGTGAGTGAGAGAGGATGCCTCTGATCTCAGTGAGTGTGTGAGAGAGAGGGTGCCTCTGTACATCAGTGAGTGTGTGTGAGAGAGGATGCCTCTGTATATCCGTGAGTGTGTGAGAGAGAGGATGCCTCTGTATATCAGTGAGTGTGAGAGAGAGGATGCCTCTGTATATCAGTGAGTGTGTGAGAGAGAGGATGCCTCTGTATATCAGTGAGTGTGTGAGAGAGGATGCCTCTGTATATCAGTGAGTGTGTGAGAGAGGATGCCTCTGGATATCAGTGAGTGTGAGAGAGAGGATGCCTCTGTGTATCAGTGAGTGTGTGAGAGAGGATGCCTCTGTGTATCAGTGAGTGTGAGAGAGAGGATGCCTCTGTATATCAGTGAGTGTGTGAGAGAGAGGATGCCTCTGTATATCAGTGAGTGTGTGAGAGAGGATGCCTCTGTATATCAGTGAGTGTGTGAGAGAGGATGCCTCTGTATTTCAGTGAGTGTGTGAGAGAGGATGCCTCTGTATTTCAGTGAGTGTGTGAGAGAGAGGATGCCCCTGTATATCAGTGAGTGTGTGAGAGAGGATGCCTCTGTATTTCAGTGAGTGTGTGAGAGAGGATGCCCCTGTATATCAGTGAGTGTGTGAGAGAGGATGCCTCTGTATTTCAGTGAGTGTGAGAGAGAGGATGCCCTTGTGTGTCAGTGAGTGTGTGAGAGAGAGAGGATGCCTCTGTACATCAGTGAGTGTGTGAGAGAGAGGATGCCTCTGTATATCAGTGAGTGTGTGAGAGAGAGGATGCCTCTGTATATCAGTGAGTGTGAGGGACAGGATGCCTCTGTATATCAGTGAGTGTGTGAGAGAGGATGCCTCTGTATTTCAGTGAGTGTGAGGGAGAGGATGCCTCTGTATTTCAGTGAGTGTGTGAGAGAGGATGCCTCTGTATATCAGTGAGTGTGTGAGAGAGAGGATGCCCCTGTATATCAGTGAGTGTGTGAGAGAGAGGATGCCTCTGTATATCAGTGAGTGTGAGAGAGAGGATGCCTCTGTATATCAGTGAGTGTGTGAGAGAGAGGATGCCTCTGTATATCAGTGAGTGTGTGAGAGAGAGGATGCCTCGGTATATCAGTGAGTGTGTGAGAGAGGATGCCTCTGTATATCAGTGAGTGTGTGAGAGAGAGGATGCCTCGGTATATCAGTGAGTGTGTGAGAGAGAGGATGCCTCGGTATATCAGTGAGTGTGTGAGAGAGGATGCCTCTGTATATCAGTGAGTGTGTGAGAGAGAGGATGCCCCTGTATATCAGTGAGTGTGTGAGAGAGAGGATGCCCCTGTATATCAGTGAGTGTGAGAGAGAGGATGCCCCTGTATATCAGTGAGTGTGTGAGAGAGAGAGGATGCCTCTGTATATCAGTGAGTGTGTGAGAGAGGATGCCTCTGTATATCAGTGAGTGTGTGAGAGAGAGGATGCCCCTGTATATCAGTGAGTGTGTGAGAGAGAGGATGCCTCTGTATATCAGTGAGTGTGAGAGAGAGGATGCCTCTGTATATCAGTGAGTGTGTGAGAGAGAGGATGCCTCTGTATATCAGTGAGTGTGTGAGAGAGAGGATGCCTCGGTATATCAGTGAGTGTGTGAGAGAGGATGCCTCTGTGTATCAGTGAGTGTGTGAGAGAGAGGATGCCTCTGTATATCAGTGAGTGTGTGAGAGAGGATGCCTCTGTATATCAGTGAGTGTGTGAGAGAGAGGATGCCCCTGTATATCAGTGAGTGTGAGGGAGAGGATGCCTCTGTATATCAGTGAGTGTGTGAGAGAGGATGCCTCTGTATTTCAGTGAGTGTGAGAGAGAGGATGCCCCTGTATATCAGTGAGTGTGTGAGAGAGGATGCCTCTGTATTTCAGTGAGTGTGTGAGAGAGGATGCCTCTGTATTTCAGTGAGTGTGAGGGAGAGGATGCCTCTGTATTTCAGTGAGTGTGTGAGAGAGGATGCCTCTGTCTTTCAGTGAGTGTGAGAGAGAGGATGCCCCTGTATATCAGTGAGTGTGTGAGAGAGGATGCCTCTGTATATCAGTGAGTGTGAGAGAGAGGATGCCTCTGTATATCAGTGAGTGTGAGAGAGAGGATGCCTCTGTATATCAGTGAGTGTGTGAGAGAGGATGCCTCTGTATTTCAGTGAGTGTGTGAGAGAGGATGCCCTTGTATATCAGTGAGTGTGTGAGAGAGGATGCCTCTGTATTTCAGTGAGTGTGAGAGAGAGGATGCCCCTGTATATCAGTGAGTGTGTGAGAGAGAGGATGCCTCTGTATATCAGTGAGTGTGTGAGAGAGAGGATGCCTCTGTTTCTCAGTGAGTGTGTGAGAGAGGATGCCTCTGTATATCAGTGAGTGTGAGAGAGAGGATGCCCCTGTATATCAGTGAGTGTGTGAGAGAGGATGCCTCTGTATAACAGTGAGTGTGTGAGAGAGAGGATGCCACTGGATATCAGTGAGTGTGAGAGAGAGGATGCCTCTGTACATCAGTGAGTGTGTGAGAGAGGATGCCTCTGCATATCAGTGAGTGTGAGAGAGAGGATGCTTCTGTATATCAGTGAGTGTGTGAGAGAGGATGCCTCTGTATATCAGTGAGTGTGAGAGAGAGGATGCCCCTGTATATCAGTGAGTGTGTGAGAGAGGATGCCTCTGTATTTCAGTGAGTGTGAGGGAGAGGATGCCTCTGTATTTCAGTGAGTGTGTGAGAGAGGATGCCTCTGTCTTTCAGTGAGTGTGAGAGAGAGGATGCCCCTGTATATCAGTGAGTGTGTGAGAGAGGATGCCTCTGTATTTCAGTGAGTGTGTGAGAGAGAGGATGCCCCTGTATATCAGTGAGTGTGTGAGAGAGAGGATGCCTCTGTATATCAGTGAGTGTGAGGGAGAGGATGCCTCTGTATATCAGTGAGTGTGTGAGAGAGAGGATGCCTCTGTATTTCAGTGAGTGTGTGAGAGAGGATGCCTCTGTATTTCAGTGAGTGTGTGAGAGAGGATGCCTCTGTATATCAGTGAGTGTGTGAGAGGATGCCTCTGATCTCAGTGAGTGTGTCAGTGAGAGAGGATGCCTCTGATCTCAGTGAGTGTGTGAGAGAGGGTGCCTCTGTACATCAGTGAGTGTGTGTGAGAGAGGATGCCTCTGTATATCAGTGAGTGTATGAGAGAGAGGATGCCTCTGTATATCAGTGAGTGTGAGAGAGAGGATGCCTCTGTATATCAGTGAGTGTGTGAGAGAGAGGATGCCTCTGTTTTTCAGTGAGTGTGTGAGAGAGGATGCCTCTGTATATCAGTGAGTGTGTGAGAGAGGATGCCTCTGGATATCAGTGAGTGTGAGAGAGAGGATGCCTCTGTATATCAGTGAGTGTGTGAGAGAGGATGCCTCTGTATATCAGTGAGTGTGTGAGAGAGGATGCCTCTGTATTTCAGTGAGTGTGTGAGAGAGGATGCCTCTGCATATCAGTGAGTGTGTGAGAGGATGCCTCTGATCTCAGTGAGTGTGTGAGTGAGAGAGGATGCCTCTGATCTCAGTGAGTGTGTGAGAGAGGGTGCCTCTGTACATCAGTGAGTGTGTGTGAGAGAGGATGCCTCTGTATATCCGTGAGTGTGTGAGAGAGAGGATGCCTCTGTATATCAGTGAGTGTGAGAGAGAGGATGCCTCTGTATATCAGTGAGTGTGTGAGAGAGAGGATGCCTCTGTATATCAGTGAGTGTGTGAGAGAGGATGCCTCTGTATATCAGTGAGTGTGTGAGAGAGGATGCCTCTGGATATCAGTGAGTGTGAGAGAGAGGATGCCTCTGTATATCAGTGAGTGTGTGAGAGAGGATGCCTCTGTGTATCAGTGAGTGTGAGAGAGAGGATGCCTCTGTATATCAGTGAGAGTGTGAGAGAGAGGATGCCTCTGTATATCAGTGAGTGTGTGAGAGAGGATGCCTCTGTATATCAGTGAGTGTGTGAGAGAGGATGCCTCTGTATTTCAGTGAGTGTGTGAGAGAGGATGCCTCTGTATTTCAGTGAGTGTGTGAGAGAGAGGATGCCCCTGCATATCAGTGAGTGTGTGAGAGAGAGGATGCCTCTGTATATCAGTGAGTGTGAGAGAGAGGATGCCTCTGTATATCAGTGAGTGTGTGAGAGAGAGGATGCCTCTGTATATCAGTGAGTGTGTGAGAGAGGATGCCCTTGTGTGTCAGTGAGTGTGAGAGAGAGGATGCCCCTGTATATCAGTGAGTGTGTGAGAGAGGATGCCTCTGTATATCAGTGAGTGTGTGAGAGAGAGGATGCCTCTGGATATCAGTGAGTGTGAGAGAGAGGATGCCTCTGTACATCAGTGAGTGTGTGAGAGAGGATGCCTCTGTATATCAGTGAGTGTGAGAGAGGGGATGCTTCTGTATATCAGTGAGTGTGTGAGAGAGGATGCCTCTGTATATCAGTGAGTGTGAGAGAGAGGATGCCCCTGTATATCAGTGAGTGTGTGAGAGAGGATGCCTCTGTATTTCAGTGAGTGTGTGAGAGAGAGGATGCCCCTGTATATCAGTGAGTGTGTGAGAGAGAGGATGCCTCTGTATATCAGTGAGTGTGAGAGAGAGGATGCCACTGCATATCAGTGAGTGTGTGAGGGAGAGGATGCCTCTGTATATCAGTGAGTGTGTGAGAGAGGATGCCTCTGTATTTCAGTGAGTGTGTGAGAGAGAGGATGCCCCTGCATATCAGTGAGTGTGTGAGAGAGGATGCCTCTGTATTTCAGTGAGTGTGTGAGAGAGGATGCCTCTGTATTTCAGTGAGTGTGAGGGAGAGGATGCCTCTGTATTTCAGTGAGTGTGTGAGAGAGGATGCCTCTGTCTTTCAGTGAGTGTGAGAGAGAGGATGCCCCTGTATATCAGTGAGTGTGTGAGAGAGGATGCCTCTGTATTTCAGTGAGTGTGTGAGAGAGAGGATGCCCCTGTATATCAGTGAGTGTGTGAGAGAGAGGATGCCTCTGTATATCAGTGAGTGTGAGAGAGAGGATGCCTCTGTATATCAGTGAGTGTGTGAGAGAGAGGATGCCTCTGTATTTCAGTGAGTGTGTGAGAGAGGATGCCTCTGTATTTCAGTGAGTGTGTGAGAGAGGATGCCTCTGTATATCAGTGAGTGTGTGAGAGGATGCCTCTCATCTCAGTGAGTGTGTGAGTGAGAGAGGATGCCTCTGATCTCAGTCAGTGTGTGAGAGAGAGGGTGCCTCTGTACATCAGTGAGTGTGTGTGAGAGAGGATGCCTCTGTATATCCGTGAGTGTGTGAGAGAGAGGATGCCTCTGTATATCAGTGAGTGTGAGAGAGAGGATGCCTCTGTATATCAGTGAGTGTGTGAGAGAGAGGATGCCTCTGTATATCAGTGAGTGTGTGAGAGAGGATGCCTCTGTATATCAGTGAGTGTGTGAGAGAGGATGCCTCTGGATATCAGTGAGTGTGAGAGAGAGGATGCCTCTGTGTATCAGTGAGTGTGTGAGAGAGGATGCCTCTGTGTATCAGTGAGTGTGAGAGAGAGGATGCCTCTGTATATCAGTGAGTGTGTGAGAGAGAGGATGCCTCTGTATATCAGTGAGTGTGTGAGAGAGGATGCCTCTGTATTTCAGTGAGTGTGTGAGAGAGAGGATGCCCCTGTATATCAGTGAGTGTGTGAGAGAGGATGCCCCTGTATATCAGTGAGTGTGTGAGAGAGGATGCCTCTGTATTTCAGTGAGTGTGAGAGAGAGGATGCCCTTGTGTGTCAGTGAGTGTGTGAGAGAGAGAGGATGCCTCTGTATATCAGTGAGTGTGTGAGAGAGAGGATGCCTCTGTATATCAGTGAGTGTGTGAGAGAGAGGATGCCTCTGGAAATCAGTGAGTGTGAGGGACAGGATGCCTCTGTATATCAGTGAGTGTGTGAGAGAGGATGCCTCTGTATTTCAGTGAGTGTGAGGGAGAGGATGCCTCTGTATTTCAGTGAGTGTGTGAGAGAGGATGCCTCTGTATATCAGTGAGTGTGTGAGAGAGAGGATGCCCCTGTATATCAGTGAGTGTGTGAGAGAGAGGATGCCTCTGTATATCAGTGAGTGTGAGAGAGAGGATGCCTCTGTATATCAGTGAGTGTGTGAGAGAGAGGATGCCTCTGTATATCAGTGAGTGTGTGAGAGAGAGGATGCCTCGGTATATCAGTGAGTGTGTGAGAGAGGATGCCTCTGTATATCAGTGAGTGTGTGAGAGAGAGGATGCCTCGGTATATCAGTGAGTGTGTGAGAGAGAGGATGCCTCGGTATATCAGTGAGTGTGTGAGAGAGGATGCCTCTGTATATCAGTGAGTGTGTGAGAGAGAGGATGCCCCTGTATATCAGTGAGTGTGTGAGAGAGAGGATGCCCCTGTATATCAGTGAGTGTGAGAGAGAGGATGCCCCTGTATATCAGTGAGTGTGTGAGAGAGAGAGGATGCCTCTGTATATCAGTGAGTGTGTGAGAGAGGATGCCTCTGTATATCAGTGAGTGTGTGAGAGAGAGGATGCCCCTGTATATCAGTGAGTGTGTGAGAGAGAGGATGCCTCTGTATATCAGTGAGTGTGAGAGAGAGGATGCCTCTGTATATCAGTGAGTGTGTGAGAGAGAGGATGCCTCTGTATATCAGTGAGTGTGTGAGAGAGAGGATGCCTCGGTATATCAGTGAGTGTGTGAGAGAGGATGCCTCTGTGTATCAGTGAGTGTGTGAGAGAGAGGATGCCTCTGTATATCAGTGAGTGTGTGAGAGAGGATGCCTCTGTATATCAGTGAGTGTGTGAGAGAGAGGATGCCCCTGTATATCAGTGAGTGTGAGGGAGAGGATGCCTCTGTATATCAGTGAGTGTGTGAGAGAGGATGCCTCTGTATTTCAGTGAGTGTGAGAGAGAGGATGCCCCTGTATATCAGTGAGTGTGTGAGAGAGGATGCCTCTGTATTTCAGTGAGTGTGTGAGAGAGGATGCCTCTGTATTTCAGTGAGTGTGAGGGAGAGGATGCCTCTGTATTTCAGTGAGTGTGTGAGAGAGGATGCCTCTGTCTTTCAGTGAGTGTGAGAGAGAGGATGCCCCTGTATATCAGTGAGTGTGTGAGAGAGGATGCCTCTGTATTTCAGTGAGTGTGTGAGAGAGGATGCCTCTGTATTTCAGTGAGTGTGTGAGAGAGGATGCCCCTGTGTATCAGTGAGTGTGAGAGAGAGGATGCCTCTGAAATCAGTGAGTGTGTGAGAGAGAGAGGATGCCTCTGTAGATCAGTGAGTGTGTGAGAGAGAGGATGCCTCTGTATATCAGTGAGTGTGTGAGAGAGAGGATGCCTCTGTATATCAGTGAGTGTGAGGGAGAGGATGCCTCTGTATATCAGTGAGTGTGTGAGAGAGGATGCCTCTGTATTTCAGTGAGTGTGAGAGAGAGGATGCCCCTGTATATCAGTGAGTGTGAGAGAGAGGATGCCCCTGTATATCAGTGAGTGTGTGAGAGAGAGAGGATGCCTCTGTATATCAGTGAGTGTGTGAGAGAGGATGCCTCTGTATATCAGTGAGTGTGTGAGAGAGAGGATGCCCCTGTATATCAGTGAGTGTGTGAGAGAGAGGATGCCTCTGTATATCAGTGAGTGTGAGAGAGAGGATGCCTCTGTATATCAGTGAGTGTGTGAGAGAGAGCATGCCTCTGTATATCAGTGAGTGTGTGAGAGAGAGGATGCCTCGGTATATCAGTGAGTGTGTGAGAGAGGATGCCTCTGTATATCAGTGAGTGTGTGAGAGAGAGGATGCCCCTGTATATCAGTGAGTGTGTGAGAGAGAGGATGCCTCTGTATATCAGTGAGTGTGTGAGAGAGGATGCCTCTGTATATCAGTGAGTGTGTGAGAGAGAGGATGCCCCTGTATATCAGTGAGTGTGAGGGAGAGGATGCCTCTGTATATCAGTGAGTGTGTGAGAGAGGATGCCTCTGTATTTCAGTGAGTGTGAGAGAGAGGATGCCCCTGTATATCAGTGAGTGTGTGAGAGAGGATGCCTCTGTATTTCAGTGAGTGTGTGAGAGAGGATGCCTCTGTATTTCAGTGAGTGTGAGGGAGAGGATGCCTCTGTATTTCAGTGAGTGTGTGAGAGAGGATGCCTCTGTCTTTCAGTGAGTGTGAGAGAGAGGATGCCCCTGTATATCAGTGAGTGTGTGAGAGAGGATGCCTCTGTATTTCAGTGAGTGTGTGAGAGAGGATGCCTCTGTATTTCAGTGAGTGTGTGAGAGAGGATGCCCCTGTGTATCAGTTCGTGTGTGAGAGAGAGGATGCCTCTGTATATCAGTGAGTGTGAGAGAGAGGATGCCTCTGTATATCAGTGAGTGTGTGAGAGAGAGGATGCCTCTGTATATCAGTGAGTGTGTGAGAGTGAGGATGCCTCTGTATATCAGTGAGTGTGAGGGAGAGGATGCCTCTGGAAATCAGTGAGTGTGTGAGAGAGGATGCCTCTGTATTTCAGTGAGTGTGAGAGAGAGGATGCCTCTGTATTTCAGTGAGTGTGAGAGAGAGGATGCCCCTGTGTATCAGTGAGTGTGTGAGAGAGAGGATGCCTCTGTATTTCAGTGAGTGTGTGAGAGAGGATGCCTCTGTATTTCAGTGAGTGTGTGAGAGAGGATGCCTCTGTATTTCAGTGAGTGTGTGAGAGAGGATGCCTCTGTATTTCCGTGAGTGTGAGAGAGAGGATGCCCCTGTATGTCAGTGAGTGTGTGAGAGAGGATGCCTCTGTGTTTCAGTGAGTGTGAGAGAGAGGATGCCTCTGTATTTCAGTGAGTGTTTGAGAGAGGATGCCTCTGTATTTCAGTGAGTGTGTGAGAGAGGATGCCTCTGTATTTCCGTGAGTGTGAGAGAGAGGATGCCCCTGTATATCAGTGAGTGTGTGAGAGAGGATGCCTCTGTATTTCAGTGAGTGTGTGAGAGGATGCCCATGTATGTCAGTGAGTGTGTGAGAGAGGATGCCTCTGTATTTCAGTGATTGTGTGAGAGAGGATGCCTCTGTATTTCAGTGAGTGTGTGAGAGAGGATGCCTCTGTATTTCAGTGAGTGTGTGAGAGAGGATGCCTCTGTATATCAGTGAGTGTGTGAGAGAGAGGATGCCCCTGTATATCAGTGAGTGTGTGAGAGAGAGGATGCCTCTGTATATCAGTGAGTGTGAGAGAGAGGATGCCTCTGTATATCAGTGAGTGTGTGAGAGAGGATGCCTCTGTATTTCAGTGAGTGTGAGAGAGAGGATGCCCCTGTATATCATTGAGTGTGTGAGAGAGGATGCCTCTGTATTTGAGTGAGTGTGAGAGAGAGGATGCCTCTGTATTTCAGTGAGTGTGAGGGAGAGGATGCCTCTGTATATCAGTGAGTGTGTGAGAGAGGATGCCTCTGTATTTCAGTGAGTGTGAGAGAGAGGATGCCTCTATATTTCAGTGAGTGTGTGAGAGAGGATGCCCCTGTATATCAGTGAGTGTGTGAGAGAGAGGATGCCCCTGTATATCAGTGAGTGTGTGAGAGAGAGGATGCCTCTGTATTTCAGTGAGTGTGTGAGAGAGGATGCCCCTGTATATCAGTGAGTGTGAGAGAGAGGATGCCTCTATATTTCAGTGAGTGTGTGAGAGAGGATGCCTCTGTATTTCACTGAGTGTGAGAGAGAGGATGCCCCTGTATATCAGTGAGTGTGAGGGAGAGGATGCCTCTGTATATCAGTGAGTGTGTGAGAGAGAGGATGCCTCTGTATTTCAGTGAGTGTGTGAGAGAGGATGCCTCTGTATTTCAGTGAGTGTGTGAGAGAGGATGCCTCTGTATTTCCGTGAGTGTGAGAGAGAGGAAGCCCCTGTATATCAGTGAGTGTGTGAGAGAGGATGCCTCTGTGTTTCAGTGAGTGTGAGAGAGAGGATGCCTCTGTATTTCAGTGAGTGTTTGAGAGAGGATGCCTCTGTATTTCAGTGAGTGTGTGAGAGAGGATGCCTCTGTATTTCCGTGAGTGTGAGAGAGAGGATGCCTCTGTATATCAGTGAGTGTGTGAGAGAGGATGCCTCTGTATTTCAGTGAGTGTGTGAGAGAGGATGCCTCTGTATTTCAGTGAGTGTGTGAGAGGATGCCCATGTATATCAGTGAGTGTGTGAGAGAGGATGCCTCTGTATTTCAGTGAGTGTGTGAGAGAGGATGCCTCTGTATTTCAGTGAGTGTGTGAGAGAGGATGCCTCTGTGTATCAGTGAGTTTGTGAGAGAGAGGATGCCCCTGTATATCAGTGAGTGTGTGAGAGAGAGGATGCCTCTGTATATCAGTGAGTGTGAGAGAGAGGATGCCTCTGTATATCAGTGAGTGTGTGAGAGAGAGGATGCCTCTGTATATCAGTGAGTGTGTGAGAGAGAGGATGCCTCTGTATATCAGTGAGTGTGAGGGAGAGGATGCCTCTGTATATCAGTGAGTGTGTGAGAGAGGATGCCTCTGTATTTCAGTGAGTGTGAGAGAGAGGATGCCCCTGTATATCAGTGAGTGTGTGAGAGAGGATGCCTCTGTATTTGAGTGAGTGTGAGAGAGAGGATGCCTCTGTATTTCAGTGAGTGTGAGGGAGAGGATGCCTCTGTATATCAGTGAGTGTGTGAGAGAGGATGCCTCTGTATATCAGTGAGTGTGTGAGAGAGAGGATGCCCCTGTATATCAGTGAGTGTGAGGGAGAGGATGCCTCTGTATTTCAGTGAGTGTGAGAGAGAGGATGCCCCTGTATATCAGTGAGTGTGTGAGAGAGGATGCCTCTGTATTTCAGTGAGTGTGTGAGAGAGGATGCCTCTGTATTTCAGTGAGTGTGAGGGAGAGGATGCCTCTGTATTTCAGTGAGTATGTGAGAGAGGATGCCTCTGTCTTTCAGTGAGTGTGAGGGAGAGGATGCCCCTGTATATCAGTGAGTGTGTGAGAGAGGATGCCTCTGTATTTCAGTGAGTGTGTGAGAGAGGATGCCTCTGTATTTCAGTGAGTGTGTGAGAGAGGATGCCCCTGTGTATCAGTTCGTGTGTGAGAGAGAGGATGCCTCTGTATATCAGTGAGTGTGAGAGAGAGGATGCCTCTGTATATCAGTGAGTGTGTGAGAGAGAGGATGCCTCTGTATATCAGTGAGTGTGTGAGAGTGAGGATGCCTCTGTATATCAGTGAGTGTGAGGGAGAGGATGCCTCTGTATATCAGTGAGTGTGTGAGAGAGGATGCCTCTGTATTTCAGTGAGTGTGAGAGAGAGGATGCCTCTGTATTTCAGTGAGTGTGAGAGAGAGGATGCCCCTGTATATCAGTGAGTGTGTGAGAGAGAGGATGCCTCTGTATTTCAGTGAGTGTGTGAGAGAGGATGCCTCTGTATTTCAGTGAGTGTGTGAGAGAGGATGCCTCTGTATTTCAGTGAGTGTGTGAGAGAGGATGCCTCTGTATTTCCGTGAGTGTGAGAGAGAGGATGCCCCTGTATGTCAGTGAGTGTGTGAGAGAGGATGCCTCTGTGTTTCAGTGAGTGTGAGAGAGAGGATGCCTCTGTATTTCAGTGAGTGTTTGAGAGAGGATGCCTCTGTATTTCAGTGAGTGTGTGAGAGAGGATGCCTCTGTATTTCCGTGAGTGTGAGAGAGAGGATGCCCCTGTATATCAGTGAGTGTGTGAGAGAGGATGCCTCTGTATTTCAGTGGGTGTGTGAGAGGATGCCCATGTATGTCAGTGAGTGTGTGAGAGAGGATGCCTCTGTATTTCAGTGATTGTGTGAGAGAGGATGCCTCTGTATTTCAGTGAGTGTGTGAGAGAGGATGCCTCTGTATATCAGTGAGTGTGTGAGAGAGAGGATGCCCCTGTATATCAGTGAGTGTGTGAGAGAGGATGCCTCTGTGTTTCAGTGAGTGTGAGAGAGAGGATGCCTCTGTATTTCAGTGAGTGTTTGAGAGAGGATGCCTCTGTGTTTCAGTGAGTGTGAGAGAGAGGATGCCCTTGTGTGTCAGTGAGTGTGTGAGAGAGAGAGGATGCCTCTGTATATCAGTGAGTGTGTGAGAGAGAGGATGCCTCTGTATATCAGTGAGTGTGTGAGAGAGAGGATGCCTCTGTATATCAGTGAGTGTGAGGGACAGGATGCCTCTGTATATCAGTGAGTGTGTGAGAGAGGATGCCTCTGTATTTCAGTGAGTGTGAGGGAGAGGATGCCTCTGTATTTCAGTGAGTGTGTGAGAGAGGATGCCTCTGTATATCAGTGAGTGTGTGAGAGAGAGGATGCCCCTGTATATCAGTGAGTGTGTGAGAGAGAGGATGCCTCTGTATATCAGTGAGTGTGAGAGAGAGGATGCCTCTGTATATCAGTGAGTGTGTGAGAGAGAGGATGCCTCTGTATATCAGTGAGTGTGTGAGAGAGAGGATGCCTCGGTATATCAGTGAGTGTGTGAGAGAGGATGCCTCTGTATATCAGTGAGTGTGTGAGAGAGAGGATGCCTCGGTATATCAGTGAGTGTGTGAGAGAGAGGATGCCTCGGTATATCAGTGAGTGTGTGAGAGAGGATGCCTCTGTATATCAGTGAGTGTGTGAGAGAGAGGATGCCCCTGTATATCAGTGAGTGTGTGAGAGAGAGGATGCCCCTGTATATCAGTGAGTGTGAGAGAGAGGATGCCCCTGTATATCAGTGAGTGTGTGAGAGAGAGAGGATGCCTCTGTATATCAGTGAGTGTGTGAGAGAGGATGCCTCTGTATATCAGTGAGTGTGTGAGAGAGAGGATGCCCCTGTATATCAGTGAGTGTGTGAGAGAGAGGATGCCTCTGTATATCAGTGAGTGTGAGAGAGAGGATGCCTCTGTATATCAGTGAGTGTGTGAGAGAGAGGATGCCTCTGTATATCAGTGAGTGTGTGAGAGAGAGGATGCCTCGGTATATCAGTGAGTGTGTGAGAGAGGATGCCTCTGTGTATCAGTGAGTGTGTGAGAGAGAGGATGCCCCTGTATATCAGTGAGTGTGTGAGAGAGAGGATGCCTCTGTATATCAGTGAGTGTGTGAGAGAGGATGCCTCTGTATATCAGTGAGTGTGTGAGAGAGAGGATGCCCCTGTATATCAGTGAGTGTGAGGGAGAGGATGCCTCTGTATATCAGTGAGTGTGTGAGAGAGGATGCCTCTGTATTTCAGTGAGTGTGAGAGAGAGGATGCCCCTGTATATCAGTGAGTGTGTGAGAGAGGATGCCTCTGTATTTCAGTGAGTGTGTGAGAGAGGATGCCTCTGTATTTCAGTGAGTGTGAGGGAGAGGATGCCTCTGTATTTCAGTGAGTGTGTGAGAGAGGATGCCTCTGTCTTTCAGTGAGTGTGAGAGAGAGGATGCCCCTGTATATCAGTGAGTGTGTGAGAGAGGATGCCTCTGTATTTCAGTGAGTGTGTGAGAGAGGATGCCTCTGTATTTCAGTGAGTGTGTGAGAGAGGATGCCCCTGTGTATCAGTGAGTGTGAGAGAGAGGATGCCTCTGTATATCAGTGAGTGTGTGAGAGAGGATGCCTCTGTATTTCAGTGAGTGTGTGAGAGAGGATGCCTCTGTATTTCAGTGAGTGTGTGAGAGAGGATGCCCCTGTATATCAGTGAGTGTGTGAGAGAGAGGATGCCCCTGTATATCAGTGAGTGTGTGAGAGAGGATGCCTCTGTTTTTCAGTGAGTGTGTGAGAGAGGATGCCCCTGTATATCAGTGAGTGTGTGAGAGAGGATGCCTCTGTATTTCAGTGAGTGTGAGAGAGAGGATGCCCCTGTATATCAGTGAGTGTGTGAGAGAGAGAGGATGCCTCTGTATATCAGTGAGTGTGTGAGAGAGAGGATGCCTCTGTATATCAGTGAGTGTGTGAGAGAGAGGATGCCTCTGTATATCAGTGAGTGTGAGGGAGAGGATGCCTCTGTATATCAGTGAGTGTGTGAGAGAGGATGCCTCTGTATTTCAGTGAGTGTGAGAGAGAGGATGCCCCTGTATATCAGTGAGTGTGAGAGAGAGGATGCCCCTGTATATCAGTGAGTGTGTGAGAGAGAGAGGATGCCTCTGTATATCAGTGAGTGTGTGAGAGAGGATGCCTCTGTATATCAGTGAGTGTGTGAGAGAGAGGATGCCCCTGTATATCAGTGAGTGTGTGAGAGAGAGGATGCCTCTGTATATCAGTGAGTGTGAGAGAGAGGATGCCTCTGTATATCAGTGAGTGTGTGAGAGAGAGCATGCCTCTGTATATCAGTGAGTGTGTGAGAGAGAGGATGCCTCGGTATATCAGTGAGTGTGTGAGAGAGGATGCCTCTGTATATCAGTGAGTGTGTGAGAGAGAGGATGCCCCTGTATATCAGTGAGTGTGTGAGAGAGAGGATGCCTCTGTATATCAGTGAGTGTGTGAGAGAGGATGCCTCTGTATATCAGTGAGTGTGTGAGAGAGAGGATGCCCCTGTATATCAGTGAGTGTGAGGGAGAGGATGCCTCTGTATATCAGTGAGTGTGTGAGAGAGGATGCCTCTGTATTTCAGTGAGTGTGAGAGAGAGGATGCCCCTGTATATCAGTGAGTGTGTGAGAGAGGATGCCTCTGAATTTCAGTGAGTGTGTGAGAGAGGATGCCTCTGTATTTCAGTGAGTGTGAGGGAGAGGATGCCTCTGTATTTCAGTGAGTGTGTGAGAGAGGATGCCTCTGTCTTTCAGTGAGTGTGAGAGAGAGGATGCCCCTGTATATCAGTGAGTGTGTGAGAGAGGATGCCTCTGTATTTCAGTGAGTGTGTGAGAGAGGATGGCTCTGTATTTCAGTGAGTGTGTGAGAGAGGATGCCCCTGTGTATCAGTTCGTGTGTGAGAGAGAGGATGCCTCTGTATATCAGTGAGTGTGAGAGAGAGGATGCCTCTGTATATCAGTGAGTGTGTGAGAGAGAGGATGCCTCTGTCTATCAGTGAGTGTGTGAGAGTGAGGATGCCTCTGTATATCAGTGAGTGTGAGGGAGAGGATGCCTCTGGAAATCAGTGAGTGTGTGAGAGAGGATGCCTCTGTATTTCAGTGAGTGTGAGAGAGAGGATGCCTCTGTATTTCAGTGAGTGTGAGAGAGAGGATGCCCCTGTGTATCAGTGAGTGTGTGAGAGAGAGGATGCCTCTGTATTTCAGTGAGTGTGTGAGAGAGGATGCCTCTGTATTTCAGTGAGTGTGTGAGAGAGGATGCCTCTGTATTTCAGTGAGTGTGTGAGAGAGGATGCCTCTGTATTTCCGTGAGTGTGAGAGAGAGGATGCCCCTGTATGTCAGTGAGTGTGTGAGAGAGGATGCCTCTGTGTTTCAGTGAGTGTGAGAGAGAGGATGCCTCTGTATTTCAGTGAGTGTTTGAGAGAGGATGCCTCTGTATTTCAGTGAGTGTGTGAGAGAGGATGCCTCTGTATTTCCGTGAGTGTGAGAGAGAGGATGCCCCTGTATATCAGTGAGTGTGTGAGAGAGGATGCCTCTGTATTTCAGTGAGTGTGTGAGAGGATGCCCATGTATGTCAGTGAGTGTGTGAGAGAGGATGCCTCTGTATTTCAGTGATTGTGTGAGAGAGGATGCCTCTGTATTTCAGTGAGTGTGTGAGAGAGGATGCCTCTGTATTTCAGTGAGTGTGTGAGAGAGGATGCCTCTGAAAATCAGTGAGTGTGTGAGAGAGAGGATGCCCCTGTATATCAGTGAGTGTGTGAGAGAGAGGATGCCTCTGTATATCAGTGAGTGTGAGAGAGAGGATGCCTCTGTATATCAGTGAGTGTGTGAGAGAGGATGCCTCTGTATTTCAGTGAGTGTGAGAGAGAGGATGCCCCTGTATATCATTGAGTGTGTGAGAGAGGATGCCTCTGTATTTGAGTGACTGTGAGAGAGAGGATGCCTCTGTATTTCAGTGAGTGTGAGGGAGAGGATGCCTCTGTATATCAGTGAGTGTGTGAGAGAGGATGCCTCTGTATTTCAGTGAGTGTGAGAGAGAGGATGCCTCTATATTTCAGTGAGTGTGTGAGAGAGGATGCCCCTGTATATCAGTGAGTGTGTGAGAGAGAGGATGCCCCTGTATATCAGTGAGTGTGTGAGAGAGAGGATGCCTCTGTATTTCAGTGAGTGTGTGAGAGAGGATGCCCCTGTATATCAGTGAGTGTGAGAGAGAGGATGCCTCTATATTTCAGTGAGTGTGTGAGAGAGGATGCCTCTGTATTTCAGTGAGTGTGAGAGAGAGGATGCCCCTGTATATCAGTGAGTGTGAGGGAGAGGATGCCTCTGTATATCAGTGAGTGTGTGAGAGAGAGGATGCCTCTGTATTTCAGTGAGTGTGTGAGAGAGGATGCCTCTGTATTTCAGTGAGTGTGTGAGAGAGGATGCCTCTGTATTTCCGTGAGTGTGAGAGAGAGGAAGCCCCTGTATATCAGTGAGTGTGTGAGAGAGGATGCCTCTGTGTTTCAGTGAGTGTGAGAGAGAGGATGCCTCTGTATTTCAATGAGTGTTTGAGAGAGGATGCCTCTGTATTTCAGTGAGTGTGTGAGAGAGGATGCCTCTGTATTTCCGTGAGTGTGAGAGAGAGGATGCCCCTGTATATCAGTGAGTGTGTGAGAGAGGATGCCTCTGTATTTCAGTGAGTGTGTGAGAGAGGATGCCTCTGTATTTCAGTGAGTGTGTGAGAGGATGCCCATGTAAATCAGTGAGTGTGTGAGAGAGGATGCCTCTGTATTTCAGTGAGTGTGTGAGAGAGGATGCCTCTGTATTTCAGTGAGTGTGTGAGAGAGGATGCCTCTGTGTATCAGTGAGTTTGTGAGAGAGAGGATGCCCCTGTATATCAGTGAGTGTGTGAGAGAGAGGATGCCTCTGCATATCAGTGAGTGTGAGAGAGAGGATGCCTCTGTATATCAGTGAGTGTGTGAGAGAGAGGATGCCTCTGTATATCAGTGAGTGTGTGAGAGAGAGGATGCCTCTGTATATCAGTGAGTGTGAGGGAGAGGATGCCTCTGTATATCAGTGAGTGTGTGAGAGAGGATGCCTCTGTATTTCAGTGAGTGTGAGAGAGAGGATGCCCCTGTATATCAGTGAGTGTGTGAGAGAGGATGCCTCTGTATTTGAGTGAGTGTGAGAGAGAGGATGCCTCTGTATTTCAGTGAGTGTGAGGGAGAGGATGCCTCTGTATATCAGTGAGTGTGTGAGAGAGGATGCCTCTGTATATCAGTGAGTGTGTGAGAGAGAGGATGCCCCTGTATATCAGTGAGTGTGAGGGAGAGGATGCCTCTGTATTTCAGTGAGTGTGAGAGAGAGGATGCCCCTGTATATCAGTGAGTGTGTGAGAGAGGATGCCTCTGTATTTCAGTGAGTGTGTGAGAGAGGATGCCTCTGTATTTCAGTGAGTGTGAGGGAGAGGATGCCTCTGTATTTCAGTGAGTATGTGAGAGAGGATGCCTCTGTCTTTCAGTGAGTGTGAGGGAGAGGATGCCCCTGTATATCAGTGAGTGTGTGAGAGAGGATGCCTCTGTATTTCAGTGAGTGTGTGAGAGAGGATGCCTCTGTATTTCAGTGAGTGTGTGAGAGAGGATGCCCCTGTGTATCAGTTCGTGTGTGAGAGAGAGGATGCCTCTGTATATCAGTGAGTGTGAGAGAGAGGATGCCTCTGTATATCAGTGAGTGTGTGAGAGAGAGGATGCCTCTGTATATCAGTGAGTGTGTGAGAGTGAGGATGCCTCTGTATATCAGTGAGTGTGAGGGAGAGGATGCCTCTGTATATCAGTGAGTGTGTGAGAGAGGATGCCTCTGTATTTCAGTGAGTGTGAGAGAGAGGATGCCTCTGTATTTCAGTGAGTGTGAGAGAGAGGATGCCCCTGTATATCAGTGAGTGTGTGAGAGAGAGGATGCCTCTGTATTTCAGTGAGTGTGTGAGAGAGGATGCCTCTGTATTTCAGTGAGTGTGTGAGAGAGGATGCCTCTGTATTTCAGTGAGTGTGTGAGAGAGGATGCCTCTGTATTTCCGTGAGTGTGAGAGAGAGGATGCCCCTGTATGTCAGTGAGTGTGTGAGAGAGGATGCCTCTGTGTTTCAGTGAGTGTGAGAGAGAGGATGCCTCTGTATTTCAGTGAGTGTTTGAGAGAGGATGCCTCTGTATTTCAGTGAGTGTGTGAGAGAGGATGCCTCTGTATTTCCGTGAGTGTGAGAGAGAGGATGCCCCTGTATATCAGTGAGTGTGTGAGAGAGGATGCCTCTGTATTTCAGTGGGTGTGTGAGAGGATGCCCATGTATGTCAGTGAGTGTGTGAGAGAGGATGCCTCTGTATTTCAGTGATTGTGTGAGAGAGGATGCCTCTGTATTTCAGTGAGTGTGTGAGAGAGGATGCCTCTGTATATCAGTGAGTGTGTGAGAGAGAGGTTGCCCCTGTATATCAGTGAGTGTGTGAGAGAGAGGATGCCTCTGCATATCAGTGAGTGTGAGAGAGAGGATGCCTCTGTATATCAGTGAGTGTGTGAGAGAGGATGCCTCTGTATTTCAGTGAGTGTGAGAGAGAGGATGCCCCTGTATATCATTGAGTGTGTGAGAGAGGATGCCTCTGTATTTGAGTGAGTGTGAGAGAGAGGATGCCTCTGTATTTCAGTGAGTGTGAGGGAGAGGATGCCTCTGTATATCAGTGAGTGTGTGAGAGAGGATGCCTCTGTATTTCAGTGAGTGTGAGAGAGAGGATGCCTCTATATTTCAGTGAGTGTGTGAGAGAGGATGCCCCTGTATATCAGTGAGTGTGTGAGAGAGAGGATGCCCCTGTATATCAGTGAGTGTGTGAGAGAGAGGATGCCTCTGTATTTCAGTGAGTGTGTGAGAGAGGATGCCCCTGTATATCACTGAGTGTGAGAGAGAGGATGCCTCTATATTTCAGTGAGTGTGTGAGAGAGGATGCCTCTGTATTTCAGTGAGTGTGAGAGAGAGGATGCCCCTGTATATCAGTGAGTGTGAGGGAGAGGATGCCTCTGTATATCAGTGAGTGTGTGAGAGAGGGGATGCCTCTGTATTTCAGTGAGTGTGTGAGAGAGGATGCCTCTGTATTTCAGTGAGTGTGTGAGAGAGGATGCCTCTGTATTTCAGTGAGTGTGTGAGAGAGGATGCCTCTGTATTTCCGTGAGTGTGAGAGAGAGGATGCCTCTGTATTTCAGTGAGTGTGTGAGAGAGGATGCCTCTGTATTTCCGTGAGTGTGAGAGAGAGGATGCCCCTGTATATCAGTGAGTGTGTGAGAGAGGATGCCTCTGTATTTCAGTGAGTGTGTGAGAGGATGCCCATGTATATCAGTGAGTGTGTGAGAGAGGATGCCTCTGTATTTCAGTGAGTGTGTGAGAGAGGATGCCTCTGTATTTCAGTGAGTGTGTGAGAGAGGATGCCTCTGCATATCAGTGAGTGTGTGAGAGAGAGGATGCCCCTGTATATCAGTGAGTGTGTGAGAGAGAGGATGCCTCTGTATATCAGTGAGTGTGAGAGAGAGGATGCCTCTGTATATCAGTGAGTGTGTGAGAGAGAGGATGCCTCTGTATATCAGTGAGTGTGTGAGAGAGAGGATGCCTCTGTATATCAGTGAGTGTGAGGGAGAGGATGCCCCTGTATATCAGTGAGTGTGTGAGAGAGGATGCCTCTGTATTTGAGTGAGTGTGAGAGAGAGGATGCCTCTGTATTTCAGTGAGTGTGAGGGAGAGGATGCCTCTGTATATCAGTGAGTGTGTGAGAGAGGATGCCTCTGTATTTCAGTGAGTGTGAGAGAGAGGATGCCTCTATATTTCAGTGAGTGTGTGAGAGAGGATGCCCCTGTATATCAGTGAGTGTGTGAGAGAGAGGATGCCCCTGGATATCAGTGAGTGTGTGAGAGAGAGGATGCCTCTGTATATCAGTGAGTGTGAGAGAGAGGATGCCTCTGTATATCAGTGAGTGTGTGAGAGAGAGGATGCCTCTGTATTTCAGTGAGTGTGTGAGAGAGGATGCCTCTGTATTTCAGTGAGTGTGAGAGAGAGGATGCCTCTGTATATCAGTGAGTGTGTGAGAGAGAGGATGCCTCTGTATTTCAGTGAGTGTGTGAGAGAGGATGCCTCTGTATTTCAGTGAGTGTGTGAGAGAGGATGCCTCTGTATATCAGTGAGTGTGTGAGAGGATGCCTCTGATCTCAGTGAGTGTGTGAGTGAGAGAGGATGCCTCTGATCTCAGTGAGTGTGTGAGAGAGAGGGTGCCTCTGTCCATCAGTGAGTGTGTGTGAGAGAGGATGCCTCTGTATATCAGTGAGTGTGAGAGAGAGGATGCCTCTGTATATCAGTGAGTGTGTGAGAGAGAGGATGCCTCTGTATATCAGTGAGTGTGTGAGAGAGGATGCCTCTGTATATCAGTGAGTGTGTGAGAGAGGATGCCTCTGGATATCAGTGAGTGTGAGAGAGAGGATGCCTCTGGATATCAGTGAGTGTGTGAGAGAGGATGCCTCTGTATTTCAGTGAGTGTGTGAGAGAGGATGCCTCTGTATTTCAGTGAGTGTGTGAGAGAGAGGATGCCCCTGTATATCAGTGAGTGTGTGAGAGAGAGGATGCCCCTGTATATCAGTGAGTGTGTGAGAGAGGATGCCTCTGTATTTCAGTGAGTGTGTGAGAGAGGATGCCCCTGTATATCAGTGAGTGTGTGAGAGAGGATGCCTCTGTATTTCAGTGAGTGTGAGAGAGAGGATGCCCCTGTATATCAGTGAGTGTGTGAGAGAGAGAGGATGCCTCTGTATATCAGTGAGTGTGTGAGAGAGGATGCCTCTGTATATCAGTGAGTGTGTGAGAGAGAGGATGCCCCTGTATATCAGTGAGTGTGTGAGAGAGAGGATGCCTCTGTATATCAGTGAGTGTGAGAGAGAGGATGCCTCTGTATATCAGTGAGTGTGTGAGAGAGAGGATGCCTCTGTATTTCAGTGAGTGTGTGAGAGAGGATGCCTCTGTATTTCAGTGAGTGTGTGAGAGAGGATGCCTCTGTATTTCAGTGAGTGTGTGAGAGAGGATGCCTCTGTATTTCCGTGAGTGTGAGAGAGAGGATGCCCCTGTATGTCAGTGAGTGTGTGAGAGAGGATGCCTCTGTGTTTCAGTGAGTGTGAGAGAGAGGATGCCTCTGTATTTCAGTGAGTGTTTGAGAGAGGATGCCTCTGTATTTCAGTGAGTGTGTGAGAGAGGATGCCTCTGTATTTCCGTGAGTGTGAGAGAGTGGATGCCCCTGTATATCAGTGAGTGTGTGAGAGAGGATGCCTCTGTATTTCAGTGAGTGTGTGAGAGGATGCCCATGTATGTCAGTGAGTGTGTGAGAGAGGATGCCTCTGTATTTCAGTGATTGTGTGAGAGAGGATGCCTCTGTATTTCAGTGAGTGTGTGAGAGAGGATGCCTCTGTATATCAGTGAGTGTGTGAGAGAGAGGATGCCCCTGTATATCAGTGAGTGTGTGAGAGAGAGGATGCCTCTGTATTTCAGTGAGTGTGAGAGAGAGGATGCCCCTGTATATCATTGAGTGTGTGAGAGAGGATGCCTCTGTATTTGAGTGAGTGTGAGAGAGAGGATGCCTCTGTATTTCAGTGAGTGTGAGGGAGAGGATGCCTCTGTATATCAGTGAGTGTGTGAGAGAGGATGCCTCTGTATTTCAGTGAGTGTGAGAGAGAGGATGCCTCTATATTTCAGTGAGTGTGTGAGAGAGGATGCCCCTGTATATCAGTGAGTGTGTGAGAGAGAGGATGCCCCTGTATATCAGTGAGTGTGTGAGAGAGAGGATGCCTCTGTATTTCAGTGAGTGTGTGAGAGAGGATGCCCCTGTATATCAGTGAGTGTGAGAGAGAGGATGCCTCTATATTTCAGTGAGTGTGTGAGAGAGGATGCCTCTGTATTTCAGTGAGTGTGAGAGAGAGGATGCCCCTGTACATCAGTGAGTGTGAGGGAGAGGATGCCTCTGTATATCAGTGAGTGTGTGAGAGAGGATGCCTCTGTATTTCAGTGAGTGTGTGAGAGACGATGCCTCTGTATTTCAGTGAGTGTGTGAGAGAGGATGCCTCTGTATTTCCGTGAGTGTGAGAGAGAGGAAGCCCCTGTATATCAGTGAGTGTGTGAGAGAGGATGCCTCTGTGTTTCAGTGAGTGTGAGAGAGAGGATGCCTCTGTATTTCAGTGAGTGTTTGAGAGAGGATGCCTCTGTATTTCAGTGAGTGTGTGAGAGAGGATGCCTCTGTATTTCCGTGATTGTGAGAGAGAGGATGCCCCTGTATATCAGTGAGTGTGTGAGAGAGGATGCCTCTGTATTTCAGTGAGTGTGTGAGAGGATGCCCATGTATATCAGTGAGTGTGTGAGAGAGGATGCCTCTGTATTTCAGTGAGTGTGTGAGAGAGGATGCCTCTGTGTATCAGTGAGTGTGTGAGAGAGAGGATGCCCCTGTATATCAGTGAGTGTGTGAGAGAGAGGATGCCTCTGTATATCAGTGAGTGTGAGAGAGAGGATGCCTCTGTATATCTGTGAGTGTGTGAGAGAGAGGATGCCTCTGTATATCAGTGAGTGTGTGAGAGAGAGGATGCCTCTGTATATCAGTGAGTGTGAGGGAGAGGATGCCTCTGTATATCAGTGAGTGTGTGAGAGAGGATGCCTCTGTATTTCAGTGAGTGTGAGAGAGAGGATGCCCCTGTATATCAGTGAGTGTGTGAGAGAGGATGCCTCTGTATTTGAGTGAGTGTGAGAGAGAGGATGCCTCTGTATTTCAGTGAGTGTGAGGGAGAGGATGCCTCTGTATATCAGTGAGTGTGTGAGAGAGGATGCCTCTGTATATCAGTGAGTGTGTGAGAGAGAGGATGCCCCTGTATATCAGTGAGTGTGAGGGAGAGGATGCCTCTGTATATCAGTGAGTGTGTGAGAGAGGATGCCTCTGTATTTCAGTGAGTGTGAGAGAGAGGATGCCCCTGTATATCAGTGAGTGTGTGAGAGAGGATGCCTCTGTATTTCAGTGAGTGTGTGAGAGAGGATGCCTCTGTATTTCAGTGAGTGTGAGGGAGAGGATGCCTCTGTATTTCAGTGAGTGTGTGAGAGAGGATGCCTCTGTCTTTCAGTGAGTGTGAGAGAGAGGATGCCCCTGTATATCAGTGAGTGTGTGAGAGAGGATGCCTCTGTATTTCAGTGAGTGTGTGAGAGAGGATTCCTCTGTACTTCAGTGAGTGTGTGAGAGAGGATGCCCCTGTGTATCAGTTCGTGTGTGAGAGAGAGGATGCCTCTGTATATCAGTGAGTGTGAGAGAGAGGATGCCTCTGTATATCAGTGAGTGTGTGAGAGAGAGGATGCCTCTGTATATCAGTGAGTGTGTGAGAGTGAGGATGCCTCTGTATATCAGTGAGTGTGAGGGAGAGGATGCCTCTGTATATCAGTGAGTGTGTGAGAGAGGATGCCTCTGTATTTCAGTGAGTGTGAGAGAGAGGATGCCTCTGTATTTCAGTGAGTGTGAGAGAGAGGATGCCTCTGTATATCAGTGAGTGTGTGAGAGAGGATGCCTCTGTATTTCAGTGAGTGTGAGAGAGAGGATGCCTCTGTATTTCAGTGAGTGTGAGAGAGAGGATGCCCCTGTATATCAGTGAGTGTGTGAGAGAGAGGATGCCTCTGTATTTCAGTGAGTGTGTGAGAGAGGATGCCTCTGTATTTCAGTGAGTGTGTGAGAGAGGATGCCTCTGTATTTCCGTGAGTGTGAGAGAGAGGATGCCCCTGTATGTCAGTGAGTGTGTGAGAGAGGATGCCTCTGTGTTTCAGTGAGTGTGAGAGAGAGGATGCCTCTGTATTTCAGTGAGTGTTTGAGAGAGGATGCCTCTGTATTTCAGTGAGTGTGTGAGAGAGGATGCCTCTGTATTTCCGTGAGTGTGAGAGAGAGGATGCCCCTGTATATCAGTGAGTGTGTGAGAGAGGATGCCTCTGTATTTCAGTGGGTGTGTGAGAGGATGCCCATGTATGTCAGTGAGTGTGTGAGAGAGGATGCCTCTGTATTTCAGTGATTGTGTGAGAGAGGATGCCTCTGTATTTCAGTGAGTGTGTGAGAGAGGATGCCTCTGTATATCAGTGAGTGTGTGAGAGAGAGGATGCCCCTGTATATCAGTGAGTGTGTGAGAGAGAGGATGCCTCTGCATATCAGTGAGTGTGAGAGAGAGGATGCCTCTGTATATCAGTGAGTGTGTGAGAGAGGATGCCTCTGTATTTCAGTGAGTGTGAGAGAGAGGATGCCCCTGTATATCATTGAGTGTGTGAGAGAGGATGCCTCTGTATTTGAGTGAGTGTGAGAGAGAGGATGCCTCTGTATTTCAGTGAGTGTGAGGGAGAGGATGCCTCTGTATATCAGTGAGTGTGTGAGAGAGGATGCCTCTGTATTTCAGTGAGTGTGAGAGAGAGGATGCCTCTATATTTCAGTGAGTGTGTGAGAGAGGATGCCCCTGTATATCAGTGAGTGTGTGAGAGAGAGGATGCCTCTGTATTTCAGTGAGTGTGTGAGAGAGGATGCCCCTGTATATCAGTGAGTGTGAGAGAGAGGATGCCTCTATATTTCAGTGAGTGTGTGAGAGAGGATGCCTCTGTATTTCAGTGAGTGTGAGAGAGAGGATGCCCCTGTATATCAGTGAGTGTGAGGGAGAGGATGCCTCTGTATATCAGTGAGTGTGTGAGAGAGGGGATGCCTCTGTATTTCAGTGAGTGTGTGAGAGAGGATGCCTCTGTATTTCAGTGAGTGTGTGAGAGAGGATGCCTCTGTATTTCAGTGAGTGTGTGAGAGAGGATGCCTCTGTATTTCCGTGAGTGTGAGAGAGAGGAAGCCCCTGTATATCAGTGAGTGTGTGAGAGAGGATGCCTCTGTGTTTCAGTGAGTGTGAGAGAGAGGATGCCTCTGTATTTCAGTGAGTGTGTGAGAGAGGATGCCTCTGTATTTCAGTGAGTGTGTGAGAGAGGATGCCTCTGTATTTCAGTGAGTGTGTGAGAGAAGATGCCTCTGTATATCAGTGAGTGTGTGAGAGAGAGGATGCCCCTGTATATCAGTGAGTGTGTGAGAGAGAGGATGCCTCTGTATATCAGTGAGTGTGAGAGAGAGGATGCCTCTGTATATCAGTGAGTGTGTGAGAGAGAGGATGCCTCTGTATATCAGTGAGTGTGTGAGAGAGAGGATGCCTCTGTATACCAGTGAGTGTGAGGGAGAGGATGCCTCTGTATATCAGTGAGTGTGTGAGAGAGGATGCCTCTGTATTTCAGTGAGTGTGAGAGAGAGGATGCCCCTGTATATCAGTGAGTGTGTGAGAGAGGATGCCTCTGTATTTGAGTGAGTGTGAGAGAGAGGATGCCTCTGTATTTCAGTGAGTGTGAGGGAGAGGATGCCTCTGTATATCAGTGAGTGTGTGAGAGAGGATGCCTCTGTATTTCAGTGAGTGTGAGAGAGAGGATGCCTCTGTATTTCCGTGAGTGTGAGAGAGAGGATGCCCCTGTATATCAGTGAGTGTGTGAGAGAGGATGCCTCTGTATTTCAGTGAGTGTGTGAGAGGATGCCCATGTATATCAGTGAGTGTGTGAGAGAGGATGCCTCTGTATTTCAGTGAGTGTGTGAGAGAGGATGCCTCTGTATTTCAGTGAGTGTGTGAGAGAGGATGCCTCTGTGTATCAGTGAGTGTGTGAGAGAGAGGATGCCCCTGTATATCAGTGAGTGTGTGAGAGAGAGGATGCCTCTGTATATCAGTGAGTGTGAGAGAGAGGATGCCTCTGTATATCTGTGAGTGTGTGAGAGAGAGGATGCCTCTGTATATCAGTGAGTGTGTGAGAGAGAGGATGCCTCTGTATATCAGTGAGTGTGAGGGAGAGGATGCCTCTGTATATCAGTGAGTGTGTGAGAGAGGATGCCTCTGTATTTCAGTGAGTGTGAGAGAGAGGATGCCCCTGTATATCAGTGAGTGTGTGAGAGAGGATGCCTCTGTATTTGAGTGAGTGTGAGAGAGAGGATGCCTCTGTATTTCAGTGAGTGTGAGGGAGAGGATGCCTCTGTATATCAGTGAGTGTGTGAGAGAGGATGCCTCTGTATATCAGTGAGTGTGTGAGAGAGAGGATGCCCCTGTATATCAGTGAGTGTGAGGGAGAGGATGCCTCTGTATATCAGTGAGTGTGTGAGAGAGGATGCCTCTGTATTTCAGTGAGTGTGAGAGAGAGGATGCCCCTGTATATCAGTGAGTGTGTGAGAGAGGATGCCTCTGTATTTCAGTGAGTGTGTGAGAGAGGATGCCTCTGTATTTCAGTGAGTGTGAGGGAGAGGATGCCTCTGTATTTCAGTGAGTGTGTGAGAGAGGATGCCTCTGTCTTTCAGTGAGTGTGAGAGAGAGGATGCCCCTGTATATCAGTGAGTGTGTGAGAGAGGATGCCTCTGTATTTCAGTGAGTGTGTGAGAGAGGATTCCTCTGTACTTCAGTGAGTGTGTGAGAGAGGATGCCCCTGTGTATCAGTTCGTGTGTGAGAGAGAGGATGCCTCTGTATATCAGTGAGTGTGAGAGAGAGGATGCCTCTGTATATCAGTGAGTGTGTGAGAGAGAGGATGCCTCTGTATATCAGTGAGTGTGTGAGAGTGAGGATGCCTCTGTATATCAGTGAGTGTGAGGGAGAGGATGCCTCTGTATATCAGTGAGTGTGTGAGAGAGGATGCCTCTGTATTTCAGTGAGTGTGAGAGAGAGGATGCCCCTGTATGTCAGTGAGTGTGTGAGAGAGGATGCCTCTGTGTTTCAGTGAGTGTGAGAGAGAGGATGCCTCTGTATTTCAGTGAGTGTTTGAGAGAGGATGCCTCTGTATTTCAGTGAGTGTGTGAGAGAGGATGCCTCTGTATTTCCGTGAGTGTGAGAGAGAGGATGCCCCTGTATATCAGTGAGTGTGTGAGAGAGGATGCCTCTGTATTTCAGTGGGTGTGTGAGAGGATGCCCATGTATGTCAGTGAGTGTGTGAGAGAGGATGCCTCTGTATTTCAGTGATTGTGTGAGAGAGGATGCCTCTGTATTTCAGTGAGTGTGTGAGAGAGGATGCCTCTGTATATCAGTGAGTGTGTGAGAGAGAGGATGCCCCTGTATATCAGTGAGTGTGTGAGAGAGAGGATGCCTCTGTATATCAGTGAGTGTGAGAGAGAGGATGCCTCTGTATATCAGTGAGTGTGTGAGAGAGGATGCCTCTGTATTTCAGTGAGTGTGAGAGAGAGGATGCCCCTGTATATCATTGAGTGTGTGAGAGAGGATGCCTCTGTATTTGAGTGAGTGTGAGAGAGAGGATGCCTCTGTATTTCAGTGAGTGTGAGGGAGAGGATGCCTCTGTATATCAGTGAGTGTGTGAGAGAGGATGCCTCTGTATTTCAGTGAGTGTGAGAGAGAGGATGCCTCTATATTTCAGTGAGTGTGTGAGAGAGGATGCCCCTGTATATCAGTGAGTGTGTGAGAGAGAGGATGCCCCTGTATATCAGTGAGTGTGTGAGAGAGAGGATGCCTCTGTATTTCAGTGAGTGTGTGAGAGAGGATGCCTCTGTATTTCAGTGAGTGTGTGAGAGAGGATGCCTCTGTATTTCAGTGAGTGTGTGAGAGAGGATGCCTCTGTATTTCCGTGAGTGTGAGAGAGAGGATGCCTCTGTATTTCAGTGAGTGTTTGAGAGAGGATGCCTCTGTATTTCAGTGAGTGTGTGAGAGAGGATGCCTCTGTATTTCAGTGAGTGTGTGAGAGAGGATGCCTCTGTGTTTCAGTGAGTGTGAGAGAGAGGATGCCTCTGTATTTCAGTGAGTGTTTGAGAGAGGATGCCTCTGTATTTCAGTGAGTGTGTGAGAGAGGATGCCTCTGTATTTCCGTGAGTGTGAGAGAGAGGATGCCCCTGTATATCAGTGAGTGTGTGAGAGAGGATGCCTCTGTATTTCAGTGAGTGTGTGAGAGGATGCCCATGTATATCAGTGAGTGTGTGAGAGAGGATACCTCTGTATTTCAGTGAGTGTGTGAGAGAGGATGCCTCTGTATTTCAGTGAGTGTGTGAGAGAGGATGCCTCTGTATATCAGTGAGTGTGTGAGAGAGAGGATGCCCCTGTATATCAGTGAGTGTGTGAGAGAGAGGATGCCTCTGTATATCAGTGAGTGTGAGAGAGAGGATGCCTCTGTATATCAGTGAGTGTGTGAGAGAGAGGATGCCTCTGTATATCAGTGAGTGTGTGAGAGAGAGGATGCCTCTGTATATCAGTGAGTGTGAGGGAGAGGATGCCTCTGTATATCAGTGAGTGTGTGAGAGAGGATGCCTCTGTATTTCAGTGAGTGTGAGAGAGAGGATGCCCCTGTATATCAGTGAGTGTGTGAGAGAGGATGCCTCTGTATTTCAGTGAGTGTGAGAGAGAGGATGCCTCTGTATTTCAGTGAGTGTGAGGGAGAGGATGCCTCTGTATATCAGTGAGTGTGTGAGAGAGGATGCCTCTGTATTTCAGTGAGTGTGAGAGAGAGGATGCCTCTGTATTTCCGTGAGTGTGAGAGAGAGGATGCCCCTGTCTATCAGTGAGTGTGTGAGAGAGGATGCCTCTGTATTTCAGTGAGTGTGTGAGAGGATGCCCATGTATATCAGTGAGTGTGTGAGAGAGGATGCCTCTGTATTTCAGTGAGTGTGTGAGAGAGGATGCCTCTGTGTATCAGTGAGTGTGTGAGAGAGAGGATGCCCCTGTATATCAGTGAGTGTGTGAGAGAGAGGATGCCTCTGTATATCAGTGAGTGTGAGAGAGAGGATGCCTCTGTATATCTGTGAGTGTGTGAGAGAGAGGATGCCTCTGTATATCAGTGAGTGTGTGAGAGAGAGGATGCCTCTGTATATCAGTGAGTGTGAGGGAGAGGATGCCTCTGTATTTGAGTGAGTGTGAGAGAGAGGATGCCTCTGTATTTCAGTGAGTGTGAGGGAGAGGATGCCTCTGTATATCAGTGAGTGTGTGAGAGAGGATGCCTCTGTATATCAGTGAGTGTGTGAGAGAGAGGATGCCCCTGTATATCAGTGAGTGTGAGGGAGAGGATGCCTCTGTATATCAGTGAGTGTGTGAGAGAGGATGCCTCTGTATTTCAGTGAGTGTGAGAGAGAGGATGCCCCTGTATATCAGTGAGTGTGTGAGAGAGGATGCCTCTGTATTTCAGTGAGTGTGTGAGAGAGGATGCCTCTGTATTTCAGTGAGTGTGAGGGAGAGGATGCCTCTGTATTTCAGTGAGTGTGTGAGAGAGGATGCCTCTGTCTTTCAGTGAGTGTGAGAGAGAGGATGCCCCTGTATATCATTGAGTGTGTGAGAGAGGATGCCTCTGTATTTGAGTGAGTGTGAGAGAGAGGATGCCTCTGTATTTCAGTGAGTGTGAGGGAGAGGATGCCTCTGTATATCAGTGAGTGTGTGAGAGAGGATGCCTCTGTATTTCAGTGAGTGTGAGAGAGAGGATGCCTCTATATTTCAGTGAGTGTGTGAGAGAGGATGCCCCTGTATATCAGTGAGTGTGTGAGAGAGAGGATGCCCCTGTATATCAGTGAGTGTGTGAGAGAGAGGATGCCTCTGTATTTCAGTGAGTGTGTGAGAGAGGATGCCCCTGTATATCAGTGAGTGTGAGAGAGAGGATGCCTCTATATTTCAGTGAGTGTGTGAGAGAGGATGCCTCTGTATTTCAGTGAGTGTGAGAGAGAGGATGCCCCTGTATATCAGTGAGTGTGAGGGAGAGGATGCCTCTGTATATCAGTGAGTGTGTGAGAGAGGGGATGCCTCTGTATTTCAGTGAGTGTGTGAGAGAGGATGCCTCTGTATTTCAGTGAGTGTGTGAGAGAGGATGCCTCTGTATTTCAGTGAGTGTGTGAGAGAGGATGCCTCTGTATTTCCGTGAGTGTGAGAGAGAGGATGCCTCTGTATTTCAGTGAGTGTTTGAGAGAGGATGCCTCTGTATTTCAGTGAGTGTGTGAGAGAGGATGCCTCTGTATTTCAGTGAGTGTGTGAGAGAGGATGCCTCTGTGTTTCAGTGAGTGTGAGAGAGAGGATGCCTCTGTATTTCAGTGAGTGTTTGAGAGAGGATGCCTCTGTATTTCAGTGAGTGTGTGAGAGAGGATGCCTCTGTATTTCCGTGAGTGTGAGAGAGAGGATGCCCCTGTATATCAGTGAGTGTGTGAGAGAGGATGCCTCTGTATTTCAGTGAGTGTGTGAGAGGATGCCCATGTATATCAGTGAGTGTGTGAGAGAGGATACCTCTGTATTTCAGTGAGTGTGTGAGAGAGGATGCCTCTGTATTTCAGTGAGTGTGTGAGAGAGGATGCCTCTGTATATCAGTGAGTGTGTGAGAGAGAGGATGCCCCTGTATATCAGTGAGTGTGTGAGAGAGAGGATGCCTCTGTATATCAGTGAGTGTGAGAGAGAGGATGCCTCTGTATATCAGTGAGTGTGTGAGAGAGAGGATGCCTCTGTATATCAGTGAGTGTGTGAGAGAGAGGATGCCTCTGTATATCAGTGAGTGTGAGGGAGAGGATGCCTCTGTATATCAGTGAGTGTGTGAGAGAGGATGCCTCTGTATTTCAGTGAGTGTGAGAGAGAGGATGCCCCTGTATATCAGTGAGTGTGTGAGAGAGGATGCCTCTGTATTTCAGTGAGTGTGAGAGAGAGGATGCCTCTGTATTTCAGTGAGTGTGAGGGAGAGGATGCCTCTGTATATCAGTGAGTGTGTGAGAGAGGATGCCTCTGTATTTCAGTGAGTGTGAGAGAGAGGATGCCTCTGTATTTCCGTGAGTGTGAGAGAGAGGATGCCCCTGTCTATCAGTGAGTGTGTGAGAGAGGATGCCTCTGTATTTCAGTGAGTGTGTGAGAGGATGCCCATGTATATCAGTGAGTGTGTGAGAGAGGATGCCTCTGTATTTCAGTGAGTGTGTGAGAGAGGATGCCTCTGTGTATCAGTGAGTGTGTGAGAGAGAGGATGCCCCTGTATATCAGTGAGTGTGAGAGAGAGGATGCCTCTGTATATCTGTGAGTGTGTGAGAGAGAGGATGCCTCTGTATATCAGTGAGTGTGTGAGAGAGAGGATGCCTCTGTATATCAGTGAGTGTGAGGGAGAGGATGCCTCTGTATTTGAGTGAGTGTGAGAGAGAGGATGCCTCTGTATTTCAGTGAGTGTGAGGGAGAGGATGCCTCTGTATATCAGTGAGTGTGTGAGAGAGGATGCCTCTGTATATCAGTGAGTGTGTGAGAGAGAGGATGCCCCTGTATATCAGTGAGTGTGAGGGAGAGGATGCCTCTGTATATCAGTGAGTGTGTGAGAGAGGATGCCTCTGTATTTCAGTGAGTGTGAGAGAGAGGATGCCCCTGTATATCAGTGAGTGTGTGAGAGAGGATGCCTCTGTATTTCAGTGAGTGTGTGAGAGAGGATGCCTCTGTATTTCAGTGAGTGTGAGGGAGAGGATGCCTCTGTATTTCAGTGAGTGTGTGAGAGAGGATGCCTCTGTCTTTCAGTGAGTGTGAGAGAGAGGATGCCCCTGTATATCAGTGAGTGTGTGAGAGAGGATGCCTCTGTATTTCAGTGAGTGTGTGAGAGAGGATTCCTCTGTACTTCAGTGAGTGTGTGAGAGAGGATGCCCCTGTATATCAGTGAGTGTGAGAGAGAGGATGCCTCTATATTTCAGTGAGTGTGTGAGAGAGGATGCCTCTGTATTTCAGTGAGTGTGAGAGAGAGGATGCCCCTGTATATCAGTGAGTGTGAGGGAGAGGATGCCTCTGTATATCAGTGAGTGTGTGAGAGAGGGGATGCCTCTGTATTTCAGTGAGTGTGTGAGAGAGGATGCCTCTGTATTTCAGTGAGTGTGTGAGAGAGGATGCCTCTGTATTTCAGTGAGTGTGTGAGAGAGGATGCCTCTGTATTTCCGTGAGTGTGAGAGAGAGGAAGCCCCTGTATATCAGTGAGTGTGTGAGAGAGGATGCCTCTGTGTTTCAGTGAGTGTGAGAGAGAGGATGCCTCTGTATTTCAGTGAGTGTTTGAGAGAGGATGCCTCTGTATTTCAGTGAGTGTGTGAGAGAGGATGCCTCTGTATTTCCGTGAGTGTGAGAGAGAGGATGCCCCTGTATATCAGTGAGTGTGTGAGAGAGGATGCCTCTGTATTTCAGTGAGTGTGTGAGAGGATGCCCATGTATATCAGTGAGTGTGTGAGAGAGGATGCCTCTGTATTTCAGTGAGTGTGTGAGAGAGGATGCCTCTGTATTTCAGTGAGTGTGTGAGAGAGGATGCCCCTGTATATCAGTGAGTGTGTGAGAGAGAGGATGCCCCTGTATATCAGTGAGTGTGTGAGAGAGAGGATGCCCCTGTATATCAGTGAGTGTGTGAGAGAGAGGATGCCTCTGTATATCAGTGAGTGTGAGAGAGAGGATGCCTCTGTATATCAGTGAGTGTGTGAGAGAGAGGATGCCTCTGTATATCAGTGAGTGTGTGAGAGAGAGGATGCCTCTGTATATCAGTGAGTGTGAGGGAGAGGATGCCTCTGTATATCAGTGAGTGTGTGAGAGAGGATGCCTCTGTATTTCAGTGAGTGTGAGAGAGAGGATGCCCCCGTATATCAGTGAGTGTGTGAGAGAGGATGCCTCTGTATTTGAGTGAGTGTGAGAGAGAGGATGCCTCTGTATTTCAGTGAGTGTGAGGGAGAGGATGCCTCTGTATATCAGTGAGTGTGTGAGAGAGGATGCCTCTGTATTTCAGTGAGTGTGAGAGAGAGGATGCCTCTGTATTTCCGTGAGTGTGAGAGAGAGGATGCCCCTGTCTATCAGTGAGTGTGTGAGAGAGGATGCCTCTGTATTTCAGTGAGTGTGTGAGAGGATGCCCATGTATATCAGTGAGTGTGTGAGAGAGGATGCCTCTGTATTTCAGTGAGTGTGTGAGAGAGGATGCCTCTGTATTTCAGTGAGTGTGTGAGAGAGGATGCCTCTGTGTATCAGTGAGTGTGTGAGAGAGAGGATGCCCCTGTATATCAGTGAGTGTGTGAGAGAGAGGATGCCTCTGTATATCAGTGAGTGTGAGAGAGAGGATGCCTCTGTATATCTGTGAGTGTGTGAGAGAGAGGATGCCTCTGTATATCAGTGAGTGTGTGAGAGAGAGGATGCCTCTGTATATCAGTGAGTGTGAGGGAGAGGATGCCTCTGTATATCAGTGAGTGTGTGAGAGAGGATGCCTCTGTATTTCAGTGAGTGTGAGAGAGAGGATGCCCCTGTATATCAGTGAGTGTGTGAGAGAGGATGCCTCTGTATTTGAGTGAGTGTGAGAGAGAGGATGCCTCTGTATTTCAGTGAGTGTGAGGGAGAGGATGCCTCTGTATATCAGTGAGTGTGTGAGAGAGGATGCCTCTGTATATCAGTGAGTGTGTGAGAGAGAGGATGCCCCTGTATATCAGTGAGTGTGAGGGAGAGGATGCCTCTGTATATCAGTGAGTGTGTGAGAGAGGATGCCTCTGTATTTCAGTGAGTGTGAGAGAGAGGATGCCCCTGTATATCAGTGAGTGTGTGAGAGAGGATGCCTCTGTATTTCAGTGAGTGTGTGAGAGAGGATGCCTCTGTATTTCAGTGAGTGTGAGGGAGAGGATGCCTCTGTATTTCAGTGAGTGTGTGAGAGAGGATGCCTCTGTCTTTCAGTGAGTGTGAGAGAGAGGATGCCCCTGTATATCAGTGAGTGTGTGAGAGAGGATGCCTCTGTATTTCAGTGAGTGTGTGAGAGAGGATTCCTCTGTACTTCAGTGAGTGTGTGAGAGAGGATGCCCCTGTGTATCAGTTCGTGTGTGAGAGAGAGGATGCCTCTGTATATCAGTGAGTGTGAGAGAGAGGATGCCTCTGTATATCAGTGAGTGTGTGAGAGAGAGGATGCCTCTGTATATCAGTGAGTGTGTGAGAGTGAGGATGCCTCTGGAAATCAGTGAGTGTGAGGGAGAGGATGCCTCTGTATATCAGTGAGTGTGTGAGAGAGGATGCCTCTGTATTTCAGTGAGTGTGAGAGAGAGGATGCCTCTGTATTTCAGTGAGTGTGTGAGAGAGGATGCCTCTGTATTTCAGTGAGTGTGTGAGAGAGGATGCCTCTGTATTTCCGTGAGTGTGAGAGAGAGGATGCCCCTGTATGTCAGTGAGTGTGTGAGAGAGGATGCCTCTGTGTTTCAGTGAGTGTGAGAGAGAGGATGCCTCTGTATTTCAGTGAGTGTTTGAGAGAGGATGCCTCTGTATTTCAGTGAGTGTGTGAGAGAGGATGCCTCTGTATTTCCGTGAGTGTGAGAGAGAGGATGCCCCTGTATATCAGTGAGTGTGTGAGAGAGGATGCCTCTGTATTTCAGTGGGTGTGTGAGAGGATGCCCATGTATGTCAGTGAGTGTGTGAGAGAGGATGCCTCTGTATTTCAGTGATTGTGTGAGAGAGGATGCCTCTGTATTTCAGTGAGTGTGTGAGAGAGGATGCCTCTGTATATCAGTGAGTGTGTGAGAGAGAGGATGCCCCTGTATATCAGTGAGTGTGTGAGAGAGAGGATGCCTCTGCATATCAGTGAGTGTGAGAGAGAGGATGCCTCTGTATATCAGTGAGTGTGTGAGAGAGGATGCCTCTGTATTTCAGTGAGTGTGAGAGAGAGGATGCCCCTGTATATCATTGAGTGTGTGAGAGAGGATGCCTCTGTATTTGAGTGAGTGTGAGAGAGAGGATGCCTCTGTATTTCAGTGAGTGTGAGGGAGAGGATGCCTCTGTATATCAGTGAGTGTGTGAGAGAGGATGCCTCTGTATTTCAGTGAGTGTGAGAGAGAGGATGCCTCTATATTTCAGTGAGTGTGTGAGAGAGGATGCCCCTGTATATCAGTGAGTGTGTGAGAGAGGATGCCTCTGTATTTCCGTGAGTGTGAGAGAGAGGATGCCCCTGTATATCAGTGAGTGTGTGAGAGAGAGGATGCCTCTGTATTTCAGTGAGTGTGTGAGAGAGGATGCCCCTGTATATCAGTGAGTGTGAGAGAGAGGATGCCTCTATATTTCAGTGAGTGTGTGAGAGAGGATGCCTCTGTATTTCAGTGAGTGTGAGAGAGAGGATGCCCCTGTATATCAGTGAGTGTGAGGGAGAGGATGCCTCTGTATATCAGTGAGTGTGTGAGAGAGGGGATGCCTCTGTATTTCAGTGAGTGTGTGAGAGAGGATGCCTCTGTATTTCAGTGAGTGTGTGAGAGAGGATGCCTCTGTATTTCAGTGAGTGTGTGAGAGAGGATGCCTCTGTATTTCCGTGAGTGTGAGAGAGAGGAAGCCCCTGTATATCAGTGAGTGTGTGAGAGAGGATGCCTCTGTGTTTCAGTGAGTGTGAGAGAGAGGATGCCTCTGTATTTCAGTGAGTGTTTGAGAGAGGATGCCTCTGTATTTCAGTGAGTGTGTGAGAGAGGATGCCTCTGTATTTCCGTGAGTGTGAGAGAGAGGATGCCCCTGTATATCAGTGAGTGTGTGAGAGAGGATGCCTCTGTATTTCAGTGAGTGTGTGAGAGGATGCCCATGTATATCAGTGAGTGTGTGAGAGAGGATGCCTCTGTATTTCAGTGAGTGTGTGAGAGAGGATGCCTCTGTATTTCAGTGAGTGTGTGAGAGAGGATGCCTCTGTATATCAGTGAGTGTGTGAGAGAGAGGATGCCCCTGTATATCAGTGAGTGTGTGAGAGAGAGGATGCCTCTGTATATCAGTGAGTGTGAGAGAGAGGATGCCTCTGTATATCAGTGAGTGTGTGAGAGAGAGGATGCCTCTGTATATCAGTGAGTGTGTGAGAGAGAGGATGCCTCTGTATATCAGTGAGTGTGAGGGAGAGGATGCCTCTGCATATCAGTGAGTGTGTGAGAGAGGATGCCTCTGTATTTCAGTGAGTGTGAGAGAGAGGATGCCCCTGTATATCAGTGAGTGTGTGAGAGAGGATGCCTCTGTATTTGAGTGAGTGTGAGAGAGAGGATGCCTCTGTATTTCAGTGAGTGTGAGGGAGAGGATGCCTCTGTATATCAGTGAGTGTGTGAGAGAGGATGCCTCTGTATTTCAGTGAGTGTGAGAGAGAGGATGCCTCTATATTTCAGTGAGTGTGTGAGAGAGGATGCCCCTGTATATCAGTGAGTGTGTGAGAGAGAGGATGCCCCTGTATATCAGTGAGTGTGTGAGAGAGAGGATGCCTCTGTATATCAGTGAGTGTGAGAGAGAGGATGCCTCTGTATATCAGTGAGTGTGTGAGAGAGAGGATGCCTCTGTATTTCAGTGAGTGTGTGAGAGAGGATGCCTCTGTATTTCAGTGAGTGTGAGAGAGAGGATGCCTCTGTATATCAGTGAGTGTGTGAGAGAGAGGATGCCTCTGTATTTCAGTGAGTGTGTGAGAGAGGATGCCTCTGTATTTCAGTGAGTGTGTGAGAGAGGATGCCTCTGTATATCAGTGAGTGTGTGAGAGGATGCCTCTGATCTCAGTGAGTGTGTGAGTGAGAGAGGATGCCTCTGATCTCAGTGAGTGTGTGAGAGAGAGGGTGCCTCTGTCCATCAGTGAGTGTGTGTGAGAGAGGATGCCTCTGTATATCAGTGAGTGTGTGAGAGAGAGGATGCCTCTGTATATCAGTGAGTGTGAGAGAGAGGATGCCTCTGTATATCAGTGAGTGTGTGAGAGAGAGGATGCCTCTGTATATCAGTGAGTGTGTGAGAGAGGATGCCTCTGTATATCAGTGAGTGTGTGAGAGAGGATGCCTCTGGATATCAGTGAGTGTGAGAGAGAGGATGCCTCTGGATATCAGTGAGTGTGTGAGAGAGGATGCCTCTGTATATCAGTGAGTGTGAGAGAGAGGATGCCTCTGTATATCAGTGAGTGTGTGAGAGAGAGGATGCTTCTGTATATCAGTGAGTGTGTGAGAGAGGATGCCTCTGTATATCAGTGAGTGTGTGAGAGAGGATGCCTCTGTATTTCAGTGAGTGTGTGAGAGAGGATGCCTCTGTATTTCAGTGAGTGTGTGAGAGAGAGGATGCCCCTGCATATCAGTGAGTGTGTGAGAGAGAGGATGCCCCTGTATATCAGTGAGTGTGTGAGAGAGGATGCCTCTGTATTTCAGTGAGTGTGTGAGAGAGGATGCCCCTGTATATCAGTGAGTGTGTGAGAGAGGATGCCTCTGTATTTCAGTGAGTGTGAGAGAGAGGATGCCCCTGTATATCAGTGAGTGTGTGAGAGAGAGAGGATGCCTCTGTATATCAGTGAGTGTGTGAGAGAGGATGCCTCTGTATATCAGTGAGTGTGTGAGAGAGAGGATGCCCCTGTATATCAGTGAGTGTGTGAGAGAGAGGATGCCTCTGTGTATCAGTGAGTGTGAGAGAGAGAGGATGCCTCTGTATTTCAGTGAGTGTGTGAGAGAGAGGATGCCTCTGTATATCAGTGAGTGTGAGGGAGAGGATGCCTCTGTATATCAGTGAGTGTGTGAGAGAGGATGCCTCTGTATTTCAGTGAGTGTGAGAGAGAGGATGCCCCTGTATATCAGTGAGTGTGAGAGAGAGGATGCCCCTGTATATCAGTGAGTGTGTGAGAGAGAGAGGATGCCTCTGTATATCAGTGAGTGTGTGAGAGAGAGGATGCCCCTGTATATCAGTGAGTGTGTGAGAGAGAGGATGCCTCTGTATATCAGTGAGTGTGAGAGAGAGGATGCCTCTGTGTATCAGTGAGTGTGTGAGAGAGAGGATGCCTCTGTATTTCAGTGAGTGTGTGAGAGAGGATGCCTCTGTATTTCAGTGAGTGTGTGAGAGAGGATGCCTCTGTATTTCCGTGAGTGTGAGAGAGAGGATGCCCCTGTATATCAGTGAGTGTGTGAGAGAGGATGCCTCTGTGTTTCAGTGAGTGTGAGAGAGAGGATGCCTCTGTATTTCAGTGAGTGTTTGAGAGAGGATGCCTCTGTATTTCAGTGAGTGTGTGAGAGAGGATGCCTCTGTATTTCCGTGAGTGTGAGAGAGAGGATGCCCATGTATATCAGTGAGTGTGTGAGAGAGGATGCCTCTGTATTTCAGTGAGTGTGTGAGAGGATGCCCATGTATATCAGTGAGTGTGTGAGAGAGTATGCCTCTGTATTTCAGTGAGTGTGTGAGAGAGGATGCCTCTGTATTTCAGTGAGTGTGTGAGAGAGGATGCCTCTGTATATCAGTGAGTGTGTGAGAGAGAGGATGCCCCTGTATATCAGTGAGTGTGTGAGAGAGGATGCCTCTGTATATCAGTGAGTGTGAGAGAGAGGATGCCTCTGTATATCAGAAAGTGACGCGGCACAGGGGAGGCAGCTGATTGGTGAGTAGGTTCAGGTGAGTATTTCTACCATTTTACTGTAAGTAAAGTAATAAGAAAGGGAAGATCTGCAGGTTTTATAGCAGATAGTGTTTTTTTTTAGTGAACCTAGGTCCCTAGTATAGTTAACATTTTCTAATTTCAACGTAATTTAAAAGGGGTAACTCAGCTAAGGCAAGTCATGGCAGCAGACCTCGCACCCGTGATATGCTCCTCCTGCAAGATGTGGGAAGTCATGGACACTACCAGTGTCCCTGCCGACCATGTGTGCGGGAAGTGTGTCCACCTGCAGCTACTGACCGATCGTATCTCGGAGCTGGAGCTGCGGGTGGACTCACTGTGGAGCATCCGCGATGCAGAGAAACTCGTGGATAGCACGTTTAGCGAGTTGGTCACACCGCAGGTAAAGGGTATACAGGCAGGAAGTGAATGGGTGACCACCAGGAAGAGTAAGAGATGCAGGCAGGTAGTGCAGGGGTCCCCTGTGGCCATCCCCCTCTCAAACAGATATGCCACTTTGGATGCTGTTGGGGGGGATGACTTATCAGGGGAAGGCAGCAGCAGCCAACTTCCTGGCACCACGGGTAGCTCTGCTGCACAGGCTGGGAGGAAAAAGAGTGGCAGAGCTATAGTGATAGGGGACTCAATTGTAAGGGGAATAGACAGGCGTTTCTGCGGCCGCAACCGAGACTCCAGGATGGTGTGTTGCCTCCCTGGTGCAAGGATCAAGGATGTCTCGGAGCGGCTACAGAACATTTTGGAGGGGGAGGGCGAACAGCCAGCTGTCGTGGTGCACATAGGCACCAACGATATAGGTAAAAAAGGGGATGAGGTCCTAAAAGCAGAATATAGGGAGTTAGGAGGTAAATTAAAAAATAGGACCTCAAAGGTAGTAATCTCAGGATTGCTGCCAGTGCCACGTGCTAGTCAGAGTAGAAATAGGAGGATATTTCAAATGAATACGTGGCTAGAGGAATGGTGCAAGGGGGAGGGATTCAAATTCCTGGGACACTGGAAACGGTTCTGGGGGAGGTGGGACCAGTACAAACCGGACGGTCTGCACCTGGGCAGGGCCGGGACCGCTGTCCTAGGAGGAGTGTTTGCTAGTGCTGTTGGGGAGGGTTTAAACTAAAGTGGCAGGGGGTTGGGAACCTGAGCAGGGAGAGAGAGGAAAGCGTAACAGGAAGGGACAGAAGGTATGGAGTAATAGGTAAAGTGTTAAAAAAGGAAAAAGCAGGAACTAAGCGTCACAAAACAGATTTGAAAGTTCTTTATCTGAATGCACGTAGCATTCGTAATAAAATGGACGAGTTAACGGCACAAATAACTACGTATGGGTATGATCTTGTGGCCATTACAGAAACATGGCTGCAGGGTGACAACGACTGGGAATTAAATATGCCAGGGTATTTAACAATCAGGAAGGACAGGCAGGAAGGAAAGGGAGGTGGGGTGGCTATGTTAATAAAGGAAGGAATCACTGTAATACAGAGAAATGATATTGGGACAAAGCATCAAGATAATGAAACAGTTTGGGTGGAGATAAGGAATAATAAGGGAAAAAAAACATTAGTGGGCGTAGTATATAGGCCTCCTAATAGTTGCAACTCTGCTGGAAGAAGTATTAATCAGGAGATAGTCGGGGCATGTAATAAGGGAACAGCCATAATTATGGGGGATTTTAATTATCATATTAACTGGACAAATCAAATTGGGCAGAGCAGCCTTGAGGACGAGTTCATTGAGTGCATCAGGGATGGATTTCTTGAGCAGTATGTAACTGATCCTACAAGGGGGCAGGCAACCTTGGACCTGGTCCTGTGTAATGAGTCAGGATTAATTAATAATGTCCTAGTTAAGGATCCCCTTGGAACGAGCGACCACAACATGGTTGAATTCCATATCCAATTAGAGGGTGAGAAGGTTGATTCTCAAACAAGCGTACTGAGCTTGAATAAAGGAGACTATGATGGTATGAGAGCGGAATTGATTAAAGTGGACTGGGAAAATAGATTAAAGGGTAAGACGGTACATGAGCAGTGGTGTTCATTTAGGGAGTTATTTTACAACTTTCAAAATAAATATATTCCACTGAGGAAAAAAGGGTGTAAAAGAAATGACAGCCACCCGTGGCTAAGTAAAGAAATCAAGGATAGTATCCGACTAAAAACAAGGACATATAAGGTAGCAAAACTTAGTGGGAGGATAGAAGATTGGGAATTCTTCAAAAGACAGCAAAAAGTAACTAAAGGATTGATTAAGAAAGGGAAGTTAGATTATGAAAAGAAATTAGCAAAAAATATAAAAACAGATAGCAAGAGTTTCTATAGTTATATAAAAAGAAAAAGGGTGGCTAAGGCAAACATAGGTCCCTTAGAGGATGAGACCGGGAAATTAATGGTGGGAAACATGGAGATGGCAAAAATGCTGAACAAATATTTTGTTTCAGTCTTTACAGTAGAGGACACTAAGAATATCCCAACACTGGACAAACAGGGGACTCTCGGGGGGGAGGAGCTAAATACGATTAAAATCACTCAAGAGATGGTACTCAGTAAAATAATGGGACTCAAGGCGGATAAATCCCCTGGACCTGATGGCTTCCATCCTAGGGTCTTGAGGGAAGTGGCAGTAGGGATTGTGGATGCTTTGGTGATAGTTTTCCAAAATTCCCTGGACTCAGGAGAGGTCCCGGCAGATTGGAAAACTGCTAATGTAACACCGTTATTTAAAAAGGGTAGTAGGCAGAAGGCTGGAAATTATAGGCCAGTTAGCTTAACATCTGTGGTGGGTAAAATTTTGGAGTCTATTATTAAGGAGACAGTAACGGAACATTTAGATAAGCATAATTTAATAGGACAAAGTCAGCATGGCTTTATGAAGGGGAAGTCATGTCTGACAAATTTGCTTGAGTTCTTCGAGGATATAACGTATAGGGTGGATAAAGGGGAACCAGTGGACGTAGTGTATTTAGACTTCCAGAAGGCATTCGACAAGGTGCCACATAAAAGATTATTACTTAAGATAAAAAATCACGGGATTGGGGGTAATATTCTGGCATGGGTGGAGGATTGGTTATCAAACAGGAAGCAGAGAGTTGGGATAAATGGTTCATTTTCGGACTGGCAACCAGTAACCAGTGGTGTTCCACAGGGGTCGGTGCTGGGTCCCCAACTCTTTACAATCTATATTAACGATTTGGAGGAGGGGACCGAGTGCAACATATCAAAATTTGCAGATGATACAAAGATGGGAGGGAAAGTAGAGAGTGAGGAGGACATAAAAAACCTGCAAGGGGATATAGACAGGCTGGGTGAGTGGGCGGAGATTTGGCAGATGCAATATAATATTGGAAAATGTGAGGTTATGCACTTTGGCAGGAAAAATCAGAGAGCAAGTTATTTTCTTAATGGCGAGAGACTGGAAAGTACTGCAGTACAAAGGGATCTGGGGGTCCTAGTGCAAGAAAATCAAAAAGTTGGTATGCAGGTGCAGCAGGTGATCAAGAAAGCCAACGGAATGTTGGCTTTTATTGCTAGGGGGATAGAATATAAAAACAAGGAGGTATTGCTGCAGTTATATAAGGTATTGGTGAGACCGCACCTGGAATACTGCATACAGTTTTGGTCTCCATACTTAAGAAAAGACATACTTGCTCTCGAGGCAGTACAAAGAAGGTTCACTCGGTTAATCCCGGGGATGAGGGGGCGGACATATGAGGAGAGGTTGAGTAGATTGGGACTCTACTCATTGGAGTTCAGAAGAATGAGAGGCGATCTTATTGAAACATATAAGATTGTGAAGGGGCTTGATCGGGTGGATGCAGTAAGGATGTTCCCAAAGATGGGTGAAACTAGAACTAGGGGGCATAATCTTAGAATAAGGGGCTGCTCTTTCAAAACTGAGATGAGGAGAAACTTCTTCACTCAGAGGGTGGTAGGTCTGTGGAATTTGCTGCCCCAGGAAGCTGTGGAAGCTACATCATTAGATAAATTTAAAGCAGAAATAGACAGTTTCCTAGAAGTAAAGGGAATTAGGGGTTATGGGGAGCGGGCAGGAAATTGGACATGAAGCTGAGTTCGGATCGGTCAATGCCCTGTGGGTGGCGGAGAGGGCCCAGGGGCTATGTGGCCGGGTCCTGCTCCGACTTCTTGTGTTCTTTAGATTTGTGGTTGGGATCAGATCAGCCATGATCTTATTGAATGGCGGAGCAGGCTCGAGGGGCCGATTGGCCAACTCCTGCTCCAATTTCTTATGTTCTTATGTTCTTATAGGATGCCCCTGTATATCAGTGAGTGTGTGAGAGAGAGGATGCCTCTTTATTTCAGTGAGTGTGTGAGAGAGGATGCCCCTGTCTATCAGTGAGTGTGAGAGAGAGGATGCCTCTATATTTCAGTGAGTGTGTGAGAGAGGATGCCTCTGTATTTCAGTGAGTGTGAGAGAGAGAGGATGCCCCTGTATATCAGTGAGTGTGTGAGAGAGGATGCCTCTGTATTTGAGTGAGTGTGAGAGAGAGGATGCCTCTGTATTTCAGTGAGTGTGAGGGAGAGGATGCCTCTGTATATCAGTGAGTGTGTGAGAGAGGATGCCTCTGTATATCAGTGAGTGTGTGAGAGAGAGGATGCCCCTGTATATCAGTGAGTGTGTGAGAGAGAGGATGCCTCTGTATATCAGTGAGTGTGAGAGAGAGGATGCCTCTGTATATCAGTGAGTGTGTGAGAGAGAGGATGCCTCTGTATTTCAGTGAGTGTGTGAGACAGGATGCCTCTGTATTTCAGTGAGTGTGTGAGAGAGGATGCCTCTGTATTTCCGTGAGTGTGAGAGAGAGGATGCCCCTGTATATCAGTGAGTGTGTGAGAGAGGATGCCTCTGTGTTTCAGTGAGTGTGAGAGAGAGGATGCCTCTGTATTTCAGTGAGTGTTTGAGAGAGGATGCCTCTGTATTTCAGTGAGTGTGTGAGAGAGGATGCCTCTGTATTTCCGTGAGTGTGAGAGAGAGGATGCCCCTGTATATCAGTGAGTGTGTGAGAGAGGATGCCTCTGTATTTCAGTGAGTGTGTGAGAGGATGCCCATGTATATCAGTGAGTGTGTGAGAGAGGATGCCTCTGTATTTCAGTGAGTGTGTGAGAGAGGATGCCTCTGTATTTCAGTGAGTGTGTGAGAGAGGATGCCTCTGTATATCAGTGAGTGTGTGAGAGAGAGGATGCCCCTGTATATCAGTGAGTGTGTGAGAGAGAGGATGCCTCTGTATTTCAGTGAGTGTGAGAGAGAGGATGCCTCTTTATTTCAGTGAGTGTGTGAGAGAGGATGCCCCTGTCTATCAGTGAGTGTGAGAGAGAGGATGCCTCTATATTTCAGTGAGTGTGTGAGAGAGGATGCCTCTGTATTTCAGTGAGTGTGAGAGAGAGAGGATGCCCCTGTATATCAGTGAGTGTGTGAGAGAGGATGCCTCTGTATTTGAGTGAGTGTGAGAGAGAGGATGCCTCTGTATTTCAGTGAGTGTGAGGGAGAGGATGCCTCTGTATATCAGTGAGTGTGTGAGAGAGGATGCCCCTGTATATCAGTGAGTGTGTGAGAGAGAGGATGCCCCTGTATATCAGTGAGTGTGTGAGAGAGAGGATGCCTCTGTATTTCAGTGAGTGTGTGAGAGAGGATGCCCCTGTCGATCAGTGAGTGTGAGAGAGAGGATGCCTCTATATTTCAGTGAGTGTGTGAGAGAGGATGCCTCTGTATTTCAGTGAGTGTGAGAGAGAGGATGCCCCTGTATATCAGTGAGTGTGAGGGAGAGGATGCCTCTGTATATCAGTGAGTGTGTGAGAGAGGATGCCTCTGTATTTCAGTGAGTGTGTGAGAGAGGATGCCTCTGTATTTCAGTGAGTGTGTGAGAGAGGATGCCTCTGTATTTCAGTGAGTGTGCGAGAGAGGATGCCTCTGTATTTCCGTGAGTGTGTGAGAGAGGATGCCCCTGTATATCAGTGAGTGTGTGAGAGAGAGGATGCCCCTGTATATCAGTGAGTGTGTGAGAGAGAGGATGCCTCTGTATTTCAGTGAGTGTGTGAGAGAGGATGCCCCTGTCGATCAGTGAGTGTGAGAGAGAGGATGCCTCTATATTTCAGTGAGTGTGTGAGAGAGGATGCCTCTGTATTTCAGTGAGTGTGAGAGAGAGGATGCCCCTGTATATCAGTGAGTGTGAGGGAGAGGATGCCTCTGTATATCAGTGAGTGTGTGAGAGAGGATGCCTCTGTATTTCAGTGAGTGTGTGAGAGAGGATGCCTCTGTATTTCAGTGAGTGTGTGAGAGAGGATGCCTCTGTATTTCAGTGAGTGTGTGAGAGAGGATGCCTCTGTATTTCCGTGAGTGTGAGAGAGAGGATGCCCCTGTATATCAGTGAGTGTGTGAGAGAGGATGCCTCTGTGTTTCAGTGAGTGTGAGAGAGAGGATGCCTCTGTATTTCAGTGAGTGTTTGAGAGAGGATGCCTCTGTATTTCAGTGAGTGTGTGAGAGAGGATGCCTCTGTATTTCCGTGAGTGTGAGAGAGAGGATGCCCCTGTACATCAGTGAGTGTGTGAGAGAGGATGCCTCTGTATATCAGTGAGTGTGTGAGAGGATGCCCATGTATATCAGTGAGTGTGTGAGAGAGGATGCCTCTGTATTTCAGTGAGTGTGTGAGAGAGGATGCCTCTGTATTTCAGTGAGTGTGTGAGAGAGGATGCCTCTGTATATCAGTGAGTGTGTGAGAGAGAGGATGCCCCTGTATATCAGTGAGTGTGTGAGAGAGAGGATGCCTCTGTATATCAGTGAGTGTGTGAGAGAGAGGATGCCCCTGTATATCAGTGAGTGTGTGAGAGAGAGGATGCCTCTGTGTATCAGTGAGTGTGAGAGAGAGGATGCCTCTGTATATCAGTGAGTGTGTGAGAGAGGATGCCTCTGTATTTCAGTGAGTGTGAGAGAGAGGATGCCCCTGTATATCAGTGAGTGTGAGAGAGGATGCCTCTGTATTTGAGTGAGTGTGAGAGAGAGGATGCCTCTGTATTTCAGTGAGTGTGAGGGAGAGGATGCCTCTGTATATCAGTGAGTGTGTGAGAGAGGATGCCTCTGTATTTCAGTGAGTGTGAGAGAGAGGATGCCTCTATATTTCAGTGAGTGTGTGAGAGAGGATGCCCCTGTATATCAGTGAGTGTGTGAGAGAGAGGATGCCCCTGCATATCAGTGAGTGTGTGAGAGAGAGGATGCCCCTGCATATCAGTGAGTGTGTGAGAGAGAGGATGCCTCTGTATTTCAGTGAGTGTGTGAGAGAGGATGCCCCTGTATATCAGTGAGTGTGAGAGAGAGGATGCCTCTGTATTTCAGTGAGTGTGAGAGAGAGGATGCCCCTGTATATCAGTGAGTGTGAGAGAGAGGATGCCTCTGTATTTCAGTGAGTGTGAGAGAGAGGATGCCTCTATATATCAGTGAGTGTGTGAGAGAGGATGCCTCTGTATTTCAGTGAGTGTGAGAGAGAGGATGCCCCTGTGTTTCAGTGAGTGTGTGAGAGAGAGGATGCCCCTGTATATCAGTGAGTGTGTGAGAGAGGATGCCCCTGTATATCAGTGAGTGTGAGAGGATGCCTCTATATTTCAGTGAGTGTGTGAGAGAGGATGCCTCTGTATTTCAGTGAGTGTGAGAGAGAGGATGCCTCTATATTTCAGTGAGTGTGTGAGAGAGGATGCCCCTGTATATCAGTGAGTGTGTGAGAGAGAGGATGCCCCTGTATATCAGTGAGTGTGTGAGAGAGAGGATGCCTCTGTATTTCAGTGAGTGTGTGAGAGAGGATGCCCCTGTCGATCAGTGAGTGTGAGAGAGAGGATGCCTCTATATTTCAGTGAGTGTGTGAGAGAGGATGCCTCTGTATTTCAGTGAGTGTGAGAGAGAGGATGCCCCTGTATATCAGTGAGTGTGAGGGAGAGGATGCCTCTGTATATCAGTGAGTGTGTGAGAGAGGATGCCTCTGTATTTCAGTGAGTGTGTGAGAGAGGATGCCTCTGTATTTCAGTGAGTGTGTGAGAGAGGATGCCTCTGTATTTCAGTGAGTGTGTGAGAGAGGATGCCTCTGTATTTCCGTGAGTGTGAGAGAGAGGATGCCCCTGTATATCAGTGAGTGTGTGAGAGAGGATGCCTCTGTGTTTCAGTGAGTGTGAGAGAGAGGATGCCTCTGTATTTCAGTGAGTGTTTGAGAGAGGATGCCTCTGTATTTCAGTGAGTGTGTGAGAGAGGATGCCTCTGTATTTCCGTGAGTGTGAGAGAGAGGATGCCCCTGTACATCAGTGAGTGTGTGAGAGAGGATGCCTCTGTATATCAGTGAGTGTGTGAGAGGATGCCCATGTATATCAGTGAGTGTGTGAGAGAGGATGCCTCTGTATTTCAGTGAGTGTGTGAGAGAGGATGCCTCTGTATTTCAGTGAGTGTGTGAGAGAGGATGCCTCTGTATATCAGTGAGTGTGTGAGAGAGAGGATGCCCCTGTATATCAGTGAGTGTGTGAGAGAGAGGATGCCTCTGTATATCAGTGAGTGTGTGAGAGAGAGGATGCCCCTGTATATCAGTGAGTGTGTGAGAGAGAGGATGCCTCTGTATATCAGTGAGTGTGAGAGAGAGGATGCCCCTGTATATCAGTGAGTGTGAGAGAGGATGCCTCTGTATTTGAGTGAGTGTGAGAGAGAGGATGCCCCTGTATTTCAGTGAGTGTGTGAGAGGATGCCTCTGTATTTCAGTGAGTGTGTGAGAGAGAGGATGCCTCTGTATATCAGTGAGTGTGTGAGAGAGGATGCCTCTGTATATCAGTGAGTGTGTGAGAGAGGATGCCTCTGTATATCAGTGAGTGTGTGAGAGGATGCCTCTGTATTTCAGTGAGTGTGTGAGAGAGGATGCCTCTGTATTTCAGTGAGTGTGTGAGAGAGGATGCCTCTGTATTTCAGTGAGTGTGTGAGAGAGGATGCCTCTGTATTTCAGTGAGTGTGTGAGAGAGGATGCCTCTGTATTTCAGTGAGTGACTGAGTATGTGTGTATTTTGTGATGGGGACAAGCGGCAGGATGATGAAACCCGACCTTTAACCATCAACTGCTTGTAAAATCCTACACAGACTGGGATTGAACAAGTTAAATTGCCAGAAGACACGTGTCCAGATCACAGGTTGGATCACACATTGCAAGTGGTGTCTCGGGGCAAAGGATCAGAAACCTCTTCCTCGTATCGACCCAAAGATTGCGACTGAGTTCCCACAAACAGGAACCGTTCGCTTCTGTCTCTGAGTTTCCATCCCCCCCCCCATGCCGGTCCGTTGGCGGGGGCGGGGAATACAGCCTCTCTCCATCGGAGCGGCCCCCAATACCGCTCACTCACTCACTCTCTCCATTTCACCCGCTCCGCCTCCACCGCCATCTTCCCTCCAAACCGCCTTCTTCTCCGCCGACCCTGCTCCATCCGGGCATTCGAGGGTCGGGGTCTGCGCACTGTTGACATTCGGCGTCAATTAACGCCCCCTCCCAGAGTCCAGCCCTGCCATTGGGTCATAACCCGCTGATTGACATCCCCGCTCACCAATCGGGGCTCGGCGCCCGCCCCAAGCTCGATTGACGGAACGAGGGGCGGGGGATCACGTGGCTGCTGATTTTAAAACTGCGCGGCCGTTGAACCGCCACAGTGCGGGCTGGGAGTGGGTGTGACGTTAAAGTAAACTGGCAACGGCGCGAGTGTGACGCATGTTGAGGGCTGGGGCCGCGAGCTGACTGATGGGAGAGTCCAGGGGCCTGGCGGTCCTCATCCACCGCCATCATCTCAATCCACCGTCATCCTCCCCCTGGAGAAGATCAACCGATCCCCATCCACCGCCATCATCTCAATCCACCGTCATCCTCCCCCTGGAGAGGATCAACCGGTCCCCATCCACCGCCATCATCTCAATCCACCGCCATCCTCCCCCTGGAGAAGATCAACCGATCCCCATCCACCGCCATCATCTCAATCCACCGTCATCCTCCCCCTGGAGAGGATCAACCGGTCCCCATCCACCGCCATCATCTCCATCCTCCCCCTGGAGAGGATCAACCGGTCCCCATCCACCGCCATCATCTCCATCCACCGTCATCCTCCCCCTGGAGAGGATCAACCGGTCCCCATCCACCGCCATCATCTCAATCCACCGTCATCCTCCCCCTGGAGAGGATCAACCGGTCCCCATCCATCGCCGTCCTCCCTCGGAGAAGATATTGCCTGTCTGCATTGTTCCAAAAGACATCACTTTGCACTTCTCTGCATTAAATTTCATCTGCCACATGTCCGCCCATTCCTCCAGCCTGTCTATATCCTCTTGAAGTCTCTCACTATCCTCCGCACTCTTTACTCCGCTTCCAAGTTTTGTGTCATCTGCAAATTTTGAAATTGTGCACTGTGCACCCAAGTCCAAGTCATTAATATATATCAAGAAAAGCAATGCCTTTCTTGATATATATTAATGAACACCACTGATATATATTTTAAACACCACTGTATACCTTCCTCCAGTCCGAAAAGCAATTGCTCACCACTATGTTTCCTGTCATTTAGCCAATTTTGTATCCATGCTGCTACTGCCCCTTTTTTATTATTCATTCATGGGATGTGGGCGTTGCTGGTGAGGCCAGCATTTATTGCCCATCCCTAATTGCCCTTGAGAAGGTGGTGGTGAGCCGCCTTCTTGAACCGATGCAGTCCGTCTGGTGAAGGTTCTCCCACAGTACTGTTAGGAAGGGAGTTCCAGGATTTTGACCCAGCGACGATGAAGGAACGGCGATATATTTCCAAGTCGGGATGGTGTGTGACTTGGAGGGGAACGTGCAGGTGGTGTTGTTCCCATGTGCCTGCTGCCCTTGTCCTTCTAGGTGGTAGAGGTCGTGGGTTTGGGAGGTGCTGTCGAAGAAGCCTTGGCTGCAGTGCATTCCTGTGGATGGTACACACTGAAGCCATGGTGCGCCGGTGCTGAAGGGAGTGAATGTTTAGGGTGGTGGATGGGGTGCCAATCAAGCGGGCTGCTTTGTCCTGGATGGTGTCGAACTCCTTGAGTGTTGTTGGAGCTGCACTCATCCAGGCAAGTGGAGAGTATTCCATCACACTCCTGACTTGTGCCTTGTAGATGGTGGAAAGGCTCTGGGGAGTCTGGAGGTGAGTCACTTGCTGCAGAATACCCAGCCTCTGACCTGCTCTTGTAGCCATAGTATTTATGTGGCTGGTCCAGTTAAGTTTCTGGTCAATGGTGACCCCCAGGATATTGATGGTGGGGGATTCGGCAATGGTAATGTTGTTCGATGTCAAGGGGAGGTGGTTAGACTCTCTCTTGTTGGAGATGGTCATTGCCTGGCACTTGTCTGACGCGAATGTGACTTGCCACTTATCAGCCCAAGCCTGGATTGGTTGTCCAGGTCTTGATTCATGCGGGCACGGACTGCTTCATTATCTGAGGATTTGCGAATGGAACTGTTAAATCATCAGCGAACATCCCAATTTCTGAACTTATGATGGAGGGAAGGTCATTGATGAAGCAGTTGAGGATGGTTGGGCCTGGGACACTGCCCTGAGGAACTCCTGCAGCAATGGCCTGGGGCTGAGATGATGGGCCTCCAACAACCACTACCATCTTCCTTTGTGCTAGGTATGACTCCAGCCACTGGAGAGTTTTCCCCCTGATTCCCATTGACTTCAATTTTACTCGGGCTCCTTGGTGCCACACTCGGTCAAATGCTGCCTTGGTGTCAAGGGCAGTCACTCTCACCTCACCTTCCATGGACTTCAATTGTGCTGACAAGCCTATTATATGGTACTTTATCAAATGCCTTTTGAAAATCCATATACACATCAACCGCATTGCCCTCATCAAACCTCTCTGTTCCCTCATCAAAAAACTCAATGAAGTTAGTTAAACATGATTTGCCTTAAACAAATCCGTGCTGGCTTTCCTTTATTAATCCACACTCGTCCAAGTGACTGTTAATTTTGTCCCGGATTATCGTTTCTATAAGATTCCCCATCACCGAGATTAAACTGTAGTTGCTGGGTTTACCTTACACCCTTTTTTAGCCCATTAATAACTGCCTGCATCATTCAGGTCGCGTTATTTTTTCACCAAAATCTGGCCCTTAGTTATTAAAGCATTTCCAGGGCTCGATGCTATGGGACGCACTGAAGCTTGGTGCAGCGGCTGCAAAGGCGAAATGGGGAAAGGCCACAGTTTAGGGCCCTCCTGGCATTGTATACCGAGGGGCTGGAGCCCAAAAAAACCCTCAGGATGAATGTGTAATGACCGTAATGATACCACTGCATCGCTCTCCAGACCTTCTTTGCAAAGGCACATTCCAGAAGGAGATGGATGACGGTCTTGTCTCCACCGCAGCCTCCTCGGGGACAGCGCGCGGTGGCGCTGAGACTCCGGGAGTGTATGAAGGATCTGACGGGAAGGGCCCTTCTCACCACCAGCCAAGCTAGGTCTTGGTGCTTGTTTGACAGCTCTGGCGATGAGGCGTTCTTCCAAATGACATTGGCAGTCTGCTCGGGGAACCAACCGACAGGATCCACCATCTCCTTTTCCCGCATGGTCTTGAGGACATTGCGTGCGGACTACTTGTTTTTCTGCACAAACTTTTCCACGAAGGACAGGTGGAGCATTCTGTGGTAGCACGTAGTGATACTTTGTGTTTGCGTACCGAGGGTCTACGCACAGCTTGATGCAGCCGCACACAAAGGTGGCCATCAGGATGAGGGCCACGTTGGGCACGCCTTTTCCCCCTTTCTCTGGAGATCTGTACACGGAGACGGTCCATTTTTGATCTCCAGATAAAGTGGAAGATGGCTCGGGAGACTGTCGATCCCACGGTCCCAGTTTCAGCTTGACCTTGGCAATACGCTCCTCCCAGTTTTTGGTGCACGCCCCGGCCCCCCCGAACCAGATCCCCAGCACCTTCAGGTAATCCGACCTGACGGTGAAGGGGATAAAGGATCGGTCGGTCCAGTTCCCAAAGAACATGGCCTCGCTCTTGGTACGATTTACCCTGGCCCCTGAGGCCAGTTCGAACTGGTCGCAGATGCTCATCAGTCTGCGGACCGACAGCTGATCCGAGCAAAAGATGGTGATGTAATGTAACCGTAATCTGCAATGATTACAAGTGCAATGAGGCACCCTAGAGTGTCATAAACTGTGTTTATCATTTATGATCTGTAATTGTATTATTTGGATTGTACTGTATGTACCTTTACAAATTTTATGAATAAAGTACATTTTTGAAATATAAAAAATTATGCATATGCACAGTAACCGTGAGTTCAGCTTCAGGAATAAAAACAGAAAATACTGGAAATATTCAGTTAACCAGCATCTGTGGACACCAAGGGAATCAAGGGATATGGGGATCGGGCAGGAAAGTGGAATTGATGTAGAAGTTCAGCCATTGAATGGTGGAGCAGGCTCGAGGGGCCGTGTGGCCTCCTCCTGCTCCTATTTCTTATGCCCTTAAAAAAAACCCTCAGGCAGAATGTAAAATTCAAATTGATGTAATGTACCTGTAATGAATCTGTAATGTACCCTGTAATGAATCACCTGTATTGAGTGTAATGCAATGAGGCACCCTAGACTGTCGTAAACTGTAATTATGTACAATGTGTTCTAGTACTTGATGTCACCTGCAAAATGTATAATCTGTATTGTGTACGTTTGGAATGTGATATGACAACTGTATTGTATGTATTGCTGCAAATTTTATGAATAAAGTATATTTTTGGAAAAAAAACAGGGTTAACGTTTGAGGTCAATGACATTTCGTCAGAACTGGAAGAAGTTAAAAGATTTAACAGTTTTTAAGCAACTTCAGAGCCAGGCAAAATGGGGGAGGAAAGAACAAAAGGAAAGGTCTGAGACCTGACGAAGGAGGAAAGCTCCGAAAGCTTGTGATTCCAAATGAAGCTGTTGGACTATAACCTGGTGTTGTAAGACTCCTTACATTTGTCCACCCCAGTCCATCACCAGCATCTCCACATCATTACCTGAGGAAGGAGGAAGCCTCCGAAAGCTTGTAGATTTCAAATAAAAATCGTTGGACTATAACTTGGAGTTGTAAAATTGTTTACAATTGTCAACCCCAGTCCATCACCGGCATCTCCACAACATCATTGAGTGGGAGGGCAGGAGTGATTAAATGAGAAAAGGGATGATGATGATGATTCAAGGCAAGGAGGGCGGGAGTGGGACAAGGAAAGAAACAAGAGATGAGCTGTAAATGGGCAGAACCATTCAGGAATGCTCCGTTCCATCCGGCGAATGGGGGGGGGGTGCTCTTTCCTTTTATGGGTGAAATGCAAATGAGGCAGCGAATGCAGTTGAATCTTCAAAAACGATCATATTTAACCAAAGAAATGATGGAAAAACAATGATTTTTACATCTCCAGTAAATATTCCTTATAAAAATGGAAAATGAAGGTTTAAAATTCTTTCTTGCCCTAATGTTAGAGTGTTGACTGCCGTTGGATGGAAATTTGCAATACTATTGGACCATACTTACCTGCAGGGAGAGACTTTGATCACGAAGAAGGTTCTCCCAGGACGAGGCTAGCCTATTGCACCTGCGATGTCCCCAAATGCGGGATACTTGACTGCAAAATTTGTGGTAGTGGGGGACTGTGTTCGTGCTCTCCCCTGGTTTATGACTCAAGATAGAAATAATGTGAAGCAATTTTATTTTAAATTCACAAGCTTTCGGAGGCTACCTCCTTCCTCAGGTGAACGATGTGGAACGATGTTCACCTGAGGAAGGAGGTAGCCTCCGAAAGCTTGTGAATTTAAAATAAAATTGCTGGACTATAACTTGGTGTTGTAAAATTGTTTACAATTGTCAACCCCAGTCCATCACCGGCATCGCCACATCAGAAATAATGTGTGCATTAGAGTGTTCAGTTAATTGAGTAACTTCCAATCTCGAATCACTGTCTATCTGAGCGATCAGCGCGAAGGATTTGCTGGCTGATTAATAGTGGTGCTTGTCGTTTTTCTGTAAAATACCTAGTGAACCTTAGATATTAAAGCATTTCCAGGACTGGGTGCTGCCAGGACTGCAGCCGCCGCAAAAGCTCGATGGGGAAAGGACGCTCTCACCATTGTACGCCAAGGGACTGGAAACCAAAAAAAACTCCTCCTAATGAATGTGTAATGACTGTAATTGATGTAATGTAACTGTAATCTGTACTGATTGCAAGTGCAATGAGGCACCCTGGAGTGTCATGAACTGTATTTATCATGTATGACCTGTAGTTGTATTGTGATAGTTGGATTGTACTGTTTACCTTTACAAATTTTATGAATAAAGTATATTTTTGAAATATAAAAAAAGGAGGTTCTCCCAGGACGAGGCTAGTCCATTGCACTCTGGGTGTACTGACGCCTGCGATGCCCCTAAATGCGGGATACTCGACTGCAAAATTTGTGGTAGTGGGGGATTGCTTTCGTGCTCTCCCCTGGTTTATGACTAAAAATAGAGAAGAGTTTCGTAGTGTGGTGTGTCTTTTTCTTAATTCCTCACATTTCAGTAACAGCTAAGTCGTGGTCATATTCGGCTGCACAGTTCTTAAAAATAAAGCGCTGTTCGGTAGAAAATTTATGACACAGAAGGAGGCCACTCCATATCCGTGTCGGCCGAAAATGAGCTGCTCAGCCCTAAATCCCCCTTTCCACCACCTGAGGAACTAAAGAGCAATTACACACTGTGAAACCCCCTCTTTGACTCCATGGTGCCACTGGTGGGAAGCCATCAAGGCCAAAATAAAGAGGCTCTTCAACCTCAATGGTGTTTAGAAGGTGAGAGAGAGACACGCAGGGAAGTGTCACAACTCTTGAAAAGCATACAGGATCTGCTCCAGCTACAGTCGATAGGGGTCGATGTCAGGGGGGTTGATGTCAGGAACGAACTCCGAGAGGTGAAGGGCCAGCAAGCCTCGCTCTTCGCCTCCAAGGCCTCAAAGATCATCTTCCAGTCCAGAGTCTGCTCTGTGGAGCTGGGCGAGAAATGCTCGGGCTTCTTTTTCCAGAAACTGCACAGACCTCTGTGATCAGCAGCCTGAAGGAGGAAGACAGCTTGGTGACGTCCTCGCAGGCCAACATACTGAGGATCAGCAAATCCTTTTATGCCAGGCTGTACGACTGGAAGCCCACGGACAGCACGGCTTCCCAGTCCTTCCTGTCCTCTATCAAGACAGCGATAGAGGACAGCGAGCGGGAGAGCATGGATCGGCCATTGATCTTGGATGAGCTGACAAAGGCCGACCAGTCCTTCGAGAAGAGTAAAACTCCCAGAAGCGATGGCCTACTGGTCGAGTTGCACTCGGCTCTGCAGGGTTGGAGAGGCCTAGACTTACTGGGGTATGCTGGCAGGCAGCATGTCAGAGTCCATGAGGAAAGGCATCATCGACCTCATCTACAAGTGGAAAGGAGAGAGGGAAGAAATTAGAAATTGGCGACCCATTTCCTTGCTGAATGTCGACGACAAGATTCTGTCTACGGCCATCGCCAACAGGTTCAAGTCTGCTCTGGAGCGAGTGATTCACCCGGATCAGACCTGTACTGTACCCGGCAGGAAGATCTCTGATAGCCTTGCGATGCTCAGGCACACGATCGCCTATGTGCAGGACAGGGGGGTGAACACCTGCCTCATCAGCCTGGACCAGGAGAAGGCCTTTGACAGAATATCCCACACATACATGATGGACGTGCTCTCCAAAACAGGTTTTCGGGAGGGAATCCGCAATTGGATCGGATTGCTTGACGTGGCGCAGTGCTAGTCAACGGGTGGGAGTCAGAGAGCTTTCCGAACAGATCTGGAGTCAGGCAAGGCATCCTCTCTCCACGGTCTTGTTCGTATGTTGTATCGAGCTGTTTGCCACGTCCATCAGGAAGGACGCAGGTATCAGGGAGATGACGATCCCAGGCGGAGGAGGCTCTCAGTTTAAGGCCCTCAGTTTAAGGCCTCCTCATACATGGATGACTTCACCGTCTTCTGCTCCGATCAGCACTCGGTCCACACACTGATGGGCATTTGCGACCGTTTCGTGCTGGCCTCAGGGGTCCAGAGTGAACCAAAGTAAGAGTGAGGCTATGTTCATTAGCAGGTGGGAGACCTGATCCTTTGTCCCCTTCACCGTCAGGTCCGACTACCTGAAGGTGCTGGGGATCTGGTTCGGGGGGCCCCTGGTCTGCACCAAGAACTAGGAGGAGCGGCCAAACAGAAGCTTGGTATGTGGGTGGGGCGATCCCTCTTCCCCCTGGTGATAAGGTGTGAGGTACTCGCGGTGTTGCTCTACGTGGCCAGGGTCTGGCCCATTCCCCACAGTTCCGCTGTCACAGTCACCCGAGCTATCTTCCACTTTGTTTGGAGGACCAAGGTAGAACACGTCTGTAGGGCCACCATGGACAGGCCCACAGACAAAAGGGGGAAGAGCGTCCCCAACGCCGCTCTGATCCTGATGGTCACCTTTGTGTGTGGCTGCCTCAGGATGTGTGTAGAGCCCCAGTACACAAACATCAAGGGCTCAATTTTGAAATGGTGGCGGGTTGGCAGCGGGGGGGAGGGGGGGTGAAGGTGCGTGTGGCAAACCCGAACAAACAAACCTTGCCATTTCCGAACACCACGATCGCAATGTAATTGATGGTGATTAACGTGCTCTCCGGGTTTTGCGCCCGGCAGCCAGCCTGATTGACAGGAGCTGCAACCCGAGGGTGGGGGTGGAGAGAAAGAGATAGAGCGAGACGTTATCCGGTGCTGGAACGGAAGATCGGGCGTGGAGCGTGGAAGATCGGGGGGGGGGGGAAGAGGGGAAGATCGGGGGGGGGGAAGAGTGGAAGATCGGGGAGGAGGGGGCAAGGTCGGAGGGGAGAGTGGAAGATCGGGGGGGGGGAGGGGGGAAGATCGGGGGGGGGGAGGGGGGAAGATCGGGGGGGAGGGGGAAGATCGGGGGGGAAATCGGGGGAGGGGGAAGATCGGGGGGGAGGGGGAAGATCGGGGGGAGGGGGGAAGGTCGGGGGGGAGGGTGGGAAGATCGGGGGAGGAGAGTGGAAGATTGGGGGGAGGGGGAAGATCGGGGGAGGGGGGCAGATCGGGGGGAGGGGGGAAGATCGGGGGGAGGGGGGAAGATCGGGTGGAGAGTGGAAGATCGGAGGGGACAGGGGAAGATCGGAGGGGAGAGGGGAAGATCGGGGGGAGAGTGGAAGATCGGGGGGGAGAGTGGAAGATCAGGGGGGAGAGTGGAAGATCGGGGGGGGGAGAGTGGAAGATCGGGGGGGCAGAGAGTGGAAGATCGGGGGGGGAAGAGTGGAAGATCGGGGGGGGTAGGGGGAAGATCCGGGGGGAGGAGGAAGATCGGAGGGGAGAGGGGAAGATCAGGGCGGGGAGACGGGAAGATCGGGGGGGAGAGTGGAAGATCGGGGGGGGCGGAGAGTGGAAGATCTGGGGGGGGAGAGTGGAAGATCAGGGGGGGAGAGTGGAAGATCAGGGGGGGGAGAGTGGAAGATCGGGGGGGAGAGGGGAAGATCGAGGGGGGAAGATCGGGGGGGAGGGGGAAGATCGGGGGGAGGGGGAAGAGGAACCCCTTCGAACACAAGGCCATCAGACAGTGGTCGACATGAAACGTTCTCAGAGTCCTGCAGGGAAAGGAAAGAGTGGACTCGATCAGGCACTTCCCCAATCAGACGGTCGAAAAAAAACACTCAAGAAGCTCGACACCATCCAGGAAAAAGCAGCCCACCCACCACCCTAAACATTAACTCCATCCACCACCGGCGCACTGTGGCTGCAGTGTGTACCATCTACAAGATGCACTGCAGCAACTCGCCAAGGCTTCTTCGACAGCACCTCTACCACCTCGAAGGTCAAGGGCAGCAGACGCATGGGAAAACCACCACCTGCACGTTTCCCTCCAAGTCACACACCACCCTGACTTGGAAATATATCGCCATTCCTTCATCGTTGCTGGGTCAAAATTCTGGAACTCCCTTCCTAACAGCACTGCGGGAGAATCTTCACCATGCGGAGTGCAGCGGTTCAAGAAGGCGGCTCACCACTACCTTCTCAAGGGCAATTAGGGATGGGCAAAAAATGCTGGCCTTGATACGTCCCCTATCTGGGGACCATATATTAAATTGATTTTGGAACAGGGAGATGGAGTCGGGCTTGCTCCGTCCACTCCACGCATCGACCCAGTATTGCAGTGTCTCTGGGAACGGTGCATCTCCGTGGAGAGATAGTGAAAATGCAATGCAGGTTTTTCCAGCGTCTCTGTACGTATGTATGCGTTATTACGGAGACAACAGCTGATGTATGGCTGACCGACTGACAGACCGAACGAACGCGAGCCAGCGACGCCCACAGCCCATGAATGAATAACAAAAACAATTGCAAATCTCCCTGGTCAGACTGGCGATTCTCTTTGATCAGGAAGAGGGCTGGAATAATCTGAGACCCAGTGAAGAGGTGAGAACAGAGCAGCAGGGAATGATCCCAGAACCAGAGCCAGCAGCTCACCACCTGGTCCCTGTGTCTGGGACAATACACACCTCAGCTCCAGACCAGGAACAGAAAGCTGGTGTTAACGTGGCCCAGCCCTCGCAAATTGCTGGAACTGTGGGATGGAAATCAGACTTTTGGTCTCAGAGGCTGCTTTAGGGGCTCAGTGGCTCATCGAAAGAATGATTTCTACTAAAGAGCAGGGCTCTGCTCCATCACAGACTGATACTGTACAGGACATGGCAGAGTAAAGTTCTCTTTGCACTTGTGCCATCAAACACTTCCAGGACTGGTACAGCACGGGTTAGATAGAGACGAAAGCTCCCTCTACACTGTCACACCAAACACTCACAGGGTAGATACAGCACGGGTTAGATACAGAGTAAATCTCCCTCTACACTGTCCCATCAAACACACCTAGGACAGGTAAGGCACGGATTAGATACAGAGTAAAGATCAGTCAACACTGACCCATCAAAAATTCCCAGCGCAGGTACAGCACGGGTGACAGAGTAAAGAACCCTCCACACTGTCCCATCAAATACCAACAGGGCAAGTACAGGGTTAGATACAGAGTAAAGCTCCCTCTACACTATCCCATCAAACACTTCCAGGGCAGGTACAGGGTGAGATACAGAGTAAAGCTCCCTCTACACTGTCCCATCAAACATTCCCAGTGCAGGTACAGCACGGGTTAGATACATATAGAGCGAGGATGCCTCGGAAAATTAGTGAGTGAGTGTGAGCGAGGATGCCTCCGTATATCAGTGAGTGTGTGTGAGTGACAATGCCTCTGTATATCAGTGAGTGAGCGTGCAAGCAGGAATGCCTCTATATATCAGTGAGTGAGTGTGCAAGTGGGAAGGCCTCTGTATATCAGTGACTGAGTGTGAAAGAGGAGGCCCGTGTATATCAGTGAGTGAGTGTGTGAGAGAGGATGCCCCTGAAAATCAGTGAGTGAGTGTCTGAGCGAGGATGCCCCTGTCTATCAGTGAGTGTGTGTGAGCGAGGATGCCTCTGTGTATCAGAGAGTATGTGAGCGAGGATTCCCCTGTATATCAGTGAGTGAATGTGAGCGAGGATGCCCCTGTATATCAGTGAGTGTGTGAGCGAGGATGCCCCTGTATATCAGTGAGTGTGTGAGCGAGGATGCCCCTGTATGTCAGTGAGTGAGTGTGAGCGAGGATGCCCCTGTATATCAGTGAGTGTGTGAGCGAGGATGCCCCTGTATATCAGTGAGTGTGTGAGCGAGGATGCCCCTGTATGTCAGTGAGTGAGTGTGAGCGAGGATGCCCCTGTATATCAGTGAGTGTGTGTGAGCGGGGATGACCCTGTATATCAGTGAGTGAGTGCGAGCGAGGATGCCTCTGTATATCAGTGAGTGAGTGTGTGTGAGCGAGGATGCCTCTGTATATCAGAAAGTGAGTGTGAGCGAGGATGCCCCTGTCCATCAGTGAGTGTGTGTGAGCGAGGATGCCTCTGTGTATCAGAGAGTGAGTGTGTGTGAGCGAGGATGCCCCTGTATATCAGTGAGTGTGTGTGAGCGAGGATGCCACTTCATATCAGTGAGTGAGTGTCTGTGTGAGGATGCCCCTGGAAATCAGTGAGTGAGTGTGTGAGCGAGGATGCCCCTGTATATCAATGAGTGAGTGTGTGCGCGAGGTTGCCTCTGCATATCAGTGAATGTGTGAGCGGGGATGCCTCGGTATATCAGGAAGTGAGTGTGAGCGAGGATGCCTCTGTATATCAGTGAGTGTGTGTGAGCGAGGATGGCTCTGTATATCAGTGAGTGTCTGAGCGAGGATGCCCCTGTCTATCAGTGAGTGTGTGTGAGCGAGGATGCCACTTTATATCAGTGAGTGAGTGTGAGCGAGGATGCCCCTGCTTATCAGTGAGTGAGTGTGTGAGCGAGGATGCCCCTGAATATCAATGAGTGAGTGTGTGAGCGGAGATGCCTCTGTATATCAGTAAGTGAGTGTGAGCGAGGATGCCTCTGCATATCAGTGAGTGAGTGTGTGAGCGAGGGTGCCTCTGTATATCAGTGAGTGTGAGCGAGGATGCCTCTGTATATCAGTGAGTGAGTGTGTGAGCGAGGATGCCCCTGAATATCAGTGAGTGAGTGTGTGAGCGAGGATGCCTCTGTATTTCACTGAGTGAGTGTCGGGGTGAGGATGCCTCTGCATATTAGTGAGTTTGTGAGCGAGGATGCCCCTTTTTTTCAGTGAGTGAGTGTGTGAGCGAGGGTGCCTCTGTATATCAGTGAGTGTGTGAGCGAGGGTGCCTCTGTATATCAGTGAGTGTGTGAGCGAGGGTGCCTCTGTATATCAGTGAGTGTGAGCGAGGATGCCCCTGAAAATCAGTGAGTGATTTTGTGAGCAAGAATGCCCCTGTATATCAGTGAGTAAGTGTGTGGTCGAGGGGGCCTCTGTATATCAGTGAGTGAGTGTCTGAGCGAGGATGCCTCTGTATATCAGTATGAGCGAGGATGCCACTGCATATCAGTGAGTGAGTGTGTGAGCGAGGATGCCTCTGTATATCAGTGAGTGTGTGAGTGAGGATGCCTCTGTGTATCAGTGAGTGTGTGTGAGCGGAGATGCCTCTGTATATCAGTAAGTGAGTGTGAGCGAGGATGCCTCTGTGTATCAGTGAGTGTGTGTGAGCGGAGATGCCTCTGTATATCAGTAAGTGAGTGTGAGCGAGGATGCCTCTGTATATCAGTGAGTGAGTGTCTGAGCGAGGATGCCCCTGTATATCAGTGAGTGAGTGTGTGAGCAAGGATGCCCCTTTATATCAGTGAGTGAGTGTCTGAACGAGGATGGCTCTGTATATCAATGGGTGAGTGTGAGCGAGGATGCACCTGTATATCAGTGAGTGAGTGTCAGCGAGGATGGCTCTGTATATCAGTGAGTGTGTGAGCGAGGATGCCCCTTTATATCAGTGAGTGAGTGTCTGAACGAGGATGGCTCTGCATATCAATGGGTGAGTGTGAGCGAGGATGCCCCTGTATATCAGTGAGTGAGTGTCAGCGAGGATGGCTCTGTATATCAGTGAGTGTGTGAGCGAGGATGCCCCTTTATATTAGTAAGTGAGTGTGAGCGAGAATGCCCCTGTTTTTCAGTGAGTGTGTGTGTGAGCAAGAATGCCTCTGCATATCAGTGAGTGTGAGCGAGGATGCCCCTGTATATCATGAGTGATTGTGAGAGCGAGGATGCCCCTTTATATCAGAGAGTGAGTGTGTGAGCGAGGATGCCCCTTTATATCAGTGAGTGAGTGTCTGAGCGAGGATGCCCCTGTATATCAGTGAGTGTGTGAGCGAGGTTGCCTCTGCATATCAGTGAATGTGTGAGCGGGGATGCCTCTGTATATCAGGAAGTGAGTGTGAGCGAGGATGCCTCTGTATATCAGTGAGTGAGTGTCTGAGCGAGGATGCCCCTGTATATCAGTGAGTGAGTGTGTGAGCGAGGATGCCCCTGTATATCAATGAGTGAGTGTGAGCAGGGATGCCCCTTTATATCAGTGAGTGAGTGTGTGAGCGAGGATGCCCCCGTATATCAGTGAGTGAGTGTGTGAGCGAGGATGCCCCTGTCTATCAATGGGTGAGTGTGAGCGAGGATGCCCCTTCATATCAGTGAGTGAGTGTGTGAGCGAGGATGCCCCTGTATATCAGTGAGTGAGTGTCTGAACGAGGATGGCTCTGTATATCAATGGGTGAGTGTGAGCGAGAATGCCCCTTTATATCAGTAAGTGAGTGTGAGCAAGTTGCCTCTGTGTATCAGTGAGTTAGTGTGAGCGAGTATGCTACTGAAGTACCATTATTCAAGAAGGGGAGTAGGGAAAAACCGGGGAACTACAGGCCAGTGAGCCTAACATCAGTGGTAGGAAAATTATTGGAAAAAATTCTGAAGGACAAAATTAGTCTCCACTTGGAGAAGCAAGGATTAATCAGGGATCGTCAACATGGCTTTGTCAAGGGAAGATCATGTCTGACTAATTTGATTGAATTTTTTGAGGGGGTGACTAGGCGTGTGGATGAGCGTAACGCAGTGGATGTGGTATACATGGATTTCAGTAAGGCCTTCGATAAAGTCCCGCACAGGAGACTGGTCAAGAAGGTACGAGCCCATGGAGTCCAGGGTGCCTTGGCACTTTGGATACAAAACTGGCTTAGTGGCAGAAGGCAGAGGGTGATGGTGGAAGGTTGTTTTTGTGACTGGAAGCCTGTGGCCAGTGGGGTACCACAGGGATCTGTGCTGGGGCCCTTGCTGTTTGTGGTCTACATTAACGACTTGGATATGAATGTAAAAGGTATGATCAGTAAGTTCGCTGATGATACAAAAATTGGTAGGGTGGTAAATAGCGAGGAGGATAGCCTCAGTCTGCAGGACGATATAGATGGGTTGGTCAGATGGGCGGAACAGTGGCAAATGGAATTTAACCCAGAAAAGTGCGAGGTGATGCACTTTGGAGGGACTAACAAGGCAAGGGAATACACAATGAATGGGAGGACCCTAGGCAAGACAGAGGGTCAGAGGGATCTTGGTGTGCAAGTTCACAGATCCCTGAAGGCGGCGGAACAGGTAGATAAGGTGGTAAAGAAGGCTTTTGGGATACTTGCCTTTATTAGCCGAGGCATAGAATATAAGAGCAAGGAGGTTATGATGGAGCTGTATAAAACACTGGTTAGGCCACAGCTGGAGTACTGTGTACAGTTCTGGTTGCCGCACTACAGGAAGGATGTGATCGCTTTGGAGAGGGTGCAGAGGAGATTCACCAGGATGTTACCAGGGCTGGAGCGCTTCAGCTATGAAGAGAGACTGGGAAGATTGGGTTTGTTTTCCGTGGAGCAGAGGAGGCTGAGGGGGGACATGATTGAGGTGTACAAAATTATGAGGGGCATAGATAGGATGGATACGAAGGAGCTTTTTCCCTTCGTTGAGAGTTCTATAACAAGGGGGCATAGATTCAAGGTAAAAGGCGGGAGGTTAAGAGGGGATTTGAGAAAGAACTTTTTCACCCAGAGGGTGGTTGGAGTCTGGAACTCACTGCCTGAGAGGGTTGTGGAGGCAGGAACCCTCACAACATTCAAGAAGCATTTGGATGAGCACTTGAAATGCCATAGCATACAAGGCTACGGACCAAATGCTGGAATATGGGATTAGATTAGACTGGGCTTGATGGCCGGCGCGGACACGGTGGGCCGAAGGGCCTCTATCCGTGCTGTATAACTCTATGACTCTATGACTATGAAAATCAGTGAGTGAGTGTGAGCAAGAATGCCTCTGCATATCAGTGAGTGTGAGCGAGGATGCCCCTGTATATCATGAGTGATTGTGAGAGCGAGGATGCCCCTTTATATCAGTGAGTGAGCGTGTGAGCGAGGATGCCTCTGTGTATCAGTGAGTGAGCATGTGAGCGAGGATGCCCCTGAATATCAATGAGTGAGTGTGTGAGCGAGGGTGCCTCTGCATATCAGTCAGTAAGTGTGAGCGAGGATGCCCCTGGATATCAGTGAGTGAGTGAGTGTGTAGGAGAGGTAGAGAGGATGCGTCCGTATATCAGTGAGTGACTCGGAGTGAGTGAGAGAGAGAGGATGCCTCGGTATATCAGTGAGTGACTCTGAATGAGTGTGTGAGAGAGAGGATGCCTCAGTATATCAGTGAGTGACTCTGAGTGAGTGTGTGAGAGAGGATGCCTCTGCATATCAGAGCATGTGTGAGCGAGGATTCCCCTTTATATCAGTGAGAGTGTGAGCGAGGATGCCCCTGCATATCAATGAGTGAGTGTCTGAGCGAGGATGCCTCTGTATATCAGTGAGTGTCTGAGCGAGGATGCCTCTGTATATCAGTGAGTGAGTGTGTGAGCGAGGATGCCCCTGAATATCAGTGAGTGAGTGTCTGAGCGAGGATGCCTCTGTATATCAGTATGAGCGAGGATGCCACTGCATATCAGTGAGTGAGTGTGTGAGCGAGGATGCCCCTGTATATCAATGAGTGTGTGAGCGAGGATGCCTCTGTGTATCAGTGAGTGTGTGTGAGCGGAGATGCCTCTGTATATCAGTAAGTGAGTGTGAGCGAGGATGCCTCTGTGTATCAGTGAGTGTGTGTGAGCGGAGATGCCTCTGTATATCAGTGAGTGAGTGTGAGCAAGGATGCCTCTGTATCTCAGTGAGTGAGTGTATGAGCGATGATGCCTCTGGAGATCAGTGAATGAGGATGCCTCTGTATATCAGTGTGAGTGAGTGTGTGAGCGAGGCTGCCTCTCTCTCTCAGTGAGTGAGTGTGTGAGCAAGGATGCCCCTGAATATCAATGAGTGAGTGTGTGAGCGAGGATGCCCCTGAATATCAGTGAGTGAGTATGTGAGCGAGGATGCCCCTGAATATCAGTGAGTGAGTATGTGAGCGGAGATGCCTCTGTATATCAGTGAGTAAGTGTGTGGGCGAGGATGCCCCTGCATATCAGAAAGTGAGTGTGAGCGAGGATGCCTCTGTATATCAGTGAGTGAGTGAGCGAGGATGCCCCTGTATATCAGTAAGTGAGTGTCAGCGAGGATGCCTCTGTATATTAGTAAGTGAGTGTGGGCGAGGATGCCTCTGTATATCAGTAAGTGAGTGTGAGCGAGGATGCCTCTGTATATCAGTGAGTGAGTGTGTGAGCGAGGATGCCTCTGTATATCACTGAGTGAGTGTCGGGGTGAGGATGCCTCTGTATATTAGTGAGTTTGTGAGCGAGGATGCCCCTTTTTTTCAGTGAGTGAGCATGTGAGCGAGGATGCCCCTGTATATCAGTGAGTGAGTGTGTGAGCAAGGATGCCCCTGTATATCAGTGAGTGAGAGTGTGTGAGCGAGGATGCCCCTGCATATCAGTGAGTGAGTGTGTGAGCAAGGATGCCTCTGTATCTCAGTGAGTGAGTGTATGAGCGATGATGCCTCTGGAGATCAGTGAATGAGGATGCCTCTGTATATCAGTGTGAGTGAGTGTGTGAGCGAGGGTGCCTCTGTATATCAGTGAGTGTGAGCGAGGATGCCCCTGAAAATCAGTGAGTGATTCTGTGAGCAAGAATGCCCCTGTATATCAGTGAGTGTGTGAGCGAAGATGCCTCTGTATATCAGTGAGTGTGTGAGCGAGGATGCCCCTGTATATCAGTGAGTGATTGTGTGAGCGAGGTGTCCCTGAATATCAGTGAGTGAGTGTGAGCGAGGATGCCCCTGTTTCTCAGTGAGTGTGAGCGAGGATGCCCGTTTTTCTGTGTGTGTGTGAGCGAGGATGCCTCTATATATTAGTGAGTGAGTGTGAGCGAGGATGCCCCTGTGCATCAATGAGTGAGTGTGAGCAAGGGTGCCCCTGTATATCAGTGAGTGTGTGAGCGAGGATGCCCCCTTATATCAGTGAGTGAGTGTGTGAGCGAGGATGCCCCTGTATATCAGTGAGTGTGAGCGAGGATGCCCCTGTGTATCAGTGAGTGATTGTGTGAGCGAGGATGCCCCTGTGTATCAGTGAGTGATTGTGTGAGCGAGGTGCCCCCGAATATCAGTGAGTGTGAGCGAGGATGCCCCTGTGTATCAATGAGTGAGCGTGAGCAAGGATGCCCCTGTATATCAGTGAGTGTGTGAGCGAGGATGCCCCTTTATATCAGTGAGTGAGTGTGTGAGCGAGGATGCCATTTTATATCAGTGAGTGAGTGTGTGAGCGAGGATGCCACTGTATATCAGTGAGTGTGAGCGAGGAGGCCCCTGTATATCAGTGAGTGATTGTGCGCGAAGATGCCTCAGCATATCAGTGAGTGCGAGCGAGGTTGCCCCAGTTTTTTCAGTGAGTGAGTGTGTGAGTGAGGATGCCCCTGTATATCAGTGAGTGATTGTGAGCGAAGATGCCTCAGCATATCAGTGAGTGTCAGCGAGGATGCCCCTGTGTATCATGGAGTGATTGTGTGAGCGAGGATGTCCCTGTATATTAGTGAGTGAGTGTGTGAGCGACGATGCCTCTGTATATCAGTGAGAGTGTGTGTGAGCGAGGATGCCCCTGTATATCAGTGAGTGCGTGTGAGCGAGGATGCCCCTGTATATCAGTAAGTGTGTGAACGAGGATGCCCCTGTCGATCAGTGAGTGAGTGTGAGCGAGGATGTCTCAGTATATCAGTCAGTGAGTGTGTGAGCGAGGATGCCTCTATATCAGTGAGTGAGAGTGTGTGCGAGGGTGCCTCTGTCTATCAGTGAGTGAGTGAGTGTGTGGGAGAGGTAGAGAGGATGCGTCCGTATATCAGTGAGTGACTCGGAGTGAGTGAGAGAGAGAGGATGCCTCGGTATATCAGTGAGTGACTCTGAATGAGTGTGTGAGAGAGAGGATGCCTCAGTATATCAGTGAGTGACTCTGAGTGAGTGTGTGAGAGAGGATGCCTCTGCATATCAGAGCATGTGTGAGCGAGGATTCCCCTTTATATCAGTGAGAGTGTGAGCGAGGATGCCCCTGTATATCAGTGAGTGTGCAAGCGAGGATGCCCCTGCATATCAATGAGTGAGTGTCTGAGCGAGGATGCCTCTGTATATCAGTGAGTGTCTGAGCGAGGATGCCTCTGTATATCAGTGAGTGAGTGTGTGAGCGAGGATGCCCCTGAATATCAGTGAGTGAGTGTCTGAGCGAGGATGCCTCTGCATATCAGTATGAGCGAGGATGCCACTGCATATCAGTGAGTGAGTGTGTGAGCGAGGATGCCCCTGTATATCAGTGAGTGTGTGAGCGAGGATGCCTCTGTGTATCAGTGAGTGTGTGTGAGCGGAGATGCCTCTGTATATCAGTAAGTGAGTGTGAGCGAGGATGCCTCTGTGTATCAGTGAGTGTGTGTGAGCGGAGATGCCTCTGTATATCAGTGAGTGAGTGTGAGCAAGGATGCCTCTGTATCTCAGTGAGTGAGTGTATGAGCGATGATGCCTCTGGAGATCAGTGAATGAGGATGCCTCTGTATATCAGTGTGAGTGAGTGTGTGAGCGAGGGTGCCTTTCTCTCTCAGTGAGTGAGTGTGTGAGCAAGGATGCCCCTGAATATCAATGAGTGAGTGTGTGAGCGAGGATGCCCCTGAATATCAGTGAGTGAGTATGTGAGCGGAGATGCCTCTGTATATCAGTGAGTAAGTGTGTGGGCGAGGATGCCCCTGTATATCAGAAAGTGAGTGTCAGCGAGGATGCCTCTGTATATCAGTAAGTGAGTGTGGGCGAGGATGCCTCTGTATATCAGTAAGTGAGTGTGAGCGAGGATGCCTCTGTATATCAGTGAGTGAGTGTGTGAGCGAGGATGCCTCTGTATATCACTGAGTGAGTGTCGGGGTGAGGATGCCTCTGTATATTAGTGAGTTTGTGAGCGAGGATGCCCCTTTTTTTCAGTGAGTGAGCATGTGAGCGAGGATGCCCCTGTATATCAGTAAGTGAGTGTGTGAGCAAGGATGCCCCTGTATATCAGTGAGTGAGTGTGTGAGCGAGGATGCCCCTGAATATCAGTGAGTGAGTGTGTGAGCAAGGATGCCTCTGTATCTCAGTGAGTGAGTGTATGAGCGATGATGCCTCTGGAGATCAGTGAATGAGGATGCCTCTGTATATCAGTGAGTGAGTGTGTGAGCGAAGATGCCTCTGTATATCAGTGAGTGTGAGCGAGGATGCCCCTAAATATCAGAAAGTGAGTGAGTGAGCGAGGATGCCCCTGTATATCAGTAAGTGAGTGTGAGCGAGGATGCCTCTGTATATCAGTAAGTGAGTGTGGGCGAGGATGCCTCTGTATATCAGTGAGTGAGTGTGTGAGCGAGGATGCCTCTGTATATCACTGAGTGAGTGTCGGGGTGAGGATGCCTCTGTATATCAGTGAGTGAGTTTGTGAGCGAGGATGCCCCTTTTTTTCAGTGAGTGAGCATGTGAGCGAGGATGCCCCTGTATATCAGTGAGTGAGTGTGAGCGAGGATGCCCCTGTATATCAGTGAGTGATTGTGTGAGCGAGGATGCCCCATTACATCAGTAAGTGAGTGTGTGAGCGAGGATGCCTCTGTATATCAGTGAGTGTGAGCGAGGATGCCCCTGTATATCAGAAAGTGAGTGAGTGAGCGAGGATGCCCCTGTATATCAGTGAGCATGAGCGAGGATGCCTCTGTATATCAGTAAGTGAGTGTGGGCGAGGATGCCTCTGTATATCAGTGAGTGAGTGTGTGAGCGAGGATGCCTCTGTATATCACTGAGTGAGTGTCGGGGTGAGGATGCCTCTGTATATCAGTGAGTGAGTTTGTGAGCGAGGATGCCCCTTTTTTTCAGTGAGTGAGCATGTGAGCGAGGATGCCCCTGTATATCAGTGAGTGAGTGTGTGAGCAAGGATGCCTCTGTATCTCAGTGAGTGAGTGTATGAGCGATGATGCCTCTGGAGATCAGTGAATGAGGATGCCTCTGTATATCAGTGTGAGTGAGTGTGTGAGCGAGGGTGCCTCTGTATATCAGTGAGTATGAGCGAGGATGCCCCTGAAAATCGGTGAGTGTGTGAGTGAAGATGCCCCTGTATATCAGTGAGCGTGTGAGCGTGGATGCCTCTGTACATCAGTGAGTGTGAGCGAGGATGCCTCTGTGTATCAGTGAGTGAGTGTGAGCGAGGATGCTCCTGCATATCAGTGATTGAGTGTGAGCGAGGATGCTCCTGCAAATCAGTGAGTGAGTGTGTGAGCGAGGACGCCTCTGAAAATCAGTGAGTATGTGAGCGAGGGTGTCCCTGTATATCAGGGAGTGAGTGAGGATGCTTCTGTATATCAGTGAGTGTGTGAGCGAGGATGCCCCTGTATATCAGTGAGTGTGCGTGAGCGAGGATGCCCCTGCATATCAGTGAGTGAGTGTGAGCGAGGATGCCCGTTTTTCAGTGAGTGTGTGAGCGATGATGCCCCTGCATATCAGTGAGTGAGTGTGTGAGCGAGGATGCCCCTGTCTGTCAGTGAGTGAGTATCTGAGCGAGGATGCCCCTGTACATCAGTGAGTGAGTGTCTGAGCGAGGATCTCTCTGTGTATCAGTGAGTGAGTGTGAGCGAGGATGCCCCTGTATATCAGTGAGTGAGTGCGAGCGAGGATGCCCCTGTATATCAGTGAGTGTGAGCGAGGATGCCCCTGTATATCAGTGAGTGAATGTGTGAGCGAGGGTGTCCCTGGATATCAGTGAGTGTGTGTGTGCGAGGATGCCCCCGTATATCAGTGAGTGAGTGTCTGAGCGAGGATGCCCCTGTGTGTCAGTGAGTGAGTGTCTGAGCGAGGATCTCTCTGTGTATCAGTGAGTGAGTGTGAACGAGGATGCCCCTGTATATCAGTGAGTGAGTGCGAGCGAGGATGCCCCTGTATATCAGTGAGTGTGAGCGAGGATGCCCCTGTATATCAGTGAGAGTGAGCGAGGATGCCCCTGTATATCAGTGAGTGAATGTGTGAGCGAGGGTGTCCCTGGATATCAGTGAGTGTGTGTGTGCGAGGATGCCCCCGTATATCAGTGAGTGAGTGTCTGAGCGAGGATGCCACTGTGTGTCAGTGAGTGAGTGTGAGCGAGGATGCCTCTGTATATCAGTGAGTGTGTGAGCGAAAATGCCACTGTATATCAGTGAGTTAATGTGTGAGTGAGGATGTCTCTGGATATCAGTGGGTGAGTATGAGCGAGGCTGCCCCTGGATATTAGTGAGAGTGTGAGCGAGGATGCCCCTTTATATCAGTGAGTGAGTGTGTGAGCAAGGATGCCTCTGTATCTCAGTGAGTGAGTGTATGAGCGATGATGCCTCTGGAGATCAGTGAATGAGGATGCCTCTGTATATCAGTGTGAGTGAGTGTGTGAGCGAGGGTGCCTCTGTATATCAGTGAGTGTGAGCGAGGATGCCCCTGAAAATCAGTGAGTGATTCTGTGAGCAAGAATGCCCCTGTATATCAGTGAGTATATGAGCGGAGATGCCTCTGTATATCAGTGAGTAAGTGTGTGGGCGAGGATGCCCCTGTATATCAGAAAGTGAGTGTGAGCGAGGATGCCTCTGTATATCAGTGAGTGAGTGTGAGCGAGGATGCCTCTGCATATCAGTGAGTGAGTGAGTGAGCGAGGATGCCCCTGTATATCAGTAAGTGAGTGTGAGCGAGGATGCCTCTGTATATCAGTAAGTGAGTGTGGGCGAGGATGCCTCTGTATATCAGTAAGTGAGTGTGAGAGAGGATGCCTCTGTATATCAGTGAGTGAGTGTCTGAACGAGGATGGCTCTGTATATCAATGGGTGAGTGTGAGCGAGGATGCACCTGTATATCAGTGAGTGAGTGTCAGCGAGGATGGCTCTGTATATCAGTGAGTGTGTGAGCGAGGATGCCCCTTTATATCAGTGAGTGAGTGTCTGAACGAGGATGGCTCTGCATATCAATGGGTGAGTGTGAGCGAGGATGCCCCTGTATATCAGTGAGTGAGTGTCAGCGAGGATGGCTCTGTATATCAGTGAGTGTGTGAGCGAGGATGCCCCTTTATATTAGTAAGTGAGTGTGAGCGAGAATGCCCCTGTTTTTCAGTGAGTGTGTGTGTGAGCAAGAATGCCTCTGCATATCAGTGAGTGTGAGCGAGGATGCCCCTGTATATCATGAGTGATTGTGAGAGCGAGGATGCCCCTTTATATCAGAGAGTGAGTGTGTGAGCGAGGATGCCCCTTTATATCAGTGAGTGAGTGTCTGAGCGAGGATGCCCCTGTATATCAGTGAGTGTGTGAGCGAGGTTGCCTCTGCATATCAGTGAATGTGTGAGCGGGGATGCCTCTGTATATCAGGAAGTGAGTGTGAGCGAGGATGCCTCTGTATATCAGTGAGTGAGTGTCTGAGCGAGGATGCCCCTGTATATCAGTGAGTGAGTGTGTGAGCGAGGATGCCCCTGTATATCAATGAGTGAGTGTGAGCAGGGATGCCCCTTTATATCAGTGAGTGAGTGTGTGAGCGAGGATGCCCCCGTATATCAGTGAGTGAGTGTGTGAGCGAGGATGCCCCTGTCTATCAATGGGTGAGTGTGAGCGAGGATGCCCCTTCATATCAGTGAGTGAGTGTGTGAGCGAGGATGCCCCTGTATATCAGTGAGTGAGTGTCTGAACGAGGATGGCTCTGTATATCAATGGGTGAGTGTGAGCGAGAATGCCCCTTTATATCAGTAAGTGAGTGTGAGCAAGTTGCCTCTGTGTATCAGTGAGTTAGTGTGAGCGAGTATGCTACTGAAGTACCATTATTCAAGAAGGGGAGTAGGGAAAAACCGGGGAACTACAGGCCAGTGAGCCTAACATCAGTGGTAGGAAAATTATTGGAAAAAATTCTGAAGGACAAAATTAGTCTCCACTTGGAGAAGCAAGGATTAATCAGGGATCGTCAACATGGCTTTGTCAAGGGAAGATCATGTCTGACTAATTTGATTGAATTTTTTGAGGGGGTGACTAGGCGTGTGGATGAGCGTAACGCAGTGGATGTGGTATACATGGATTTCAGTAAGGCCTTCGATAAAGTCCCGCACAGGAGACTGGTCAAGAAGGTACGAGCCCATGGAGTCCAGGGTGCCTTGGCACTTTGGATACAAAACTGGCTTAGTGGCAGAAGGCAGAGGGTGATGGTGGAAGGTTGTTTTTGTGACTGGAAGCCTGTGGCCAGTGGGGTACCACAGGGATCTGTGCTGGGGCCCTTGCTGTTTGTGGTCTACATTAACGACTTGGATATGAATGTAAAAGGTATGATCAGTAAGTTCGCTGATGATACAAAAATTGGTAGGGTGGTAAATAGCGAGGAGGATAGCCTCAGTCTGCAGGACGATATAGATGGGTTGGTCAGATGGGCGGAACAGTGGCAAATGGAATTTAACCCAGAAAAGTGCGAGGTGATGCACTTTGGAGGGACTAACAAGGCAAGGGAATACACAATGAATGGGAGGACCCTAGGCAAGACAGAGGGTCAGAGGGATCTTGGTGTGCAAGTTCACAGATCCCTGAAGGCGGCGGAACAGGTAGATAAGGTGGTAAAGAAGGCTTTTGGGATACTTGCCTTTATTAGCCGAGGCATAGAATATAAGAGCAAGGAGGTTATGATGGAGCTGTATAAAACACTGGTTAGGCCACAGCTGGAGTACTGTGTACAGTTCTGGTTGCCGCACTACAGGAAGGATGTGATCGCTTTGGAGAGGGTGCAGAGGAGATTCACCAGGATGTTACCAGGGCTGGAGCGCTTCAGCTATGAAGAGAGACTGGGAAGATTGGGTTTGTTTTCCGTGGAGCAGAGGAGGCTGAGGGGGGACATGATTGAGGTGTACAAAATTATGAGGGGCATAGATAGGATGGATACGAAGGAGCTTTTTCCCTTCGTTGAGAGTTCTATAACAAGGGGGCATAGATTCAAGGTAAAAGGCGGGAGGTTAAGAGGGGATTTGAGAAAGAACTTTTTCACCCAGAGGGTGGTTGGAGTCTGGAACTCACTGCCTGAGAGGGTTGTGGAGGCAGGAACCCTCACAACATTCAAGAAGCATTTGGATGAGCACTTGAAATGCCATAGCATACAAGGCTACGGACCAAATGCTGGAATATGGGATTAGATTAGACTGGGCTTGATGGCCGGCGCGGACACGGTGGGCCGAAGGGCCTCTATCCGTGCTGTATAACTCTATGACTCTATGACTATGAAAATCAGTGAGTGAGTGTGAGCAAGAATGCCTCTGCATATCAGTGAGTGTGAGCGAGGATGCCCCTGTATATCATGAGTGATTGTGAGAGCGAGGATGCCCCTTTATATCAGTGAGTGAGCGTGTGAGCGAGGATGCCTCTGTGTATCAGTGAGTGAGCATGTGAGCGAGGATGCCCCTGAATATCAATGAGTGAGTGTGTGAGCGAGGGTGCCTCTGCATATCAGTCAGTAAGTGTGAGCGAGGATGCCCCTGGATATCAGTGAGTGAGTGAGTGTGTAGGAGAGGTAGAGAGGATGCGTCCGTATATCAGTGAGTGACTCGGAGTGAGTGAGAGAGAGAGGATGCCTCGGTATATCAGTGAGTGACTCTGAATGAGTGTGTGAGAGAGAGGATGCCTCAGTATATCAGTGAGTGACTCTGAGTGAGTGTGTGAGAGAGGATGCCTCTGCATATCAGAGCATGTGTGAGCGAGGATTCCCCTTTATATCAGTGAGAGTGTGAGCGAGGATGCCCCTGCATATCAATGAGTGAGTGTCTGAGCGAGGATGCCTCTGTATATCAGTGAGTGTCTGAGCGAGGATGCCTCTGTATATCAGTGAGTGAGTGTGTGAGCGAGGATGCCCCTGAATATCAGTGAGTGAGTGTCTGAGCGAGGATGCCTCTGTATATCAGTATGAGCGAGGATGCCACTGCATATCAGTGAGTGAGTGTGTGAGCGAGGATGCCCCTGTATATCAATGAGTGTGTGAGCGAGGATGCCTCTGTGTATCAGTGAGTGTGTGTGAGCGGAGATGCCTCTGTATATCAGTAAGTGAGTGTGAGCGAGGATGCCTCTGTGTATCAGTGAGTGTGTGTGAGCGGAGATGCCTCTGTATATCAGTGAGTGAGTGTGAGCAAGGATGCCTCTGTATCTCAGTGAGTGAGTGTATGAGCGATGATGCCTCTGGAGATCAGTGAATGAGGATGCCTCTGTATATCAGTGTGAGTGAGTGTGTGAGCGAGGCTGCCTCTCTCTCTCAGTGAGTGAGTGTGTGAGCAAGGATGCCCCTGAATATCAATGAGTGAGTGTGTGAGCGAGGATGCCCCTGAATATCAGTGAGTGAGTATGTGAGCGAGGATGCCCCTGAATATCAGTGAGTGAGTATGTGAGCGGAGATGCCTCTGTATATCAGTGAGTAAGTGTGTGGGCGAGGATGCCCCTGCATATCAGAAAGTGAGTGTGAGCGAGGATGCCTCTGTATATCAGTGAGTGAGTGAGCGAGGATGCCCCTGTATATCAGTAAGTGAGTGTCAGCGAGGATGCCTCTGTATATTAGTAAGTGAGTGTGGGCGAGGATGCCTCTGTATATCAGTAAGTGAGTGTGAGCGAGGATGCCTCTGTATATCAGTGAGTGAGTGTGTGAGCGAGGATGCCTCTGTATATCACTGAGTGAGTGTCGGGGTGAGGATGCCTCTGTATATTAGTGAGTTTGTGAGCGAGGATGCCCCTTTTTTTCAGTGAGTGAGCATGTGAGCGAGGATGCCCCTGTATATCAGTGAGTGAGTGTGTGAGCAAGGATGCCCCTGTATATCAGTGAGTGAGAGTGTGTGAGCGAGGATGCCCCTGCATATCAGTGAGTGAGTGTGTGAGCAAGGATGCCTCTGTATCTCAGTGAGTGAGTGTATGAGCGATGATGCCTCTGGAGATCAGTGAATGAGGATGCCTCTGTATATCAGTGTGAGTGAGTGTGTGAGCGAGGGTGCCTCTGTATATCAGTGAGTGTGAGCGAGGATGCCCCTGAAAATCAGTGAGTGATTCTGTGAGCAAGAATGCCCCTGTATATCAGTGAGTGTGTGAGCGAAGATGCCTCTGTATATCAGTGAGTGTGTGAGCGAGGATGCCCCTGTATATCAGTGAGTGATTGTGTGAGCGAGGTGTCCCTGAATATCAGTGAGTGAGTGTGAGCGAGGATGCCCCTGTTTCTCAGTGAGTGTGAGCGAGGATGCCCGTTTTTCTGTGTGTGTGTGAGCGAGGATGCCTCTATATATTAGTGAGTGAGTGTGAGCGAGGATGCCCCTGTGCATCAATGAGTGAGTGTGAGCAAGGGTGCCCCTGTATATCAGTGAGTGTGTGAGCGAGGATGCCCCCTTATATCAGTGAGTGAGTGTGTGAGCGAGGATGCCCCTGTATATCAGTGAGTGTGAGCGAGGATGCCCCTGTGTATCAGTGAGTGATTGTGTGAGCGAGGATGCCCCTGTGTATCAGTGAGTGATTGTGTGAGCGAGGTGCCCCCGAATATCAGTGAGTGTGAGCGAGGATGCCCCTGTGTATCAATGAGTGAGCGTGAGCAAGGATGCCCCTGTATATCAGTGAGTGTGTGAGCGAGGATGCCCCTTTATATCAGTGAGTGAGTGTGTGAGCGAGGATGCCATTTTATATCAGTGAGTGAGTGTGTGAGCGAGGATGCCACTGTATATCAGTGAGTGTGAGCGAGGAGGCCCCTGTATATCAGTGAGTGATTGTGCGCGAAGATGCCTCAGCATATCAGTGAGTGCGAGCGAGGTTGCCCCAGTTTTTTCAGTGAGTGAGTGTGTGAGTGAGGATGCCCCTGTATATCAGTGAGTGATTGTGAGCGAAGATGCCTCAGCATATCAGTGAGTGTCAGCGAGGATGCCCCTGTGTATCATGGAGTGATTGTGTGAGCGAGGATGTCCCTGTATATTAGTGAGTGAGTGTGTGAGCGACGATGCCTCTGTATATCAGTGAGAGTGTGTGTGAGCGAGGATGCCCCTGTATATCAGTGAGTGCGTGTGAGCGAGGATGCCCCTGTATATCAGTAAGTGTGTGAACGAGGATGCCCCTGTCGATCAGTGAGTGAGTGTGAGCGAGGATGTCTCAGTATATCAGTCAGTGAGTGTGTGAGCGAGGATGCCTCTATATCAGTGAGTGAGAGTGTGTGCGAGGGTGCCTCTGTCTATCAGTGAGTGAGTGAGTGTGTGGGAGAGGTAGAGAGGATGCGTCCGTATATCAGTGAGTGACTCGGAGTGAGTGAGAGAGAGAGGATGCCTCGGTATATCAGTGAGTGACTCTGAATGAGTGTGTGAGAGAGAGGATGCCTCAGTATATCAGTGAGTGACTCTGAGTGAGTGTGTGAGAGAGGATGCCTCTGCATATCAGAGCATGTGTGAGCGAGGATTCCCCTTTATATCAGTGAGAGTGTGAGCGAGGATGCCCCTGTATATCAGTGAGTGTGCAAGCGAGGATGCCCCTGCATATCAATGAGTGAGTGTCTGAGCGAGGATGCCTCTGTATATCAGTGAGTGTCTGAGCGAGGATGCCTCTGTATATCAGTGAGTGAGTGTGTGAGCGAGGATGCCCCTGAATATCAGTGAGTGAGTGTCTGAGCGAGGATGCCTCTGCATATCAGTATGAGCGAGGATGCCACTGCATATCAGTGAGTGAGTGTGTGAGCGAGGATGCCCCTGTATATCAGTGAGTGTGTGAGCGAGGATGCCTCTGTGTATCAGTGAGTGTGTGTGAGCGGAGATGCCTCTGTATATCAGTAAGTGAGTGTGAGCGAGGATGCCTCTGTGTATCAGTGAGTGTGTGTGAGCGGAGATGCCTCTGTATATCAGTGAGTGAGTGTGAGCAAGGATGCCTCTGTATCTCAGTGAGTGAGTGTATGAGCGATGATGCCTCTGGAGATCAGTGAATGAGGATGCCTCTGTATATCAGTGTGAGTGAGTGTGTGAGCGAGGGTGCCTTTCTCTCTCAGTGAGTGAGTGTGTGAGCAAGGATGCCCCTGAATATCAATGAGTGAGTGTGTGAGCGAGGATGCCCCTGAATATCAGTGAGTGAGTATGTGAGCGGAGATGCCTCTGTATATCAGTGAGTAAGTGTGTGGGCGAGGATGCCCCTGTATATCAGAAAGTGAGTGTCAGCGAGGATGCCTCTGTATATCAGTAAGTGAGTGTGGGCGAGGATGCCTCTGTATATCAGTAAGTGAGTGTGAGCGAGGATGCCTCTGTATATCAGTGAGTGAGTGTGTGAGCGAGGATGCCTCTGTATATCACTGAGTGAGTGTCGGGGTGAGGATGCCTCTGTATATTAGTGAGTTTGTGAGCGAGGATGCCCCTTTTTTTCAGTGAGTGAGCATGTGAGCGAGGATGCCCCTGTATATCAGTAAGTGAGTGTGTGAGCAAGGATGCCCCTGTATATCAGTGAGTGAGTGTGTGAGCGAGGATGCCCCTGAATATCAGTGAGTGAGTGTGTGAGCAAGGATGCCTCTGTATCTCAGTGAGTGAGTGTATGAGCGATGATGCCTCTGGAGATCAGTGAATGAGGATGCCTCTGTATATCAGTGAGTGAGTGTGTGAGCGAAGATGCCTCTGTATATCAGTGAGTGTGAGCGAGGATGCCCCTAAATATCAGAAAGTGAGTGAGTGAGCGAGGATGCCCCTGTATATCAGTAAGTGAGTGTGAGCGAGGATGCCTCTGTATATCAGTAAGTGAGTGTGGGCGAGGATGCCTCTGTATATCAGTGAGTGAGTGTGTGAGCGAGGATGCCTCTGTATATCACTGAGTGAGTGTCGGGGTGAGGATGCCTCTGTATATCAGTGAGTGAGTTTGTGAGCGAGGATGCCCCTTTTTTTCAGTGAGTGAGCATGTGAGCGAGGATGCCCCTGTATATCAGTGAGTGAGTGTGAGCGAGGATGCCCCTGTATATCAGTGAGTGATTGTGTGAGCGAGGATGCCCCATTACATCAGTAAGTGAGTGTGTGAGCGAGGATGCCTCTGTATATCAGTGAGTGTGAGCGAGGATGCCCCTGTATATCAGAAAGTGAGTGAGTGAGCGAGGATGCCCCTGTATATCAGTGAGCATGAGCGAGGATGCCTCTGTATATCAGTAAGTGAGTGTGGGCGAGGATGCCTCTGTATATCAGTGAGTGAGTGTGTGAGCGAGGATGCCTCTGTATATCACTGAGTGAGTGTCGGGGTGAGGATGCCTCTGTATATCAGTGAGTGAGTTTGTGAGCGAGGATGCCCCTTTTTTTCAGTGAGTGAGCATGTGAGCGAGGATGCCCCTGTATATCAGTGAGTGAGTGTGTGAGCAAGGATGCCTCTGTATCTCAGTGAGTGAGTGTATGAGCGATGATGCCTCTGGAGATCAGTGAATGAGGATGCCTCTGTATATCAGTGTGAGTGAGTGTGTGAGCGAGGGTGCCTCTGTATATCAGTGAGTATGAGCGAGGATGCCCCTGAAAATCGGTGAGTGTGTGAGTGAAGATGCCCCTGTATATCAGTGAGCGTGTGAGCGTGGATGCCTCTGTACATCAGTGAGTGTGAGCGAGGATGCCTCTGTGTATCAGTGAGTGAGTGTGAGCGAGGATGCTCCTGCATATCAGTGATTGAGTGTGAGCGAGGATGCTCCTGCAAATCAGTGAGTGAGTGTGTGAGCGAGGACGCCTCTGAAAATCAGTGAGTATGTGAGCGAGGGTGTCCCTGTATATCAGGGAGTGAGTGAGGATGCTTCTGTATATCAGTGAGTGTGTGAGCGAGGATGCCCCTGTATATCAGTGAGTGTGCGTGAGCGAGGATGCCCCTGCATATCAGTGAGTGAGTGTGAGCGAGGATGCCCGTTTTTCAGTGAGTGTGTGAGCGATGATGCCCCTGCATATCAGTGAGTGAGTGTGTGAGCGAGGATGCCCCTGTCTGTCAGTGAGTGAGTATCTGAGCGAGGATGCCCCTGTACATCAGTGAGTGAGTGTCTGAGCGAGGATCTCTCTGTGTATCAGTGAGTGAGTGTGAGCGAGGATGCCCCTGTATATCAGTGAGTGAGTGCGAGCGAGGATGCCCCTGTATATCAGTGAGTGTGAGCGAGGATGCCCCTGTATATCAGTGAGTGAATGTGTGAGCGAGGGTGTCCCTGGATATCAGTGAGTGTGTGTGTGCGAGGATGCCCCCGTATATCAGTGAGTGAGTGTCTGAGCGAGGATGCCCCTGTGTGTCAGTGAGTGAGTGTCTGAGCGAGGATCTCTCTGTGTATCAGTGAGTGAGTGTGAACGAGGATGCCCCTGTATATCAGTGAGTGAGTGCGAGCGAGGATGCCCCTGTATATCAGTGAGTGTGAGCGAGGATGCCCCTGTATATCAGTGAGAGTGAGCGAGGATGCCCCTGTATATCAGTGAGTGAATGTGTGAGCGAGGGTGTCCCTGGATATCAGTGAGTGTGTGTGTGCGAGGATGCCCCCGTATATCAGTGAGTGAGTGTCTGAGCGAGGATGCCACTGTGTGTCAGTGAGTGAGTGTGAGCGAGGATGCCTCTGTATATCAGTGAGTGTGTGAGCGAAAATGCCACTGTATATCAGTGAGTTAATGTGTGAGTGAGGATGTCTCTGGATATCAGTGGGTGAGTATGAGCGAGGCTGCCCCTGGATATTAGTGAGAGTGTGAGCGAGGATGCCCCTTTATATCAGTGAGTGAGTGTGTGAGCAAGGATGCCTCTGTATCTCAGTGAGTGAGTGTATGAGCGATGATGCCTCTGGAGATCAGTGAATGAGGATGCCTCTGTATATCAGTGTGAGTGAGTGTGTGAGCGAGGGTGCCTCTGTATATCAGTGAGTGTGAGCGAGGATGCCCCTGAAAATCAGTGAGTGATTCTGTGAGCAAGAATGCCCCTGTATATCAGTGAGTATATGAGCGGAGATGCCTCTGTATATCAGTGAGTAAGTGTGTGGGCGAGGATGCCCCTGTATATCAGAAAGTGAGTGTGAGCGAGGATGCCTCTGTATATCAGTGAGTGAGTGTGAGCGAGGATGCCTCTGCATATCAGTGAGTGAGTGAGTGAGCGAGGATGCCCCTGTATATCAGTAAGTGAGTGTGAGCGAGGATGCCTCTGTATATCAGTAAGTGAGTGTGGGCGAGGATGCCTCTGTATATCAGTAAGTGAGTGTGAGCGAGGATGCCTCTGTATATCAGTGAGTGAGTGTGTGAGCGAGGATGCCTCTGTATATCACTGAGTGAGTGTCGGGGTGAGGATGCCTCTGTATATTAGTGAGTTTGTGAGCGAGGATGCCCCTTTTTTTCAGTGAGTGAGCATGTGAGCGAGGATGCCCCTGTATATCAGTGAGTGAGTGTGTGAGCAAGGATGCCCCTGTATATCAGTGAGTGAGTGTGTGAGCGAGATGCCCCTGTATATCAGTGAGTGAGTGTCTGAGCAAGGATGCCTCTGTATCTCAGTGAGTGTGTGTATGAGCGATGATGCCTCTGGAGATCAGTGAATGAGGATGCCTCTGTATATCAGTGTGAGTGAGTGTGTGAGCGAGGGTGCCTCTGTATATCAGTGAGTGTGAGCGAGGATGCCCTGAAAATCAGTGAGTGATTCTGTGAGCAAGAATGCCCCTGTATATCAGTGAGTGTGTGAGCGAAGATGCCTCTGTATATCAGTGAGTGTGTGAGCGAGGATGCCCCTGTATATCAGTGAGTGAGTGTCTTAGCGAGGATGCCTCTGTATATCAGTGAGTGTGTGAGCGAGGTTGCCACTGCATATCAATGAATGTGTGAGCGAGGATGCCTCTGTATATCAGTGAGTGAGTGTGTGAGCAAGGATGCCTCTGTATCTCAGTGAGTGAGTGTATGAGCGATGATGCCTCTGGAGATCAGTGAACGAGGATGCCTCTGTATATCAGTGTGAGTGAGTGTGTGAGCGAGGGTGCCTCTGTATATCAGTGAGTATGAGCGAGGATGCCCCTGAAAATCAGTGAGTGTGTGAGCGAAGATGCCCCTGTATATCAGTGAGTGTGTGAGCGAGGATGCCCCTGTATATCAGTGAGCGTGTGAGCGAGGATGCCCCTGTTTATCAGTGAGTGTGAGCGAGGATGCCTCTGTACATCAGTGAGTGTGAGCGAGGATGCCTCTGTGTATCAGTGAGTGAGTGTCAGCGAGGATGCTCCTGCATATCAGTGATTGAGTGTGAGCGAGTATGCCCCTGCATATCAGTGAGTGAGTGTGTGAGCGAGGACGCCTCTGAAAATCAGTGAGTATGTGAGCGAGGGTGTCCCTGTATATCAGGGACTGAGTGAGGATGCTTCTGTATTTCAGTGAGTGTGTGAGCGAGGATGCGCCTGTATATCAGTGAGTGTGCGTGAGCGAGGATGCCCCTGCATATTAGTGAGTGAGTGTGAGCGAGGATGCCCGTTTTTCAGTGAGTGTGTGAGCGATGATGCCCCTGCATATCAGTGAGTGAGTGTGTGAGCGAGGATGCCCCTGTCTGTCAGTGAGTGAGTATCTGAGCGAGGATGCCCCTGAACATCAGTGAGTGAGTGTCTGAGCGAGGATCTCTCTGTGTATCAGTGAGTGAGTGTGAGCGAGGATGCCCCTGTATATCAGTGAGTGTGAGCGAGGATGCCCCTGTATATCAGTGAGTGATTGTGTGAGCGAGGATGCCCCATGACATCAGTAAGTGAGTGTGTGAGCGAGGATGCCTCTGTATATCAGTGAGTGTGTGAGCGAGGTTGCCACTGCATATCAGTGAATGTGTGAGCGAGGATGCCTCTGTATATCAGTGAGTGAGTGTGTGAGCAAGGATGCCTCTGTATCTCAGTGAGTGAGTGTATGAGCGATGATGCCTCTGGAGATCAGTGAATGAGGATGCCTCTGTATATCAGTGTGAGTGAGTGTGTGAGCGAGGGTGCCTCTGTATATCAGTATGAGCGAGGATGCCCCTGAAAATCAGTGAGTGTGTGAGCGAAGATGCACCTGTATATCAGTGAGTGTGTGAGCGAGGATGCCCCTGTATATCAGTGAGCGTGTGAGCGAGGATGCCCCTGTTTATCAGTGAGTGCGATCGAGGATGCCTCTGTACATCAGTGAGTGTGAGCGAGGATGCCTCTGTGCATCAGTGAGTGAGTGTGAGCAAGATTGCGCCTGCATATCAGTGATTGAGTGTGAGCGAGGATGCCCCTGCATATCAGTGAGTGAGTGTGTGAGCGAGGACGCCTCTGAAAATCAGTGAGTATGTGAGCGAGGGTGTCCCTGTATATCAGGAAGTGAGTGAGGATGCTTCTGTATATCAGTGAGTGTGTGAGCGAGGATGCCCCTGTATATCAGTGAGTGTGCGTGAGCGAGGATGCCCCTGCATATTAGTGAGTGAGTGTGAGCGAGGATGCCCGTTTTTCAGTGAGTGTGTGAGCGATGATGCCCCTGCATATCAGTGAGTGAGTGTGTGAGCGAGGATGCCCCTGTCTGTCAGTGAGTGAGTATCTGAGCGAGGATGCCCCTGTATATCAGTGAGTGAGTGTGAGCGAGGATGCCCCTGTATATCAGTGAGTGATTGTGTGAGCGAGGATGCCCCATTACATCAGTAAGTGAGTGTGTGAGCGAGGATGCCTCTGTATATCAGTGAGTGTGAGCGAGGATGCCCCTGTATATCAGAAAGTGAGTGAGTGAGCGAGGATGCCCCTGTATATCAGTGAGTGTGAGCGAGGATGCCTCTGTATATCAGTAAGTGAGTGTGGGCGAGGATGCCTCTGTATATCAGTGAGTGAGTGTGAGCGAGGATGCCTCTGTATATCAGTGAGTGTGTGAGCGAGGATGCCCCTGTATATCAGTGAGCGTGTGAGCGAGGATGCTCCTGTTTATCAGTGAGTGTGAGCGAGGATGCCTCTGCACATCAGTGAGTGTGAGCGAGGATGCCTCTGTGTATCAGTGAGTGAGTGTGAGCGAGGATGCTCCTGCATATCAGTGATTGAGTGTGAGCGAGGATGCCCCTGCATATCAGTGAGTGAGTGTGTGAGCGAGGACGCCTCTGAAAATCAGTGTGTATGTGAGCGAGGGTGTCCCTGTATATCAGGGAGTGAGTGAGGATGCTTCTGTATATCAGTGAGTGTGTGAGCGAGGATGCCCCTGTATATCAGTGAGTGTGCGTGAGCGAGGATGCCCCTGCATATCAGTGAGTGAGTGTGAGCGAGGATGCCCGTTTTTCAGTGAGTGTGTGAGCGATGATGCCCCTGCATATCAGTGAGTGAGTGTGTGAGCGAGGATGCCCCTGTCTGTCAGTGAGTGAGTATCTGAGCGAGGATGCCCCTGTCTGTCAGTGAGTGAGTATCTGAGCGAGGATGCCCCTGTCCATCAGTGAGTGAGTGTCTGAGCGAGGATCTCTCTGTGTATCAGTGAGTGAGTGTGAGCGAGGATGCCCCTGTATATCAGTGAGTGAGTGTGAGCGAGGATGCCCCTGTATATCAGTGAGTGATTGTGTGAGCGAGGATGCCCCATTACATCAGTAAGTGAGTGTGTGAGCGAGGATGCCTCTGTATATCAGTGAGTGTGAGCGAGGATGCCCCTGTATATCAGAAAGTGAGTGTGAGCGAGGATGCCTCCGTATATCAGTGAGTGAGTGTGAGCGAGGATGCCTCTGTATATCAGTGAGTGAGTGAGCGAGGATGCCCCTGTATATCAGTAAGTGAGTGTGAGCGAGGATGCCTCTGTATATCAGTAAGTGAGTGTGGGCTAGGATGCCTCTGTATATCAGTGAGTGAGTGTGTGAGCGAGGATGCCTCTGTATATCACTGAGTGAGTGTCGGGGTGAGGATGCCTCTGTATATTAGTGAGTTTGTGAGCGAGGATGCCCCTTTTTTTCAGTGAGTGAGCATGTGAGCGAGGATGCCCCTGTATATCAGTGAGTGAGTGTGTGAGCAAGGATGCCCCTGTATATCAGTGAGTGAGTGTGTGAGCGAGGATGCCCCTGTATATCAGTGAGTGAGTGTGTGAGCAAGGATGCCTCTGTATCTCAGTGAGTGAGTGTATGAGCGATGATGCCTCTGGAGATCAGTGAATGAGGATGCCTCTGTATATCAGTGTGAGTGAGTGTGTGAGCGAGGGTGCCTCTGTATATCAGTGAGTGTGAGCGAGGATGCCTCTGAAAATCAGTGAGTGATTCTGTGAGCAAGAATGCCCCTGTATATCAGTGAGTGTGTGAGCGAAGATGCCCCTGTATATCAGTGAGTGAGTGTCTGAGCGAGGATGCCTCTGTATATCAGTGAGTGTGTGAGCGAGGTTGCCACTGCATATCAGTGAATGTGTGAGCGAGGATGCCTCTGTATATCAGTGAGTGAGTGTGTGAGCAAGGATGCCTCTGTATCTCAGTGAGTGAGTGTATGAGCGATGATGCCTCTGGAGGTCAGTGAATGAGGATGCCTCTGTATATCAGTGTGAGTGAGTGTGTGAGCGAGGGTGCCTCTGTATATCAGTGAGTATGAGCGAGGATGCCCCTGAAAATCAGTGAGTGTGTGAGCGAAGATGCCCCTGTATATCAATGAGTGTGTGAGCGAGGATGCCCCTGTATATCAGTGAGCGTGTGAGCGTGGATGCCCCTGTATATCAGTGAGTGTGTGAGCGAGGATGCCTCTGTGTATCAGTGAGTGTGTGTGAGCGGAGATGCCTCTGTATATCAGTAAGTGAGTGTGAGCGAGGATGCCTCTGTGTATCAGTGAGTGTGTGTGAGCGGAGATGCCCCTGTATATCAGTGAGTGAGTGTGTGCAAGGATGCCTCTGTATCTCAGTGAGTGAGTGTATGAGCGATGATGCCTCTGGAAATCAGTGAATGAGGATGCCTCTGTATATCAGTGTGAGTGAGTGTGTGAGCGAGGGTGCCTCTCTATATCAGTGAGTGAGTGTGTGAGCGAGGATGCCCCTGAATATCAGTGAGTGAGTATGTGAGCGGAGATGCCTCTGTATATCAGTGAGTAAGTGTGTGGGCGAGGATGCCCCTGTATATCAGAAAGTGAGTGTGAGCAAGGATGCCTCTGTATATCAGTGAGTGAGTGTGAGCGAGGATGCCTCTGTATATCAGTGAGTGTGTGAGCGAGGATGCCCCTGTATATCAGTGAGCGTGTGAGCGAGGATGCTCCTGTTTATCAGTGAGTGTGAGCGAGGATGCCTCTGCACATCAGTGAGTGTGAGCGAGGATGCCTCTGTGTATCAGTGAGTGAGTGTGAGCGAGGATGCTCCTGCATATCAGTGATTGAGTGTGAGCGAGGATGCCCCTGCATATCAGTGAGTGAGTGTGTGAGCGAGGACGCCTCTGAAAATCAGTGTGTATGTGAGCGAGGGTGTCCCTGTATATCAGGGAGTGAGTGAGGATGCTTCTGTATATCAGTGAGTGTGTGAGCGAGGATGCCCCTGTATATCAGTGAGTGTGCGTGAGCGAGGATGCCCCTGCATATCAGTGAGTGAGTGTGAGCGAGGATGCCCGTTTTTCAGTGAGTGTGTGAGCGATGATGCCCCTGCATATCAGTGAGTGAGTGTGTGAGCGAGGATGCCCCTGTCTGTCAGTGAGTGAGTATCTGAGCGAGGATGCCCCTGTCTGTCAGTGAGTGAGTATCTGAGCGAGGATGCCCCTGTCCATCAGTGAGTGAGTGTCTGAGCGAGGATCTCTCTGTGTATCAGTGAGTGAGTGTGAGCGAGGATGCCCCTGTATATCAGTGAGTGAGTGTGAGCGAGGATGCCCCTGTATATCAGTGAGTGATTGTGTGAGCGAGGATGCCCCATTACATCAGTAAGTGAGTGTGTGAGCGAGGATGCCTCTGTATATCAGTGAGTGTGAGCGAGGATGCCCCTGTATATCAGAAAGTGAGTGTGAGCGAGGATGCCTCCGTATATCAGTGAGTGAGTGTGAGCGAGGATGCCTCTGTATATCAGTGAGTGAGTGAGCGAGGATGCCCCTGTATATCAGTAAGTGAGTGTGAGCGAGGATGCCTCTGTATATCAGTAAGTGAGTGTGGGCTAGGATGCCTCTGTATATCAGTGAGTGAGTGTGTGAGCGAGGATGCCTCTGTATATCACTGAGTGAGTGTCGGGGTGAGGATGCCTCTGTATATTAGTGAGTTTGTGAGCGAGGATGCCCCTTTTTTTCAGTGAGTGAGCATGTGAGCGAGGATGCCCCTGTATATCAGTGAGTGAGTGTGTGAGCAAGGATGCCCCTGTATATCAGTGAGTGAGTGTGTGAGCGAGGATGCCCCTGTATATCAGTGAGTGAGTGTGTGAGCAAGGATGCCTCTGTATCTCAGTGAGTGAGTGTATGAGCGATGATGCCTCTGGAGATCAGTGAATGAGGATGCCTCTGTATATCAGTGTGAGTGAGTGTGTGAGCGAGGGTGCCTCTGTATATCAGTGAGTGTGAGCGAGGATGCCTCTGAAAATCAGTGAGTGATTCTGTGAGCAAGAATGCCCCTGTATATCAGTGAGTGTGTGAGCGAAGATGCCCCTGTATATCAGTGAGTGAGTGTCTGAGCGAGGATGCCTCTGTATATCAGTGAGTGTGTGAGCGAGGTTGCCACTGCATATCAGTGAATGTGTGAGCGAGGATGCCTCTGTATATCAGTGAGTGAGTGTGTGAGCAAGGATGCCTCTGTATCTCAGTGAGTGAGTGTATGAGCGATGATGCCTCTGGAGGTCAGTGAATGAGGATGCCTCTGTATATCAGTGTGAGTGAGTGTGTGAGCGAGGGTGCCTCTGTATATCAGTGAGTATGAGCGAGGATGCCCCTGAAAATCAGTGAGTGTGTGAGCGAAGATGCCCCTGTATATCAATGAGTGTGTGAGCGAGGATGCCCCTGTATATCAGTGAGCGTGTGAGCGTGGATGCCCCTGTTTATCAGTGAGTGTGAGCGAGGATGCCTCTGTACATCAGTGAGTGTGAGCGAGGATGCCTCTGTGTATCAGTGAGTGAGTGTGAGCGAGGATGCTCCTGCATATCAGTGATTGAGTGTGAGCGAGGATGCCCCTGCATATCAGTGAGTGTGTGAGCGAGGACGCCTCTGAAAATCAGTGAGTATGTGAGCGAGGGTGTCCCTGTATATCAGTGAGTGTGCGTGAGCGAGGATGCCCCTGCATATCAGTGAGTGAGTGTGAGCGAGGATGCCCGTTTTTCAGTGAGTGTGTGTGTGAGCGAGGATGCCTCTGTATATCAGTGAGTGTGAGCGAGGATGCCCCTGTATATCAGTGAGAGTGAGCGAGGATGCCCCTGTGTATCAGTGAGTGAATGTGTGAGCGAGGGTGTCCCTGGATATCAGTGAGTGTGTGTGTGCGAGGATGCCCCCGTATATCAGTGAGTGAGTGTCTGAGCGAGGATGCCACTGTGTGTCAGTGAGTGAGTGTGAGCGAGGATGCCTCTGTATATCAGTGAGTGTGTGAGCGAGGATGCCCCTGTATATCAGTGAGTGTGCGTGAGCGAGGATGCCCCTGCATATCAGTGAGTGAGTGTGAGCGAGGATGCCCGTTTTTCAGTGAGTGTGTGTGTGAGCGAGGATGCCTCTGTATATCAGTGAGTGTGAGCGAGGATGCCCCTGTATATCAGTGAGAGTGAGCGAGGATGCCCCTGTGTATCAGTGAGTGAATGTGTGAGCGAGGGTGTCCCTGGATATCAGTGAGTGTGTGTGTGCGAGGATGCCCCCGTATATCAGTGAGTGAGTGTCTGAGCGAGGATGCCACTGTGTGTCAGTGAGTGAGTGTGAGCGAGGATGCCTCTGTATATCAGTGAGTGTGTGAGCGAGGATGCCCCTGTATATCAGTGAGTGTGCGTGAGCGAGGATGCCCCTGCATATCAGTGAGTGAGTGTGAGCGAGGATGCCCGTTTTTCAGTGAGTGTGTGTGTGAGCGAGGATGCCTCTGTATATCAGTGAGTGTGAGCGAGGATGCCCCTGTATATCAGTGAGAGTGAGCGAGGATGCCCCTGTGTATCAGTGAGTGAATGTGTGAGCGAGGGTGTCCCTGGATATCAGTGAGTGTGTGTGTGCGAGGATGCCCCCGTATATCAGTGAGTGAGTGTCTGAGCGAGGATGCCACTGTGTGTCAGTGAGTGAGTGTGAGCGAGGATGCCTCTGTATATCAGTGAGTGTGTGAGCGAAAATGCCACTGTATATCAGTGAGTTAATGTGTGAGTGAGGATGTCTCTGGATATCAGTGGGTGAGTATGAGCGAGGCTGCCCCTGTATATCAGTGAGAGTGTGAGCGAGGATGCCCCTGTATATCAGTGAGTGATTGTGTGAGCGAGGATGCCTCTGTATATCAGTGAGTGAGTGTGTGAGCGAGGTGCCCCTGAATATCAGTGAGTGTGAGCGAGGATGCCCCTGTGTATCAATGAGTGAGTGTGAGCGAGGATGCCCCTTTATATCAGTGAGTGAGTGTGTGAGCGAGGATGCCTCTGTGTATCAGTGGGTGAGTGTGAGCGAAGATGCCTGAGCATATCAGTGAGTGTCAGCGAGGATGCCCCTGTGTATCAGGGAGTGATTGTGTGAGCGAGGATGTCCCTGTATATCAGTGAGTGTGTGTGAGCGAGGATGCCCCTGTATATCAGTGAGTGAGTGTGAGCGAGGATGCCTCTGTATATCAGTGAGTGTGAGCGAGGATGCCCCTGTATATCAGTTAGTGTCTGAGCGAGGATGCTCCTGTATATCAGTGATTGAGTGTGAGCAAGGGTGCGTCTGCATATCAGTGAGCGAGTGTGTGAGCGAGGATGCCCCTGCATATCAGTGAGTGAGTGTGTGAGCGAGGATGCCTCTGAAAATCAGTGAGTATGTGAGCGAGGGTGTCCCTGTATATCAGTGAGTGTGTGTGAGCGAGGATGCCTCTGTATATCAGGGAGTGAGTGTGAGCGAGGATGCCCCTGTATATCAGTGAGTGATTGTGTGAGCGAGGATGCCCCTGTTTCTCAGTGAGTGAGTGTGAGCGAGGATGCCCCTGTTTCTCAGTGAGTGAGTGTGAGCGAGGACGCCCGTTTTTCAGTGAGTGTGTGTGTGAGCGAGGATGCCTCTGTATATCAGTGAGTGTGAGCGAGGATGCCCCTGTCTATCAGTGAGTGATTGTGTGAGCGAGGGTGTCCCTGTATATCATTGAGTGTGTGAGCGAGGATGCCCCTGTGTATCAGTGAGTGATTGTGTGAGCGAGGTGCCCCTGAATATCAGTGAGTGTGAGCGAGGATGCCCCTGTGTATCAATGAGGGAGCGTGAGCAAGGATGCCCCTGTATATCAGTGAGTGTGTGAGCGAGGATGCCCCTTTATATCAGTGAGTGAGTGTGTGAGCGAGGATGCCATTTTATATCAGTGAGTGAGTGTGTGAGCGAGGATGCCCCTGTATATCAGTGAGTGTGAGCGAGGAGGCCCCTGTATATCAGTGAGTGATTGTGAGCGAAGATGCCTAAGCATATCAGTGAGTGCGAGCGAGGTTGCCCCAGTTTTTCCAGTGAGTGAGTGTGTGAGCGAGGATGCCTCTGTACATCAGTGAGTGTGAGCGAGGATGCCCCTGTATATCAGTGAGTGATTGTGTGAGCGAGGGTGTCCCTGTATATCAGTGAGTGAGTGTCTGAGCGTGGATGCCCCTGTATATCAGTGAGTGCGAGCGAGGTTGCCCCAGTTTTTTCAGTGAGTGAGTGTGTGAGCGAGGATGCCCCTGTATATCAGTGAGTGATTGTGAGCGAAGATGCCTCAGCATATCAGTGAGTGTCAGCGAGGATGCCCCTGTGTATCATGGAGTGATTGTGTGAGCGAGGATGTCCCTGTATATTAGTGAGTGCGTGTGTGAGCGAGGATGCCCCTGTATATCAGTAAGTGTGTGAACGAGGATGCCCCTGTCGATCAGTGAGTGAGTGTGAGCGAGGATGTCTCAGTATATCAGTGAGTGAGTGTGTGAACGAGGATGCCTCTGTATATCATGAGTGAGTGTGTGAGCGAGGATGCCTCTGTATCAGTGAGTGAGAGTGTGTGCGAGGGTGCCTCTGTCTATCAGTGAGTGAGTGAGTGTGTGGGAGAGGTAGAGAGGACGCGTCCGTATATCAATGAGTGACTCGGAGTGAGTGAGAGAGGATGCCTCTGCATATCAGTGAGTGACTCTGAGTGAGTGTGTGAGAGAGAGGATGCCTCTGTATATCAGTGAGTCACTCTGAGTGAGTGTGTGAGAGAGAGGATGCCTCTGTATATCAGTGAGTGACTCCGAGTGAGTGTGTGAGAGAGGATGCCTCTCGATATCAGTGAGTGAGTGTCTGAGCGAGGATGCCTCTGTGCATCAGTGTGAGCGAGGATGCCCCTGGATATCAGTGAGTGAGTGTGTGAGCGAGGGTGCCCCTGTAGATCAGTGAGTGAGTGTGTGAGCGAGGATGCCCCTTTGTATCAGTGAGTGAGTGTGAGCGAGGATGTCTCTGTATATCAGTGAGTGAGTGAGTGAGCGAGGGTGCCCCTGTCGATCAGTCAGTGAGTGTGTGAGCGAGGATGCCCCTTTGTATCAGTGAGTGAGTGTGTGAGCGAGGATGCCCCTGTACATCAGTGAGTGAGTGTGTGAGCGAGGATGCCCCTGTATATCAGTGAGTGAGTGTGTGAGCGAGGATGCCGCTGTATTTCAGTGAGTGAGTGTGAGCGAGGATGCCCCTGTATATCAGTGAGTGCGTGTGTGAGCGAGGATGCCCCTGTTTATCAGTGAGTGAGCGTGAGCGAGAATGCCTCCGGAGATCATTGAGTGAGTGTGTGAGCGAGGATGCCTCTTTATATCAGTGAGTGAGCGTGAGCGAGAATGCCTCCGGAGATCAGTGAGTGAGTGTGTGAGCGAGGATGCCTCTGTATATCAGTGAGTGAGTGTGTCAGCGAGGATGCCTCTGTATATCAGTGAGTGAGTGTGTCAGCGAGGATGCCTCTGTATATCAGTGAGTGCGTGTGTCAGCGAGGATGCCCCTGTATATCAGTGAGTGTGTGAACGAGGATGCCCCTGTCGATCAGTGAGTGAGTGTGAACGAGGATGTCTCAGTATTTCATGAGTGACCCTGAGTGAGTGTGTGAGAGAGAGGATGCCTCTGTATATCAGTGAGTGACCCTGAGTGAGTGTGTGAGAGAGAGGATGCCTCTGTATATCAGTGAGTGACTCTGAGTGAGTGTGTGAGAGAGAGGATGCCTCAGTGTATCAGTGAGTGACCCTGAGTGAGTGTGTGAGAGAGAGGATGCCTCTGTATATCAGTGAGTGACTCTGAGTGAGTGTGTGAGAGAGAGGATGCCTCTGTATATCAGTGAGTGACTCCGAGTGAGTGTGTGAGAGAGGATACCTCTTTGTATCAGTGAGTGAGTGTGTGAGCGAGGATGCCCCTGTATATCAGTGAGTGAGTGTGTGAGCGAGGATGCCGCTGTATTTCAGTGAGTGAGTGTGAGCGAGGATGTCTCTGCATATCAGTGAGTGTGTGAGCGAGGATGCCCCTGTTTATCAGTGAGTGACCGTGAGCGAGAATGCCTCCGGAGATCAGTGAGTGAGTGTGTGAGCGAGGATGCCTCTGAATATCAGTGAGTGAGTGTGTGAGCGAGGATGCCCTCGTATATCAGTGAGTGAGTGTCCGAGCGAGGATGCCTCTGCATATCAGTGAGTGTGTGAGCGAGAATGCCCCTATATATCAGTGAGTGAGTGTGAGCGAGGATGTCTCTGTATATCAGTGAGTGAGTGTGTGAGCGAGGATGCCCCTGTATATCAGTGAGTGAGTGTGTGAGCGAGGATGCCCCTGTATATCAGTGAGTGTGTGAGCGACGATGCCTCTGTATATCAGTGAGTGAGCGTGAGCGAGAATGCCTCCGGAAATGAGTGAGTGAGTGTGTGAGCGAAGATGCCTCTGTATATCAGTGAGTGAGTGTGTGAGCGAGGATGCCCCTGGATATCAGTGAGTGAGTGTGTGAGCGAGGATGCCCCTGTATATCAGTGAGTGAGTGTGTGAGCGACGATGCCTCTGTATATCAGTAAGTGTGTGAGGGAGGATGCCCCTGAATATCAGTGAGTGTGTGAGCGAGGATGCCGCTGTATTTCAGTGAGTGAGTGTGAGCGAGGATGTCTCTGCATATCAGTGAGTGTGTGAGCGAGGATGCCCCTGTTTATCAGTGAGTGACCGTGAGCGAGAATGCCTCCGGAGATCAGTGAGTGAGTGTGTGAGCGAGGATGCCTCTGAATATCAGTGAGTGAGTGTGTGAGCGAGGATGCCCTCGTATATCAGTGAGTGAGTGTCCGAGCGAGGATGCCTCTGCATATCAGTGAGTGTGTGAGCGAGAATGCCCCTATATATCAGTGAGTGAGTGTGAGCGAGGATGTCTCTGTATATCAGTGAGTGAGTGTGTGAGCGAGGATGCCCCTGTATATCAGTGAGTGAGTGTGTGAGCGAGGATGCCCCTGTATATCAGTGAGTGTGTGAGCGACGATGCCTCTGTATATCAGTGAGTGAGCGTGAGCGAGAATGCCTCCGGAAATGAGTGAGTGAGTGTGTGAGCGAAGATGCCTCTGTATATCAGTGAGTGAGTGTGTGAGCGAGGATGCCCCTGTATATCAGTGAGTGAGTGTGTGAGCGAGGATGCCCCTGTATATCAGTGAGTGAGTGTGTGAGCGAGGATGCCCCTGTATATCAGTGAGTGAGTGTGTGAGCGACGATGCCTCTGTATATCAGTAAGTGTGTGAGGGAGGATGCACCCTGAATATCAGTGAGTGTGTGAGAGAGGGTGCCCCTGTATATCAGTAAGTGTGAGCGAAGGATGCATCTGTACATCAGTGAGTGTGAGCGAGGTTGCCCCTGTATATCAGTGAGTGAATGTGAGCGAGGATGCCTCTGTATATCAGTGAGTGAGTGTGAGCGAATATGCCTCTGTATGTCAGTGGGTGAGTGTGAGAGAGGATGCCCCTGTATATCAGTGAGTGATTTTGTGAGCGAGGATGCCCCTGCATATCAGTGAGTGAGTGTGTGAGCGAGAATGCCTCTGAAAATCAGTGAGTATGTGAGCGAGTGTGTCCCTGTATATCAGTGAGTGTGTGTGAGCGAGGATGCCTCTGTGTATCAGGGAGTGAGCGAGGATGCCCCTGTATATCAGTGAGTGATTGTGAGCGAAGATGCCTCAGCATATCAGTGAGTGTCAGCGAGGATGCCCCTGTGTATCATGGAGTGATTGTGTGAGCGAGGATGTCCCTGTATATTAGTGAGTGCGTGTGTGAGCGAGGATGCCCCTGTATATCAGTAAGTGTGTGAACGAGGATGCCCCTGTCGATCAGTGAGTGAGTGTGAGCGAGGATGTCTCAGTATATCAGTGAGTGAGTGTGTGAACGAGGATGCCTCTGTGTATCATGAGTGAGTGTGTGAGCGAGGATGCCTCTGTATCAGTGAGTGAGAGTGTGTGCGAGGGTGCCTCTGTCTATCAGTGAGTGAGTGAGTGTGTGGGAGAGGTAGAGAGGACGCGTCCGTATATCAATGAGTGACTCGGAGTGAGTGAGAGAGGATGCCTCTGCATATCAGTGAGTGACTCTGAGTGAGTGTGTGAGAGAGAGGATGCCTCTGTATATCAGTGAGTCACTCTGAGTGAGTGTGTGAGAGAGAGGATGCCTCTGTATATCAGTGAGTGACTCCGAGTGAGTGTGTGAGAGAGGATGCCTCTCGATATCAGTGAGTGAGTGTCTGAGCGAGGATGCCTCTGTGCATCAGTGTGAGCGAGGATGCCCCTGGATATCAGTGAGTGAGTGTGTGAGCGAGGGTGCCCCTGTAGATCAGTGAGTGAGTGTGTGAGCGAGGATGCCCCTTTGTATCAGTGAGTGAGTGTGAGCGAGGATGTCTCTGTATATCAGTGAGTGAGTGAGTGAGCGAGGGTGCCCCTGTATATCAGTGAGTGAGTGTGTGAGCGAGGATGCCGCTGTATTTCAGTGAGTGAGTGTGAGCGAGGATGCCCCTGTATATCAGTGAGTGCGTGTGTGAGCGAGGATGCCCCTGTTTATCAGTGAGTGAGCGTGAGCGAGAATGCCTCCGGAGATCATTGAGTGAGTGTGTGAGCGAGGATGCCTCTGTATATCAGTGAGTGAGCGTGAGCGAGAATGCCTCCGGAGATCAGTGAGTGAGTGTGTGAGCGAGGATGCCTCTGTATATCAGTGAGTGAGTGTGTCAGCGAGGATGCCTCTGTATATCAGTGAATGAGTGTGTCAGCGAGGATGCCTCTGTATATCAGTGAGTGCGTGTGTCAGCGAGGATGCCCCTGTATATCAGTGAGTGTGTGAACGAGGATGCCCCTGTCGATCAGTGAGTGAGTGTGAACGAGGATGTCTCAGTATTTCATGAGTGACCCTGAGTGAGTGTGTGAGAGAGAGGATGCCTCTGTATATCAGTGAGTGACCCTGAGTGAGTGTGTGAGAGAGAGGATGCCTCTGTATATCAGTGAGTGACTCTGAGTGAGTGTGTGAGAGAGAGGATGCCTCAGTGTATCAGTGAGTGACCCTGAGTGAGTGTGTGAGAGAGAGGATGCCTCTGTATATCAGTGAGTGACTCTGAGTGAGTGTGTGAGAGAGAGGATGCCTCTGTATATCAGTGAGTGACTCCGAGTGAGTGTGTGAGAGAGGATACCTCTTTGTATCAGTGAGTGAGTGTGTGAGCGAGGATGCCCCTGTATATCAGTGAGTGAGTGTGTGAGCGAGGATGCCGCTGTATTTCAGTGAGTGAGTGTGAGCGAGGATGTCTCTGCATATCAGTGAGTGTGTGAGCGAGGATGCCCCTGTTTATCAGTGAGTGACCGTGAGCGAGAATGCCTCCGGAGATCAGTGAGTGAGTGTGTGAGCGAGGATGCCTCTGAATATCAGTGAGTGAGTGTGTGAGCGAGGATGCCCTCGTATATCAGTGAGTGAGTGTCCGAGCGAGGATGCCTCTGCATATCAGTGAGTGTGTGAGCGAGAATGCCCCTATATATCAGTGAGTGAGTGTGAGCGAGGATGTCTCTGTATATCAGTGAGTGAGTGTGTGAGCGAGGATGCCCCTGTATATCAGTGAGTGAGTGTGTGAGCGAGGATGCCCCTGTATATCAGTGAGTGTGTGAGCGACGATGCCTCTGTATATCAGTGAGTGAGCGTGAGCGAGAATGCCTCCGGAAATGAGTGAGTGAGTGTGTGAGCGAAGATGCCTCTGTATATCAGTGAGTGAGTGTGTGAGCGAGGATGCCCCTGTATATCAGTGAGTGAGTGTGTGAGCGAGGATGCCCCTGTATATCAGTGAGTGAGTGTGTGAGCGACGATGCCTCTGTATATCAGTAAGTGTGTGAGGGAGGATGCCCCTGAATATCAGTGAGTGTGTGAGAGAGGGTGCCCCTGTATATCAGTAAGTGTGAGCGAAGGATGCATCTGTACATCAGTGAGTGTGAGCGAGGTTGCCCCTGTATATCAGTGAGTGAATGTGAGCGAGGATGCCTCTGTATATCAGTGAGTGAGTGTGAGCGAATATGCCTCTGTATGTCAGTGGGTGAGTGTGAGAGAGGATGCCCCTGTATATCAGTGAGTGATTTTGTGAGCGAGGATGCCCCTGCATATCAGTGAGTGAGTGTGTGAGCGAGAATGCCTCTGAAAATCAGTGAGTATGTGAGCGAGTGTGTCCCTGTATATCAGTGAGTGTGTGTGAGCGAGGATGCCTCTGTGTATCAGGGAGTGAGCGAGGATGCCCCTGTATATCAGTGAGTGATGGTGAGCGAAGATGCCTCAGCATATCAGTGAGTGTCAGCGAGGATGCCCCTGTGTATCATGGAGTGATTGTGTGAGCGAGGATGTCCCTGTATATTAGTGAGTGCGTGTGTGAGCGAGGATGCCCCTGTATATCAGTAAGTGTGTGAACGAGGATGCCCCTGTCAATCAGTGAGTGAGTGTGAGCGAGGATGTCTCAGTATATCAGTGAGTGAGTGTGTGAACGAGGATGCTTCTGTATATCATGAGTGAGTGTGTGAGCGAGGATGCCTCTGTATCAGTGAGTGAGAGTGTGTGCGAGGGTGCCTCTGTCTATCAGTGAGTGAGTGAGTGTGTGGGAGAGGTAGAGAGGACGCGTCCGTATATCAATGAGTGACTCGGAGTGAGTGAGAGAGGATGCCTCTGCATATCAGTGAGTGACTCTGAGTGAGTGTGAGAGAGAGAGGATGCCTCTGTATATCAGTGAGTCACTCTGAGTGAGTGTGTGAGAGAGAGGATGCCTCTGTATATCAGTGAGTGACTCCGAGTGAGTGTGTGAGAGAGGATGCCTCTCGATATCAGTGAGTGAGTGTCTGAGCGAGGATGCCTCTGTGCATCAGTGTGAGCGAGGATGCCCCTGGATATCAGTGAGTGAGTGTGTGAGCGAGGGTGCCCCTGTAGATCAGTGAGTGAGTGTGTGAGCGAGGATGCCCCTTTGTATCAGTGAGTGAGTGTGAGCGAGGATGTCTCTGTATATCAGTGAGTGAGTGAGTGAGCGAGGGTGCCCCTGTCGATCAGTCAGTGAGTGTGTGAGCGAGGATGCCCCTTTGTATCAGTGAGTGAGTGTGTGAGCGAGGATGCCCCTGTACATCAGTGAGTGAGTGTGTGAGCGAGGATGCCCCTGTATATCAGTGAGTGAGTGTGTGAGCGAGGATGCCGCTGTATTTCAGTGAGTGAGTGTGAGCGAGGATGCCCCTGTATATCAGTGAGTGCGTGTGTGAGCGAGGATGCCCCTGTTTATCAGTGAGTGAGCGTGAGCGAGAATGCCTCCGGAGATCATTGAGTGAGTGTGTGAGCGAGGATGCCTCTGTATATCAGTGAGTGAGCGTGAGCGAGAATGCCTCCGGAGATCAGTGAGTGAGTGTGTGAGCGAGGATGCCTCTGTATATCAGTGAGTGAGTGTGTCAGCGAGGATGCCTCTGTATATCAGTGAGTGAGTGTGTCAGCGAGGATGCCTCTGTATATCAGTGAGTGCGTGTGTCAGCGAGGATGCCCCTGTATATCAGTGAGTGTGTGAACGAGGATGCCCCTGTCGATCAGTGAGTGAGTGTGAACGAGGATGTCTCAGTATTTCATGAGTGACCCTGAGTGAGTGTGTGAGAGAGAGGATGCCTCTGTATATCAGTGAGTGACCCTGAGTGAGTGTGTGAGAGAGAGGATGCCTCTGTATATCAGTGAGTGACTCTGAGTGAGTGTGTGAGAGAGAGGATGCCTCAGTGTATCAGTGAGTGACCCTGAGTGAGTGTGTGAGAGAGAGGATGCCTCTGTATATCAGTGAGTGACTCTGAGTGAGTGTGTGAGAGAGAGGATGCCTCTGTATATCAGTGAGTGACTCCGAGTGAGTGTGTGAGAGAGGATACCTCTTTGTATCAGTGAGTGAGTGTGTGAGCGAGGATGCCCCTGTATATCAGTGAGTGAGTGTGTGAGCGAGGATGCCGCTGTATTTCAGTGAGTGAGTGTGAGCGAGGATGTCTCTGCATATCAGTGAGTGTGTGAGCGAGGATGCCCCTGTTTATCAGTGAGTGACCGTGAGCGAGAATGCCTCCGGAGATCAGTGAGTGAGTGTGTGAGCGAGGATGCCTCTGAATATCAGTGAGTGAGTGTGTGAGCGAGGATGCCCTCGTATATCAGTGAGTGAGTGTCCGAGCGAGGATGCCTCTGCATATCAGTGAGTGTGTGAGCGAGAATGCCCCTATATATCAGTGAGTGAGTGTGAGCGAGGATGTCTCTGTATATCAGTGAGTGAGTGTGTGAGCGAGGATGCCCCTGTATATCAGTGAGTGAGTGTGTGAGCGAGGATGCCCCTGTATATCAGTGAGTGTGTGAGCGACGATGCCTCTGTATATCAGTGAGTGAGCGTGAGCGAGAATGCCTCCGGAAATGAGTGAGTGAGTGTGTGAGCGAAGATGCCTCTGTATATCAGTGAGTGAGTGTGTGAGCGAGGATGCCCCTGGATATCAGTGAGTGAGTGTGTGAGCGAGGATGCCCCTGTATATCAGTGAGTGAGTGTGTGAGCGACGATGCCTCTGTATATCAGTAAGTGTGTGAGGGAGGATGCCCCTGAATATCAGTGAGTGTGTGAGCGAGGATGCCGCTGTATTTCAGTGAGTGAGTGTGAGCGAGGATGTCTCTGCATATCAGTGAGTGTGTGAGCGAGGATGCCCCTGTTTATCAGTGAGTGACCGTGAGCGAGAATGCCTCCGGAGATCAGTGAGTGAGTGTGTGAGCGAGGATGCCCTCGTATATCAGTGAGTGAGTGTCCGAGCGAGGATGCCTCTGCATATCAGTGAGTGTGTGAGCGAGAATGCCCCTATATATCAGTGAGTGAGTGTGAGCGAGGATGTCTCTGTATATCAGTGAGTGAGTGTGTGAGCGAGGATGCCCCTGTATATCAGTGAGTGAGTGTGTGAGCGAGGATGCCCCTGTATATCAGTGAGTGTGTGAACGACGATGCCTCTGTATATCAGTGAGTGAGCGTGAGCGAGAATGCCTCCGGAAATGAGTGAGTGAGTGTGTGAGCGAAGATGCCTCTGTATATCAGTGAGTGAGTGTGTGAGCGAGGATGCCCCTGTATATCAGTGAGTGAGTGTGTGAGCGAGGATGCCTCTGTATATCAGTAAGTGTGTGAGGGAGGATGCCCCTGAATATCAGTGAGTGTGTGAGAGAGGGTGCCCCTGTATATCAGTAAGTGTGAGCGAAGGATGCATCTGTACATCAGTGAGTGTGAGCGAGGTTGCCCCTGTATATCAGTGAGTGAATGTGAGCGAGGATGCCTCTGTATATCAGTGAGTGAGTGTGAGCGAATATGCCTCTGTATGTCAGTGGGTGAGTGTGAGAGAGGATGCCCCTGTATATCAGTGAGTGATTTTGTGAGCGAGGATGCCCCTGCATATCAGTGAGTGAGTGTGTGAGCGAGAATGCCTCTGAAAATCAGTGAGTATGTGAGCGAGTGTGTCCCTGTATATCAGTGAGTGTGTGTGAGCGAGGATGCCTCTGTGTATCAGGGAGTGAGCGAGGATGCCCCTGTATATCAGTGAGTGAGTGTGAGCGAGGATGCCCCTGTATATCAGTGAGTTAGTGTGTGAGCGAGGATGCCTCTGGATATCAGTGGGTGAGTGTGAGAGAGGATGCCTCTGTCTATCAGTGAGAGTGTGAGCGAGGATGCCCCTGTATATCAGTGAGTGATTGTGTGAGCGAGGTGCCCCTGAATATCAGAGAGTGTGAGCGAGGATGCCCCTGTTTCTGTGAGTGAGTGTGAGCGAGGATGCCCGTTTTTCTGTGTGTGTGTGTCAGCGAGGATGCCTCTATATATCAGTGAATGAGTGTGAGCGAGGATGCCCCTGTGTATCAATGAGTGAGTGTGAGCAAGGATGCCCCTGTATATCAGTGAGTGTGTGAGCGAGGATGCCACTTTATATCAGTGAGAGGGTGTGTGAGCGAGGATGCCCCTTTATATCAGTGAGTGAGTGAGGATGCCCCTGTATATCAGAGAGTGATTGTGTGAGCGAGGGTGTCCCTGTTTCTCAGTGAGTGTGTGTGTGCGAGGATGCCCCCGTATATCAGTGAGTGAGTGTCTGAGCGAGGATGCCTCTGTGTATCAGTGGGTGAGTGTGACCTAGCATGCCCCTGTATATCAGTGAGTGATTGTGAGCGAAGATGCCTAAGCATATCAGTGAGTGTCAGCGAGGATGCCCCTGTGTATCAGGGAGTGATTGTGTGAGCGAGGATGTCCCTGTATATCAGTGAGTGTGTGTGAGCGAGGATGCCCCTGTATATCAGTGAGTGAGTGTGAGCGAGGATGCCTCTGTATATCGGTGAGTGTGAGCGAGGATGCCTCTGTATATCAGTGAGTGTGTGTGAGTGAGGATGCCCCTGTATATCAGTGAGTGTGTGAGCGAGGATGCCCCAGTGTATCAGTGAGTGTGAGCGAGGATACACCTGTACATCAGTTAGTGTCTGAGCGAGGATGCTCCTGTATATCAGTGATTGAGTGTGAGCAAGGGTGCCTCTGCATATCAGTGAGCGAGTGTGTGAGCGAGGATGCCCCTGCATATCAGTGAGTGAGTGTGTGAGCGAGGATGCCTCTGAAAATCAGTGAGTATGTGAGCGAGAGTGTCCCTGTATATCAGTGAGTGTGTGTAAGCGAGGATGCCTCTGTATATCAGGGAGTGAGTGTGAGCGAGGATGCCCCTGAATATCAGTGAGTGATTGTGTGAGCAAGGATGCCCCTGTTTCTCAGTGAGTGAGTGTGAGCGAGGATGCCCGTTTCTCAGTGAGTGAGGACGCCCGTTTTTCAGTGAGTGTGTGTGAGCGAGGATGCCTCTGTGTATCAATGAGTGAGTGTGAGCAAGGATGCCCCTGTATATCAATGAGTGTGTGAGCGAGGATGCTCCTTTATATCAGTGAGTGAGTGTCTGAGCGAGGATGCCTTTGTGTGTCAGTGAGTGAGTGTGAGCGAGGATGCCCCTGTATATCAGTGAGTGAGTGTGTGAGCGAGGATGCCGCTGTATTTCAGTGAGTGAGTGTGAGCGAGGATGCCCCTGTATATCAGTGAGTGCGTGTGTGAGCGAGGATGCCCCTGTTTATCAGTGAGTGAGCGTGAGCGAGAATGCCTCCGGAGATCATTGAGTGAGTGTGTGAGCGAGGATGCCTCTGTATATCAGTGAGTGAGCGTGAGCGAGAATGCCTCCGGAGATCAGTGAGTGAGTGTGTGAGCGAGGATGCCTCTGTATATCAGTGAGTGAGTGTGTCAGCGAGGATGCCTCTGTATATCAGTGAGTGAGTGTGTCAGCGAGGATGCCTCTGTATATCAGTGAGTGCGTGTGTCAGCGAGGATGCCCCTGTATATCAGTGAGTGTGTGAACGAGGATGCCCCTGTCGATCAGTGAGTGAGTGTGAACGAGGATGTCTCAGTATTTCATGAGTGACCCTGAGTGAGTGTGTGAGAGAGAGGATGCCTCTGTATATCAGTGAGTGACCCTGAGTGAGTGTGTGAGAGAGAGGATGCCTCTGTATATCAGTGAGTGACTCTGAGTGAGTGTGTGAGAGAGAGGATGCCTCTGTATATCAGTGAGTGACTCTGAGTGAGTGTGTGAGCGAGGATGCCGCTGTATTTCAGTGAGTGAGTGTGAGCGAGGATGTCTCTGCATATCAGTGAGTGTGTGAGCGAGGATGCCCCTGTTTATCAGTGAGTGACCGTGAGCGAGAATGCCTCCGGAGATCAGTGAGTGAGTGTGTGAGCGAGGATGCCTCTGAATATCAGTGAGTGAGTGTGTGAGCGAGGATGCCCTCGTATATCAGTGAGTGAGTGTCCGAGCGAGGATGCCTCTGCATATCAGTGAGTGTGTGAGCGAGAATGCCCCTATATATCAGTGAGTGAGTGTGAGCGAGGATGTCTCTGTATATCAGTGAGTGAGTGTGTGAGCGAGGATGCCCCTGTATATCAGTGAGTGAGTGTGTGAGCGAGGATGCCCCTGTATATCAGTGAGTGTGTGAGCGACGATGCCTCTGTATATCAGTGAGTGAGCGTGAGCGAGAATGCCTCCGGAAATGAGTGAGTGAGTGTGTGAGCGAAGATGCCTCTGTATATCAGTGAGTGAGTGTGTGAGCGAGGATGCCCCTGTATATTAGTGAGTGAGTGTGTGAGCGAGGATGCCCCTGTATATCAGTGAGTGAGTGTGTGAGCGACGATGCCTCTGTATATCAGTAAGTGTGTGAGGGAGGATGCCCCTGAATATCAGTGAGTGTGTGAGCGAGGATGCCGCTGTATTTCAGTGAGTGAGTGTGAGCGAGGATGTCTCTGCATATCAGTGAGTGTGTGAGCGAGGATGCCCCTGTTTATCAGTGAGTGACCGTGAGCGAGAATGCCTCCGGAGATCAGTGAGTGAGTGTGTGAGCGAGGATGCCTCTGAATATCAGTGAGTGAGTGTCCGAGCGAGGATGCCTCTGCATATCAGTGAGTGTGTGAGCGAGAATGCCCCTATATATCAGTGAGTGAGTGTGAGCGAGGATGTCTCTGTATATCAGTGAGTGAGTGTGTGAGCGAGGATGCCCCTGTATATCAGTGAGTGAGTGTGTGAGCGAGGATGCCCCTGTATATCAGTGAGTGTGTGAGCGACGATGCCTCTGTATATCAGTGAGTGAGCGTGAGCGAGAATGCCTCCGGAAATGAGTGAGTGAGTGTGTGAGCGAAGATGCCTCTGTATATCAGTGAGTGAGTGTGTGAGCGAGGATGCCCCTGTATATCAGTGAGTGAGTGTGTGAGCGAGGATGCCCCTGTATATCAGTGAGTGAGTGTGTGAGCGACGATGCCTCTGTATATCAGTAAGTGTGTGAGGGAGGATGCCCCTGAATATCAGTGAGTGTGTGAGAGAGGGTGCCCCTGTATATCAGTAAGTGTGAGCGAAGGATGCATCTGTACATCAGTGAGTGTGAGCGAGGTTGCCCCTGTATATCAGTGAGTGAATGTGAGCGAGGATGCCTCTGTATATCAGTGAGTGAGTGTGAGCGAATATGCCTCTGTATGTCAGTGGGTGAGTGTGAGAGAGGATGCCCCTGTATATCAGTGAGTGATTTTGTGAGCGAGGATGCCCCTGCATATCAGTGAGTGAGTGTGTGAGCGAGAATGCCTCTGAAAATCAGTGAGTATGTGAGCGAGGGTGTCCCTGTATATCAGTGAGTGTGTGTAAGCGAGGATGCCTCTGTATATCAGGGAGTGAGTGTGAGCGAGGATGCCCCTGAATATCAGTGAGTGATTGTGTGAGCAAGGATGCCCCTGTTTCTCAGTGAGTGAGTGTGAGCGAGGATGCCCGTTTCTCAGTGAGTGAGGACGCCCGTTTTTCAGTGAGTGTGTGTGAGCGAGGATGCCTCTGTGTATCAATGAGTGAGTGTGAGCAAGGATGCCCCTGTATATCAATGAGTGTGTGAGCGAGGATGCTCCTTTATATCAGTGAGTGAGTGTCTGAGCGAGGATGCCTTTGTGTGTCAGTGAGTGAGTGTGAGCGAGGATGCCCCTGTATATCAGTGAGTGAGTGTGAGCGAGGATGCCTCTGCATATCAGTGAGTGTGAGCGAGGATGCCTCTGTATATCAGTGAATGAGTGTCTGAGCGAGGATGCCTCTGTGTGTCAATGAGTGAGTGTGAGCGAGGATGCCTCTGAATATCAGTGAGTGAGTGTGAGCGAGGATGCCCCTGTTTCTCAGTGAGTGTGAGCGAGGATGCCCGTTTTTCTGTGTGTGTGTGTGTGCGAGGATGCCTCTATATATCAGTGAGTGAGTGTGAGCGAGGATGCCCCTGTGTATCATTGAGTGAGTGTGAGCAAGGATGCCCCTGTATATCAGTGAGTGTGTGAGCGAGGATGCCCCTTTATTTCAGTGAGTGTGTGAGCGAGGATGCCCCTGTATATCAGTGAGTGCGAGCGAGGTAGCCCCAGTTTTTTCAGTTAGTGAGTGTGTGAGCGAGGATGCCTCTGTATATCAGTGAGTGTGAGCGAGGATGCCCCTGTATATCAGTGAGTGAGTGTGTGCGAGGATGCCCCCGTATATCAGTGAGAGAGTGTCTGAGCGAGGAAGCCTCTGTATATCAGTGAGTGAGTGTCTGAGCGAGGATGCCTCTGAATATCAGTGAGTGAGTGTGAGCGAGGATGCCCCTGTTTCTCAGTGAGTGTGAGCGAGGATGCCCGTTTTTCTGTGTGTGTGTGTGTGCGAGGATGCCTCTATATATCAGTGAGTGAGTGTGAGCGAGGATGCCCCTGTGTATCATTGAGTGAGTGTGAGCAAGGATGCCCCTGTATATCAGTGAGTGTGTGAGCGAGGATGCCCCTTTATTTCAGTGAGTGTGTGAGCGAGGATGCCCCTGTATATCAGTGAGTGCGAGCGAGGTAGCCCCAGTTTTTTCAGTTAGTGAGTGTGTGAGCGAGGATGCCTCTGTATATCAGTGAGTGTGAGCGAGGATGCCCCTGTATATCAGTGAGTGAGTGTGTGCGAGGATGCCCCCGTATATCAGTGAGAGAGTGTCTGAGCGAGGAAGCCTCTGTATATCAGTGAGTGAGTGTCTGAGCGAGGATGCCTCTGTATATCAGATGGTGAGTGTGACGTAGCATGCCCCTGTATATCAGTGAGTGATTGTGAGCGAAGATGCCTAAGCATATCAGTGAGTGTCAGCGAGGATGCCCCTGTGTATCAGGGAGTGATTGTGTGAGCGAGGATGTCCCTCTATATCAGTGAGTGTGTGTGAGCGAGGATGCCCCTGTATATCAGTGAGTGAGTGTGAGCGAGGATGCCCCTGTGTATCAGTGAGTGTGAGCGAGGCTGCCTCTGTATATCAGTGAGTGTGTGTGAGTGAGGATGCCCCTGTATATCAGTGAGTGTGAGCGAGGATGCCCCTGTATATCAGTGAGCATGTGAGCGAGGATGCCCCAGTATATCAGTGAGTGTGAGCGAGGATGCCTCTGTATATCAGTGAGTGTGTGTGAGCGAGGATGCCCCTGTATATCAGTGAGTGTGAGCGAGGATGCCTCTGTGTATCAGTGAGTGTGTGTGAGCGAGGATGCCTCTGTGTATCAGTGAGTGAGTGTGAGCGAGTGTGCCTCTGTATATCAGTTAGTGTCTGAGCGAGGATGCTCCTGTATATCAGTGATTGAGTGTGAACAAGGGTGCCTCTGCATATCAGTGAGTGAGTGTGTGAGCGAGGATGCCTCTGAAAATCAGTGAGTATGTGAGCGAGGGTCTCCCTGTATATCAGTGAGTGTGTGTGAGCGAGGATGCCTCTGTATATCAGGGAGTGAGTGTGAGCGAGGATGCCTCTGTATATCAGTGAGTGAGTGTCTGAGCGAGGATGCCTCTGTATATCAGATGGTGAGTGTGACCGAGCATGCCCCTGTATATCAGTGAGTGATTGTGAGCGAAGATGCCTAAGCATATCAGTGAGTGTCAGCGAGGATGCCCCTGTGTATCAGGGAGTGATTGTGTGAGCGAGGATGTCCCTGTATATCAGTGAGTGAGTGTGAGCGAGGATGCCCCTGTGTATCAGTGAGTGAGCGAGGCTGCCTCTGTATATCAGTGACTGTGTGTGAGTGAGGATGCCCCTGTATATCAGTGAGTGTGAGCGAGGATGCCCCTGTATATCAGTGAGCATGTGAGCGAGGATGCCCCAGTATATCAGTGAGTGTGAGCGAGGATGCCTCTGTATATCAGTGAGTGTGTGTGAGCGAGGATGCCCCTGTATATCAGTGAGTGTGAGCGAGGATGCCTCTGTGTATCAGTGAGTGTGTGTGAGCGAGGATGCCTCTGTGTATCAGTGAGTGAGTGTGAGCGAGTATGCCTCTGTATATCAGTTAGTGTCTGAGCGAGGATGCTCCTGTATATCAGTGATTGAGTGTGAACAAGGGTGCCTCTGCATATCAGTGAGTGAGTGTGTGAGCGAGGATGCCTCTGAAAATCAGTGAGTATGTGAGCGAGGGTGTCCCTGTATATCAGTGAGTGTGTGTGTGCGAGCATGCCCCAGTTTTTTCAGTGAGTGAGTGTGTGAGCGAGGATGCCTCTGTATATCAGTGGTTGATTGTGAGCGAAGATGCCTCAGCATATCAGTGAGTGTCAGCGAGGATGCCCCTGTGTATCAGGGAGTGATTGTGTGAACGAGGATGTCCCTGTATATCAGTGAGTGTGTGTGAGCGAGGATGCCTCTGTATATCAGTGAGTGAGTGTGAGCGAGGATGCCCCTGAATATCAGTGAGTGTGAGCGTGGATGTCGCTGTATATCAGTGAGTGAGTGTGTGAGCGAGGATGCCTCTGTATATCAGTGGGTGAGTGTGACCTAGCATGCCCCTGTATATCAGTGAGTGATTGTGAGCGAAGATGCCTCAGCATATCAGTGTCAGCGAGGATGCCCCTGTGTATCAGGCAGTGATTGTGTGAGCGAGGATGTCCCTGTATATCAGTGAGTGTGTGTGAGCGAGGTTGCCTCTGTATATCAGTGCGCGTGTGAGCGAGGATGCCTCTGCATATCAGTGAGTGTGAGCGAGGATGCCTCTGTATATCAGTGAATGAGTGTCTGAGCGAGGATGCCTCTGTGTGTCAGTGAGTGAGTGTGAGCGAGGATGCCTCTGTATATCAGTGAGTGTGTGAGCGAGGATGCCACTGTATATCAGTGAGTTAGTGTGTGAGCGAGGATGCCTCTGGATATCAGTGGGTGAGTGTGAGCGAGGTGTACCTGGATATCAGTGAGTGAGTGTGAGCGAGGATGCGCCTGTATCTCAGTGTGAGTGTGTGAGCGAGGGTGTCCCTGTGTATCAGTGAGTGTGTGTGAGCGAGGATGCTCCTTTATATCAGTGAGTGAGTGTGTGAGCGAGGATGCCCCTGTATATCAGTGAGTGCGAGCGAGGTTGCCCCTGTTTTGCAGTGAGTGATTGTGTGAGCGAGGGTGTCCCTGTATATCAGTGAGTGTGTGTGCGAGGGTGCCCCTGAATATCAGTGAGTGATTGTGTGAGCGAGGTGTCCCTGAATATCAGTGAGTGAGTGTGAGCGAGGATGCCCCTGTTTCTCAGTGAGTGTGAGCGAGGATGCCCGTTTTTCTGTGTGTGTGTGTGTGTGTGCGAGGATGCCCCTGTGTATCATTGAGTGAGTGTGAGCAAGGATGCCCCTGTATATCAGTGAGTGTGTGAGCGAGGATGCCCCTTTATTTCAGTGAGTGTGTGAGCGAGGATGCCCCAGTATATCAGTGAGTGCGAGCGAGGTAGCCCCAGTTTTTTCAGTGAGTGAGTGTGTGAGCGAGGATGCCTCTGTCTATCAGTGAGTGTCTGAGCGAGGATGTCTCTGTGTATCAGTGAGTGAGTGTGAGCGTGGATGCCCCTGTCTATCAGTGAGTGAGTGTGAGCAAGGATGCCCCTGTGTATCAATGAGTGAGTGTGAGCAAGGATGCCCCTGTATATCAGTGAGTGTGTGAGCGAGGATGCCACTGGATATCAGTGAGTGAGTGTGAGTGAAGATGCTCCTGTATATCAGTGAGTGTGTGAGTGCGAATCCCCTGTATATCACCGAATGTGTGTGAGCGAGGATGCCCCAGCATATCAGTGAGTGAGTGTGAGTGAGGATACCTCTGTACATCAGTGAGTGTCTGAGCGAGGATGCCTCTGGATATCAGTGGGTGAGTGTGAGCGAGGATGCCCCTGTTTCTCAGTGAGTGAGTGTCTGAGCGAGGATGCCTCTGTATATCAGTGTGCGCGAGGAAGCCCCTGGATATCAGTGAGTGAGCGTGAGTGAAGATGCCCCTGTATATCAGTGAGTGTGTGAGCGCGAATCCCCTGTATATCACTGAATGTGTGTGAGCGAGGATGCCCCAGCATATCAGTGAGTGAGTGTGAGTGAGGATACCTCTGTACATCAGTGAGTGTCTGAGCGAGGATGTCTCTGTGTATCAGTGAGTGAGTGTGAGCGTGGATGCCCCTGTCTATCAGTGAGTGAGTGTGAGCAAGGATGCGCCTGTGTATCAATAAGTGAGTGTGAGCAAGGATGCCCCTGCATATCAGTGAGTGTGTGAGCGAGGATGCCACTGTATATCAGTGAGTTAGTGTGTGAGCGAGGATGCCTCTGGATATCAGTGGGTGAGTGTGAGCGAGGATGCCCCTGTTTCTCAGTGAGTGAGTGTCTGAGCGAGGATGCCTCTGTATATCAGTGTGCGCGAGGAAGCCCCTGGATATCAGTGAGTGAGTGTGAGTGAAGGTGCCCCTGTATATCAGTGAGTGTGTGAGCGCGAATCCCCTGTATATCACTGAATGTGTGTGAGCGAGGATGCCCCAGCATATCAGTGAGTGAGTGTGAGTGAGGATACCTCTGTACATCAGTGAGTGTCTGAGCGAGGATGTCTCTGTGTATCAGTGAGTGAGTGTGAGCGTGGATGCCCCTGTCTATCAGTGAGTGAGTGTGAGCAAGGATGCCCCTGTGTATCAATGAGTGAGTGTGAGCAAGGATGCCCCTGTATATCAGTGAGTGTGTGAGCGAGGATGCCACTGTATATCAGTGAGTTAGTGTGTGAGCGAGGATGACTCTGGATATCAGTGGGTGAGTGTGAGCGAGGATGCCCCTGTGTATCAATGAGTGCGTGTGAGCAAGGATGCCCCTGTATATCAGTGAGCATGTGAGCGAGGATGCCCCTTTATATCGGTGTGAGTGTGTGAGCGAGGGTGTCCCTGTATATCAGTGAGTGTGTGTGAGCGAGGATGCTCCTTTATATCAGTGAGTGAGTGTGTGAGCGAGGATGCCCCTGTATATCAGAGTGCGAGCGAGGTAGCCCCTGTTTTGCAGTGAGTGATTGTGTGAGCGAGGTGTCCCTGAATATCAGTGAGTGAGTGTGAGCGAGGATGCCCCTGTTTCTCAGTGAGTGTGAGCGAGGATGCCCGTTTTTCTGTGTGTGTGTGTGCGAGGATGCCTCTATATATCAGTGAGTGAGTGTGAGCGAGGATGCCCCTGTGTATCATTGAGTGAGTGTGAGCAAGGATGCCCCTGTATATCAGTGAGTGTGTGAGCGAGGATGCCCCTTTATTTCAGTGAGTGTGTGAGCGAGGATGCCCCTGTATATCAGTGAGTGCGAGCGAGGTAGCCTCAGTTTTTTCAGTTAGTGATTGTGTGAGCGAGAATGCCTCTGTATATCAGTGAGTGTGAGCGAGGATGCCCCTGTATATCAGTGAGTGTGTGTGTGCGAGGATGCCCCCGTATATCAGTGAGAGAGTGTCTGAGCGAGGATGCCTCTGTATATCAGTGAGTGAGTGTCTGAGCGAGGATGCCTCTGTATATCAGATGGTGAGTGTGACCTAGCATGCCCCTGTATATCAGTGAGTGATTGTGAGCGAAGATGCCTAAGCATATCAGTGAGTGTCAGCGAGGATGCCCCTGTGTATCAGGGAGTGATTGTGTGAGCGAGGTGTCCCTGAATATCAGTGAGTGAGTGTGAGCGAGGATGCCCCTGTTTCTCAGTGAGTGTGAGCGAGGATGCCCGTTTTTCTGTGTGTGTGTGTGCGAGGATGCCTCTATATATCAGTGAGTGAGTGTGAGCGAGGATGCCCCTGTGTATCATTGAGTGAGTGTGAGCAAGGATGCCCCTGTATATCAGTGAGTGTGTGAGCGAGGATGCCCCTTTATTTCAGTGAGTGTGTGAGCGAGGATGCCCCTGTATATCAGTGAGTGCGAGCGAGGTAGCCTCAGTTTTTTCAGTTAGTGATTGTGTGAGCGAGAATGCCTCTGTATATCAGTGAGTGTGAGCGAGGATGCCCCTGTATATCAGTGAGTGTGTGTGTGCGAGGATGCCCCCGTATATCAGTGAGAGAGTGTCTGAGCGAGGATGCCTCTGTATATCAGTGAGTGAGTGTCTGAGCGAGGATGCCTCTGTATATCAGATGGTGAGTGTGACCGAGCATGCCCCTGTATATCAGTGAGTGATTGTGAGCGAAGATGCCTAAGCATATCAGTGAGTGTCAGCGAGGATGCCCCTGTGTATCAGGGAGTGATTGTGTGAGCGAGTATGTCCCTGTATATCAGTGAGTGTGTGTGAGCGAGGATGCCCCTGTATATCAGTGAGTGAGTGTGAGCGAGGATGCCCCTGTGTATCAGTGAGTGTGAGCGAGGCTGCCTCTGTATATCAGTGACTGTGTGTGAGTGAGGATGCCCCTGTATATCAGTGAGTGTGAGCGAGGATGCCCCTGTATATCAGTGAGCATGTGAGCGAGGATGCCCCAGTATATCAGTGAGTGTGAGCGAGGATGCCTCTGTATATCAGTGAGTGTGTGTGAGCGAGGATGCCCCTGTATATCAGTGAGTGTGAGCGAGGATGCCTCTGTGTCTCAGTGAGTGTGTGTGAGCGAGGATGCCTCTGTGTATCAGTGAGTGAGTGTGAGCGAGTATGCCTCTGTATATCAGTTAGTGTCTGAGCGAGGATGCTCCTGTATATCAGTGATTGAGTGTGAACAAGGGTGCCTCTGCATATCAGTGAGTGAGTGTGTGAGCGAGGATGCCTCTGAAAATCAGTGAGTATGTGAGCGAGGGTGTCCCTGTATATCAGTGAGTGTGTGTGTGCGAGCATGCCCCAGTTTTTTCAGTGTGAGTGTGTGAGCGAGGATGCCTCTGTATATCAGTGGTTGATTGTGAGCGAAGATGCCTCAGCATCTCAGTGAGTGTCAGCGAGGATGCCCCTGTGTATCAGGGAGTGATTGTGTGAACGAGGATGTCCCTGTATATCAGTGAGTGTGTGTGAGCGAGGATGCCTCTGTATATCAGTGAGTGAGTGTGAGCAAGGATGCCCCTGAATATCAGTGAGTGTGAGCGTGGATGTCGCTGTATATCAGTGAGTGAGTGTGTGAGCGAGGATGCCTCTGTATATCAGTGGGTGAGTGTGACCTAGCATGCCCCTGTATATCAGTGAGTGATTGTGAGCGAAGATGCCTCAGCATATCAGTGAGTGTCAGCGAGGATGCCCCTGTGTATCAGGGAGTGATTGTGTGAGCGAGGATGTCCCTGTATATCAGTGAGTGTGTGTGAGCGAGGATGCCTCTGTATATCAGTGCGCGTGTGAGCGAGGATGCCTCTGTATATCAGTGAATGAGTGTCTGAGCGAGGATGCCTCTGTGTGTCAGTGAGTGAGTGTGAGCGAGGATGCCTCTGTATATCAGTGAGTGTGTGAGCGAGGATGCCACTGTATATCAGTGAGTTAGTGTGTGAGCGAGGATGCCTCTGGATATCAGTGGGTGAGTGTGAGCGAGGTGTACCTGGATATCAGTGAGTGAGTGTGAGCGAGGATGCCCCTGTATCTCAGTGTGTGAGTGTGAGCGAGGATGCCTGTTTTTCTGTGTGTGTGAGCGAGGATGCCTCTATATATCAGTGAGTGTGTGAGCGAGGATGCCTCTGCATATCAGTGAGTGTGAGCGAGGATGCCCCTGTATATCAGTGAGTGAGTGTGTGAGCAAGGGTGCCTCTGCATGTCAGTGAGCGAGTGTGAGAGTGAGGATGTCCCTGCAGATCAGTGAGTGAGTGTGTGAGCGAGTATGCCTCTGAAAATCAGTGAGTATGTGAGCGAGGATGCCCGTTTTTCAGTGAGTGTGTGTCTGAGTGAGGATGCCTCTGTATATCAGTGGGTGAGTGTGACCGAGCATGCCCCTGTATATCAGTGAGTGATTGTGAGCGAGTATGCCTCTGTATATCAGTGAGTGTGTGTGAGCGAGGATGCCCGTTTTTCAGTGAGTGTGTGTGAGCGAGGATGTCTCTGTGTATCAGTGAGTGAGTGTGAGCGAGGATGCCCGTTTTTCAGTGAGTGTGTGTGTGAGCGAGGATGCCTCTGTATATCAGTGAGTGAGTGTGAGCGAGGATGCCCCTGTGTATCAATGAGTGAGTGTGAGCAAGGATGCCCCTGTATATCAGTGAGTGCGAGCGAGGTAGCCCCAGTTTTTTCAGTGAGTGATTGTGTGAGCGAGGTTGTCCCTGTATATCAGTGAGTGTGTGTGTGCGAGGATGCCCACGTATATCAGTGCGTGAAGTGTCTGAGCGAGCTGTACCTGAATATCAGTGAGTGAGTGTGAGCGAGGATGCCTGTTTTTCTGTGTGTGTGTGTGAGCGAGGATGCCTCTCTATATCAGTGAGTGAGTGTGAGCGAAGATGCCCCTGTGTATCAATGAGTGAGTGTGAGCAAGGATGCCCCTGTATGTCAGTGAGTGTGTGAGCGAGGATGCCCCTGTATATCAGTGAGAGATTGTGTGAGCGAGGGTGTCGCTGTTTCTCAGTGAGTGTGTGTGCGAGGATGCCCCCGTATATCAGTGAGTGAGTGTCTGAGCGAGGATGCCTCTGTATATCAGTGGGTGAGTGTGAGCGAAGACGCCCCTGCATATCAGTGAGTGAGCGTGAGCGAGGATGCCCCTGTATATCAGTGAGTGTGTGTGAGCGAGGATGCCCCTGTTTTTCAGTGAGTGTGTGAGCGAGGATACCTCTGTACATCAGTGAGTGAGTGTCTGAGCGAGGATGTCTATGTGTATCAGTGAGTGTGAGCGAGGATGCCCCTGTTTCTCAGTGAGTGAGTGTGAGCGAGGATGCCTGTTTTTCTGTGTGTATGTGTGAGCGAGGATGCCTCTATTTATCAGTGAGTGTGAGCGAGGATGCCCCTGTGTATCAATGAGTGAGTGTGAGCAAGGATGCCCCTGTATGTCAGTGAGTGTGTGAGCGAGGATGCCCCTTTATATCAGTGAGTGAGTGTGTGAGCAAGGATGCCCCTTTATATCAGTGAGTGTGTGAGCGAGGGTGTCCCTGTAACTCAGTGAGTGTGTGTGCGAGGATGCCCCCGTATATCAGTGAGTGAGTGTGAGCGAGGATGCCCCTGAAAATCATTGAGTGATTGTGTGAGCAAGGGTGTCCCTGTATATCAGTGAGTGTGTGTGAGCGAAGATGCCCCTGCATATCAGTGAGTGAGTGTGAGCGAGGATGCCCCTGTTTTTCAGTGAGTGTGTGAGCGAGGATGCCCCTGTGTATCAGTGAGTGAGTGTGTGAGCGAGGATGCCTCTGCATATCAGTAAGTGTGTGAGCGAGGATGACCCTTCATATCAGTGAGTGAGTGTGTGAGCGAAGATGCCCCTGTATATCAGTGAGTGATTGTGTGAGCGAGGGTGTCCCTGTATATCAGTGAGTGTGAGCTCGGATGCCCCTCTTTCTCAATGAGTGAGTGTGAGCAAGGATGCCCCTGTATATCAGTGAGTGTGTGAGCGAGGATGCCCCTTTATATCAGTGAGTGAGTGTGTGAGCGAGGATGCCCCTGTATATCAGTGAGTGATTGTGTGAGCGAGGGTGTCCCTGTATATCAGTGAGTGTGAGCTCGGATGCCCCTCTTTCTCAATGAGTGAGTGTGAGCAAGGATGCCCCTGTATATCAGTGAGTGTGTGAGCGAGGATGCCCCTTTATATCAGTGAGTGAGTGTGTGAGCGAGGATGCCCCTGAATATCAGTGAGTGATTGTGTGAGCGAGGGTGTCCCTGTATATCAGTGAGTGAGTGTGTGAGCAAGGATGCCACTGAGTATCAGTGAGTCAGTGTGTGAGCGAGGATGCCCCTGGATATCAGTGAGATTGTGAGCGAGGATGCCCCTGTATATCAGTGAGTGTATGAGCGAGGATGCCCCTGTATATCAGTGAGTGATTGTGTGAGCGAGGGTGTCCCTGTATATCAGTGAGTGTGAGCGAGGATGCCCCTGTATATCAGTGTGTGTGAGCGAGGATGCCTCTGTATATCAGTGAGTATGAGCGAGGATGCCTCTGTATATCAGTGAGTGTCTGAGTGAGGATGCTCCTGTATATCAGTGATTGAGTGTGAGCAAGGGTGCCTCTGTATATCAGTGAGTGTGAGCGAGGATGCCTCTGGATATCAGTGAGCGTGGATGCCTCTGTACATCAGTGTGAGTGAGTGTGTGAGCGAAGATGCCCCTTTTTTCTCAGTGCGTGTGTGAGCGAGGATGCTTCTGTGTGTCAGTGTGTGTGAGCGAAGATGCCCCTGTATATCAGTGAGTGATTGTGTGAGCGAGGGTGTCCCTGTATATCAGTGAGTGAGTGTGAGCTCGGATGCCCCTCTTTCTCAGTGAGTGAGTGTGAGCGAGGATGCCCATTTTTCAGTGAGTGTGTGTGTGAGCGAGCGAGAATGCCTCTGTTTTTTCAGTGAGTGAGTGTGTGAGCGAGGATGCCTCTGTATATCAGTGAGTGTGAGCGAGGATGCGCCTGTTTTTTCAGTGAGTGAGTCTGTGAGCAAAGATGCCCCTGCATATCACTGAATTAGTGTGTGAGTGAGGATGCCCCTGTGTATCAGTGGGTGAGTGAGCGAGGATGCCCCTGTATATCAGTGACTGAGTGTGAGCGAAGATGCCTTTGTATATGAGTGAGTGAGTGTGTGAGTGAGGATACCCCTTTGTATCAGTGAGTGAGTGTGTGAGCAAAGATGCCCCTGTATATCAGTGAGTTAGTGTGTGAGTGAGGATGCCCCTGTGTATCAGTGATTGAGTGTGAGCGAGGGTGCCTCTGCATATCAGTGTGTGAGTGTCTGAGCGAGGATGCCTCTGTATATCAGTGTGTGAGTGTCTGAGCGAGGATGCCTCTGTATATCAGTGAGTGAGTGTGTGAGCGAGGATGCCCCTGTATATCAGTGAGTGAGTGTCTGAGCGAGGATGCCTCTGTATATCAGTGTGAGCGAGGATGCCCGTGTATCAGTGAGTGTGAGCGAGGATGCCCGTGTATCAGTGAGTGTGAGCGAGGATGCCCCTGTATATCAGTGAGTGAGTGTCTGAGCAAGGATGCCCCTGTATATCAGTGTGTGAGTGTCTCAGCGAGGATGCCTCTGCATATCAGTGTGAGCGAGGATGCCCGTGTATCAGTGAGTGTGAGCGAGGATGCCCATGTATCAGTGAGTGTGAGCGAGGATGCCCCTGTATATCAGTGAGTGTCAGCGAGGATGCCCCTGTATATCAGTGAGTGTCAGCGAGGATGCCCCTGTATATCAGGGAGTGTGTGTGAGCAAGGATGCCTCTGTATATCAGTGAGTGAGTGTGTGTGTGAGCGAGGATGCCCATGTATGTCAGTGAGTGACTCTGAGTCAGTGAGTGTGTGAGAGAGAGGATGCCTCTGTGTATCAGTGAGTGAATGTGTGAGAGAGTATGCGTCTGTGTATCAGAGTTTGAGCGAGGATGCCCCTTTATATCAGTGAGTGTGAGCGAGGATGCCCCTGTATATCGGTGAGCGTGAGCGAGGATGCCCCTGTATATCGGTGAGTGTGAGCGAGGATGCCCCTGTATATCGGTGAGTGTGAGCGAGGATGCCCCTGTGCATCGGTGAGTGTGAGCGAGGATGCCCCTGTTTATCGGTGAGTGTGAGCGAGGATGCCCCTGGATATCGGTGAGTGTGAGCGAGGATGCCCCTGTATATCGGTGTGAGCGAGGATGCCCCTGCATATCAGTGAGTGAGTGTGTGAGTGAGGATGCCTCTGCATATCAGTGAGTGAGTGTCTGAGCGAGGATGCCTCTGTATATCAGTGTGAGTGAGGATGCCCCTTTATGTCAGTGAGTGAGTGTCTGAGCTGGGATGCCTCTGAACATCAGTGAGTGTGAGCGAGGATGCCCTTGTACATCAGTGAGTGTGAGCGAGGATGCCCCTGTCTATCAGTGGGCGAGTGTGTTAGCGAGGATGCTCCTGTATATCAGTGTGTGAGTGTCTGAGCGAGGATGCCTCTGTATATCAGTGTGTGAGTGTCTGAGCGAGGATGCCTCTGCATATCAGTGTGAGCGAGGATGCCCCTGTGTATCAGTGTGAGCAAGGATGCCCCTGTATATCAGGGAGTGTGTGTGAGCAAGGATGCCCCTGTGTATCAGTGAGTGAGTGTGAGCGAGTATGCTCCTGTATGTCATTGAATGTGTGAATGAGGATGCCCCTGTATATCAGTGAGTGTCAGCGAGGATGCCCCTGTATATCAGGGAGTGTGTGTGAGCAAGGATGCCCCTGTGTATCAGTGAGTGAGTGTGAGCGAGTATGCTCCCGTATGTCATTGAATGTGTGAATGAGGATGCCGCTGTATATCAGTGAGTGTCAGCGAGGATGCCGCTGTATATCAGGGAGTGCATGTGAGCAAGGATGCCCCTGTGTATCAGTGAGTGAGTGTGAGCGAGTATGCTCCTGTGTGTCATTGAATGTGTGAGTGAGGATGCCCCTGTATATCAGTGAGTGTCAGCGAGGATGCCTCTGTGTATCAGTGAGTGAGTGTGAGCGAGGATGGCCCTGTATAACAGTGAGTGTGTGAGCGAGGATGCCCCTTCATATCAGTGAGTGTGTGAGCAAAGATGCCCCTGGATATCAGTGAGTGAGTGTGAGTGAGGATGCCCCTGTATATCAGTGAGTGTCAGCGAGGATGCCTCTGTGTATCAGTGAGTGAGTGTGAGCGAGGATGGCCCTGAATATCAGTGAGTATGTGAGCGAGAATGCCCCTTTATATCAGTGAGTGAGTGAGTGAGCGAGGATGCCCCTGTCCATAATTGAGTGAGTGTCTGAGCGAGGATGCCTCTGCATATCAGTGAGTGAGGATGTGAGCGAGGATGCCCCTGTGTATCAGTGTGTGAGTGTCTGAGCGAGGATGCCCCTGTATATCAGGGAGTGAGTGAGGATGCCTCTGTAAATCACTGAGTGTGTGAGCGAGGATGCCCCTGTATATCGGTGAGTGTGAGCGAGGATGCCTCTGTATATCGGTGAGTGTGAGCGAGGATGCCCCTGTATATCGGTGAGTGTGAGCGAGGATGCCCCTGTTTATCGGTGAGTGTGACGAGGATGCCCCTGCATATCAGTGAGTGAGTGTGTGAGTGAGGATGCCTCTGCATATCAGTGAGTGAGTGTCTGAGCTGGGATGCCTCTGTATATCAGTGTGAGTGAGGATGCCCCTTTATGTCAGTGAGTGAGTGTCTGAGCTGGGATGCCTCTGAACATCAGTGAGTGTGTGAGCGAGGATGCCCTTGTGCATCAGTGAGTGTGAGCGAGGATGTCTTTGTCCATCCATGTGAGTGTGAGCGAGGATGCCCCTGTCTATCAGTGGGCGAGTGTGTGAGCGAGGATGCTCCTGTATATCAAGTGTGTGAGTGTCTGAGCGAGGATGCCTCTGTATATCAGTGTGTGAGTGTCTGAGCGAGGATGCCTCTGTATATCAGTGAGTGTGAGCGAGGATGTCTTTGTCCATCCATGTGAGTGTGAGCGAGGATGCCCCTGTCTATCAGTGGGCGAGTGTGTGAGCGAGGATGCTCCTGTATATCAGTGTGTGAGTGTCTGAGCGAGGATGCCTCTGTATATCAGTGTGAGCGAGGATGCCCGTGTATCAGTGAGTGAGTGTGAGCGAGTATGCTCCTGTATGTCATTGAATGTGTGAATGAGGATGCCCCTGTATATCAGTGAGTGTCAGCGAGGATGCCCCTGTATATCAGGGAGTGTGTGTGAGCAAGGATGCCCCTGTGTATCAGTGAGTGAGTGTGAGCGAGTATGCTCCTGTATGTCATTGAATGTGTGAATGAGGGTGCCGCTGTATATCAGTGAGTGTCAGCGAGGATGCCGCTGTATATCAGGGAGTGCATGTGAGCAAGGATGCCCCTGTGTATCAGTGAGTGAGTGTGAGCGAGTATGCTCCTGTATGTCATTGAATGTGTGAGTGAGGATGCCCCTGTATATCAGTGAGTGTCAGCGAGGATGCCCCTGCATATCAGGGAGTGTGTGTGAGCAAGGATGCCCCTGCGTATCAGTGAGTGAGTGTGAGCGAGTATGCTCCTGTGTGTCATTGAATGTGTGAGTGAGGATGCCCCTGTATATCAGTGAGTGTCAGCGAGGATGCCTCTGTGTTTCAGTGAGTGAGTGTGAGCGAGGATGGCCCTGTATAACAGTGAGTGTGTGAGCGAGGATGCCCCTTCATATCAGTGAGTGTGTGAGCAAAGATGCCCCTGGATATCAGTGAGTGAGTGTGAGTGAGGATGCCCCTGTATATCAGTGAGTGTCAGCGAGGATGCCTCTGTGTATCAGTGAGTGAGTGTGAGCGAGGATGGCCCTGTATATCAGTGAGTATGTGAGCGAGAATGCCCCTTTGTATCAGTGAGTGAGTGAGTGAGCGAGGATGCCCCTGTCCATAATTGAGTGAGTGTCTGAGCGAGGATGCCTCTGCATATCAGTGAGTGAGGATGTGAGCGAGGATGCCCCTGTGTATCAGTGTGTGAGTGTCTGAGCGAGGATGCCCCTGTATATCAGGGAGTGAGTGAGGATGCCTCTGTAAATCACTGAGTGTGTGAGCGAGGATGCCCCTGTATATCGGTGAGTGTGAGCGAGGATGCCTCTGTATATCGGTGAGTGTGAGCGAGGATGCCCCTGTATATCGGTGAGTGTGAGCGAGGATGCCCCTGTTTATCGGTGAGTGTGACGAGGATGCCCCTGCATATCAGTGAGTGAGTGTGTGAGTGAGGATGCCTCTGCATATCAGTGAGTGAGTGTCTGAGCTGGGATGCCTCTGTATATCAGTGTGAGTGAGGATGCCCCTTTATGTCAGTGAGTGAGTGTCTGAGCTGGGATGCCTCTGAACATCAGTGAGTGTGTGAGCGAGGATGCCCTTGTGCATCAGTGAGTGTGAGCGAGGATGTCTTTGTCCATCCATGTGAGTGTGAGCGAGGATGCCCCTGTCTATCAGTGGGCGAGTGTGTGAGCGAGGATGCTCCTGTATATCAGTGTGTGAGTGTCTGAGCGAGGATGCCTCTGTATATCAGTGTGTGAGTGTCTGAGCGAGGATGCCTCTGTATATCAGTGAGTGTGAGCGAGGATGTCTTTGTCCATCCATGTGAGTGTGAGCGAGGATGCCCCTGTCTATCAGTGGGCGAGTGTGTGAGCGAGGATGCTCCTGTATATCAGTGTGTGAGTGTCTGAGCGAGGATGCCTCTGTATATCAGTGTGAGCGAGGATGCCCGTGTATCAGTGAGTGTGAGCGAGGATGCCCCTGTATGTCAGGGAGTGTGTGTGAGCAAGGATGCCTCTGTATATCAGTGAGTGAGTGTGTGTGTGAGCGAGGATGCCCATGTATGTCAGTGAGTGACTCTGAGTGAGTGAGTGTGTGAGAGAGAGGATGCCTCTGTGTATCAGTGAGTGAATGTGTGAGAGAGTATGCGTCTGTGTATCAGAGTGTGAGCGAGGATGCCCCTGTATATCGGTGAGTGTGAGCGAGGATGCCCCTGTATATCGGTGAGTGTGAGCGAGGATGCCCCTGTATATCGGTGAGTGTGAGCGAGGATGCCCCTGTAAATCGGTGAGTGTGAGCGAGGATGCCCCTGTATATCGGTGAGTGTGAGCGAGGATGCCCCTGTACATCGGTGAGTGTGAGCGAGGATGCCCCTGTACATCGGTGAGTGTGAGCGAGGATGCCTCTGAACATCAGTGAGTGTGTGAGCGAGGATGCCCTTGTACATCAGTGAGTGTGAGCGAGGATGTCTTTGCCTATCCGTGTGAGTGTGAGCGAGGATGCCCCTGCATATCAGGGAGTGTGTGTGAGCAAGGATGCCCCTGTGTATCAGTGAGTGAGTGTGAGCGAGTATGCTCCTGTATGTCATTGAATGTGTGAGTGAGGATGCCCCTGCATATCAGTGAGTGTCAGCGAGGATGCCTCTGTGTATCAGTGAGTGAGTGTGAGCGAGGATGGCCCTGTTTCTCAGTGAGTGTGTGAGCGAGGATGCCCCTGTGTATTGGTGAGTGTGAGCGAGGATGCCTCTGTGTATCGGTGAGTGTGAGCGAGGATGCCCCTGTATATCGGAGTGTGAGCGAGGATGCCCCTGTATATCGGTGAGTGTGAGCGAGGATGCCGGTGAGTGTGAGCGAGGATGCCTCTGCATATCGGTGAGTGAGGATGTGAGCGAGGATGCCCCTGTGTATCAGTGTGTGAGTGTCTGAGCGAGGATGCCCCTGTAGATCAGGGTGAGTGAGGATGCCTCTATAAATCACTGAGTGTGTGAGCGAGGATGCCCCTGTATATCGGTGAGTGTGAGCGAGGATGCCCCTGTGTATCGGTGTGAGCGAGGATGCCCCTGTATATCGGTGAGTGTGAGCGAGGATGCCCCTGTATATCGGTGAGTGTGATGAGGATGCCCCTGTGTATCGGTGAGTGTGAGCGAGGATGCCCCTGTGTATCGGTGAGTGTGACGAGGATGCCCCTGTGTATCGGTGAGTGTGACGAGGATGCCCCTGTATCTCGGTGAGTGTGAGCGAGGATGCCCCTGTATATCGGTGAGTGTGAGCGAGGATGCCCCTGTGTATCGGTGAGTGTGACGAGGATGCCCCTGTATCTCGGTGAGTGTGATGAGGATGCCCCTTTGCACCAATACACCATCGGTTTGCTCTGGGATTGAACATTTCTCAGTGTGATGATCATCGCTCCCCATCAGGTGGGACACAGACAGCTGCCCAGTGAAACCCAGTCAGTCCTTGTTCCCCATTAGAAATTCTCCCCTTTCTCACCCTCACCGACCCACACTTGTCTTCACTAATCTTGTTCTTTTTCCATCCTTGGACAATCTTTTCCAGTCCGCTTTGATCTTCCTTCCACCTTTACTCTCATCCTCTGCTTTTCCTCTCAATCTCTTGCTCCTTTTTTGTTGAATTCTAAACTGCTCCCAATCCTCAGCCTTCCTGCTTTTTCTGCTCACTTTATCTCACTCCTCTTTCCATCTAATCCTTTCCTTCATTTCTTTTCTTAGTCCCGGTGGGGCCGCTTTTCTTTTGCTGTTTTTGCCCAGAAAGGAATGAATGACGGGAAATCCGGCCCACTCTTCGCCTGAGGATAAACCCACTGACTGAAACTATCGATCGTTGGTGGGGAAACATCTCTCGGGGCCTCTCCACACACAAAGGGGGACATGTCCTTCCCTCCTGGGTCGGTCTCTCTCTCCATTTCACCCGTTCCGCCTCCGCCGCCATTTTCCCTCCAAACCGCTTTCTTCTTCACCAACTTCGCGCCATTCGGGCGTTGGAGAGCCGGGGCATGCGCAGTGATTACATTCACCGTCAATTAACGCCCCCTCCCACAATCGGCCCCTACGATTGGGGCAGAAGTCGCTGATTGACATCCCCGCTCACCAATCGGGGCTCGGCACCCGCCCCGCGCTTCATTGACTGACCGCGAGAGGGGACGGCGACTCGGGCTCACGTGGCTGTTGATTTTAAATCTGTGTGGCCGTTAAACCGACACAGCGCGAGTGTGACGTCAGTAACCTGGCAATAGCGCGCGTCGTTGAGGGGAGGGGCCGCGAGCTGACTGATGGGAGAGTCCAGGCGACTGGAGAAGATCAACCGGTCCCCATCCACCGCCATCATCTCAATCCACCGCCATCCTCCCCCTGGAGAGGATCAACCGGTCCCCATCCACCGCCATCATCTCAATCCACCGCCATCCTCCCCCTGGAGAGGATCAACCGGTCCCCATCCACCGCCATCATCTCAATCCACCGCCATCCTCCCCCTGGAGAGGATCAACCGGTCCCCATCCACCGCCATCATCTCAATCCACCGCCATCCTCCCCCTGGAGAGGATCAACCGGTCCCCATCCACCGCCATCATCTCAATCCACTGCCATCCTCCCCCTGGAGAGGATCAACCGGTCCCCATCCACCGCCATCATCTCAATCCACGCCATCCTCCCCCTGGAGAGGATCAACCGGTCCTCATCCACCGCCATCCTCCCCCTGGAGAGGATCAACCGGTCCTCATCCACCGCCATCCTCCCCCCTGGAGAGGATCAACCGGTCCCCATCCACCGCCATCATCTCAATCCACCGCCATCCTCCCCCTGGAGAGGATCAACCGGTCCCCATCCACCGCCATCATCTCAATCCACCGCCATCCTCCCCCTGGAGAGGATCAACCGGTCCCCATCCACCGCCATCATCTCAATCCACCGCCATCCTCCCCCTGGAGAAGATCAACCGGACCCCATCCACCGCCATCATCTCAATCCACCGCCATCCTCCCCCTGGAGAGGATCAACCGGTCCCCATCCACCGCCATCATCTCAATCCCCCGCCATCCTCCCCCTGGAGAGGATCAACCGGTCCCCATCCACCGCCATCATCTCAATCCACCGCCATCCTCCCCCGGGTGGGGGTGTGAATCAGACGGTTAATCAGACTCATTCATTCCTTTCTCACCTCCAGACTCCACTATTCCAATACCCTCCTGCCCGTCCTCCCATCTTCCACCCTCCATAAACATCAGCTCATCCAAAACTCTGCTGCCCGTATCTGAACTCGCACCAAGTCCCGTTCACCCATCACCCCCTGTGCTCACTGACCGACATCCGCTCACGGTCCGGGAACTCCTCCATTTTAAAATTCTCATCCTGGTTTTCAAATCCCTCCATGACCCTCGCCCCTCTCACTATCTCTGTCACCTCCTCCAACCCTCCAAGATCTCTGCACTCCTACAATTCTGGCCACTTGCCCAACCCCCGATTTCCATCACTCCACCATTGGCGGCCGTGCCTTCACCTGCCGGGGCCCCAAGCTCTGGAATTCCCTCCCGAAACCTCTCCACCTCTCTCTCTCCTCCTTTAAGACGGTCCTTAAAACCTACCTCATTGACCGAGCTCTGGATGGGCTCGAACCAGAGCTCTCCACAGCTGTAACATAACTTCCTCCCCTTTCTATTCCAGCCCTCTTGAGATAAAGGCCAGCACTCCTTTAGCTTTTTTGATTACTTCTTGTACCTGCCCACTGGGTTTTAGAGATTTGTCGACTTGGACCCCGAAATTTCTCTGCTCATCCACAGTTCCCACACTCTTCCCATTCAGAAAATATTCTGATTTGTCTTTTTCTGATCCAAAGTGGATGACCTCACACTTGCCCACATGAAACACCATCTCCCACAGTTTTCCTCACTCACTGAGTCTGTCTGTGTCCCTGGTTTCCAGTTTCCCAATAGGGTCAGATTCTGTTTTCAGTACAAAGTAACAGGTAATCAAATCTACTCTTTTTTTGAGGTATTATGAGGTGTTACGGAGTTGAGGTACAGATCGGCTGTGATTTAATAGAATGACGGGACAGGATCGAGGGGCTGGACGGCCTCCTCCTGTTCCTGTGTAATGGACTCGAGGGGCTGGACGGCCTCCTCCTGTTCCTGTGTAATGGACTCGAGGGGATCGACGGCCTCCTCCTGTTCCTGTGCACTGTTTATTGGGTGGGGTGTGAAACAAACGGGTAATGACACAGTGTCACACAGTTTGGGGAAGGCAGTGAACCGTGTGACACAGACAGTGAGAGAGGATGTGTGTATATATTAGTGAGTGATTGTGAGAGAGAGGATGCCTCTGTTTATCAGTGAGTGAGAGAGACAGGATGCCTCTGTATATCAGTGAGTGACTATGAGTGAGTGTATGAGAGAGGATGCCTCTGTATATCAGTGAGTGAGAGAGACAGGATGCCTCTGTATATCAGTGAGTGAGTGTGAGAGAGAGAGGATGCCTCTGCATATCAGTGAGTGAGTGAGAGAGAGAGTATGCCTCTGCATATCATTGACTGTGAGCGAGGATGCTTCTGTGTATCAGTGACTGATTCTGAGTGAGTCAGTGTGTGAGCGAGGATGCCCATGTATATCAGTGAGTGACACTGAGTGAGTGTGTGTGTGAGAGAGGCTGCCTCTGTGTTTCAGTGAGTGACTCTGAGTGAGTGTGTGAGAGAGAGGATGCCCCTGTGTATCTGTGAGTGAGTGTGTGAGAGAGAGGATGCCTCTGTATATCAGTAAGTGACTCTGAGTGAGTGTGAGAGAGAGAGGAGCCTCTGTATATCAGTGAGTGACTCTGAGTGAGTGTGTGAGAGAGAGGATGCCCCTGTATATCAGTGAGTGACAGTGAGTGAGTGTGTGAGAGAGAGGATGCCTCTGCAGATCAGTGAGTGTGAGCGAGGATGCCCATGTATATCAGTGAGTGACTCTGAGTGAGTGTGAGAGAGGATGCCTCTGTAAATCAGTGAGTGATTCTGAGTGAGTCCGTGTGTGAGCGAGGATGCCCATGTATATCAGTGAGTGACTCTGAGTGAGTGTGAGAGAGGATGCCTCTGTAAATCAGTGAGTGATTCTGAGTGAGTCCGTGTGTGAGCGAGGATGCCCATGTATATCAGTGAGTGACTCTGAGTGAGTGTGAGAGAGAGGATGCCCCTGCATATCATAGAATCATAGAATCATAGAAGTTACAACATGGAAACAGGCCCTTCGGCCCAACATGTCCATGTCGCCCAGTTTATACCACTAAGCTCGTCCCAATTGCCTGCACTTGGCCCATATCCCTCGATACCCATCTTCCCCATGTAACTGTCCAAATGCTTTTTAAAAGACAAAATTGTACCCGCCTCTACTACTGCCTCTGGCAGCTCGTTCCAGACACTCACCACCCTTTGAGTGAAAAAATTGCCCCTCTGGATCCTTTTGTATCTCTCCCCTCTCACCTTAAATCTGTGCCCCCTCGTTATAGACTCCCCTACCTTTGGGAAAAGATTTTGACTATCGACCTTATCTATGCCCCTCATTATTTTATAGACTTCTATAAGATCACCCCTTAACCTCCTACTCTCCAGGGAATAAAGTCCCAGTCTGTCTAACCTCTCCCTGTAAGTCAAACCATCAAGTCCCGGTAGCATCCTAGTAAATCTTTTCTGCACTCTTTCTAGTTTAATAATATCCTTTCTATAATAGGGTGACCAGAACTGTACACAGTACTCCAAGTGTGGCCTCACCAATGCCCTGTACAACTTCAACAAGACATCCCAACTCCTGCATTCAATGTTCTGACCAATGAAACCAAGCATGCTGAATGCTTTCTTCACCACCCTATCCACCTGTGACTCCACTTTCAAGGAGCTATGAATCTGTACTCCTAGATCTCTTTGTTCTATAACTCTCCCCAACGCCCTACCATTAACGGAGTAGGTCCTGGCCCGATTCGATCTACCAAAATGCATCACCTCACATTTATCTAAATTAAACTCCATCTGCCATTCATCGGCCCACTGGCCCAATTTATCAAGATCCCGTTGCAATCCTAGATAACCTTCTTCACTGTCCACAATGCCACCAATCTTGGTGTCATCTGCAAACTTACTAACCATGCCTCCTAAATTCTCATCCAAATCATTAATATAAATAACAAATAACAGCGGACCCAGCACCGATCCCTGAGGCACACCGCTGGACACAGGCATCCAGTTTGAAAAACAACCCTCGACAACCACCCTCTGTCTTCTGTCGTCAAGCCAATTTTGTATCCAATTGGCTACCTCACCTTGGATCCCATGAGATTTAACCTTATGTAACAACCTACCATGCGGTACCTTGTCAAATGCTTTGCTGAAGTCCATGTAGACCACGTCTACTGCACAGCCCTCATCTATCTTCTTGGTTACCCCTTCAAAAAACTCAATCAAATTCGTGAGACATGATTTTCCTCTCACAAAACCATGCTGACTGTTCCTAATTAGTCCCTGCCTCTCCAAATGCCTGTAGATTCTGTCCCTCAGAATACCCTCTAACAACTTACCCACTACAGATGTCAGGCTCACTGGTCTGTAGTTCCCAGGCTTTTCCCTGCCGCCCTTCTTAAACAAAGGCACAACATTTGCTACCCTCCAATCTTCAGGCACCTCACCTGTCGCGGTGGATGATTCAAATATCTCTGCTGGGGGACCCGCAATTTCCTCCCTAACCTCCCATAACGTCCTGCGATACATTTCATCAGGTCCCGGAGATTTATCTACCTTGATGCGCGTTAAGACTTCCAGCACCTCCCTCTCTGTAATATGTACACTCCTCAAGACATCACTATTTATTTCCCCAAGTTCCCTAACATCCATGCCTTTCTCAACCGTAAATACCGATGTGAAATATTCATTCAGGATCTCACCCATCTCTTGTGGTTCCGCACATAGATGACCTTGTTGATCCTTAAGAGGCCCTACTCTCTCCCTAGTTACCCTTTTGCCCTTTATGTATTTGTAGAAGCTCTTTGGATTCACCTTTGCCTGATCTGCCAAAGCAATCTCATATCCCCTTTTTGCCCTCCTGATTTCTCTCTTAACTCTACTCCGGCAATCTCTATACTCTTCAAGGGATCCACTTGATCCCAGCTGCCTATGCATGTCATATGCCTCCTTCTTATTTTTGACTAGTGCCTCAATCTCCCGAGTCATCCAAGGTTCCCTACTTCTACCAGCCTTGCCCTTCACTTTATAAGGAATGTGCTTACCCTGAACCCTGGTTAACACACTTTTGAAAGCCTCCCACTTACCAGACGTCCCTTTGCCTGCCAACAGACTCTCCCAATCAACTTCTGAAAGTTCCTGTCTAATACCATCAAAATTGGCCTTTCCCCAATTTAGAATTTTAACTTTTGGGCCAGACTTATCCTTCTCCATAGCTATCTTAAAACTAATGGAATTATGATCACTGGTCCCAAAGTGATCCCTCACTAACACTTCTGTCACCTGCCCTTCCTTATTTCCCAAGAGGAGGTCAAGTTTTGCCCCCTCTCTAGTCGGGCCATCCACATACTGAATGAGAAATTCCTCCTGAATACACTCAACAAATTTCTCTCCATCCAAGCCCCTAATGCTATGGCTGTCCCAGTCAATGTTGGGAAAGTTAAAGTCCCCTACTATTACCACCCTATTTTTCTTGCAGCTGTCTGTAATCTCCTTACATATTTGTTCCTCAATTTCCCGTTGACTATTTGGGGGTCTGTAGTACAATCCTATCAAAGTGATCTCTCCCTTCTTATTTTTCAGTTCTACCCATATGGACTCAGTGGGCGAACCCTCGGATATATCCCCTCTCACTACTGCCGTGATGTTCTCCCTAATCAAGAACGCAACTCCCCCTCCTCTCTTACCTCCTGCTCTATCTTTCCTATAGCATCTGTACCCTGGAACATTGAGCTGCCAGTCCTGCCCCTCCCTTAGCCATGTTTCAGTAATAGCTATAACATCCCAGTCCCATGTACCCATCCATGCCCTGAGTTCATCTGCCTTGCCCATCAGACTTCTTGCATTGAAATAAATGCAGTTTAATCTAGACTTCCCTTGGTCTTTGCCCTGCTTTCTCAGACCATCTGTCCGGTCATGTTCTGTACACTCTCCCTTACTGCCTTTTGTTTCTGTCACCACTTTATTTCCCACTGACTTCCTGCATCGGTTCCCATCCCCCTGCCACATTAGTTTAAACCCTCCCCAACAGCACTGGCAAACACTCCCCCTAGGACATTGGTTCCAGTCCTGCCCAGATGCAGACCGTCCAATTTGTACTGGTCCCACCTCCCCCAGAACCGGTTCCAATGGCCCAGGAATTTGAATCCCTCCAGCTTGCACCATCTCTCAAGCCACGTATTCATCTTAGCTATCCTGTCATTCCTACTCTGACTAACCCGTGGCACTGGTAGCAATCCTGAGATTACTACCTTTGAGGTCCTACTCTTTAGTTTAACTCCTAACTCCCTAAATTCAGCTTGTAGGACCTCATCCTGTTTTTTACCTATATCGTTGGTGCCTATATGCACCACGACAACTGGCTGTTCACCCTCCCCCTCCAGAATGTCCTGCAGCCGCTCCGAGACATCCTTGACCCTTGCACCAGGGAGGCAACATACCATCCTGGAGTCTCGTTTGCGTCCGCAGAAACGCCTGTCTATTCCCCTTACAATCGAGTCCCCTATCACTATAGCTCTGCCACTCTTTTTCCTGCCCTCCTGTGCAGCAGAGCCAGCCACAGTGCCATGAACCTGGCCACTGCCACCTTCCCCTGGTGAGCCATCTCCGCCAACAGTATCCAAAACGGTATACCTGTTTTGGAGGGAGATGACCGCAGGGGACCCCTGCACTGCCTTCCTACTCTTCCTCTGTCTGTTGGTCACCCATTCACTATCTCCCTCAGTAATTTTTATCTGCGGTGTGACCAACTCACTGAACGTGCTATCCACGACTTTCTCAGCATCGCGGATGCTCCAAATTGAGTCCATCCGCAGCTCCAGAGCCGTCAAGCGGTCAAACAATAGCTGCAGCTGGACACACTTCCCGCAGGTGAAGGAATCAGGGATACAGGAAGGAGCCCTGAATTCCCACATCCCACAAGAGGAACATGACACGGCGCTGGGATCTCCTGCCATGACTTAACCCTTAAATTAGCGTGACTCTGAGTGAGTGTGAGAGAGGATGCCTCTGTGTATCAGTGCGTGACTCTGAGTGAGTCAGTGTGTGAGAGAGGATTCCTCTGTAAATCAGTGAGCGAGTGTGAGAGAGAGAGGATGCCCCTGTAAGTCAGTGAGTGTGAGCGAGGATGCCCCTGTACATCAGTGAGTGAATCTGAGTGAGTGAGTGTGTGTGAGCGAGGATGCCCCAGCATATCAGTGAGTGAGGATGCCACTGTTTTTCAGTGAGTGTGAGTGAGGATGCCCCTCTGTATCGCTGAGTGTGACGAGGATGCCCGAGTATTGGTGTGTGTGAGCGAGGATGGCCTGTGTATCGGTGAGTGTGAGCGAGGATGCCCCTGGATATCGGTGAGTGTGAGTGAGGATGCCCCTGTATATCGGTGAGTGTGAGCGAGGATGCCCATTTATATCGGTGAGTGTGAGCGAGGATGTCCCCGTATATCGGTATGAGTGAGGATGCCCCCATATATCGGTGAGTGTGAGCGAGGATGCCCCCTATATCGGTGAGTGTGAGCGAGGATGCCCCCTATATCGGTGCGTGTGAGCGATGATGCCCCTGTATATCGGTGAGTGTGAGCGAGAATGCCCCTGTATATCGGTGAGTGTGAGCGAGGATGCCCCTGTGTATCGGTGAGTGTGAGCGAGGATGCCCCTGTGTATCGGTGAGTGTGAGCGAGGATGCCCCTGTGTATCGGTGAGTGTGAGCGAGGATGCCCCTGTGTATCAGTGAGTGAGTGTCTGAGCTCGGATGCCTTTGTCAATCAGTGAGTGAGTGTGAGCGAGGGTGTCCCTGGATATCAGTGAGTGTGTGTGAGCGAAGATGCCCCTGAAAATCAGTGAGTGAGTGTCTGAGCGAGGATGCCTCTGTATATCAGTGTGAGCGAGGTTGCCACAGCATATCAGTGAGTGAGTGTGTGAGTGTGGATGCCCCTGAATATCAGTGAGTGAGTGTCTGAGCGAGGATGCCTCTGTAGATCAGTGTGAGCGAGGATGTCCGTGTGTCAGTGAGTGTGAGCGATGATGCCCCTGTATATCAGTGAGTGTCAGCGAGGATGCCCCTGTATATCAGGGAGTGTGTGTGAGCAAGGATGCCTCTGTATATCAGTGAGTGAGTGTGTGTGTGAGCGAGGATGCCCATGTATGTCAGTGAGTGACTCTGAGTGAGTGAGTGTGTGAGAGAGAGGATGCCTCTGTGTATCAGTGAGTGAATGTGTGAGAGAGTATGCGTCTGTGTATCAGAGTTTGAGCGAGGATGCCCCTTTATATCAGTGAGTGTGAGCGAGGATGCCCCTGTGTATCGGTGAGTGTGAGCGAGGATGCCCCTGTATATCGGTGAGTGTGAGCGAGGATGCCCCTGTATATCGGTGAGTGTGAGCGAGGATGCCCCTGTATATCGGTGAGTGTGAGCGAGGATGCCCCTGCATATCAGTGAGTGAATGTATGAGTGAGGATGCCTCTGCATATCAGTGAGTGAGTGTCTGAGCTGGGATGCCTCTGTATATCAGTGTGAGTGAGGATGCCCCTTTATGTCAGTGAGTGAGTGTCTGAGCTGGGATGCCTCTGAACATCAGTGAGTGTGTGAGCAAGGATGCCCTTGTACATCAGTGAGTGTGAGCGAGGATGTCTTTGTCCATCCATGTGAGTGTGAGCGAGGATGCCCCTGTCTATCAGTGGGCGAGTGTGTGAGCGAGGATGCTCCTGTATATCAGTGTGTGTGTCTGAGCGAGGATGCCTCTGTATATCAGTGTGAGCGAGGATGCCTGTGTATCAGTGAGTGTGAGCGAGGATGCCCCTGTATATCAGGGAGTGTGTGTGAGCGAGGATGCTCCTGTATGTCAGTGAGTGACTCTGAGTGAGTGAGTGTGTGAGAGAGAGGATGCCTCTGTGTATCAGTGAGTGAATGTGTGAGAGAGTATGCGTCTGTGCATCAGAGTGTGAGCGAGGATGCCCCTGTATATCGGTGAGTGTGAGCGAGGATGCCCCTGTATATCGGTGAGTGTGAGCGAGGATGCCCCTGCATATCGGTGAATGTGAGCGAGGATGCCCCTGTAAATCGGTGAGTGTGAGCGAGGATGCCCCTGTGTATCGGTGAGTGTGAGCGAGGATGCCCCTGTACATCGGTGAGTGTGAGCGAGGATGCCCCTGTACATCGGTGAGTGTGAGCGAGGATGCCCCTGTACATCGGTGAGTGTGAGCGAGGATGCCCCTGTACATCGGTGAGTGTGAGCGAGGATGCCCCTGAATATCAGTGAGTGAGTGTCTGAGCGAGGATGCCTCTGAACATCAGTGAGTGTGTGAGCGAGGATGCCCTTGTACATCAGTGAGTGTGAGCGAGGATGTCTTTGCCTATCCGTGTGAGTGTGAGCGAGGATGCCCCTGCATATCAGTGAGTGAGTGTATGAGTGAGGATGCCTCTGCATATCAGTGAGTGAGTGTCTGAGCTGGGATGCCTCTGTATATCAGTGTGAGCGAGGATGCCCGTGTATCAGTGAGTGTGAGCGAGGATGCCCCTGTATATCAGGGAGTGTGTGTGAGCAAGGATGCCTCTGTATATCAGTGAGTGAGTGTGTGTGTGAGCGAGGATGCCCATGTATGTCAGTGAGTGACTCTGAGTGAGTGAGTGTGTGAGAGAGAGGATGCCTCTGTGTATCAGTGAGTGAATGTGTGAGAGAGTGTGCGTCTGTGCATCAGAGTGTGAGCGAGGATGCCCCTGTATATCGGTGAGTGTGAGCGAGGATGCCCCTGTATATCGGTGAGTGTGAGCGAGGATGCCCCTGTGTATCGGTGAGTGTGAGCGAGGATGCCCCTGTGTATCGGTGAGTGTGAGCGAGGATGCCCCTGTGTATCGGTGAGTGTGAGCGAGGATGCCCCTGTACATCGGTGAGTGTGAGCGAGGATGCCCCTGTACATCGGTGAGTGTGAGCGAGGATGCCCCTGTACATCAGTGAGTGTGAGCGAGGATGCCCCTGTACATCGGTGAGTGTGAGCGAGGATGCCCCTGAATATCAGTGAGTGAGTGTCTGAGCGAGGATGCCTCTGAACATCAGTGAGTGTGTGAGCGAGGATGCCCTTGTACATCAGTGAGTGTGAGCGAGGATGTCTTTGCCTATCCGTGTGAGTGTGAGCGAGGATGCCCCTGTATATCAGTGAGTGTCTGAGCGAGGATGCCACTGCATATCAGTGAATGTGTGAGTGAGGATGCCCCTGGATATCAGTGAGTGTGTGAGCGAGGATGCCCCTGAAAATCAGTGAGTGTGTGAGCGAGGATGCCTCTGTATATCAGTGAGTGAGTGTGTGAGCGAGGATGCCCCTGTATATCAGTGAGTGTCTGACCGAGGATTCCTCTGTATGTCAATGAGTGTGTGAGCAAAGATACTGATTCACAGTGAGTGAGTGTGTGAGCGAGCATGCCCATGTTTTTCAGTGATTGAGTGTCAGCGAGGATGCCTCTGTATATCAGTGTGTGAGTGTCTGAGCGAGGATGCCTCTGTATATCAGTGAGTGTCAGCGAGGATGCCTCTGTGTATCAGTGAGTGAGTGTGAGCGAGGATGGCCCTGTTTCTCAGTGAGTGTGTGAGCGAGGATGCCCCTTCATATCAGTGAGTGTGTGAGCAAAGATGCCCCTGGATATCAGTGAGTGAGTGTGAGCGAGGATGCCCCTTTATATCAGTGAGTGAGTGAGTGAGCGAGAATGCCCCTTTATATCAGTGAGTGAGCGAGCGAGGATGCCCCTGTATATCAGTGAGTGAAGATGCCCCTGTCCATAATTGAGTGAGTGTCTGAGCGAGGATGCCCCTGTATATTGGTGAGTGTGAGCGAGGATGCCGGTGAGTGTGAGCGAGGATGCCTCTGCATATCGGTGAGTGAGGATGTGAGCGAGGATGCCCCTGTGTATCAGTGTGTGAGTGTCTGAGCGAGGATGCCCCCTGTATATCAGGGAGTGAGTGAGGATGCCTCTGTAAATCACTGAGTGTGTGAGCGAGGATGCCCCTGTATATTGGTGAGTGTGAGCGAGGATGCCGGTGAGTGTGAGCGAGGATGCCCCTGTATATAGGTGAGTGTGAGCGAGGATGCCCCTGTGTATCGGTGAGTGTGACGAGGATGCCCCTGTATATCGGTGAGTGTGAGCGAGGATGCCCCTGTGTATCGGTGTGAGCGAGGATGCCCCTGTGTATCGGTGAGTGTGACGAGGATGCCCCTGTATATCGGTGAGTGTGAGCGAGGATGCCCCTGTATATCGGTGAGTGTGAGCGAGGATGCCCCTGTATATCGGTGAGTGTGAGCGAGGATGCCCCTGTGTATCGGTGAGTGTGAGCGAGGATGCCCCTGTTTTTCGGTGAGTGTGAGCGAGGATGCCCCTGTGTATCGGTGAGTGTGAGCGAGGATGCCCCTGTATATCGGTGAGTGTGAGCGAGGATGCCCCTGTGTATCGGTGAGTGTGAGCGAGGATGCCCCTGTATCTCGGTGAGTGTGAGCGAGGATGCCCCTGTATATCGGTGAGTGTGAGCGAGGATGCCCCTGTGTATCGGTGAGTGTGACGAGGATGCCCCTGTATCTCGGTGAGTGTGAGCGAGGATGCCCCTGTATATCGGTGAGTGTGAGCGAGGATGCCCCTGTATCTCGGTGAGTGTGAGCGAGGATGCCCCTGTATATCGGTGAGTGTGATGAGGATGCCCCTGTGTATCGGTGAGTGTGAGCGAGGATGCCCCTGTGTATCGGTGAGTGTGAGCGAGGATGCCCCTGTATATAGGTGAGTGTGAGCGAGGATGCCCCTGTGTATCGGTGAGTGTGAGCGAGGATGCCCCTGTATATCGGTGAGTGTGAGCGAGGATGCCCCTGTGTATCGGTGTGAGCGAGGATGCCCCTGTATCTCGGTGAGTGTGAGCGAGGATGCCCCTGTATCTCGGTGAGTGTGAGCGAGGATGCCCCTGTGTATCGGTGAGTGTGAGCGAGGATGCCCCTGTGTATCGGTGTGAGCGAGGATGCCCCTGTATATCGGTGAGTGTGAGCGAGGATGCCCCTGTGTATCGGTGAGTGTGAGCGAGGATGCCCCTGTGTATCGGTGAGTGTGACGAGGATGCCCCTGTGTATCGGTGAGTGTGATGAGGATGCCCCTTTGCACCAATACACCATCGATTTGCTCTGGGATTGAACATTTCTCAGTGTGATGATCATCGCTCCCCATCAGGTGGGACACAGACAGCTGCCCAGTGAAACCCAGTCAATCCTTGTTCCCCATTAGAAATTCTCCCCTTTCTCACCCTCACCGACCCACACTTGTCTTCACTAATCTTGTTCTTTTTCCATCCTTGGACAATCTTTTCCAGTCCGCTTTGATCTTCCTTCCACCTTTACTCTCATCCTCTGCTTTTCCTCTCAATCTCTTGCTCCTTTTTTGTTGAATTCTAAACTGCTCCCAATCCTCAGCCTTCCTGCTTTTTCTGCTCACTTTATCTCACTCCTCTTTCCATCTAATCCTTTCCTTCATTTCTTTTCTTAGTCCCGGTGGGACCGCTTTTCTTTTGCTGTTTTTGCCCAGAAAGGAATGAATGACGGGAAATCCGGCCCACTCTTCGCCTGAGGATAAACCCACTGACTGAAACGATCGATAGTTGGTGGGGAAACATCTCTCGGGGCCTCTCCACACACAAAGGGGGACATGTCCTTCCCTCCTGGGTCGGTCTCTCTCTCTCCATTTCACCCGCTCCGCCTCCGCCGCCATTTTCCCTCCAAACCGCCTTCGTCTTCACCAACTTCGCGCCATTCGGGCGTTGGAGAGCCGGGGCATGCGCATTGCGGACATTCACCGTCAATTAACGCCCCCTCCCACAATCGGCCCCTGCGATTGGGGCAGAAGTCGCTGATTGACATCCCCGCTCACCAATCGGGGCTCGGCACCCGCCCCGCGCTGCATTGACTGACCGCGAGAGGGGACGGCGACTCGGGCTCACGTGGCTGTTGATTTTAAATCTGTGTGGCCGTTAAACCGACAAAACGCGAGTGTGACGTCAGTAACCTGGCAATAGCGCGCGTCGTTGAGGGGAGGGGCCGCGAGCTGACTGATGGGAGAGTCCAGGCGACTGGAGAAGATCAACCGGTCCCCATCCACCGCCATCATCTCAATCCACCGCCATCCTCCCCCTGGAGAGGATCAACCGGTCCCCATCCACCGCCATCATCTCAATCCACCGCCATCCTCCCCCTGGAGAGGATCAACCGGTCCCCATCCACCGCCATCATCTCAATCCACCGCCATCCTCCCCCTGGAGAGGATCAACCGGTCCCCATCCACCGCCATCATCTCAATCCACCGCCATCCTCCCCCTGGAGAGGATCAACCGGTCCCCATCCACCGCCATCATCTCAATCCACCGCCATCCTCCCCCTGGAGAAGATCAACCGGTCCCCATCCACCGCCATCATCTCAATCCACCGCCATCCTCCCCCTGGAGAGGATCAACCGGTCCCCATCCACCGCCATCATCTCAATCCACCGCCATCCTCCCCCTGGAGAGGATCAACCGGTCCCCATCCACCGCCATCATCTCAATCCACCGCCATCCTCCCCCTGGAGAGGATCAACCGGTCCCCATCCACCGCCATCATCTCCATCCACCGCCATCCTCCCCCTGGAGAGGATCAACCGGTCCCCATCCACCGCCATCATCTCAATCCACCGCCATCCTCCCCCTGGAGAGGATCAACCGGTCCCCATCCACCGCCATCATCTCAATCCACCGCCATCCTCCCCCTGGAGAGGATCAACCGGTCCCCATCCACCGCCATCATCTCAATCCACCGCCATCCTCCCCCTGGAGAGGATCAACCGGTCCCCATCCACCGCCATCATCTCAATCCACCGCCATCCTCCCCCTGGAGAGGATCAACCGGTCCCCATCCACCGCCATCATCTCAATCCACCGCCATCCTCCCCCTGGAGAGGATCAACCGGTCCCCATCCACCGCCATCATCTCCATCCACCGCCATCCTCCCCCTGGAGAGGATCAACCGGTCCCCATGCACCGCCATCATCTCAATCCACCGCCATCCTCCCCCTGGAGAGGATCAACCGGTCCCCATCCACCGCCATCATCTCAATCCACCGCCATCCTCCCCCTGGAGAGGATCAACCGGTCCCCATCCACCGCCATCATCTCAATCCACCGCCATCCTCTCAATCCACCGCCATCCTCCCCCTGGAGAGGATCAACCGGTCCCCATCCACCGCCATCATCTCAATCCACCGCCATCCTCCCCCGGGTGGGGGTGTGAATCAGACGGTTAATCAGACTCATTCATTCCTTTCTCACCTCCAGACTCCACTATTCCAATACCCTCCTGCCCGTCCTCCCATCTTCCACCCTCCATAAACATCAGCTCATCCAAAACTCTGCTGCCCGTATCTGAACTCGCACCAAGTCCCGTTCACCCATCACCCGCTGTGCTCACTGACCGACATCCGCTCACGGTCCGGGAACGCCTCCATTTTAAAATTCTCATCCTGGTTTTCAAATCCCTCCATGACCCTCGCCCCTCTCACTATCTCTGTCACCTCCTCCAACCCTCCAAGATCTCTGCACTCCTACAATTCTGGCCTCTTGCCCAACCCCCGATTTCCATCACTCCACCATTGGCGGCCGTGCCTTCACCTGCCGGGGCCCCAAGCTCTGGAATTCCCTCCCGAAACCTCTCCACCTCTCTCTCTCTCCTCCTTTAAGACGGTCCTTAAAACCTACCTCATTGACCGAGCTCTGGATGGGCTCGAACCAGAGCTCTCCACAGCTGTAACATAACTTCCTCCCCTTTCTATTCCAGCCCTCTTGAGATAAAGGCCAGCACTCCTTTAGCTTTTTTGATTACTTCTTGTACCTGCCCACTGGGTTTTAGAGATTTGTCGACTTGGACCCCGAAATTTCTCTGCTCATCCACAGTTCCCACACTCTTCCCATTCAGAAAATATTCTGATTTGTCTTTTTCTGATCCAAAGTGGATGACCTCACACTTGCCCACATTAAACACCATCTCCCACAGTTTTCCTCACTCACTGAGTCTGTCTGTGTCCCTGGTTTCCAGTTTCCCAATAGGGTCAGATTCTGTTTTCAGTACAAAGTAACAGGTAATCAAATCTACTCTTTTTTTGAGGTATTATGAGGTGTTACGGAGTTGAGGTACAGATCGGCTGTGATTTAATAGAATGACGGGACAGGATCGAGGGGCTGGACGGCCTCCTCCTGTTCCTGTGTAATGGACTCGAGGGGATGGACGGCCTCCTCCCGTTGCTGTGTAATGGACTCGAGGGGATCGACGGCCTCCTCCTGTTCCTGTGCACTGTTTATTGGGTGGGGTGAGAAACAAACGGGTAATGACAGTGTCACACAGTTGGGGGAAGGCAGTGAACCGTGTGACACAGACAGTGAGAGAGGATGTGTGTATATATTAGTGAGTGATTGTGAGAGAGAGGATGCCTCTGTTTATCAGTGAGTGAGTGTGAGAGAGAGAGAGAGGATGCCTCTGCATATCATTGACTGTGAGCGAGGATGCTTCTGTGTATCAGTGACTGATTCTGAGTGAGTCAGTGTGTGAGCGAGGATGCCCATGCATATCAGTGAGTGACACTGAGTGAGTGTGTGTGTGAGAGAGGCTGCCTCTGTGTTTCAGTGAGTGACTCTGAGTGAGGGTGTGAGAGAGAGGATGCCCCTGTGTATCTGTGAGTGAGTGTGTGAGAGAGAGGATGCCTCTGTATATCAGTAAGTGACTCTGAGTGAGTGTGAGAGAGAGAGGAGCCTCTGTATATCAGTGAGTGACTCTGAGTGAGTGTGTGTGAGAGAGGATGCCCCTGTACATCAGTGAGTGACTGTGAGTGAGTGTGTGAGAGAGAGGATGCCTCTGCATATCAGTGAGTGATTCTGAGTGAGTCCGTGTGTGAGCGAGGATGCCCATGTATATCAGTGAGTGACTCTGAGTGAGTGTGAGAGAGAGGATGCCCCTGCGTATCAGTGCGTGACTCTGAGTGAGTGTGAGAGAGGATGCCTCTGTGTATTAGTGCGTGACTCTGAGTGAGTCAGTGTGTGAGAGAGGATTCCTCTGTAAATCAATGAGCGAGTGTGAGAGAGAGAGGATGCCCCTGTATGTCAGTGAGTGTGAGCGAGGATGCCCCTGTACATCAGTGAGTGAATCTGAGTGAGTGAGTGTGTGTGAGCGAGGATGCCCCAGCATATCAGTGAGTGAGGATGCCACTGTTTTTCAGTGAGTGTGAGTGAGGATGCCCCTCTGTATCGCTGAGTGTGACGAGGATGCCCGAGTATTGGTGTGTGTGAGCGAGGATGGCCTGTGTATCGGTGAGTGTGAGCGAGGATGGCCCTGGATATCGGGGAGTGTGTGTGAGCAAGGATGCCTCTGTACATCAGTGAGTGAATCTGAGTGAGTGAGTGTGTGTGAGCGAGGATGCCCCAGCATATCAGTGAGTGAGGATGCCACTGTTTTTCAGTGAGTGTGAGTGAGGATGCCCCTCTGTATCGCTGAGTGTGACGAGGATGCCCGAGTATTGGTGTGTGTGAGCGAGGATGCCCGTGTATCAGTGAGTGTGAGCGAGGATGCCCCTGTATATCAGGGAGTGTGTGTGAGCAAGGATGCCTCTGTATATCAGTGAGTGAGTGTGTGTGTGAGCGAGGATGCCCATGTATGTCAGTGAGTGACTCTGAGTGAGTGTGTGAGAGAGAGGATGCCTCTGTGTATCAGTGAGTGAATGTGTGAGAGAGTATGCGTCTGTGCATCAGAGTGTGAGCGAGGATGCCCCTGTATATCGGTGAGTGTGAGCGAGCATGCCCCTGTGAATCGGTGAGTGTGAGCGAGGATGCCCCTGTGTATCGGTGAGTGTGAGCGAGGATGCCCCTGTACATCGGTGAGTGTGAGCGAGGATGCCCCTGTACATCGGTGAGTGTGAGCGAGGATGCCCCTGTACATCGGTGAGTGTGAGCGAGGATGCCCCTGAATATCAGTGAGTGAGTGTGTGAGAGAGGATGCCTCTGCCTATCAGTGAGTGAGTATGTGAGCGAGGATGCCCTTGTACATCAGTGAGTGTGAGCGAGGATGTCTTTGCCTATCCGTGTGAGTGTGAGCGAGGATGCCCCTGTATATCAGTGAGTGTCTGAGCGAGGATGCCACTGCATATCAGTGAATGTGTGAGTGAGGATGCCTCTGTATATCAGTGAGTGAGAGAGAGAGGATGCCTCTGTATATCAGTGAGTGAGTGTGAGAGAGAGAGGATGCCTCTGCATATCAGTGAGTGAGTGTGAGAGAGAGAGAGAGGATGCCTCTGTATATCAGTGAGTGAGAGAGACAGGATGCCTCTGTATATCAGTGAGTGAGTGTGAGAGAGGATGCCTCTGTTTATCAGTGAGTGACTATGAGTGAGTGTATGAGAGAGGATGCCTCTGTATATCAGTGAGTGTGAGCGAGGATGCCCATGTATATCAGTGAGTGAGTGTGAGAGAGAGAGGATGCCTCTGCATATCAGTGAGTGAGTGTGAGAGAGAGAGAGAGAGAGGATGCCTCTGCATATCATTGACTGTGAGCGAGGATGCTTCTGTGTATCAGTGACTGATTCTGAGTGAGTCAGTGTGTGAGCGAGGATGCCCATGTATATCAGTGAGTGACACTGAGTGAGTGTGTGTGTGAGAGAGGCTGCCTCTGTGTTTCAGTGAGTGACTCTGAGTGAGTGTGTGAGAGAGAGGATGCCCCTGTGTATCTGTGAGTGAGTGTGTGAGAGAGAGGATGCCTCTGTTTATCAGTAAGTGACTCTGAGTGAGTGTGAGAGAGAGAGGATGCCTCTGTATATCAGTGAGTGACTCTGAGTGAGTGTGTGAGAGAGAGGATGCCTCTGCAGATCAGTGAGTGTGAGCGAGGATGCCCATGTATATCAGTGAGTGAGTGTGAGAGAGAGAGGATGCCTCTGCATATCAGTGAGTGAGTGTGAGAGAGAGAGAGAGAGAGGATGCCTCTGCATATCATTGACTGTGAGCGAGGATGCTTCTGTGTATCAGTGACTGATTCTGAGTGAGTCAGTGTGTGAGCGAGGATGCCCATGTATATCAGTGAGTGACACTGAGTGAGTGTGTGTGTGAGAGAGAGGATGCCTCTGTATATCAGTAAGTGACTCTGAGTGAGTGTGTGAGAGAGAGGATGCCCTGTATATCAGTGAGTGACAGTGAGTGAGTGTGTGAGAGAGAGGATGCCTCTGCAGATCAGTGAGTGTGAGCGAGGATGCCCATGTATATCAGTGAGTGACTCTGAGTGAGTGTGAGAGAGGATGCCTCTGTAAATCAGTGAGTGATTCTGAGTGAGTCCGTGTGTGAGCGAGGATGCCCATGTATATCAGTGAGTGACTCTGAGTGAGTGTGAGAGAGAGGATGCCCCTGCATATCATAGAATCATAGAATCATAGAAGTTACAACATGGAAACAGGCCCTTCGGCCCAACATGTCCATGTCGCCCAGTTTATACCACTAAGCTAGTCCCAATTGCCTGCACTTGGCCCATATCCCTCGATACCCATCTTCCCCATGTAACTGTCCAAATGCTTTTTAAAAGACAAAATTGTACCCGCCTCTACTACTGCCTCTGGCAGCTCGTTCCAGACACTCACCACCCTTTGAGTGAAAAAATTGCCCCTCTGGATCCTTTTGTATCTCTCCCCTCTCACCTTAAATCTGTGCCCCCTCGTTATAGACTCCCCTACCTTTGGGAAAAGATTTTGACTATCGACCTTATCTATGCCCCTCATTATTTTATAGACTTCTATAAGATCACCCCTTAACCTCCTACTCTCCAGGGAATAAAGTCCCAGTCTGTCTAACCTCTCCCTGTAAGTCAAACCATCAAGTCCCGGTAGCATCCTAGTAAATCTTTTCTGCACTCTTTCTAGTTTAATAATATCCTTTCTATAATAGGGTGACCAGAACTGTACACAGTACTCCAAGTGTGGCCTCACCAATGCCCTGTACAACTTCAACAAGACATCCCAACTCCTGCATTCAATGTTCTGACCAATGAAACCAAGCATGCTGAATGCTTTCTTCACCACCCTATCCACCTGTGACTCCACTTTCAAGGAGCTATGAATCTGTACTCCTAGATCTCTTTGTTCTATAACTCTCCCCAACGCCCTACCATTAACGGAGAAGGTCCTGGCCCGATTCGATCGACCAAAATGCATCACCTCACATTTATCTAAATTAAACTCCATCTGCCATTCATCGGCCCACTGGCCCAATTTATCAAGATCCCGTTGCAATCCTAGATAACCTTCTTCACTGTCCACAATGCCACCAATCTTGGTGTCATCTGCAAACTTACTAACCATGCCTCCTAAATTCTCATCCAAATCATTAATATAAATAACAAATAACAGCGGACCCAGCACCGATCCCTGAGGCACACCGCTGGACACAGGCATCCAGTTTGAAAAACAACCCTCGACAACCACCCTCTGTCTTCTGTCGTCAAGCCAATTTTGTATCCAATTGGCTACCTCACCTTGGATCCCATGAGATTTAACCTTATGTAACAACCTACCATGCGGTACCTTGTCAAATGCTTTGCTGAAGTCCATGTCGACCACGTCTACTGCACAGCCCTCATCTATCTTCTTGGTTACCCCTTCAAAAAACTCAATCAAATTCGTGAGACATGATTTTCCTCTCACAAAACCATGCTGACTGTTCCTAATTAGTCCCTGCCTCTCCAAATGCCTGTAGATTCTGTCCCTCAGAATACCCTCTAACAACTTACCCACTACAGATGTCAGGCTCACTGGTCTGTAGTTCCCAGGCTTTTCCCTGCCGCCCTTCTTAAACAAAGGCACAACATTTGCTACCCTCCAATCTTCAGGCACCTCACCTGTCGCGGTGGATGATTCAAATATCTCTGCTGGGGGACCCACAATTTCCTCCCTAACCTCCCATAACGTCCTGGGATACATTTCATCAGGTCCCGGAGATTTATCTACCTTGATGCGCGTTAAGACTTCCAGCACCTCCCTCTCTGTAATATGTACACTCCTCAAGACATCACTATTTATTTCCCCAAGTTCCCTAACATCCATGCCTTTCTCAACCGTAAATACCGATGTGAAATATTCATTCAGGATCTCACCCATCTCTTGTGGTTCCGCACATAGATGACCTTGTTGATCCTTAAGAGGCCCTACTCTCTCCCTAGTTACCCTTTTGCCCTTTATGTATTTGTAGAAGCTCTTTGGATTCACCTTTGCCTGATCTGCCAAAGCAATCTCATATCCCCTTTTTGCCCTCCTGATTTCTCTCTTAACTCTACTCCGGCAATCTCTATACTCTTCAAGGGATCCACTTGATCCCAGCTGCCTATGCATGTCATATGCCTCCTTCTTATTTTTGACTAGTGCCTCAATCTCCCGAGTCATCCAAGGTTCCCTACTTCTACCAGCCTTGCCCTTCACTTTATAAGGAATGTGCTTACCCTGAACCCTGGTTAACACACTTTTGAAAGCCTCCCACTTACCAGACGTCCCTTTGCCTGCCAACAGACTCTCCCAATCAACTTCTGAAAGTTCCTGTCTAATACCATCAAAATTGGCCTTTCCCCAATTTAGAATTTTAACTTTTGGGCCAGACTTATCCTTCTCCATAGCTATCTTAAAACTAATGGAATTATGATCACTGGTCCCAAAGTGATCCCTCACTAACACTTCTGTCACCTGCCCTTCCTTATTTCCCAAGAGGAGGTCAAGTTTTGCCCCCTCTCTAGTCGGGCCATCCACATACTGAATGAGAAATTCCTCCTGAATACACTCAACAAATTTCTCTCCATCCAAGCCCCTAATGCTATGGCTGTCCCAGTCAATGTTGGGAAAGTTAAAGTCCCCTACTATTACCACCCTATTTTTCTTGCAGCTGTCTGTAATCTCCTTACATATTTGTTCCTCAATTTCCCGTTGACTATTTGGGGGTCTGTAGTACAATCCTATCAAAGTGATCTCTCCCTTCTTATTTTTCAGTTCTACCCATATGGACTCAGTGGGCGAACCCTCGGATATATCCCCTCTCACTACTGCCGTGATGTTCTCCCTAATCAAGAACGCAACTCCCCCTCCTCTCTTACCTCCTGCTCTATCTTTCCTATAGCATCTGTACCCTGGAACATTGAGCTGCCAGTCCTGCCCCTCCCTTCGCCATGTTTCAGTAATAGCTATAACATCCCAGTCCCATGTACCCATCCATGCCCTGAGTTCATCTGCCTTGCCCATCAGACTTCTTGCATTGAAATAAATGCAGTTTAATCTAGACTTCCCTTGGTCTTTGCCCTGCTTTCTCAGACCATCTGTCCGGTCATGTTCTGTACACTCTCCCTTACTGCCTTTTGTTTCTGTCACCACTTTATTTCCCACTGACTTCCTGCATCGGTTCCCATCCCCCTGCCACATTAGTTGAAACCCTCCCCAACAGCACTGGCAAACACTCCCCCTTGGACATTGGTTCCAGTCCTGCCCAGATGCAGACCGTCCAATTTGTACTGGTCCCACCTCCCCCAGAACCGGTTCCAATGGCCCAGGAATTTGAATCCCTCCAGCTTGCACCATCTCTCAAGCCACGTATTCATCTTAGCTATCCTGTCATTCCTACTCTGACTAACCCGTGGCACTGGTAGCAATCCTGAGATTACTACCTTTGAGGTCCTACTCTTTAGTTTAACTCCTAACTCCCTAAATTCAGCTTGTAGGACCTCATCCTGTTTTTTACCTATATCGTTGGTGCCTATATGCACCACGACAACTGGCTGTTCACCCTCCCCCTCCAGAATGTCCTGCAGCCGCTCCGAGACATCCTTGACCCTTGCACCAGGGAGGCAACATACCATCCTGGAGTCTCGTTTGCGTCCGCAGAAACGCCTGTCTATTCCCCTTACAATCGAGTCCCCTATCACTATAGCTCTGCCACTCTTTTTCCTGCCCTCCTGTGCAGCAGAGCCAGCCACAGTGCCATGAACCTGGCCACTGCCACCTTCCCCTGGTGAGCCATCTCCGCCAACAGTATCCAAAACGGTATACCTGTTTTGGAGGGAGATGACCGCAGGGGACCCCTGCACTGCCTTCCTACTCTTCCTCTGTCTGTTGGTCACCCATTCACTATCTCCCTCAGTAATTTTTATCTGCGGTGTGACCAACTCACTGAACGTGCTATCCACGACTTTCTCAGCATCGCGGATGCTCCAAATTGAGTCCATCCGCAGCTCCAGAGCCGTCAAGCGGTCAAACAATAGCTGCAGCTGGACACACTTCCCGCAGGTGAAGGAATCAGGGATACAGGAAGGAGCCCTGAATTCCCACATCCCACAAGAGGAACATGACACGGCGCTGGGATCTCCTGCCATGACTTAACCCTTAAATTAGCGTGACTCTGAGTGAGTGTGAGAGAGGATGCCTCTGTGTATCAGTGCGTGACTCTGAGTGAGTCAGTGTGTGAGAGAGGATTCCTCTGTAAATCAGTGAGCGAGTGTGAGAGAGAGAGGATGCCCCTGTAAGTCAGTGAGTGAATCTGAGTGAGTGAGTGTGTGTGAGCGAGGATGCCCCAGCATATCAGTGAGTGAGGATGCCACTGTTTTTCAGTGAGTGTGAGTGAGGATGCCCCTCTGTATCGCTGAGTGTGACGAGGATGCCCGAGTATTGGTGTGTGTGAGCGAGGATGGCCTGTGTATCGGTGAGTGTGAGCGAGGATGCCCCTGGATATCGGTGAGTGTGAGTGAGGATGCCCCTGTATATCGGTGAGTGTGAGCGAGGATGCCCATTTATATCGGTGAGTGTGAGCGAGGATGTCCCCGTATATCGGTATGAGTGAGGATGCCCCCATATATCGGTGAGTGTGAGCGAGGATGCCCCCTATATCGGTGAGTGTGAGCGAGGATGCCCCCTATATCGGTGCGTGTGAGCGAGGATGCCCCTGGATATCGGTGAGTGTGAGCGAGAATGCCCCTGTATATCGGTGAGTGTGAGCGAGGATGCCCCTGTGTATCGGTGAGTGTGAGCGAGGATGCCCCTGTGTATCGGTGAGTGTGAGCGAGGATGCCCCTGTGTATCGGTGAGTGTGAGCGAGGATGCCCCTGTGTATCAGTGAGTGAGTGTCTGAGCTAGGATGCCTTTGTCAATCAGTGAGTGAGTGTGAGCGAGGGTGTCCCTGTATATCAGTGAGTGTGTGTGAGCGAAGATGCCCCTGAAAATCAGTGAGTGTCTGAGCGAGGATGCCTCTGTATATCAGTGTGAGCGAGGTTGCCACAGCATATCAGTGAGTGAGTGTGTGAGTGTGGATGCCCCTGAATATCAGTGAGTGAGTGTCTGAGCGAGGATGCCTCTGTAGATCAGTGTGAGCGAGGATGTCCGTGTGTCAGTGAGTGTGAGCGATGATGCCCCTGTATATCAGTGAGTGTCAGCGAGGATGCCCCTGTATATCAGGGAGTGTGTGTGAGCAAGGATGCCTCTGTATATCAGTGAGTGAGTGTGTGTGTGAGCGAGGATGCCCATGTATGTCAGTGAGTGACTCTGAGTGAGTGAGTGTGTGAGAGAGAGGATGCCTCTGTGTATCAGTGAGTGAATGTGTGAGAGAGTATGCGTCTGTGTATCAGAGTTTGAGCGAGGATGCCCCTTTATATCAGTGAGTGTGAGCGAGGATGCCCCTGTGCATCGGTGAGTGTGAGCGAGGATGCCCCTGTATATCGGTGAGTGTGAGCGAGGATGCCCCTGTATATCGGTGAGTGTGAGCGAGGATGCCCCTGTATATCGGTGAGTGTGAGCGAGGATGCCCCTGCATATCAGTGAGTGAGTGTATGAGTGAGGATGCCTCTGCATATCAGTGAGTGAGTGTCTGAGCTGGGATGCCTCTGTATATCAGTGTGAGTGAGGATGCCCCTTTATGTCAGTGAGTGAGTGTCTGAGCTGGGATGCCTCTGAACATCAGTGAGTGTGTGAGCAAGGATGCCCTTGTACATCAGTGAGTGTGAGCGAGGATGTCTTTGTCCATCCATGTGAGTGTGAGCGAGGATGCCCCTGTCTATCAGTGGGCGAGTGTGTGAGCGAGGATGCTCCTGTATATCAGTGTGTGTGTCTGAGCGAGGATGCCTCTGTATATCAGTGTGAGCGAGGATGCCTGTGTATCAGTGAGTGTGAGCGAGGATGCCCCTGTATATCAGGGAGTGTGTGTGAGCGAGGATGCCCATGTATGTCAGTGAGTGACTCTGAGTGAGTGAGTGTGTGAGAGAGAGGATGCCTCTGTGTATCAGTGAGTGAATGTGTGAGAGAGTATGCGTCTGTGCATCAGAGTGTGAGCGAGGATGCCCCTGTATATCGGTGAGTGTGAGCGAGGATGCCCCTGTATATCGGTGAGTGTGAGCGAGGATGCCCCTGCATATCGGTGAGTGTGAGCGAGGATGCCCCTGTAAATCGGTGAGTGTGAGCGAGGATGCCCCTGTGTATCGGTGAGTGTGAGCGAGGATGCCCCTGTACATCGGTGAGTGTGAGCGAGGATGCCCCTGTACATCGGTGAGTGTGAGCGAGGATGCCCCTGTACATCGGTGAGTGTGAGCGAGGATGCCCCTGTACATCGGTGAGTGTGAGCGAGGATGCCCCTGAATATCAGTGAGTGAGTGTCTGAGCGAGGATGCCTCTGAACATCAGTGAGTGTGTGAGCGAGGATGCCCTTGTACATCAGTGAGTGTGAGCGAGGATGTCTTTGCCTATCCGTGTGAGTGTGAGCGAGGATGCCCCTGCATATCAGTGAGTGAGTGTATGAGTGAGGATGCCTCTGCATATCAGTGAGTGAGTGTCTGAGCTGGGATGCCTCTGTATATCAGTGTGAGCGAGGATGCCCGTGTATCAGTGAGTGTGAGCGAGGATGCCCCTGTATATCAGGGAGTGTGTGTGAGCAAGGATGCCTCTGTATATCAGTGAGTGAGTGTGTGTGTGAGCGAGGATGCCCATGTATGTCAGTGAGTGACTCTGAGTGAGTGAGTGTGTGAGAGAGAGGATGCCTCTGTGTATCAGTGAGTGAATGTGTGAGAGAGTGTGCGTCTGTGCATCAGAGTGTGAGCGAGGATGCCCCTGTATATCGGTGAGTGTGAGCGAGGATGCCCCTGTATATCGGTGAGTGTGAGCGAGGATGCCCCTGTATATCGGTGAGTGTGAGCGAGGATGCCCCTGTGTATCGGTGAGTGTGAGCGAGGATGCCCCTGTGTATCGGTGAGTGTGAGCGAGGATGCCCCTGTACATCGGTGAGTGTGAGCGAGGATGCCCCTGTACATCGGTGAGTGTGAGCGAGGATGCCCCTGTACATCAGTGAGTGTGAGCGAGGATGCCCCTGTACATCGGTGAGTGTGAGCGAGGATGCCCCTGAATATCAGTGAGTGAGTGTCTGAGCGAGGATGCCTCTGAACATCAGTGAGTGTGTGAGCGAGGATGCCCTTGTACATCAGTGAGTGTGAGCGAGGATGTCTTTGCCTATCCGTGTGAGTGTGAGCGAGGATGCCCCTGTATATCAGTGAGTGTCTGAGCGAGGATGCCACTGCATATCAGTGAATGTGTGAGTGAGGATGCCCCTGTATATCAGTGAGTGTGTGAGCGAGGATGCCCCTGAAAATCAGTGAGTGTGTGAGCGAGGATGCCTCTGTATATCAGTGAGTGAGTGTGTGAGCGAGGATGCCCCTGTATATCAGTGAGTGTCTGACCGAGGATTCCTCTGTATGTCAATGAGTGTGTGAGCAAAGATACTGATTCACAGTGAGTGAGTGTGTGAGCGAGCATGCCCATGTTTTTCAGTGATTGAGTGTCAGCGAGGATGCCTCTGTATATCAGTGTGTGAGTGTCTGAGCGAGGATGCCTCTGTATATCAGTGAGTGTCAGCGAGGATGCCTCTGTGTATCAGTGAGTGAGTGTGAGCGAGGATGGCCCTGTTTCTCAGTGAGTGTGTGAGCGAGGATGCCCCTTCATATCAGTGAGTGTGTGAGCAAAGATGCCCCTGGATATCAGTGAGTGAGTGTGAGCGAGGATGCCCCTTTATATCAGTGAGTGAGTGAGTGAGCGAGAATGCCCCTTTATATCAGTGAGTGAGCGAGCGAGGATGCCCCTGTATATCAGTGAGTGAAGATGCCCCTGTCCATAATTGAGTGAGTGTCTGAGCGAGGATGCCCCTGTATATTGGTGAGTGTGAGCGACGATGCCGGTGAGTGTGAGCGAGGATGCCTCTGCATATCGGTGAGTGAGGATGTGAGCGAGGATGCCCCTGTGTATCAGTGTGTGAGTGTCTGAGCGAGGATGCCCCCTGTATATCAGGGAGTGAGTGAGGATGCCTCTGTAAATCACTGAGTGTGTGAGCGAGGATGCCCCTGTATATTGGTGAGTGTGAGCGAGGATGCCGGTGAGTGTGAGCGAGGATGCCCCTGTACATAGGTGAGTGTGAGCGAGGATGCCCCTGTGTATCGGTGAGTGTGACGAGGATGCCCCTGTATATCGGTGAGTGTGAGCGAGGATGCCCCTGTGTATCGGTGTGAGCGAGGATGCCCCTGTGTATCGGTGAGTGTGACGAGGATGCCCCTGTATATCGGTGAGTGTGAGCGAGGATGCCCCTGTATATCGGTGAGTGTGAGCGAGGATGCCCCTGTATATCGGTGAGTGTGAGCGAGGATGCCCCTGTGTATCGGTGAGTGTGAGCGAGGATGCCCCTGTTTTTCGGTGAGTGTGAGCGAGGATGCCCCTGTGTATCGGTGAGTGTGAGCGAGGATGCCCCTGTATATCGGTGAGTGTGAGCGAGGATGCCCCTGTGTATCGGTGAGTGTGAGCGAGGATGCCCCTGTATCTCGGTGAGTGTGAGCGAGGATGCCCCTGTATATCGGTGAGTGTGAGCGAGGATGCCCCTGTGTATCGGTGAGTGTGACGAGGATGCCCCTGTATCTCGGTGAGTGTGAGCGAGGATGCCCCTGTATATCGGTGAGTGTGAGCGAGGATGCCCCTGTATCTCGGTGAGTGTGAGCGAGGATGCCCCTGTATATCGGTGAGTGTGAGCGAGGATGCCCCTGTGTATCGGTGAGTGTGATGAGGATGCCCCTGTGTATCGGTGAGTGTGAGCGAGGATGCCCCTGTGTATCGGTGAGTGTGAGCGAGGATGCCCCTGTATATAGGTGAGTGTGAGCGAGGATGCCCCTGTGTATCGGTGAGTGTGAGCGAGGATGCCCCTGTATATCGGTGAGTGTGAGCGAGGATGCCCCTGTGTATCGGTGTGAGCGAGGATGCCCCTGTATATCGGTGAGTGTGAGCGAGGATGCCCCTGTGTATCGGTGAGTGTGACGAGGATGCCCCTGTGTATCGGTGAGTGTGATGAGGATGCCCCTTTGCACCAATACACCATCGGTTTGCTCTGGGATTGAACATTTCTCAGTGTGATGATCATCGCTCCCCATCAGGTGGGACACAGACAGCTGCCCAGTGAAACCCAGTCAGTCCTTGTTCCCCATTAGAAATTCTCCCCTTTCTCACCCTCACCGACCCACACTTGTCTTCACTAATCTTGTTCTTTTTCCATCCTTGGACAATCTTTTCCAGTCCGCTTTGATCTTCCTTCCACCTTTACTCTCATCCTCTGCTTTTCCTCTCAATCTCTTGCTCCTTTTTTGTTGAATTCTAAACTGCTCCCAATCCTCAGCCTTCCTGCTTTTTCTGCTCACTTTATCTCACTCCTCTTTCCATCTAATCCTTTCCTTCATTTCTTTTCTTAGTCCCGGTGGGACCGCTTTTCTTTTGCTGTTTTTGCCCAGAAAGGAATGAATGACGGGAAATCCGGCCCACTCTTCGCCTGAGGATAAACCCACTGACTGAAACGATCGATAGTTGGTGGGGAAACATCTCTCGGGGCCTCTCCACACACAAAGGGGGACATGTCCTTCCCTCCTGGGTCGGTCTCTCTCTCTCCATTTCACCCGCTCCGCCTCCGCCGCCATTTTCCCTCCAAACCGCCTTCGTCTTCACCAACTTCGCGCCATTCGGGCGTTGGAGAGCCGGGGCATGCGCAGTGATTACATTCACCGTCCATTAACGCCCCCTCCCACAATCGGCCCCTGCGATTGGGGCAGAAGTCGCTGATTGACATCCCCGCTCACCAATCGGGGCTCGGCACCCGCCCCGCGCTGCATTGACTGACCGCGAGAGGGGACGGCGACTCGGGCTCACGTGGCTGTTGATTTTAAATCTGTGTGGCCGTGAAACCGACAAAGCGCGAGTGTGACGTCAGTAACCTGGCAATAGCGCGCGTTGTTGAGGGGAGGGGCCGCGAGCTGACTGATGGGAGAGTCCAGGCGACTGGAGAAGATCAACCGGTCCCCGTCCACCGCCATCATCTCAATCCACCGCCATCCTCCCCCTGGAGAAGATCAACCGGTCCCCATCCACCGCCATCATCTCAATCCACCGCCATCCTCCCCCTGGAAAAGATCAACAGGTCCCCATCCACCGCCATCATCTCAATCCACCGCCATCCTCCCCCTGGAGAGGATCAACCGGTCCCCATCCACCGCCATCATCTCAATCCACCGCCATCCTCCCCCTGGAGAGGATCAACCGGTCCCCATCCACCGCCATCCTCCCCCTGGAGAAGATCAACCGGTCCCCATCCACCGCCATCATCTCAATCCACCGCCATCCTCCCCCTGGAGAAGATCAACCGGTCCCCATCCACCGCCATCATCTCAATCCACCGCCATCCTCCCCCTGGAGATGATCAATCGGTCCCCATCCACCGCCATCATCTCAATCCACCGCCATCCTCCCCCTGGAGAAGATCAACCGGTCCCCATCCACCGCCATCATCTCAATCCACCGCCATCCTCCCCCCTGGAGAGGATCAACCGGTCCCCATCCACCGCCATCATCTCAATCCACGCCATCCTCCCCCTGGAGAGGATCAACCGGTCCCCATCCACCGCCATCATCTCAATCCACCGCCATCCTCCCCCTGGAGAGGATCAACCGGTCCCCATCCACCGCCATCATCTCAATCCACCGCCATCCTCCCCCTGGAGAGGATCAACCGGTCCCCATCCACCGCCATCATCTCAATCCACTGCCATCCTCCCCCTGGAGAGGATCAACCGGTCCCCATCCACCGCCATCATCTCAATCCACCGCCATCCTCCCCCTGGAGAGGATCAACCGGTCCCCATCCACCGCCATCATCTCAATCCACCGCCATCCTCCCCCTGGAGAGGATCAACCGGTCCCCATCCACCGCCATCATCTCAATCCACCGCCATCCTCCCCCTGGAGAAGATCAACCGGTCCCCATCCACCGCCATCATCTCAATCCACCGCCATCCTCCCCCTGGAGAAGATCAACCGGTCCCCATCCACCGCCATCATCTCAATCCACCGCCATCCTCCGTCTGGAGAAGATCAACCGGTCCCCATCCACCGCCATCATCTCAATCCACCGCCATCCTCCCCCCTGGAGAGGATCAACCGGTCCCCATCCACCGCCATCATCTCAATCCACGCCATCCTCCCCCTGGAGAGGATCAACCGGTCCCCATCCACCGCCATCATCTCAATCCACCGCCATCCTCCCCCTGGAGAGGATCAACCGGTCCCCATCCACCGCCATCATCTCCATCCACCGCCATCCTCCCCCTGGAGAGGATCAACCGGTCCCCATCCACCGCCATCATCTCAATCCACTGCCATCCTCCCCCTGGAGAGGATCAACCGGTCCCCATCCACCGCCATCATCTCAATCCACCGCCATCCTCCCCCTGGAGAGGATCAACCGGTCCCCATCCACCGCCATCATCTCAATCCACCGCCATCCTCCCCCTGGAGAGGATCAACCGGTCCCCATCCACCGCCATCATCTCAATCCACCGCCATCCTCCCCCTGGAGAGGATCAACCGGTCCCCATCCACCGCCATCATCTCAATCCACCGCCATCCTCCCCCGGGTGGGGGTGTGAATCAGACGGTTAATCAGACTCATTCATTCCTTTCTCACCTCCAGACTCCACTATTCCAATACCCTCCTGCCCGTCCTCCCATCTTCCACCCTCCATAAACATCAGCTCATCCAAAACTCTGCTGCCCGTATCTGAACTCGCACCAAGTCCCGTTCACCCATCACCCGCTGTGCTCACTGACCGACATCCGCTCACGGTCCGGGAACTCCTCCATTTTAAAATTCTCATCCTGGTTTTCAAATCCCTCCATGACCCTCGCCCCTCTCACTATCTCTGTCACCTCCTCCAACCCTCCAAGATCTCTGCACTCCTACAATTCTGGCCTCTTGCCCAACCCCCGATTTCCATCACTCCACCATTGGCGGCCGTGCCTTCACCTGCCGGGGCCCCAAGCTCTGGAATTCCCTCCCGAAACCTCTCCACCTCTCTCTCTCTCCTCCTTTAAGACGGTCCTTAAAACCTACCTCATTGACCGAGCTCTGGATGGGCTCGAACCAGAGCTCTCCACAGCTGTAACATAACTTCCTCCCCTTTCTATTCCAGCCCTCTTGAGATAAAGGCCAGCACTCCTTTAGCTTTTTTGATTACTTCTTGTACCTGCCCACTGGGTTTTAGAGATTTGTCGACTTGGACCCCGAAATTTCTCTGCTCATCCACAGTTCCCACACTCTTCCCATTCAGAAAATATTCTGATTTGTCTTTTTCTGATCCAAAGTGGATGACCTCACACTTGCCCACATTAAACACCATCTCCCACAGTTTTCCTCACTCACTGAGTCTGTCTGTGTCCCTGGTTTCCAGTTTCCCAATAGGGTCAGATTCTGTTTTCAGTACAAAGTAACAGGTAATCAAATCTACTCTTTTTTTGAGGTATTATGAGGTGTTACGGAGTTGAGGTACAGATCGGCTGTGATTTAATAGAATGACGGGACAGGATCGAGGGGCTGGACGGCCTCCTCCTGTTCCTGTGTAATGGACTCGAGGGGATGGACGGCCTCCTCCCGTTGCTGTGTAATGGACTCGAGGGGATCGACGGCCTCCTCCTGTTCCTGTGCACTGTTTATTGGGTGGGGTGAGAAACAAACGGGTAATGACAGTGTCACACAGTTGGGGGAAGGCAGTGAACCGTGTGACACAGGCAGTGAGAGAGGATGTGTGTATATATTAGTGAGTGATTGTGAGAGAGAGGATGCCTCTGTTTATCAGTGAGTGACTATGAGTGAGTGTATGAGAGAGGATGCCTCTGTATATCAGTGAGTGAGAGAGACAGGATGCCTCTGTATATCAGTGAGTGAGTGTGAGAGAGAGAGGATGCCTCTGCATATCAGTGAGTGAGTGTGAGAGAGAGAGAGAGAGGATGCCTCTGCATATCATTGACTGTGAGCGAGGATGCTTCTGTGTATCAGTGACTGATTCTGAGTGAGTCAGTGTGTGAGCGAGGATGCCCATGTATATCAGTGAGTGACACTGAGTGAGTGTGTGTGTGAGAGAGGCTGCCTCTGTGTTTCAGTGAGTGACTCTGAGTGAGTGTGTGAGAGAGAGGATGCCCCTGTGTATCTGTGAGTGAGTGTGTGAGAGAGAGGATGCCCTGTATATCAGTGAGTGACTGTGAGTGAGTGTGTGAGAGAGAGGATGCCTCTGCATATCAGTGAGTGTGAGCGAGGATGCCCATGTATATCAGTGAGTGAGTGTGAGAGAGGATGCCTCTGTAAATCAGTGAGTGATTCTGAGTGAGTCCGTGTGTGAGCGAGGATGCCCATGTATATCAGTGAGTGACTCTGAGTGAGTGTGAGAGAGGATGCCTCTGTGTATCAGTGCGTGACTCTGAGTGAGTCAGTGTGTGAGAGAGGATTCCTCTGTAAATCAATGAGCGAGTGTGAGAGAGAGAGGATGCCCCTGTGTGTCAGTGAGTGTGAGCGAGGATGCCCCTGTACATCAGTGAGTGAATCTGAGTGAGTGAGTGTGTGTGAGCAAGGATGCCCCAGCATATCAGTGAGTGAGGATGCCACTGTTTTTCAGTGAGTGTGAGTGAGGATGCCCCTCTGTATCGCTGAGTGTGACGAGGATGCCCGAGCATTGGTGTGTGTGAGCGAGGATGGCCTGTGTATCGGTGAGTGTGAGCGAGGATGCCCCTGGATATCGGTGAGTGTGAGTGAGGATGCCCCTGTATATCGGTGAGTGTGAGCGAGGATGCCCATTTATATCGGTGAGTGTGATCGAGGATGTCCCCGTATATCGGTATGAGCGAGGATGCCCCCATATATCGGTGAGTGTGAGCGAGGATGCCTCCTATATCGGTGAGTGTGAGCGAGGATGCCCACTATATCGGTGCGTGTGAGCGAGGATGCCCCTGTATATCGGTGAGTGTGAGCGAGAATGCCCCTGTATATCGGTGAGTGTGAGCGAGGATGCCCCTGTGTATCGGTGAGTGTGAGCGAGGATGCCCCTGTGTATCGGTGAGTGTGAGCGAGGATGCCCCTGTGTATCGGTGAGTGTGAGCGAGGATGCCCCTGTGTATCGGAGTGTGACGAGGATGCCCCTGTATATCGGTGAGTGTGAGCGAGGATGCCCCTGTATATCGGTGAGTGTGAGCGAGGATGCCCCTGTGTATCGGAGTGTGACGAGGCTGCCCCTGTGTATCGGAGAGTGTGATGAGGATGCCCCTGTGTATCGGTGAGTGTGATGAAGATGCCCCTGTGGATCGGTGAGTGTGAGCGAGGATGCCCCTGTGTATCGGTGAGTGTGACGAGGATGCCCCTGTGTATCGGTGAGTGTGATGAGGATGCCCCTGTGTATCGGAGTGTGACGAGGATGCCCCTGTGTATCGGTGAGTGTGACGAGGATGCCCCTGTGTATCGGTGAGTGTGATGTGGATGCCCCTGTGTATCGGAGTGTGACGAGGATGCCCCTGTGTATCGGTGAGTGTGACGAGGATGCCCCTGTGTATCGGTGAGTGTGAGCGAGGATGCCCCTGTATATCAGGGAGTGTGTGTGAGCAAGGATGCCCCTGTGTATCAGTGAGTGAGTGTGAGCGAGTATGCTCCTGTATGTCATTGAATGTGTGAGTGAGGATGCCCCTGAAAATCAGTGAGTGTCAGCGAGGATGCCTCTGTGTATCAGTGAGTGAGTGTGAGCGAGGATGGCCCTGTTTCTCAGTGAGTGTGTGAGCGAGGATGCCCCTTCATATCAGTGAGTGTGTGAGCAGAGATGCCCCTGGATATCAGTGAGTGAGTGTGAGCGAGGATGCCGCTGTATATCAGTGAGTATGTGAGCGAGAATGCCCCTTTATATCAGTGAGTGAGTGAGCGAGCGAGGATGCCCCTGCATATCAGTGAGTGAAGATGCCCCTGTCCATAATTGAGTGAGTGTGTGAGCGAGGATGCCCCTGTATATTGGTGAGTGTGAGCGAGGATGCCGGTGAGTGTGAGCGAGGATGCCCCTGTATATCGGTGAGTGTGAGCGAGGATGCCCCTGTTTATCGGTGAGTGTGAGCGAGGATGCCCCTATGTATCGGAGTGTGAGCGAGGATGCCCCTGTGTATCGGTGTGAGCGAGGATGCCCCTGTATATCGGTGAGTGTGAGCGAGGATGCCCCTGTATATCGGTGAGTGTGAGCGAGGATGCCCCTGTGTATCGGTGTGAGCGAGGATGCCCCTGTATATCGGTGAGTGTGAGCGAGGATGCCTCTGAACATCAGTGAGTGTGTGAGCGAGGATGCCCTTGTACATCAGTGAGTGTGAGCGAGGATGTCTTTGTCCATCCATGTGAGTGTGAGCGAGGATGCCCCTGCATATCAGTGTGTGAGTGTCTGAGCGAGGATGCCTCTGTATATCAGTGTGAGCGAGGATGCCCGTGTATCAGTGAGTGTGAGCGAGGTTGCCCCTGTATATCAGGGAGTGTGTGTGAGCAAGGATGCCTCTGTATATCAGTGAGTGAGTGTGTGTGTGAGCGAGGATGCCCATGTATGTCAGTGAGTGAATGTGTGAGAGAGTATGCGTCTGTGCATCAGAGTGTGAGCGAGGATGCCCCTGTATATCGGTGAGTGTGAGCGAGGATGCCCCTGTATATCGGTGAGTGTGAGCGAGGATGCCCCTGTAAATTGGTGAGTGTGAGCGAGGATGCCCCTGTGTATCGGTGAGTGTGAGCGAGGATGCCCCTTTACATCGGTGAGTGTGAGCGAGGATGCCCCTGTACATCGGTGAGTGTGAGCGAGGATGCCCCTGAACATCGGTGAGTGTGAGCGAGGATGCCCCTGTACATCGGTGAGTGTGAGCGAGGATGCCCTTGTACATCAGTGAGTGTGAGCGAGGATGTCTTTGCCTATCCGTGTGAGTGTGAGCGAGGATGCCCCTGCATATCAGTGAGTGAGTGTATGAGTGAGGATGCCTCTGCATATCAGTGAGTGAGTGTCTGAGCTGGGATGCCTCTGTATATCAGTGTGAGTGAGGATGCCCCTTTATGTCAGTGAGTGAGTGTCTGAGCTGGGATGCCTCTGAACATCAGTGAGTGTGTGAGCGAGGATGCCCTTGTCCATCAGTGAGTGTGAGCGAGGATGTCTTTGTCCATCCATGTGAGTGTGAGCGAGGATGCCCCTGTCTATCAGTGGGCGAGTGTGTGAGCGAGGATGCTCCTGTATATCAGTGTGTGAGTGTCTGAGCGAGGATGCCTCTGTATATCAGTGTGAGCGAGGATGCCCGTGTATCAGTGAGTGTGAGCGAGGATGCCCCTGTATATCAGGGAGTGTGTGTGAGCGAGGATGCCCCTGTGTATCGGTGAGTGTGAGCGAGGATGCCCCTGTATATCGGTGAGTGTGAGCGAGGATGCCCCTGTGTATCGGTGAGTGTGAGCGAGGATGCCCCTGTACATCGGTGAGTGTGAGCGAGGATGCCCCTGTAAATCGGTGAGTGTGAGCGAGGATGCCCCTGTGTATCGGTGAGTGTGAGCGAGGATGCCCCTGTACATCGGTGAGTGTGAGCGAGGATGCCCCTGTAAATCGGTGAGTGTGAGCGAGGATGCCCCTGTACATCGGTGAGTGTGAGCGAGGATGCCCCTGTACATCGGTGAGTGTGAGCGAGGATGCCCCTGAATATCAGTGAGTGAGTGTCTGAGCGAGGATGCCTCTGAACATCAGTGAGTGTGTGAGCGAGGATGCTCTTGTACATCAGTGAGTGTGAGCGAGGATGTCTTTGCCTATCCGTGTGAGTGTGAGCGAGGATGCCCCTGTATATCAGTGAGTGTCTGAGCGAGGATGCCACTGCATATCAGTGAATGTGTGAGTGAGGATGCCCCTGTATATCAGTGAGTGTGTGAGCGAGGATGCCCCTGAAAATAAGCGAGTGAGTGTGTGAGCGAGGATGCCCCTGTATATCAGTGGGTGAGTGTGTGAGCGAGGATGCCCCTGAAAATCAGTGAGTGAGTGTGAGCGAGGATGCCTCTGTATATCAGTGAGTGAGTGTGTGAGCGAGGATGCCCCTGTATATCAGTGAGTGTCTGAGCGAGGATTCCTCTGTATGTCAATGAGTGTGTGAGCAAAGATACTGATTCACAGTGAGTGAGTGTGTGAGCGAGCATGCCCATGTTTTTCAGTGATTGAGTGTCAGCGAGGATGCCTCTGTATATCAGTGTGTGAGTGTCTGAGCGAGGATGCCTCTGTATATCAGTGTGAGCGAGGATGCCCCTGTGTATCAGTGAGTGTGAGCGAGGATGCCCCTGTTTATCAGGGAGTGTGTGTGAGCAAGGATGCCCCTGTGTATCAGTGAGTGAGTGTGAGCGAGTATGCTCCTGTATGTCATTGAATGTGTGAGTGAGGATGCCCCTGTATATCAGTGAGTGTCAGCGAGGATGCCTCTGTGTATCAGTGAGTGAGTGTGAGCGAGGATGGCCCTGTTTCTCAGTGAGTGTGTGAGTGAGGGTGCCCCTGTGTATTGGTGAGTGTGAGCGAGGATGCCTCTGTATATCGGTGAGTGTGAGCGAGGATGCCCCTGTCTATCGGTGAGTGTGAGCGAGGATGCCCCTGTATATCGGTGAGTGTGAGCGAGGATGCCCCTGTATATCGGTGAGTGTGAGCGAGGATGCCCCTGTGTATCGGTGAGTGTGAGCGAGGATGCCCCTGTGTATCGGTGAGTGTGAGCGAGGATGCCCCTGTTTATCGGTGAGTGTGAGCGAGAATGCCCCTGTATATCGGTGAGTGTGACGAGGATGCCCCTGTATATCGGTGAGTGTGAGCGAGGATGCCCCTGTATATCGGTGAGTGTGAGCGAGGATGCCCCTGTGTATCGGTGTGAGCGAGGATGCCCCTGTATATCGGTGAGTGTGAGCGAGGATGCCCCTGTATATCGGTGAGTGTGATGAGGATGCCCCTGTGTATCGGAGTGTGACGAGGATGCCCCTGTATATCGGTGAGTGTGAGCGAGGATGCCCCTGTGTATCGGTGAGTGTGATGAGGATGCCCCTGTGTTTCGGTGAGTGTGAGCGAGGATGCCCCTGTATATCAGGGAGTGTGTGTGAGCAAGGATGCCCCTGTATATCAGGGAGTGTGTGTGAGCAAGGATGCCCCTGTGTATCAGTGTGTGAGTGTCTGAGCGAGGATGCCCCTGTATATCAGGGAGTGAGTGAGGATGCCTCTGAAAATCACTGAGTGTGTGAGCGAGGATGCCCCTGTGTATTGGTGAGTGTGAGCGAGGATGCCTCTGCATATCGGTGAGTGTGAGCGAGGATGCCCCTGTATATCGGAGTGTGAGCGAGGATGCCCCTGTATATCGGTGAGTGTGAGCGAGGATGCCCCTGTCTATCGGTGAGTGTGAGCGAGGATGCCCCTGTATATCGGTGAGTGTGAGCGAGGATGCCCCTCGATATCGGAGAGTGTGAGCGAGGATGCCCCTGTGTATCGGTGAGTGTGAGCGAGGATGCCCCTGTGTATCGGTGAGTGTGAGCGAGGATGCCCCTGTGTATCGGTGAGTGTGAGCGAGGATGCCCCTATTTATCGGTGAGTGTGAGCGAGAATGCCCCTGTATATCGGTGAGTGTGACGAGGATGCCCCTGTATATCGGTGAGAGCGAGCGAGGATGCCCCTGTATATCGGTGAGTGTGAGCGAGGATGCCCCTGTATATCGGTGAGTGTGAGCGAGGATGCCCCTGTATATCGGTGAGTGTGAGCGAGGATGCCCCTGTGTATCGGTGTGAGCGAGGATGCCCCTGTATATCGGTGAGTGTGACGAGGATGCCCCTGTATATCGGTGAGTGTGACGAGGATGCCCCTGTATCTCGGTGAGTGTGATGAGGATGCCCCTTTGCACCAATACACCATCGGTTTGCTCTGGGATTGAACATTTCTCAGTGTGATGATCAACGCTCCCCATCAGGTGGGACACAGACAGCTGCCCAGTGAAACCCAGTCAGTCCTTGTTCCCCATTAGAAATTCTCCCCTTTCTCACCCTCACCGACCCACACTTGTCTTCACTAATCTTGTTCTTTTTCCATCCTTGGACAATCTTTTCCAGTCCGCTTTGATCTTCCTTCCACCTTTACTCTCATCCTCTGCTTTTCCTCTCAATCTCTTGCTCCTTTTTTGTTGAATTCTAAACTGCTCCCAATCCTCAGCCTTCCTGCTTTTTCTGCTCACTTTATCTCACTCCTCTTTCCATCTAATCCTTTCCTTCATTTCTTTTCTTAGTCCCGGTGGGGCCGCTTTTCTTTTGCTGTTTTTGCCCAGAAAGGAATGAATGACGGGAAATCCGTCCCACTCTTCGCCTGAGGATAAACCCACTGACTGAAACTATCGATAGTTGGTGGGGAATTGGAGGGGAAACATCTCTCGGGGCCTCTCCACACACAAAGGGGGACATGTCCTTCCCTCCTGGGTCGGTCCATTTCACCCGTTCCGCCTCCGCCGCCATTTTCCCTCCAAACCGCTTTCTTCTTCACCAACTTCGCGCCATTCGGGCGTTGGAGAGCCGGGGCATGCGCAGTGATTACATTCACCGTCAATTAACGCCCCCTCCCACAATCGGCCCCTGCGATTGGGGCAGAAGTCGCTGATTGACATCTCCGCTCACCAATCGGGGCTCGGCACCCGCCCCGCGCTTCATTGACTGACCGCGAGAGGGGACGGCGACTCGGGCTCACGTGGCTGTTGATTTTAAATCTGTGTGGCCGTTAAACCGACACAGCGCGAGTGTGACGTCAGTAACCTGGCAACAGCGCGCGTTGTTGAGGGGAGGGGCCGCGAGCTGACTGATGGGAGAGTCCAGGCGACTGGAGAAGATCAACCGGTCCCCGTCCACCGCCATCATCTCAATCCACCGCCATCCTCCCCCTGGAGAGGATCAACCGGTCCCCATCCACCGCCATCATCTCAATCCACCGCCATCCTCCCCCTGGAGAGGATCAACCGGTCCCCATCCACCGCCATCATCTCGATCCACCGCCATCCTCCCCCTGGAGAGGATCAACCGGTCCCCATCCACCGCCATCATCTCAATCCACCGCCATCCTCCCCCTGGAGAGGATCAACCGGTCCCCATCCACCGCCATCATCTCAATCCACCGCCATCCTCCCCCTGGAGAGGATCAACCGGTCCCCATCCACCGCCATCATCTCAATCCACCGCCATCCTCCCCCTGGAGAGGATCAACCGGTCCCCATCCACCGCCATCATCTCAATCCACCGCCATCCTCCCCCGGGTGGGGGTGTGAATCAGACGGTTAATCAGACTCATTCATTCCTTTCTCACCTCCAGACTCCACTATTCCAATACCCTCCTGCCCGTCCTCCCATCTTCCACCCTCCATAAACATCAGCTCATCCAAAACTCTGCTGCCCGTATCTGAACTCGCACCAAGTCCCGTTCACCCATCACCCCCTGTGCTCACTGACCGACATCCGCTCACGGTCCGGGAACTCCTCCATTTTAAAATTCTCATCCTGGTTTTCAAATCCCTCCATGACCCTCGCCCCTCTCACTATCTCTGTCACCTCCTCCAACCCTCCAAGATCTCTGCACTCCTACAATTCTGGCCACTTGCCCAACCCCCGATTTCCATCACTCCCCCATTGGCGGCCGTGCCTTCACCTGCCGGGGCCCCAAGCTCTGGAATTCCCTCCCGAAACCTCTCCACCTCTCTCTCTCTCCTCCTTTAAGACGGTCCTTAAAACCTACCTCGTTGACCGAGCTCTGGATGGGCTCGAACCAGAGCTCTCCACAGCTGTAACATAACTTCCTCCCCTTTCTATTCCAGCCCTCTTGAGATGAAGGCCAGCACTCCTTTAGCTTTTTTGATTACTTCTTGTACCTGCCCACTGGGTTTTAGAGATTTGTCGACTTGGACCCCGAAATTTCTCTGCTCATCCACAGTTCCCACACTCTTCCCATTCAGAAAATATTCTGATTTGTCTTTTTCTGATCCAAAGTGGATGACCTCACACTTGCCCACATTAAACACCATCTCCCACAGTTTTCCTCACTCACTGAGTCTGTCTGTGTCCCTGGTTTCCAGTTTCCCAATAGGGTCAGATTCTGTTTTCAGTACAAAGTAACAGGTAATCAAATCTACTCTTTTTTTGAGGTATTATGAGGTGTTACGGAGTTGAGGTACAGATCGGCTGTGATTTAATAGAATGACGGGACAGGATCGAGGGGCTGGACGGCCTCCTCCTGTTCCTGTGTAATGGACTCGAGGGGATGGACGGCCTCCTCCCGTTGCTGTGTAATGGACTCGAGGGGATGGACGGCCTCCTCCTGTTCCTGTGTAATGGACTCGAGGGGATCGACGGCCTCCTCCCGTTGCTGTGTAATGGACTCGAGGGGATCGACGGCCTCCTCCTGTTCCTGTGCACTGTTTATTGGGTGGGGTGAGAAACAAACGGGTAATGACAGTGTCACACAGTTGGGGGAAGGCAGTGAACCGTGTGACACAGACAGTGAGAGAGGATGTGTGTATATATTAGTGAGTGATTGTGAGAGAGAGGATGCCTCTGTTTATCAGTGAGTGACTATGAGTGAGTGTATGAGAGAGGATGCCTCTGTATATCAGTGAGTGAGAGAGACAGGATGCCTCTGTATATCAGTGAGTGAGTGTGAGAGAGAGAGGATGCCTCTGCATATCAGTGAGTGAGTGTGAGAGAGAGAGAGAGGATGCCTCTGCATATCATTGACTGTGAGCGAGGATGCTTCTGTGTATCAGTGACTGATTCTGAGTGAGTCAGTGTGTGAGCGAGGATGCCCATGTATATCAGTGAGTGACACTGAGTGAGTGTGTGTGTGAGAGAGGCTGCCTCTGTGTTTCAGTGAGTGACTCTGAGTGAGTGTGTGAGAGAGAGGATGCCCCTGTGTATCTGTGAGTGAGTGTGTGAGAGAGAGGATGCCCTGTATATCAGTGAGTGACTGTGAGTGAGTGTGTGAGAGAGAGGATGCCTCTGCATATCAGTGAGTGTGAGCGAGGATGCCCATGTATATCAGTGAGTGAGTGTGAGAGAGGATGCCTCTGTAAATCAGTGAGTGATTCTGAGTGAGTCCGTGTGTGAGCGAGGATGCCCATGTATATCAGTGAGTGACTCTGAGTGAGTGTGAGAGAGGATGCCTCTGTGTATCAGTGCGTGACTCTGAGTGAGTCAGTGTGTGAGAGAGGATTCCTCTGTAAATCAATGAGCGAGTGTGAGAGAGAGAGGATGCCCCTGTGTGTCAGTGAGTGTGAGCGAGGATGCCCCTGTACATCAGTGAGTGAATCTGAGTGAGTGAGTGTGTGTGAGCAAGGATGCCCCAGCATATCAGTGAGTGAGGATGCCACTGTTTTTCAGTGAGTGTGAGTGAGGATGCCCCTCTGTATCGCTGAGTGTGACGAGGATGCCCGAGCATTGGTGTGTGTGAGCGAGGATGGCCTGTGTATCGGTGAGTGTGAGCGAGGATGCCCCTGGATATCGGTGAGTGTGAGTGAGGATGCCCCTGTATATCGGTGAGTGTGAGCGAGGATGCCCATTTATATCGGTGAGTGTGATCGAGGATGTCCCCGTATATCGGTATGAGCGAGGATGCCCCCATATATCGGTGAGTGTGAGCGAGGATGCCTCCTATATCGGTGAGTGTGAGCGAGGATGCCCCCTATATCGGTGCGTGTGAGCGAGGATGCCCCTGTATATCGGGGAGTGTGAGCGAGAATGCCCCTGTATATCGGTGAGTGTGAGCGAGGATGCCCCTGTGTATCGGTGAGTGTGAGCGAGGATGCCCCTGTGTATCGGTGAGTGTGAGCGAGGATGCCCCTGTGTATCGGTGAGTGTGAGCGAGGATGCCCCTGTATATTGGTGAGTGTGAGCGAGTATGCCCCTGTATATCGGTGAGTGTGAGCGAGGATGCCCCTGTGTATCGGTGAGTGTGACGAGGATGCCCCTGTATATCGGTGAGTGTGAGCGAGAATGCCCCTGTATATCGGTGAGTGTGAGCGAGGATGCCCCTGTATATCGGTGAGTGTGAGCGAGGATGCCCCTGTGTTTCGGTGAGTGTGATCGAGGATGCCGCTGTGTATCGGTGAGTGTGAGCGAGGATGCCCCTGTATATCGGTGAGTGTGAGCGAGGATGCCCCTGTGTATCGGTGAGTGTGATGAGGATGCCCCTGTATATCGGTGAGTGTGAGCGAGGATGCCCCTGTATATCGGTGAGTGTGAGCGAGGATGCCCCTGTATATCGGTGAGTGTGAGCGAGGATGCCCCTGTGTTTCGGTGAGTGTGATCGAGGATGCCCCTGTGTATCGGTGAGTGTGAGCGAGGATGCCCCTGTGTATCGGTGAGTGTGAGCCAGGATGCCCCTGTGTATCGGTGAGTGTGAGCCAGGATGCCCCTGTGTATCGGTGAGTGTGAGCGAGGATGCCCCTGTGTATCGGTGAGTGTGACGAGATGCCCCTGTATATCGGTGAGTGTGAGCGAGGATGCCCCTGTATATTGGTGAGTGTGAGCGAGGATGCCCCTGTATATCGGTGAGTGTGATGAGGATGCCCCTGTGTATCGGTGAGTGTGACGAGGATGCCCCTGTATATCGGTGAGTGTGATGAGGATGCCCTTGTATATCGGTGAGTGTGAGCGAGGATGCTCCTGTGTATCGGTGAGTGTGACGAGGATGCCCCTGTATATCGGTGAGTGTGACGAGGATGCCCCTGTGTATCGGTGAGTGTGAGCGAGGATGCTCCTGTGTATCGGTGAGTGTGACGAGGATGCCCCTGTATATTGGTGAGTGTGAGCGAGGATGCCCCTGTGTATCCGTGAGTGTGAGCAAGGATGCCCCTGTGTATCGGTGAGTGTGAGCGAGGATGCTCCTGTATATCGGTGAGTGTGATGAGGATGCCCCTGTATATCGGTGAGTGTGAGCGAGGATGCCCCTGTGTATCGGTGAGTGTGATGAGGATGCCCCTGTGTATCGGTGAGTGTGACGAGGATGCCCCTGTGTATCGGTGAGTGTGATGAGGATGCCCCTGTGTATCGGAGTGTGACGAGGATGCCCCTGTATATCGGTGAGTGTGAGCGAGGATGCCCCTGTGTATCGGAGTGTGACGAGGATGCCCCTGTATATCGGTGAGTGTGAGCGAGGATGCCCCTGTATATCGGTGAGTGTGAGCGAGGATGCCCCTGTGTATCGGAGTGTGACGAGGCTGCCCCTGTGTATCGGAGAGTGTGATGAGGATGCCCCTGTGTATCGGTGAGTGTGATGAAGATGCCCCTGTGTATCGGTGAGTGTGAGCGAGGATGCCCCTGTGTATCGGTGAGTGTGACGAGGATGCCCCTGTGTATCGGTGAGTGTGATGAGGATGCCCCTGTGTATCGGAGTGTGACGAGGATGCCCCTGTGTATCGGTGAGTGTGACGAGGATGCCCCTGTGTATCGGTGAGTGTGATGTGGATGCCCCTGTGTATCGGAGTGTGACGAGGATGCCCCTGTGTATCGGTGAGTGTGACGAGGATGCCCCTGTGTATCGGTGAGTGTGAGCGAGGATGCCCCTGTATATCAGGGAGTGTGTGTGAGCAAGGATGCCCCTGTGTATCAGTGAGTGAGTGTGAGCGAGTATGCTCCTGTATGTCATTGAATGTGTGAGTGAGGATGCCCCTGAAAATCAGTGAGTGTCAGCGAGGATGCCTCTGTGTATCAGTGAGTGAGTGTGAGCGAGGATGGCCCTGTTTCTCAGTGAGTGTGTGAGCGAGGATGCCCCTTCATATCAGTGAGTGTGTGAGCAGAGATGCCCCTGGATATCAGTGAGTGAGTGTGAGCGAGGATGCCGCTGTATATCAGTGAGTATGTGAGCGAGAATGCCCCTTTATATCAGTGAGTGAGTGAGCGAGCGAGGATGCCCCTGCATATCAGTGAGTGAAGATGCCCCTGTCCATAATTGAGTGAGTGTGTGAGCGAGGATGCCCCTGTATATTGGTGAGTGTGAGCGAGGATGCCGGTGAGTGTGAGCGAGGATGCCCCTGTATATCGGTGAGTGTGAGCGAGGATGCCCCTGTTTATCGGTGAGTGTGAGCGAGGATGCCCCTATGTATCGGAGTGTGAGCGAGGATGCCCCTGTGTATCGGTGTGAGCGAGGATGCCCCTGTATATCGGTGAGTGTGAGCGAGGATGCCCCTGTATATCGGTGAGTGTGAGCGAGGATGCCCCTGTGTATCGGTGTGAGCGAGGATGCCCCTGTATATCGGTGAGTGTGAGCGAGGATGCCTCTGAACATCAGTGAGTGTGTGAGCGAGGATGCCCTTGTACATCAGTGAGTGTGAGCGAGGATGTCTTTGTCCATCCATGTGAGTGTGAGCGAGGATGCCCCTGCATATCAGTGTGTGAGTGTCTGAGCGAGGATGCCTCTGTATATCAGTGTGAGCGAGGATGCCCGTGTATCAGTGAGTGTGAGCGAGGTTGCCCCTGTATATCAGGGAGTGTGTGTGAGCAAGGATGCCTCTGTATATCAGTGAGTGAGTGTGTGTGTGAGCGAGGATGCCCATGTATGTCAGTGAGTGAATGTGTGAGAGAGTATGCGTCTGTGCATCAGAGTGTGAGCGAGGATGCCCCTGTATATCGGTGAGTGTGAGCGAGGATGCCCCTGTATATCGGTGAGTGTGAGCGAGGATGCCCCTGTAAATTGGTGAGTGTGAGCGAGGATGCCCCTGTGTATCGGTGAGTGTGAGCGAGGATGCCCCTTTACATCGGTGAGTGTGAGCGAGGATGCCCCTGTACATCGGTGAGTGTGAGCGAGGATGCCCCTGAACATCGGTGAGTGTGAGCGAGGATGCCCCTGTACATCGGTGAGTGTGAGCGAGGATGCCCTTGTACATCAGTGAGTGTGAGCGAGGATGTCTTTGCCTATCCGTGTGAGTGTGAGCGAGGATGCCCCTGCATATCAGTGAGTGAGTGTATGAGTGAGGATGCCTCTGCATATCAGTGAGTGAGTGTCTGAGCTGGGATGCCTCTGTATATCAGTGTGAGTGAGGATGCCCCTTTATGTCAGTGAGTGAGTGTCTGAGCTGGGATGCCTCTGAACATCAGTGAGTGTGTGAGCGAGGATGCCCTTGTCCATCAGTGAGTGTGAGCGAGGATGTCTTTGTCCATCCATGTGAGTGTGAGCGAGGATGCCCCTGTCTATCAGTGGGCGAGTGTGTGAGCGAGGATGCTCCTGTATATCAGTGTGTGAGTGTCTGAGCGAGGATGCCTCTGTATATCAGTGTGAGCGAGGATGCCCGTGTATCAGTGAGTGTGAGCGAGGATGCCCCTGTATATCAGGGAGTGTGTGTGAGCGAGGATGCCCCTGTGTATCGGTGAGTGTGAGCGAGGATGCCCCTGTATATCGGTGAGTGTGAGCGAGGATGCCCCTGTAAATCGGTGAGTGTGAGCGAGGATGCCCCTGTGTATCGGTGAGTGTGAGCGAGGATGCCCCTGTACATCGGTGAGTGTGAGCGAGGATGCCCCTGTAAATCGGTGAGTGTGAGCGAGGATGCCCCTGTGTATCGGTGAGTGTGAGCGAGGATGCCCCTGTACATCGGTGAGTGTGAGCGAGGATGCCCCTGTAAATCGGTGAGTGTGAGCGAGGATGCCCCTGTACATCGGTGAGTGTGAGCGAGGATGCCCCTGTACATCGGTGAGTGTGAGCGAGGATGCCCCTGAATATCAGTGAGTGAGTGTCTGAGCGAGCATGCCTCTGAACATCAGTGAGTGTGTGAGCGAGGATGCTCTTGTACATCAGTGAGTGTGAGCGAGGATGTCTTTGCCTATCCGTGTGAGTGTGAGCGAGGATGCCCCTGTATATCAGTGAGTGTCTGAGCGAGGATGCCACTGCATATCAGTGAATGTGTGAGTGAGGATGCCCCTGTATATCAGTGAGTGTGTGAGCGAGGATGCCCCTGAAAATCAGCGAGTGAGTGTGTGAGCGAGGATGCCCCTGTATATCAGTGGGTGAGTGTGTGAGCGAGGATGCCCCTGAAAATCAGTGAGTGAGTGTGAGCGAGGATGCCTCTGTATATCAGTGAGTGAGTGTGTGAGCGAGGATGCCCCTGTATATCAGTGAGTGTCTGAGCGAGGATTCCTCTGTATGTCAATGAGTGTGTGAGCAAAGATACTGATTCACAGTGAGTGAGTGTGTGAGCGAGCATGCCCATGTTTTTCAGTGATTGAGTGTCAGCGAGGATGCCTCTGTATATCAGTGTGTGAGTGTCTGAGCGAGGATGCCTCTGTATATCAGTGTGAGCGAGGATGCCCCTGTGTATCAGTGAGTGTGAGCGAGGATGCCCCTGTTTATCAGGGAGTGTGTGTGAGCAAGGATGCCCCTGTGTATCAGTGAGTGAGTGTGAGCGAGTATGCTCCTGTATGTCATTGAATGTGTGAGTGAGGATGCCCCTGTATATCAGTGAGTGTCAGCGAGGATGCCTCTGTGTATCAGTGAGTGAGTGTGAGCGAGGATGGCCCTGTTTCTCAGTGAGTGTGTGAGTGAGGGTGCCCCTGTGTATTGGTGAGTGTGAGCGAGGATGCCTCTGTATATCGGTGAGTGTGAGCGAGGATGCCCCTGTCTATCGGTGAGTGTGAGCGAGGATGCCCCTGTATATCGGTGAGTGTGAGCGAGGATGCCCCTGTATATCGGTGAGTGTGAGCGAGGATGCCCCTGTGTATCGGTGAGTGTGAGCGAGGATGCCCCTGTGTATCGGTGAGTGTGAGCGAGGATGCCCCTGTTTATCGGTGAGTGTGAGCGAGAATGCCCCTGTATATCGGTGAGTGTGACGAGGATGCCCCTGTATATCGGTGAGTGTGAGCGAGGATGCCCCTGTATATCGGTGAGTGTGAGCGAGGATGCCCCTGTGTATCGGTGTGAGCGAGGATGCCCCTGTATATCGGTGAGTGTGAGCGAGGATGCCCCTGTATATCGGTGAGTGTGATGAGGATGCCCCTGTGTATCGGAGTGTGACGAGGATGCCCCTGTATATCGGTGAGTGTGAGCGAGGATGCCCCTGTGTATCGGTGAGTGTGATGAGGATGCCCCTGTGTTTCGGTGAGTGTGAGCGAGGATGCCCCTGTATATCAGGGAGTGTGTGTGAGCAAGGATGCCCCTGTATATCAGGGAGTGTGTGTGAGCAAGGATGCCCCTGTGTATCAGTGTGTGAGTGTCTGAGCGAGGATGCCCCTGTATATCAGGGAGTGAGTGAGGATGCCTCTGAAAATCACTGAGTGTGTGAGCGAGGATGCCCCTGTGTATTGGTGAGTGTGAGCGAGGATGCCTCTGCATATCGGTGAGTGTGAGCGAGGATGCCCCTGTATATCGGAGTGTGAGCGAGGATGCCCCTGTATATCGGTGAGTGTGAGCGAGGATGCCCCTGTCTATCGGTGAGTGTGAGCGAGGATGCCCCTGTATATCGGTGAGTGTGAGCGAGGATGCCCCTGGATATCGGCGAGTGTGAGCGAGGATGCCCCTGTGTATCGGTGAGTGTGAGCGAGGATGCCCCTGTGTATCGGTGAGTGTGAGCGAGGATGCCCCTGTGTATCGGTGAGTGTGAGCGAGGATGCCCCTATTTATCGGTGAGTGTGATGAGGATGCCCCTTTGCACCAATACACCATCGGTTTGCTCTGGGATTGAACATTTCTCAGTGTGATGATCAACGCTCCCCATCAGGTGGGACACAGACAGCTGCCCAGTGAAACCCAGTCAGTCCTTGTTCCCCATTAGAAATTCTCCCCTTTCTCACCCTCACCGACCCACACTTGTCTTCACTAATCTTGTTCTTTTTCCATCCTTGGACAATCTTTTCCAGTCCGCTTTGATCTTCCTTCCACCTTTACTCTCATCCTCTGCTTTTCCTCTCAATCTCTTGCTCCTTTTTTGTTGAATTCTAAACTGCTCCCAATCCTCAGCCTTCCTGCTTTTTCTGCTCACTTTATCTCACTCCTCTTTCCATCTAATCCTTTCCTTCATTTCTTTTCTTAGTCCCGGTGGGGCCGCTTTTCTTTTGCTGTTTTTGCCCAGAAAGGAATGAATGACGGGAAATCCGTCCCACTCTTCGCCTGAGGATAAACCCACTGACTGAAACGATCGATAGTTGGTGGGGAATTGGAGGGGAAACATCTCTCGGGGCCTCTCCACACACAAAGGGGGACATGTCCTTCCCTCCTGGGTCGGTCTCTCTCTCTCCATTTCACCCGTTCCGCCTCCGCCGCCATTTTCCCTCCAAACCGCTTTCTTCTTCACCAACTTCGCGCCATTCGGGCGTTGGAGAGCCGGGGCATGCGCAGTGATTACATTCACCGTCAATTAACGCCCCCTCCCACAATCGGCCCCTGCGATTGGGTCAGAAGTCGCTGATTGACATCTCCGCTCACCAATCGGGGCTCGGCACCCGCCCCGCGCTTCATTGACTGACCGCGAGAGGGGACGGCGACTCGGGGTCACGTGGCTGTTGATTTTAAATCTGTGTGGCCGTTAAACCGACACAGCGCGAGTGTGACGTCAGTAACCTGGCAACAGCGCGCGTCGTTGAGGGGAGGGGCCGCGAGCTGACTGATGGGAGAGTCCAGGCGACTGGAGAAGATCAACCGGTCCCCATCCACCGCCATCATCTCAATCCACCGCCATCCTCCCCCTGGAGAGGATCAACCGGTCCCCATCCACCGCCATCATCTCAATCCACCGCCATCCTCCCCCTGGAGAGGATCAACCGGTCCCCGTCCACCGCCATCATCTCAATCCACCGCCATCCTCCCCCTGGAGAGGATCAACCGGTCCCCATCCACCGCCATCATCTCAATCCACCGCCATCCTCCCCCTGGAGAGGATCAACCGGTCCCCATCCACGCCATCATCTCAATCCACCGCCATCCTCCCCCTGGAGAGGATCAACCGGTCCCCATCCACCGCCATCATCTCGATCCACCGCCATCCTCCCCCTGGAGAGGATCAACCGGTCCCCATCCACCGCCATCATCTCAATCCACCGCCATCCTCCCCCTGGAGAGGATCAACCGGTCCCCATCCACCGCCATCCTCCCCCCTGGAGAGGATCAACCGGTCGCCATCCTCCCCCCTGGAGAGGATCAACCGGTCCCCATCCACCGCCATCATCTCAATCCACCGCCATCCTCCCCCTGGAGAGGATCAACCGGTCCCCATCCACCGCCATCATCTCAATCCACAGCCATCCTCCCCCTGGAGAGGATCAACCGGTCCCCATCCACCGCCATCATCTCAATCCACCGCCATCCTCCCCCTGGAGAAGATCAACCGGTCCCCATCCACCGCCATCCTCCCCCCTGGAGAGGATCAACCGGTCCCCATCCACCGCCATCCTCCCCCCTGGAGAGGATCAACCGGTCCCCATCCACCGCCATCCTCCCCCCTGGAGAGGATCAACCGGTCCCCATCCACCGCCATCCTTCCCCTGGAGAGGATCAACCGGTCCCCATCCACCGCCATCATCTCAATCCACCGCCATCCTCCCCCTGGAGAGGATCAACCGGTCCCCATCCACCGCCATCATCTCAATCCACCGCCATCCTCCCCCGGGTGGGGGTGTGAATCAGACGGTTAATCAGACTCATTCATTCCTTTCTCACCTCCAGACTCCACTATTCCAATACCCTCCTGCCCGTCCTCCCATCTTCCACCCTCCATAAACATCAGCTCATCCAAAACTCTGCTGCCCGTATCTGAACTCGCACCAAGTCCCGTTCACCCATCACCCGCTGTGCTCACTGACCGACATCCGCTCACGGTCCGGGAACTCCTCCATTTTAAAATTCTCATCCTGGTTTTCAAATCCCTCCATGACCCTCGCCCCTCTCACTATCTCTGTCACCTCCTCCAACCCTCCAAGATCTCTGCACTCCTACAATTCTGGCCTCTTGCCCAACCCCCGATTTCCATCACTCCACCATTGGCGGCCGTGCCTTCACCTGCCGGGGCCCCAAGCTCTGGAATTCCCTCCCGAAACCTCTCCACCTCTCTCTCTCCTCCTTTAAGACGGTCCTTAAAACCTACCTCATTGACCGAGCTCTGGATGGGCTCGAACCAGAGCTCTCCACAGCTGTAACATAACTTCCTCCCCTTTCTATTCCAGCCCTCTTGAGATAAAGGCCAGCACTCCTTTCGCTTTTTTGATTACTTCTTGTACCTGCCCACTGGGTTTTAGAGATTTGTCGACTTGGACCCCGAAATTTCTCTGCTCATCCACAGTTCCCACACTCTTCCCATTCAGAAAATATTCTGATTTGTCTTTTTCTGATCCAAAGTGGATGACCTCACACTTGCCCACATTAAACACCATCTCCCACAGTTTTCCTCACTCACTGAGTCTGTCTGTGTCCCTGGTTTCCAGTTTCCCAATAGGGTCAGATTCTGTTTTCAGTACAAAGTAACAGGTAATCAAATCTACTCTTTTTTTGAGGTATTATGAGGTGTTACGGAGTTGAGGTACAGATCGGCTGTGATTTAATAGAATGACGGGACAGGATCGAGGGGCTGGACGGCCTCCTCCTGTTCCTGTGTAATGGACTCGAGGGGATCGACGGCCTCCTCCCGTTGCTGTGTAATGGACTCGAGGGGATCGACGGCCTCCTCCTGTTCCTGTGCACTGTTTATTGGGTGGGGTGAGAAACAAACGGGTAATGACAGTGTCACACAGTTGGGGGAAGGCAGTGAACCGTGTGACACAGACAGTGAGAGAGGATGTGTGTATATATTAGTGAGTGATTGTGAGAGAGAGGATGCCTCTGTTTATCAGTGAGTGACTATGAGTGAGTGTATGAGAGAGGATGCCTCTGTATATCAGTGAGTGAGAGAGACAGGATGCCTCTGTATATCAGTGAGTGAGTGTGAGAGAGAGAGGATGCCTCTGCATATCAGTGAGTGAGTGTGAGAGAGAGAGAGAGGATGCCTCTGCATATCATTGACTGTGAGCGAGGATGCTTCTGTGTATCAGTGACTGATTCTGAGTGAGTCAGTGTGTGAGCGAGGATGCCCATGTATATCAGTGAGTGACACTGAGTGAGTGTGTGTGTGAGAGAGGCTGCCTCTGTGTTTCAGTGAGTGACTCTGAGTGAGTGTGTGAGAGAGAGGATGCCCCTGTGTATCTGTGAGTGAGTGTGTGAGAGAGAGGATGCCCTGTATATCAGTGAGTGACTGTGAGTGAGTGTGTGAGAGAGAGGATGCCTCTGCATATCAGTGAGTGTGAGCGAGGATGCCCATGTATATCAGTGAGTGAGTGTGAGAGAGGATGCCTCTGTAAATCAGTGAGTGATTCTGAGTGAGTCCGTGTGTGAGCGAGGATGCCCATGTATATCAGTGAGTGACTCTGAGTGAGTGTGAGAGAGGATGCCTCTGTGTATCAGTGCGTGACTCTGAGTGAGTCAGTGTGTGAGAGAGGATTCCTCTGTAAATCAATGAGCGAGTGTGAGAGAGAGAGGATGCCCCTGTGTGTCAGTGAGTGTGAGCGAGGATGCCCCTGTACATCAGTGAGTGAATCTGAGTGAGTGAGTGTGTGTGAGCAAGGATGCCCCAGCATATCAGTGAGTGAGGATGCCACTGTTTTTCAGTGAGTGTGAGTGAGGATGCCCCTCTGTATCGCTGAGTGTGACGAGGATGCCCGAGCATTGGTGTGTGTGAGCGAGGATGGCCTGTGTATCGGTGAGTGTGAGCGAGGATGCCCCTGGATATCGGTGAGTGTGAGTGAGGATGCCCCTGTATATCGGTGAGTGTGAGCGAGGATGCCCATTTATATCGGTGAGTGTGAGCGAGGATGTCCCCGTATATCGGTATGAGCGAGGATGCCCCCATATATCGGTGAGTGTGAGCGAGGATGCCTCCTATATTGGTGAGTGTGAGCGAGGATGCCCCCTATATCGGTGCGTGTGAGCGAGGATGCCCCTGTATATCGGTGAGTGTGAGCGAGAATGCCCCTGTATATCGGTGAGTGTGAGCGAGGATGCCCCTGTGTATCGGTGAGTGTGAGCGAGGATGCCCCTGTGTATCGGTGAGTGTGAGCGAGGATGCCCCTGTGTATCGGTGAGTGTGAGCGAGGATGCCCCTGTATATTGGTGAGTGTGAGCGAGTATGCCCCTGTATATCGGTGAGTGTGAGCGAGGATGCCCCTGTGTATCGGTGAGTGTGACGAGGATGCCCCTGTATATCGGTGAGTGTGAGCGAGAATGCCCCTGTATATCGGTGAGTGTGAGCGAGGATGCCCCTGTATATCGGTGAGTGTGAGCGAGGATGCCCCTGTGTTTCGGTGAGTGTGATCGAGGATGCCCCTGTGTATCGGTGAGTGTGAGCGAGGATGCCCCTGTGTATCGGTGAGTGTGAGCCAGGATGCCCCTGTGTATCGGTGAGTGTGAGCCAGGATGCCCCTGTGTATCGGTGAGTGTGAGCGAGAATGCCCCTGTATATCGGTGAGTGTGAGCGAGGATGCCCCTGTATATCGGTGAGTGTGAGCGAGGATGCCCCTGTGTTTCGGTGAGTGTGATCGAGGATGCCCCTGTGTATCGGTGAGTGTGAGCGAGGATGCCCCTGTGTATCGGTGAGTGTGAGCCAGGATGCCCCTGTGTATCGGTGAGTGTGAGCGAGGATGCCCCTGTACATCGGTGAGTGTGAGCGAGGATGCCCCTGTGTATCGGTGAGTGTGAGCGAGGATGCCCCTGTGTATCGGTGAGTGTGAGCGAGGATGCCCCTGTACATCGGTGAGTGTGAGCGAGGATGCCCCTGTACATCGGTGAGTGTGAGCGAGGATGCCCCTGTGTATCGGTGAGTGTGAGCGAGGATGCCCCTGTGTATCGGTGAGTGTGACGAGATGCCCCTGTATATTGGTGAGTGTGAGCGAGGATGCCCCTGTATATCGGTGAGTGTGAGCGAGGATGCCCCTGTATATCGGTGAGTGTGATGAGGATGCCCCTGTGTATCGGTGAGTGTGACGAGGATGCCCCTGTATATCGGTGAGTGTGATGAGGATGCCCTTGTATATCGGTGAGTGTGAGCGAGGATGCTCCTGTGTATCGGTGAGTGTGACGAGGATGCCCCTTTACATCGGTGAGTGTGACGAGGATGCCCCTGTGTATCGGTGAGTGTGAGCGAGGATGCTCCTGTGTATCGGTGAGTGTGACGAGGATGCCCCTGTATATTGGTGAGTGTGAGCGAGGATGCCCCTGTGTATCGGTGAGTGTGAGCGAGGATGCCCCTGTGTATCCGTGAGTGTGAGCAAGGATGCCCCTGTGTATCGGTGAGTGTGAGCGAGGATGCTCCTGTATATCGGTGAGTGTGAGCGAGGATGCCCCTGTATATCGGTGAGTGTGAGCGAGGATGCCCCTGTGTATCGGTGAGTGTGATGAGGATGCCCCTGTATATCGGTGAGTGTGAGCGAGGATGCCCCTGTGTATCGGTGAGTGTGATGAGGATGCCCCTGTATATCGGTGAGTGTGAGCGAGGATGCCCCTGTGTATCGGTGAGTGTGATGAGGATGCCCCTGTATATCGATGATTGTGAGCGAGGATGCCCCTGTGTATCGGAGTGTGATGAGGATGCCCCTGTGTATCGGTGAGTGTGATGAGGATGCCCCTGTGTATCGGTGAGTGTGATGAGGATGCCCCTGTGTATCGGTGAGTGTGAGCGAGGATGCCCCTGTGTATCGGTGAGTGTGACGAGGATGCCCCTGTGTATCGGAGTGTGACGAGGATGCCCCTGTATATTGGTGAGTGTGAGCGAGGATGCCCCTGTGTATCGGTGAGTGTGAGCGAGGATGCCCCTGTGTATCGGTGAGTGTGAGCGAGGATGCCCCTGTGTATCGGTGAGTGTGAGCGAGGATGCCCCTGTGTATCGGTGAGTGTGAGCGAGGATGCTCCTGTATATCGGTGAGTGTGACGAGGATGCCCCTGTATATTGGTGAGTGTGAGCGAGGATGCCCCTGTGTATCGGTGAGTGTGAGCGAGGATGCCCCTGTGTATCGGTGAGTGTGAGCGAGGATGCCCCTGTGTATCGGTGAGTGTGACGAGGATGCCCCTGTGTATCGGTGAGTGTGATGAGGATGCCCTGTATATCGGTGAGTGTGACGAGGATGCCCCTGTATCTCGGTGAGTGTGATGAGGATGCCCCTTTGCACCAATACACCATCGGTTTGCTCTGGGATTGAACATTTCTCAGTGTGATGATCATCGCTCCCCATCAGGTGGGACACAGACAGCTGCCCAGTGAAACCCAGTCAATCCTTGTTCCCCAGTAGAAATTCTCCCCTTTCTCACCCTCACCGACCCACACTTGTCTTCACTAATCTTGTTCTTTTTCCATCCTTGGACAATCTTTTCCAGTCCGCTTTGATCTTCCTTCCACCTTTACTCTCATCCTCTGCTTTTCCTCTCAATCTCTTGCTCCTTTTTTGTTGAATTCTAAACTGCTCCCAATCCTCAGCCTTCCTGCTTTTTCTGCTCACTTTATCTCACTCCTCTTTCCATCTAATCCTTTCCTTCATTTCTTTTCTTAGTCCCGGTGGGGCCGCTTTTCTTTTGCTGTTTTTGCCCAGAAAGGAATGAATGACGGGAAATCCGGCCCACTCTTCGCCTGAGGATAAACCCACTGACTGAAACGATCGATAGTTGGTGGGGAATTGGAGGGGAAACATCTCTCGGGGCCTCTCCACACACAAAGGGGGACATGTCCTTCCCTCCTGGGTCGGTCTCTCTCTCTCCATTTCACCCGTTCCGCCTCCGCCGCCATTTTCCCTCCAAACCGCTTTCTTCTTCACCAACTTCGCGCCATTCGGGCGTTGGAGAGCCGGGGCATGCGCAGTGATTACATTCACCGTCAATTAACGCCCCCTCCCACAATCGGCCCCTGCGATTGGGGCAGAAGTCGCTGATTGACATCCCCGCTCACCAATCGGGGCTCGGCACCCGCCCCGCGCTGCATTGACTGACCGCGAGAGGGGACGGCGGCTCGGGCTCACGTGGCTGTTGATTTTAAATCTGTGTGGCCGTTAAACCGACACAGCGCGAGTGTGACGTCAGTAACCTGGCAATAGCGCGCGTCGTTGAGGGGAGGGGCCGCGAGCTGACTGATGGGAGAGTCCAGGCGACTGGAGAAGATCAACCGGTCCCCATCCACCGCCATCATCTCAATCCACCGCCATCCTCCCCCTGGAGAGGATCAACCGGTCCCCATCCACCGCCATCATCTCAATCCACCGCCATCCTCCCCCTGGAGAGGATCAACCGGTCCCCATCCACCGCCATCATCTCAATCCACCGCCATCCTCCCCCTGGAGAGGATCAACCGGTCCCCATCCACCGCCATCATCTCAATCCCCCGCCATCCTCCCCCTGGAGAGGATCAACCGGTCCCCATCCACCGCCATCATCTCAATCCACCGCCATCCTCCCCCTGGAGAGGATCAACCGGTCCCCATCCACCGCCATCATCTCAATCCACCGCCATCCTCCCCCTGGAGAGGATCAACCGGTCCCCATCCACCGCCATCATCTCAATCCCCCGCCATCCTCCCCCTGGAGAGGATCAACCGGTCCCCATCCACCGCCATCATCTCAATCCACCGCCATCCTCCCCCGGGTGGGGGTGTGAATCAGACGGTTAATCAGACTCATTCATTCCTTTCTCACCTCCAGACTCCACTATTCCAATACCCTCCTGCCCGTCCTCCCATCTTCCACCCTCCATAAACATCAGCTGATCCAAAACTCTGCTGCCCGTATCTGAACTCGCACCAAGTCCCGTTCACCCATCACCCGCTGTGCTCACTGACCGACATCCGCTCACGGTCCGGGAACTCCTCCATTTTAAAATTCTCATCCTGGTTTTCAAATCCCTCCATGACCCTCGCCCCTCTCACTATCTCTGTCACCTCCTCCAACCCTCCAAGATCTCTGCACTCCTACAATTCTGGCCTCTTGCCCAACCCCCGATTTCCATCACTCCACCATTGGCGGCCGTGCCTTCACCTGCCGGGGCCCCAAGCTCTGGAATTCCCTCCCGAAACCTCTCCACCTCTCTCTCTCCTCCTTTAAGACGGTCCTTAAAACCTACCTCATTGACCGAGCTCTGGATGGGCTCGAACCAGAGCTCTCCACAGCTGTAACATAACTTCCTCCCCTTTCTATTCCAGCCCTCTTGAGATAAAGGCCAGCACTCCTTTCGCTTTTTTGATTACTTCTTGTACCTGCCCACTGGGTTTTAGAGATTTGTCGACTTGGACCCCGAAATTTCTCTGCTCATCCACAGTTCCCACACTCTTCCCATTCAGAAAATATTCTGATTTGTCTTTTTCTGATCCAAAGTGGATGACCTCACACTTGCCCACATTAAACACCATCTCCCACAGTTTTCCTCACTCACTGAGTCTGTCTGTGTCCCTGGTTTCCAGTTTCCCAATAGGGTCAGATTCTGTTTTCAGTACAAAGTAACAGGTAATCAAATCTACTCTTTTTTTGAGGTATTATGAGGTGTTACGGAGTTGAGGTACAGATCGGCTGTGATTTAATAGAATGACGGGACAGGATCGAGGGGCTGGACGGCCTCCTCCTGTTCCTGTGTAATGGACTCGAGGGGATCGACGGCCTCCTCCTGTTCCTGTGCACTGTTTATTGGGTGGGGTGAGAAACAAACGGGTAATGACAGTGTCACACAGTTGGGGGAAGGCAGTGAACCGTGTGACACAGACAGTGAGAGAGGATGTGTGTATATATTAGTGAGTGATTGTGAGAGAGAGGATGCCTCTGTTTATCAGTGAGTGACTATGAGTGAGTGTATGAGAGAGGATGCCTCTGTATATCAGTGAGTGAGAGAGACAGGATGCCTCTGTATATCAGTGAGTGAGTGTGAGAGAGAGAGGATGCCTCTGCATATCAGTGAGTGAGTGTGAGAGAGAGAGAGAGGATGCCTCTGCATATCATTGACTGTGAGCGAGGATGCTTCTGTGTATCAGTGACTGATTCTGAGTGAGTCAGTGTGTGAGCGAGGATGCCCATGTATATCAGTGAGTGACACTGAGTGAGTGTGTGTGTGAGAGAGGCTGCCTCTGTGTTTCAGTGAGTGACTCTGAGTGAGTGTGTGAGAGAGAGGATGCCCCTGTGTATCTGTGAGTGAGTGTGTGAGAGAGAGGATGCCCTGTATATCAGTGAGTGACTGTGAGTGAGTGTGTGAGAGAGAGGATGCCTCTGCATATCAGTGAGTGTGAGCGAGGATGCCCATGTATATCAGTGAGTGAGTGTGAGAGAGGATGCCTCTGTAAATCAGTGAGTGATTCTGAGTGAGTCCGTGTGTGAGCGAGGATGCCCATGTATATCAGTGAGTGACTCTGAGTGAGTGTGAGAGAGGATGCCTCTGTGTATCAGTGCGTGACTCTGAGTGAGTCAGTGTGTGAGAGAGGATTCCTCTGTAAATCAATGAGCGAGTGTGAGAGAGAGAGGATGCCCCTGTGTGTCAGTGAGTGTGAGCGAGGATGCCCCTGTACATCAGTGAGTGAATCTGAGTGAGTGAGTGTGTGTGAGCAAGGATGCCCCAGCATATCAGTGAGTGAGGATGCCACTGTTTTTCAGTGAGTGTGAGTGAGGATGCCCCTCTGTATCGCTGAGTGTGACGAGGATGCCCGAGCATTGGTGTGTGTGAGCGAGGATGGCCTGTGTATCGGTGAGTGTGAGCGAGGATGCCCCTGGATATCGGTGAGTGTGAGTGAGGATGCCCCTGTATATCGGTGAGTGTGAGCGAGGATGCCCATTTATATCGGTGAGTGTGAGCGAGGATGTCCCCGTATATCGGTATGAGCGAGGATGCCCCCATATATCGGTGAGTGTGAGCGAGGATGCCTCCTATATTGGTGAGTGTGAGCGAGGATGCCCCCTATATCGGTGCGTGTGAGCGAGGATGCCCCTGTATATCGGTGAGTGTGAGCGAGAATGCCCCTGTATATCGGTGAGTGTGAGCGAGGATGCCCCTGTGTATCGGTGAGTGTGAGCGAGGATGCCCCTGTGTATCGGTGAGTGTGAGCGAGGATGCCCCTGTGTATCGGTGAGTGTGAGCGAGGATGCCCCTGTATATTGGTGAGTGTGAGCGAGTATGCCCCTGTATATCGGTGAGTGTGAGCGAGGATGCCCCTGTGTATCGGTGAGTGTGACGAGGATGCCCCTGTATATCGGTGAGTGTGAGCGAGAATGCCCCTGTATATCGGTGAGTGTGAGCGAGGATGCCCCTGTATATCGGTGAGTGTGAGCGAGGATGCCCCTGTGTTTCGGTGAGTGTGATCGAGGATGCCCCTGTGTATCGGTGAGTGTGAGCGAGGATGCCCCTGTGTATCGGTGAGTGTGAGCCAGGATGCCCCTGTGTATCGGTGAGTGTGAGCCAGGATGCCCCTGTGTATCGGTGAGTGTGAGCGAGAATGCCCCTGTATATCGGTGAGTGTGAGCGAGGATGCCCCTGTATATCGGTGAGTGTGAGCGAGGATGCCCCTGTGTTTCGGTGAGTGTGATCGAGGATGCCCCTGTGTATCGGTGAGTGTGAGCGAGGATGCCCCTGTGTATCGGTGAGTGTGAGCCAGGATGCCCCTGTGTATCGGTGAGTGTGAGCCAGGATGCCCCTGTGTATCGGTGAGTGTGAGCGAGAATGCCCCTGTATATCGGTGAGTGTGAGCGAGGATGCCCCTGTATATCGGTGAGTGTGAGCGAGGATGCCCCTGTGTTTCGGTGAGTGTGATCGAGGATGCCCCTGTGTATCGGTGAGTGTGAGCGAGGATGCCCCTGTGTATCGGTGAGTGTGAGCCAGGATGCCCCTGTGTATCGGTGAGTGTGAGCGAGGATGCCCCTGTACATCGGTGAGTGTGAGCGAGGATGCCCCTGTGTATCGGTGAGTGTGAGCGAGGATGCCCCTGTGTATCGGTGAGTGTGAGCGAGGATGCCCCTGTACATCGGTGAGTGTGAGCGAGGATGCCCCTGTACATCGGTGAGTGTGAGCGAGGATGCCCCTGTGTATCGGTGAGTGTGAGCGAGGATGCCCCTGTGTATCGGTGAGTGTGACGAGATGCCCCTGTATATTGGTGAGTGTGAGCGAGGATGCCCCTGTATATCGGTGAGTGTGAGCGAGGATGCCCCTGTATATCGGTGAGTGTGATGAGGATGCCCCTGTGTATCGGTGAGTGTGACGAGGATGCCCCTGTATATCGGTGAGTGTGATGAGGATGCCCTTGTATATCGGTGAGTGTGAGCGAGGATGCTCCTGTGTATCGGTGAGTGTGACGAGGATGCCCCTTTACATCGGTGAGTGTGACGAGGATGCCCCTGTGTATCGGTGAGTGTGAGCGAGGATGCTCCTGTGTATCGGTGAGTGTGACGAGGATGCCCCTGTATATTGGTGAGTGTGAGCGAGGATGCCCCTGTGTATCGGTGAGTGTGAGCGAGGATGCCCCTGTGTATCCGTGAGTGTGAGCAAGGATGCCCCTGTGTATCGGTGAGTGTGAGCGAGGATGCTCCTGTATATCGGTGAGTGTGAGCGAGGATGCCCCTGTATATCGGTGAGTGTGAGCGAGGATGCCCCTGTGTATCGGTGAGTGTGATGAGGATGCCCCTGTATATCGGTGAGTGTGAGCGAGGATGCCCCTGTGTATCGGTGAGTGTGATGAGGATGCCCCTGTATATCGGTGAGTGTGAGCGAGGATGCCCCTGTGTATCGGTGAGTGTGATGAGGATGCCCCTGTATATCGATGATTGTGAGCGAGGATGCCCCTGTGTATCGGAGTGTGATGAGGATGCCCCTGTATATCGGTGAGTGTGATGAGGATGCCCCTGTGTATCGGTGAGTGTGATGAGGATGCCCCTGTGTATCGGTGAGTGTGATGAGGATGCCCCTGTGTATCGGTGAGTGTGAGCGAGGATGCCCCTGTGTATCGGTGAGTGTGACGAGGATGCCCCTGTGTATCGGAGTGTGACGAGGATGCCCCTGTATATTGGTGAGTGTGAGCGAGGATGCCCCTGTGTATCGGTGAGTGTGAGCGAGGATGCTCCTGTATATCGGTGAGTGTGACGAGGATGCCCCTGAATATTGGTGAGTGTGAGCGAGGATGCCCCTGTGTATCGGTGAGTGTGAGCGAGGATGCCCCTGTGTATCGGTGAGTGTGACGAGGATGCCCCTGTATCTCGGTGAGTGTGATGAGGATGCCCCTTTGCACCAATACACCATCGGTTTGCTCTGGGATTGAACATTTCTCAGTGTGATGATCATCGCTCCCCATCAGGTGGGACACAGACAGCTGCCCAGTGAAACCCAGTCAATCCTTGTTCCCCATTAGAAATTCTCCCCTTTCTCACCCTCACCGACCCACACTTGTCTTCACTAATCTTGTTCTTTTTCCATCCTTGGACAATCTTTTCCAGTCCGCTTTGATCTTCCTTCCACCTTTACTCTCATCCTCTGCTTTTCCTCTCAATCTCTTGCTCCTTTTTTGTTGAATTCTAAACTGCTCCCAATCCTCAGCCTTCCTGCTCACTTTATCTCACTCCTCTTTCCATCTAATCCTTTCCTTCATTTCTTTTCTTAGTCCCGGTGGGGCCGCTTTTCTTTTGCTGTTTTTGCCCAGAAAGGAATGAATGACGGGAAATCCGGCCCACTCTTCGCCTGAGGATAAACCCACTGACTGAAACTATCGATAGTTGGTGGGGAATTGGAGGGGAAACATCTCTCGGGGCCTCTCCACACACAAAGGGGGACATGTCCTTCCCTCCTGGGTCGGTCTCTCTCTCTCCATTTCACCCGTTCCGCCTCCGCCGCCATTTTCCCTCCAAACCGCTTTCTTCTTCACCAACTTCGCGCCATTCGGGCGTTGGAGAGCCGGGGCATGCGCAGTGATTACATTCACCGTCAATTAACGCCCCCTCCCACAATCGGCCCCTGCGATTGGGGCAGAAGTCGCTGATTGACATCCCCGCTCACCAATCGGGGCTCGGCACCCGCCCCGCGCTTCATTGACTGACCGCGAGAGGGGACGGCGGCTCGGGCTCACGTGGCTGTTGATTTTAAATCTGTGTGGCCGTTAAACCGACACAGCGCGAGTGTGACGTCAGTAACCTGGCAATAGCGCGCGTCGTTGAGGGGAGGGGCCGCGAGCTGACTGATGGGAGAGTCCAGGCGACTGGAGAAGATCAACCGGTCCCCATCCACCGCCATCATCTCAATCCACCGCCATCCTCCCCCTGGAGAGGATCAACCGGTCCCCATCCACCGCCATCATCTCAATCCACCGCCATCCTCCCCCTGGAGAGGATCAACCGGTCCCCATCCACCGCCATCATCTCAATCCACCGCCATCCTCCCCCTGGAGAGGATCAACCGGTCCCCATCCACCGCCATCATCTCAATCCACCGCCATCCTCCCCCTGGAGAGGATCAACCGGTCCCCATCCACCGCCATCATCTCAATCCACCGCCATCCTCCCCCTGGAGAGGATCAACCGGTCCCCATCCACCGCCATCATCTCAATCCACCGCCATCCTCCCCCTGGAGAGGATCAACCGGTCCCCATCCACCGCCATCATCTCAATCCCCCGCCATCCTCCCCCTGGAGAGGATCAACCGGTCCCCATCCACCGCCATCATCTCAATCCACCGCCATCCTCCCCCTGGAGAGGATCAACCGGTCCCCATCCACCGCCATCATCTCAATCCACCGCCATCCTCCCCCTGGAGAGGATCAACCGGTCCCCATCCACCGCCATCATCTCAATCCCCCGCCATCCTCCCCCTGGAGAGGATCAACCGGTCCCCATCCACCGCCATCCTCCCCCCTGGAGAGGATCAACCGGTCCCCATCCACCGCCATCATCTCAATCCACCGCCATCCTCCCCCGGGTGGGGGTGTGAATCAGACGGTTAATCAGACTCATTCATTCCTTTCTCACCTCCAGACTCCACTATTCCAATACCCTCCTGCCCGTCCTCCCATCTTCCACCCTCCATAAACATCAGCTGATCCAAAACTCTGCTGCCCGTATCTGAACTCGCACCAAGTCCCGTTCACCCATCACCCCCTGTGCTCACTGACCGACATCCGCTCACGGTCCGGGAACTCCTCCATTTTAAAATTCTCATCCTGGTTTTCAAATCCCTCCATGACCCTCGCCCCTCTCACTATCTCTGTCACCTCCTCCAACCCTCCAAGATCTCTGCACTCCTACAATTCTGGCCTCTTGCCCAACCCCCGATTTCCATCACTCCACCATTGGCGGCCGTGCCTTCACCTGCTGGGGCCCCAAGCTCTGGAATTCCCTCCCGAAACCTCTCCACCTCTCTCTCTCCTCCTTTAAGACGGTCCTTAAAACCTACCTCATTGACCGAGCTCTGGATGGGCTCGAACCAGAGCTCCCCACAGCTGTAACATAACTTCCTCCCCTTTCTATTCCAGCCCTCTTGAGATAAAGGCCAGCACTCCTTTCGCTTTTTTGATTACTTCTTGTACCTGCCCACTGGGTTTTAGAGATTTGTCGACTTGGACCCCGAAATTTCTCTGCTCATCCACAGTTCCCACACTCTTCCCATTCAGAAAATATTCTGATTTGTCTTTTTCTGATCCAAAGTGGATGACCTCACACTTGCCCACATTAAACACCATCTCCCACAGTTTTCCTCACTCACTGAGTCTGTCTGTGTCCCTGGTTTCCAGTTTCCCAATAGGGTCAGATTCTGTTTTCAGTACAAAGTAACAGGTAATCAAATCTACTCTTTTTTTGAGGTATTATGAGGTGTTACGGAGTTGAGGTACAGATCGGCTGTGATTTAATAGAATGACGGGACAGGATCGAGGGGCTGGACGGCCTCCTCCTGTTCCTGTGTAATGGACTCGAGGGGATCGACGGCCTCCTCCTGTTCCTGTGCACTGTTTATTGGGTGGGGTGAGAAACAAACGGGTAATGACAGTGTCACACAGTTGGGGGAAGGCAGTGAACCGTGTGACACAGACAGTGAGAGAGGATGTGTGTATATATTAGTGAGTGATTGTGAGAGAGAGGATGCCTCTGTTTATCAGTGAGTGACTATGAGTGAGTGTATGAGAGAGGATGCCTCTGTATATCAGTGAGTGAGAGAGACAGGATGCCTCTGTATATCAGTGAGTGAGTGTGAGAGAGAGAGGATGCCTCTGCATATCAGTGAGTGAGTGTGAGAGAGAGAGAGAGGATGCCTCTGCATATCATTGACTGTGAGCGAGGATGCTTCTGTGTATCAGTGACTGATTCTGAGTGAGTCAGTGTGTGAGCGAGGATGCCCATGTATATCAGTGAGTGACACTGAGTGAGTGTGTGTGTGAGAGAGGCTGCCTCTGTGTTTCAGTGAGTGACTCTGAGTGAGTGTGTGAGAGAGAGGATGCCCCTGTGTATCTGTGAGTGAGTGTGTGAGAGAGAGGATGCCCTGTATATCAGTGAGTGACTGTGAGTGAGTGTGTGAGAGAGAGGATGCCTCTGCATATCAGTGAGTGTGAGCGAGGATGCCCATGTATATCAGTGAGTGAGTGTGAGAGAGGATGCCTCTGTAAATCAGTGAGTGATTCTGAGTGAGTCCGTGTGTGAGCGAGGATGCCCATGTATATCAGTGAGTGAGTGTGAGAGAGGATGCCTCTGTGTATCAGTGCGTGACTCTGAGTGAGTCAGTGTGTGAGAGAGGATTCCTCTGTAAATCAATGAGCGAGTGTGAGAGAGAGAGGATGCCCCTGTGTGTCAGTGAGTGTGAGCGAGGATGCCCCTGTACATCAGTGAGTGAATCTGAGTGAGTGAGTGTGTGTGAGCAAGGATGCCCCAGCATATCAGTGAGTGAGGATGCCACTGTTTTTCAGTGAGTGTGAGTGAGGATGCCCCTCTGTATCGCTGAGTGTGACGAGGATGCCCGAGCATTGGTGTGTGTGAGCGAGGATGGCCTGTGTATCGGTGAGTGTGAGCGAGGATGCCCCTGGATATCGGTGAGTGTGAGTGAGGATGCCCCTGTATATCGGTGAGTGTGAGCGAGGATGCCCATTTATATCGGTGAGTGTGAGCGAGGATGTCCCCGTATATCGGTATGAGCGAGGATGCCCCCATATATCGGTGAGTGTGAGCGAGGATGCCTCCTATATTGGTGAGTGTGAGCGAGGATGCCCCCTATATCGGTGCGTGTGAGCGAGGATGCCCCTGTATATCGGTGAGTGTGAGCGAGAATGCCCCTGTATATCGGTGAGTGTGAGCGAGGATGCCCCTGTGTATCGGTGAGTGTGAGCGAGGATGCCCCTGTGTATCGGTGAGTGTGAGCGAGGATGCCCCTGTGTATCGGTGAGTGTGAGCGAGGATGCCCCTGTATATTGGTGAGTGTGAGCGAGTATGCCCCTGTATATCGGTGAGTGTGAGCGAGGATGCCCCTGTGTATCGGTGAGTGTGACGAGGATGCCCCTGTATATCGGTGAGTGTGAGCGAGAATGCCCCTGTATATCGGTGAGTGTGAGCGAGGATGCCCCTGTATATCGGTGAGTGTGAGCGAGGATGCCCCTGTGTTTCGGTGAGTGTGATCGAGGATGCCCCTGTGTATCGGTGAGTGTGAGCGAGGATGCCCCTGTGTATCGGTGAGTGTGAGCCAGGATGCCCCTGTGTATCGGTGAGTGTGAGCCAGGATGCCCCTGTGTATCGGTGAGTGTGAGCGAGGATGCCCCTGTATATCGGTGAGTGTGAGCGAGGATGCCCCTGTATATCGGTGAGTGTGAGCGAGGATGCCCCTGTGTTTCGGTGAGTGTGATCGAGGATGCCCCTGTGTATCGGTGAGTGTGAGCGAGGATGCCCCTGTGTATCGGTGAGTGTGAGCGAGGATGCCCCTGTGTATCGGTGAGTGTGAGCCAGGATGCCCCTGTGTATCGGTGAGTGTGAGCGAGGATGCCCCTGTGTATCGGTGAGTGTGAGCCAGGATGCCCCTGTATATCGGTGAGTGTGATGAGGATGCCCCTGTGTATCGGTGAGTGTGACGAGGATGCCCCTGTATATCGGTGAGTGTGATGAGGATGCCCTTGTATATCGGTGAGTGTGAGCGAGGATGCTCCTGTGTATCGGTGAGTGTGACGAGGATGCCCCTGTATATCGGTGAGTGTGACGAGGATGCCCCTGTGTATCGGTGAGTGTGAGCGAGGATGCTCCTGTGTATCGGTGAGTGTGACGAGGATGCCCCTGTATATTGGTGAGTGTGAGCGAGGATGCCCCTGTGCATCGGTGAGTGTGAGCGAGGACGCCCCTGTGTATCCGTGAGTGTGAGCAAGGATGCCCCTGTGTATCGGTGAGTGTGAGCGAGGATGCTCCTGTATATCGGTGAGTGTGAGCGAGGATGCCCCTGTATATCGGTGAGTGTGAGCGAGGATGCCCCTGTGTATCGGTGAGTGTGATGAGGATGCCCCTGTATATCGGTGAGTGTGAGCGAGGATGCCCCTGTGTATCGGTGAGTGTGATGAGGATGCCCCTGTATATCGGTGAGTGTGAGCGAGGATGCCCCTGTGTATCGGTGAGTGTGATGAGGATGCCCCTGTATATCGGTGATTGTGAGCGAGGATGCCCCTGTGTATCGGAGTGTGATGAGGATGCCCCTGTATATCGGTGAGTGTGATGAGGATGCCCCTGTGTATCGGTGAGTGTGATGAGGATGCCCCTGTGTATCGGTGAGTGTGACGAGGATGCCCCTGTATATCGGTGAGTGTGAGCGAGAATGCCCCTGTATATCGGTGAGTGTGAGCGAGGATGCCCCTGTATATCGGTGAGTGTGAGCGAGGATGCCCCTGTGTTTCGGTGAGTGTGATCGAGGATGCCCCTGTGTATCGGTGAGTGTGAGCGAGGATGCCCCTGTGTATCGGTGAGTGTGAGCCAGGATGCCCCTGTGTATCGGTGAGTGTGAGCCAGGATGCCCCTGTGTATCGGTGAGTGTGAGCGAGAATGCCCCTGTATATCGGTGAGTGTGAGCGAGGATGCCCCTGTATATCGGTGAGTGTGAGCGAGGATGCCCCTGTGTTTCGGTGAGTGTGATCGAGGATGCCCCTGTGTATCGGTGAGTGTGAGCGAGGATGCCCCTGTGCATCGGTGAGTGTGAGCCAGGATGCCCCTGTGTATCGGTGAGTGTGAGCCAGGATGCCCCTGTGTATCGGTGAGTGTGAGCGAGGATGCCCCTGTGTATCGGTGAGTGTGACGAGATGCCCCTGTATATTGGTGAGTGTGAGCGAGGATGCCCCTGTATATCGGTGAGTGTGAGCGAGGATGCCCCTGTATATCGGTGAGTGTGATGAGGATGCCCCTGTGTATCGGTGAGTGTGACGAGGATGCCCCTGTATATCGGTGAGTGTGATGAGGATGCCCTTGTATATCGGTGAGTGTGAGCGAGGATGCTCCTGTGTATCGGTGAGTGTGACGAGGATGCCCCTTTACATCGGTGAGTGTGACGAGGATGCCCCTGTGTATCGGTGAGTGTGAGCGAGGATGCTCCTGTGTATCGGTGAGTGTGACGAGGATGCCCCTGTATATTGGTGAGTGTGAGCGAGGATGCCCCTGTGTATCGGTGAGTGTGAGCGAGGATGCCCCTGTGTATCCGTGAGTGTGAGCAAGGATGCCCCTGTGTATCGGTGAGTGTGAGCGAGGATGCTCCTGTATATCGGTGAGTGTGAGCGAGGATGCCCCTGTATATCGGTGAGTGTGAGCGAGGATGCCCCTGTGTATCGGTGAGTGTGATGAGGATGCCCCTGTATATCGGTGAGTGTGAGCGAGGATGCCCCTGTGTATCGGTGAGTGTGATGAGGATGCCCCTGTATATCGGTGAGTGTGAGCGAGGATGCCCCTGTGTATCGGTGAGTGTGATGAGGATGCCCCTGTATATCGATGATTGTGAGCGAGGATGCCCCTGTGTATCGGAGTGTGACGAGGATGCCCCTGTATATTGGTGAGTGTGAGCGAGGATGCCCCTGTGTATCGGTGAGTGTGAGCGAGGATGCTCCTGTATATCGGTGAGTGTGACGAGGATGCCCCTGAATATTGGTGAGTGTGAGCGAGGATGCCCCTGTGTATCGGTGAGTGTGAGCGAGGATGCCCCTGTGTATCGGTGAGTGTGACGAGGATGCCCCTGTATCTCGGTGAGTGTGATGAGGATGCCCCTTTGCACCAATACACCATCGGTTTGCTCTGGGATTGAACATTTCTCAGTGTGATGATCATCGCTCCCCATCAGGTGGGACACAGACAGCTGCCCAGTGAAACCCAGTCAATCCTTGTTCCCCATTAGAAATTCTCCCCTTTCTCACCCTCACCGACCCACACTTGTCTTCACTAATCTTGTTCTTTTTCCATCCTTGGACAATCTTTTCCAGTCCGCTTTGATCTTCCTTCCACCTTTACTCTCATCCTCTGCTTTTCCTCTCAATCTCTTGCTCCTTTTTTGTTGAATTCTAAACTGCTCCCAATCCTCAGCCTTCCTGCTCACTTTATCTCACTCCTCTTTCCATCTAATCCTTTCCTTCATTTCTTTTCTTAGTCCCGGTGGGGCCGCTTTTCTTTTGCTGTTTTTGCCCAGAAAGGAATGAATGACGGGAAATCCGGCCCACTCTTCGCCTGAGGATAAACCCACTGACTGAAACTATCGATAGTTGGTGGGGAATTGGAGGGGAAACATCTCTCGGGGCCTCTCCACACACAAAGGGGGACATGTCCTTCCCTCCTGGGTCGGTCTCTCTCTCTCCATTTCACCCGCTCCGCCTCCGCCGCCATTTTCCCTCCAAACCGCTTTCTTCTTCACCAACTTCGCGCCATTCGGGCGTTGGAGAGCCGGGGCATGCGCAGTGATTACATTCACCGTCAATTAACGCCCCCTCCCACAACCGGCCCCTGCGATTGGGTCAGAAGTCGCTGATTGACATCTCCGCTCACCAATCGGGGCTCGGCACCCGCCCCGCGCTTCATTGACTGACCGCGAGAGGGGACGGCGACTCGGGCTCACGTGGCTGTTGATTTTAAATCTGTGTGGCCGTTAAACCGACACAGCGCGAGTGTGACGTCAGTAACCTGGCAACAGCGCGCGTCGTTGAGGGGAGGGGCCGCGAGCTGACTGATGGGAGAGTCCAGGCGACTGGAGAAGATCAACCGGTCCCCGTCCACCGCCATCATCTCAATCCACCGCCATCCTCCCCCTGGAGAAGATCAACCGGTCCCCGTCCACCGCCATCATCTCAATCCACCGCCATCCTCCCCCTGGAGAAGATCAACCGGTCCCCATCCACCGCCATCATCTCAATCCACCGCCATCCTCCCCCTGGAGAGGATCAACCGGTCCCCATCCACCGCCATCATCTCAATCCACCGCCATCCTCCCCCTGGAGAGGATCAACCGGTCCTCATCCACCGCCATCATCTCAATCCACCGCCATCCTCCCCCTGGAGAGGATCAACCGGTCCCCATCCACCGCCATCATCTCAATCCACCGCCATCCTCCCCCGGGTGGGGGTGTGAATCAGACGGTTAATCAGACTCATTCATTCCTTTCTCACCTCCAGACTCCACTATTCCAATACCCTCCTGCCCGTCCTCCCATCTTCCACCCTCCATAAACATCAGCTCATCCAAAACTCTGCTGCCCGTATCTGAACTCGCACCAAGTCCCGTTCACCCATCACCCCCTGTGCTCACTGACCGACATCCGCTCACGGTCCGGGAACTCCTCCATTTTAAAATTCTCATCCTGGTTTTCAAATCCCTCCATGACCCTCGCCCCTCTCACTATCTCTGTCACCTCCTCCAACCCTCCAAGATCTCTGCACTCCTACAATTCTGGCCTCTTGCCCAACCCCCGATTTCCATCACTCCACCATTGGCGGCCGTGCCTTCACCTGCTGGGGCCCCAAGCTCTGGAATTCCCTCCCGAAACCTCTCCACCTCTCTCTCTCCTCCTTTAAGACGGTCCTTAAAACCTACCTCATTGACCGAGCTCTGGATGGGCTCGAACCAGAGCTCCCCACAGCTGTAACATAACTTCCTCCCCTTTCTATTCCAGCCCTCTTGAGATAAAGGCCAGCACTCCTTTCGCTTTTTTGATTACTTCTTGTACCTGCCCACTGGGTTTTAGAGATTTGTCGACTTGGACCCCGAAATTTCTCTGCTCATCCACAGTTCCCACACTCTTCCCATTCAGAAAATATTCTGATTTGTCGTTTTCTGATCCAAAGTGGATGACCTCACACTTGCCCACATTAAACACCATCTCCCACAGTTTTCCTCACTCACTGAGTCTGTCTGTGTCCCTGGTTTCCAGTTTCCCAATAGGGTCAGATTCTGTTTTCAGTACAAAGTAACAGGTAATCAAATCTACTCTTTTTTTGAGGTATTATGAGGTGTTACAGAGTTGAGGTACAGATCGGCTGTGATTTAATAGAATGACGGGACAGGATCGAGGGGCTGGACGGCCTCCTCCTGTTCCTGTGTAATGGACTCGAGGGGATGGACGGCCTCCTCCCGTTGCTGTGTAATGGACTCGAGGGGATCGACGGCCTCCTCCCGTTGCTGTGTAATGGACTCGAGGGGATCGACGGCCTCCTCCTGTTCCTGTGCACTGTTTATTGGGTGGGGTGAGAAACAAACGGGTAATGACAGTGTCACACAGTTGGGGGAAGGCAGTGAACCGTGTGACACAGACAGTGAGAGAGGATGTGTGTATATATTAGTGAGTGATTGTGAGAGAGAGGATGCCTCTGTTTATCAGTGAGTGACTATGAGTGAGTGTATGAGAGAGGATGCCTCTGTATATCAGTGAGTGAGAGAGACAGGATGCCTCTGTATATCAGTGAGTGAGTGTGAGAGAGAGAGGATGCCTCTGCATATCAGTGAGTGAGTGTGAGAGAGAGAGAGAGGATGCCTCTGCATATCATTGACTGTGAGCGAGGATGCTTCTGTGTATCAGTGACTGATTCTGAGTGAGTCAGTGTGTGAGCGAGGATGCCCATGTATATCAGTGAGTGACACTGAGTGAGTGTGTGTGTGAGAGAGGCTGCCTCTGTGTTTCAGTGAGTGACTCTGAGTGAGTGTGTGAGAGAGAGGATGCCCCTGTGTATCTGTGAGTGAGTGTGTGAGAGAGAGAGGATGCCTCTGTATATCAGTAAGTGACTCTGAGTGAGTGTGAGAGAGAGAGGAGCCTCTGTATATCAGTGAGTGACTCTGAGTGAGTGTGTGAGAGAGAGGATGCCCCTGTATATCAGTGAGTGACTGTGAGTGAGTGTGTGAGAGAGAGGATGCCTCTGCATATCAGTGAGTGTGAGCGAGGATGCCCATGTATATCAGTGAGTGACTCTGAGTGAGTGTGAGAGAGGATGCCTCTGTAAATCAGTGAGTGATTCTGAGTGAGTCCGTGTGTGAGCGAGGATGCCCATGTATATCAGTGAGTGACTCTGAGTGAGTGTGAGAGAGAGGATGCCCCTGCGTATCAGTGCGTGACTCTGAGTGAGTGTGAGAGAGGATGCCTCTGTGTATCAGTGCGTGACTCTGAGTGAGTCAGTGTGTGAGAGAGGATTCCTCTGTAAATCAGTGAGCGAGTGTGAGAGAGAGAGGATGCCCCTGTATGTCAGTGAGTGTGAGCGAGGATGCCCCTGTACATCAGTGAGTGAATCTGAGTGAGTGAGTGTGTGTGAGCGAGGATGCCCCAGCATATCAGTGAGTGAGGATGCCACTGTTTTTCAGTGAGTGTGAGTGAGGATGCCCCTCTGTATCGCTGAGTATGACGAGGATGCCCGAGTATTGGTGTGTGTGAGCGAGGATGGCCTGTGTATCGGTGAGTGTGAGCGAGGATGCCCCTGGATATCGGTGAGTGTGAGTGAGGATGCCCCTGTATATCGGTGAGTGTGAGCGAGGATGCCCATTTATATCGGTGAGTGTGAGCGAGGATGTCCCCGTATATCGGTATGAGCGAGGATGCCCCCATATATCGGTGAGTGTGAGCGAGGATGCCCCCTATATCAGTGAGTGTGAGCGAGGATGCCCCCTATATCGGTGCGTGTGAGCGAGGATGCCCCTGTATATCGGTGAGTGTGAGCGAGAATGCCCCTGTATATCGGTGAGTGTGAGCGAGGATGCCCCTGTGTATCGGTGAGTGTGAGCGAGGATGCCCCTGTGTATCGGTGAGTGTGAGCGAGGATGCCCCTGTGTATCGGTGAGTGTGAGCGAGGATGCCCCTGTGTATCGGTGAGTGTGAGCGAGGATGCCCCTGTGTATCGGTGAGTGTGAGCGAGGATGCCCCTGTATATCGGTGAGTGTGAGCGAGGATGCCCCTGTGTATCAGTGAGTGAGTGTCTGAGCTAGGATGCCTTTGTCAATCAGTGAGTGAGTGTGAGCGAGGGTGTCCCTGCATATCAGTGAGTGTGTGTGAGCGAAGATGCCCCTGAAAATCAGTGAGTGAGTGTCTGAGCGAGGATGCCTCTGTATATCATTGTGTGTGTGAGGATGCCCATGTGTATCAGTGAGTGAGTGTCTGAGCGAGGATGCCTCTGTATATCAGTGTGAGCGAGGATGCCCGTGTATCAGTGAGTGTGAGCGAGGATGCCCCTGTATGTCAGGGAGTGTGTGTGAGCAAGGATGCCTCTGTATATCAGTGAGTGAGTGTGTGTGTGAGCGAGGATGCCCATGTATGTCAGTGAGTGACTCTGAGTGAGTGAGTGTGTGAGAGAGAGGATGCCTCTGTGTATCAGTGAGTGAATGTGTGAGAGAGTATGCGTCTGTGCATCAGAGTGTGAGCGAGGATGCCCCTGTGTATCGGTGAGTGTGAGCGAGGATGCCCCTGTAAATCGGTGAGTGTGAGCGAGGATGCCCCTGTGTATCGGTGAGTGTGAGCGAGGATGCCCCTGTACATCGGTGAGTGTGAGCGAGGATGCCCCTGGACATCGGTGAGTGTGAGCGAGGATGCCCTTGTACATCAGTGAGTGTGAGCGAGGATGTCTTTGCCTATCCGTGTGAGTGTGAGCGAGGATGCCCCTGTATATCAGTGAGTGTCTGAGCGAGGATGCCACTGCATATCAGTGAATGTGTGAGTGAGGATGCCCCTGTATATCAGTGAGTGTGTGAGCGAGGATGCCCCTGAAAATCAGTGAGTGAGTGTGTGAGCGAGGATGCCCCTGTATATCAGTGAGTGAGTGTGTGAGCGAGGATGCCCCTGTATATCAGTGGGTGAGTGTGTGAGCGAGGATGCCCCTGAAAATCAGTGAGTGAGTGTGCGCGAGGATGCCTCTGTATATCAGTGAGTGAGTGTGTGAGCGAGGATGCCTCTGTATATCAGTGAGTGTCTGAGCGAGGATTCCTCTGTATGTCAATGAGTGTGTGAGCAAAGATACTGATTCACAGTGAGTGAGTGTGTGAGCGAGCATGCCCATGTTTTTCAGTGATTGAGTGTCAGCGAGGATGCCTCTGTATATCAGTGTGTGAGTGTCTGAGCGAGGATGCCTCTGTATATCAGTGTGAGCGAGGATGCCCCTGTGTATCAGTGAGTGTGAGCGAGGATGCCCCTGTATATCAGGGAGTGTGTGTGAGCAAGGATGCCCCTGTGTATCAGTGAGTGAGTGTGAGCGAGTCTGCTCCTGTATGTCATTGAATGTGTGAGTGAGGATGCCCCTGTATATCAGTGAGTGTCAGCGAGGATGCCTCTGTGTATCAGTGAGTGAGTGTGAGCGAGGATGGCCCTGTTTCTCAGTGAGTGTGTGAGCGAGGATGCCCCTTCATATCAGTGAGTGTGTGAGCAAAGATGCCCCTGGATATCAGTGAGTGAGTGTGAGCGAGGATGCCGCTGTATATCAGTGAGTATGTGAGCGAGAATGCCCCTTTATATCAGTGAGTGAGCGAGCGAGGATGCCCCTGTATATCAGTGAGTGAAGATGCCCCTGTCCATAATTGAGTGAGTGTCTGAGCGAGGATGCCCCTGTATATTGGTGAGTGTGAGCGAGGATGCCGGTGAGTGTGAGCGAGGATGCCTCTGCACATCGGTGAGTGAGGATGTGAGCGAGGATGCCCCTGTGTATCAGTGTGTGAGTGTCTGAGCGAGGATGCCCCTGTATATCAGGGAGTGAGTGAGCATGCCTCTGTAAATCACTGAGTGTGTGAGCGAGGATGCCCCTGTATATCGGTGAGTGTGAGCGAGGATGCCCCTGTATATCGGTGAGTGTGAGCGAGGATGCCCCTGTGTATCGGTGAGTGTGAGCGAGGATGCCCCTGTGTATCGGTGAGTGTGAGCGAGGATGCCCCTGTATCTCGGTGAGTGTGAGCGAGGATGCCCCTGTGTATCGGTGAGTGTGAGCGAGGATGCCCCTGTGTATCGGTGAGTGTGACGAGGATGCCCCTGTATCTCGGTGAGTGTGAGCGAGGATGCCCCTGTATATCGGTGAGTGTGAGCGAGGATGCCCCTGTATCTCGGTGAGTGTGAGCGAGGATGCCCCTGTATATCGGTGAGTGTGAGCGAGGATGCCCCTGTGTATCGGTGAGTGTGATGAGGATGCCCCTGTGTATCGGTGAGTGTGAGCGAGGATGCCCCTGTGTATCGGTGAGTGTGAGCGAGGATGCCCCTGTGTATCGGTGAGTGTGACGAGGATGCCCCTGTATCTCGGTGAGTGTGATGAGGATGCCCCTTTGCACCAATACACCATCGGTTTGCTCTGGGATTGAACATTTCTCAGTGTGATGATCAACGCTCCCCATCAGGTGGGACACAGACAGCTGCCCAGTGAAACCCAGTCAGTCCTTGTTCCCCATTAGAAATTCTCCCCTTTCTCACCCTCACCGACCCACACTTGTCTTCACTAATCTTGTTCTTTTTCCATCCTTGGACAATCTTTTCCAGTCCGCTTTGATCTTCCTTCCACCTTTACTCTCATCCTCTGCTTTTCCTCTCAATCTCTTGCTCCTTTTTTGTTGAATTCTAAACTGCTCCCAATCCTCAGCCTTCCTGCTTTTTCTGCTCACTTTATCTCACTCCTCTTTCCATCTAATCCTTTCCTTCATTTCTTTTCTTAGTCCCGGTGGGACCGCTTTTCTTTTGCTGTTTTTGCCCAGAAAGGAATGAATGACGGGAAATCCGGCCCACTCTTCGCCTGAGGATAAACCCACTGACTGAAACTATCGATAGTTGGTGGGGAATTGGAGGGGAAACATCTCTCGGGGCCTCTCCACACACAAAGGGGGACATGTCCTTCCCTCCTGGGTCGGTCTCTCTCTCCATTTCACCCGTTCCGCCTCCGCCGCCATTTTCCCTCCAAACCGCTTTCTTCTTCACCAACTTCGCGCCATTCGGGCGTTGGAGAGCCGGGGCATGCGCAGTGATTACATTCACCGTCAATTAACGCCCCCTCCCACAATCGGCCCCTGCGATTGGGGCAGAAGTCGCTGATTGACATCCCCGCTCACCAATCGGGGCTCGGCACCCGCCCCGCGCTTCATTGACTGACTGCGAGAGGGGACGGCGACTCGGGCTCACGTGGCTGTTGATTTTAAATCTGTGTGGCCGTTAAACCGACACAGCGCGAGTGTGACGTCAGTAACCTGGCAATAGCGCGCGTCGTTGAGGGGAGGGGCCGCGAGCTGACTGATGGGAGAGTCCAGGCGACTGGAGAAGATCAACCGGTCCCCATCCACCGCCATCATCTCAATCCACCGCCATCCTCCCCCTGGAGAGGATCAACCGGTCCCCATCCACCGCCATCATCTCAATCCACCGCCATCCTCCCCCTGGAGAGGATCAACCGGTCCCCATCCACCGCCATCATCTCAATCCACCGCCATCCTCCCCCTGGAGAGGATCAACCGGTCCCCATCCACCGCCATCATCTCAATCCACCGCCATCCTCCCCCTGGAGAGGATCAACCGGTCCTCATCCACCGCCATCATCTCAATCCACCGCCATCCTCCCCCTGGAGAGGATCAACCGGTCCCCATCCACCGCCATCATCTCAATCCACTGCCATCCTCCCCCTGGAGAGGATCAACCGGTCCCCATCCACCGCCATCCTCCCCCGGGTGGGGGTGTGAATCAGACGGTTAATCAGACTCATTCATTCCTTTCTCACCTCCAGACTCCACTATTCCAATACCCTCCTGCCCGTCCTCCCATCTTCCACCCTCCATAAACATCAGCTCATCCAAAACTCTGCTGCCCGTATCTGAACTCGCACCAAGTCCCGTTCACCCATCACCCCCTGTGCTCACTGACCGACATCCGCTCACGGTCCGGGAACTCCTCCATTTTAAAATTCTCATCCTGGTTTTCAAATCCCTCCATGACCCTCGCCCCTCTCACTATCTCTGTCACCTCCTCCAACCCTCCAAGATCTCTGCACTCCTACAATTCTGGCCTCTTGCCCAACCCCCGATTTCCATCACTCCACCATTGGCGGCCGTGCCTTCACCTGCCGGGGCCCCAAGCTCTGGAATTCCCTCCCGAAACCTCTCCACCTCTCTCTCTCCTCCTTTAAGACGGTCCTTAAAACCTACCTCATTGACCGAGCTCTGGATGGGCTCGAACCAGAGCTCTCCACAGCTGTAACATAACTTCCTCCCCTTTCTATTCCAGCCCTCTTGAGATAAAGGCCAGCACTCCTTTCGCTTTTTTGATTACTTCTTGTACCTGCCCACTGGGTTTTAGAGATTTGTCGACTTGGACCCCGAAATTTCTCTGCTCATCCACAGTTCCCACACTCTTCCCATTCAGAAAATATTCTGATTTGTCTTTTTCTGATCCAAAGTGGATGACCTCACACTTGCCCACATTAAACACCATCTCCCACAGTTTTCCTCACTCACTGAGTCTGTCTGTGTCCCTGGTTTCCAGTTTCCCAATAGGGTCAGATTCTGTTTTCAGTACAAAGTAACAGGTAATCAAATCTACTCTTTTTTTGAGGTATTATGAGGTGTTACGGAGTTGAGGTACAGATCGGCTGTGATTTAATAGAATGACGGGACAGGATCGAGGGGCTGGACGGCCTCCTCCTGTTCCTGTGTAATGGACTCGAGGGGATCGACGGCCTCCTCCTGTTCCTGTGCACTGTTTATTGGGTGGGGTGTGAAACAAACGGGTAATGACAGTGTCACACAGTTGGGGGAAGGCAGTGAACCGTGTGACACAGACAGTGAGAGAGGATGTGTGTATATATTAGTGAGTGATTGTGAGAGAGAGGATGCCTCTGTTTATCAGTGAGTGACTATGAGTGAGTGTATGAGAGAGGATGCCTCTGTATATCAGTGAGTGAGAGAGACAGGATGCCTCTGTATATCAGTGAGTGAGTGTGAGAGAGAGAGGATGCCTCTGCATATCAGTGAGTGAGTGTGAGAGAGAGAGAGAGTATGCCTCTGCATATCATTGACTGTGAGCGAGGATGCTTCTGTGTATCAGTGACTGATTCTGAGTGAGTCAGTGTGTGAGCGAGGATGCCCATGTATATCAGTGAGTGACACTGAGTGAGTGTGTGTGTGAGAGAGGCTGCCTCTGTGTTTCAGTGAGTGACTCTGAGTGAGTGTGTGAGAGAGAGGATGCCCCTGTGTATCTGTGAGTGTGATGAGGATGCCCTTGTATATCGGTGAGTGTGAGCGAGGATGCTCCTGTGTATCGGTGAGTGTGACGAGGATGCCCCTGTATATCGGTGAGCGTGACAAGGATGCCCCTGTGTATCGGTGAGTGTGAGCGAGGATGCTCCTGTATATCGGTGAGTGTGACGAGGATGCTCCTGTATATCGGTGAGTGTGACGAGGATGCCCCTGTATATCGGTGAGTGTGAGCGAGGATGCCCCTGTGTATCGTTGAGTGTGAGCGAGGATGCCCCTGTGTTTCGGTGAGTGTGAGCAAGGATGCCCCTGTGTATCGGTGAGTGTGAGCGAGGATGCTCCTGTGTATCGGTGAGTGTGAGCGAGGATGCCCCTGTATATCGGTGAGTGTGAGCGAGGATGCCCCTGTGTATCGGTGAGTGTGATGAGGATGCCCCTGTATATCGGTGAGTGTGAGCGAGGATGCCCCTGTGTATCGGTGAGTGTGATGAGGATGCCCCTGTATATCGGTGAGTGTGAGCGAGGATGCCCCTGTGTATCGGTGAGTGTGATGAGGATGCCCCTGTATATCGGTGAGTGTGAGCGAGGATGCCCCTGTGTATCGGAGTGTGATGAGGATGCCCCTGTATATCGGTGAGTGTGATGAGGATGCCCCTGTGTATCGGTGAGTGTGATGAGGATGCCCCTGTGTATCGGTGAGTGTGAGCGAGGATGCCCCTGTGTATCGGTTAGTGTGACGAGGATGCCCCTGTGTATCGGAGTGTGACGAGGATGCCCCTGTATATCGGTGAGTGTGAGCGAGGATGCCCCTGTGTATCGGTGAGTGTGATGAGGATGCCCCTGTGTTTCGGTGAGTGTGAGCGAGGATGCCCCTGTGTATCGGAGTGTGACGAGGCTGCCCCTGTGTATCGGTGAGTGTGATGAGGATGCCCCTGTGTATCGGTGAGTGTGATGAGGATGCCCCTGTGTATCGGTGAGTGTGAGCGAGGATGCCCCTGTGTATCGGTGAGTGTGATGAGGATGCCCCTGTGTATCGGAGTGTGACGAGGATGCCCCTGTGTATCGGTGAGTGTGACGAGGATGCCCCTGTGTATCGGTGAGTGTGACGAGGATGCCCCTGTGTATCGGAGTGTGACGAGGATGCCCCTGTATATCGGAGAGTGTGAGCGAGGATGCCCCTGTGTATCGGAGTGTGACGAGGATGCCCCTGTATATCGGTGAGTGTGAGCGAGGATGCCCCTGTATATCGGTGAGTGTGAGCGAGGATGCCCCTGTATATCGGTGAGTGTGAGCGAGGATGCCCCTGTGTATCGGTGAGTGTGACGAGGCTGCCCCTGTGTATCGGAGAGTGTGATGAGGATGCCCCTGTGTATCGGTGAGTGTGATGAAGATGCCCCTGTGTATCGGTGAGTGTGAGCGAGGATGCCCCTGTGTATCGGTGAGTGTGACGAGGATGCCCCTGTGTATCGGTGAGTGTGATGAGGATGCCCCTGTGTATCGGAGTGTGACGAGGATGCCCCTGTGTATCGGTGAGTGTGACGAGGATGCCCCTGTGTATCGGTGAGTGTGATGTGGATGCCCCTGTGTATCGGAGTGTGACGAGGATGCCCCTGTGTATCGGTGAGTGTGACGAGGATGCCCCTGTGTATCGGTGAGTGTGAGCGAGGATGCCCCTGTATATCAGGGAGTGTGTGTGAGCAAGGATGCCCCTGTGTATCAGTGAGTGAGTGTGAGCGAGTATGCTCCTGGATGTCATTGAATGTGTGAGTGAGGATGCCCCTGTATATCAGTGAGTGTCAGCGAGGATGCCTCTGTGTATCAGTGAGTGAGTGTGAGCGAGGATGGCCCTGTTTCTCAGTGAGTGTGTGAGCGAGGATGCCCCTTCATATCAGTGTGTGAGCAAAGATGCCCCTGGATATCAGTGAGTGAGTGTGAGCGAGGATGCCGCTGCATATCAGTGAGTATGTGAGCGAGAATGCCCCTTTATATCAGTGAGTGAGTGAGTGAGCGAGAATGTCCCTTTATATCAGTGAGTGAGTGAGCGAGCGAGGATGCCCCTGTATATTGGTGAGTGTGAGCGAGGATGCCGGTGAGTGTGAGCGAGGATGCCCCTGTATATCGGTGAGTGTGAGCGAGGATGCCCCTGTATATCGGTGAGTGTGAGCGAGGATGCCCCTGTTTATCGGTGAGTGTGAGCGAGGATGCCCCGATGTATCGGAGTGTGAGCGAGGATGCCCCTGTGTATCGGTGTGAGCGAGGATGCCCCTGTATATCGGTGAGTGTGAGCGAGGATGCCCCTGTATATCGGTGAGTGTGAGCGAGGATGCCCCTGTGTATCGGTGTGAGCGAGGATGCCCCTGTGTATCGGTGAGTGTGAGCGAGGATGCCCCTGTTTATCGGTGAGTGTGAGCGAGGATGCCCCTATGTATCGGAGTGTGAGCGAGGATGCCCCTGTGTATCGGTGTGAGCGAGGATGCCCCTGTATATCGGTGAGTGTGAGCGAGGATGCCCCTGTATATCGGTGAGTGTGAGCGAGGATGCCCCTGTGTATCGGTGTGAGCGAGGATGCCCCTGTATATCGGTGAGTGTGAGCGAGGATGCCTCTGAACATCAGTGAGTGTGTGAGCGAGGATGCCCTTGTGCATCAGTGAGTGTGAGCGAGGATGTCTTTGTCCATCCATGTGAGTGTGAGCGAGGATGCCCCTGTCTATCAGTGGGCGAGTGTGTGAGCGAGGATGCTCCTGTATATCAGTGTGTGAGTGTCTGAGCGAGGATGCCTCTGTATATCAGTGTGAGCGAGGATGCCCGTGTATCAGTGAGTGTGAGCGAGGTTGCCCCTGTATATCAGGGAGTGTGTGTGAGCAAGGATGCCTCTGCATATCAGTGAGTGAGTGTGTGTGTGAGCGAGGATGCCCATGTATGTCAGTGAGTGACTCTGAGTGAGTGAGTGTGTGAGAGAGAGGATGCCTCTGTGTATCAGTGAGTGAATGTGTGAGAGAGTATGCGTCTGTGCATCAGAGTGTGAGCGAGGATGCCCCTGTATATCGGTGAGTGTGAGCGAGGATGCCCCTGTATATCGGTGAGTGTGAGCGAGGATGCCCCTGTATATCGGTGAGTGTGAGCGAGGATGCCCCTGTAAATCGGTGAGTGTGAGCGAGGATGCCCCTGTGTGTCGGTGAGTGTGAGCGAGGATGCCCCTGTGTGTCGGTGAGTGTGAGCGAGGATGCCCCTGTACATCGGTGAGTGTGAGCGAGGATGCCCCTGTACATCGGTGAGTGTGAGCGAGGATGCCCCTGTACATCGGTGAGTGTGAGCGAGGATGCCCCTGTACATCGGTGAGTGTGAGCGAGGATGCCCCTGAATATCAGTGAGTGAGTGTCTGAGCGAGGATGCCTCTGAACATCAGTGAGTGTGTGAGCGAGGATGCCCTTGTACATCAGTGAGTGTGAGCGAGGATGTCTTTGCCTATCCGTGTGAGTGTGAGCGAGGATGCCCCTGCACATCAGTGAGTGAGTGTATGAGTGAGGATGCCTCTGCATATCAGTGAGTGAGTGTCTGAGCTGGGATGCCTCTGTATATCAGTGTGAGTGAGGATGCCCCTTTATGTCAGTGATTGAGTGTCAGCGAGGATGCCTCTGTATATCAGTGTGTGAGTGTCTGAGCGAGGATGCCTCTGTATATCAGTGTGAGCGAGGATGCCCCTGTGTATCAGTGAGTGTGAGCGAGGATGCCCCTGTATATCAGGGAGTGTGTGTGAGCAAGGATGCCCCTGTGTATCAGTGAGTGAGTGTGAGCGAGTCTGCTCCTGTATGTCATTGAATGTGTGAGTGAGGATGCCCCTGTATATCAGTGAGTGTCAGCGAGGATGCCTCTGTGTATCAGTGAGTGAGTGTGAGCGAGGATGGCCCTGTTTCTCAGTGAGTGTGTGAGCGAGGATGCCCCTTCATATCAGTGAGTGTGTGAGCAAAGATGCCCCTGGATATCAGTGAGTGAGTGTGAGCGAGGATGCCCCTTTATATCAGTGAGTGAGTGAGTGAGCGAGAATGCCCCTTTATATCAGTGAGTGAGCGAGCGAGGATGCCCCTGTATATCAGTGAGTGAAGATGCCCCTGTCCATAATTGAGTGAGTGTCTGAGCGAGGATGCCCCTGTATATTGGTGAGTGTGAGCGAGGATGCCGGTGAGTGTGAGCGAGGATGCCTCTGCATATCGGTGAGTGAGGATGTGAGCGAGGATGCCCCTGTGTATCAGTGTGTGAGTGTCTGAGCGAGGATGCCCCTGTATATCAGGGAGTGAGTGAGGATGCCTCTATAAATCACTGAGTGTGTGAGCGAGGATGCCCCTGTATATCGGTGAGTGTGAGCGAGGATGCCCCTGTGTATCGGAGTGTGACGAGGATGCCCCTGTATATCGGTGAGTGTGAGCGAGCATGCCCCTGTATATCGGTGAGTGTGAGCGAGGATGCCCCTGTGTATCGGAGTGTGACGAGGCTGCCCCTGTGTATCGGAGAGTGTGATGAGGATGCCCCTGTGTATCGGTGAGTGTGATGAAGATGCCCCTGTGTATCGGTGAGTGTGAGCGAGGATGCCCCTGTGTATCGGTGAGTGTGACGAGGATGCCCCTGTGTATCGGTGAGTTTGATGAGGATGCCCCTGTGTATCGGAGTGTGACGAGGATGCCCCTGTGTATCGGTGAGTGTGACGAGGATGCCCCTGTGTATCGGTGAGTGTGACGAGGATGCCCCTGTGTATCGGTGAGTGTGAGCGAGGATGCCCCTGTATATCAGGGAGTGTGTGTGAGCAAGGATGCCCCTGTGTATCAGTGAGTGAGTGTGAGCGAGTATGCTCCTGTATGTCATTGAATGTGTGAGTGAGGATGCCCCTGTATATGAGTGAGTGTCAGCGAGGATGCCTCTGTGTATCAGTGAGTGAGTGTGAGCGAGGATGGCCCTGTTTCTCAGTGAGTGTGTGAGCGAGGATGCCCCTTCATATCAGTGAGTGTGTGAGCAAAGATGCCCCTGGATATCAGTGAGTGAGTGTGAGCGAGGATGCCGCTGTATATCAGTGAGTATGTGAGCGAGAATGCCCCTTTATATCAGTGAGTGAGTGAGTGAGCGAGAATGTCCCTTTATATCAGTGAGTGAGTGAGCGAGCGAGGATGCCCCTGTATATCAGTGAGTGAAGATGCCCCTGTCCATAATTGAGTGAGTGTGTGAGCGAGGATGCCCCTGTATATTGGTGAGTGTGAGCGAGGATGCCGGTGAGTGTGAGCGAGGATGCCCCTGTATATCGGTGAGTGTGAGCGAGGATGCCCCTGTATATCGGTGAGTGTGAGCGAGGATGCCCCTGTGTATCGGAGTGTGACGAGGATGCCCCTGTATATCGGTGAGTGTGAGCGAGCATGCCCCTGTATATCGGTGAGTGTGAGCGAGGATGCCCCTGTGTATCGGAGTGTGACGAGGCTGCCCCTGTGTATCGGAGAGTGTGATGAGGATGCCCCTGTGTATCGGTGAGTGTGATGAAGATGCCCCTGTGTATCGGTGAGTGTGAGCGAGGATGCCCCTGTGTATCGGTGAGTGTGACGAGGATGCCCCTGTGTATCGGTGAGTGTGATGAGGATGCCCCTGTGTATCGGAGTGTGACGAGGATGCCCCTGTGTATCGGTGAGTGTGACGAGGATGCCCCTGTGTGTCGGTGAGTGTGACGAGGATGCCCCTGTGTATCGGTGAGTGTGAGCGAGGATGCCCCTGTATATCAGGGAGTGTGTGTGAGCAAGGATGCCCCTGTGTATCAGTGAGTGAGTGTGAGCGAGTATGCTCCTGTATGTCATTGAATGTGTGAGTGAGGATGCCCCTGTATATCAGTGAGTGTCAGCGAGGATGCCTCTGTGTATCAGTGAGTGAGTGTGAGCGAGGATGGCCCTGTTTCTCAGTGAGTGTGTGAGCGAGGATGCCCCTTCATATCAGTGAGTGTGTGAGCAAAGATGCCCCTGGATATCAGTGAGTGAGTGTGAGCGAGGATGCCGCTGTATATCAGTGAGTATGTGAGCGAGAATGCCCCTTTATATCAGTGAGTGAGTGAGTGAGCGAGAATGTCCCTTTATATCAGTGAGTGAGTGAGCGAGCGAGGATGCCCCTGTATATCAGTGAGTGAAGATGCCCCTGTCCATAATTGAGTGAGTGTGTGAGCGAGGATGCCCCTGTATATTGGTGAGTGTGAGCGAGGATGCCGGTGAGTGTGAGCGAGGATGCCCCTGTATATCGGTGAGTGTGAGCGAGGATGCCCCTGTATATCGGTGAGTGTGAGCGAGGATGCCCCTGTTTATCGGTGAGTGTGAGCGAGGATGCCCCTATGTATCGGAGTGTGAGCGAGGATGCCCCTGTGTATCGGTGTGAGCGAGGATGCCCCTGTATATCGGTGAGTGTGAGCGAGGATGCCCCTGTATATCGGTGAGTGTGAGCGAGGATGCCCCTGTGTATCGGTGTGAGCGAGGATGCCCCTGTGATTCGGTGAGTGTGAGCGAGGATGCCTCTGAACATCAGTGAGTGTGTGAGCGAGGATGCCCTTGTGCATCAGTGAGTGTGAGCGAGGATGTCTTTGTCCATCCATGTGAGTGTGAGCGAGGATGCCCCTGTCTATCAGTGGGCGAGTGTGTGAGCGAGGATGCTCCTGGATATCAGTGTGTGAGTGTCTGAGCGAGGATGCCTCTGTATATCAGTGTGAGCGAGGATGCCCGTGTATCAGTGAGTGTGAGCGAGGTTGCCCCTGTATATCAGGGAGTGTGTGTGAGCAAGGATGCCTCTGTATATCAGTGAGTGAGTGTGTGTGTGAGCAAGGATGCCCATGTATGTCAGTGAGTGACTCTGAGTGAGTGAGTGTGTGAGAGAGAGGATGCCTCTGTGTATCAGTGAGTGAATGTGTGAGAGAGTATGCGTCTGTGCATCAGAGTGTGAGCGAGGATGCCCCTGTATATCGGTGAGTGTGAGCGAGGATGCCCCTGTATATCGGTGAGTGTGAGCGAGGATGCCCCTGTATATCGGTGAGTGTGAGCGAGGATGCCCCTGTAAATCGGTGAGTGTGAGCGAGGATGCCCCTGTGTATCGGTGAGTGTGAGCGAGGATGCCCCTTTACATCGGTGAGTGTGAGCGAGGATGCCCCTGTACATCGGTGAGTGTGAGCGAGGATGCCCCTGTACATCGGTGAGTGTGAGCGAGGATGCCCCTGTACATCGGTGAGTGTGAGCGAGGATGCCCCTGAATATCAGTGAGTGAGTGTCTGAGCGAGGATGCCCCTGAACATCAGTGAGTGTGTGAGCGAGGATGCCCTTGTACATCAGTGAGTGTGAGCGAGGATGTCTTTGCCTATCCGTGTGAGTGTGAGCGAGGATGGCCCTGCATATCAGTGAGTGAGTGTATGAGTGAGGATGCCTCTGCATATCAGTGAGTGTCTGAGCTGGGATTCCTCTGTATATCAGTGTGAGTGAGGATGCCCCTTTATGTCAGTGAGTGAGTGTCTGAGCTGGGATGCCTCTGAACATCAGTGAGTGTGTGAGCAAGGATGCCCTTGTACATCAGTGAGTGTGAGCGAGGATGTCTTTGTCCATCCATGTGAGTGTGAGCGAGGATGCCCCTGTCTATCAGTGGGCGAGTGTGTGAGCGAGGATGCTCCTGTATATCAGTGTGTGAGTGTCTGAGCGAGGATGCCTCTGTATATCAGTGTGAGCGAGGATGCCCGTGTATCAGTGAGTGTGAGCGAGGATGCCCCTGTATATCAGGGAGTGTGTGTGAGCAAGGATGCCTCTGTATATCAGTGAGTGAGTGTGTGTGTGAGCGAGGATGCCCATGTATGTCAGTGAGTGTGAGCGAGGATGCCCCTGTGTATCGGTGAGTGTGAGCGAGGATGCCCCTGTACATCGGTGAGTGTGAGCGAGGATGCCCCTGTCCATCGGTGAGTGTGAGCGAGGATGCCCCTGTACATCGGTGAGTGTGAGCGAGGATGCCCCTGAATATCAGTGAGTGAGTGTCTGAGCGAGGATGCCTCTGAACATCAGTGAGTGTGTGAGCGAGGATGCCCTTGTACATCAGTGAGTGTGAGCGAGGATGTCTTTGCCTATCCGTGTGAGTGTGAGCGAGGATGCCCCTGTATATCAGTGAGTGTCTGAGCGAGGATGCCACTGCATATCAGTGAATGTGTGAGTGAGGATGCGCCTGTGTATCAGTGAGTGTGTGAGCGAGGATGCCCCTGAAAATCAGTGAGTGAGTGTGTGAGCGAGGATGCCCCTGTATATCAGTGAGTGAGTGTGTGAGCGAGGATGCCCCTGTATATCAGTGGGTGAGTGTGTGAGCGAGGATGCCCCTGAAAATCAGTGAGTGAGTGTGAGCGAGGATGCCTCTGTATATCAGTGAGTGAGTGTGTGAGCGAGGATGCCCCTGTATATCAGTGAGTGTCTGAGCGAGGATTCCTCTGTATGTCAATGAGTGTGTGAGCAAAGATACTGATTCACAGTGAGTGAGTGTGTGAGCGAGCATGCCCATGTTTTTCAGTGATTGAGTGTCAGCGAGGATGCCTCTGTATATCAGTGTGTGAGTGTCTGAGCGAGGATGCCTCTGTATATCAGTGTGAGCGAGGATGCCCCTGTGTATCAGTGAGTGTGAGCGAGGATGCCCCTGTATATCAGGGAGTGTGTGTGAGCAAGGATGCCCCTGTGTATCAGTGAGTGAGTGTGAGCGAGTATGCTCCTGTATGTCATTGAATGTGTGAGTGAGGATGCCCCTGTATATCAGTGAGTGTCAGCGAGGATGCCTCTGTGTATCAGTGAGTGAGTGTGAGCGAGGATGGCCCTGTTTCTCAGTGAGTGTGTGAGCGAGGATGCCCCTTCATATCAGTGAGTGTGTGAGCAAAGATGCCCCTGGATATCAGTGAGTGAGTGTGAGCGAGGATGCCCCTTTATATCAGTGAGTGAGTGAGTGAGCGAGAATGCCCCTTTATATCAGTGAGTGAGCGAGCGAGGATGCCCCTGTATATCAGTGAGTGAAGATGCCCCTGTCCATAATTGAGTGAGTGTCTGAGCGAGGATGCCCCTGTATATTGGTGAGTGTGAGCGAGGATGCCGGTGAGTGTGAGCGAGGATGCCTCTGCATATCGGTGAGTGAGGATGTGAGCGAGGATGCCCCTGTGTATCAGTGTGTGAGTGTCTGAGCGAGGATGCCCCTGTCTATCAGGGAGTGAGTGAGGATGCCTCTATAAATCACTGAGTGTGTGAGCGAGGATGCCCCTGTATATCGGTGAGTGTGAGCGAGGATGCCCCTGTAAATCGGTGAGTGTGAGCGAGGATGCCCCTGTGTATCGGTGAGTGTGAGCGAGGATGCCCCTGTACATCGGTGAGTGTGAGCGAGGATGCCCCTGTAAATCGGTGAGTGTGAGCGAGGATGCCCCTGTACATCGGTGAGTGTGAGCGAGGATGCCCCTGTACATCGGTGAGTGTGAGCGAGGATGCCCCTGTACATCGGTGAGTGTGAGCGAGGATGCCCCTGAATATCAGTGAGTGAGTGTCTGAGCGAGGATGCCTCTGAACATCAGTGAGTGTGTGAGCGAGGATGCTCTTGTACATCAGTGAGTGTGAGCGAGGATGTCTTTGCCGATCCGTGTGAGTGTGAGCGAGGATGCCCCTGCATATCAGTGAGTGTCTGAGCGAGGATGCCCCTGAAAATCAGTGAGTGAGTGTGTGAGCGAGGATGCCCCTGTATATCAGTGGGTGAGTGTGTGAGCGAGGATGCCCCTGAAAATCAGTGAGTGAGGATGCCCCTGTACATCAGTGAGTGAGTGTGTGAGCGAGGATGCCCCTGTATATCAGTGGGTGAGTGTGTGAGCGAGGATGCCCCTGTATATCAGTGGGTGAGTGTGTGAGCGAGGATGCCCCTGTATATCAGTGAGTGAGTGTGTGAGCGAGGATGCCCCTGTATATCAGTGGGTGAGTGTGTGAGCGAGGATGCCCCTGAAAATCAGTGAGTGAGTGTGAGCGAGGATGCCTCTGTATATCAGTGAGTGAGTGTGTGAGCGAGGATGCCCCTGTATATCAGTGAGTGTCTGAGCGAGGATTCCTCTGTATGTCAATGAGTGTGTGAGCAAAGATACTGATTCACAGTGAGTGAGTGTGTGAGCGAGGATGCCTCTGTATATCAGTGTGTGAGTGTCTGAGCGAGGATGCCTCTGTATATCAGTGTGAGCGAGGATGCCCCTGTGTATCAGTGAATGTGAGCGAGGATGCCCCTGTATATCAGGGAGTGTGTGTGAGCAAGGATGCCCCTGTGCATCAGTGAGTGAGTGTGAGCGAGTATGCTCCTGTATGTCATTGAATGTGTGAGTGAGGATGCCCCTGTATATCAGTGAGTGTCAGCGAGGATGCCTCTGTGTATCAGTGAGTGAGTGTGAGCGAGGATGGCCCTGTTTCTCAGTGAGTGTGTGAGCGAGGATGCCCCTGTGTATCGGTGAGTGTGAGCGAGGATGCCCCTGTCTATCGGTGAGTGTGAGCGAGGATGCCCCTGTATATCGGTGAGTGTGAGCGAGGATGCCCCTGTGTATCGGTGAGTGTGAGCGAGGATGCCCCTGTGTATCGGTGAGTGTGAGCGAGGATGCCCCTGTATATCGGTGAGTGTGAGCGAGAATGCCCCTGTATATCGGTGAGTGTGACGAGGATGCCCCTGTGTATCGGTGAGTGTGAGCGAGGATGCCCCTGTATATCGGTGAGTGTGAGCGAGGATGCCCCTGTGTATCGGTGTGAGCGAGGATGCCCCTGTATATCGGTGAGTGTGTGCGAGGATGCCCCTGTATATCGGTGAGTGTGATGAGGATGCCCCTGTGTATCGGTGAGTGTGAGCGAGGATGCCCCTGTGTATCGGTGAGTGTGAGCGAGGATGCCCCTGTGTATCGGTGAGTGTGACGAGGATGCCCCTGTATCTCGGTGAGTGTGATGAGGATGCCCCTTTGCACCAATACACCATCGGTTTGCTCTGGGATGGAACATTTCTCAGTGTGATGATCATCGCTCCCCATCAGGTGGGACACAGACAGCTGCCCAGTGAAACCCAGTCAGTCCTTGTTCCCCATTAGAAATTCTCCCCTTTCTCACCCTCACCGACCCACACTTGTCTTCACTAATCTTGTTCTTTTTCCATCCTTGGACAATCTTTTCCAGTCCGCTTTGATCTTCCTTCCACCTTTACTCTCATCCTCTGCTTTTCCTCTCAATCTCTTGCTCCTTTTTTGTTGAATTCTAAACTGCTCCCAATCCTCAGCCTTCCTGCTTTTTCTGCTCACTTTATCTCACTCCTCTTTCCATCTAATCCTTTCCTTCATTTCTTTTCTTAGTCCCGGTGGGGCCGCTTTTCTTTTGCTGTTTTTGCCCAGAAAGGAATGAATGACGGGAAATCCGGCCCACTCTTCGCCTGAGGATAAACCCACTGACTGAAACTATCGATAGTTGGAGGGGAAACATCTCTCGGGGCCTCTCCACACACAAAGGGGGACATGTCCTTCCCTCCTGGGTCGGTCTCTCTCTCTCCATTTCACCCGTTCCGCCTCCGCCGCCATTTTCCCTCCAAACCGCTTTCTTCTTCACCAACTTCGCGCCATTCGGGCGTTGGAGAGCCGGGGCATGCGCAGTGATTACATTCACCGTCAATTAACGCCCCCTCCCACAATCGGCCCCTGCGATTGGGGCAGAAGTCGCTGATTGACATCTCCGCTCACCAATCGGGGCTCGGCACCCGCCCCGCGCTTCATTGACTGACCGCGAGAGGGGACGGCGGCTCGGGCTCACGTGGCTGTTGATTTTAAATCTGTGTGGCCGTTAAACCGACACAGCGCGAGTGTGACGTCAGTAACCTGGCAATAGCGCGCGTCGTTGAGGGGAGGGGCCGCGAGCTGACTGATGGGAGAGTCCAGGCGACTGGAGAAGATCAACCGGTCCCCATCCACCGCCATCATCTCAATCCACCGCCATCCTCCCCCTGGAGAGGATCAACCGGTCCTCATCCACCGCCATCATCTCAATCCACCGCCATCCTCCCCCTGGAGAGGATCAACCGGTCCCCGTCCACCGCCATCATCTCAATCCACCGCCATCCTCCCCCTGGAGAGGATCAACCGGTCCCCATCCACCGCCATCATCTCAATCCACCGCCATCCTCCCCCTGGAGAGGATCAACCGGTCCCCATCCACCGCCATCATCTCAATCCACCGCCATCCTCCCCCTGGAGAGGATCAACCGGTCCCCATCCACCGCCATCATCTCAATCCACCGCCATCCTCCCCCTGGAGAGGATCAACCGGTCCCCATCCACCGCCATCATCTCAATCCACCGCCATCCTCCCCCTGGAGAGGATCAACCGGTCCTCATCCACCGCCATCCTCCCCCCTGGAGAGGATCAACCGGTCCCCATCCACCGCCATCCTCCCCCCTGGAGAGGATCAACCGGTCCCCATCCACCGCCATCCTCCCCCCTGGAGAGGATCAACCGGTCCCCATCCACCGCCATCATCTCAATCCACCGCCATCCTCCCCCTGGAGAGGATCAACCGGTCCCCATCCACCGCCATCATCTCCATCCACCGCCATCCTCCCCCTGGAGAGGATCAACCGGTCCCCATCCACCGCCATCATCTCAATCCACCGCCATCCTCCCCCTGGAGAGGATCAACCGGTCCTCATCCACCGCCATCCTCCCCCCTGGAGAGGATCAACCGGTCCCCACCGGTACCGATGCCCCAGAGCATGGTACATTGGCGAGACCATGCAGACGCTGCGACAACGGATGAACGGACACCGCGCAACAATCGCCAAACAGGATCAACCGGACCAGTTGAACCAGGAACACTTCTCACCACGATGGACGTCTCGGCACTATACACCAGTATCCCCCACGATGACGGCATCGCTGCGACAGCATCAATACTCAACACCAACAACAGCCAATCTCCGGAAGCCATCCTACAACTCATCCGCTTCATCCTGGATCACAATGTCTTCACCTGCGATAACCAGTTCTTTACCCAAACACACGGAACAGCCATGGGGACCAAATTCGCACCCCAATACGCCAACATTTTCATGCACAAGTTCGAGCAGGACTTCTTCACTGCACAAGACCTCCAACCAACACTATACACCAGATACATCGACGACATTTTCTTTCTATGGACCCACGGCAAGGAATCACTAAAGAGACTACACGATAACATCAACAAGTTCCATCCCACCATCAAGCTCACCATGGACTACTCCTCAGAATCAGTTTCTTTCTTGGACACACGAATCTCCATCAAAGACGGGCACCTCAGCACCTCACTCTACCGCAAGCCCACGGACAACCTCACGATGCTCCACTTTTCCAGCTTCCACCCTAACCACGTCAAAGAGGCCATCCCCTATGGACAGGCCCTGCGAATACACAGGGTCTGCTCAGACGAGGAGGAACGCGATGGACACCTACAGACGCTGAAAGACGCCCTAGTAAGAACGGGATATGACGCTCGACTCATCGATCGACAGTTCCGACGGGCCACAGCAAAAAATCGCATAGACCTCCTCAGGAGACTAACACGGGACGCAACCAACAGAGTACCCTTTGTCGTCCAGTACTTCCCCGGAGCGGAGAAACTACGCCATGTTCTCCGCAGCCTTCAACATGTCATCAATGAGGACAAACACCTCGCTATGGCCATCCCCACACCTCCACTACTCGCCTTTAAACAGCCACCCAACCTCAAACAGACCATCGTTCGCAGCAAACTACCTAGCTTTCAAGAGAACAGCGTCCACGACGCTACACAACCCTGCCACGGTAACCTCTGCAAGACATGCCAGATCATCGACACAGATACCACCATCACACGAGATGACACCACCCACCAGGTGCATGGTTCATACTCCTGTGACTCAGCCAACGTTGTCTACCTCATACGTTGCAGGAAAGGATGCCCCAGAGCATGGTACATTGGCGAGACCATGCAGACGCTGCGACAACGGATGAACGGACACCGCGCAACAATCGCCAAACAGGAGGGTTCCCTCCCAGTCGGGGAACACTTCAGCAGTCATGGACATTCATCCACCGACCTTCGGGTAAGCGTACTCCAAGGCGGCCTTCGAGACACACGACAACGCAAAATCGTCGAGCAGAAATTGATAGCCAAGTTCCGCACCCATGAGGACGGCCTCAACCGGGATCTTGGGTTCATGTCACGCTACACGTTACCCCACCAGCGAACAAATGTTATCTGTTTTTAATATAATGGGTCATTTGCTGGCTCTCTCTGCCTTCCGGATGTTTCTGCCTCTCTCTGTGTTTTTTTTTCTCTGTTTTTTTTTCCCTGTTTGTTTTTTTATTGAATGTGTATTCGGAGGTTCTGCAGGTAACACCTCTCTGTCTGAACACGGTGATTGCCTTGGCAACGGGCAGTTGCAGAGGCAGTCTGTAAACACCATTTATTATTGTTCAATATGTATAAATGCGTAGGCTTCAAGGAGATCTTGAAACATTTGCCTGAGGAAGGAGAAAATCTCCGAAAGCTTGTGAATTTAAAATAAAATTGCTGGACTATAACTTGGTGTTGTAAAATTGTTTACAATCATCTCAATCCACCGCCATCCTCCCCCTGGAGAGGATCAACCGGTCCCCATCCACCGCCATCATCTCCATCCACCGCCATCCTCCCCCTGGAGAGGATCAACCGGTCCCCATCCACCGCCATCATCTCAATCCACCGCCATCCTCCCCCGGGTGGGGGTGTGAATCAGACGGTTAATCAGACTCATTCATTCCTTTCTCACCTCCAGACTCCACTATTCCAATACCCTCCTGCCCGTCCTCCCATCTTCCACCCTCCATAAACATCAGCTCATCCAAAACTCTGCTGCCCGTATCTGAACTCGCACCAAGTCCCGTTCACCCATCACCCCCTGTGCTCACTGACCGACATCCGCTCACGGTCCGGGAACTCCTCCATTTTAAAATTCTCATCCTGGTTTTCAAATCCCTCCATGACCCTCGCCCCTCTCACTATCTCTGTCACCTCCTCCAACCCTCCAAGATCTCTGCACTCCTACAATTCTGGCCTCTTGCCCAACCCCCGATTTCCATCACTCCACCATTGGCGGCCGTGCCTTCACCTGCCGGGGCCCCAAGCTCTGGAATTCCCTCCCGAAACCTCTCCACCTCTCTCTCTCCTCCTTTAAGACGGTCCTTAAAACCTACCTCATTGACCGAGCTCTGGATGGGCTCGAACCAGAGCTCTCCACAGCTGTAACATAACTTCCTCCCCTTTCTATTCCAGCCCTCTTGAGATAAAGGCCAGCACTCCTTTAGCTTTTTTGATTACTTCTTGTACCTGCCCACTGGGTTTTAGAGATTTGTCGACTTGGACCCCGAAATTTCTCTGCTCATCCACAGTTCCCACACTCTTCCCATTCAGAAAATATTCTGATTTGTCTTTTTCTGATCCAAAGTGGATGACCTCACACTTGCCCACATTAAACACCATCTCCCACAGTTTTCCTCACTCACTGAGTCTGTCTGTGTCCCTGGTTTCCAGTTTCCCAATAGGGTCAGATTCTGTTTTCAGTACAAAGTAACAGGTAATCAAATCTACTCTTTTTTTGAGGTATTATGAGGTGTTACGGAGTTGAGGTACAGATCGGCTGTGATTTAATAGAATGACGGGACAGGATCGAGGGGCTGGACGGCCTCCTCCTGTTCCTGTGTAATGGACTCGAGGGGATGGACGGCCTCCTCCCGTTGCTGTGTAATGGACTCGAGGGGATCGACGGCCTCCTCCTGTTCCTGTGCACTGTTTATTGGGTGGGGTGAGAAACAAACGGGTAATGACACAGTGTCACACAGTTGGGGGAAGGCAGTGAACCGTGTGACACAGACAGTGAGAGAGGATGTGTGTATATATTAGTGAGTGATTGTGAGAGAGAGGATGCCTCTGTTTATCAGTGAGTGACTATGAGTGAGTGTATGAGAGAGGATGCCTCTGTATATCAGTGAGTGAGAGAGACAGGATGCCTCTGTATATCAGTGAGTGAGTGTGAGAGAGAGAGGATGCCTCTGCATATCATTGACTGTGAGCGAGGATGCTTCTGTGTATCAGTGACTGATTCTGAGTGAGTCAGTGTGTGAGCGAGGATGCCCCTGTATATCGGTGAGTGTGAGCGAGAATGCCCCTGTATATCGGTGAGTGTGACGAGGATGCCCCTGTATATCGGTGAGTGTGAGCGAGGATGCCCCTGTGTATCGGTGAGTGTGAGCGAGGATGCCCCTGTGTATCGGTGAGTGTGAGCGAGGATGCCCCTGTATATCGGTGAGTGTGAGCGAGGATGCCCCTGTATATCGGTGAGTGTGAGCGAGGATGCCCCTGTGTATCGGTGTGAGCGAGGATGCCCCTGTATATCGGTGAGTGTGACGAGGATGCCCCTGTATATCGGTGAGTGTGAGCGAGGATGCCCCTGTATATCGGTGAGTGTGAGCGAGGATGCCCCTGTGTATCGGTGAGTGTGAGCGAGGATGCCCCTGTATATCGGTGAGTGTGAGCGAGGATGCCCCTGTGTATCGGTGTGAGCGAGGATGCCCCTGTATATCGGTGAGTGTGACGAGGATGCCCCTGTATATCGGTGAGTGTGAGCGAGGATGCCCCTGTATATCGGTGAGTGTGAGCGAGGATGCCCCTGTGTATCGGTGTGAGCGAGGATGCCCCTGTATATCGGTGAGTGTGTGCGAGGATGCCCCTGTATATCGGTGAGTGTGATGAGGATGCCCCTGTGTATCGGTGAGTGTGAGCGAGGATGCCCCTGTGTATCGGTGAGTGTGAGCGAGGATGCCCCTGTGTATCGGTGAGTGTGACGAGGATGCCCCTGTATCTCGGTGAGTGTGATGAGGATGCCCCTTTGCACCAATACACCATCGGTTTGCTCTGGGATTGAACATTTCTCAGTGTGATGATCATCGCTCCCCATCAGGTGGGACACAGACAGCTGCCCAGTGAAACCCAGTCAGTCCTTGTTCCCCATTAGAAATTCTCCCCTTTCTCACCCTCACCGACCCACACTTGTCTTCACTAATCTTGTTCTTTTTCCATCCTTGGACAATCTTTTCCAGTCCGCTTTGATCTTCCTTCCACCTTTACTCTCATCCTCTGCTTTTCCTCTCAATCTCTTGCTCCTTTTTTGTTGAATTCTAAACTGCTCCCAATCCTCAGCCTTCCTGCTTTTTCTGCTCACTTTATCTCACTCCTCTTTCCATCTAATCCTTTCCTTCATTTCTTTTCTTAGTCCCGGTGGGGCCGCTTTTCTTTTGCTGTTTTTGCCCAGAAAGGAATGAATGACGGGAAATCCGGCCCACTCTTCGCCTGAGGATAAACCCACTGACTGAAACTATCGATAGTTGGAGGGGAAACATCTCTCGGGGCCTCTCCACACACAAAGGGGGACATGTCCTTCCCTCCTGGGTCGGTCTCTCTCTCTCCATTTCACCCGTTCCGCCTCCGCCGCCATTTTCCCTCCAAACCGCTTTCTTCTTCACCAACTTCGCGCCATTCGGGCGTTGGAGAGCCGGGGCATGCGCAGTGATTACATTCACCGTCAATTAACGCCCCCTCCCACAATCGGCCCCTGCGATTGGGGCAGAAGTCGCTGATTGACATCTCCGCTCACCAATCGGGGCTCGGCACCCGCCCCGCGCTTCATTGACTGACCGCGAGAGGGGACGGCGGCTCGGGCTCACGTGGCTGTTGATTTTAAATCTGTGTGGCCGTTAAACCGACACAGCGCGAGTGTGACGTCAGTAACCTGGCAATAGCGCGCGTCGTTGAGGGGAGGGGCCGCGAGCTGACTGATGGGAGAGTCCAGGCGACTGGAGAAGATCAACCGGTCCCCATCCACCGCCATCATCTCAATCCACCGCCATCCTCCCCCTGGAGAGGATCAACCGGTCCTCATCCACCGCCATCATCTCAATCCACCGCCATCCTCCCCCTGGAGAGGATCAACCGGTCCTCATCCACCGCCATCCTCCCCCCTGGAGAGGATCAACCGGTCCCCATCCACCGCCATCCTCCCCCCTGGAGAGGATCAACCGGTCCCCATCCACCGCCATCATCTCAATCCACCGCCATCCTCCCCCGGGTGGGGGTGTGAATCAGACGGTTAATCAGACTCATTCATTCCTTTCTCACCTCCAGACTCCACTATTCCAATACCCTCCTGCCCGTCCTCCCATCTTCCACCCTCCATAAACATCAGCTCATCCAAAACTCTGCTGCCCGTATCTGAACTCGCACCAAGTCCCGTTCACCCATCACCCCCTGTGCTCACTGACCGACATCCGCTCACGGTCCGGGAACTCCTCCATTTTAAAATTCTCATCCTGGTTTTCAAATCCCTCCATGACCCTCGCCCCTCTCACTATCTCTGTCACCTCCTCCAACCCTCCAAGATCTCTGCACTCCTACAATTCTGGCCTCTTGCCCAACCCCCGATTTCCATCACTCCACCATTGGCGGCCGTGCCTTCACCTGCCGGGGCCCCAAGCTCTGGAATTCCCTCCCGAAACCTCTCCACCTCTCTCTCTCCTCCTTTAAGACGGTCCTTAAAACCTACCTCATTGACCGAGCTCTGGATGGGCTCGAACCAGAGCTCTCCACAGCTGTATATCAGTGAGTGAGTGTGAGAGAGAGAGGATGCCTCTGCATATCAGTGAGTGAGTGTGAGAGAGAGAGAGGATGCCTCTGTATATCAGTGAGTGAGAGAGACAGGATGCCTCTGTATATCAGTGAGTGAGTGTGAGAGAGAGAGAGGATGCCTCTGCATATCAGTGAGTGAGTGTGAGAGAGAGAGGATGCCTCTGCATATCAGTGAGTGAGTGTGAGAGAGAGAGGATGCCTCTGCATATCAGTGAGTGAGTGTGAGAGAGAGAGAGGATGCCTCTGTATATCAGTGAGTGAGAGAGAGGATGCCTCTGCATATCAGTGAGTTAGTGTGAGAGAGAGAGGATGCCTCTGCATATCAGTGAGTGAGTGTGTGAGAGAGAGGATGCCTCTGCATATCATTGACTGTGAGCGAGGATGCTTCTGTGTATCAGTGACTGATTCTGAGTGAGTCAGTGTGTGAGAGAGGATGCCCTTGTATATCAGTGAGTGAGTGAGTGTGTGTGTGTGAGCGAGGGTGCCCATGTATATCAGTGAGTGACACTGAGTGAGTGTGTGTGAGAGAGGCTGCCTCTGTGTTTCAGTGAGTGACTCTGAGTGAGTGTGTGAGAGAGAGGATGCCCCTGTGTATCAGTGAGTGACTGTGAGTGAGTGTGTGAGAGAGAGGATGCCTCTGTTTATCAGTAAGTGACTCTGAGTGAGTGTGAGAGAGAGAGGAGCCTCTGTATATCAGTGAGTGACTCTGAGTGAGTGTGTGAGAGAGAGGATGCCCCTGTATATCAGTGAGTGACTGTGAGTGAGTGTGTGAGAGAGCGGATGCCTCTGCATATCAGTGAGTGTGAGCGAGGATGCCCATGTGTATCAGTGAGTGACTCTGAGTGAGTGTGAGAGAGGATGCCTCTGTAAATCAGTGAGTGATTCTGAGTGAGTCCGTGTGTGAGCGAGGATGCCCATGTATATCAGTGAGTGACTCTGAGTGAGTGTGAGAGAGAGGATTCCCCTGCGTATCAGTGCGTGACTCTGAGTGAGTGTGAGAGAGGATGCCTCTGTGTATCAGTGCGTGACTCTGAGTGAGTCAGTGTGTGAGAGAGGATTCCTCTGTAAATCAGTGAGCGAGTGTGAGAGAGAGAGGATGCCCCTGTATGTCAGTGAGTGTGAGCGAGGATGCCCCTGTACATCAGTGAGTGAGTGTGTGTGAGTGAGTGTGTGTGAGCGAGGATGCCCCTGTATATCAGTGAGTGTGTGAGCGAGGATGCCTCTGTATATCAGTGAGTGACTCTGAGTGAGTGTGAGAGAGGATGCCCCTGTATATCAGTGAGTGTGTGGGAGAGAGGATGCCCCTGCATATCAGTGAGTGAGTGTGTGAGAGAGGATGCCTCTGTATATCAGTGAGTGACTCTGAGTATCTGTGTGTATTTTGTGTGGGGAGAAGCGGCAGGATGATGAAACCCGACCTTTAACCATCAACAACTTGTAAAATCCGACACAGACTGGAACTGAACAAGTTAAATTGCCAGAAGACATGTGTCCGTATCACAGGTTGCATCACACATTGCAAGTGGTGTCAACGTGCAAAGTGCAGAAAGCTCTTCCTCATCAACCCAAAGTTTGAGGAAGTGAGTTCCCACAAACGGGAACCGTTCGCTTCTGTCTCTGCAAGTTTCAGCATTTTGCTGTTACTTTGTGTCACTCAGGGGCAGATATTTTGAGACCCACTCAGTTCCCCTTTCAGTTTGATTTTTTACCAGAAGGTTTATTCAATCCCTGTGTTTTTTAATTAAAGGAGCACTGGGTTTCAATTCAACCCTAACATCCATCTGAGAATAATGGGGTCACCCGCATTTGGTGTTGATTAATTGTCTGCATTAGGTTTTATCTTTAATTCTCATCACCATCTGGTTTCCACCCAGAATCTCATTTCCGTTCCCTGAGCTTGCTGACAACTTACAGCCGCCAAATGGAAGAAGTGCTTTGAACTTTGTGTCTCTGCACTTATACTTGTTTTACATAGAACATATTATAACCCCACCATTTCTTAACAACGGTATTACTTATGATGATCACTTTGTAATATGAAAGTTACATGACACGTCAGACTTGTAAAGGGCCTGTCGCTCGCTGATGTTTTGAAATCACATCGGTCCTCTATTTACACCTGCTAAGTAAAATTAAATATATTTATCAATCGATAAACGGATGGTTAGAAAAATCCTTTTAAGATTAATATGCATCGATAATCTGTATCTGTCTTCACAGCAGAAGACACAAAAAGCAATGGGGAACAAAGGGGCAAATGAGAGTGAGAAACTTAAAACAATTAATATCAGTAGAGAAAAAGTACTTGAGAAACTAATGGGACTAAAGCTGATAAATCCCCTGGACCTGAAGGCCGACATCCGAGGGTTCTAAAAGAGGTGGCTGCAGAGAGAGTGGATGCATTGGTTATGATCTTCCAAAATTCCCTCGATTCTAGAGCGGTCCCAGCGGATCGGAAGGTAGCAAATGTAACCCCGCTATTAAAGAAAGGAGGGAGAGAGAAAATAGGGAACGACAGGCCAGTTAGCCTGACATCAGTCATCAGGAAAATGCTGAAATCCATTAAGGCAGTGGTAACACGGCACTTAGAAAATCATAAGATGATTAGGCAGAGTAAACATGGTTTTATGAAAGTAAATTTGTTCAACACGATTTTCCCAAGAGTTCTTTGAAGATGTAACTAGCAGGGTAGATAAAGGGGAACCAGCGGATGTCGTATACTTGGACTTCCAAAAGTCATTCGATAAGGTGTCACATAAAAGGTTGTTACTTAAGTTAAGGGGGTTGGGGGTAATATATTGGCATGGATAGAGGGTTGGTTAACACACAGAAAACAGAGAGTAGGGATAAATGGGCCATTTTCAGGTTGGCAGGCTGTAACTAGTGGGGTGCTGCAGGGATCGGTGCTTGGCCCTCAGCTGGTTACAATCGATGTTAGTGTTATGTGGATCGACTGGAGAAGCTGGGGTTGTTCTCCTTGGAACAGAGAAGGTTTACAGGAGATCTGATAGAGGTATTCAAAATCATGGAGGGGAGTCTATAACGAGGGGGCACAGATTTAAGGTGAGAGGGGAGAGATACAAAAGGATCCAGAGGGGCAATTTTTTCACTCAAAGGGTGGTGAGTGTCTGGAACGAGCTGCCAGAGGCAGTAGTAGAGGCGGGTACAATTTTGTCTTTTAAAAAGCATTTGGACAGTTACATGGGGAAGATGGGTATCGAGGGATATGGGCCAAGTGCAGGCAATTGGGACTAGCTTAGTGGTATAAACTGGGCGACATGGACATGTTGGGCCGAAGGGCCTGTTTCCATGTTGTAACTTCTATGATTCTATGATTCTATAGAGAGAATCTGTTCCCATTGGCGGAAGGGTCAAGAATCAGAGGACATAGATTTAAGGTGATTGGCAAAATAACCAAAAGCGACATGAGGAGAAACCTTTTTACGCAGCGAGTGGTTATGATCTGGAATGCACTGCCCGAGGGGGTGGTGGAAGCAGATTCAATCATGGCCTTCAAAAGGGAATTGGATAAACACTTGAAGGGGAAAAAAATGTCGGCCTACGGGGATAGGGCGGGGGAGTGGGACTAGCTAGATTGCTCTTGCATAGAGCCGGCACAGAGTCGACGGGCCGAATGGCCTCCTTCCATGTTGTAACCATTCTATGATTCTATGACTTAGATGAAGGGACCGAGTGTAATGTCTCCAAGTTTGCCGACGATACAAAGGTAGGTGCGAAAGTCTGTGAGGAAATAATGTGGGGAAATGTGAGGTTATTCACTTTGGTCGGAAGAATAGAAAAACAGAATATTTTTTAAATGATGAGAAACTATTGAATGTTGGTTTTCAGAGAGATTTGGGTGTCCTCGTTTCATGGTCTGAATATATAGATAGGAGTTTACACTGAATGTTTCATGGTCTCAATATTTCGGGAGGAGTTTACACTGAATGTTTCATGGTTGAATATATAGGGAGGAGTTTACACCGAATGTTTCATGGTCTGAATATATCGATAGGAGTTTACACTGAATGTTTCATGGTCTTAATATATAGGGAGGAGTTTACACTGAATGTTTCATGGTCTGAATATATCGATAGGAGATTACACTGAATGTTTCATGGTCTGAGTATATCGATAGGAGTTTACACTGAATGTTTCATGGTCTGAATATTTAGATTAGGAGTTTACACTGAATGTTTCATGGTCTGAATATATCGATAGGAGTTTACACTGAATGTTTCATGGTCTGAATATATCGATAGGAGTTTACACTGAATGTTTCATGGTCTGAATATAACGATAGGAGATTACACTGAATGTTTCATGGTCTTTCGGATATAAATTAGAACCAACGCCTCTTGTACTGAGATCTGACAGATTGTTACCCTGGCAATAGAGGAAATCACTCAACGAAAATAACTGAAACAGAAATAACAAAAACCACCATCGTTGGGAGTTTAGTTCAGATGAAGATTCACCCTGAACATTCAGACACTTTTTTAACCATGAGCTGCGATTCCAATAACGGATTTTTTACACCACAAGACCTGATACTGGGGATTTACTGAATTCACCAACAGTTTGAGCTCGACAGAACATTAAGCAGCACCGCATCTACAGAAGGACATGGATAAAACAGTCACATTATTAAAAACAGACCCCGTCTGCTCTGAAAATCTGATTGTCTTAATCACTCTAAACCTGTAACTATTAACAGTGACCATTTCAATTACTGCCACAATACTGAATTCGATGGCGATAAATCTGATCGTCACATTCTTTATACATCTGGAATATTACAAAATTTGGACAAACCACATTTCTGCAAACTCCAGTTCGTGTTTAAAGGGCTGAAAGACAGTGTTTATATTTTCTGCTAAAAGCACGTTCCCATAACAAGAATATAAGAAATCGCAGCAGGAGTAGGCCATCCGGCCCCTCAAGCCTGCTCCACCATTCAAGAAGGTCATGGTTCATCTTCAATCTCAACTCCACTTTCCCGCCCGATTCCCATTTCCCTTGATTCCCCTCGAGTCCAATAATCTATCGATCTCAGCCTTGAATATATTCAATGACTGAGCATCCACAGCCCTCTGGGGTAGAGAATTCCAAAGATTCACAACCCTCTGAGTGAAGAAATTCCTCCTCATTTCAGTCCTAAATGGCCGATCCCTTATCCTGAGACTACACTCCCTCGTTCTCTGGCCAGGGGAAACAGCCTCTCAGCATCTACCCTGTCAAGCCCCCTCAGAATCTTATGTTTCATTGAGATCACCTCTCATTCTTCTAACCTCCAGAGAGTATTGGCCCATTCTACTCAATCTCTCCTCATAGGACAGCCCTGTCATCCCAGGAATCAATCTAGTGAAACTTCACTGCACCCCAGCTAAGGCAAGTATATCCTTCCTTAGATAAGGAGACCAAAACTGTACACAGTACTCCAGGTGTGGTCTCACTAAAGCCCTGTACAATTGCAGCAAGACTTTCTTATTCTTGTACTCCAACCCCCTTGCAATAATCAGGTGATTGTGTTGAAAGAGCACGGAAATGAATCTGGATTGTATGGGGAAAAAGATCGCTCTCAGTTTAATAAAAAGAACCCTCGGCCGAGGCCGGGAGCTGGATCAGGTGATCACCCAGAACATTATTCTGATACAAAACACAAAATAATCAATTGGAAGAAATTTTACAAATCACTATTTTAAAAATAAGATTTACGTATTATTTTATCACCAGTTTATATTTAAATTATCATTTAATTCAACTGCAATTGTGTAACCCAGGAATAGATTTACTGATGGGAAATAACATTATGTAAAACCCAGTATCCAGTTCAGAATTGTAAGATGATTGATTTTGATAGTTGGATATAAAATATATTTGAATTCAGTAACACTGCCTGGTACTACATTAACACATGGTATAATATTGATATTATGGGGACCATAAATGTGGGTTCTTTCCGAGTTCGTGTTGGGGACGGGGAGACACTGTATATCTGCTGGGCTCTGCCTCAGACTGGAGTCACCTCTTCGATCAAACCCCTTCACCCTAAAACACACACAAGATTCATTTGTGATTGTGTGCTGAAGCACAGAATGCATTGTGAGCCGAGTGGGAACTTGAGAATTTGGTAAGAGGGGGACTCTGTTGAAGTAGCGGGTGAATTGAAACTAAAAATTTTGTTTAAAATTTAACACAGAACTTTAAAACTTTAAAAGAAACTGCAAGTTAGGTAACAGTTAACAGAAACAGTAAGTCAGTGGCAGTTAATGGTCAATCAGCTGTAGGTGATTGTCTGAATAGAGGGTAATTAATGTGAGTTGGAAGTTAACTGAGCAGTTTTAAGTGCTGTTCTCAAAAGGTTTATAAAGTAGAAGGTTACCTGCTGAAGCACAGAGTGTATTGCAAACGGAGTGGATTGTGGACTGAGTGAGAACTTGATGAGGGGGGAAAGGCCAGTGCACAGAGAGGAAGTGCTCTGAGATACCTGAAATAAAAGGATAGGCTAATCGGGATAAGTGAATTCATAATAAAGCATCTAATGGGAGTTTAGAAAAAAAAAGGTTCCTTAATATAATGGACGGGCAGCAGAGACCCATTGCCTGTAATTTCTGTGCCATGTGGGAACTTCAGGACTCTTCATGTGTTCTGGAGGGCCACGTGTGCAGGAAATGCCTCCAGTTGCTCGAGCTCAAGCTGAGGGTTTCTGAGCTTGAGGGGCAGCTGGACTCACTGCAGAGCATAAGGGAGGCAGAAGGTTTCCTGGATCGTCCGTTACAAGAGGTGGTCACCACACATCCACAGAGAGTTCAGGATAGCAAGTGGGTGGCCATCCGAAAGGGCAGCAAGAGTCAGGCAGTGCAGGAATCTGCTGGGTGTGTGCCACTCTCAAACCAGTATTCAGCACTGAATACCAGTGAGGGTGACGACACCTCGAAGGAGTGCAGTCCTGAGCCTGGAGCCATGGGGCAAAGGACTGCACAGGGGGGCACAGTGAAGTGTAGAAATGCAGTAGTCATGGGGAATTTGATAGTCAGGGGGACACACAGGTGTTTCTATGACCGCTGACGTGAGTCCTGCATGGTGTGTTGACCCCCTGGTGCCAGGGTAAAGGACATCACAGAGAGGGTGCAGAACAGTCTGAGGAGGGAAGGGGAACTGCCAGAAGTCATGGTCCATTTGGGAACCAACGACACAGGAAAGGAAAGGGATGAGTCCGGCAGCTCGAGTTTCAGGAGGTCGGGTGGAAGTTAAAAAGCAGGACCTCAAAGGTGGTAATCTCTGGATTACTCCCAGTGCCAATGCTAGTGAGTATAGGAATAGGAAGATAAGGCAGGTTAATGCACGGCTAGAGACATGGTGCAAGAGGGAGGGCGCCAGATTGTTGGGGCATTGGGACCAGTTTTGGGGCAGGTGGGACCTGTTAAAGATGGACAGGTTGCATCTCAACAGAGCTGGGACTAATGTCCTTGCAGGGAGGTTCCCTAGTGCTGTCAGGGGAGGGGGGGTTTAAACTAATTTGGCAGGGGGATGGGCACCAGGATGCAGCATTAGAAAGGAGGAACAAGGTGCACAGAGGATTGGGAGAGACAGATAACACTAGAGTAAGAAGTAGTACAGGATTAGGGGGATCAGACTAATAGAGAATACGAGAAGGCCTACGATAGGCTTACAGTGCATGTGATTAAATGCATGAAGCGTGGTAAATAAGGTTGGTGAGCTGCAGGCGCAAATAGCCACATGGAATATGATGTCATGGCGATAACAGAGACCTGGCTCGAAAAAAGGCAGGATTGGGTGCTAAATATTCCTGGATACAAAGTGTTCAAGAAAGATAGGGAAGGACAAAAATGGAAGGCGGAGGGGGGTGTGGCAGTATTGATTAAGGAGAATATTGCAGTGCTGGAGAGAGAGGATGTCCTGGAGGGGTCAAGGACAGAATCTATTTGGATAGAGTGAAGGAACAATAGAGGCGCCATTGCACTACTGGGTGTATTCTATCGGCCACCAACTAGTGGGAAGGATACAGAGGAGCAAATTTGCAGAGAAATTACAGAGAGGTTGAAGAACTGTCGAGTAGTGATAATGGGGGACTTCAACTATCCTAATATAGACTGGGTGAGTAATAGTGTAAAGGGCAAAGAGGGGGAGGAATTTCTGAAATGTGTTCAAGAAAACTTTCTTGATCAGTATGTTTCCGGCCCAGAGGAAGGAGGCATTGCTGGATCTGGTTCTGGGGAATGAGGTGGAGCAAGTGTCAGTGGGGGAGCATTCAGGAAATAGTGATCATAGTATCATAACATTTCGATTAGTTATAGAAAAAGAAAAGGAACAATCTAAAGTAAAAATACTGAATTGGAGGAGGGCCAATTTCAGTGGGTTGAGATCAGATCTGGCCCGGGTAAATTGGAATCAAAGATTGACAGGCAAAACTGTCATCGAACAATGGGTGGCCTTTAAAGAGGAGATGGTTCAAGTACATTCCCACGAGGGCAACTAAAGCCAGCGCTCCCTGGATGATGAAAGAGATAGAGAGTAAGATGAAGCTGAAAAAGGGGGCATATGACAGATGTCAGGTTGATAACACAAGCGAGAATCAGGCTGAATATAGAAAGTACAGAGGAAAAGTGAAAAAGGAAATAAGAGGGGCAAAGAGAGAGTATGAGAATAGACTGGCAACTAACATAAAAGGGAATCCAAAAGTCTTCCACAGGCAGATAATAGTAAACCGGTAGTAAGAGGAGGGTGGGGCCGATTAGGGACCAAAAAGGAGATCTATGCATGGAGGCAGAGAGCATAGCTGAGGTACTAAATGGGTACTTTGCATCTGTCATTACCAAGGAAGAAGATGCTGCCAAAGTCACAGTAAAAGGGGAGGTAGTTGAGATACTGGATGGGCTAAAAATTGATAAAGAGGGGGTACCAGAAAGGCTGGCTGTGCTTAAAGTAGACAAGTCACCCGGTCCAGATGGGATGCATCCTCGGTTGCTGAGGGAAGTAAGGGTGGAAATTGCAGAGGTGCTGGCCGTAATTAGATACAGGATTGGAGAATTGCAAATGTTACACCCTTGTTCAAAAAAGCATGTAAGGGTAAACCTGGCAACTACAGGCCAGTCAACCTCGGTGGTGGGGGAGCTTTTAGAAACGATAATCTGGGACAAAATTATAGTCACTTGGACAAGTGTAGATTAGTAAAGGATAGCCAGCATGGATTTGTTAAAGGCAAATTGTCTTTAACGAACATGATTGAGTTTCTTGATGAGGTAACAAAGAGGGTTGATGGAATCATAGAAATTTACAGCACAGAAGGAGGCCATTCAGCCCATCGTGTCCTTGCCAGCCGAAAAAGAGCCATCCAGCCTAATCCCACTTTCCAGCTCTTGGTCCATAGCCCTGCAGGTTATGATACTTCAAGTGCATATCCAAGCACCTTTTTAAATGAGTTGAGGGCTTCTGCCTTTCGGGTCTCTCTCTCTGTCTTTGTGATCTGACCCCTTGTGTATTCAGTATTCTTGGATGTAATGTTTCCCTGACTAACCTGTTTGAACACCATCCACTCCTTTGATTGCTGTGATTATCTCTCTGCCGAGGTGTGATAGGGGGCAGTTGGAAAGATTATCTGTAATCACCAGGCATTGTTCTCTGACTAAAAATGCTGTGCCTTTGTGGAACCCTTCACTCAGCTGACGAAGGAGCAAAGCTCCGAAAGCTTGTGATTTCAAATAAAGCTGTTGGACTATGACCTGGTGTTGTGCAACTCCTTACATTTGTCCACCCCAGTCCATCACCGGCATCTCCACATCATTTAATTGAACACATCTCCTCACGATATCTTTACTGAATCCTCGTGTGCTCAAGTTTTCTGATTAGAAACTCAAATCAGTTATATCATGAAGGGATGGAAATGTGTGTGTGTGTATACGTTTACACTGTTTATCCAATATACATATGTTTACACTTTTGGTCAAGTTAGTATATAATTTTATAATATATATAAACTTTTACACTATTTCTTCGATGTATATAAACTTTTACACTATTTGTTCTATATCTATCTAAACTTTTACACCTTTTCTTCTTTAACTATAAACTTTTACACTATTTCTTCTATATCCATCTAAACTTTTACACATATCTATCGATCTGTATCTATCTCTCCATGGACAGTACACTATTTGTGGAGACCGGTCTCTGAGCAGCTGTACCACTGACCCGCACCAGACGCCGACACCTGCAGTCCAACACTACTGTCCAACGTCACCTCAGCAGCGTCCCCACCAGAGAGCACTGGTTTGGTGCGCTGATGGAATGATGACCTGGGTGGCACACAACAAACGGCTGTGCAGCCGCGCCCACCCCAGTTAAGGTAGAACAGTGTCTGCAACCATCCGAGATCTCAGCGCCATTCCAATTCTGGCCTCTTGTGCATCCTCGATTTCCATCGCTCCACCATTGGCAGCCGTGCCTTCAGCTGCCAAGGCCCCAAGCTCTGGAATTCCCTCCCGAATTCTCTCCACCTCTCTCTGCTCCTTTAAGATGCTCCTTAAAACCTACCTCATTGACCAGGCTTTTGGTCATTTGTCCCAATATATCCTTTTGTGGCTCATTATGACATTTTACTATGTTAGAGGTGATATATTAATGCATGTTGTTGTTCTAAATAGAGGCATAGAGTACAAAGCAAGGAAGATATGTTGAACGTTTATAAAACACTGGTTTGACCACAACTGGAGTATTATGTCTAGTTCTGGGCAACGGACTTTAGGAAGGACGTGAAGGCCTGAGAGAGGGTGCAGAAGAGATTTACTAGAATGATTCCAGGGATGAGGGACTTCAGTTACGTGGATAGACTGGAGAAGGTGGGGTTATTCTCCTTGGAACAGAGAAGATTGAGAGGAGATTTGATAGAGGTGTTCAAAATCATGAAGGGTTCAGACAGAGTAAATAAAGAGAAACTATTCCCATTGGCGGAAGGATCGAGAACCAGAGGACACAGATTTAAGGCAATTGGCAAAAGAACCAAAGGCGACATGAGGAAAAACTTATTTTTTTCAATGACTGTGTGTTTTGAGACAGAAGCTGATCTCATTTCACATTTCATTGCACGGCCTCATGCTGGATAATTGTACTCGGTGATCAGACTCTCCCAGTCTCAGTCTCACCATTTCCCCCCTTACCTTGTAACCTTTGTGGACTGTCCACAGGACCAGTGTTTATCTGAGGAAATGGGACTTTCTCGTACCTTTCTCCCCAGTCGATCTATGGAAGCTCTTTGAATCGGAAGGGTTCTCTCTGGTTGCTGCTCTCACAATCCTGTGCTGGTTCACCTGCTGTTGTTCCTCAGTCTACAATCCCTGTTTACTTCCAGCTGTGGACTTTTCTCAATCACTCTGTCATTCACCGGGAGATCTAATGACGGCAGGGCAGAAAATGAGACCAATATTGACGGTGTCGTTACCCCACTCCCCTCCCCTCACACCCGGTCCCGTTACCCCACTCCCCTCCCCTCACACCCGGTCCCGTTACCCCCACTCCCCCTCCCCTCACACCCGGTCCCGTTACCCCACTCCCCTCACCTCACACCCGGTCCCGTTACCCCACTCCCCTCACCTCACACCCGGTCCCGTTACCCCACTCCCCTCACCTCACACCCGGTCCCGTTACCCCACTCCCCCTCCCCTCACACCCGGTCCCGTTACCCCACTCCCCCTCCCCCCCACTCCCCCTCCCCTCCCCTCACACCCGGTCCCGTTACCCCACTCCCCCTCCCCTCACACCCGGTCCCGTTACCCCACTCCCCCTCCCCCTCCCCCACTCCCCCCACCGCACACCCGGTCCCGTTACCTCACTCCCTCTCCCCTCACACCCGGTCCCGTTACCCCATTCCCCCTCCCCCCCACCCGGTCCCGTTACCCCATTCCCCCTCCCCCCCACCCGGTCCCGTTACCTCACTCCCCCTCCCCTCACACCCGGTCCCGTTACCCCACTCACCTTCCCCTCACACCCGGTCCCGTGACCCCACTCACCCCCCACCCGGTTCCGATACCCCACCCCCTCCCCTCACACCCGGTCCCCCTCCCCCTCCCCTCACCCCCCTCCCCCTCCCCTCACCCCCCTCCCCCCTCCCCTCACCCCCCTCCCCCTCACCCCCCTCCCCCTCACCCTCCCCCTCACCCCCCTCCCCTCCCCTCACCCCCTCCCCCTCACCCCCCTCCCCTCCCCTCCCCCCCCCTCCCCCCCCCCCCCTCCCCCCCCCCCCCTCCCCCTCCCCTCACCCCCCTCCCCCTCCCCTCACCCCCCTCCCCCTCCCCTCACCCCCTCCCCCTCCCCTCACCCCCCTCCCCTCACACACGGTCCCGTGACTCCACTCAACCACCCACCCGGTCCCGTGACCCCACAAACTCCCAACCCGGTCCCGTGACCCCACTCACCCGCCCCGATCCGGTCCCGTGACCCCACTCACCCCCCCCCCCCCCACCCGGTCCCGTGACTCCACTCACCCCCCCCCCCCACCCGGTCCCGTGACTCCACTCACCCCCCCCCCCCCCCACCCGGTCCCGTGACTCCACTCACCCCCCCCCCCCACCCGGTCCCGTGACTCCACTCACCCCCCCCCCCCCCCCCACCCGGTCCCGTGACTCCACTCACCCCCCCCCACCCGGTCCCGTGACTCCACTCACCCCCAACCCGGTCCCGTGACTCCACTCACCCCCAACCCGGTCCCGTGACCCCACCACCCCCCCACCCTGTCCCGAGATGGTGACGGGCGGGGCGGGGACTGTCATTCATGGTGCGGTTTTCAGGGGTGACGGTGACGGGCGGGGCGGGGACTGTCACTCACGGTGCGGTTTTCAGGGGTGACGGTGACGGGCGGGGCGGGGACTGTCACTCACGGTGCGGTTGTCAGGGGTGATGGTGACGGACGGGGCGGGGACTGTCACTCACGGTGCGGTTGTCAGGGGTGATGGTGACGGACGGGGCGGGGACTGTCACTCACGGTGCGGTTGTCAGGGGTGATGGTGACGGAGGGGGCGGGGACTGTCACTCACGGTGCGGTTGTCAGGGGTGATGGTGACGGAGGGGGCGGGGACTGTCACTCACGGTGCGGTTTTCAGGGGTGATGGTGACGGTGACGGAGGGGGGGGACTGTCACTCACGGTGCGGTTTTCAGGGGTGACGGTGACGGAGGGGGCGGGGACTGTCACTCACGGTGCGGTTTTCAGGGGTGACGGTGACGGGCGGTGGGGGGGACTGTTACTCACGGTGCGGTTTTCAGGGTTGACGGTGACGGACGGGGCGGGGACTGTCACTCACGGTGCGGCTTTCAGGGGTGACAGTGACGGACGGGGCGGGGACTGTCACTCACGGTGCGGTTGTCAGGGGTGACGGTGACGGAGGGGGCGGGGACTGTCACTCACAGTGCGGTTTTCAGGGGTGACGGAGGGGGCGGGGACTGTCACTCACAGTGCGGTTTTCAGGGGTGACGGAGGGGGCGGGGACTGTCACTCACGGTGCGGTTTTCAGGGGTGACGGAGGGGGCGGGGACTGTCACTCACGGTGCGGTTTTCAGGGGTGACGGTGATGGGTGGGGCGGGGACTGTCACTCACGGTGCAGTTTTCAGGGGTGACGGTGATGGGTGGGGCGGGGACTGTCACTCACGGTGCAGTTGTCAGGGGTGACGGGGGCGGGGACTGTCACTCACTGTGCGGTTGTCAGGGGTGACGGTGACGGGGGCGGGGACTGTCACTCACGGTGCGGTTGTCAGGGGTGACGGTGACGGACGGGGCGGGGACTGTCACTCACTGTGCGGTTGTCAGGGGTGACGGTGACGGGCGGGGCGGGTACTGTCACTCACGGTGCGGTTGTCAGGGGTGACGGTGACGGTGACGGACGGACGGGGCGGGGCGGGGACTGTCACTCACGGTGCGGTTGTCAGGGGTGACGGTGACGGTGACGGACGGGGCGGGGACTGTCACTCACGGTGCGGTTGTCAGGGGTGACGGTGACGGACGGACGGGGCGGGGCGTGTCACTTACGGTGCGGTTGTCAGGGGTGACGGTGACGGACGGACGGGGCGGGGACTGTCACTCACGGTGCGGTTGTCAGGGGTGACGGTGACGGACGGACGGGGCGGGGACTGTCACTCACGGTGCGGTTGTCAGGGGTGACGGTGACGGACGGACGGGGCGGGGCGGGGACTGTCACTCACGGTGCGGTTGTCAGGGGTGACGGTGACGGACGGACGGACGGGGCGGGGCTGTGTTGGGCGCAGGCGGAGTTTGCTCCGTGCGATCGCTGGCGGCCATTTTGAGAGAGTCGGGCGGGGAGTCGAAGCGGCGGCGGATCGGATGCGGGCCTTGGAGCGGCTGTCTGAGGATGAGGACGAGGGAGAGAAGCCGGATTGGATCCTGCCATTCCAGCAGGAGGAGGCGGCGGCGGATCGGATCCAGGCCTTGGAGCGGCGGTTCCAGGCCGCCAAGGAGCGGCGGTTCCGGGCCGCGATTGAGCGGCAGTTGCAGGACTTGGAGCGGCGGTTCCGGGCCATGGTGGGGGTGCAGAAGACGGCGGTGATCTACGGCGGCGGTGAGGACTGGTTCCAGACCGTGGAGGTGTGGTCTCGGGTCGCGGAGCGGGCCCAGGACATGGAGCGGGCCCAGGCCGCGGAGAAGTGGTTGCGGGTCGCGGAGGAGTGGCTCCGAGAAGCGGAGCGGGCCCTGGAGGCGGAGGAGCGGAGATCGGAGGAGTGGTTCTGGTACGTGGAGGAGGAGCGGGTCCAGGCCGTGGAGCGGCGGTTCCGGGCCATGGTGGAGGAGCGGAAGGAGGCGCTGAGGCGGGGCGGTGAGGAGCGGTTCCAGACTGTGGAGCTGCGGCGGGTCCAGTCCATGGAGCAGCGGTACCAGGTCTTGGAGGATAAGAATTTAGACGAAATGATGGATGATCTTCTCGAGGACGGCTATGCGGTGTCCAGGAACCGCGGTGAGGAGTGGTTCGAGGCCATCGAGGACTGGTTGCAGAAGGTGGAGCGGGCCCAGGACATGGAGCGGGCCCAGGCCGCGGAGAGGTGGGTGCGGGTCGCGGAGGAGTGGTTCCGAGAAGCGGAGCGGGCCCAGGCCGAGGATAAGCGGCGCTTCCAGCTCAAGATGGGCGACGGTGAGGATTGGTTGTCGGAAGCGGAGGATTGGTTGTCGGACGCGGAGGATTGGTTCACGGACGCGGAGCAGCGGCGGTTCCGGGACGTGGTCGAGCGGTTCCAGGCCATGGTGGAGGTGCAGAAACCGGCGGTAAGGAAGGGCGGCGGCGGTGAGGATTGTGTCCGGGCCAGGGGGCCGTTCTCCACATGGCCGGATCCAAGGCCGCGCACCACGTGTTTGGAGATACCGGCAGGTGGGTGTTGCAGAACGGGGAGGTCAGTACCGAGAGTGAGGGTGATGGAGAGGGTCAGTACCGAGAGTGAGGGTGATGGAGAGGGTCAGTACTGAGAGTGAGGGTGATGGAGAGGGTCAGTACTGAGAGTGAGGGTGATGGAGAGGGTCAGTACTGAGAGTGAGGGTGATGGAGAGGGTCAGTACTGAGAGTGAGGGTGATGGAGAGGGTCAGTACTGAGAGTGAGGGTGATGGAGAGGGTCAGTACTGAGAGTGAGGGTGATGGAGAGGGTCAGTACTGAGAGTGAGGGTGATGAAGAGGGTCAGTACTGAGAGTGAGGGTGATGGAGAGGGTCAGTACTGAGAGTGAGGGTGATGGAGAGGGTCAGTACTGAGAGTGAGGGTGATGGAGCAGGTCAGTACTGAGAGTGAGGGTGATGGAGAGGGTCAGTACTGAGAGTGAGGGTGATGGAGAGGGTCAGTACTGAGAGTGAGGGTGATGGAGAGGGTCAGTACTGAGAGTGAGGGTGATGGAGAGGGTCAGTACTGAGAGTGAGGGTGATGGAGAGGGGCAGTACTGAGAGTGAGGGTGATGGAGAGGGTCAGTACTGAGAGTGAGGGTGATGGAGAGGGTCAGTACTGAGAGTGAGGGTGATGAAGAGGGTCAGTACTGAGAGTGAGGGTGATGGAGAGGGTCAGTACTGAGAGTGAGGGTGATGGAGAGGGTCAGTACTGAGAGTGAGGGTGATGGAGCAGGTCAGTACTGAGAGTGAGGGTGATGGAGAGGGTCAGTACTGAGAGTGAGGGTGATGGAGAGGGTCAGTACTGAGAGTGAGGGTGATGGAGAGGGTCAGTACTGAGAGTGAGGGTGATGGAGAGGGTCAGTACTGAGAGTGAGGGTGATGGAGAGGGTCAGTACTGAGAGTGAGGGTGATGGAGAGGGGCAGTACTGAGAGTGAGGGTGATGGAGAGGGTCAGTACTGAGAGTGAGGGTGATGGAGGGGGGCAGTACCGAGAGTGAGGGTGATGGAGAGGGTCAGTACTGAGAGTGAGGGTGATGGAGAGGGTCAGTACTGAGAGTGAGGGTGATGGAGAGGGTCAGTACTGAGAGTGAGGGTGATGGAGAGGGTCAGTACTGAGAGTGAGGGTGATGGAGAGGGTCAGTACTGAGAGTGAGGGTGATGGAGAGGGTCAGTACTGAGAGTGAGGGTGATGGAGGGGGTCAGTACTGAGAGTGAGGGTGATGGAGAGGGTCAGTACTGAGAGTGAGGGTGATGGAGCGGGTCAGTACCGAGAGTGAGGGTGATGGAGAGGGTCAGTACCGAGAGTGAGGGTGATGGAGAGGGTCAGTACTGAGAGTGAGGGTGATGGAGGGGGGCAGTACCGAGAGTAAGGGTGATGGAGAGGGTCAGTACTGAGAGTGAGGGTGATGGAGCAGGTCAGTACTGAGAGTGAGGGTGATGGAGAGGGTCAGTACCGAGAGTGAGGGTGATGGAGAGGGTCAGTACTGAGAGTGAGGGTGATGGAGCAGGTCAGTACTGAGAGTGAGGGTGATGGAGAGGGTCAGTACCGAGAGTGAGGGTGATGGAGCAGGTCAGTACTGAGAGTGAGGATGATGGAGCAGGTCAGTACTGAGAGTGAGGGTGATGGAGAGGGTCATTACCGAGAGTGAGGGTGATGGAGCAGGTCAGTACTGAGTGTGAGGGTGATGGAGAGGGTCAGTACTGAGAGTGAGGGTGATGGAGCAGGTCAGTACTGAGAGTGAGGGTGATGGAGAGGGTCAGTACCGAGAGTGAGGGTGATGGAGCAGGTCAGTACTGAGAGTGAGGGTGATGGAGCGGGTCAGTACTGAGAGTGAGGGTGATGGAGAGGGTCAGTACTGAGAGTGAGGGTGATGGAGAGGGGCAGTACTGAGAGTGAGGGTGATGGAGAGGGTCAGTACTGAGAGTGAGGGTGATGGAGAGGGGCAGTACTGAGAGTGAGGGTGATGGAGAGGGTCAGTACTGAGAGTGAGGGTGATGGAGGGGGGCAGTACCGAGAGTGAGGGTGATGGAGAGGGTCAGTACTGAGAGTGAGGGTGATGGAGAGGGTCAGTACTGAGAGTGAGGGTGATGGAGAGGGGCAGTACTGAGAGTGAGGGTGATGGAGAGGGTCAGTACTGAGAGTGAGGGTGATGGAGGGGGGCAGTACCGAGAGTGAGGGTGATGGAGAGGGTCAGTACTGAGAGTGAGGGTGATGGAGAGGGTCAGTACTGAGAGTGAGAGTGATGGAGAGGGTCAGTACTGAGAGTGAGGGTGATGGAGAGGGTCAGTACTGAGAGTGAGGGTGATGGAGAGGGTCAGTACTGAGAGTGAGAGTGATGGAGAGGGTCAGTACCGAGAGTGAGGGTGATGGAGAGGGTCAGTACTGAGAGTGAGGGTGATGGAGGGGGTCAGTACTGAGAGTGAGGGTGATGGAGAGGGTCAGTACTGAGAGTGAGGGTGATGGAGCAGGTCAGTACCGAGAGTGAGGGTGATGGAGCAGGTCAGTACCGAGAGTGAGGGTGATGGAGAGGGTCAGTACCGAGAGTGAGGGTGATGGAGAGGGTCAGTACTGAGAGTGAGGGTGATGGAGGGGGGCAGTACCGAGAGTGAGGGTGATGGAGAGGGTCAGTACTGAGAGTGAGGGTGATGGAGCAGGTCAGTACTGAGAGTGAGGGTGATGGAGAGGGTCAGTACCGAGAGTGAGGGTGATGGAGAGGGTCAGTACTGAGAGTGAGGGTGATGGAGCAGGTCAGTACTGAGAGTGAGGGTGATGGAGAGGGTCAGTACCGAGAGTGAGGGTGATGGAGCAGGTCAGTACTGAGAGTGAGGGTGATGGAGCAGGTCAGTACTGAGAGTGAGGGTGATGGAGAGGGTCAGTACCGAGAGTGAGGGTGATGGAGCAGGTCAGTACTGAGTGTGAGGGTGATGGAGAGGGTCAGTACTGAGAGTGAGGGTGATGGAGCAGGTCAGTACTGAGAGTGAGGGTGATGGAGAGGGTCAGTACCGAGAGTGAGGGTGATGGAGCGGGTCAGTACTGAGAGTGAGGGTGATGGAGCGGGTCAGTACTGAGAGTGAGGGTGATGGAGAGGGTCAGTACTGAGAGTGAGGGTGATGGAGCGGATCAGTACTGAGAGTGAGGGTGATGGAGAGGGTCAGTACCGAGAGTGAGGGTGATGGAGCGGATCAGTACTGAGAGTGAGGGTGATGGAGCGGATCAGTACTGAGAGTGAGGGTGATGGAGCGGGTCAGTACCGAGAGTGAGGGTGATGGAGCAGGTCAGTACCGAGAGTGAGGGTGATGGAGAGGGTCAGTACCGAGAGTGAGGGTGATGGAGAGGGTCAGTACTGAGAGTGAGGGTGATGGAGGGGGGCAGTACCGAGAGTGAGGGTGATGGAGAGGGTCAGTACTGAGAGTGAGGGTGATGGAGCAGGTCAGTACTGAGAGTGAGGGTGATGGAGAGGGTCAGTACCGAGAGTGAGGGTGATGGAGAGGGTCAGTACTGAGAGTGAGGGTGATGGAGCAGGTCAGTACTGAGAGTGAGGGTGATGGAGAGGGTCAGTACCGAGAGTGAGGGTGATGGAGCAGGTCAGTACTGAGAGTGAGGGTGATGGAGCAGGTCAGTACTGAGAGTGAGGGTGATGGAGAGGGTCAGTACCGAGAGTGAGGGTGATGGAGCAGGTCAGTACTGAGTGTGAGGGTGATGGAGAGGGTCAGTACTGAGAGTGAGGGTGATGGAGCAGGTCAGTACTGAGAGTGAGGGTGATGGAGAGGGTCAGTACCGAGAGTGAGGGTGATGGAGCGGGTCAGTACTGAGAGTGAGGGTGATGGAGCGGGTCAGTACTGAGAGTGAGGGTGATGGAGAGGGTCAGTACTGAGAGTGAGGGTGATGAAGCGGATCAGTACTGAGAGTGAGGGTGATGGAGAGGGTCAGTACCGAGAGTGAGGGTGATGGAGCGGATCAGTACTGAGAGTGAGGGTGATGGAGCGGATCAGTACTGAGAGTGAGGGTGATGGAGCGGGTCAGTACTGAGAGTGAGGGTGATGGAGCGTGTCAGTACTGAGATTGAGGGTGATGGAGAGGGTCAGTACTGAGATTGAGGGTGATGGAGAGGGTCAGTACTGAGAGTGAGGGTGATGGAGCGGATCAGTACTGAGAGTGAGGGTGATGGAGCGTGTCAGTACTGAGAGTGAGGGTGATGGAGCGTGTCAGTACTGAGATTGAGGGTGATGGAGAGGGTCAGTACTGAGATTGAGGGTGATGGAGAGGGTCAGTACTGAGAGTGAGGGTGATGGAGCGGGTCAGTACTGTGAGTGAGGGCGATGGAGCGGGTCAGTACTGAGAGTGAGGGTGATGGAGAGGGTCAGTACTGAGAGTGAGGGTGATGGAGAGGGTCAGTACTGAGAGTGAGGGTGATGGAGAGGGTCAGTACTGAGGGTGATGGAGAGGGTCAGTACCGAGAGTGAGGGTGATGGAGAGGGTCAGTACCGAGAGTGCGGGTGATGGAGAGGGTCAGTACCGAGAGTGAGGGTGATGGAGAGGGTCAGTACTGAGAGTGAGGGTGATGGAGCAGGTCAGTACTGAGAGTGAGGGTGATGGAGCAGGTCAGTACTGAGAGTGAGGGTGATGGAGAGGGTCAGTACCGAGAGTGAGGGTGATGGAGCAGGTCAGTACTGAGAGTGAGGGTGATGGAGCAGGTCAGTACTGAGAGTGAGGGTGATGGAGAGGGTCAGTACCGAGAGTGAGGGTGATGGAGCAGGTCAGTACTGAGTGTGAGGGTGATGGAGAGGGTCAGTACTGAGAGTGAGGGTGATGGAGCAGGTCAGTACTGAGAGTGAGGGTGATGGAGAGGGTCAGTACCGAGAGTGAGGGTGATGGAGCGGGTCAGTACTGAGAGTGAGGGTGATGGAGCGGGTCAGTACTGAGAGTGAGGGTGATGGAGAGGGTCAGTACTGAGAGTGAGGGTGATGAAGCGGATCAGTACTGAGAGTGAGGGTGATGGAGAGGGTCAGTACCGAGAGTGAGGGTGATGGAGCGGATCAGTACTGAGAGTGAGGGTGATGGAGCGGATCAGTACTGAGAGTGAGGGTGATGGAGCGGGTCAGTACTGAGAGTGAGGGTGATGGAGCGTGTCAGTACTGAGATTGAGGGTGATGGAGAGGGTCAGTACTGAGATTGAGGGTGATGGAGAGGGTCAGTACTGAGAGTGAGGGTGATGGAGCGGATCAGTACTGAGAGTGAGGGTGATGGAGCGTGTCAGTACTGAGAGTGAGGGTGATGGAGCGTGTCAGTACTGAGAGTGAGGGTGATGGAGAGGGTCAGTACCGAGAGTGAGGGTGATGGAGAGGGTCAGTACTGAGAGTGAGGGTGATGGAGCAGGTCAGTACTGAGAGTGAGGGTGATGGAGAGGGTCAGTACCGAGAGTGAGGGTGATGGAGCAGGTCAGTACTGAGAGTGAGGGTGATGGAGCAGGTCAGTACTGAGAGTGAGGGTGATGGAGAGGGTCAGTACCGAGAGTGAGGGTGATGGAGCAGGTCAGTACTGAGTGTGAGGGTGATGGAGAGGGTCAGTACTGAGAGTGAGGGTGATGGAGAGGGTCAGTACCGAGAGTGAGGGTGATGGAGAGGGTCAGTACCGAGAGTGAGGGTGATGGAGCAGGTCAGTACTGAGAGTGAGGGTGATGGAGCAGGTCAGTACTGAGAGTGAGGGTGATGGAGAGGGTCAGTACCGAGAGTGAGGGTGATGGAGCAGGTCAGTACTGAGAGTGAGGGTGATGGAGCAGGTCAGTACTGAGAGTGAGGGTGATGGAGCAGGTCAGTACTGAGAGTGAGGGTGATGGAGAGGGTCAGTACTGAGAGTGAGGGTGATGGAGCGGGTCAGTACTGTGAGTGAGGGCGATGGAGAGGGTCAGTACTGAGAGTGAGGGTGATGGAGAGGGTCAGTACGGAGAGTGAGGGTGATGGAGAGGGTCAGTACTGAGAGTGAGGGTGATGGCGTGGGGCAGTACTGAGAATGTGAGTGAATGGAGCAGTGGGAGGGTTTCAGCTCCTGACTGGAGGGTGGGGAATGACCAGTTCTGAGGCTCGAGAGTGGAATTAATAAATCTGTTGGAGTAGGAAAGAAGATTTATGAAATAGTGAAAATTTGTTGGGGAAAAAAGGAAGCAGTTTTTGAAGTAGTGAGATGTAAAGTTATTGATGTCGAGAAAAAAAAAAGAATTATGGTTAAAATTCCAAAAAAATCAGAGTTACGATTAAGTGTTGTGTCTGTGAATGTTCAAGTAATAATTCCAAACACATTTCGAAAGTCCGAAGCAGAAGACATATGGTCCAGGAGCTATGAGACCATATGGTTTAGGTTTACATGGGATTCAGGGCAAAATCTTCCTGGTTATAATATTTTGAGGGGAGATTAATGAAGATTCTAACGCTGATGGTCATGCGAATCTCGGTGCACTGGAGGAGGATGTGGGACCAGAGTTAGAGATAACTAGAGAAGGATTTGGATCTGACAAAAATCGTCAAAGTTGATAAGCCATTGGACCCACAACTAATGCGGTTAATGGAAGTCAGGGAGGCAACTTTGGATATAAACATTTTGCTGATGGATTAGAAAGTGCCAAAATAATAAGAACATAAGGAATAGGGGCGGCAGTAGGTCCCTCGAGCCTGCTCTGCCATTCAATAAAATCAGGGCTGATCTTCAACATCAACTCCATTTTCCCGCCCTATCCCCATATTCTTTGACTCCCTTCGAGTCCAAAAGTCTTATCGATCTCAGCCTTGAATATACTCAACGACTCAGCATCTACAGCCCTCTGAATGAAGAAATGTCTCCTCATGTCAGACCTAAATGGCCGACCCCTTATCCTGAGACCATGCCTCCTAGTTCTAGGCACTCCAATCAGGGAAACAGCCTCATAGCATCTACCCTGTCAAGCCATCTCAGAATCTTATGTTTCAATGAGATCACCTCTCATTCTTCTGAACTCCTGATACACTGTGAATCCCCATACACACCTGGGAGGATCCTGATGCACTGTGAATAGGCCCATTCTCCTCAATCTCTCTTCTCTTCGATAGAGTCCAAAACCTGTGCACAGGTGTGGCCTCACCAAGCCCTGTGCAATTGCAGCAAGACTTCCTTACTTTTGTACTCCAACCCCTCTGCAATAAAGACCAGCGTAACATTTCCCTTCCTAATTGCTTGCTGTGCCTGCCAATTAACGTTCTGTTTCATGTGCAATCAACCCAAATCCCTCTGAACACCAACATTTAATAGTTTCTCACCATTTACAATTATTCTGTTTTTCTATTGTTCCTCCCAAAGTGAATAACCTCATATTTCCTCACTTTATACTTCATCTGCCACCTTCTCACCCACTCAATTAACCTGTCTAAATCCCTTTGCAGCCTCTTTGTGTCCTCCTCACTGCATACTTTCCACCTAGCTTTGTATTGTCAGCAAACTTGGATACATTAGACTCATCTAAGCCATTAATATAGATTGTAAATAGTTGAGGCCTAAGCACTGATCGTTGTGGCACCCCACTAGTTACAGCCTGCCAACCTGAAAATGATCCGCTTATTTCTACTGTCTGTTTTCTGTCCATTAACCAATCCTCTATCCATGTCAATATATTCCTCCCCCACAACCCCATGAGCCCTTATCTTGTATAACAACCTTATCGAATGTAAAAGGTATGATCAGTAAGTTCGCTGATGATACAAAAATTGGTAGGGTGGTAAATAGCGAGGAGGATAGCCTCTGTCTGCAGGACGATATAGATGGGTTGGTCAGATGGGCGGAACAGTGGCAAATGGAATTTAACCCGGAAAAGTGCGAGGTGATGCACTTTGGAGGGACTAACAAGGCAAGGGAATACACAATGAATGGGAAGACCCTATGCAAGACAGAGGGTCAGAGGGATCTTGGTGTGCAAGTTCACAGATCCCTGAAGGCGGCGGAACAGGTAGATAAGGTGGTAAAGAAGGCATATGGGATACTTGCCTTTATTAGCCGAGGCATAGAATATAAGAGCAAGGAGGTTATGATGGAGCTGTATAAAACACTGGTTAGGCCACAGCTGGAGTACTGTGTGCAGTTCTGGTCGCCGCACTACAGGAAGGATGTGATCGCTTTGGAGAGGGTGCAGAGGAGATTCACCAGGATGTTACCAGGGCTGGAGCGCTTCAGCTATGAAGTGAGACTGGGAAGATTGGGTTTGTTTTCCTTGGAGCAGAGGAGGCTGAGGGGGGACATGATTGAGGTGTACAAAATTATGAGGGGCATAGATAGGATGGATACTAAGGAGCTTTTTCCCTTCGTTGAGGGTTCTATAACAAGGGGGCATAGATTCAAGGTAAAAGGAGGGAGGTTTAGAGGGGATTTGAGAAATAACTTTTTCACCCAGAGGGTGGTTGGAGTCTGGAACTCACTGCCTGAGAGGGTTGTGGAGGCAGGAACCCTCAGAACATTCAAGAAGCATTTGGATGAGCACTTGAAATGCCATAGCATACAAGGCTACGGATCAAATGCTGGAATATGGGATTGATGGCCGGCGCGGACACGATAGGCCGAAGGGCCTCTATCTGTGCTGTATGACTCTATGACTCTCTGAATACCTTCTGGAAATCCAAATATACAACATCCACTGGTTCCCCTTTATCTACCCTGCTAGTTGCATCCTCAAAAAACTCTTAATAAATTGGTCAAACACGATTTCCCTTTCACAAATCTACGTTGACTCTGCCTAATCATATTATGATTTTCTAAGTGTCCCGTTGCAATGTCCTTATTAATAGATTCCAGCATTTTCTCGACGACAGAATTCAAAATTTGCAGATGACACAAAACTTGGAAGTGTTGTGAACAGTGAGGAGGATTGTGATAGACTTCAAGAGGACATGGACAGGCTGGTCGAATGGGTGGAGTCATGACAGATGAAGTTTAACGCAGAGAAGTGCGAAGTGATGCATTTTGGTAGGAAGAACGAGGAGAGGCAATAATAACTAAATGGTATAATTCTAAAAATGGTGCAGGAACAGAGAGATCTGGGGGTATATGTGCACAAATCATTGAAGGTAGCAGGGCAGGTTGAGAAAGTGGTTAAAAAGCATACAGGGTCCTGGGCTTTATAAATAGAGGCATAGAGTATAAAAGCAACAAAGTTATGATGAACCTTTATAAAACACTGGTTTGGTTACAACTGGAGCATTTTGTCAAGTTCTGGGCGCCGCACTTTAGGAAGGAGGGTGCAGAAGATATTTACTGGAATGGTTCCAGGGATGAGGGACTTCGGTTACATGGATAGACTGGAGAAGCTGGGATTGGTCTCCATGGAGCAGAGAAGTTTGAGAGGAGATTTGATAGAAGTATTAAAAATCATGAAGGGTCCAGACAGTGGATAGAGAGAAACTGTTCCCATTGACAGAAGGGTCAAGAATCAGAGGATGTAGATTTAAGGTGATTGGCAAAAGAACCAAAGGTGACATGAGGAAAAACTTCTTCACACAGCGAGTGGTTAGGATCTGGAATGCACTGCCAGAGGGTGTGATGGAGGCAGATTCAATCATGGCCTTCAAAAGGGAACTGGATAAGTACTGGAAAGGAAAAAAATTGTAGGGCTACGTGGATAGGGTGGGGGAGTGGGACTAGCTGGATTGCTCTTGCATAGAGCTGGTGCGGACTCGATGGGCCGAATGGCCTCTTTCCGTGCTGTAACCATTCTATGATTCTATGACTGATGTCAGGCTGACTGGCCCACAGTTCCCTGTTTCCTCCCTCCGTCCCTCCCTTGAATAGCAGTGTTCGCTTTGCTAATGTCTCTGTTCAAGAGGGAGATAAGATATACCAGGTAAATAGAGACCATTAGTCTTAGTCAGTAGTGGGCAAACTCCTTGAATCTGTAATTCCAGGTCGAATTAGTGAACATTTAGAGAAACAGAGGGCGATCGGGGAGGCTGGAACCGATTAGCTGTAGACAAATGTATTTGACAAATCTGATACAGCTTTGTTGAGAGGTGACTAGAAAGATCAATGGGATGTAGCACATGCGGTGTATATGGGTTTTCAGAAGGTGTTTGATAATGTGGCTCACAGGAGGCTTCAGCCGTTTGGTGTGAGAGGAAATGTAGCCGCCCGGATAGAAAGTCGATAATGTGTTTAGTTTTCTCCATTTTTGTTCACAGATCCGAACACTGCAATCACTGAGTTCCTGACAAAGTGCGACGATTACCAGCTGTTCCAGTTGACGAAATTCTACCGGGACAGACTCGAACAGGCGATTGAAGGAGGGGTGGACGGAGTCAGCTCGTTGTTAACATACGAGAGGCATTTCAGTGGACAGGAACATCGGGTAAGTGGGAGGGACACAGAATGAGTTTGGATTATTTAAACATCACAGAACAGAGCTGACAGAATATCACATCTTAGAATCATAGAATGTTTCAGGACAGAAACAGGCCAAATTGGGAAGAAATGGATAAAACTACAAATATCCTGAATCTGCACCAATGATAGGAAGAGATGATAATACCCAACTGATCCGTCAGTATCTGCACAGAGAGAGGACAGGGTAATGACAACAGCAACATGCGTTTATACAGTGCCTTTAATACAGTAAAACGTCCCAATGCGCTTCACAGGAGCGATGACCAAAAAAACCGAGCCACATGAAGAGATATTAGGAGAGGTGATCAGAAGCTTGGTCAAAGAGGCAGTTTTGAGGAGCGTCTGAAAGGAAAGGAGAGAGAGGTAGAGAGTTGGAGAGGTTTCGGGAGGGAATTCCAGACTTAGGGCCTAGGCAGTTGAAGGCACGGCCACCAATTGTGGAGTGAAGACAATCAGGGATGCGCAAGAGGCCAGAATTGGAGGAGTGCAGAGATCTAAGGGGATTGTCGGGCTGGAGGGGGTTACAGAGATAGGGAGGGGGGAGGCCATGGTAGGATTTGAGCACATGGATAGGAATTTTAAAATTGATCAGTTTCCGGACCATGAGCCAGTGTAGGTCAGCAAGCACAGGGGTGATGTGTAAATGGGACTTGGTGCAAGTTAGGCCATGAGAAGCAGAGTTTTGGATGAGCTCAAGTTTACGGAGGCTGGAATGTGGGAGGCCGGCCAGGAGACCATTGGAATAGTGGAGCCTGGAAGTGACAAAGGGATGGTTTTGGTCTTCCCAATATTTAATTGGAGGAAATTTCCTCCGGCCTCAACTATTCGGATGCTCTCCTGGCCGGCTTCCCATCCTCCGCCTTCTGTAAACTTCAACACATCCAAAACGCTGCTGCCTGTAACCTGTCCCTCCCCCGTCCCGCTCACCTCTCACACCTGTGCTCGTTCACCTATTGCCTCACAGTTCTCGAATGACTTCAATTTTTAATTCCCATCCTCCTGTTTAAATCACTTCATGGTCTTCACTAGAATTCTCTATTGCTCTGATTCTGGCATCTTGTGCCTCTCCCCATCGTCCTACCACCGGTGGCTTAGCATTCTGTAGTTTTTGGACCCGGGCTCTGGAATTCACTCTCTAAAACCTTCCGCCTTTCTATCTCCGTCTTCTCCTTAAAATTTGATTCTTTATCCAGCTTTTGGTCATCCCTAATAATATGCCCTCCTTTGTCTCAGGCCCATTGTCTGATTCCGTTCCTGTGAATCGCTGTGGGACATTTTTCTATATTAAAGGTGCTATGTTGTTGTTGATGAATCAAGATGTTAACAGAATATTTTGCCCATGTGCAGAATGGATCAGTACCCGGTCCAGTGATTACTTTCTGTGCTCAATATAAACTGGGAGATCCCATCACTGAGCAGCTCCTTTCCTTCTCATTCTCAGTCTTTGTCTTTCACTCCACTCCTCAATATCAACTGGGAGATCCCATCACTGAGCAGCTCCTTTCCTTCTCATTCTCAGTCTTTGTCTTTCACTCCACTCCTCAATATAAACTGGGAGATCCCATCACGGAGCAGCTGCTTTCCTTCAATTCACAGTCTTTGTCTCTCACTCCACTCCTCAATATATTCATTATTATTCTTTACAGAAAGTCACTGAGCTCGTGGAGAAGGGAAACAGGGTGGACAGTTCCAAACTTCTCCTAAATCTGGTGATGGAGAAAGGCTCTCGGGCCCGAAGGGTGATGTGGGAATCCTTTGTGAAAATGCACCATGTGGTACCAAAGTTGGACAAAATACTGAAAGAGATTCAGGAACTTGGTACGGTAAAATCATACATTGAATTCAATTTCAGATTGAAACACTGCAGAATTTACTATTATTACACAGATCTGATTTCATGAAAGCTCATTGATTTAAACAGGTCCTGATCCATTTGATTATATGAACATCGGACGAGGTTTATCTGAAATACCCAGTCACGTGAAAGGTAAGTGATGAAATGGGGATTTCAAACCGTTTATTTCACTTCTGAGAATCAAAATGTTTGTAGTCTTTTTAGAGATTGTCAGAATCTGGGAATCAAAGTGAAAGGGTGGAGGGAACAGAATAAAGTTTGATTTTGATTTGTCAATCTTCAAATCGTCTGCGTGATCCGTTACTATTCGCTGTTCCCAATTATTTGTAAATTTGCAGATGTTTTATTACTCCAGCTAATCCAGTTGCTGATTGCTAACAGTTGTGAAAAAGCGTTCACACCTGTCAGGATCCTGATACACTCTGAATCCCCATGCACACCTGGCAGGATCCTGATACACTGTGAATCCCCATACACACCTGGCAGGATCCTGATACACTGTGAATCCCCATATACACCTGGCAGGATCCTGATACACCCTGAATCCCCATACACACCTGGCAGGATCCTGATACACTGTGAATCCCCATATACACCTGGCAGGATCCTGATACACCCTGAATCCCCATACACACCTGGCAGGATCCTGATACACTGTGAATCCCCATACACACCTGGCAGGATCCTGATACACTGTGAATCCCCATATACACCTGGCAGGATCCTGATACACCCTGAATCCCCATACACACCTGGCAGGATCCTGATACACTGTGAATCCCCACATACACCTGGCAGGATCCTGATACACCCTGAATCCCCATACACACCTGGCAGGATCCTGATACACTCTGAATCCCCATACACACCTGGCAGGATCCTGATACACCCTGAATCCCCATACGCACCTGGCAGGATCCCGATACACTGTGAATCCCCATACACACCTGGCAGGATCCCGATGCACTCTGAATCCCCATACACACCTGGCAGGATCCCGATGCACTCTGAATCCCCATACACACCTGGCAGGATCCCGATACACTGTGAATCCCCATACACACCTGGCAGGATCCTGATACACTGATTTCCCTTCGTATTTCTGACTTTAAATTTTCTCTGTTATTTCTTATTTTGTTGATTGTGAGCCTGTTTCCTTTTTCTGATGATTATATTCAAGACAGATCGATAGGTTTTTGGACATGAAGGGAATCAGTGGAGAGTAGGGCAAATGGATTTGAGGAGATCAGCCATCATCTTATTGAATGGCGGAGCAGGCTTGAGGGGCCGTGTCGTCTACTCCTGCTCCTATTTCTTTTGTTCTTATGTTCTGTATCCTTACTAATTTTGGAATTCCACAAACATTTCAATACCGAAGTTTCTTGCCCAAACAAAATATATCAAACCCTCTCACCATTCCCTCAACCGAAACTCCAATACCTTAAATCATCTTTCTGATTCCCCTCTGTACCTTCAGAATGGCAGTAATCTTTACCTGTGATCAGGTGACTATAGAAGTGTCGGTAATATCCCAGATAACATACCCGAGTCCTGAAACAATAAGAATTTAACTCCTGTCCATTCACAGTCTGTCTCTCTCCCAGTGCCCACAATATCCCAGATAACCTGCCCGAGGTCTGATACAATAACAGTGGAACTTCTGTCCATTCACAGTCTGTCCCTCTCCCAATGCCCACAATATCCCAGATAACCTACCCGAGGTCTGATACAATAACAGTGGAACTTCTGTCCATTCACAGTCTGTCCCTCTCCCGCTGATACTCATTTCCGCAGAAGGTCAGCACCACTGACAATTTCATAGATTGATCCACGAGAACTTGCACTGTCACATAACCAGGATAATGTGTGGAATTATAATGAGACGTCGATAGTACAGGGCAGGGCTGATAGTATTAATCATCAGAGAGAAAATATCACCTTCATAGAAATCTCCATGTTCACTAAATATTAGAATCAAGTGAAGATTTGAAACTTTTCTCAGCCCTTGTTCGCTTTCAAGCGAGGTTTTCAGTAACTGAGTTTAATTTCCTGCTCACACCTCTATTGAAGCTGTGAATTAAATCTCGGAACATTTTACTGAATAGTAAAGTGATATTGAGAATTTGTTTTTATATCAATGCAACTAACATTGAGAACCACTTTCTGTCTGTTCTAATTGAAGATGTTCAACAGAAACACAAGGAAACACTCCGGGTCCAAACTGAAACACTGAGAGTGAACACGATCCTAATAAAGGAGAAGGTTAAGATTTTCCAGCTGGTCAGTCTATACACTGAGCTAACGGTCATTTCTACTGTTCGAGATCGGACACTTGTAGAACATGAACTGCTGGCAAGAGGCCGAGACAATGAAGAGTGGAGAGAAAAACATCTCCGGAGAGAACTGGAAAAAATCCGAACTGATCAATTGTTCCAGAGCAGTTTATCCCAGAGAGAATCCAAATCTGGGAGTTCAGCAGCAGTGAGTGGAGTCGCGGGGATTGGAAAAACAACAATGGTACAAAAGATTGTTTATGACTGGGCCACTGGGAAAATATACCCACACTTTCAATTTGTTTTCAGTTTTAAATTCCGGGATTTGAACGCTATTAACTGTAGAATAAACCTGAGGAATCTGATACTGGATCTGTATCCTTACTTGAGGAATATTCTGGGAGAGCTCTGGAAGAACCCAGAGGGATTACTGTTTATATTCGATGGTTTAGATGAATTCAAGGACAGTATCGATTTTGCTGATAATCGGAGAAATACAGAACCTCAGTACATGTGCACAGATCCTGAAGACCAGTGTGAAGTGTCTGACATTGTGTACAGTTTAATACAGCACAAGCTGCTCCCGGGGTGTTCAGTGCTAGTGACCAGCCGCCCCACTGCATTACGTTTATTGGAAAAGGCTGAGATCAGTGTCTGGGCTGAAATCCTGGGATTTGTTGGTGAAGAACGGAAGGAATATTTCAACAAGTTTTTTGAAGATCAGGCGGTGGCAGCAGCTGTTTTCAAACATGTGGAGGAGAACGAGATCCTGTACACCATGTGTTACAACCCTTCCTACTGCTGTATCCTAGGTCTGTCACTGGGTCCCTTCTTCACACAGAGAGACAGGAAACAGCATGGATTTCCCAGGACCATCACCCAACTATACTCCTACTATATTTACAACATTCTGAAAAACCATGGCCGAGAGATTGAATCCCCCCGTGATGTGTTACTGAAGATCGGTGAGATGGCCTTCACTGGAGTCTCTGAGAAGAAGATTGTGTTTAGAAATGGAGATTTGATCAAGTACAATCTGCAACCTTCCCAGTTCCTGTCTGGGTTCATGATGGAACTTTTGGAGAGAGATGATTCTGCCCAGAGTGTGGTTTACACATTCCCGCACCTCACCATCCAAGAGTTTGTAGCCGCACTCGCACAATTCCTGACTCCAGATCCTGGGGACATCGGGAAACTCCTCAGTGAAGCCCACAGCAAGGAAGATGGGAGATTTGAGATATTTCTCCGTTTTGTTGTTGGTCTCTCATCCTCACGGTCAGCTCGGCCCCTGGAGGAGTTTCTCGGTCCATTTTGTCATCAAACAATCTGCGGAGTGATTGACTGGGTGAAGGAGAAGGTTGAAGGAGAGATTGGAAAGACAGAGAGTGAAACTGGTAAAAGGGACCTCCTGAACACATTCCACTACCTGTTTGAGTCTCAGAATCAAACACTGGCTCGGGTCACAGTGGGATCTGTGGAAATATTTACATTTAGTGGATTGCGACTGACCCCGATTGACTGTGCGGTGCTGTCTCATGTCATTGGACTCTGTGATGAAATAAAACACCTCGATCTACAGTACTGCACCATTCAGTGTGAAGGACTCCAGCGGCTGGGACCCGTACTGCACAAATGCCAGGTGTTAAGGTAACTGCTTGTTTGTTTCTGCAAATGTTTTTTGAGTAGTTGAAAAGAAAAGCACCTTCCAGTTTAACCAAAGAGGGGCAGAGTCATAAAAACTTTACAAACTAACAACAGGACCAGGGTAAAATTCTCCGGGGGAGAATGAGAGTGGATCTTTGTCAACAAATACTTATTCATGACTGGGCTTGTCTCTGACCTAGAGGTCAATTAATTTTTTTTTTCCTTCTGTGTCTTTTATCCCCGTCTTTTAATATTATCCTCTCTTTATTTCACTGTCTCCGTCATTTTGTAATATATTATTGGGCACTTCCTGGATTTTAGTCTGTCCAGTTGATTGATGGTTTTGAGAGATCCTTTTACACCCGCACAGCTCGGCAAAGAATTCTGATGTTATTTAATCTCACAGTTCAAGAAAGTTACTGACAAAAGAATGCACTAACTTAGTGGGTGACTTTAAATCTAATGCACGGTGCCCAGTGCTGGTTCACTGCTCTGAGCAATTTACGGGCCAATATCTTACATCTGAAAGGAAAATCTAACGGGAGGGGGGTTATAACGGGAGGTGGGTATAACGGGCGGGGTGATGTATAACGGGAGAGGGGTATAACGGGCAGCCGATCCGATAACTCCCGTTTTACATTATCACCAAAGTTTCATCAATTTTCTGATGTTGCACCTCTGTTTACCTGTAATATTGGAGACACAAAATTTGAATCAGATCCAGTGCTTGATTCAATGGGGTTAATTTGAACCCCACGAACGGGTGTGTTGAGATCGGGTTTGAAGGCAAATATGGTAAAGGAGTAAAACCTGATCCCAACTCGCCTCCAAAGGAGGCTGGTCGAGGGGCGGGTGATGAAATCTGCTCTCAGGTGGCAGGTCAATCGTTGGAATCGTGTAAGAAGGCTGAGGGCATCCATTTTAATTGTTTTTTAAAAAAAATTTATCTCCTGTGGGCCATATGAGAGGAGGCGAGAATGCCTGGATCAACAGGTCCGTGACCGCTTGTGGGCCTGGAGGAGCAGTGGTGTTTTCCCAGAAGCCCAACAAGCTGCGAACCTGCACAGGCAATGGGTCAGCCCTCCCCCCCACGATCTCTGACACCCCCGTGATCTCCGACCCATTGGTGATCTCTGACTGCCCTGTGATCTCCAATGCACCCACCCCCCCAAGATCTTCAAAACCTCACTCCCACAACCTCCGATGCCCCCCTCCCCATCTAAAAGTTACTTTCTGCCATCCACTCTCTGGATGCTCTCCTCTCCGACTGACAGCCAGCCTGACGGGCCGGAAACCAACAGAAAAACATGGAAGATGTCCTTAACGTCAAAATCATCCCTTCCGTGTTTCCTGTTAGGAATTCCGACCCACCCTCTTCCTGGCTCCCTGCTAAAATTCACCCCTGTATGTTTCTCTCTCTCTCTTTGTGTTTAGACTGGGGAGCAATAAACTGGGAGATTCAGGAGTGAAACCACTGTCTGCGGCTCTGAGGAACCCGGACTGTAAAATACAGGAACTGGGGTAAGTATCAGACTGTGTGAGATTGTGTTTATAATAACTGGATGTCTGACACTGCACATTATTATTAGTATCAATAATAGTGTAATAAATGCTGGGAGTGAAATTGTACGTGAATGAGGACGGAAAATAGACTGAATCCCATTTGCCACCCGTTGTCGGACACTCTGGATATCCGGTCCTACTGATGTCAGAGGAATGGGATATTGGACAGACCGTATAACAGGCTCCCAATGTGATACCACCTGATCTTTGTCCCTGCACATGTACAATCTCACCCAGGCTGCATCTTATCCTGATATTCGTGATATATAATCTTTCCAATCACCAGGTTGGAAAATGTTGGCTTTACAAACTCTTGTAACAAGGTTCTGGCCTCCGTTCTCAGTACAAACCGGTCACTGATGGATCTGTCCCTGCGTAATAATAAAGTGGGAGATTCAGGAGGCTGTGGCTCTGAGGAATCCGGACTGTAAAGTGCAGGAACTGGTGTAAATACCAGACTGTGAGATTGTGTTTAAAATTACTGAAAGTCTAACACTGTACATTATTATTAGTGTCAGTAATAGTGTTACTAATAATGTACAGTGTTTATTAATAGCACTATTACTGAAAATAATGTACAGTGTTTATGAATATCAATATTACTGATACTAATAATGTCAGCGTTTAATAATATCAGTAATAGTATTATTAATAAACACATTTTTGGTATCAGGAAGTGTCATTAATAAACAGTACATTATTAGTATCAGTAATAGTGTTATTAATACACACTGTTCATTATTAGTGTCAATATTAGTGTTATTAATAAATATTGTACATTATCAGTATCAGTCATGTTATAATAAACACTGTTCAATATTATCAGTAACGGTAATAGTGTTATTAATACACCAAACTGTAAAATACTGAAATTGCAGTAAGTATCAGACTGTGAGAGATTGTGTTTATAATAACTGTATATCTAACACTGTACATTATGATCAGTATCAGCAAAAGTGTTATTAATACACACTACATTATTATTAGTGTCAGTAATAGTGTTATTAATAAACACTACATTGTTATTAGTAATCGTAAGAAAAAAGATATAGGAGCAGGAGTCGGCCATGCCGGCCCCTCGAGCCTGCTTCACCATTCAATAAGATCATGGCTGATCTTCGACATCAACTTTACTTTTTTGCCCTATTCCCATATAACTTGATTCCCTTAGTGACCAAAAATCGATCAATCTCAGCCTTGAATATATTCAATGAATCAGCATCCACAGCCCTCTGGGGTAAAGAATTCCAAAGATTTACAACCCTCTGAGTGAAAATATTTTTCTTCATCTCAGTCCTAAACGGCCGACCCCTTATCCTGAGACTGTGACCCCTTGTTCCAGACTCTCCAGCCAGGGGCAACAGCCTTTCGGCATCTACCCTGTCAAGCGCTCTAAGAATTTTATGTGTTTCAATGAGATCACCTCTCATTCTTCGAAACTCCAGCAAGTAAGCCCATTCTACTCAGTCTCTCCTCCAAGGACAAACCACTCATCTCAGGTATCAAAACTAGTGAACCTTCGATGCACCCCCTCGAAGGCAAATATATCCTTCCTTATGTGAGGAGACCAGAACTGTACACAATACTCCAGGTGAGGTCTCCCCAAAGCCCTGCACAATTGTACCAAGACTTCCTCATTCTTGCAATAAAGATTAATAGTGTTGCTATTAAACACTGTACATTATTATTAGTATCAGTAATAGTGTTACTAATAATGTAGTGTTAATATCAGTATTGTTATTAGGGATGGGCAATAAATCCTGGCCTCGCCAGCGACGCCCACATCCCTTGAACGAATAAAAAAAATTAATTAACCTACGCTGTGATTTACGCTGATTTATTGTCATTTCTCTCTCTGATCCCCAGACTGGATGGTGTCGGTCTCACAGATTCTTGTACCAAGGATCTCGTCTCCGCTCTCAGTACAAACCGGTCACTGACGGGTCTGAACCTGGGATCAAACTCCTTCACAGACCGATCTGTCCCCGCTCTCCGCTCCCTCATACTGTCCTGCAGGAGTCTGGAGTGGATCCAGTGAGTGTTTGTGTTAATGTTTATTGTAATAAATAAAATATCAATGGGATTCAGTCCCTTTTATGGGTAATATTTGTCTAATTATTATTGAAATATTAACCCCAGTCTCCCTGTTATTTACACTGTTGTTCAATCTGTTTATTTCCTGTTTACTCTTTAATCTGTTTCAGGCTGGGGGGGAATCGGTTCAGTTCAAAAGGAAAGAATCAGCTGAAATCCCTGCAGGATACCAGACCCGGACTGAGTGTGACAGTGTGAACGTTTCAATTTATAACCATTCCTGGTCTCATGAAATGAACATTTTTGGCCGATTCTCTGTCCCTCCCCTTTAACCGGCCGCGCTCCAGGTTTAAATCCTAACGGCCCTTTAATGATTTCCAGCTCGAGCTGAGCGAGCGCCGTCTCCCACTGTGACGTCAGAGGCCCATTAACAGGGTCACGAGACTCAGTCACCCGGTCCCCCAGCGCTGATTCTGCAGGATATCCGGGGCTGGATGGTCCCCAATGGGGCACTGGATCAATGTACAGACAGGAAGGGCACAGGGTGGGGCTCAGTCTGGGCTGCAGGGGGACATTGGGTCAATGTACAGACAGGAAGGGCCCAGGGTGGGGCTCTGTCTGGGCTGCAGTGGGACACTGGGTCAATGTACAGACAGGAAGGGCCCAGGGTGGGGCTCATTCTGGGCTGCAGTGGGACACTGGGTCTATGGACAGAGAGGAAGGGCACAGGGTGGGGCTCAGTCTGGGCTGCAGTGGGTCACTGGGTCAATGTACAGACAGGAAGGGCCCAGGGTGGGGCTCTGTCTGGGCTGCAGTGGGACACTGGGTCAATGCACAGACAGGAAGGGACCAGGGTGGGGCTCAGTCTGGGCTGCAGTGGGTCAATGTACAGACAGGAAGGGCCCAGGGTGAAGCTCAGTCTGGGCTGCAGTGGGTCACTGGGTCAATGTACAGACAGGAAGGGCCCAGGGTGGGGCTCAGTCTGGGCTGCAGTGGGTCACTGGGTCAATGTACAGAGAGGAAGGGCCCAGGGTGGGGCTCATTCTGGGCTGCAGTGGGACACTGGGTCTATGGACAGAGAGGAAGGGCACAGGGTGGGGCTCAGTCTGGGCTGCAGTGGGTCACTGGGTCAATGTACAGACAGGAAGGGCCCAGGGTGGGGCTCTGTCTGGGCTGCAGTGGGACACTGGGTCAATGCACAGACAGGAAGGGACCAGGGTGGGGCTCAGTCTGGGCTGCAGTGGGTCAATGTACAGACAGGAAGGGCCCAGGGTGGGGCTCTGTCTGGGCTGCAGTGGGTCACTGGGTCAATGTACAGACAGGAAGGGACCAGGGTGGGGCTCAGTCTGGGCTGCAGTGGGACACTGGGTCAATGTACAGACAGGAAGGGCCCAGGGTGGGGCTCATTCTGGGCTGCAGTGGGACACTGGGTCTATGGACAGAGAGGAAGGGCACAGGGTGGGGCTCAGTCTGGGCTGCAGTGGGTCACTGGGTCAATGTACAGACAGGAAGGGCCCAGGGTGGGGCTCTGTCTGGGCTGCAGTGGGACACTGGGTCAATGCACAGACAGGAAGGGACCAGGGTGGGGCTCAGTCTGGGCTGCAGTGGGTCAATGTACAGACAGGAAGGGCCCAGGGTGAAGCTCAGTCTGGGCTGCAGTGGGTCACTGGGTCAATGTACAGACAGGAAGGGCCCAGGGTGGGGCTCAGTCTGGGCTGCAGTGGGTCACTGGGTCAATGTACAGAGAGGAAGGGCCCAGGGTGGGGCTCATTCTGGGCTGCAGTGGGACACTGGGTCTATGGACAGAGAGGAAGGGCACAGGGTGGGGCTCAGTCTGGGCTGCAGTGGGTCACTGGGTCAATGTACAGACAGGAAGGGCCCAGGGTGGGGCTCTGTCTGGGCTGCAGTGGGACACTGGGTCAATGCACAGACAGGAAGGGACCAGGGTGGGGCTCAGTCTGGGCTGCAGTGGGTCAATGTACAGACAGGAAGGGCCCAGGGTGGGGCTCTGTCTGGGCTGCAGTGGGTCACTGGGTCAATGTACAGACGGGAAGGGCCCAGGGTGGGGCTCAGTCTGGGCTGCAGTGAGACACTGGGTCAATGTAAAGACAGGAAGGGCCCCGGGTGGGGCTCAGTCTGGGCTGCAGTGGGACACTGGGTCAATGTGAAGACAGGAAGGGCCCAGGGTGGGGCTCAGTCTGGGCTGCAGTGGGACACTGGGTCAATGTAAAGACAGGAAGGGCCCAGGGTGGGGCTCAGTCTGGGCTGCAGTGGGACACTGGGTCAATGTGAAGACAGGAAGGGCCCAGGGTGGGGCTCAGTCTGGGCTGCAGTGGGACACTGGGTCTATGTACAGACGGGAAGGGCCCAGGTTGGGGCTCAGTCTGGGCTGCAGTGAGACACTCGTTCAATGTCCAGACAGGAAGGGCCCAGGGTGGGGCTCAGTCTGGGCTGCAGTGGGACACTGGGTCAATGTACAGACGGGAAGGGCCCAGGGTGGGGTTCAGTCTGGGCTGCAGTGAGACACTAGTTCAATGTCCAGACAGGAAGGGCCCAGGGTGGGGCTCAGTCTGGGCTGCAGTGGGACACCGGGTCAACATTGGATTCATGTTGATCGGAACAACAGGGGACTCCCCATCTCTTGTGTTCGTGTTGCCGGATCTGTTCCATCCACTGAAACAGAGAGTGGGCCCTGGTTTAACATCTCATCGGTGAAAGCAACAGTCAATGGAAAATAAAATCAGGCAGAGCGGAAAACGAGATGCCAATTCGCTCTCGCCCGTTTTGCTCTAACGCCCGAGGTGAATTTATTCTCTGATGTGTTCCGTGGACTGGCAATCGAATGACATTAAATTGTCAGATATCTAAATAGTTAATCCTAAATTAATCTCATCAATCTGCAGTCGTGTCAGACACTGATTTAAACTGTAATGTGATAATCAGTGATCCAGCTCATGCTGAATTACGGTGATCCTCTCAGCTGCTTTTGCAATCGGTTATTCATTGTGTTAAGTATCTGCATATTACTTATTAAAATTGCTGGGTGACCCTGTCTACAACTGTTTATATGTAATTATTTTTTGCTATACTCAATGTTTAAATAATGATAATTATTATTTTCAAGTCAATAAATTGTTGTTGTGCATGATTTGATGTCTGGCTTCTTTGAAGATTTGGTAAGAAAGCGTTAATCCATTCACTCAGTAGCTTGTGGGGATCCAAATGTGGTGAACTCATTCGATCTGAACTGGGAGATGTCCATTTATATGAGTGAGTGTGAGCGAGGATGCCCCTTTTTTTCAGTGAGTGTGTGTGAGCGAGGATGCCCCTGCATATCAGTGAGTGTGACGAGGATGCCCCTGTATATCGGAGTGTGACGAGGATGCCCCTGTATATCGGTGAGTGTGAGCGAGGATGCCCCTGTGTATCGGAGTGTGAGCGAGGATGCCCCTGTGTATCGGTGAGTGTGAGCGAGGATGCCCCTGTGTATCGGTGAGTGTGAGCGAGGATGCCCCTGTGTATCGGTGAGTGTGAGCGAGGATGCCCCTGTGTATCGGTGAGTGTGACGAGGATGCCCGTGTCTCGGTGAGTGTGACGAGGATACCCCTGGTTATCGGTGAGTGTGACGAGGATGCCCCTGTGTATCGGTGAGTGTGACGAGGATGCCCGTGTCTCGGTGAGTGTGAGCGAGGATGCCCCTGTATATCGGTGTGAGCGAGGATGCCCCTGTATATCGGTGAGTGTGAGCGAGGATGCCCCTGTGTATCGGTGAATGATTGTGTGAGTGAGGGTGTCCCTGTCGATCAGTGAGGATATGAGCGAGGATGCCTCTGTGTTTCAGTGAGTATGTGAGCGAGGAAGCCTCTGTATATCAGTGAGTGTGAGCAAAGGTGCCCCTGTATATCGGTGAGTGTGATGAGGATGCCCCTGTGTATCGGTGAGTGTAAGCGAGGATGCCCCTGTGTATCGGTGAGTGTGAGCGAGGATGCCCCTGTGTATCGGTGAGTGTGACGAGGATGCCCCTGTGTATCGGTGAGTGTGACGAGGATGCCCCTGTGTATCGGTGAGTGTGACGAGGATGCCCCTGTATATCGGTGAGTGTGAGCGAGGATGCCCCTGTATATCGGTGTGAGCGAGGATGCCCCTGTATATCGGTGAGTGTGAGCGAGGATGCCCCTGTGTATCGGTGAGTGTGAGCGAGGATGCCCCTGTATATCGGTGTGAGCGAGGATGCCCCTGTGTCTCGGTGAGTGTGACGAGGATGCCCCTGTATATCGGTGAGTGTGACGAGGATGCCCCTGTATATCGGTGAGTGTGATGAGGATGCCCCTGTATATCGGTGAGTGTGAGCGAGGATGCCCCTGTGTATCGGTGAGTGTGAGCGAGGATGCCCCTGTGTATCGGTGAGTGTGATGAGGATGCCCCTGTGTATCGGTGAGTGTGATGAGGATGCCCCTGTATATCGGTGAGTGTGATGAGGATGCCCCTGTGTATCGGTGAGTGTGAGCGAGGATGCCCCTGTGTATCGGTGAGTGTGATGAGGATGCCCCTGTGTATCGGTGAGTGTGACGAGGATGCCCCTGTGTATCGGTGAGTGTGAGCGAGGATGCCCCTGTGTATCGGTGAGTGTGATGAGGATGCCCCTGTGTATCGGTGAGTGTGAGCGAGGATGCCCCTGTGTATCGGTGAGTGTGATGAGGATGCCCCTGTGTATCGGTGAGTGTGAGCGAGGATGCCCCTGTGTATCGGTGAGTGTGATGAGGATGCCCCTGTGTATCGGTGAGTGTGAGCGAGGATGCCCCTGTGTATCGGTGAGTGTGATGAGGATGACCCTGTGTATCGGTGAGTGTGAGCGAGGATGCCCCTGTATATCGGTGAGTGTGATGAGGATGCCCCTGTGTATCGGTGAGTGTGACGAGGATGCTCCTGTATATCGGTGAGTGTGACGAGGATGCCCCTGTATATCGGTGAGTGTGAGCGAGGATGCCCCTGTATATCGGTGAGTGTGATGAGGATGCCCCTGTGTATCGGTGAGTGTGAGCGAGGATGCCCCTGTGTATCGGTGAGTGTGAGCGAGGATGCCCCTGTGTATCGGTGAGTGTGATGAGGATGCCCCTGTGTATCGGTGAGTGTGATGAGGATGCCCCTGTATATCGGTGAGTGTGATGAGGATGCCCCTGTGTATCGGTGAGTGTGATGAGGATGCCCCTGTGTATCGGTGAGTGTGACGAGGATGCCCCTGTGTATCGGTGAGTGTGAGCGAGGATGCCCCTGTGTATCGGTGAGTGTGATGAGGATGCCCCTGTGTATCGGTGAGTGTGAGCGAGGATGCCCCTGTGTATCGGTGAGTGTGATGAGGATGCCCCTGTGTATCGGTGAGTGTGAGCGAGGATGCCCCTGTGTATCGGTGAGTGTGATGAGGATTCCCCTGTGTATCGGTGAGTGTGAGCGAGGATGCCCCTGTGTATCGGTGAGTGTGAGCGAGGATGCCCCTGTATATCGGTGAGTGTGATGAGGATGCCCCTGTGTATCGGTGAGTGTGAGCGAGGATGCCCCTGTATATCGGTGAGTGTGATGAGGATGCCCCTGTGTATCGGTGGGTGTGACGAGGATGCCCCTGTATATCGGTGAGTGTGAGCGAGGATGCCCCTGTGTATCGGTGGGTGTGACGAGGATGCCCCTGTATCTCGGTGAGTGTGATGAGGATGCCCCTTTGCACCAATACACCATCGGTTTGCTCTGGGATTGAACATTTCTCAGTGTGATGATCATCGCTCCCCATCAGGTGGGACACAGACAGCTGCCCAGTGAAACCCAGTCAGTCCTTGTTCCCCATTAGAAATTCTCCCCTTTCTCACCCTCACCGACCCACACTTGTCTTCACTAATCTTGTTCTTTTTCCATCCTTGGACAATCTTTTCCAGTCCGCTTTGATCTTCCTTCCACCTTTACTCTCATCCTCTGCTTTTCCTCTCAATCTCTTGCTCCTTTTTTGTTGAATTCTAAACTGCTCCCAATCCTCAGCCTTCCTGCTTTTTCTGCTCACTTTATCTCACTCCTCTTTCCATCTAATCCTTTCCTTCATTTCTTTTCTTAGTCCCGCTGGGGCCGCTTTTCTTTTGCTGTTTTTGCCCAGAAAGGAATGAATGACGGGAAATCCGGCCCACTCTTCGCCTGAGGATAAACCCACTGACTGAAACTATCGATAGTTGGTGGGGAATTGGAGGGGAAACATCTCTCGGGGCCTCTCCACACACAAAGGGGGACATGTCCTTCCCTCCTGGGTCGGTCTCTCTCTCTCCATTTCACCCGTTCCGCCTCCGCCGCCATTTACCTCATACGTTGCAGGAAAGGATGCCCCGGAGCATGGTACATTGGCGAGACCATGCAGACGCTGCGACAACGGATGAACGGACACCGCGCAACAATCGCCAAACAGGAGGGTTCCCTCCCAGTCGGGGAACACTTCAGCAGTCATGGACATTCATCCACCGACCTTCGGGTAAGCGTACTCCAAGGCGGCCTTCGAGACACACGACAACGCAAAATCGTCGAGCAGAAGTTGATAGCCAAGTTCCGCACCCATGAGGACGGCCTCAACCGGGATCTTGGGTTCATGTCACGCTACACGTTACCCCACCAGCAAAAAGGGGGGAAAAATTTATATGTTTTTTAAAATTCTCTCTCTCTCTCTGCCATTTTAAGTTTCTTTCTGCCTGCCTGTGTAATAGACACAATGTATATCGAGTGTACTGGGACGTGCTGTTCTCCGTGACTGGCCTGTTTGAATAACAACGACACCTTTTGATTGGTGTGATGCTGTCCCAACATCGTACAAGATCTGCGATTTGAGAACCTTTTCACTCATTCACCTGACGAAGGAGATAATCTCCGAAAGCTTGTGATTTTAAAATAAATTTGTTGGACTATAACCTGGTGTTGTAAGATTCCTTACATTTGTCCATCACCGGCATCTCCACATCATTTTCCCTCCAAACCGCTTTCTTCTTCACCAACTTCGCGCCATTCGGGCGTTGGAGAGCCGGGGCATGCGCAGTGATTACATTCACCGTCAATTAACGCCCCCTCCCACAATCGGCCCCTGCGATTGGGGCAGAAGTCGCTGATTGACATTCCCGCTCACCAATCGGGGCTCGGCACCCGCCCCGCGCTTCATTGACTGACCGCGAGAGGGGACGGCGACTCGGGCTCACGTGGCTGTTGATTTTAAATCTGTGTGGCCGTGAAACCGACACAGCGCGAGTGTGACGTCAGTAACCTGGCAATAGCGCGCGTCGTTGAGGGGAGGGGCCGCGAGCCGACTGATGGGAGAGTCCAGGCGACTGGAGAAGATCAACCGGTCCCCGTCCACCGCCATCATCTCAATCCACCGCCATCCTCCCCCTGGAGAGGATCAACCGGTCCCCATCCACCGCCATCATCTCAATCCACCGCCATCCTCCCCCTGGAGAGGATCAACCGGTCCCCATCCACCGCCATCATCTCAATCCACCGCCATCCTCCCCCTGGAGAGGATCAACCGGTCCTCACCCACCGCCATCATCTCAATCCACCGCCATCCTCCCCCTGGAGAGGATCAACCGGTCCTCATCCACCGCCATCATCTCAATCCACCGCCATCCTCCCCCTGGAGAGGATCAACCGGTCCCCATCCACCGCCATCATCTCAATCCACCGCCATCCTCCCCCCTGGAGAGGATCAACCGGTCTCCATCCACCGCCATCATCTCAATCCACCGCCATCCTCCCCCTGGAGAGGATCAACCGGTCCCCATCCACCGCCATCATCTCAATCCACCGCCATCCTCCCCCTGGAGAGGATCAACCGGTCCTCACCCACCGCCATCCTCCCCCCTGGAGAGGATCAACCGGTCCCCATCCACCGCCATCATCTCAATCCACCGCCATCCTCCCCCTGGAGAGGATCAACCGGTCCCCATCCACCGCCATCCTCCCCCCTGGAGAGGATCAACCGGTCGCCATCCTCCCCCTGGAGAGGATCAACCGGTCCCCATCCACCGCCATCATCTCAATCCACCGCCATCCTCCCCCTGGAGAGGATCAACCGGTCCCCATCCACCGCCATCATCTCAATCCACCGCCATCCTCCCCCTGGAGAGGATCAACCGGTCCCCATCCACCGCCATCCTCCCCCCTGGAGAGGATCAACCGGTCCCCATCCACCGCCATCATCTCAATCCACCGCCATCCTCCCCCTGGAGAGGATCAACCGGTCCCCATCCACCGCCATCATCTCAATCCACCGCCATCCTCCCCCTGGAGAGGATCAACCGGTCCCCATCCACCGCCATCATCTCAATCCACCGCCATCCTCCCCCTGGAGAGGATCAACCGGTCCCCATCCACCGCCATCATCTCAATCCACCGCCATCCTCCCCCTGGAGAGGATCAACCGGTCCCCATCCACCGCCATCATCTCAATCCACCGCCGTCCTCCCCCTGGAGAGGATCAACCGTTCCCATCCACCGCCATCATCTCAATCCACCGCCATCCTCCCCCGGGTGGGGGTGTGAATCAGACGGTTAATCAGACTCATTCATTCCTTTCTCACCTCCAGACTCCACTATTCCAATACCCTCCTGCCCGTCCTCCCATCTTCCACCCTCCATAAACATCAGCTCATCCAAAACTCTGCTGCCCGTATCTGAACTCGCACCAAGTCCCGTTCACCCATCACCCCCTGTGCTCACTGACCGACATCCGCTCACGGTCCGGGAACTCCTCCATTTTAAAATTCTCATCCTGGTTTTCAAATCCCTCCATGACCCTCGCCCCTCTCACTATCTCTGTCACCTCCTCCAACCCTCCAAGATCTCTGCACTCCTACAATTCTGGCCTCTTGCCCAACCCCCGATTTCCATCACTCCACCATTGGCGGCCGTGCCTTCACCTGCCGGGGCCCCAAGCTCTGGAATTCCCTCCCGAAACCTCTCCACCTCTCTCTCTCCTCCTTTAAGACGGTCCTTAAAACCTGCCTCATTGACCGAGCTCTGGATGGGCTCGAACCAGAGCTCTCCACAGCTGTAACATAACTTCCTCCCCTTTCTATTCCAGCCCTCTTGAGATAAAGGCCAGCACTCCTTTAGCTTTTTTGATTACTTCTTGTACCTGCCCACTGGGTTTTAGAGATTTGTCGACTTGGACCCCGAAATTTCTCTGCTCATCCACAGTTCCCACACTCTTCCCATTCAGAAAATATTCTGATTTGTCTTTTTCTGATCCAAAGTGGATGACCTCACACTTGCCCACATTAAACACCATCTCCCACAGTTTTCCTCACTCACTGAGTCTGTCTGTGTCCCTGGTTTCCAGTTTCCCAATAGGGTCAGATTCTGTTTTCAGTACAAAGTAACAGGTAATCAAATCTACTCTTTTTTTGAGGTATTATGAGGTGTTACGGAGTTGAGGTACAGATCGGCTGTGATTTAATAGAATGACGGGACAGGATCGAGGGGCTGGACGGCCTCCTCCTGTTCCTGTGTAATGGACTCGAGGGGATGGACGGCCTCCTCCCGTTGCTGTGCAATGGACTCGAGGGGATCGACGGCCTCCTCCTGTTCCTGTGCACTGTTTATTGGGTGGGGTGAGAAACAAACGGGTAATGACAGTGTCACACAGTTGGGGGAAGGCAGTGAACCGTGTGACACAGACAGTGAGAGAGGATGTGTGTATATATTAGTGAGTGATTGTGAGAGAGAGGATGCCTCTGTTTATCAGTGAGTGACTATGAGTGAGTGTATGAGAGAGGATGCCTCTGTATATCAGTGAGTGAGAGAGACAGGATGCCTCTGTATATCAGTGAGTGAGTGTGAGAGAGAGAGGATGCCTCTGCATATCAGTGAGTGAGTGTGAGAGAGAGAGGATGCCTCTGCATATCAGTGAGTGTGTGAGAGAGAGGATGCCTCTGCATATCATTGACTGTGAGCGAGGATGCTTCTGTGTATCAGTGACTGATTCTGAGTGAGTCAGTGTGTGAGCGAGGATGCCCATGTATATCAGTGAGTGACACTGAGTGAGTGTGTGTGTGAGAGAGGCTGCCTCTGTGTTTCAGTGAGTGACTCTGAGTGAGTGTGTGAGAGAGAGGATGCCCCTGTGTATCTGTGAGTGAGTGTGTGAGAGAGAGGATGCCTCTGTATATCAGTAAGTGACTCTGAGTGAGTGTGAGAGAGAGAGGAGCCTCTGTATATCAGTGAGTGACTCTGAGTGAGTGTGTGAGAGAGAGGATGCCCCTGTATATCAGTGAGTGACTGTGAGTGAGTGTGTGAGAGAGAGGATGCCTCTGCATATCAGTGAGTGTGAGCGAGGATGCCCATGTATATCAGTGAGTGACTCTGAGTGAGTGTGAGAGAGGATGCCTCTGTAAATCAGTGAGTGATTCTGAGTGAGTCCGTATGTGAGCGAGGATGCCCATGTATATCAGTGAGTGACTCTGAGTGAGTGTGAGAGAGAGAGGATGCCCTGTATATCAGTGAGTGACTGTGAGTAAGTGTGTGAGAGAGAGGATGCCTCTGCATATCAGTGAGTGTGAGCGAGGATGCCCATGTATATCAGTGAGTGAGTGTGAGAGAGGATGCCTCTGTAAATCAGTGAGTGATTCTGAGTGAGTCCGTGTGTGAGCGAGGATGCCCATGTATATCAGTGAGTGACACTGAGTGAGTGTGAGAGAGGATGCCCCTGCGTATCAGTGCGTGACTCTGAGTGAGTGTGAGAGAGGATGCCTCTGTGTATCAGTGCGTGACTCTGAGTGAGTCAGTGTGTGAGAGAGGATTCCTCTGTAAATCAGTGAGCGAGTGTGAGAGAGAGAGGATGCCCCTGTATGTCAGTGAGTGTGAGCGAGGATGCCCCTGTACATCAGTGAGTGAATCTGAGTGAGTGAGTGTGTGTGAGCGAGGATGCCCCAGCATATCAGTGAGTGAGGATGCCACTGTTTTTCAGTGAGTGTGAGTGAGGATGCCCCTCTGTATCGCTGAGTGTGACGAGGATGCTCGAGGATTGGTGTGTGTGAGCGAGGATGGCCTGTGTATCGGTGAGTGTGAGCGAGGATGCCCCTGGATATCGGTGAGTGTGAGTGAGGATGCCCCTGTATATCGGTGAGTGTGAGCGAGGATGCCCATTTATATCGGTGAGTGTGAGCGAGGATGTCCCCGTATATCGGTATGAGCGAGGATGCCCCCATATATCGGTGAGTGTGAGCGAGGATGCCTCCTATATCGGTGAGTGTGAGCGAGGATGCCCCCTATATCGGTGCGTGTGAGCGAGGATGCCCCCGTGTATCGGTGAGTGTGAGCGAGGATGCCCCTGTGTATCGGTGCGTGTGAGCGAGGATGCCCCTGTATATCGGTGAGTGTGAGCGAGAATGCCCCTGTATATCGTTGAGTGTGAGCGAGGATGCCCCTGTGTATCGGTGAGTGTGAGCGAGGATGCCCCTGTGTTTCGGTGAGTGTGATCGAGGATGCCCCTGTGTATCGGTGAGTGTGAGCCAGGATGCCCCTGTGTATCGGTGAGTGTGAGCCAGGATGCCCCTGTGTATCGGTGAGTGTGAGCCAGGATGCCCCTGTGTTTCGGTGAGTGTGAGCCAGGATGCCCCTGTGTATCGGTGAGTGTGAGCGAGGATGCCCCTGTGTATCGGTGAGTGTGACGAGATGCCCCTGTATATCGGTGAGTGTGAGCGAGGATGCCCCTGGATATTGGTGAGTGTGAGCGAGGATGCCCCTGTATATCGGTGAGTGTGATGAGGATGCCCTTGTATATCGGTGAGTGTGAGCGAGGATGCTCCTGTGTATCGGTGAGTGTGACGAGGATGCCCCTGTATATCGGTGAGTGTGACAAGGATGCCCCTGTGTATCGGTGAGTGTGAGCGAGGATGCTCCTGTATATCGGTGAGTGTGACGAGGATGCCCCTGTGTATCGGTGAGTGTGATGAGGATGCCCCTGTATATCGGTGAGTGTGAGCGAGGATGCCCCTGTGTATCGGTGAGTGTGATGAGGATGCCCCTGTATATCGGTGAGTGTGAGCGAGGATGCCCCTGTGTATCGGAGTGTGATGAGGATGCCCCTGTATATCGGTGAGTGTGATGAGGATGCCCCTGTGTATCGGTGAGTGTGATGAGGATGCCCCTGTGTATCGGTGAGTGTGAGCGAGGATGTCCCCGTATATCGGTATGAGCGAGGATGCCCCCATATATCGGTGAGTGTGAGCGAGGATGCCTCCTATATCGGTGAGTGTGAGCGAGGATGCCCCCTATATCGGTGCGTGTGAGCGAGGATGCCCCCGTGTATCGGTGAGTGTGAGCGAGGATGCCCCTGTGTATCGGTGCGTGTGAGCGAGGATGCCCCTGTATATCGGTGAGTGTGAGCGAGAATGCCCCTGTATATCGTTGAGTGTGAGCGAGGATGCCCCTGTGTATCGGTGAGTGTGAGCGAGGATGCCCCTGTGTTTCGGTGAGTGTGATCGAGGATGCCCCTGTGTATCGGTGAGTGTGAGCCAGGATGCCCCTGTGTATCGGTGAGTGTGAGCCAGGATGCCCCTGTGTATCGGTGAGTGTGAGCCAGGATGCCCCTGTGTTTCGGTGAGTGTGAGCCAGGATGCCCCTGTGTATCGGTGAGTGTGAGCGAGGATGCCCCTGTGTATCGGTGAGTGTGACGAGATGCCCCTGTATATCGGTGAGTGTGAGCGAGGATGCCCCTGGATATTGGTGAGTGTGAGCGAGGATGCCCCTGTATATCGGTGAGTGTGATGAGGATGCCCTTGTATATCGGTGAGTGTGAGCGAGGATGCTCCTGTGTATCGGTGAGTGTGACGAGGATGCCCCTGTATATCGGTGAGTGTGACAAGGATGCCCCTGTGTATCGGTGAGTGTGAGCGAGGATGCTCCTGTATATCGGTGAGTGTGACGAGGATGCCCCTGTGTATCGGTGAGTGTGATGAGGATGCCCCTGTATATCGGTGAGTGTGAGCGAGGATGCCCCTGTGTATCGGTGAGTGTGATGAGGATGCCCCTGTATATCGGTGAGTGTGAGCGAGGATGCCCCTGTGTATCGGAGTGTGATGAGGATGCCCCTGTATATCGGTGAGTGTGATGAGGATGCCCCTGTGTATCGGTGAGTGTGATGAGGATGCCCCTGTGTATCGGTGAGTGTGAGCGAGGATGCCCCTGTGTATCGGTGAGTGTGACGAGGATGCCCCTGTATATCGGTGAGTGTGAGCGAGGATGCCCCTGTGTATCGGTGAGTGTGATGAGGATGCCCCTGTGTTTCGGTGAGTGTGAGCGAGGATGCCCCTGTGTATCGGAGTGTGACGAGGCTGCCCCTGTGTATCGGTGAGTGTGATGAGGATGCCCCTGTGTATCGGTGAGTGTGATGAGGATGCCCCTGTGTATCGGTGAGTGTGACGAGGATGCCCCTGTGTATCGGTGAGTGTGATGAGGATGCCCCTGTGTATCGGAGTGTGACGAGGATGCCCCTGTATATCGGTGAGTGTGAGCGAGGATGCCCCTGTGTATCGGAGTGTGACGAGGATGCCCCTGTATATCGGTGAGTGTGAGCGAGGATGCCCCTGTATATCGGTGAGTGTGAGCGAGGATGCCCCTGTGTATCGGAGTGTGACGAGGCTGCCCCTGTGTATCGGAGAGTGTGATGAGGATGCCCCTGTGTATCGGTGAGTGTGATGAAGATGCCCCTGTGTATCGGTGAGTGTGAGCGAGGATGCCCCTGTGTATCGGTGAGTGTGACGAGGATGCCCCTGTGTATCGGTGAGTGTGATGAGGATGCCCCTGTGCATCGGAGTGTGACGAGGATGCCCCTGTGTATCGGTGAGTGTGACGAGGATGCCCCTGTGTATCGGTGAGTGTGACGAGGATGCCCCTGTGTATCGGTGAGTGTGATGAGGATGCCCCTGTGTTTCGGTGAGTGTGACCGAGGATGCCCCTGTGTATCGGAGTGTGACGAGGCTGCCCCTGTGTATCGGTGAGTGTGATGAGGATGCCCCTGTGTATCGGTGAGTGTGATGAGGATGCCCCTGTGTATCGGTGAGTGTGACGAGGATGCCCCTGTGTATCGGAGAGTGTGATGAGGATGCCCCTGTGTTTCGGAGTGTGACGAGGATGCCCCTGTATATCGGTGAGTGTGAGCGAGGATGCCCCTGTGTATCGGAGTGTGACGAGGATGCCCCTGTATATCGGTGAGTGTGAGCGAGGATGCCCCTGTATATCGGTGAGTGTGAGCGAGGATGCCCCTGTGTATCAGAGTGTGACGAGGCTGCCCCTGTGTATCGGAGAGTGTGATGAGGATGCCCCTGTGTATCGGTGAGTGTGATGAAGATGCCCCTGTGTATCGGTGAGTGTGAGCGAGGATGCCCCTGTGTATCGGTGAGTGTGACGAGGATGCCCCTGTGTATCGGTGAGTGTGATGAGGATGCCCCTGTGCATCGGAGTGTGACGAGGATGCCCCTGTGTATCGGTGAGTGTGACGAGGATGCCCCTGTGTATCGGTGAGTGTGACGAGGATGCCCCTGTGTATCGGTGAGTGTGAGCGAGGATGCCCCTGTATATCAGGGAGTGTGTGTGAGCAAGGATGCCCCTGTGTATCAGTGAGTGAGTGTGAGCGAGTATGCTCCTGTATGTCATTGAATGTGTGAGTGAGGATGCCCCTGTATATCAGTGAGTGTCAGCGAGGATGCCTCTGTGTATCAGTGAGTGAGTGTGAGCGAGGATGGCCCTGTTTCTCAGTGAGTGTGTGAGCGAGGATGCCCCTTCATATCAGTGAGTGAGTGAGTGAGCGAGAATGTCCCTTTATATCAGTGAGTGAGTGAGCGAGCAAGGATGCCCCTGTATATTGGTGAGTGTGAGCGAGGATGCCGGTGAGTGTGAGCGAGGATGCCCCTGTATATCGGTGAGTGTGAGCGAGGATGCCCCTGTTTATCGGTGAGTGTGAGCGAGGATGCCCCTATGTATCGGAGTGTGAGCGAGGATGCCCCTGTGTATCGGAGTGTGAGCGAGGATGCCCCTGTGTATCGGTGTGAGCGAGGATGCCCCTGTATATCGGTGAGTGTGAGCGAGGATGCCCCTGTATATCGGTGAGTGTGAGCGAGGATGCCCCTGTGTATCGGTGTGAGCGAGGATGCCCCTGTATATCGGTGAGTGTGAGCGAGGATGCCTCTGAACATCAGTGAGTGTGTGAGCGAGGATGCCCTTGTGCATCAGTGAGTGTGAGCGAGGATGTCTTTGTCCATCCATGTGAGTGTGAGCGAGGATGCCCCTGTCTATCAGTGGGCGAGTGTGTGAGCGAGGATGCTCCTGTATATCAGTGTGTGAGTGTCTGAGCGAGGATGCCTCTGTATATCAGTGTGAGCGAGGATGCCCGTGTATCAGTGAGTGTGAGCGAGGTTGCCCCTGTATATCAGGGAGTGTGTGTGAGCAAGGATGCCTCTGTATATCAGTGAGTGAGTGTGTGTGTGAGCGAGGATGCCCATGTATGTCAGTGAGTGACTCTGAGTGAGTGAGTGTGTGAGAGAGAGGATGCCTCTGTGTATCAGTGAGTGAATGTGTGAGAGTGTATGCGTCTGTGCATCAGAGTGTGAGCGAGGATGCCCCTGTATATCGGTGAGTGTGAGCGAGGATGCCCCTGTATATCGGTGAGTGTGAGCGAGGATGCCCCTGTATATCGGTGAGTGTGAGCGAGGATGCCCCTGTAAATCGGTGAGTGTGAGCGAGGATGCCCGTGTATCGGTGAGTGTGAGCGAGGATGCCCCTGTACATCGGTGAGTGTGAGCGAGGATGCCCCTGTACATCGGTGAGTGTGAGCGAGGATGCCCCTGTACATCGGTGAGTGTGAGCGAGGATGCCCCTGTACATCGGTGAGTGTGAGCGAGGATGCCCCTGAATATCAGTGAGTGAGTGTCTGAGCGAGGATGCCTCTGAACATCAGTGAGTGTGTGAGCGAGGATGCCCTTGTACATCAGTGAGTGTGAGCGAGGATGTCTTTGCCTATCTGTGTGAGTGTGAGCGAGGATGCCCCTGCATATCAGTGAGTGAGTGTATGAGTGAGGATGCCTCTGCATATCAGTGAGTGAGTGTCTGAGCTGGGATGCCTCTGTATATCAGTGTGAGTGAGGATGCCCCTTTATGTCAGTGAGTGAGTGTCTGAGCTGGGATGCCTCTGAACATCAGTGAGTGTGTGAGCAAGGATGCCCTTGTACATCAGTGAGTGTGAGCGAGGATGTCTTTGTCCATCCATGTGAGTGTGAGCGAGGATGCCCCTGTCTATCAGTGGGCGAGTGTGTGAGCGAGGATGCTCCTGTATATCAGTGTGTGAGTGTCTGAGCGAGGATGCCTCTGTATATCAGTGTGAGCGAGGATGCCCGTGTATCAGTGAGTGTGAGCGAGGATGCCCCTGTATGTCAGGGAGTGTGTGTGAGCAAGGATGCCTCTGTATATCAGTGAGTGAGTGTGTGTGTGAGCGAGGATGCCCATGTATGTCAGTGAGTGACTCTGAGTGAGTGAGTGTGTGAGAGAGAGGATGCCTCTGTGTATCAGTGAGTGAATGTGTGAGAGAGTATGCGTCTGTGCATCAGAGTGTGAGCGAGGATGCCCCTGTATATCGGTGAGTGTGAGCGAGGATGCCCCTGTATATCGGTGAGTGTGAGCGAGGATGCCCCTGTATATCGGTGAGTGTGAGCGAGGATGCCCCTGTGTATCGGTGAGTGTGAGCGAGGATGCCCCTGTGTATCGGTGAGTGTGAGCGAGGATGCCCCTGTACATCGGTGAGTGTGAGCGAGGATGCCCCTGTACATCGGTGAGTGTGAGCGAGGATGCCCCTGAATATCAGTGAGTGTCTGAGCGAGGATGCCTCTGAACATCAGTGAGTGTGTGAGCGAGGATGCCCTTGTACATCAGTGAGTGTGAGCGAGGATGTCTTTGCCTATCCGTGTGAGTGTGAGCGAGGATGCCCCTGTATATCAGTGAGTGAGTGTGTGAGCGAGGATGCCCCTGTATATCAGTGGGTGAGTGTGTGAGCGAGGATGCCCCTGTATATCAGTGGGTGAGTGTGTGAGCGAGGATGCCCCTGAAAATCAGTGAGTGAGTGTGAGCGAGGATGCCTCTGTATATCAGTGAGTGAGTGTGTGAGCGAGGATGCCCCTGTATATCAGTGAGTGTCTGAGCGAGGATTCCTCTGTATGTCAATGAGTGTGTGAGCAAAGATACTGATTCACAGTGAGTGAGTGTGTGAGCGAGCATGCCCATGTTTTTCAGTGATTGAGTGTCAGCGAGGATGCCTCTGTATATCAGTGTGTGAGTGTCTGAGCGAGGATGCCTCTGTATATCAGTGTGAGCGAGGATGCCCCTGTGTATCAGTGAGTGTGAGCGAGGATGCCCCTGTATATCAGGGAGTGTGTGTGAGCAAGGATGCCCCTGTGTGTCAGTGAGTGAGTGTGAGCGAGTATGCTCCTGTATGTCATTGAATGTGTGAGTGAGGATGCCCCTGTATATCAGTGAGTGTCAGCGAGGATGCCTCTGTGTATCAGTGAGTGAGTGTGAGCGAGGATGGCCCTGTTTCTCAGTGAGTGTGTGAGCGAGGATGCCCCTTCATATCAGTGAGTGTGTGAGCAAAGATGCCCCTGGATATCAGTGAGTGAGTGAGTGAGCGAGAATGCCCCTTTATATCAGTGAGTGAGCGAGCGAGGATGCCCCTGTATATCAGTGAGTGAAGATGCCCCTGTCCATAATTGAGTGAGTGTCTGAGCGAGGATGCCCCTGGATATTGGTGAGTGTGAGCGAGGATGCCGGTGAGTGTGAGCGAGGATGCCTCTGCATATCGGTGAGGATGTGAGCGAGGATGCCTCTGTATATCGGTGAGTGTGAGCGAGGATGCCCCTGTAAATCGGTGAGTGTGAGCGAGGATGCCCCTGTGTATCGGTGAGTGTGAGCGAGGATGCCCCTGTACATCGGTGAGTGTGAGCGAGGATGCCCCTGTAAATCGGTGAGTGTGAGCGAGGATGCCCCTGTGTATCGGTGAGTGTGAGCGAGGATGCCCCTGTACATCGGTGAGTGTGAGCGAGGATGCCCCTGTACATCGGTGAGTGTGAGCGAGGATGCCCCTGTACATCGGTGAGTGTGAACGAGGATGCCCCTGTACATCGGTGAGTGTGAGCGAGGATGCCCCTGAATATCAGTGAGTGAGTGTCTGAGCGAGGATGCCTCTGAACATCAGTGAGTGTGTGAGCGAGGATGCCCCTGTATATCAGTGAGTGTCTGAGCGAGGATGCCCCTGAAAATCAGTGAGTGAGTGTGTGAGCGAGGATGCCCCTGTATATCAGTGAGTGAGTGTGTGAGCGAGGATGCCCCTGTATATCAGTGGGTGAGTGTGTGAGCGAGGATGCCCCTGAAAATCAGTGAGTGAATGTGAGCGAGGATGCCTCTGTATATCAGTGAGTGAGTGTGTGAGCGAGGATGCCCCTGTATATCAGTGAGTGTCTGAGCGAGGATTCCTCTGTATGTCAATGAGTGTGTGAGCAAAGATACTGATTCACAGTGAGTGAGTGTGTGAGCGAGGATGCCTCTGTATATCAGTGTGAGCGAGGATGCCCCTGTGTATCAGTGAATGTGAGCGAGGATGCCCCTGTATATCAGGGAGTGTGTGTGAGCAAGGATGCCCCTGTGTATCAGTGAGTGAGTGTGAGCGAGTATGCTCGTGTATGTCATTGAATGTGTGAGTGAGGATGCCCCTGGAGATCAGTGAGTGTCAGCGAGGATGCCTCTGTGTATCAGTGAGTGAGTGTGAGCGAGGATGGCCCTGTTTCTCAGTGAGTGTGTGAGCGAGGATGCCCCTGTGTATTGGTGAGTGTGAGCGAGGATGCCCCTGTGTATCGGTGAGTGTGAGCGAGGATGCCCCTGTGTATCGGTGAGTGTGAGCGAGGATGCCCCTGTGTATCGGTGAGTGTGAGCGAGGATGCCCCTGTATATCGGTGAGTGTGAGCGAGGATGCCCCTGTGTATCGGTGTGAGCGAGGATGCCCCTGTATATCGGTGAGTGTGAGCGAGGATGCCCCTGTGTATCGGTGAGTGTGAGCGAGGATGCCCCTGTGTATCGGTGAGTGTGAGCGAGGATGCCCCTGTGTATCGGTGAGTGTGACGAGGATGCCCCTGTGTATCGGTGAGCGTGAGCGAGGATGCCCCTGTGTATCGGTGAGTGTGATGAGGATGCCCCTGTGTATCGGTGAGTGTGAGCGAGGATGCCCCTGTGTATCGGTGAGTGTGACGAGGATGCCCCTGTATCTCGGTGAGTGTGATGAGGATGCCCCTTTGCACCAATACACCATCGGTTTGCTCTGGGATTGAACATTTCTCAGTGTGATGATCATCGCTCCCCATCAGGTGGGACACAGACAGCTGCCCAGTGAAACCCAGTCAGTCCTTGTTCCCCATTAGAAATTCTCCCCTTTCTCACCCTCACCGACCCACACTTGTCTTCACTAATCTTGTTCTTTTTCCATCCTTGGACAATCTTTTCCAGTCCGCTTTGATCTTCCTTCCACCTTTCCTCTCATCCTCTGCTTTTCCTCTCAATCTCTTGCTCCTTTTTTGTTGAATTCTAAACTGCTCCCAATCCTCAGCCTTCCTGCTTTTTCTGCTCACTTTATCTCACTCCTCTTTCCATCTAATCCTTTCCTTCATTTCTTTTCTTAGTCCCGGTGGGGCCGCTTTTCTTTTGCTGTTTTTGCCCAGAAAGGAATGAATGACGGGAAATCCGGCCCACTCTTCGCCTGAGGATAAACCCACTGACTGAAACTATCGATAGTTGGTGGGGAATTGGAGGGGAAACATCTCTCGGGGCCTCTCCACACACAAAGGGGGACATGTCCTTCCCTCCTGGGTCGGTCTCTCTCTCTCCATTTCACCCGTTCCGCCTCCGCCGCCATTTTCCCTCCAAACCGCCTTCGTCTTCACCAACTTCGCGCCATTCGGGCGTTGGAGAGCCGGGGCATGCGCAGTGATTACATTCACCGTCAATTAACGCCCCCTCCCACAATCGGCCCCTGCGATTGGGGCAGAAGTCGCTGATTGACATCTCCGCTCACCAATCGGGGCTCGGCACCCGCCCCGCGCTTCATTGACTGACCGCGAGAGGGGACGGCGGCTCGGGCTCACGTGGCTGTTGATTTTAAATCTGTGTGGCCGTTAAACCGACACAGCGCGAGTGTGACGTCAGTAACCTGGCAATAGCGCGCGTCGTTGAGGGGAGGGGCCGCGAGCTGACTGATGGGAGAGTCCAGGCGACTGGAGAAGATCAACCGGTCCCCATCCACCGCCATCATCTCAATCCACCGCCATCCTCCCCCTGGAGAGGATCAACCGGTCCCCATCCACCGCCATCATCTCAATCCACCGCCATCCTCCCCCTGGAGAGGATCAACCGGTCCCCATCCACCGCCATCCTCCCCCCTGGAGAGGATCAACCGGTCCCCATCCACCGCCATCCTCCCCCCTGGAGAGGATCAACCGGTCCCCATCCACCGCCATCCTCCCCCCTGGAGAGGATCAACCGGTCCCCATCCACCGCCATCATCTCAATCCACCGCCATCCTCCCCCGGGTGGGGGTGTGAATCAGACGGTTAATCAGACTCATTCATTCCTTTCTCACCTCCAGACTCCACTATTCCAATACCCTCCTGCCCGTCCTCCCATCTTCCACCCTCCATAAACATCAGCTCATCCAAAACTCTGCTGCCCGTATCTGAACTCGCACCAAGTCCCGTTCACCCATCACCCCCTGTGCTCACTGACCGACATCCGCTCACGGTCCGGGAACTCCTCCATTTTAAAATTCTCATCCTGGTTTTCAAATCCCTCCATGACCCTCGCCCCTCTCACTATCTCTGTCACCTCCTCCAACCCTCCAAGATCTCTGCACTCCTACAATTCTGGCCTCTTGCCCAACCCCCGATTTCCATCACTCCACCATTGGCGGCCGTGCCTTCACCTGCCGGGGCCCCAAGCTCTGGAATTCCCTCCCGAAACCTCTCCACCTCTCTCTCTCCTCCTTTAAGACGGTCCTTAAAACCTACCTCATTGACCGAGCTCTGGATGGGCTCGAACCAGAGCTCTCCACAGCTGTAACATAACTTCCTCCCCTTTCTATTCCAGCCCTCTTGAGATAAAGGCCAGCACTCCTTTAGCTTTTTTGATTACTTCTTGTACCTGCCCACTGGGTTTTAGAGATTTGTCGACTTGGACCCCGAAATTTCTCTGCTCATCCACAGTTCCCACACTCTTCCCATTCAGAAAATATTCTGATTTGTCTTTTTCTGATCCAAAGTGGATGACCTCACACTTGCCCACATTAAACACCATCTCCCACAGTTTTCCTCACTCACTGAGTCTGTCTGTGTCCCTGGTTTCCAGTTTCCCAATAGGGTCAGATTCTGTTTTCAGTACAAAGTAACAGGTAATCAAATCTACTCTTTTTTTGAGGTATTATGAGGTGTTACGGAGTTGAGGTACAGATCGGCTGTGATTTAATAGAATGACGGGACAGGATCGAGGGGCTGGACGGCCTCCTCCTGTTCCTGTGTAATGGACTCGAGGGGATGGACGGCCTCCTCCCGTTGCTGTGTAATGGACTCGAGGGGATGGACGGCCTCCTCCTGTTCCTGTGCACTGTTTATTGGGTGGGGTGAGAAACAAACGGGTAATGACAGTGTCACACAGTTGGGGGAAGGCAGTGAACCGTGTGACACAGACAGTGAGAGAGGATGTGTGTATATATTAGTGAGTGATTGTGAGAGAGAGGATGCCTCTGTTTATCAGTGAGTGACTATGAGTGAGTGTATGAGAGAGGATGCCTCTGTATATCAGTGAGTGAGAGAGACAGGATGCCTCTGTATATCAGTGAGTGAGTGTGAGAGAGAGAGGATGCCTCTGCATATCAGTGAGTGAGTGTGAGAGAGAGAGAGAGGATGCCTCTGCATATCATTGACTGTGAGCGAGGATGCTTCTGTGTATCAGTGACTGATTCTGAGTGAGTCAGTGTGTGAGCGAGGATGCCCATGTATATCAGTGAGTGACACTGAGTGAGTGTGTGTGTGAGAGAGGCTGCCTCTGTGTTTCAGTGAGTGACTCTGAGTGAGTGTGTGAGAGAGAGGATGCCCCTGTGTATCTGTGAGTGAGTGTGTGAGAGAGAGGATGCCCTGTATATCAGTGAGTGACTGTGAGTGAGTGTGTGAGAGAGAGGATGCCTCTGCATATCAGTGAGTGTGAGCGAGGATGCCCATGTATATCAGTGAGTGAGTGTGAGAGAGGATGCCTCTGTAAATCAGTGAGTGATTCTGAGTGAGTCCGTGTGTGAGCGAGGATGCCCATGTATATCAGTGAGTGACTCTGAGTGAGTGTGAGAGAGGATGCCTCTGTGTATCAGTGCGTGACTCTGAGTGAGTCAGTGTGTGAGAGAGGATTCCTCTGTAAATCAATGAGCGAGTGTGAGAGAGAGAGGATGCCCCTGTGTGTCAGTGAGTGTGAGCGAGGATGCCCCTGTACATCAGTGAGTGAATCTGAGTGAGTGAGTGTGTGTGAGCAAGGATGCCCCAGCATATCAGTGAGTGAGGATGCCACTGTTTTTCAGTGAGTGTGAGTGAGGATGCCCCTCTGTATCGCTGAGTGTGACGAGGATGCCCGAGGATTGGTGTGTGTGAGCGAGGATGCCCCTGTATATCGGTGAGTGTGAGCGAGAATGCCCCTGTGTATCGGTGAGTGTGAGCGAGGATGCCCCTGTGTATCGGTGAGTGTGAGCGAGGATGCCCCTGTGTTTCGGTGAGTGTGATCGAGGATGCCCCTGTGTATCGGTGAGTGTGAGCGAGGATGCCCCTGTGTATCGGTGAGTGTGAGCCAGGATGCCCCTGTGTATCGGTGAGTGTGAGCCAGGATGCCCCTGTGTATCGGTGAGTGTGAGCGAGGATGCCCCTGTGTATCGGTGAGTGTGACGAGATGCCCCTGTATATCGGTGAGTGTGAGCGAGGATGCCCCTGTATATCGGTGAGTGTGAGCGAGGATGCCCCTGTATATCGGTGAGTGTGATGAGGATGCCCTTGTATATCGGTGAGTGTGAGCGAGGATGCTCCTGTGTATCGGTGAGTGTGACGAGGATGCCACTGTATATCGGTGAGTGTGACAAGGATGCCCCTGTGTATCGGTGAGTGTGAGCGAGGATGCTCCTGTATATCGGTGAGTGTGACGAGGATGCCCCTGTATATTGGTGAGTGTGAGCGAGGATGCCCCTGTGTATCGGTGAGTGTGAGCGAGGATGCCCCTGTGTTTCGGTGAGTGTGAGCGAGGATCCCCCTGTGTATCGGTGAGTGTGAGCGAGGATGCTCCTGTACATCGGTGAGTGTGAGCGAGGATGCCCCTGTATATCGGTGAGTGTGAGCGAGGATGCCCCTGTGTATCGGTGAGTGTGATGAGGATGCCCCTGTATATCGGTGAGTGTGAGCGAGGATGCCCCTGTGTATCGGTGAGTGTGATGAGGATGCCCCTGTATATCGGTGAGTGTGAGCGAGGATGCCCCTGTGTATCGGTGAGTGTGATGAGGATGCCCCTGTGTATCGGTGAGTGTGAGCGAGGATGCCCCTGTGTATCGGAGTGTGATGAGGATGCCCCTGTGTATCGGTGAGTGTGATGAGGATGCCCCTGTGTATCGGTGAGTGTGATGAGGATGCCCCTGTGTATCGGTGAGTGTGAGCGAGGATGCCCCTGTGTATCGGTGAGTGTGACGAGGATGCCCCTGTGTATCGGTGAGTGTGACGAGGATGCCCCTGTATATCGGTGAGTGTGAGCGAGGATGCCCCTGTGTATCGGTGAGTGTGATGAGGATGCCCCTGTGTTTCGGTGAGTGTGAGCGAGGATGCCCCTGTGTATCGGAGTGTGACGAGGCTGCCCCTGTGTATCGGTGAGTGTGATGAGGATGCCCCTGTGTATCGGTGAGTGTGATGAGGATGCCCCTGTGTATCGGTGTGTGTGAGCGAGGATGCCCCTGTATATCGGTGAGTGTGAGCGAGAATGCCCCTGTATATCGGTGAGTGTGAGCGAGGATGCCCCTGTGTATCGGTGAGTGTGAGCGAGGATGCCCCTGTGTTTCGGTGAGTGTGATCGAGGATGCCCCTGTGTATCGGTGAGTGTGAGCGAGGATGCCCCTGTGTATCGGTGAGTGTGAGCCAGGATGCCCCTGTGTATCGGTGAGTGTGAGCCAGGATGCCCCTGTGTATCGGTGAGTGTGAGCGAGGATGCCCCTGTGTATCGGTGAGTGTGACGAGATGCCCCTGTATATCGGTGAGTGTGAGCGAGGATGCCCCTGTATATCGGTGAGTGTGAGCGAGGATGCCCCTGTATATCGGTGAGTGTGATGAGGATGCCCTTGTATATCGGTGAGTGTGAGCGAGGATGCTCCTGTGTATCGGTGAGTGTGACGAGGATGCCCCTGTATATCGGTGAGTGTGACGAGGATGCCCCTGTATATTGGTGAGTGTGAGCGAGGATGCCCCTGTGTATCGGTGAGTGTGAGCGAGGATGCCCCTGTGTTTCGGTGAGTGTGAGCGAGGATCCCCCTGTGTATCGGTGAGTGTGAGCGAGGATGCTCCTGTACATCGGTGAGTGTGAGCGAGGATGCCCCTGTATATCGGTGAGTGTGAGCGAGGATGCCCCTGTGTATCGGTGAGTGTGATGAGGATGCCCCTGTATATCGGTGAGTGTGAGCGAGGATGCCCCTGTGTATCGTTGAGTGTGATGAGGATGCCCCTGTATATCGGTGAGTGTGAGCGAGGATGCCACTGTGTATCGGTGAGTGTGATGAGGATGCCCCTGTGTATCGGTGAGTGTGAGCGAGGATGCCCCTGTGTATCGGAGTGTGATGAGGATGCCCCTGTGTATCGGTGAGTGTGATGAGGATGCCCCTGTGTATCGGTGAGTGTGATGAGGATGCCCCTGTGTATCGGTGAGTGTGAGCGAGGATGCCCCTGTGTATCGGTGAGTGTGACGAGGATGCCCCTGTGTATCGGAGTGTGACGAGGATGCCCCTGTATATCGGTGAGTGTGAGCGAGGATGCCCCTGTGTATCGGTGAGTGTGATGAGGATGCCCCTGTGTTTCGGTGAGTGTGAGCGACGATGCCCCTGTGTATCGGAGTGTGACGAGGCTGCCCCTGTGTATCGGTGAGTGTGATGAGGATGCCCCTGTGTATCGGTGAGTGTGATGAGGATGCCCCTGTGTATCGGTGAGTGTGAGCGAGGATGCCCCTGTGTATCGGTGAGTGTGATGAGGATGCCCCTGTGTATCGGAGTGTGACGAGGATGCCCCTGTGTATCGGTGAGAGTGACGAGGATGCCCCTGTGTATCGGTGAGTGTGATGAGGATGCCCCTGTGTATCGGAGTGTGACGGGGATGCCCCTGTGTATCGGTGAGTGTGAGCGAGGATGCCCCTGTGTATCGGAGTGTGACGAGGATGCCCCTGTATATCGGTGAGTGTGAGCGAGGATGCCCCTGTATATCGGTGAGTGTGAGCGAGGATGCCCCTGTGTATCGGAGTGTGACGAGGCTGCCCCTGTGTATCGGAGAGTGTGATGAGGATGCCCCTGTGTATCGGTGAGTGTGATGAAGATGCCCCTGTGTATCGGTGAGTGTGAGCGAGGATGCCCCTGTGTATCGGTGAGTGTGACGAGGATGCCCCTGTGTATCGGTGAGTGTGATGAGGATGCCCCTGTGTGTCGGAGTGTGACGAGGATGCCCCTGTGTATCGGTGAGTGTGACGAGGATGCCCCTGTGTATCGGTGAGTGTGACGAGGATGCCCCCGTGTATCGGTGAGTGTGATGTGGATGCCCCTGTGTATCGGAGTGTGACGAGGATGCCCCTGTGTATCGGTGAGTGTGACGAGGATGCCCCTGTGTATCGGTGAGTGTGAGCGAGGATGCCCCTGTATATCAGGGAGTGTGTGTGAGCAAGGATGCCCCTGTGTATCAGTGAGTGAGTGTGAGCGAGTATGCTCCTGTATGTCATTGAATGTGTGAGTGAGGATGCCCCTGTATATCAGTGAGTGTCAGCGAGGATGCCTCTGTGTATCAGTGAGTGAGTGTGAGCGAGGATGGCCCTGTTTCTCAGTGAGTGTGTGAGCGAGGATGCCCCTTCATATCAGTGTGTGAGCAAAGATGCCCCTGGATATCAGTGAGTGAGTGTGAGCGAGGATGCCGCTGTATATCAGTGAGTATGTGAGCGAGAATGCCCCTTTATATCAGTGAGTGAGTGAGTGAGCGAGAATGTCCCTTTATATCAGTGAGTGAGTGAGCGAGCGAGGATGCCCCTGTCCATAATTGAGTGAGTGTGTGAGCGAGGATGCCCCTGTATATTGGTGAGTGTGAGCGAGGATGCCGGTGAGTGTGAGCGAGGATGCCCCTGTTTATCGGTGAGTGTGAGCGAGGATGCCCCTATGTATCGGAGTGTGAGCGAGGATGCCCCTGTGTATCGGTGTGAGCGAGGATGCCCCTGTATATCGGTGAGTGTGAGCGAGGATGCCCCTGTATATCGGTGAATGTGAGCGAGGATGCCCCTGTGTATCGGTGTGAGCGAGGATGCCCCTGTATATCGGTGAGTGTGAGCGAGGATGCCTCTGAACATCAGTGAGTGTGTGAGCGAGGATGCCCTTGTGCATCAGTGAGTGTGAGCGAGGATGTCATTGTCCATCCATGTGAGTGTGAGCGAGGATGCCCCTGTCTATCAGTGGGCGAGTGTGTGAGCGAGGATGCTCCTGTATATCAGTGTGTGAGTGTCTGAGCGAGGATGCCTCTGTATATCAGTGTGAGCGAGGATGCCCGTGTATCAGTGAGTGTGAGCGAGGTTGCCCCTGTATATCAGGGAGTGTGTGTGAGCAAGGATGCCTCTGTATATCAGTGAGTGAGTGTGTGTGTGAGCGAGGATGCCCATGTATGTCAGTGAGTGACTCTGAGTGAGTGAGTGTGTGAGAGAGAGGATGCCTCTGTGTATCAGTGAGTGAATGTGTGAGAGAGTATGCGTCTGTGCATCAGAGTGTGAGCGAGGATGCCCCTGTATATCGGTGAGTGTGAGCGAGGATGCCCCTGTATATCGGTGAGTGTGAGCGAGGATGCCCCTGTATATCGGTGAGTGTGAGCGAGGATGCCCCTGTAAATCGGTGAGTGTGAGCGAGGATGCCCCTGTGTATCGGTGAGTGTGAGCGAGGATGCCCCTTTACATCGGTGAGTGTGAGCGAGGATGCCCCTGTTCATCGGTGAGTGTGAGCGAGGATGCCCCTGTACATCGGTGAGTGTGAGCGAGGATGCCCCTGTACATCGGTGAGTGTGAGCGAGGATGCCCCTGAATATCAGTGAGTGAGTGTCTGAGCGAGGATGCCTCTGAACATCAGTGAGTGTGTGAGCGAGGATGCCCTTGTACATCAGTGAGTGTGAGCGAGGATGTCTTTGCCTATCCGTGTGAGCGAGGATGCCCCTGCATATCAGTGAGTGAGTGCATGAGTGAGGATGCCTCTGCATATCAGTGAGTGAGTGTCTGAGCTGGGATGCCTCTGTATATCAGTGTGAGTGAGGATGCCCCTTTCTGTCAGTGAGTGAGTGTCTGAGCTGGGATGCCTCTGAACATCAGTGAGTGTGTGAGCAAGGATGCCCTTGTACATCAGTGAGTGTGAGCGAGGATGTCTTTGTCCATCCATGTGAGTGTGAGCGAGGATGCCCCTGTCTATCAGTGGGCGAGTGTCTGAGCGAGGATGCCTCTGTATATCAGTGTGAGCGAGGATGCCCGTGTATCAGTGAGTGTGAGCGAGGATGCCCCTGTATATCAGGGAGTGTGTGTGAGCAAGGATGCCTCTGTATATCAGTGAGTGAGTGTGTGTGTGAGCGAGGATGCCCATGTATGTCAGTGAGTGACTCTGAGTGAGTGAGTGTGTGAGAGAGAGGATGCCTCTGTGTATCAGTGAGTGAATGTGTGAGAGAGTATGCGTCTGTGCATCAGAGTGTGAGCGATGATGCCCCTGTATATCGGTGAGTGTGAGCGAGGATGCCCCTGTATATCGGTGAGTGTGAGCGAGGATGCCCCTGTGTATCGGTGAGTGTGACGAGGATGCCCCTGTGTATCGGTGAGTGTGAGCGAGGATGCCCCTGTGTATCGGTGAGTGTGACGAGGATGCCCCTGTGTATCGGAGTGTGACGAGGATGCCCCTGTATATCGGTGAGTGTGAGCGAGGATGCCCCTGTGTATCGGTGAGTGTGATGAGGATGCCCCTGTGTATCGGAGTGTGACGAGGATGCCCCTGTGTATCGATGAGTGTGACGAGGATGCCCCTGTGTATCGGTGAGTGTGTTGAGGATGCCCCTGTGTATCGGAGTGTGACGAGGATGCCCCTGTGTATCGGTGAGTGTGAGCGAGGATGCCCCTGTGTATCGGAGTGTGACGAGGATGCCCCTGTATATCGGTGAGTGTGAGCGAGGATGCCCCTGTATATCGGTGAGTGTGAGCGAGGATGCCCCTGTGTATCGGAGTGTGACGAGGCTGCCCCTGTGTATCGGAGAGTGTGATGAGGATGCCCCTGTGTATCGGTGAGTGTGATGAAGATGCCCCTGTGTATCGGTGAGTGTGAGCGAGGATGCCCCTGTGTATCGGTGAGTGTGACGAGGATGCCCCTGTGTATCGGTGAGTGTGATGAGGATGCCCCTGTGTGTCGGAGTGTGACGAGGATGCCCCTGTGTATCGGTGAGTGTGACGAGGATGCCCCTGTGTATCGGTGAGTGTGATGTGGATGCCCCTGTGTATCGGAGTGTGACGAGGATGCCCCTGTGTATCGGTGAGTGTGACGAGGATGCCCCTGTGTATCGGTGAGTGTGAGCGAGGATGCCCCTGTATATCAGGGAGTGTGTGTGAGCAAGGATGCCCCTGTGTATCAGTGAGTGAGTGTGAGCGAGTATGCTCCTGTATGTCATTGAATGTGTGAGTGAGGATGCCCCTGTATATCAGTGAGTGTCAGCGAGGATGCCTCTGTGTATCAGTGAGTGAGTGTGAGCGAGGATGGCCCTGTTTCTCAGTGAGTGTGTGAGCGAGGATGCCCCTTCATATCAGTGTGTGAGCAAAGATGCCCCTGGATATCAGTGAGTGAGTGTGAGCGAGGATGCCGCTGTATATCAGTGAGTATGTGAGCGAGAATGCCCCTTTATATCAGTGAGTGAGTGAGTGAGCGAGAATGTCCCTTTATATCAGTGAGTGAGTGAGCGAGCGAGGATGCCCCTGTCCATAATTGAGTGAGTGTGTGAGCGAGGATGCCCCTGTATATTGGTGAGTGTGAGCGAGGATGCCGGTGAGTGTGAGCGAGGATGCCCCTGTTTATCGGTGAGTGTGAGCGAGGATGCCCCTATGTATCGGAGTGTGAGCGAGGATGCCCCTGTGTATCGGTGTGAGCGAGGATGCCCCTGTATATCGGTGAGTGTGAGCGAGGATGCCCCTGTATATCGGTGAGTGTGAGCGAGGATGCCCCTGTGTATCGGTGTGAGCGAGGATGCCCCTGTATATCGGTGAGTGTGAGCGAGGATGCCTCTGAACATCAGTGAGTGTGTGAGCGAGGATGCCCTTGTGCATCAGTGAGTGTGAGCGAGGATGTCTTTGTCCATCCATGTGAGTGTGAGCGAGGATGCCCCTGTCTATCAGTGGGCGAGTGTGTGAGCGAGGATGCTCCTGTATATCAGTGTGTGAGTGTCTGAGCGAGGATGCCTCTGTATATCAGTGTGAGCGAGGATGCCCGTGTATCAGTGAGTGTGAGCGAGGTTGCCCCTGTATATCAGGGAGTGTGTGTGAGCAAGGATGCCTCTGTATATCAGTGAGTGACTCTGAGTGAGTGAGTGTGTGAGAGAGAGGATGCCTCTGTGTATCAGTGAGTGAATGTGTGAGAGAGTATGCGTCTGTGCATCAGAGTGTGAGCGAGGATGCCCCTGTATATCGGTGAGTGTGAGCGAGGATGCCCCTGTATATCGGTGAGTGTGAGCGAGGATGCCCCTGTAAATCGGTGAGTGTGAGCGAGGATGCCCCTGTAAATCGGTGAGTGTGAGCGAGGATGCCCCTGTGTATCGGTGAGTGTGAGCGAGGATGCCCCTTTACATCGGTGAGTGTGAGCGAGGATGCCCCTGTACATCGGTGAGTGTGAGCGAGGATGCCCCTGTACATCGGTGAGTGTGAGAGAGGATGCCCCTGTACATCGGTGAGTGTGAGCGAGGATGCCCCTGAATATCAGTGAGTGAGTGTCTGAGCGAGGATGCCTCTGAACATCAGTGAGTGTGTGAGCGAGGATGCCCTTGTACATCAGTGAGTTTGAGCGAGGATGTCTTTGTCCATCCATGTGAGTGTGAGCGAGGATGCCCCTGTCTATCAGTGGGCGAGTGTGTGAGCGAGGATGCTCCTGTATATCAGTGTGTGAGTGTCTGAGCGAGGATGCCTCTGTATATCAGTGTGAGCGAGGATGCCCGTGTATCAGTGAGTGTGAGCGAGGATGCCCCTGTATATCAGGGAGTGTGTGTGAGCAAGGATGCCTCTGTATATCAGTGAGTGAGTGTGTGTGTGAGCGAGGATGCCCATGTATGTCAGTGAGTGACTCTGAGTGAGTGAGTGTGTGAGAGAGAGGATGCCTCTGTGTATCAGTGAGTGAATGTGTGAGAGAGTATGCGTCTGTGCATCAGAGTGTGAGCGATGATGCCCCTGTATATCGGTGAGTGTGAGCGAGGATGCCCCTGTATATCGGTGAGTGTGAGCGAGGATGCCCCTGTGTATCGCTGTGTGAGCGAGGATGCCCCTGTGTATCGGTGAGTGTGACGAGGATGCCCCTGTGTATCGGAGTGTGACGAGGATGCCCCTGTATATCGGTGAGTGTGAGCGAGGATGCCCCTGTGTATCGGTGAGTGTGATGAGGATGCCCCTGTGTTTCGGTGAGTGTGAGCGAGGATGCCCCTGTGTATCGGAGTGTGACGAGGCTGCCCCTGTGTATCGGTGAGTGTGATGAGGATGCCCCTGTGTATCGGTGAGTGTGATGAGGATGCCCCTGTGTATCGGTGAGTGTGAGCGAGGATGCCCCTGTGTATCGGTGAGTGTGATGAGGATGCCCCTGTGTATCGGAGTGTGACGAGGATGCCCCTGTGTATCGGTGAGTGTGACGAGGATGCCCCTGTGTATCGGTGAGTGTGATGAGGATGCCCCTGTGTATCGGAGTGTGACGAGGATGCCCCTGTATATCGGTGAGTGTGAGCGAGGATGCCCCTGTGTATCGGAGTGTGACGAGGATGCCCCTGTATATCGGTGAGTGTGAGCGAGGATGCCCCTGTATATCGGTGAGTGTGAGCGAGGATGCCCCTGTGTATCGGAGTGTGACGAGGCTGCCCCTGTGTATCGGAGAGTGTAATGAGGATGCCCCTGTGTATCGGTGAGTGTGATGAAGATGCCCCTGTGGATCGGTGAGTGTGAGCGAGGATGCCCCTGTGTATCGGTGAGTGTGACGAGGATGCCCCTGTGTATCGGTGAGTGTGATGAGGATGCCCCTGTGTGTCGGAGTGTGACGAGGATGCCCCTGTGTATCGGTGAGTGTGACGAGGATGCCCCTGTGTATCGGTGAGTGTGATGTGGATGCCCCTGTGTATCGGAGTGTGACGAGGATGCCCCTGTGTATCGGTGAGTGTGACGAGGATGCCCCTGTGTATCGGTGAGTGTGAGCGAGGATGCCCCTGTATATCAGGGAGTGTGTGTGAGCAAGGATGCCCCTGTGTATCAGTGAGTGAGTGTGAGCGAGTATGCTCCTGTATGTCATTGAATGTGTGAGTGAGGATGCCCCTGTATATCAGTGAGTGTCAGCGAGGATGCCTCTGTGTATCAGTGAGTGAGTGTGAGCGAGGATGGCCCTGTTTCTCAGTGAGTGTGTGAGCGAGGATGCCCCTTCATATCAGTGTGTGAGCAAAGATGCCCCTGGATATCAGTGAGTGAGTGTGAGCGAGGATGCCGCTGTATATCAGTGAGTATGTGAGCGAGAATGCCCCTTTATATCAGTGAGTGAGTGAGCGAGCGAGGATGCCCCTGTATATCAGTGAGTGAAGATGCCCCTGTCCATAATTGAGTGAGTGTGTGAGCGAGGATGCCCCTGTATATTGGTGAGTGTGAGCGAGGATGCCGGTGAGTGTGAGCGAGGATGCCCCTGTATATCGGTGAGTGTGAGCGAGGATGCCCCTGTATATCGGTGAGTGTGAGCGAGGATGCCCCTGTTTATCGGTGAGTGTGAGCGAGGATGCCCCTATGTATCGGAGTGTGAGCGAGGATGCCCCTGTGTATCGGTGTGAGCGAGGATGCCCCTGTATATCGGTGAGTGTGAGCGAGGATGCCCCTGTATATCGGTGAGTGTGAGCGAGGATGCCCCTGTGTATCGGTGTGAGCGAGGATGCCCCTGTGTATCGGTGAGTGTGAGCGAGGATGCCTCTGAACATCAGTGAGTGTGTGAGCGAGGATGCCCTTGTGCATCAGTGAGTGTGAGCGAGGATGTCTTTGTCCATCCATGTGAGTGTGAGCGAGGATGCCCCTGTCTATCAGTGGGCGAGTGTGTGAGCGAGGATGCTCCTGTATATCAGTGTGTGAGTGTCTGAGCGAGGATGCCTCTGTATATCAGTGTGAGCGAGGATGCCCGTGTATCAGTGAGTGTGAGCGAGGTTGCCCCTGTATATCAGGGAGTGTGTGTGAGCAAGGATGCCTCTGTATATCAGTGAGTGAGTGTGTGTGTGAGCGAGGATGCCCATGTATGTCAGTGAGTGACTCTGAGTGAGTGAGTGTGTGAGAGAGAGGATGCCTCTGTGTATCAGTGAGTGAATGTGTGAGAGAGTATGCGTCTGTGCATCAGAGTGTGAGCGAGGATGCCCCTGTATGTCGGTGAGTGTGAGCGAGGATGCCCCTGTAAATCGGTTAGTGTGAGCGAGGATGCCCCTGTATATCGGTGAGTGTGAGCGAGGATGCCCCTGTAAATCGGTGAGTGTGAGCGAGGATGCCCCTGTGTATCGGTGAGTGTGAGCGAGGATGCCCCTTTACATCGGTGTGTGTGAGCGAGGATGCCCCTGTACATCGGTGAGTGTGAGCGAGGATGCCCCTGTACATCGGTGAGTGTGAGCGAGGATGCCCCTGTACATCGGTGAGTGTGAGCGAGGATGCCCCTGAATATCAGTGAGTGAGTGTCTGAGCGAGGATGCCTCTGAACATCAGTGAGTGTGTGAGCGAGGATGCCCTTGTACATCAGTGAGTGTGAGCGAGGATGTCTTTGCCTATCCGTGTGAGTGTGAGTGAGGATGCCCCTGCATATCAGTGAGTGAGTGTATGAGTGAGGATGCCTCTGCATATCAGTGAGTGTCTGAGCTGGGATGCCTCTGTATATCAGTGTGAGTGAGGATGCCCCTTTATGTCAGTGAGTGAGTGTCTGAGCTGGGATGCCTCTGAACATCAGTGAGTGTGTGAGCAAGGATGCCCTTGTACATCAGTGAGTGTGAGCGAGGATGTCTTTGTCCATCCATGTGAGTGTGAGCGAGGATGCCCCTGTCTATCAGTGGGCGAGTGTGTGAGCGAGGATGCTCCTGTATATCAGTGTGTGAGTGTCTGAGCGAGGATGCCTCTGTATATCAGTGTGAGCGAGGATGCCCGTGTATATCAGGGAGTGTGTGTGAGCAAGGATGCCTCTGTATATCAGTGAGTGAGTGTGTGTGTGAGCGAGGATGCCCATGTATGTCAGTGAGTGACTCTGAGTGAGTGAGTGTGTGAGAGAGAGGATGCCTCTGTGTATCAGTGAGTGAATGTGTGAGAGAGTATGCGTCTGTGCATCAGAGTGTGAGCGAGGATGCCCCTGTATATCGGTGAGTGTGAGCGAGGATGCCCCTGTATATCGGTGAGTGTGAGCGAGGATGCCCCTGTATATCGGTGAGTGTGAGCGAGGATGCCCCTGTAAATCGGTGAGTGTGAGCGAGGATGCCCCTGTACATCGGTGAGTGTGAGCGAGGATGCCCCTGTCCATCGGTGAGTGTGAGCGAGGATGCCCCTGTGCATCGGTGAGTGTGAGCGAGGATGCCCCTGAATATCAGTGAGTGAGTGTCTGAGCGAGGATGCCTCTGAACATCAGTGAGTGTGTGAGCGAGGATGCCCTTGTACATCAGTGAGTGTGAGCGAGGATGTCTTTGCCTATCCGTGTGAGTGTGAGCGAGGATGCCCCTGTATATCAGTGAGTGTCTGAGCGAGGATGCCACTGCATATCAGTGAATGTGTGAGTGAGGATGCCCCTGTGTATCAGTGAGTGTGTGAGCGAGGATGCCCCTGAAAATCAGTGAGTGAGTGTGTGAGCGAGGATGCCCCTGTATATCAGTGAGTGAGTGTGTGAGCGAGGATGCCCCTGTATATCAGTGGGTGAGTGTGTGAGCGAGGATGCCCCTGAAAATCAGTGAGTGAGTGTGAGCGAGGATGCCTCTGTATATCAGTGAGTGAGTGTGTGAGCGAGGATGCCCCTGTATATCAGTGAGTGTCTGAGCGAGGATTCCTCTGTATGTCAATGAGTGTGTGAGCAAAGATACTGATTCACAGTGAGTGAGTGTGTGAGCGAGCATGCCCATGTTTTTCAGTGATTGAGTGTCAGCGAGGATGCCTCTGTATATCAGTGTGTGAGTGTCTGAGCGAGGATGCCTCTGTATATCAGTGTGAGCGAGGATGCCCCTGTGTATCAGTGAGTGTGAGCGAGGATGCCCCTGTATATCAGGGAGTGTGTGTGAGCAAGGATGCCCCTGTGTATCAGTGAGTGAGTGTGAGCGAGTATGCTCCTGTATGTCATTGAATGTGTGAGTGAGGATGCCCCTGTATATCAGTGAGTGTCAGCGAGGATGCCTCTGTGTATCAGTGAGTGAGTGTGAGCGAGGATGGCCCTGTATAACAGTGAGTGTGTGAGCGAGGATGCCCCTTCATATCAGTGAGTGTGTGAGCAAAGATGCCCCTGGATATCAGTGAGTGAGTGTGAGCGAGGATGCCCCTTTATATCAGTGAGTGAGTGAGTGAGCGAGAATGCCCCTTTATATCAGTGAGTGAGCGAGCGAGGATGCCCCTGTATATCAGTGAGTGAAGATGCCCCTGTCCATAATTGAGTGAGTGTCTGAGCGAGGATGCCCCTGTATATTGGTGAGTGTGAGCGAGGATGCCGGTGAGTGTGAGCGAGGATGCCTCTGCATATCGGTGAGTGAGGATGTGAGTGAGGATGCCCCTGTGTATCAGTGTGTGAGTGTCTGAGCGAGGATGCCCCTGTATATCAGGGAGTGAGTGAGGATGCCTCTATAAATCACTGAGTGTGTGAGCGAGGATGCCCCTGTATATCGGTGAGTGTGAGCGAGGATGCCCCTGTAAATCGGTGAGTGTGAGCGAGGATGCCCCTGTGTATCGGTGAGTGTGAGCGAGGATGCCCCTTTACATCGGTGAGTGTGAGCGAGGATGCCCCTGTAAATCGGTGAGTGTGAGCGAGGATGCCCCTGTACATCGGTGAGTGTGAGCGAGGATGCCCCTGTACATCGGTGAGTGTGAGCGAGGATGCCCCTGAATATCAGTGAGTGAGTGTCTGAGCGAGGATGCCTCTGAACATCAGTGAGTGTGTGAGCGAGGATGCTCTTGTACATCAGTGAGTGTGAGCGAGGATGTCTTTGCCTATCCGTGTGAGTGTGAGCGAGGATGCCCCTGCATATCAGTGAGTGTCTGAGCGAGGATGCCCCTGAAAATCAGTGAGTGAGTGTGTGAGCGAGGATGCCTCTGTATATCAGTGAGTGAGTGTGTGAGCGAGGATGCCCCTGTATATCAGTGAGTGTCTGAGCGAGGATTCCTCTGTATGTCAATGAGTGTGTGAGCAAAGATACTGATTCACAGTGAGTGAGTGTGTGAGCGAGCATGCCCATGTTTTTCAGTGATTGAGTGTCAGCGAGGATGCCTCTGTATATCAGTGTGTGAGTGTCTGAGCGAGGATGCCTCTGTATATCAGTGTGAGCGAGGATGCCCCTGTGTATCAGTGAATGTGAGCGAGGATGCCCCTGTATATCAGGGAGTGTGTGTGAGCAAGGATGCCCCTGTGCATCAGTGAGTGAGTGTGAGCGAGTATGCTCCTGTATGTCATTGAATGTGTGAGTGAGGATGCCCCTGTATATCAGTGAGTGTCAGCGAGGATGCCTCTGTGTATCAGTGAGTGAGTGTGAGCGAGGATGGCCCTGTTTCTCAGTGAGTGTGTGAGCGAGGATGCCCCTGTGTATTGGTGAGTGTGAGCGAGGATGCCCCTGTATATCGGAGTGTGAGCGAGGATGCCCCTGTATATCGGTGAGTGTGAGCGAGGATGCCCCTGTCTATCGGTGAGTGTGAGCGAGGATGCCCCTGTATATCGGTGAGTGTGAGCGAGGATGCCCCTGTATATCGGTGAGTGTGAGCGAGGATGCCCCTGTGTATCGGTGAGTGTGAGCGAGGATGCCCCTGTGTATCGGTGAGTGTGAGCGAGGATGCCCCTGTTTATCGGTGAGTGTGAGCGAGAATGCCCCTGTATATCGGTGAGTGTGACGAGGATGCCCCTGTATATCGGTGAGTGTGAGCGAGGATGCCCCTGTATATCGGTGAGTGTGAGCGAGGATGCCCCTGTGTATCGGTGTGAGCGAGGATGCCCCTGTATATCGGTGAGTGTGAGCGAGGATGCCCCTGTATATCGGTGAGTGTGATGAGGATGCCCCTGTGTATCGGTGAGTGTGAGCGAGGATGCCCCTGTGTATCGGTGAGTGTGACGAGGATGCCCCTGTATCTCGGTGAGTGTGAGCGAGGATGCCCCTGTATATCGGTGAGTGTGACGAGGATGCCCCTGTATCTCGGTGAGTGTGATGAGGATGCCCCTTTGCACCAATACACCATCGGTTTGCTCTGGGATTGAACATTTCTCAGTGTGATGATCAACGCTCCCCATCAGGTGGGACACAGACAGCTGCCCAGTGAAACCCAGTCAGTCCTTGTTCCCCATTAGAAATTCTCCCCTTTCTCACCCTCACCGACCCACACTTGTCTTCACTAATCTTGTTCTTTTTCCATCCTTGGACAATCTTTTCCAGTCCGCTTTGATCTTCCTTCCACCTTTACTCTCATCCTCTGCTTTTCCTCTCAATCTCTTGCTCCTTTTTTGTTGAATTCTAAACTGCTCCCAATCCTCAGCCTTCCTGCTTTTTCTGCTCACTTTATCTCACTCCTCTTTCCATCTAATCCTTTCCTTCATTTCTTTTCTTAGTCCCGGTGGGGCCGCTTTTCTTTTGCTGTTTTTGCCCAGAAAGGAATGAATGACGGGAAATCCGGCCCACTCTTCGCCTGAGGATAAACCCACTGACTGAAACTATCGATAGTTGGTGGGGAATTGGAGGGGAAACATCTCTCGGGGCCTCTCCACACACAAAGGGGGACATGTCCTTCCCTCCTGGGTCGGTCTCTCTCTCTCCATTTCACCCGTTCCGCCTCCGCCGCCATTTTCCCTCCAAACCGCTTTCTTCTTCACCAACTTCGCGCCATTCGGGCGTTGGAGAGCCGGGGCATGCGCAGTGATTATATTCACCGTCAATTAACGCCCCCTCCCACAACCGGCCCCTGCGATTGGGTCAGAAGTCGCTGATTGACATCTCCGCTCACCAATCGGGGCTCGGCACCCGCCCCGCGCTTCATTGACTGACCGCGAGAGGGGACGGCGACTCGGGCTCACGTGGCTGTTGATTTTAAATCTGTGTGGCCGTTAAACCGACACAGCGCGAGTGTGACGTCAGTAACCTGGCAACAGCGCGCGTCGTTGAGGGGAGGGGCCGCGAGCTGACTGATGGGAGAGTCCAGGCGACTGGAGAGGATCAACCGGTCCCCATCCACCGCCATCATCTCAATCCACCGCCATCCTCCCCCTGGAGAGGATCAACCGGTCCTCATCCACCGCCATCCTCCCCCCTGGAGAGGATCAACCGGTCCCCATCCACCGCCATCCTCCCCCCTGGAGAGGATCAACCGGTCCCCATCCACCGCCATCCTCCCCCCTGGAGAGGATCAACCGGTCCCCATCCACCGCCATCATCTCAATCCACCGCCATCCTCCCCCTGGAGAGGATCAACCGGTCCCCATCCACCGCCATCATCTCAATCCACCGCCATCCTCCCCCTGGAGAGGATCAACCGGTCCCCATCCACCGCCATCATCTCAATCCACCGCCATCCTCCCCCGGGTGGGGGTGTGAATCAGACGGTTAATCAGACTCATTCATTCCTTTCTCACCTCCAGACTCCACTATTCCAATACCCTCCTGCCCGTCCTCCCATCTTCCACCCTCCATAAACATCAGCTCATCCAAAACTCTGCTGCCCGTATCTGAACTCGCACCAAGTCCCGTTCACCCATCACCCCCTGTGCTCACTGACCGACATCCGCTCACGGTCCGGGAACTCCTCCATTTTAAAATTCTCATCCTGGTTTTCAAATCCCTCCATGACCCTCGCCCCTCTCACTATCTCTGTCACCTCCTCCAACCCTCCAAGATCTCTGCACTCCTACAATTCTGGCCTCTTGCCCAACCCCCGATTTCCATCACTCCACCATTGGCGGCCGTGCCTTCACCTGCCGGGGCCCCAAGCTCTGGAATTCCCTCCCGAAACCTCTCCACCTCTCTCTCTCCTCCTTTAAGACGGTCCTTAAAACCTACCTCATTGACCGAGCTCTGGATGGGCTCGAACCAGAGCTCTCCACAGCTGTAACATAACTTCCTCCCCTTTCTATTCCAGCCCTCTTGAGATAAAGGCCAGCACTCCTTTAGCTTTTTTGATTACTTCTTGTACCTGCCCACTGGGTTTTAGAGATTTGTCGACTTGGACCCCGAAATTTCTCTGCTCATCCACAGTTCCCACACTCTTCCCATTCAGAAAATATTCTGATTTGTCTTTTTCTGATCCAAAGTGGATGACCTCACACTTGCCCACATTAAACACCATCTCCCACAGTTTTCCTCACTCACTGAGTCTGTCTGTGTCCCTGGTTTCCAGTTTCCCAATAGGGTCAGATTCTGTTTTCAGTACAAAGTAACAGGTAATCAAATCTACTCTTTATTTGAGGTATTATGAGGTGTTACGGAGTTGAGGTACAGATCGGCTGTGATTTAATAGAATGACGGGACAGGATCGAGGGGCTGGACGGCCTCCTCCCGTTGCTGTGTAATGGACTCGAGGGGATCGACGGCCTCCTCCTGTTCCTGTGCACTGTTTATTGGGTGGGGTGAGAAACAAACGGGTAATGACACAGTGTCACACAGTTGGGGGAAGGCAGTCAACCGTGTGACACAGACAGTGAGAGAGGATGTGTGTATATATTAGTGAGTGATTGTGAGAGAGAGGATGCCTCTGTTTATCAGTGAGTGACTATGAGTGAGTGTATGAGAGAGGATGCCTCTGTATATCAGTGAGTGAGTGTGAGAGAGAGAGGATGCCTCTGCATATCAGTGAGTGAGTGTGAGAGAGAGAGAGAGTATGCCTCTGCATATCATTGACTGTGAGCGAGGATGCCTCTGCATATCAGTGAGTGAGTGTGAGAGAGAGAGGATGCCTCTGCATATCAGTGAGTGAGTGTGAGAGAGAGAGAGGATGCCTCTGTATATCAGTGAGTGAGAGAGACAGGATGCCTCTGTATATCAGTGAGTGAGTGTGAGAGAGAGAGAGGATGCCTCTGTATATCAGTGAGTGAGTGTGAGAGAGAGAGGATGCCTCTGCATATCAGTGAGTGAGTGTGAGAGAGAGAGGATGCCTCTGCATATCAGTGAGTGAGTGTGAGAGAGAGAGGATGCCTCTGCATATCAGTGAGTGAGTGTGAGAGAGAGAGAGGATGCCTCTGTATATCAGTGAGTGAGAGAGAGGATGCCTCTGCATATCAGTGAGTTAGTGTGAGAGAGAGAGGATGCCTCTGCATATCAGTGAGTGAGTGTGTGAGAGAGAGGATGCCTCTGCATATCATTGACTGTGAGCGAGGATGCTTCTGTGTATCAGTGACTGATTCTGAGTGAGTCAGTGTGTGAGAGAGGATGCCCTTGTATATCAGTGAGTGAGTGAGTGTGTGTGTGTGAGCGAGGGTGCCCATGTATATCAGTGAGTGAGAGAGACAGGATGCCTCTGCATATCAGTGAGTGAGTGTGAGAGAGAGAGGATGCCTCTGCATATCAGTGAGTGAGTGTGAGAGAGAGAGAGGATGCTTCTGTATATCAGTGAGTGAGAGAGAGGATGCCTCTGCATATCAGTGAGTTAGTGTGAGAGAGAGAGGATGCCTCTGCATATCAGTGAGTGAGTGTGTGAGAGAGAGGATGCCTCTGCATATCATTGACTGTGAGCGAGGATGCTTCTGTGTATCAGTGACTGATTCTGAGTGAGTCAGTGTGTGAGAGAGGATGCCCTTGTATATCAGTGAGTGAGTGAGTGTGTGTGTGTGAGCGAGGGTGCCCATGTATATCAGTGAGTGACACTGAGTGAGTGTGTGTGAGAGAGGCTGCCTCTGTGTTTCAGTGAGTGACTCTGAGTGAGTGTGTGAGAGAGAGGATGCCCCTGTGTATCAGTGAGTGACTGTGAGTGAGTGTGTGAGAGAGAGGATGCCTCTGTTTATCAGTAAGTGACTCTGAGTGAGTGTGAGAGAGAGAGGAGCCTCTGTATATCAGTGAGTGACTCTGAGTGAGTGTGTGAGAGAGAGGATGCCCCTGTATATCAGTGAGTGACTGAGTGAGTGTGTGAGAGAGCGGATGCCTCTGCATATCAGTGAGTGTGAGCGAGGATGCCCATGTGTATCAGTGAGTGACTCTGAGTGAGTGTGAGAGAGGATGCCTCTGTAAATCAGTGAGTGATTCTGAGTGAGTCCGTGTGTGAGCGAGGATGCCCATGTATATCAGTGAGTGACTCTGAGTGAGTGTGAGAGAGAGGATGCCCCTGCGTATCAGTGCGTGACTCTGAGTGAGTGTGAGAGAGGATGCCTCTGTGTATCAGTGCGTGACTCTGAGTGAGTCAGTGTGTGAGAGAGGATTCCTCTGTAAATCAGTGAGCGAGTGTGAGAGAGAGAGGATGCCCCTGTATGTCAGTGAGTGTGAGCGAGGATGCCCCTGTACATCAGTGAGTGAGTGTGTGTGAGTGAGTGTGTGTGAGCGAGGATGCCCCTGTATATCAGTGAGTGTGTGAGCGAGGATGCCCCTTTCGATCAGTGAGTGTGAGCGAGGATGCCTCTGTATATCAGTGAGTGACTCTGAGTGAGTGTGAGAGAGGATGCCCCTGTATATCAGTGAGTGTGTGGGAGAGAGGATGCCCCTGCATATCAGTGAGTGAGTGTGTGAGAGAGGATGCCTCTGTATATCAGTGAGTGACTCTGAGTATCTTTGTGTATTTTGTGTGGGGAGAAGCGGCAGGATGATGAAACCCGACCTTTAACCATCAACAACTTGTAAAATCCGACACAGACTGGAACTGAACAAGTTAAATTGCCAGAAGACATGTGTCCGTATCACAGGTTGCATCACACATTGCAAGTGGTGTCAACGTGCAAAGTGCAGAAAGCTCTTCCTCATCAACCCAAAGTTTGAGGAAGTGAGTTCCCACAAACGGGAACCGTTCGCTTCTGTCTCTGCAAGTTTCAGCATTTTGCTGTTACTTTGTGTCACTCAGGGGCAGATATTTTGAGACCCACTCAGTTCCCCTTTCAGTTTGATTTTTTACCAGAAGGTTTATTCAATCCCTGTGTTTTTTAATTAAAGGAGCACTGGGTTTCAATTCGACCCGAACATTCACCTGAGAATAATGGGGTCACCCGCATTTGGTGTTGATTAATTGTCTGCATTAGGTTTTATCTTTAATTCTCATCACCATCTGGTTTCCACCCAGAATCTCATTTCCGTTCCCTGAGCTTGCTGACAACTTACAGCCGCCAAATGGAAGAAGTGCTTTGAACTTTGTGTCTCTGCACTTATACTTGTTTTACATAGAACATATTATAACCCCACCATTTCTTAACAACGGTATTACTTATGATGATCACTTTGTAATATGAAAGTTACATGACACGTCAGACTTGTAAAGGGCCTGTCGCTCGCTGATGTTTTGAAATCACATCGGTCCTCTATTTACACCTGCTAAGTAAAATTAAATATATTTATCAATCGATAAACGGATGGTTAGAAAAATCCTTTTAAGATTAATATGCATCGATAATCTGTATCTGTCTTCACAGCAGAAGACACAAAAAGCAATGGGGAACAAAGGGGCAAATGAGAGTGAGAAACTTAAAACAATTAATATCAGTAGAGAAAAAGTACTTGAGAAACTAATGGGACTAAAGCTGATAAATCCCCTGGACCTGAAGGCCGACATCCGAGGGTTCTAAAAGAGGTGGCTGCAGAGAGAGTGGATGCATTGGTTATGATCTTCCAAAATTCCCTCGATTCTAGAGCGGTCCCAGCGGATCGGAAGGTAGCAAATGTAACCCCGCTATTAAAGAAAGGAGGGAGAGAGAAAATAGGGAACGACAGGCCAGTTAGCCTGACATCAGTCATCAGGAAAATGCTGAAATCCATTAAGGCAGTGGTAACACGGCACTTAGAAAATCATAAGATGATTAGGCAGAGTAAACATGGTTTTATGAAAGTAAATTTGTTCAACACGATTTTCCCAAGAGTTCTTTGAAGATGTAACTAGCAGGGTAGATAAAGGGGAACCAGCGGATGTCGTATACTTGGACTTCCAAAAGTCATTCGATAAGGTGTCACATAAAAGGTTGTTACTTAAGTTAAGGGGGTTGGGGGTAATATATTGGCATGGATAGAGGGTTGGTTAACACACAGAAAACAGAGAGTAGGGATAAATGGGCCATTTTCAGGTTGGCAGGCTGTAACTAGTGGGGTGCTGCAGGGATCGGTGCTTGGCCCTCAGCTGGTTACAATCGATGTTAGTGTTATGTGGATCGACTGGAGAAGCTGGGGTTGTTCTCCTTGGAACAGAGAAGGTTTACAGGAGATCTGATAGAGGTATTCAAAATCATGGAGGGGAGTCTATAACGAGGGGGCACAGATTTAAGGTGAGAGGGGAGAGATACAAAAGGATCCAGAGGGGCAATTTTTTCACTCAAAGGGTGGTGAGTGTCTGGAACGAGCTGCCAGAGGCAGTAGTAGAGGCGGGTACAATTTTGTCTTTTAAAAAGCATTTGGACAGTTACATGGGGAAGATGGGTATCGAGGGATATGGGCCAAGTGCAGGCAATTGGGACTAGCTTAGTGGTATAAACTGGGCGACATGGACATGTTGGGCCGAAGGGCCTGTTTCCATGTTGTAACTTCTATGATTCTATGATTCTATAGAGAGAATCTGTTCCCATTGGCGGAAGGGTCAAGAATCAGAGGACATAGATTTAAGGTGATTGGCAAAATAACCAAAAGCGACATGAGGAGAAACCTTTTTACGCAGCGAGTGGTTATGATCTGGAATGCACTGCCCGAGGGGGTGGTGGAAGCAGATTCAATCATGGCCTTCAAAAGGGAATTGGATAAACACTTGAAGGGGAAAAAAATGTCGGCCTACGGGGATAGGGCGGGGGAGTGGGACTAGCTAGATTGCTCTTGCATAGAGCCGGCACAGAGTCGACGGGCCGAATGGCCTCCTTCCATGTTGTAACCATTCTATGATTCTATGACTTAGATGAAGGGACCGAGTGTAATGTCTCCAAGTTTGCCGACGATACAAAGGTAGGTGCGAAAGTCTGTGAGGAAATAATGTGGGGAAATGTGAGGTTATTCACTTTGGTCGGAAGAATAGAAAAACAGAATATTTTTTAAATGATGAGAAACTATTGAATGTTGGTTTTCAGAGAGATTTGGGTGTCCTCGTTTCATGGTCTGAATATATAGATAGGAGTTTACACTGAATGTTTCATGGTCTCAATATATAGGGAGGAGTTTACACTGAATGTTTCATGGTTGAATATATAGGGAGGAGTTTACACTGAATGTTTCATGGTCTGAATATATCGATAGGAGATTACACTGAATGTTTCATGGTCTGAGTATATCGATAGGAGTTTACACTGAATGTTTCATGGTCTGAATATTTAGATTAGGAGTTTACACTGAATGTTTCATGGTCTGAATATATCGATAGGAGTTTACACTGAATGTTTCATGGTCTGAATATATCGATAGGAGTTTACACTGAATGTTTCATGGTCTGAATATAACGATAGGAGATTACACTGAATGTTTCATGGTCTTTCGGATATAAATTAGAAACAACGCCTCTTGTACTGAGATCTGACAGATTGTTACCCTGGCAATAGAGGAAATCACTCAACGAAAATAACTGAAACAGAAATAACAAAAACCACCATCGTTGGGAGTTTAGTTCAGATGAAGATTCACCCTGAACATTCAGACACTTTTTTAACCATGAGCTGCGATTCCAATAACGGATTTTTTACACCACAAGACCTGATACTGGGGATTTACTGAATTCACCAACAGTTTGAGCTCGACAGAACATTAAGCAGCACCGCATCTACAGAAGGACATGGATAAAACAGTCACATTATTAAAAACAGACCCCGTCTGCTCTGAAAATCTGATTGTCTTAATCACTCTAAACCTGTAACTATTAACAGTGACCATTTCAATTACTGCCACAATACTGAATTCGATGGCGATAAATCTGATCGTCACATTCTTTATACATCTGGAATATTACAAAATTTGGACAAACCACATTTCTGCAAACTCCAGTTCGTGTTTAAAGGGCTGAAAGACAGTGTTTATATTTTCTGCTAAAAGCACGTTCCCATAACAAGAATATAAGAAATCGCAGCAGGAGTAGGCCATCCGGCCCCTCAAGCCTGCTCCACCATTCAAGAAGGTCATGGTTCATCTTCAATCTCAACTCCACTTTCCCGCCCGATTCCCATTTCCCTTGATTCCCCTCGAGTCCAATAATCTATCGATCTCAGCCTTGAATATATTCAATGACTGAGCATCCACAGCCCTCTGGGGTAGAGAATTCCAAAGATTCACAACCCTCTGAGTGAAGAAATTCCTCCTCATTTCAGTCCTAAATGGCCGATCCCTTATCCTGAGACTACACTCCCTCGTTCTCTGGCCAGGGGAAACAGCCTCTCAGCATCTACCCTGTCAAGCCCCCTCAGAATCTTATGTTTCATTGAGATCACCTCTCATTCTTCTAACCTCCAGAGAGTATTGGCCCATTCTACTCAATCTCTCCTCATAGGACAGCCCTGTCATCCCAGGAATCAATCTAGTGAAACTTCACTGCACCCCAGCTAAGGCAAGTATATCCTTCCTTAGATAAGGAGACCAAAACTGTACACAGTACTCCAGGTGTGGTCTCACTAAAGCCCTGTACAATTGCAGCAAGACTTTCTTATTCTTGTACTCCAACCCCCTTGCAATAATCAGGTGATTGTGTTGAAAGAGCACGGAAATGAATCTGGATTGTATGGGGAAAAAGATCGCTCTCAGTTTAATAAAAAGAACCCTCGGCCGAGGCCGGGAGCTGGATCAGGTGATCACCCAGAACATTATTCTGATACAAAACACAAAATAATCAATTGGAAGAAATTTTACAAATCACTATTTTAAAAATAAGATTTACGTATTATTTTATCACCAGTTTATATTTAAATTATCATTTAATTCAACTGCAATTGTGTAACCCAGGAATAGATTTACTGATGGGAAATAACATTATGTAAAACCCAGTATCCAGTTCAGAATTGTAAGATGATTGATTTTGATAGTTGGATATAAAATATATTTGAATTCAGTAACACTGCCTGGTACTACATTAACACATGGTATAATATTGATATTATGGGGACCATAAATGTGGGTTCTTTCCGAGTTCGTGTTGGGGACGGGGAGACACTGTATATCTGCTGGGCTCTGCCTCAGACTGGAGTCACCTCTTCGATCAAACCCCTTCACCCTAAAACACACACAAGATTCATTTGTGATTGTGTGCTGAAGCACAGAATGCATTGTGAGCCGAGTGGGAACTTGAGAATTTGGTAAGAGGGGGACTCTGTTGAAGTAGCGGGTGAATTGAAACTAAAAATTTTGTTTAAAATTTAACACAGAACTTTAAAACTTTAAAAGAAACTGCAAGTTAGGTAACAGTTAACAGAAACAGTAAGTCAGTGGCAGTTAATGGTCAATCAGCTGTAGGTGATTGTCTGAATAGAGGGTAATTAATGTGAGTTGGAAGTTAACTGAGCAGTTTTAAGTGCTGTTCTCAAAAGGTTTATAAAGTAGAAGGTTACCTGCTGAAGCACAGAGTGTATTGCAAACGGAGTGGATTGTGGACTGAGTGAGAACTTGATGAGGGGGGAAAGGCCAGTGCACAGAGAGGAAGTGCTCTGAGATACCTGAAATAAAAGGATAGGCTAATCGGGATAAGTGAATTCATAATAAAGCATCTAATGGGAGTTTAGAAAAAAAAAGGTTCCTTAATATAATGGACGGGCAGCAGAGACCCATTGCCTGTAATTTCTGTGCCATGTGGGAACTTCAGGACTCTTCATGTGTTCTGGAGGGCCATGTGTGCAGGAAATGCCTCCAGTTGCTCGAGCTCAAGCTGAGGGTTTCTGAGCTTGAGGGGCAGCTGGACTCACTGCAGAGCATAAGGGAGGCAGAAGGTTTCCTGGATCGTCCGTTACAAGAGGTGGTCACCACACATCCACAGAGAGTTCAGGATAGCAAGTGGGTGGCCATCCGAAAGGGCAGCAAGAGTCAGGCAGTGCAGGAATCTGCTGGGTGTGTGCCACTCTCAAACCAGTATTCAGCACTGAATACCAGTGAGGGTGACGACACCTCGAAGGAGTGCAGTCCTGAGCCTGGAGCCATGGGGCAAAGGACTGCACAGGGGGGCACAGTGAAGTGTAGAAATGCAGTAGTCATGGGGAATTTGATAGTCAGGGGGACACACAGGTGTTTCTATGACCGCTGACGTGAGTCCTGCATGGTGTGTTGACCCCCTGGTGCCAGGGTAAAGGACATCACAGAGATGGTGCAGAACAGTCTGAGGAGGGAAGGGGAACTGCCAGAAGTCATGGTCCATTTGGGAACCAACGACACAGGAAAGGAAAGGGATGAGTCCGGCAGCTCGAGTTTCAGGAGGTCGGGTGGAAGTTAAAAAGCAGGACCTCAAAGGTGGTAATCTCTGGATTACTCCCAGTGCCAATGCTAGTGAGTATAGGAATAGGAAGATAAGGCAGGTTAATGCACGGCTAGAGACATGGTGCAAGAGGGAGGGCGCCAGATTGTTGGGGCATTGGGACCAGTTTTGGGGCAGGTGGGACCTGTTAAAGATGGACAGGTTGCATCTCAACAGAGCTGGGACTAATGTCCTTGCAGGGAGGTTCCCTAGTGCTGTCAGGGGAGGGGGGGTTTAAACTAATTTGGCAGGGGGATGGGCACCAGGATGCAGCATTAGAAAGGAGGAACAAGGTGCACAGAGGATTGGGAGAGACAGATAACACTAGAGTAAGAAGTAGTACAGGATTAGGGGGATCAGACTAATAGAGAATACGAGAAGGCCTACGATAGGCTTACAGTGCATGTGATTAAATGCATGAAGCGTGGTAAATAAGGTTGGTGAGCTGCAGGCGCAAATAGCCACATGGAATATGATGTCATGGCGATAACAGAGACCTGGCTCGAAAAAAGGCAGGATTGGGTGCTAAATATTCCTGGATACAAAGTGTTCAAGAAAGATAGGGAAGGACAAAAATGGAAGGCGGAGGGGGGTGTGGCAGTATTGATTAAGGAGAATATTGCAGTGCTGGAGAGAGAGGATGTCCTGGAGGGGTCAAGGACAGAATCTATTTGGATAGAGTGAAGGAACAATAGAGGCGCCATTGCACTACTGGGTGTATTCTATCGGCCACCAACTAGTGGGAAGGATACAGAGGAGCAAATTTGCAGAGAAATTACAGAGAGGTTGAAGAACTGTCGAGTAGTGATAATGGGGGACTTCAACTATCCTAATATAGACTGGGTGAGTAATAGTGTAAAGGGCAAAGAGGGGGAGGAATTTCTGAAATGTGTTCAAGAAAACTTTCTTGATCAGTATGTTTCCGGCCCAGAGGAAGGAGGCATTGCTGGATCTGGTTCTGGGGAATGAGGTGGAGCAAGTGTCAGTGGGGGAGCATTCAGGAAATAGTGATCATAGTATCATAACATTTCGATTAGTTATAGAAAAAGAAAAGGAACAATCTAAAGTAAAAATACTGAATTGGAGGAGGGCCAATTTCAGTGGGTTGAGATCAGATCTGGCCCGGGTAAATTGGAATCAAAGATTGACAGGCAAAACTGTCATCGAACAATGGGTGGCCTTTAAAGAGGAGATGGTTCAAGTACATTCCCACGAGGGCAACTAAAGCCAGCGCTCCCTGGATGATGAAAGAGATAGAGAGTAAGATGAAGCTGAAAAAGGGGGCATATGACAGATGTCAGGTTGATAACACAAGCGAGAATCAGGCTGAATATAGAAAGTACAGAGGAAAAGTGAAAAAGGAAATAAGAGGGGCAAAGAGAGAGTATGAGAATAGACTGGCAACTAACATAAAAGGGAATCCAAAAGTCTTCCACAGGCAGATAATAGTAAACCGGTAGTAAGAGGAGGGTGGGGCCGATTAGGGACCAAAAAGGAGATCTATGCATGGAGGCAGAGAGCATAGCTGAGGTACTAAATGGGTACTTTGCATCTGTCATTACCAAGGAAGAAGATGCTGCCAAAGTCACAGTAAAAGGGGAGGTAGTTGAGATACTGGATGGGCTAAAAATTGATAAAGAGGGGGTACCAGAAAGGCTGGCTGTGCTTAAAGTAGACAAGTCACCCGGTCCAGATGGGATGCATCCTCGGTTGCTGAGGGAAGTAAGGGTGGAAATTGCAGAGGTGCTGGCCGTAATTAGATACAGGATTGGAGAATTGCAAATGTTACACCCTTGTTCAAAAAAGCATGTAAGGGTAAACCTGGCAACTACAGGCCAGTCAACCTCGGTGGTGGGGGAGCTTTTAGAAACGATAATCTGGGACAAAATTATAGTCACTTGGACAAGTGTAGATTAGTAAAGGATAGCCAGCATGGATTTGTTAAAGGCAAATTGTCTTTAACGAACATGATTGAGTTTCTTGATGAGGTAACAAAGAGGGTTGATGGAATCATAGAAATTTACAGCACAGAAGGAGGCCATTCAGCCCATCGTGTCCTTGCCAGCCGAAAAAGAGCCATCCAGCCTAATCCCACTTTCCAGCTCTTGGTCCATAGCCCTGCAGGTTATGATACTTCAAGTGCATATCCAAGCACCTTTTTAAATGAGTTGAGGGCTTCTGCCTTTCGGGTCTCTCTCTCTGTCTTTGTGATCTGACCCCTTGTGTATTCAGTATTCTTGGATGTAATGTTTCCCTGACTAACCTGTTTGAACACCATCCACTCCTTTGATTGCTGTGATTATCTCTCTGCCGAGGTGTGATAGGGGGCAGTTGGAAAGATTATCTGTAATCACCAGGCATTGTTCTCTGACTAAAAATGCTGTGCCTTTGTGGAACCCTTCACTCAGCTGACGAAGGAGCAAAGCTCCGAAAGCTTGTGATTTCAAATAAAGCTGTTGGACTATGACCTGGTGTTGTGCAACTCCTTACATTTGTCCACCCCAGTCCATCACCGGCATCTCCACATCATTTAATTGAACACATCTCCTCACGATATCTTTACTGAATCCTCGTGTGCTCAAGTTTTCTGATTAGAAACTCAAATCAGTTATATCATGAAGGGATGGAAATGTGTGTGTGTGTATACGTTTACACTGTTTATCCAATATACATATGTTTACACTTTTGGTCAAGTTAGTATATAATTTTATAATATATATAAACTTTTACACTATTTCTTCGATGTATATAAACTTTTACACTATTTGTTCTATATCTATCTAAACTTTTACACCTTTTCTTCTTTAACTATAAACTTTTACACTATTTCTTCTATATCCATCTAAACTTTTACACATATCTATCGATCTGTATCTATCTCTCCATGGACAGTACACTATTTGTGGAGACCGGTCTCTGAGCAGCTGTACCACTGACCCGCACCAGACGCCGACACCTGCAGTCCAACACTCCTGTCCAACGTCACCTCAGCAGCGTCCCCACCAGAGAGCACTGGTTTGGTGCGCTGATGGAATGATGACCTGGGTGGCACACAACAAACGGCTGTGCAGCCGCGCCCACCCCAGTTAAGGTAGAACAGTGTCTGCAACCATCCGAGATCTCAGCGCCATTCCAATTCTGGCCTCTTGTGCATCCTCGATTTCCATCGCTCCACCATTGGCAGCCGTGCCTTCAGCTGCCAAGGCCCCAAGCTCTGGAATTCCCTCCCGAATTCTCTCCACCTCTCTCTGCTCCTTTAAGATGCTCCTTAAAACCTACCTCATTGACCAGGCTTTTGGTCATTTGTCCCAATATATCCTTTTGTGGCTCATTATGACATTTTACTATGTTAGAGGTGATATATTAATGCATGTTGTTGTTCTAAATAGAGGCATAGAGTACAAAGCAAGGAAGATATGTTGAACGTTTATAAAACACTGGTTTGACCACAACTGGAGTATTATGTCTAGTTCTGGGCAACGGACTTTAGGAAGGACGTGAAGGCCTGAGAGAAGGTGCAGAAGAGATTTACTAGAATGATTCCAGGGATGAGGGACTTCAGTTACGTGGATAGACTGGAGAAGGTGGGGTTATTCTCCTTGGAACAGAGAAGATTGAGAGGAGATTTGATAGAGGTGTTCAAAATCATGAAGGGTTCAGACAGAGTAAATAAAGAGAAACTATTCCCATTGGCGGAAGGATCGAGAACCAGAGGACACAGATTTAAGGCAATTGGCAAAAGAACCAAAGGCGACATGAGGAAAAACTTATTTTTTTCAATGACTGTGTGTTTTGAGACAGAAGCTGATCTCATTTCACATTTCATTGCACGGCCTCATGCTGGATAATTGTACTCGGTGATCAGACTCTCCCAGTCTCAGTCTCACCATTTCCCCCCTTACCTTGTAACCTTTGTGGACTGTCCACAGGACCAGTGTTTATCTGAGGAAATGGGACTTTCTCGTACCTTTCTCCCCAGTCGATCTATGGAAGCTCTTTGAATCGGAAGGGTTCTCTCTGGTTGCTGCTCTCTCAATCCTGTGCTGGTTCACCTGCTGTTGTTCCTCAGTCTACAATCCCTGTTTACTTCCAGCTGTGGACTTTTCTCAATCACTCTGTCATTCACCGGGAGATCTAATGACGGCAGGGCAGAAAATGAGACCAATATTGACGGTGTCGTTACCCCACTCCCCTCCCCTCCCCCCCCCCCTCCCCCCCCCTCCCCTCCCCTCACCCCCCTCCCCCCCCTCCCCTCCCCACCCCCCTCCCCCCCCTCCCCTCCCTCCCTCCCCCTCCCCCCCCCTCCCCCTCCCCCCTCCCCCTCTCCCCCCTCCCCCTCCCCCTCCCCCCTCCCCCCTCCCCTCCCCTCCCCTCCTCCCCTCCCCCTCCCCTCCTCCCCTCCCCCTCCCCTCCTCCCCTCCCCCTCCCCCTCCTCCCCTCCCCCTCCCCTCCTCCCCTCCCCCTCCCCTCCTCCCCTCCCCCTCCCCTCACACACGGTCCCGTGACTCCACTCAACCACCCACCCGGTCCCGTGACCCCACAAACTCCCAACCCGGTCCCGTGACCCCACTCACCCGCCCCGATCCGGTCCCGTGACCCCACTCACCCCCCCCCCCCACCCGGTCCCGTGACTCCACTCACCCCCCCCCCCCCACCCGGTCCCGTGACTCCACTCACCCCCCCCCCCCCACCCGGTCCCGTGACTCCACTCACCCCCAACCCGGTCCCGTGACCCCACCACCCCCAACCCGGTCCCGTGACCCCCCCACCCCCCCCACCCTGTCCCGAGATGGTGACGGGCGGGGCGGGGACTGTCACTCACGGTGCGGTTTTCAGGGGTGACGGTGACGGGCGGGGCGGGGACTGTCACTCACGGTGCGGTTGTCAGGGGTGATGGTGACGGACGGGGCGGGGACTGTCACTCACGGTGCGGTTGTCAGGGGTGATGGTGACGGGCGGGGCGGGGACTGTCACTCACGGTGCGGTTTTCAGGGGTGACGGTGACGGACGGGGCGGGGACTGTCACTCACGGTGTGGTTTTCAGGGGTGATGGTGACGGGCGGGGCGGGGCGGGGACTGTCACTCACGGTGCGGTTTTCAGGGGTGATGGTGACGGGCGGGGCGGGGACTGTCACTCACGGTGCGGTTTTCAGGGGTGATGGTGACGGGCGGGGCGGGGACTGTCACTCACGGTGCGGTTTTCAGGGGTGATGGTGACGGGCGGGGCGGGGACTGTCACTCACGGTGCGGTTTTCAGGGGTGATGGTGACGGTGACGGAGGGGGGGGACTGTCACTCACGGTGCGGTTTTCAGGGGTGACGGTGACGGAGGGGGCGGGGACTGTCACTCACGGTGTGGTTTTCAGGGGTGACGGTGACGGGCGGTGGGGGGGACTGTCACTCACGGTGTGGCTTTCAGGGGTGACGGTGACGGGCGGTGGGGGGGACTGTTACTCACGGTGCGGTTTTCAGGGTTGACGGTGACGGACGGGGCGGGGACTGTCACTCACGGTGCGGTTTTCAGGGGTGACGGTGACGGAGGGGGCGGGGACTGTCACTCACGGTGCGGTTTTCAAGGTTGACGGTGACGGGCGGGGCGGGGACTGTCACTCACGGTGCGGCTTTCAGGGGTGACAGTGACGGACGGGGCGGGGACTGTCACTCACGGTGCGGTTGTCAGGGGTGACGGTGACGGAGGGGGCGGGGACTGTCACTCACAGTGCGGTTTTCAGGGGTGACGGAGGGGGCGGGGACTGTCACTCACGGTGCGGTTTTCAGGGGTGACGGAGGGGGCGGGGACTGTCACTCACGGTGCGGTTTTCAGGGGTGACGGAGGGGGCGGGGACTGTCACTCACGGTGCGGTTTTCAGGGGTGACGGTGATGGGTGGGGCGGGGACTGTCACTCACGGTGCGGTTGTCAGGGGTGACGGGGGCGGGGACTGTCACTCACTGTGCGGTTGTCAGGGGTGACGGTGACGGGGGCGGGGACTGTCACTCACGGTGCGGTTGTCAGGGGTGACGGTGACGGACGGGGCGGGGACTGTCACTCACTGTGCGGTTGTCAGCGGTGACGGTGACGGGCGGGGCGGGGTACTGTCACTCACGGTGCGGTTGTCAGGGGTGACGGTGACGGACGGACGGGGCGGGGCGGGGACTGTCACTCACGGTGCGGTTGTCAGGGGTGACGGTGACGGACGGGCGGGGCGGGGACTGTCACTCACGGTGCGGTTGTCAGGGGTGACGGTGACGGACGGACGGGGCGGGGCGTGTCACTCACGGTGCGGTTGTCAGGGGTGACGGTGACGGACGGACGGGGCGGGGCGGGGACTGTCACTCACGGTGCGGTTGTCAGGGGTGACGGTGACGGACGGGCGGGGCGGGGACTGTCACTCACGGTGCGGTTGTCAGGGGTGACGGTGACGGACGGGGCGGGGCGTGTCACTCACGGTGCGGTTGTCAGGGGTGACGGTGACGGACGGGGCGGGGCGTGTCACTCACGGTGCGGTTGTCAGGGGTGACGGTGACGGACGGACGGGGCGGGGCGGGGACTGTCACTCACGGTGCGGTTGTCAGGGGTGACGGTGACGGACGGACGGGGCGGGGACTGTCACTCACGGTGCGGTTGTCAGGGGTGACGGTGACGGACGGACGGGGCGGGGCGGGGACTGTCACTCACGGTGCGGTTGTCAGGGGTGACGGTGACGGACGGACGGGGCGGGGCGTGTCACTCACGGTGCGGTTGTCAGGGGTGACGGTGACGGACGGACGGGGCGGGGCGGGGCGGGGACTGTCACTCACGGTGCGGTTGTCAGGGGTGACGGTGACGGTGACGGACGGGGCGGGGCGGGGACTGTCACTCACGGTGCGGTTGTCAGAGGTGACGGTGACGGACGGACGGACGGGGCGGGGCTGTGTTGGGCGCAGGCGGAGTTTGCTCCGTGCGATCGCTGGCGGCCATTTTGAGAGAGTCGGGCGGGGAGTCGAAGCGGCGGCGGATCGGATGCGGGCCTTGGAGCGGCTGTCTGAGGATGAGGACGAGGGAGAGAAGCCGGATTGGATCCATTGCTGGGAGTGGCCATTCCAGCAGGAGGAGGCGGCGGCGGATCGGATCCAGGCCTTGGAGCGGCGGTTCCAGGCCGCCAAGGAGCGGCGGTTCCGGGCCGCGATTGAGCGGCAGTTGCAGGACTTGGAGCGGCGGTTCCGGGCCATGGTGGGGGTGCAGAAGACGGCGGTGATCTACGGCGGCGGTGAGGACTGGTTCCAGACCGTGGAGGTGTGGTCTCGGGTCGCGGAGCGGGCCCAGGACATGGAGCGGGCCCAGGCCGCGGAGAAGTGGTTGCGGGTCGCGGAGGAGTGGCTCCGAGAAGCGGAGCGGGCCCTGGAGGCGGAGGAGCGGAGATCGGAGGAGTGGTTCTGGTACGTGGAGGAGGAGCGGGTCCAGGCCGTGGAGCGGCGGTTCCGGGCCATGGTGGAGGAGCGGAAGGAGGCGCTGAGGCGGGGCGGTGAGGAGCGGTTCCAGACTGTGGAGCTGCGGCGGGTCCAGTCCATGGAGCAGCGGTACCAGGTCTTGGAGGATAAGAATTCAGACGAAATGATGGATGATCTTCTCGAGGACGGCTATGCGGTGTCCAGGAACCGCGGTGAGGAGTGGTTCGAGGCCATCGAGGACTGGTTGCAGAAGGTGGAGCGGGCCCAGGACATGGAGCGGGCCCAGGCCGCGGAGAGGTGGGTGCGGGTCGCGGAGGAGTGGTTCCGAGAAGCGGAGCGGGCCCAGGCCGAGGATAAGCGGCGCTTCCAGCTCAAGATGGGCGACGGTGAGGATTGGTTGTCGGAAGCGGAGGATTGGTTGTCGGACGCGGAGGATTGGTTCACGGACGCGGAGCAGCGGCGGTTCCGGGACGTGGTCGAGCGGTTCCAGGCCATGGTGGAGGTGCAGAAACCGGCGGTGAGGAAGGGCGGCGGCGGTGAGGATTGTGTCCGGGCCAGGGGGCCGTTCTCCACATGGCCGGATCCAAGGCCGCGCACCACGTGTTTGGAGATACCGGCAGGTGGGTGTTGCAGAACGGGGAGGTCAGTACTGAGAGTGAGGGTGATGGAGGGGGGCAGTACCGAGAGTGAGGGTGATGGAGAGGGTCAGTACTGAGAGTGAGGGTGATGGAGAGGGTCAGTACTGAGAGTGAGGGTGATGGAGCGGGTCAGTACTGAGAGTGAGGGCGATGGAGAGGGTCAGTACTGAGAGTGAGGATGATGGAGCAGGTCAGTACTGAGAGTGAGGGTGATGGAGAGGGTCAGTACTGAGAGTGAGGGTGATGGAGAGGGTCAGTATTGAGAGTGAGGGTGATGGAGAGGGTCAGTACTGAGAGTGAGGGTGATGGAGAGGGTCAGTACTGAGAGTGAGGGTGATGGAGAGGGTCAGTACTGAGAGTGAGGATGATGGAGCAGGTCAGTACTGAGAGTGAGTGTGATGGAGAGGGTCAGTACTGAGAGTGAGGGTGATGGAGGGGGGCAGTACCGAGAGTGAGGGTGATGGAGAGGGTCAGTACTGAGAGTGAGGGTGATGGAGAGGGTCAGTACTGAGAGTGAGGGTGATGGAGAGGGTCAGTACTGAGAGTGAGGGTGATGAAGAGGGTCAGTACTGAGAGTGAGGGTGATGGAGGGGGGCAGTACCGAGAGTGAGGGTGATGGAGAGGGTCAGTACTGAGAGTGAGGGTGATGGAGCAGGTCAGTACCGAGAGTGAGGGTGATGGAGAGGGTCAGTACCGAGAGTGAGGGTGATGGAGAGGGTCAGTACTGAGAGTGAGGGTGATGGAGGGGGGCAGTACCGAGAGTGAGGGTGATGGAGCGGGTCAGTACTGAGAGTGAGGGTGATGGAGCAGGTCAGTACTGAGAGTGAGGGTGATGGAGAGGGTCAGTACCGAGAGTGAGGGTGATGGAGCAGGTCAGTACTGAGAGTGAGGGTGATGGAGCAGGTCAGTACTGAGAGTGAGGGTGATGGAGAGGGTCAGTACCGAGAGTGAGGGTGATGGAGCAGGTCAGTACTGAGTGTGAGGGTGATGGAGAGAGTCAGTACTGAGAGTGAGGGTGATGGAGCGGGTCAGTACTGAGAGTGAGGGTGATGGAGCGGATCAGTACTGAGAGTGAGGGTGATGGAGAGGGTCAGTACCGAGAGTGAGGGTGATGGAGCGGATCAGTACTGAGAGTGAGGGTGATGGAGCGGATCAGTACTGAGAGTGAGGGTGATGGAGCGGGTCAGTACTGAGAGTGAGGGTGATGGAGCGTGTCAGTACTGAGATTGAGGGTGATGGAGAGGGTCAGTACTGAGATTGAGGGTGATGGAGAGGGTCAGTACTGAGAGTGAGGGTGATGGAGCGGATCAGTACTGAGAGTGAGGGTGATGGAGCGTGTCAGTACTGAGAGTGAGGGTGATGGAGCGTGTCAGTACTGAGATTGAGGGTGATGGAGAGGGTCAGTACTGAGATTGAGGGTGATGGAGAGGGTCAGTACTGAGAGTGAGGGCGATGGAGCGGGTCAGTACTGTGAGTGAGGGCGATGGAGCGGGTCAGTACTGAGAGTGAGGGTGATGGAGAGGGTCAGTACTGAGAGTGAGGGTGATGGAGAGGGTCAGTACTGAGAGTGAGGGTGATGGAGAGGGTCAGTACTGAGAGTGAGGGTGATGGAGAGGGTCAGTACTGAGAGTGAGGGTGATGGAGAGGGTCAGTACCGAGAGTGAGGGTGATGGAGAGGGTCAGTACTGAGAGTGAGGGTGATGGAGCAGGTCAGTACTGAGAGTGAGGGTGATGGAGAGGGTCAGTACCGAGAGTGAGGGTGATGGAGCAGGTCAGTACTGAGAGTGAGGGTGATGGAGCAGGTCAGTACTGAGAGTGAGGGTGATGGAGAGGGTCAGTACCGAGAGTGAGGGTGATGGAGAGGGTCAGTACCGAGAGTGAGGGTGATGGAGCAGGTCAGTACTGAGAGTGAGGGTGATGGAGCGGGTCAGTACTGAGAGTGAGGGTGATGGAGCGGGTCAGTACTGAGAGTGAGGGTGATGGAGCGGATCAGTACCGAGAGTGAGGGTGATGGAGAGGGTCAGTACCGAGAGTGAGGGTGATGGAGCGGATCAGTACTGAGAGTGAGGGTGATGGAGCGGATCAGTACTGAGAGTGAGGGTGATGGAGCGGGTCAGTACTGAGAGTGAGGGTGATGGAGCGTGTCAGTACTGAGATTGAGGGTGATGGAGAGGGTCAGTACTGAGATTGAGGGTGATGGAGAGGGTCAGTACTGAGAGTGAGGGTGATGGAGCGGATCAGTACTGAGAGTGAGGGTGATGGAGCGTGTCAGTACTGAGAGTGAGGTTGATGGAGCGTGTCAGTACTGAGATTGAGGGTGATGGAGAGGGTCAGTACTGAGATTGAGGGTGATGGAGAGGGTCAGTACTGAGAGTGAGGGCGATGGAGCGGGTCAGTACTGTGAGTGAGGGCGATGGAGCGGGTCAGTACTGAGAGTGAGGGTGATGGAGACGGTCAGTACTGAGAGTGAGGGTGATGGAGAGGGTCAGTACTGAGAGTGAGGGTGATGGAGAGGGTCAGTACTGAGAGTGAGGGTGATGGAGAGGGTCAGTACCGAGAGTGAGGGTGATGGAGAGGGTCAGTACTGAGAGTGAGGGTGATGGAGCAGGTCAGTACTGAGAGTGAGGGTGATGGAGAGGGTCAGTACCGAGAGTGAGGGTGATGGAGCAGGTCAGTACTGAGAGTGAGGGTGATGGAGCAGGTCAGTACTGAGAGTGAGGGTGATGGAGCAGGTCAGTACTGAGAGTGAGGGTGATGGAGCAGGTCAGTACTGAGAGTGAGGGTGATGGAGAGGGTCAGTACCGAGAGTGAGGGTGATGGAGCAGGTCAGTACTGAGTGTGAGGGTGATGGAGAGGGTCAGTACTGAGAGTGAGGGTGATGGAGCAGGTCAGTACTGAGAGTGAGGGTGATGGAGAGGGTCAGGACTGAGAGTGAGGGTGATGGAGCGGGTCAGTACTGTGAGTGAGGGCGATGGAGAGGGTCAGTACTGAGAGTGAGGGCGATGGAGAGGGTCAGTACTGAGAGTGAGGGTGATGGAGAGGGTCAGTACGGAGAGTGAGGGTGATGGAGAGGGTCAGTACTGAGAGTGAGGGTGATGGAGAGGGTCAGTACTGAGAGTGAGGGTGATGGCGTGGGGCAGTACTGAGAATGTGAGTGAATGGAGCAGTGGGAGGGTTTCAGCTCATGACTGGAGGGTGGGGAATGACCAGTTCTGAGGCTCGAGAGTGGAATTAATAAATCTGTTGGAGTAGGAAAGAAGATTTATGAAATAGTGAAAATTTGTTGGGGAAAAAAGGAAGCAGTTTTTGAAGTAGTGAGATGTAAAGTTATTGATGTCGAGAAAAAAAAAAGAATTATGGTTAAAATTCCAAAAAAATCAGAGTTACGATTAAGTGTTGTGTCTGTGAATGTTCAAGTAATAATTCCAAACACATTTCGAAAGTCCGAAGCATAAGACATATGGTCCAGGAGCTATGAGACCATATGGTTTAGGTTTACATGGGATTCAGGGCAAAATCTTCCTGGTTATAATATTTTGAGGGGAGATTAATGAAGATTCTAACGCTGATGGTCATGCGAATCTCGGTGCACTGGAGGAGGATGTGGGACCAGAGTTAGAGATAACTAGAGAAGGATTTGGATCTGACAAAAATCGTCAAAGTTGATAAGCCATTGGACCCACAACTAATGCGGTTAATGGAAGTCAGGGAGGCAACTTTGGATATAAACATTTTGCTGATGGATTAGAAAGTGCCAAAATAATAAGAACATAAGGAATAGGGGCGGCAGTAGGTCCCTCGAGCCTGCTCTGCCATTCAATAAAATCAGGGCTGATCTTCAACATCAACTCCATTTTCCCGCCCTATCCCCATATTCTTTGACTCCCTTCGAGTCCAAAAGTCTTATCGATCTCAGCCTTGAATATACTCAATGACTCAGCATCTACAGCCCTCTGAATGAAGAAATGTCTCCTCATGTCAGACCTAAATGGCCGACCCCTTATCCTGAGACCATGCCTCCTAGTTCTAGGCACTCCAATCAGGGAAACAGCCTCATAGCATCTACCCTGTCAAGCCCTCTCAGAATCTTATGTTTCAATGAGATCACCTCTCATTCTTCTGAACTCCTGATACACTGTGAATCCCCATACACACCTGGGAGGATCCTGATGCACTGTGAATAGGCCCATTCTCCTCAATCTCTCTTCTCTTCGATAGAGTCCAAAACCTGTGCACAGGTGTGGCCTCACCAAGCCCTGTGCAATTGCAGCAAGACTTCCTTACTTTTGTACTCCAACCCCTCTGCAATAAAGACCAGCGTAACATTTCCCTTCCTAATTGCTTGCTGTGCCTGCCAATTAACGTTCTGTTTCATGTGCAATCAACCCAAATCCCTCTGAACACCAACATTTAATAGTTTCTCACCATTTACAATTATTCTGTTTTTCTATTGTTCCTCCCAAAGTGAATAACCTCATATTTCCTCACTTTATACTTCATCTGCCACCTTCTCACCCACTCAATTAACCTGTCTAAATCCCTTTGCAGCCTCTTTGTGTCCTCCTCACTGCATACTTTCCACCTAGCTTTGTATTGTCAGCAAACTTGGATACATTAGACTCATCTAAGCCATTAATATAGATTGTAAATAGTTGAGGCCTAAGCACTGATCGTTGTGGCACCCCACTAGTTACAGCCTGCCAACCTGAAAATGATCCGCTTATTTCTACTGTCTGTTTTCTGTCCATTAACCAATCCTCTATCCATGTCAATATATTCCTCCCCCACAACCCCATGAGCCCTTATCTTGTATAACAACCTTATCGAATGTAAAAGGTATGATCAGTAAGTTCGCTGATGATACAAAAATTGGTAGGGTGGTAAATAGCGAGGAGGATAGCCTCTGTCTGCAGGACGATATAGATGGGTTGGTCAGATGGGCGGAACAGTGGCAAATGGAATTTAACCCGGAAAAGTGCGAGGTGATGCACTTTGGAGGGACTAACAAGGCAAGGGAATACACAATGAATGGGAAGACCCTATGCAAGACAGAGGGTCAGAGGGATCTTGGTGTGCAAGTTCACAGATCCCTGAAGGCGGCGGAACAGGTAGATAAGGTGGTAAAGAAGGCATATGGGATACTTGCCTTTATTAGCCGAGGCATAGAATATAAGAGCAAGGAGGTTATGATGGAGCTGTATAAAACACTGGTTAGGCCACAGCTGGAGTACTGTGTGCAGTTCTGGTCGCCACACTACAGGAAGGATGTGATCGCTTTGGAGAGGGTGCAGAGGAGATTCACCAGGATGTTACCAGGGCTGGAGCGCTTCAGCTATGAAGAGAGACTGGGAAGATTGGGTTTGTTTTCCTTGGAGCAGAGGAGGCTGAGGGGGGACATGATTGAGGTGTACAAAATTATGAGGGGCATAGATAGGATGGATACTAAGGAGCTTTTTCCCTTCGTTGAGGGTTCTATAACAAGGGGGCATAGATTCAAGGTAAAAGGAGGGAGGTTTAGAGGGGATTTGAGAAATAACTTTTTCACCCAGAGGGTGGTTGGAGTCTGGAACTCACTGCCTGAGAGGGTTGTGGAGGCAGGAACCCTCAGAACATTCAAGAAGCATTTGGATGAGCACTTGAAATGCCATAGCATACAAGGCTACGGATCAAATGCTGGAATATGGGATTGATGGCCGGCGCGGACACGATAGGCCGAAGGGCCTCTATCCGTGCTGTATGACTCTATGACTCTATGAATACCTTCTGGAAATCCAAATATACAACATCCACTGGTTCCCCTTTATCTACCCTGCTAGTTGCATCCTCAAAAAACTCTTAATAAATTGGTCAAACACGATTTCCCTTTCACAAATCTACGTTGACTCTGCCTAATCATATTATGATTTTCTAAGTGTCCCGTTGCAATGTCCTTATTAATAGATTCCAGCATTTTCTCGACGACAGAATTCAAAATTTGCAGATGACACAAAACTTGGAAGTGTTGTGAACAGTGAGGAGGATTGTGATAGACTTCAAGAGGACATGGACAGGCTGGTCGAATGGGTGGAGTCATGACAGATGAAGTTTAACGCAGAGAAGTGCGAAGTGATGCATTTTGGTAGGAAGAACGAGGAGAGGCAATAATAACTAAATGGTATAATTCTAAAAATGGTGCAGGAACAGAGAGATCTGGGGGTATATGTGCACAAATCATTGAAGGTAGTAGGGCAGGTTGAGAAAGTGGTTAAAAAGCATACAGGGTCCTGGGCTTTATAAATAGAGGCATAGAGTATAAAAGCAACAAAGTTATGATGAACCTTTATAAAACACTGGTTTGGTTACAACTGGAGCATTTTGTCAAGTTCTGGGCGCCGCACTTTAGGAAGGAGGGTGCAGAAGATATTTACTGGAATGGTTCCAGGGATGAGGGACTTCGGTTACATGGATAGACTGGAGAAGCTGGGATTGGTCTCCATAGAGCAGAGAAGTTTGAGAGGAGATTTGATAGAAGTATTAAAAATCATGAAGGGTCCAGACAGTGGATAGAGAGAAACTGTTCCCATTGACAGAAGGGTCAAGAATCAGAGGATGTAGATTTAAGGTGATTGGCAAAAGAACCAAAGGTGACATGAGGAAAAACTTCTTCACACAGCGAGTGGTTAGGATCTGGAATGCACTGCCAGAGGGTGTGATGGAGGCAGATTCAATCATGGCCTTCAAAAGGGAACTGGATAAGTACTGGAAAGGAAAAAAATTGTAGGGCTACGTGGATAGGGTGGGGGAGTGGGACTAGCTGGATTGCTCTTGCATAGAGCTGGTGCGGACTCGATGGGCCGAATGGCCTCTTTCCGTGCTGTAACCATTCTATGATTCTATGACTGATGTCAGGCTGACTGGCCCACAGTTCCCTGTTTCCTCCCTCCGTCCCTCCCTTGAATAGCAGTGTTCGCTTTGCTAATGTCTCTGTTCAAGAGGGAGATAAGATATACCAGGTAAATAGAGACCATTAGTCTTAGTCAGTAGTGGGCAAACTCCTTGAATCTGTAATTCCAGGTCGAATTAGTGAACATTTAGAGATACAGAGGGCGATCGGGGAGGCTGGAACCGATTAGCTGTAGACAAATATATTTGACAAATCTGATACAGCTTTGTTGAGAGGTGACTAGAAAGATCAATGGGATGTAGCACATGCGGTGTATATGGGTTTTCAGAAGGTGTTTGATAATGTGGCTCACAGGAGGCTTCAGCCGTTTGGTGTGAGAGGAAATGTAGCCGCCCGGATAGAAAGTCGATAATGTGTTTAGTTTTCTCCATTTTTGTTCACAGATCCGAACACTGCAATCACTGAGTTCCTGACAAAGTGCGACGATTACCAGCTGTTCCAGTTGACGAAATTCTACCGGGACAGACTCGAACAGGCGATTGAAGGAGGGGTGGACGGAGTCAGCTCGTTGTTAACATACGAGAGGCATTTCAGTGGACAGGAACATCGGGTAAGTGGGAGGGACACAGAATGAGTTTGGATTATTTAAACATCACAGAACAGAGCTGACAGAATATCACATCTTAGAATCATAGAATGTTTCAGGACAGAAACAGGCCAAATTGGGAAGAAATGGATAAAACTACAAATATCCTGAATCTGCACCAATGATAGGAAGAGATGATAATACCCAACTGATCCGTCAGTATCTGCACAGAGAGAGGACAGGGTAATGACAACAGCAACATGCGTTTATACAGTGCCTTTAATACAGTAAAACGTCCCAATGCGCTTCACAGGAGCGATGACCAAAAAAAACGAGCCACATGAAGAGATATTAGGAGAGGTGATCAGAAGCTTGGTCAAAGAGGCAGTTTTGAGGAGCGTCTGAAAGGAAAGGAGAGAGAGGTAGAGAGTTGGAGAGGTTTCGGGAGGGAATTCCAGACTTAGGGCCTAGGCAGTTGAAGGCACGGCCACCAATTGTGGAGTGAAGACAATCAGGGATGCGCAAGAGGCCAGAATTGGAGGAGTGCAGAGATCTAAGGGGATTGTCGGGCTGGAGGGGGTTACAGAGATAGGGAGGGGGGAGGCCATGGTAGGATTTGAGCACATGGATAGGAATTTTAAAATTGATCAGTTTCCGGACCATGAGCCAGTGTAGGTCAGCAAGCACAGGGGTGATGTGTAAATGGGACTTGGTGCAAGTTAGGCCATGAGAAGCAGAGTTTTGGATGAGCTCAAGTTTACGGAGGCTGGAATGTGGGAGGCCGGCCAGGAGACCATTGGAATAGTGGAGCCTGGAAGTGACAAAGGGATGGTTTTGGTCTTCCCAATATTTAATTGGAGGAAATTTCCTCCGGCCTCAACTATTCCGATGCTCTCCTGGCCGGCTTCCCATCCTCCGCCTTCTGTAAACTTCAACACATCCAAAACGCTGCTGCCTGTAACCTGTCCCTCCCCCGTCCCGCTCACCTCTCACACCTGTGCTCGTTCACCTATTGCCTCACAGTTCTCGAATGACTTCAATTTTTAATTCCCATCCTCCTGTTTAAATCACTTCATGGTCTTCACTAGAATTCTCTATTGCTCTGATTCTGGCATCTTGTGCCTCTCCCCATCGTCCTACCACCGGTGGCTTAGCATTCTGTAGTTTTTGGACCCGGGCTCTGGAATTCACTCTCTAAAACCTTCCGCCTCTCTATCTCCGTCTTCTCCTTAAAATTTGATTCTTTATCCAGCTTTTGGTCATCCCTAATAATATGCCCTCCTTTGTCTCAGGCCCATTGTCTGATTCCGTTCCTGTGAATCGCTGTGGGACATTTTTCTATATTAAAGGTGCTATGTTGTTGTTGATGAATCAAGATGTTAACAGAATATTTTGCCCATGTGCAGAATGGATCAGTACCCGGTCCAGTGATTACTTTCTGTGCTCAATATAAACTGGGAGATCCCATCACTGAGCAGCTCCTTTCCTTCTCATTCTCAGTCTTTGTCTTTCACTCCACTCCTCAATATAAACTGGGAGATCCCATCACTGAGCAGCTCCTTTCCTTCTCATTCTCAGTCTTTGTCTTTCACTCCACTCCTCAATATAAACTGGGAGATCCCATCACGGAGCAGCTGCTTTCCTTCAATTCACAGTCTTTGTCTCTCACTCCACTCCTCAATATATTCATTATTATTCTTTACAGAAAGTCACTGAGCTCGTGGAGAAGGGAAACAGGGTGGACAGTTCCAAACTTCTCCTAAATCTGGTGATGGAGAAAGGCTCTCGGGCCCGAAGGGTGATGTGGGAATCCTTTGTGAAAATGCACCATGTGGTACCAAAGTTGGACAAAATACTGAAAGAGATTCAGGAACTTGGTACGGTAAAATCATACATTGAATTCAATTTCAGATTGAAACACTGCAGAATTTACTATTATTACACAGATCTGATTTCATGAAAGCTCATTGATTTAAACAGGTCCTGATCCATTTGATTATATGAACATCGGACGAGGTTTATCTGAAATACCCAGTCACGTGAAAGGTAAGTGATGAAATGGGGATTTCAAACCGTTTATTTCACTTCTGAGAATCAAAATGTTTGTAGTCTTTTTAGAGATTGTCAGAATCTGGGAATCAAAGTGAAAGGGTGGAGGGAACAGAATAAAGTTTGATTTTGATTTGTCAATCTTCAAATCGTCTGCGTGATCCGTTACTATTCGCTGTTCCCAATTATTTGTAAATTTGCAGATGTTTTATTACTCCAGCTAATCCAGTTGCTGATTGCTAACAGTTGTGAAAAAGCGTTCACACCTGTCAGGATCCTGATACACTCTGAATCCCCATGCACACCTGGCAGGATCCTGATACACTGTGAATCCCCATACACACCTGGCAGGATCCTGATACACTGTGAATCCCCATATACACCTGGCAGGATCCTGATACACCCTGAATCCCCATACACACCTGGCAGGATCCTGATACACTGTGAATCCCCATATACACCTGGCAGGATCCTGATACACCCTGAATCTCCATACACACCTGGCAGGATCCTGATACACTGTGAATCCCCATACACACCTGGCAGGATCCTGATACACTGTGAATCCCCACATACACCTGGCAGGATCCTGATACACCCTGAATCCCCATACACACCTGGCAGGATCCTGATACACTCTGAATCCCCATACACACCTGGCAGGATCCTGATACACCCTGAATCCCCATACGCACCTGGCAGGATCCTGATACACTGTGAATCCCCATACACACCTGGCAGGATCCCGATGCACTCTGAATCCCCATACACACCTGGCAGGATCCCGATGCACTCTGAATCCCCATACACACCTGGCAGGATCCCGATACACTGTGAATCCCCATACACACCTGGCAGGATCCTGATACACTGATTTCCCTTCGTATTTCTGACTTTAAATTTTCTCTGTTATTTCTTATTTTGTTGATTGTGAGCCTGTTTCCTTTTTCTGATGATTATATTCAAGACAGATCGATAGGTTTTTGGACATGAAGGGAATCAGTGGAGAGTAGGGCAAATGGATTTGAGGAGATCAGCCATCATCTTATTGAATGGCGGAGCAGGCTTGAGGGGCCGTGTCGTCTACTCCTGCTCCTATTTCTTTTGTTCTTATGTTCTGTATCCTTACTAATTTTGGAATTCCACAAACATTTCAATACCGAAGTTTCTTGCCCAAACAAAATATATCAAACCCTCTCACCATTCCCTCAACCGAAACTCCAATACCTTAAATCATCTTTCTGATTCCCCTCTGTACCTTCAGAATGGCAGTAATCTTTACCTGTGATCAGGTGACTATAGAAGTGTCGGTAATATCCCAGATAACATACCCGAGTCCTGAAACAATAAGAATTTAACTCCTGTCCATTCACAGTCTGTCTCTCTCCCAGTGCCCACAATATCCCAGATAACCTGCCTGAGGTCTGATACAATAACAGTGGAACTTCTGTCCATTCACAGTCTGTCCCTCTCCCAATGCCCACAATATCCCAGATAACCTACCCGAGGTCTGATACAATAACAGTGGAACTTCTGTCCATTCACAGTCTGTCCCTCTCCCGCTGATACTCATTTCCGCAGAAGGTCAGCACCACTGACAATTTCATAGATTGATCCACGAGAACTTGCACTGTCACATAACCAGGATAATGTGTGGAATTATAATGAGACGTCGATAGTACAGGGCAGGGCTGATAGTATTAATCATCAGAGAGAAAATATCACCTTCATAGAAATCTCCATGTTCACTAAATATTAGAATCAAGTGAAGATTTGAAACTTTTCTCAGCTCACACCTCTATTGAAGCTGTGAATTAAATCTCGGAACATTTTACTGAATAGTAAAGTGATATTGAGAATTTGTTTTTATATCAATGCAACTAACATTGAGAACCACTTTCTGTCTGTTCTAATTGAAGATGTTCAACAGAAACACAAGGAAACACTCCGGGTCCAAACTGAAACACTGAGAGTGAACACGATCCTAATAAAGGAGAAGGTTAAGATTTTCCAGCTGGTCAGTCTATACACTGAGCTAACGGTCATTTCTACTGTTCGAGATCGGACACTTGTAGAACATGAACTGCTGGCAAGAGGCCGAGACAATGAAGAGTGGAGAGAAAAACATCTCCGGAGAGAACTGGAAAAAATCCGAACTGATCAATTGTTCCAGAGCAGTTTATCCCAGAGAGAATCCAAATCTGGGAGTTCAGCAGCAGTGAGTGGAGTCGCGGGGATTGGAAAAACAACAATGGTACAAAAGATTGTTTATGACTGGGCCACTGGGAAAATATACCCACACTTTCAATTTGTTTTCAGTTTTAAATTCCGGGATTTGAACGCTATTAACTGTAGAATAAACCTGAGGAATCTGATACTGGATCTGTATCCTTACTTGAGGAATATTCTGGGAGAGCTCTGGAAGAACCCAGAGGGATTACTGTTTATATTCGATGGTTTAGATGAATTCAAGGACAGTATCGATTTTGCTGATAATCGGAGAAATACAGAACCTCAGTACATGTGCACAGATCCTGAAGACCAGTGTGAAGTGTCTGACATTGTGTACAGTTTAATACAGCACAAGCTGCTCCCGGGGTGTTCAGTGCTAGTGACCAGCCGCCCCACTGCATTACGTTTATTGGAAAAGGCTGAGATCAGTGTCTGGGCTGAAATCCTGGGATTTGTTGGTGAAGAACGGAAGGAATATTTCAACAAGTTTTTTGAAGATCAGGCGGTGGCAGCAGCTGTTTTCAAACATGTGGAGGAGAACGAGATCCTGTACACCATGTGTTGCAACCCTTCCTACTGCTGTATCCTAGGTCTGTCACTGGGTCCCTTCTTCACACAGAGAGACAGGAAACAGCATGGATTTCCCAGGACCATCACCCAACTATACTCCTACTATATTTACAACATTCTGAAAAACCATGGCCGAGAGATTGAATCCCCCCGTGATGTGTTACTGAAGATCGGTGAGATGGCCTTCACTGGAGTCTCTGAGAAGAAGATTGTGTTTAGAAATGGAGATTTGATCAAGTACAATCTGCAACCTTCCCAGTTCCTGTCTGGGTTCATGATGGAACTTTTGGAGAGAGATGATTCTGCCCAGAGTGTGGTTTACACATTCCCGCACCTCACCATCCAAGAGTTTGTAGCCGCACTCGCACAATTCCTGACTCCAGATCCTGGGGACATCGGGAAACTCCTCAGTGAAGCCCACAGCAAGGAAGATGGGAGATTTGAGATATTTCTCCGTTTTGTTGTTGGTCTCTCATCCTCACGGTCAGCTCGGCCCCTGGAGGAGTTTCTCGGTCCATTTTGTCATCAAACAATCTGCGGAGTGATTGACTGGGTGAAGGAGAAGGTTGAAGGAGCGATTGGAAAGACAGAGAGTGAAACTGGTAAAAGGGACCTCCTGAACACATTCCACTACCTGTTTGAGTCTCAGAATCAAACACTGGCTCGGGTCACAGTGGGATCTGTGGAAATATTTACATTTAGTGGATTGCGACTGACCCCGATTGACTGTGCGGTGCTGTCTCATGTCATTGGACTCTGTGATGAAATAAAACACCTCGATCTACAGTACTGCACCATTCAGTGTGAAGGACTCCAGCGGCTGGGACCCGTACTGCACAAATGCCAGGTGTTAAGGTAACTGCTTGTTTGTTTCTGCAAATGTTTTTTGAGTAGTTGAAAAGAAAAGCACCTTCCAGTTTAACCAAAGAGGGGCAGAGTCATAAAAACTTTACAAACTAACAACAGGACCAGGGTAAAATTCTCCGGGGGAGAATGAGAGTGGATCTTTGTCAACAAATACTTATTCATGACTGGGCTTGTCTCTGACCTAGAGGTCAATTAATTTTTTTTTTCCTTCTGTGTCTTTTATCCCCGTCTTTTAATATTATCCTCTCTTTATTTCACTGTCTCCGTCATTTTGTAATATATTATTGGGCACTTCCTGGATTTTAGTCTGTCCAGTTGATTGATGGTTTTGAGAGATCCTTTTACACCCGCACAGCTCGGCAAAGAATTCTGATGTTATTTAATCTCACAGTTCAAGAAAGTTACTGACAAAAGAATGCACTAACTTAGTGGGTGACTTTAAATCTAATGCACGGTGCCCAGTGCTGGTTCACTGCTCTGAGCAATTTACGGGCCAATATCTTACATCTGAAAGGAAAATCTAACGGGAGGGGGGTTATAACGGGAGGTGGGTATAACGGGCGGGGTGATGTATAACGGGAGAGGGGTATAACGGGCAGCCGATCCGATAACTCCCGTTTTACATTATCACCAAAGTTTCATCAATTTTCTGATGTTGCACCTCTGTTTACCTGTAATATTGGAGACACAAAATTTGAATCAGATCCAGTGCTTGATTCAATGGGGTTAATTTGAACCCCACGAACGGGTGTGTTGAGATCGGGTTTGAAGGCAAATATGGTAAAGGAGTAAAACCTGATCCCAACTCGCCTCCAAAGGAGGCTGGTCGAGGGGCGGGTGATGAAATCTGCTCTCAGGTGGCAGGTCAATCGTTGGAATCGTGTAAGAAGGCTGAGGGCATCCATTTTAATTGTTTTAAAAAAAAAATTTATCTCCTGTGGGCCATATGAGAGGAGGCGAGAATGCCTGGATCAACAGGTCCGTGACCGCTTGTGGGCCTGGAGGAGCAGTGGTGTTTTCCCAGAAGCCCAACAAGCTGCGAACCTGCACAGGCAGTGGGTCAGCCCTCCCCCCCACGATCTCTGACACCCCCGTGATCTCCGACCCATTGGTGATCTCTGACTGCCCTGTGATCTCCAATGCACCCACCCCCCCAAGATCTTCAAAACCTCACTCCCACAACCTCCGATGCCCCCCTCCCCATCTAAAAGTTACTTTCTGCCATCCACTCTCTGGATGCTCTCCTCTCCGACTGACAGCCAGCCTGACGGGCCGGAAACCAACAGAAAAACATGGAAGATGTCCTTAACGTCAAAATCATCCCTTCCGTGTTTCCTGTTAGGAATTCCGACCCACCCTCTTCCTGGCTCCCTGCTAAAATTCACCCCTGTATGTTTCTCTCTCTCTCTTTGTGTTTAGACTGGGGAGCAATAAACTGGGAGATTCAGGAGTGAAACCACTGTCTGCGGCTCTGAGGAACCCGGACTGTAAAATACAGGAACTGGGGTAAGTATCAGACTGTGTGAGATTGTGTTTATAATAACTGGATGTCTGACACTGCACATTATTATTAGTATCAATAATAGTGTAATAAATGCTGGGAGTGAAATTGTACGTGAATGAGGACGGAAAATAGACTGAATCCCATTTGCCACCCGTTGTCGGACACTCTGGATATCCGGTCCTACTGATGTCAGAGGAATGGGATATTGGACAGACCGTATAACAGGCTCCCAATGTGATACCACCTGATCTTTGTCCCTGCACATGTACAATCTCACCCAGGCTGCATCTTATCCTGATATTCGTGATATATAATCTTTCCAATCACCAGGTTGGAAAATGTTGGCTTTACAAACTCTTGTAACAAGGTTCTGGCCTCCGTTCTCAGTACAAACCGGTCACTGATGGATCTGTCCCTGCGTAATAATAAAGTGGGAGATTCAGGAGGCTGTGGCTCTGAGGAATCCGGACTGTAAAGTGCAGGAACTGGTGTAAATACCAGACTGTGAGATTGTGTTTAAAATTACTGAAAGTCTAACACTGTACATTATTATTAGTGTCAGTAATAGTGTTACTAATAATGTACAGTGTTTATTAATAGCACTATTACTGAAAATAATGTACAGTGTTTATGAATATCAATATTACTGATACTAATAATGTCAGCGTTTAATAATATCAGTAATAGTATTATTAATAAACACATTTTTGGTATCAGGAAGTGTCATTAATAAACAGTACATTATTAGTATCAGTAATAGTGTTATTAATACACACTGTTCATTATTAGTGTCAATATTAGTGTTATTAATAAATATTGTACATTATCAGTATCAGTCATGTTATAATAAACACTGTTCAATATTATCAGTAACGGTAATAGTGTTATTAATACACCAAACTGTAAAATACTGAAATTGCAGTAAGTATCAGACTGTGAGAGATTGTGTTTATAATAACTGTATATCTAACACTGTACATTATGATCAGTATCAGCAAAAGTGTTATTAATACACACTACATTATTATTAGTGTCAGTAATAGTGTTATTAATAAACACTACATTGTTATTAGTAATCGTAAGAAAAAAGATATAGGAGCAGGAGTCGGCCATGCCGGCCCCTCGAGCCTGCTTCACCATTCAATAAGATCATGGCTGATCTTCGACATCAACTTTACTTTTTTGCCCTATTCCCATATAACTTGATTCCCTTAGTGACCAAAAATCGATCAATCTCAGCCTTGAATATATTCAATGAATCAGCATCCACAGCCCTCTGGGGTAAAGAATTCCAAAGATTTACAACCCTCTGAGTGAAAATATTTTTCTTCATCTCAGTCCTAAACGGCCGACCCCTTATCCTGAGACTGTGACCCCTTGTTCTAGACTCTCCAGCCAGGGGCAACAGCCTTTCGGCATCTACCCTGTCAAGCGCTCTAAGAATTTTATGTGTTTCAATGAGATCACCTCTCATTCTTCGAAACTCCAGCAAGTAAGCCCATTCTACTCAGTCTCTCCTCCAAGGACAAACCACTCATCTCAGGTATCAAAACTAGTGAACCTTCGATGCACCCCCTCGAAGGCAAATATATCCTTCCTTATGTGAGGAGACCAGAACTGTACACAATACTCCAGGTGAGGTCTCCCCAAAGCCCTGCACAATTGTACCAAGACTTCCTCATTCTTGCAATAAAGATTAATAGTGTTGCTATTAAACACTGTACATTATTATTAGTATCAGTAATAGTGTTACTAATAATGTAGTGTTAATATCAGTATTGTTATTAGGGATGGGCAATAAATCCTGGCCTCGCCAGCGACGCCCACATCCCTTGAACGAATAAAAAAAATTAATTAACCTACGCTGTGATTTACGCTGATTTATTGTCATTTCTCTCTCTGATCCCCAGACTGGATGGTGTCGGTCTCACAGATTCTTGTACCAAGGATCTCGTCTCCGCTCTCAGTACAAACCGGTCACTGACGGGTCTGAACCTGGGATCAAACTCCTTCACAGACCGATCTGTCCCCGCTCTCCGCTCCCTCATACTGTCCTGCAGGAGTCTGGAGTGGATCCAGTGAGTGTTTGTGTTAATGTTTATTGTAATAAATAAAATATCAATGGGATTCAGTCCCTTTTATGGGTAATATTTGTCTAATTATTATTGAAATATTAACCCCAGTCTCCCTGTTATTTACACTGTTGTTCAATCTGTTTATTTCCTGTTTACTCTTTAATCTGTTTCAGGCTGGGGGGGAATCGGTTCAGTTCAAAAGGAAAGAATCAGCTGAAATCCCTGCAGGATACCAGACCCGGACTGAGTGTGACAGTGTGAACGTTTCAATTTATAACCATTCCTGGTCTCATGAAATGAACATTTTTGGCCGATTCTCTGTCCCTCCCCTTTAACCGGCCGCGCTCCAGGTTTAAATCCTAACGGCCCTTTAATGATTTCCAGCTCGAGCTGAGCGAGCGCCGTCTCCCACTGTGACGTCAGAGGCCCATTAACAGGGTCACGAGACTCAGTCACCCGGTCCCCCAGCGCTGATTCTGCAGGATATCCGGGGCTGGATGGTCCCCAATGGGGCACTGGATCAATGTACAGACAGGAAGGGCACAGGGTGGGGCTCAGTCTGGGCTGCAGGGGGACATTGGGTCAATGTACAGACAGGAAGGGCCCAGGGTGGGGCTCTGTCTGGGCTGCAGTGGGACACTGGGTCAATGTACAGACAGGAAGGGCCCAGGGTGGGGCTCATTCTGGGCTGCAGTGGGACACTGGGTCTATGGACAGACAGGAAGGGACCAGGGTGGGGCTCAGTCTGGGCTGCAGTGGGTCAATGTACAGACAGGAAGGGCCCAGGGTGAAGCTCAGTCTGGGCTGCAGTGGGTCACTGGGTCAATGTACAGACAGGAAGGGCCCAGGGTGGGGCTCAGTCTGGGCTGCAGTGGGTCACTGGGTCAATGTACAGAGAGGAAGGGCCCAGGGTGGGGCTCATTCTGGGCTGCAGTGGGACACTGGGTCTATGGACAGAGAGGAAGGGCACAGGGTGGGGCTCAGTCTGGGCTGCAGTGGGTCACTGGGTCAATGTACAGACAGGAAGGGCCCAGGGTGGGGCTCTGTCTGGGCTGCAGTGGGACACTGGGTCAATGCACAGACAGGAAGGGACCAGGGTGGGGCTCAGTCTGGGCTGCAGTGGGTCAATGTACAGACAGGAAGGGCCCAGGGTGGGGCTCTGTCTGGGCTGCAGTGGGTCACTGGGTCAATGTACAGACAGGAAGGGACCAGGGTGGGGCTCAGTCTGGGCTGCAGTGGGACACTGGGTCAATGTACAGACAGGAAGGGCCCAGGGTGGGGCTCATTCTGGGCTGCAGTGGGACACTGGGTCCATGGACAGAGAGGAAGGGCACAGGGTGGGGCTCAGTCTGGGCTGCAGTGGGTCACTGGGTCAATGCACAGACAGGAAGGGCCCAGGGTGGGGCTCTGTCTGGGCTGCAGTGGGACACTGGGTCAATGCACAGACAGGAAGGGACCAGGGTGGGGCTCAGTCTGGGCTGCAGTGGGTCAATGTACAGACAGGAAGGGCCCAGGGTGAAGCTCAGTCTGGGCTGCAGTGGGTCACTGGGTCAATGTACAGACAGGAAGGGCCCAGGGTGGGGCTCAGTCTGGGCTGCAGTGGGTCACTGGGTCAATGTACAGAGAGGAAGGGCCCAGGGTGGGGCTCATTCTGGGCTGCAGTGGGACACTGGGTCTATGGACAGAGAGGAAGGGCACAGGGTGGGGCTCAGTCTGGGCTGCAGTGGGTCACTGGGTCAATGTACAGACAGGAAGGGCCCAGGGTGGGGCTCTGTCTGGGCTGCAGTGGGACACTGGGTCAATGCACAGACAGGAAGGGACCAGGGTGGGGCTCAGTCTGGGCTGCAGTGGGTCAATGTACAGACAGGAAGGGCCCAGGGTGGGGCTCTGTCTGGGCTGCAGTGGGTCACTGGGTCAATGTACAGACAGGAAGGGACCAGGGTGGGGCTCAGTCTGGGCTGCAGTGGGACACTGGGTCTATGTACAGACGGGAAGGGCCCAGGGTGGGGCTCAGTCTGGGCTGCAGTGAGACACTGGGTCAATGTAAAGACAGGAAGGGCCCCGGGTGGGGCTCAGTCTGGGCTGCAGTGGGACACTGGGTCAATGTGAAGACAGGAAGGGCCCAGGGTGGGGCTCAGTCTGGGCTGCAGTGGGACACTGGGTCAATGTAAAGACAGGAAGGGCCCAGGGTGGGGCTCAGTCTGGGCTGCAGTGGGACACTGGGTCAATGTGAAGACAGGAAGGGCCCAGGGTGGGGCTCAGTCTGGGCTGCAGTGGGACACTGGGTCTATGTACAGACGGGAAGGGCCCAGGTTGGGGCTCAGTCTGGGCTGCAGTGAGACACTCGTTCAATGTCCAGACAGGAAGGGCCCAGGGTGGGGCTCAGTCTGGGCTGCAGTGGGACACTGGGTCAATGTACAGACGGGAAGGGCCCAGGGTGGGGTTCAGTCTGGGCTGCAGTGAGACACTAGTTCAATGTCCAGACAGGAAGGGCCCAGGGTGGGGCTCAGTCTGGGCTGCAGTGGGACACCGGGTCAACATTGGATTCATGTTGATCGGAACAACAGGGGACTCCCCATCTCTTGTGTTCGTGTTGCCGGATCTGTTCCATCCACTGAAACAGAGAGTGGGCCCTGGTTTAACATCTCATCGGTGAAAGCAACAGTCAATGGAAAATAAAATCAGGCAGAGCGGAAAACGAGATGCCAATTCGCTCTCGCCCGTTTTGCTCTAACGCCCGAGGTGAATTTATTCTCTGATGTGTTCCGTGGACTGGCAATCGAATGACATTAAATTGTCAGATATCTAAATAGTTAATCCTAAATTAATCTCATCAATCTGCAGTCGTGTCAGACACTGATTTAAACTGTAATGTGATAATCAGTGATCCAGCTCATGCTGAATTACGGTGATCCTCTCAGCTGCTTTTGCAATCGGTTATTCATTGTGTTAAGTATCTGCATATTACTTATTAAAATTGCTGGGTGACCCTGTCTACAACTGTTTATATGTAATTATTTTTTGCTATACTCAATGTTTAAATAATGATAATTATTATTTTCAAGTCAATAAATTGTTGTTGTGCATGATTTGATGTCTGGCTTCTTTGAAGATTTGGTAAGAAAGCGTTAATCCATTCACTCAGTAGCTTGTGGGGATCCAAATGTGGTGAACTCATTCGATCTGAACTGGGAGATGTCCATTTATATGAGTGAGTGTGAGCGAGGATGCCCCTTTTTTTCAGTGAGTGTGTGTGAGCGAGGATGCCCCTGCATATCAGTGAGTGTGACGAGGATGCCCCTGTATATCGGAGTGTGACGAGGATGCCCCTGTATATCGGTGAGTGTGAGCGAGGATGCCCCTGTGTATCGGAGTGTGAGCGAGGATGCCCCTGTGTATCGGTGAGTGTGAGCGAGGATGCCCCTGTGTATCGGTGAGTGTGAGCGAGGATGCCCCTGTGTATCGGTGAGTGTGAGCGAGGATGCCCCTGTGTATCGGTGAGTGTGACGAGGATGCCCGTGTCTCGGTGAGTGTGACGAGGATACCCCTGGTTATCGGTGAGTGTGACGAGGATGCCCCTGTGTATCGGTGAGTGTGACGAGGATGCCCGTGTCTCGGTGAGTGTGAGCGAGGATGCCCCTGTATATCGGTGTGAGCGAGGATGCCCCTGTATATCGGTGAGTGTGAGCGAGGATGCCCCTGTGTATCGGTGAATGATTGTGTGAGTGAGGGTGTCCCTGTCGATCAGTGAGGATATGAGCGAGGATGCCTCTGTGTTTCAGTGAGTATGTGAGCGAGGAAGCCTCTGTATATCAGTGAGTGTGAGCAAAGGTGCCCCTGTATATCGGTGAGTGTGATGAGGATGCCCCTGTGTATCGGTGAGTGTAAGCGAGGATGCCCCTGTGTATCGGTGAGTGTGAGCGAGGATGCCCCTGTGTATCGGTGAGTGTGACGAGGATGCCCCTGTGTATCGGTGAGTGTGACGAGGATGCCCCTGTATATCGGTGAGTGTGAGCGAGGATGCCCCTGTATATCGGTGTGAGCGAGGATGCCCCTGTATATCGGTGAGTGTGAGCGAGGATGCCCCTGTGTATCGGTGAGTGTGAGCGAGGATGCCCCTGTATATCGGTGTGAGCGAGGATGCCCCTGTGTCTCGGTGAGTGTGACGAGGATGCCCCTGTATATCGGTGAGTGTGACGAGGATGCCCCTGTATATCGGTGAGTGTGATGAGGATGCCCCTGTATATCGGTGAGTGTGAGCGAGGATGCCCCTGTGTATCGGTGAGTGTGAGCGAGGATGCCCCTGTGTATCGGTGAGTGTGATGAGGATGCCCCTGTGTATCGGTGAGTGTGATGAGGATGCCCCTGTATATCGGTGAGTGTGATGAGGATGCCCCTGTGTATCGGTGAGTGTGAGCGAGGATGCCCCTGTGTATCGGTGAGTGTGATGAGGATGCCCCTGTGTATCGGTGAGTGTGACGAGGATGCCCCTGTGTATCGGTGAGTGTGAGCGAGGATGCCCCTGTGTATCGGTGAGTGTGATGAGGATGCCCCTGTGTATCGGTGAGTGTGAGCGAGGATGCCCCTGTGTATCGGTGAGTGTGATGAGGATGCCCCTGTGTATCGGTGAGTGTGAGCGAGGATGCCCCTGTGTATCGGTGAGTGTGATGAGGATGCCCCTGTGTATCGGTGAGTGTGAGCGAGGATGCCCCTGTGTATCGGTGAGTGTGATGAGGATGACCCTGTGTATCGGTGAGTGTGAGCGAGGATGCCCCTGTATATCGGTGAGTGTGACGAGGATGCTCCTGTATATCGGTGAGTGTGACGAGGATGCCCCTGTATATCGGTGAGTGTGAGCGAGGATGCCCCTGTATATCGGTGAGTGTGATGAGGATGCCCCTGTGTATCGGTGAGTGTGAGCGAGGATGCCCCTGTGTATCGGTGAGTGTGAGCGAGGATGCCCCTGTGTATCGGTGAGTGTGATGAGGATGCCCCTGTGTATCGGTGAGTGTGATGAGGATGCCCCTGTATATCGGTGAGTGTGATGAGGATGCCCCTGTGTATCGGTGAGTGTGATGAGGATGCCCCTGTGTATCGGTGAGTGTGACGAGGATGCCCCTGTGTATCGGTGAGTGTGAGCGAGGATGCCCCTGTGTATCGGTGAGTGTGATGAGGATGCCCCTGTGTATCGGTGAGTGTGAGCGAGGATGCCCCTGTGTATCGGTGAGTGTGATGAGGATGCCCCTGTGTATCGGTGAGTGTGAGCGAGGATGCCCCTGTGTATCGGTGAGTGTGATGAGGATTCCCCTGTGTATCGGTGAGTGTGAGCGAGGATGCCCCTGTGTATCGGTGAGTGTGAGCGAGGATGCCCCTGTATATCGGTGAGTGTGATGAGGATGCCCCTGTGTATCGGTGGGTGTGACGAGGATGCCCCTGTATATCGGTGAGTGTGATGAGGATGCCCCTTTGCACCAATACACCATCGGTTTGCTCTGGGATTGAACATTTCTCAGTGTGATGATCAACGCTCCCCATCAGGTGGGACACAGACAGCTGCCCAGTGAAACCCAGTCAGTCCTTGTTCCCCATTAGAAATTCTCCCCTTTCTCACCCTCACCGACCCACACTTGTCTTCACTAATCTTGTTCTTTTTCCATCCTTGGACAATCTTTTCCAGTCCGCTTTGATCTTCCTTCCACCTTTACTCTCATCCTCTGCTTTTCCTCTCAATCTCTTGCTCCTTTTTTGTTGAATTCTAAACTGCTCCCAATCCTCAGCCTTCCTGCTCACTTTATCTCACTCCTCTTTCCATCTAATCCTTTCCTTCATTTCTTTTCTTAGTCCCGCTGGGGCCGCTTTTCTTTTGCTGTTTTTGCCCAGAAAGGAATGAATGACGGGAAATCCGGCCCACTCTTCGCCTGAGGATAAACCCACTGACTGAAACTATCGATAGTTGGTGGGGAATTGGAGGGGAAACATCTCTCGGGGCCTCTCCACACACAAAGGGGGACATGTCCTTCCCTCCTGGGTCGGTCTCTCTCTCTCCATTTCACCCGTTCCGCCTCCGCCGCCATTTACCTCATACGTTGCAGGAAAGGATGCCCCGGAGCATGGTACATTGGCGAGACCATGCAGACGCTGCGACAACGGATGAACGGACACCGCGCAACAATCGCCAAACAGGAGGGTTCCCTCCCAGTCGGGGAACACTTCAGCAGTCATGGACATTCATCCACCGACCTTCGGGTAAGCGTACTCCAAGGCGGCCTTCGAGACACACGACAACGCAAAATCGTCGAGCAGAAGTTGATAGCCAAGTTCCGCACCCATGAGGACGGCCTCAACCGGGATCTTGGGTTCATGTCACGCTACACGTAACCCCACCAGCAAAAAGGGGGGAAAAATTTATATGTTTTTTAAAATTCTCTCTCTCTCTCTGCCATTTTAAGTTTCTTTCTGCCTGCCTGTGTAATAGACACAATGTATATCGAGTGTACTGGGACGTGCTGTTCTCCGTGACTGGCCTGTTTGAATAACAACGACACCTTTTGATTGGTGTGATGCTGTCCCAACATCGTATAAGATCTGCGATTTGAGAACCTTTTCACTCATTCACCTGACGAAGGAGATAATCTCCGAAAGCTTGTGATTTTAAAATAAATTTGTTGGACTATAACCTGGTGTTGTAAGATTCCTTGCATTTGTCCACCCCAGTCCATCACCGGCATCTCCACATCATTTTCCCTCCAAACCGCCTTCGTCTTCACCAACTTCGCGCCATTCGGGCGTTGGAGAGCCGGGGCATGCGCAGTGATTACATTCACATTCAAATAACGCCCCCTCCCGCAATAGGCCCCTGCGATTGGGGCAGAAGTCGCTGATTGACATCCCCGCTCACCAATCGGGGCTCGGCACCCGCCCCGCGCTTCATTTGAGTGACAGCGAGAGGGGAGGTGGCTCGGGCTCACGTGGCTGTTGATTTTAAATCTGTGTGGCCGTTAAACGGACGCAGCGCGAGTGTGACGTCAGTAATCTGGCAATAGCGCGCGTCGTTGAGGGGCGGGGCCGCGAGCTGACTGATGGGAGAGTCCAGGCGACTGGAGAAGATCAACCGGTCCCCATCCACCGCCATCATCTCAATCCACCGCCATCCTCCCCCTGGAGAGGATCAACCGGTCCCCATCCACCGCCATCATCTCAATCCACCGCCATCCTCCCCCTGGAGAGGATCAACCGGTCCCCATCCACCGCCATCATCTCAATCCACCGCCATCCTCCCCCTGGAGAGGATCAACCGGTCCCCATCCACCGCCATCATCTCAATCCACCGCCATCCTCCCCCTGGAGAGCATCAACCGGTCCCCATCCACCGCCATCATCTCAATCCACCGCCATCCTCCCCCTGGAGAGGATCAACCGGTCCCCATCCACCGCCATCATCTCAATCCACCGCCATCCTCCCCCTGGAGAAGATCAACCGGTCCCCATCCACCGCCACAATCTCAATCCACCGCCATCCTCCCCCTGGAGAGGATCAACCGGTCCCCATCCACCGCCATCATCTCAATCCACCAAACTCCCCGGAGCTGCCACATGTTCCTGGGCCCAGAGAGAGGGACAACGCAGTCACTCACAGGGCCTCCCTGCACCCTCACTCACATACCCCTCCCTCCACCCTCACTCACAGGGCCTCCCTGCACCCTCACTCACATACCCCTCCCTCCACATTCACCCACATCCACATCTCTCCACCCTCACACACATACCCCTCCCTCCACCCTCACTCACAGGGCCTCCCTGCACCCTCACTCACATACCCCTCCCTCCACATTCACCCACATCCACATCTCTCCACCCTCCACCCTCCACCCTCACACACATTCCCCTCCCTCCACCCTCACACACATTCCCCTCCCTGCACCCTCACTCACATACCCCTCCCTCCACCCTCACTCACAGGGCCTCCCTGCACCCTCACTCACATACCCCTCCCTCCACATTCACCCACATCCACATCTCTCCACCCTCACACACATACCCCTCCCTCCACCCTCACTCACAGGGCCTCCCTGCACCCTCACTCACATACCCCTCCCTCCACATTCACCCACATCCACATCTCTCCACCCTCACACACATCCCCCACCCTCCACCCTCACTCACAGGGCCTCCCTGCACCCTCACTCACATACCCCTCCCTCCACATTCACCCACATCCACATCTCTCCACCCTCACACACATACCCCACCCTCCACCCTCACTCACAGGGCCTCCCTGCACCCTCACTCACATACCCCTCCCTCCACATTCACCCACATCCACATCTCTCCACCCTCCACCCTCCACCCTCACACACATTCCCCTCCCTCCACCCTCACACACATTCCCCTCCCTGCACCCTCACTCACATACCCCTCCCTCCACCCTCACTCACAGGGCCTCCCTGCACCCTCACTCACATACCCCTCCCTCCACATTCACCCACATCCACATCTCTCCACCCTCACACACATACCCCTCCCTCCACCCTCACTCACAGGGCCTCCCTGCACCCTCACTCACATACCCCTCCCTCCACATTCACCCACATCCACATCTCTCCACCCTCACACACATACCCCTCCCTCCACCCTCACTCACAGGGCCTCCCTGCACCCTCACTCACATACCCCTCCCTCCACATTCACCCACATCCACATCTCTCCACCCTCACACACATACCCCTCCCTCCACCCTCACTCACAGGGCCTCCCTGCACCCTCACTCACATACCCCTCCCTCCACATTCACCCACATCCACATCTCTCCACCCTCACACACATACCCCACCCTCCACCCTCACTCACAGGGCCTCCCTGCACCCTCACTCACATACCCCTCCCTCCACATTCACCCACATCCACATCTCTCCACCCTCACACACATACCCCTCCCTCCACCCTCACTCACAGGGCCTCCCTGCACCCTCACTCACATACCCCTCCCTCCACATTCACCCACATCCACATCTCTCCACCCTCCACCCTCCACCCTCACACACATTCCCCTCCCTCCACCCTCACACACATTCCCCTCCCTGCACCCTCACTCACATACCCCTCCCTCCACATTGACTCACATCCACATCTCTCCACCCTCACACACATACCCCACCCTCCACCCTCACTCACAGGGCCTCCCTGCACCCTCACTCACATACCCCTCCCTCCACATTCACCCACATCCACATCTCTCCACCCTCACACATATTCCCCTCCCTCCACCCTCACACACATTCCCCTCCCTCCACCCTCACTCACATTCCCCTCCCTCCACCCTCACACACATTCCCCTCCCTGTACCCTCACTCACATACCCCTCCCTCCACATTGACTCACATCCACATCTCTCCACCCTCACACACATACCCCTCCCTCCACCCTCACTCACAGGGCCTCCCTGCACCCTCACTCACATACCCCTCCCTCCACATTCACCCACATCCACATCTCTCCACCCTCACACACATACCCCTCCCTCCACCCTCACTCACAGGGCCTCCCTGCACCCTCACTCACATACACCTCCCTCCACATTCACCCACATCCACATCTCTCCACCCTCACACACATACCCCTCCCTCCACCCTCACTCACAGGGCCTCCCTGCACCCTCACTCACATACCCCTCCCTCCACATTCACCCACATCCACATCTCTCCACCCTCACACACATACCCCTCCCTCCACCCTCACTCACAGGGCCTCCCTGCACCCTCACTCACATACCCCTCCCTCCACATTCACCCACATCCACATCTCTCCACCCTCACACACATACCCCACCCTCCACCCTCACTCACAGGGCCTCCCTGCACCCTCACTCACATACCCCTCCCTCCACATTCACCCACATCCACATCTCTCCACCCTCACACACATACCCCTCCCTCCACCCTCACTCACAGGGCCTCGCTGCACCCTCACTCACATACCCCTCCCTCCACATTCACCCACATCCACATCTCTCCACCCTCCACCCTCCACCCTCACACACATTCCCCTCCCTCCACCCTCACACACATTCCCCTCCCTGCACCCTCACTCACATACCCCTCCCTCCACATTGACTCACATCCACATCTCTCCACCCTCACACACATACCCCACCCTCCACCCTCACTCACAGGGCCTCCCTGCACCCTCACTCACATACCCCTCCCTCCACATTCACCCACATCCACATCTCTCCACCCTCACACATATTCCCCTCCCTCCACCCTCACACACATTCCCCTCCCTCCACCCTCACTCACATTCCCCTCCCTCCACCCTCACACACATTCCCCTCCATGCACCCTCACTCACATTCCCCTCCCTCCAGCCTCACTCACATTCACCTCCCTCCACCCTCACACACATTCCCCTCCCTCCACCCTCACACACATTCCCCTCTCTGCACCTTCACTCACATTCCCCTCCCTCCACCCTCACACACATTCCCCTCCCTGCACCATCACTCACATGCCCCTCCCTCCACATTCACTCACATACCCCTCACTCCACTCTCACCTCACCCTCCCACAACACAGTCACATTCCCCCTCTTTCCACTCTCGGTCACATCCACTTGCGTCCAGCCTAACTCACATACCCCTCCCTCCACCTTCACCCACATCCCCTCCCTCCACCCTCACCCACATCCCCTCCCTCCACCCTCACCCACATCCCCTCCCTCCACCTTCACCCACATCCCCTCCCTCCACCTTCACCCACATCCCCTCCCTCCACCTTCACCCACATCCCCTCCCTCCACCTTCACCCACATCCCCTCCCTCCACCCTCACCCACATCCCCTCCATCCACCCTCACCGACATCCCCCACCCTCCACCCTCACAGACTTCCCACTCCCTCCACCCTCACAGACATTCCACTCCCTCCACCCTCACAGACATCCCCCTCCCTCCACCCTCACAGACATCCCCCTCCCTCCACCCTCACAGACATCCCCCTCCCTCCACCATCACAGACATCCCCTCTCTCCACCCTCACAGACATCCCCTCCCTCCACCCTCACAGACATCCCCTCCCTCCACCCTCTCAGACATCCCCTCCCTCCACCCTCACAGACATCCCACTCCCTCCTCCCTCACAGACATCCCCTCCCTCCACCCTCACAGACATCGCCCTCCCTCCACCCTTACGGACATCACCCTCCCTCCACCCTCACAGACATCCCCCTCCCTCCACCCTCACAGACATCCCACTCCCTCCAAACTCACAGACATCCCCCTCCCTCCACCCTCACAGACATCCCCCTTCCTCCACCCTCACAGACAACCCCCTCCCTCCACCCTCACAGACATCCTCTCCCTCCAGCGTCACAGACATCCCCTCCCTCCACACTCACAGACATCCCCTCCCTCCACCCTCACAGACATCCCCTCCCTCCACCCTCACACACATACCCCTCCCTCCACCCTCACTCACAGGGCCTCCCTGCACCCTCACTCACATACCCCTCCCTCCACATTCACCCACATCCACATCTCTCCACCCTCACACACATACCCCTCCCTCCACCCTCACTCACAGGGCCTCCCTGCACCCTCACTCACATACCCCTCCCTCCACATTCACCCACATCCACATCTCTCCACCCTCACACACATACCCCTCCCTCCACCCTCACTCACAGGGCCTCCCTGCACCCTCACTCACATACCCCTCCCTCCACATTCACCCACATCCACATCTCTCCACCCTCACACACATACCCCTCCCTCCACCCTCACTCACAGGGCCTCCCTGCACCCTCACTCACATACCCCTCCCTCCACATTCACCCACATCCACATCTCTCCACCCTCACACACATACCCCACCCTCCACCCTCACTCACAGGGCCTCCCTGCACCCTCACTCACATACCCCTCCCTCCACATTCACCCACATCCACATCTCTCCACCCTCACACACATACCCCTCCCTCCACCCTCACTCACAGGGCCTCCCTGCACCCTCACTCACATACCCCTCCCTCCACATTCACCCACATCCACATCTCTCCACCCTCCACCCTCCACCCTCACACACATTCCCCTCCCTCCACCCTCACACACATTCCCCTCCCTGCACCCTCACTCACATACCCCTCCCTCCACATTGACTCACATCCACATCTCTCCACCCTCACACACATACCCCACCCTCCACCCTCACTCACAGGGCCTCCCTGCACCCTCACTCACATACCCCTCCCTCCACATTCACCCACATCCACATCTCTCCACCCTCACACATATTCCCCTCCCTCCACCCTCACACACATTCCCCTCCCTCCACCCTCACTCACATTCCCCTCCCTCCACCCTCACACACATTCCCCTCCATGCACCCTCACTCACATTCCCCTCCCTCCAGCCTCACTCACATTCACCTCCCTCCACCCTCACACACATTCCCCTCCCTCCACCCTCACACACATTCCCCTCTCTGCACCTTCACTCACATTCCCCTCCCTCCACCCTCACACACATTCCCCTCCCTGCACCCTCACTCACATGCCCCTCCCTCCACATTCACTCACATACCCCTCACTCCACTCTCACCTCACCCTCCCACAACACAGTCACATTCCCCCTCCTTCCACTCTCGGTCACATCCACTTGCGTCCAGCCTAACTCACATACCCCTCCCTCCACCTTCACCCACATCCCCTCCCTCCACCCTCACCCACATCCCCTCCCTCCACCCTCACCCACATCCCCTCCCTCCACCTTCACCCACATCCCCTCCCTCCACCTTCACCCACATCCCCTCCCTCCACCTTCACCCACATCCCCTCCCTCCACCCTCACCCACATCCCCTCCATCCACCCTCACCGACATCCCCCACCCTCCACCCTCACAGACTTCCCACTCCCTCCACCCTCACAGACATTCCACTCCCTCCACCCTCACAGACATCCCCCTCCCTCCACCCTCACAGACATACCCCTCCCTCCACCCTCACAGACATCCCCCTCCCTCCACCATCACAGACATCCCCTCCCTCCACCCTCACAGACATCCCCTCCCTCCACCCTCACAGACATCCCCTCCCTCCACCCTCTCAGACATCCCCTCCCTCCACCCTCACAGACATCCCACTCCCTCCTCCCTCACAGACATCCCCTCCCTCCACCCTCACAGACATCGCCCTCCCTCCACCCTTACGGACATCACCCTCCCTCCACCCTCACAGACATCCCCCTCCCTCCACCCTCACAGACATCCCCCTCCCTCCACCCTCACAGACATCCCACTCCCTCCAAACTCACAGACATCCCCCTCCCTCCACCCTCACAGACATCCCCCTTCCTCCACCCTCACAGACAACCCCCTCCCTCCACCCTCACAGACATCCTCTCCCTCCAGCGTCACAGACATCCCCTCCCTCCACCCTCACAGACATCCCCTCCCTCCACCCTCACAGACATCCCCTCCCTCCACGCTCACAGACATCACCCTCCCTCCACCCTCACAGACATTTCCCTCCCTCCACCCTCACAGACATCCCCTCCCTCCATCCACCCTCACAGACATCCCACTCCCTCCACCCTCACAGACATCCCCTCCCTCCACCCTCACAGACATCCACTCCCTCCACCCTCACAGACATCCCCCTCCCACCACCCTCACAGACATCACCCTCCCTCCACCCTCAGAGACATCCCCCTCCTTCCACCCTCACAGACATCCACTCCCTCCACCCTCACAGACATCCACCTCCCTCCACACTCACAGACATCCCCCTCCCTCCACCCTCAGAGACATCCCCCTACTTCCACCGTCAAAGACATCCCCCTCCCTCCACCCTCAGAGACATCCCCCTCCTTCCACCGTCACAGACATCCCCCTCCCTCCACCCTCACAGACATCCCCTCCCTCCACCCTCACAGACATCCCCTCACTCCACCCTCGCAGACATCACCTCCCTCCACCCTCACAGACACCCCCTCCCTTCACCCTCACAGACATCCCCTCCCTCCACCCTCACAGACATCCCCTCCCTCCACCCTCACAGACAACCCCCTCCCTCTACCCTCAGACATCCCCTCCGTCCACCCTCACAGACATCCCCTCCCTCCACCCTCACAGACATCCCCTCCCTCCACCCTCACAGACATCCCCCTCCCTCCACACTCTCTCGCATCCCCTCCCTCCACCCTCACTCGCATCCCCTCCCTCCACCCTCACTCGCATCCCCTCCCTCCACCCTAACACGCATCCCCTCCCTCCACCCTCACTCGCATCCCCTCCCTCCACCCTCACTCACATCCCCTCCCTGCACCCTCACCCACATTCCCCTCCCTCCATCCTCATAGACAACCCCCTCCCTCCACCCTCACAGACATTCCCCTCCCTCCACCCTCACCAACATCCACTCCCTCCATGCTCACCCATATCCCCTCCCTCCACCCTCTCAGACATCCCCTCCCTCCACCCTAACCCACATCCCCTCCCTCCACCCTCACCAACATCCACTCCCTCCACCCTCACCCACATCCCCTCCCTCCACCCTCACAGATATCCCCTCCCTCCACCCTCACAGATATCCCCTCCCTCCACCCTCTCAGACATCCCCTCCCTCCACCCTAACCCACATCCCCTCCCTCCACCCTCACCCACATCCCCTCCCTCCACCCTCACCCACATCCCCTCCCTCCACCTTCACCCACATCCCCTCCCTCCACCTTCACCCACATCCCCTCCCTCCACCCTTACAGACATCCCCCTCCCTCCATCCTCACCCACATCCCCTCCCTCCACCCTCACAGATATCCCCTCCCTCCACCCTCTCAGACATCCCCTCCCTTCACCCTCACAGACATCCCCTCCCTTCACCCTCACCCACATCCCCTCCCTCCACCTTCACCCACATCCCCTCCCTCCACCCTCACCCACATCCCCTCCCTCCACCCTCACAGACATCCCCCTCCCTCCACCCTCACAGACATCCCCCTCCCTCCATCCTCACGCACATCCCCTCCCTTCACCCTCACAGACATCCCCTCCCTTCACCCTCACCCACATCCCCTCCCTCCACCTTCACCCACATCCCCTCCCTCCACCCTCACGCACATCCCCTCCCTCCACCCTCACCCACATCCCCTCCCTCCACCCTCACAGACATCCCCCTCCCTCCATCCTCACCCACATCCCCTCCCTCCATCCTCACCCGCATCCCCTCCCTCCACCCTCACCCACATCCCCTCCCTCCACCCTCACAGACATCCCCCTCCCTCCACCCTCACCCACATCCCCTCCCTCCACCCTCTCAGACATCCCCTCCCACCACCATCACCCACATCCCCTCCCTCCACCCTCACAGACACCCCCTCCCTCCACCCTCACAGACATCCACTCCCTCCACCCTCACAGACATCCCCCTCCCCCCACCCTCACAGACATCCCACTCCCTCGACACTCACAGACATCCCCTCCCTCCACCCTCACAGACATCCCCCTCACTCAACCCTCACAGACATACCCTCCCTCCACCCTCACAGACATCCCCCTCCCTCCGCCCTCACAGACATCTCCTCCCTCCACCCTCACAGACATCCCCTCCCTCCATCCACCCTCACAGACATCCCACTACCTCCACCCTCACAGACATCCCACTCCCTCCACCCTCACAGACATCCCCTCCCTTCACCCTCACAGACATCCCCCTCCCTCCACCATCACAGACATCCCCTCCCTACACCCTCACAGACATCCACCTCCCTCCACCCTCACTCACATGCCCCAAACTCGACCCTCACCCACATCCCCTCCCTCCATCCTCACCCACATCCCCTCCCTCCACCCTCACAGACATCCCCTCCCTCCACCCTCACAGACATTCCCCTCCCACCCCTATCACCCACATACCCTCCCTCCACCCTCACAGACATCCCCCTCCCTCCACCCTCACAGACATCCCCTCCCTCCACCCTCACAGACATCCCCTCCCTCCACCCTCACAGACATTCCCCTCCCACCCCTATCACCCACATACCCTCCCTCCACCCTCACAGACATCCCCGTCCCTCCACCCTCACAGACATCCCCCTCCCTCCAACCTCACAGACATCCCACTCCCTCCACCCTCACAGACATCCCCCTCCCTCCAACCTCACAGACATCCCACTCCCTCCACCCTCACAGACATCCCCCTCCCTCCACCCTCACAGACATCCCACTCCCTCCACCCTCACAGACATCCCACTCCCTCCACCCTCACAGACATCCCCTCCCTCCACCCTCAGACATCCCACTCCCTCCACCCTCACAGACATCCCCTCCCTCCACCCTCACCCACATCCCCTCCCTCCACCCTCACAGACATCCCCTCACTCCACACGCACAGACATCCCCTCCCTCCACCCTCACAGACATCCCCTCCCTCCACCCTCAGAGACATCCCCTCTCTCCACCCTCACAGACATCCCCCTCCCTCCACCCTCACCCACATCCCCTCCCTCCACCCTCACCCACATCCCCTCCCTCCACCCACATCCCCTCCCTCCACCCTCACCCCCTCCCTCCACCCTCACCCACATCCCCTCCCTCCACTCTCACCCACATCCCCTCCCTCCACCCTCACAGACATCCCCCTCCCTCCACCCTCTCAGACATCCCCACCCTCCACCCTCACTCACATCCCCTCCCTCCACCCTCACCCACATCCCCTCCCTCCAGCCTCACAGTCATCCCCCTCCCTGCACCTTCACCCACATCCCCTCCCTCCACCCTCAGAGACATCCCCTCCCTTCACCCTCACAGACATCCACCTCCCTCCACCCTCACAGACATCCCCCTCCCTCCACCCTCACCCACATCCCCTCCCTCCACCCTCACAGATATCCCCTCCCTCCACCCTCTCAGTCATCCCCTCCCTCCACCCTAACCCCATCCCCTCCCACCACCCTCACAGCCATCCCTTCCCTCCACCCTCACCCACATTCCCTCCCTCAACCATCACCCACATCCCCCTCCCTCCACCCTCACAGACATCCCCTCCCTCCACCCTCACAGACATACCCCTCCTTCCACCCTCACAGACATCCCCTCCCTCCACCCTCACAGACATCCCCTCCCTCCACCCTCACAGACATCCCACTCTCTCCACCCTCACAGACATCCCCCTCCCTCCACCCTCACAGACATCCCACTCCCTCCACCCTCACAGACATCCCCTCCCTCCACCCTCATTCACATTCCCTCCCTCCACCCTCACAGACATCCCCACCCTCCACCCTCACAGACATCCCTCTCCCTCCACCCTCACAGACATCCCCTCCCTCCACCCTCACAGACATCCCCTCCCTCCACCCTCACAGACATCCCACTCCCTCCACCCTCACAGACATCCCCTCCCTCCGCCCTCACAGACATCCCCTCCCTCCGCCCTCACAGACATCCCCTCCCTCCACCCTCACAGTCATCCCACTCCCTCTACCCTCACAGACATCCCCTCCCTCCGCCCTCACAGACATCCCCTCCCTCCGCCCTCACAGACATCCCCCTCCCTCCACCCAGGGTGGGGCTCAGTCTGGGCTGCAGTGGGACACTGGGTCAATGTGCAGACAGGAAGGGCCCAGGGTGGGGCTCAGTCTGGGCTGCAGTGGCACACTGGGTCAATGTACAGACAGGAAGGGCCCAGGGTGGTGCTCAGTCTGGGCTGCAGTGGGACACTGGGTCAATGTACAGACAGGAAGGGCCGAGGGTGGGGCCCAGTCTGGGCTGCAGTGGGACACTGGGTCAATGTACAGACAGGAAGTGCCCAGGGTGGGGCTCAGTCTGGGCTGCAGTGGGACACTGGGTCAATGTAGAGACAGGAAGGGCCCAGGGTGGGGCTCAGTCTGGGCTGCAGTGGGACACTGGGTCAATGTACAGACAGGAAGGGCCGAGGGTGGGGCCCAGTCTGGGCTGCAGTGGGACACTGGGTCAATGTAGAGACAGGAAGGGCCCAGGGTGGGGTTCAGTCTGGGCTGCAGTGGGACACTGGGTCAATGTAGAGACAGGAAGGGCCCAGGGTGGGGCTCAGTCTGGGCTGCAGTGGGACACTGGGTCAATGTACAGACAGGAAGGGCCGAGGGTGGGGCCCAGTCTGGGCTGCAGTGGGACACTGGGTCAATGTAGAGACAGGAAGGGCCCAGGGTGGGGTTCAGTCTGGGCTGCAGTGGGACACTGGGTCAATGTAGAGACAGGAAGGGCCCAGGGTGGGGCTCAGTCTGGGCTGCAGTGGGACACTGGGTCAATGTACAGACAGGAAGGGCCCAGGGTGGGGCTCAGTCTGGGCTGCAGTGGGACACTGGGTCAATGTACAGACAGGAAGGGCCCAGGGTGGGGCTCAGTCTGGGCTGCAGTGGGACACTGGGTCAATGTACAGACAGGAAGGGCCCAGGGTGGGGCTCAGTCTGGGCTGCAGTGGGGCACTGATATTTGGACTCAGTACTCCTGAGTGCCTCTCCCAGTGACGAGTGAGAATCTGGAACGTGTTCCTGTGTGCCGTGCCTTCAGCTGCCGAGGCCCTCAGCTCTGGAATTCCCTCCCTGAACCTTTCCATCTCTCCGCCTCTCTCTCCTCCTTGTCATCTACTTCTTTGATCAAGTGTTTGCCCACCTGTCCTAATATTTCCTTCCGTGGCTCAATGTCAAATTTTGTCGAAATGCTCCCGTTTGGTACCTTGGGAAGTTTCACTACTATAAAGGCGCTATATAAATGTAAATTGTTTTCCATATGCTGTGTTAATAAAACTCCACTGTTTACTTCAGCTCCGGCCTGGTCTCCTCATTATATAAAATAAAATTATGGTTTTCGTATTTTAAAATCATAGAATCATATCATAGAAGTTACAACATGGAAACAGGCCCTTCGGCCCAACATGTCCATGTCGCCCAGTTTATACCACTAAGCTCGTCCCAATTGCCTGCACTTGGCCCATATCCCTCTATACCCATCTTACCCATGTAACTGTCCAAATGCTTTTTAAAAGACAAAATTGTACCCGCCTCTACTACTGCCTCTGGCAGCTCGTTCCAGACACTCACCACCCTTTGAGTGAAAAAATTGCCCCTCTGGACCCTTTTGTATCTCTCCCCTCTCACCTTAAATCTATGTCCCCTCGTTATAGACTCCCCTACCTTTGGGAAAAGATTTTGACTATCGACCTTATCTATGCCCCTCATTATTTTATAGACTTCTATAAGATCACCCCTTAACCGCCTACTCTCCAGGGAAAAAAGTCCCAGTCTATCCAACCTCTCCCTATAAGTCAAACCATCAAGTCCCGGTAGCATCCTAGTAAATCTTTTCTGCACTCTTTCTAGTTTAATAATATCCTTTCTATAATAGGGTGACCAGAACTGTGCACAGTATTCCAAGTGTGGCCTTACTAATGTCTTGTACAACTTCAACAAGACATCCCAACTCCTGTATTCAATGTTCTGACCAATGAAACCAAGCATGCTGAATGCCTTCTTCACCACCCTATCCACCTGTGACTCCACTTTCAAGGAGCTATGAACCTGTACTCCGAGATCTCTTTGTTCTATAACTCTCCCCAACGCCCTACCATTAACGGAGTAGGTCCTGGCCCGATTCGATCTACCAAAATGCATCACCTCACATTTATCTAAATTAAACTCCATCTCCCATTCATCGACCACTGGCCCAATTTATCAAGATCCCGTTGCAATCCTAGATAACCTTCTTCACTGTCCACAATGCCACCAATCTTGGTGTCATCTGCAAACTTACTAACCATGCCTCCTAAATTCTCATCCAAATCATTAATATAAATAACAGCGGACCCAGCACCGATCCCTGAGACACACCGCTGGACACAGGCCTCCATTTTGAAAAACAACCCTCTACAACCACCTTCTGTCGTCAAGCCAATTTTGTATCCAATTGGCTACCTCACCTTTGATCCCATGAGATTTAACCTTATGTTGACGATCCGGATTCTTTCCCCTCAGTCTGGTTCAGTAATAACTGAAGTCGAATACATTTTAAAGTCCAACACATCTTTAATAGCAGGGTTCTTAGTCTGCAGCATTGATTTGGACTCCTGATAGAGTCCCTCTATGCTGGCAGAGTAAGAACAAAAACATACAGAAATCCACACGTTTTTATACAAATCAATAGGGTTGGAACATACTTAACGAGGGTCAACACCAATCATAAGCCGGGCATAGGTTGCCATGCGAGGTTACATTATTTCCGGCCAATCATAAATAATCATGTGCTGACTATGTTGCTGTTAGACATCAAAGGGGACACTTCCTCATCTTCCAACTTGGAATGTTCTTCCCTGTTCCTTCTGTTCCTTATCTCCCAACCTGGAATGTCTTTCAACTTTGGCTAAGCTCGTTCCCTATATTGATCTGCCATAAACATGGAGACATTCAGACCAGTCCTTGACTCACATCAAAGACCTATCATTGATAAGACAATGCAGGCCTGCTGACTAAGCAAACATATGGCCCAGCAGGAGGGCCAGGCCACTTGTATCAATCTCAGTTACTAACTAATTAACCCTTTCTAACCATTTTGCATTCTGCTTCTTTGCCACGTAGGCATTTTAATATTTTACTAAAACTGACCACGTAGGGATTCTCAATGTAACAACCTACCATGCGGTACCTTGTCAAAGGCTTTGCTGAAGTCCATGTAGACCACGTCTACTGCACAGCCCTCATCTACCTTCTTGGTTACCCCTTCAAAAAACTCAATCAAATTCGTGAGACATGATTTTCCTCTCACAAAACCATGCTGACTGTTCCTAATCAGTCCCTGCCTCTCCAAATGCCTGTAGATGTTGTCCCTCAGAATACCCTCTAACAACTTACCCACTACAGATGTCAGGCTCACTGGTCTGTAGTTCCCAGGCTTTTCCCTGCCGCCCTTCTTAAACAAAGGCACAACATTTGCTACCCTCCAATCTTCAGGCACCTCACCTGCAGCTGTCGATGATTCAAATAACTCTGCTAGGGGACCCGCAATTTCCTCCCTAACCTCCCATAACGTCCTGAATATTGAATATGTTTTTCTGGAAACAACATCACACATCCTCTAACTGGTATCATAGATGTGACCGGTCTGTCTATTGAACCGGTTGGGCCTTACCCGGAGTGGGAGGCTGGATATGCAATTTACACAAATTTTTTCGACATCAGCTGGGTCTCCACAAAATGGCCGCCCGATATGTGACGTAAAATGGCCACAATGCAGCGCAAAATGACGACCAGGCACCTTTTGCAAAATGGCTGCCAAGAACCAGCCAGCAATATCAATGAAGCAGGCCATTCGGCCCTTCGTGCCTGTGCAGGCTCTTTGCAGTTGGTCCCACTCCTTTCCCCAAACCGAACAATTTGTTCCTTTTCAAGTGTTTATCCAATTTCCTTTTGAAAGTTACTGTTGAATCTGCTTCCATCACCCTTTCAGGCAGTGAATTGCAGATCATAACAACTTGCTGCGTAAAAATAATTCTTCCTCACGTCACCTCTGGCTCTTTTGACAATTATTTTGAATCTGTGTCCTCTGGTTACCGACTGACACCTCAAAGTTGTCCCATCTCCCCGAAACACTATCATCATTTTGAGATTATAACAAACCCTCGAAGCCCGGACAGGGGTTCACGTTTCAGACCTTAATCTCCTCTCGGCCCCTGTTTGTCTCACACTGGGTTAACGTGTTTGTATAACATTGCAGGCCGGGCTACTTTAACCCCAGGCTTTAACCTGGTTAAATCACAACGGTCACAATCGAACAGGAACATGTTAAACCGAGGTCCCAAAACCAGGGCCCAGAGAGGAAATTAAACTCCAGGGCAATAAACAGACCGAACTCACGTGGGCCCTGTTTGGGTGCAACCTGTGGAGGAGGCCTCGGTCGGTCCTCTCTGGGGAGGAGGCCTGCGCCGGTCCCCTCTCGGGGAGGCAATGGGCACCCCAGTGTGATCCAGAGTGGCAGTCTTTATACTTAGACCACCACATCAATAACTGCTCGTGCAACAACAATAACTTCTATTCCTAATATATATACGTGTGTATCTACACACGGCCATCTTGGACAAAAGGTCCGCAAGTACGGCATTCATCTTGGACATAATGGTTGCAAGTATTGCGGCCATCTTGGATAAATGTCGCGAGTACGGCAGCCATCTTGGACAAAATGTGGGCAAGCCTCGCGCAGAGTGCCCCCAGTGATATCACAGTTTGTGTGGAGTGCACCCAATCACCCCAATGTTATCCCAAATTACAACCAGAAATCCCACAGTGCACCCATTCCCCCCAGAGGGATCGCAGAGTGGCAGTCTTTATATTTAGACCACCACAACCACCATCACAACAACAACAACAACTTGTCTTTATATTATATATATATTTACACACGGCCAACATGGCGGCATTTTGGACTAAATGGCAGAAAGTACGGCGGCCATGTTGGATAAATGGCGCCAAATACGCCGGCCATCTTGTACAAAATGGCGGCAACTATTGCGCACAGAGTGCTCAATGGTCACACGGTGACCCCAGAGTGCACTCGGTCATACCAGAGTGATTCCAGAGTGCATCTAGTGACCCCAGAGTGATTCCAGAGTGCATCTAGTGATCCCAGAGTGCACTCGGTCATACCAGAGTGATTCCAGAGTGCATCTAGTGACCCCAGAGTGATTCCAGAGTGCATCTAGTGATCCCAGAGTGCACTCGGTCATACCAGAGTGATTCCAGAGTGCATCTAGTGACCCCAGAGTGATTCCAGAGTGCATCTAGTGATCCCAGAGTGCACTCGGTCATACCAGAGTGATTCCAGAGTGCATCTAGTGACCCCAGAGTGCACTCGGTCATACCAGAGTGATTCCAGAGTGCATCTAGTGACCCCAGAGTGCACTCGGTCATACCAGAGTGATTCCAGAGTGCATCTAGTGACCCCAGAGTGCACTCGGTCATACCAGAGTGATTCCAGAGTGCATCGAGTGATCCCAGAGTGCACTCGGTCATACCAGAGTGATTCCAGAGTGCATCTAGTGACCCCAGAGTGCACTCGGTCATACCAGAGTGATTCCAGAGTGCATCTAGTGACCCCAGAGTGCACTCGGTCATACCAGAGTGATCCCAGAGTGCACCCAGTCAACCCAGACTGATCCCAGAGTGCATCCCGGGATGCCAGAGTGCTCCCAGTCCCTCCAGGCTAAAGCCAGTCACCCCAGAGTGAACCCAGAATGCACCCAGGGAACTCAGCGTGCAGCCAGTCACCCCAGAGTGATGATAGAATATACTCAGGGATCCCGAAGTGCACCAGTCACCCCAGAGTGATGATAGAATATACTCAGGGATCCCGAAGTGCACCAGTCACCCCGGAGTGATGATAGAATATACTCAGGGATTCCGAAGTGCACCAGTCACCCCAGAGTGATGATAGAATATACTCAGGGATCCCGAAGTGCACCAGTCACCCCGGAGTGATGATAGAATATACTCAGGGATTCCGAAGTGCACCAGTCACCCCGGAGTGATGATAGAATATACTCAGGGATCCCGAAGTGCACCAGTCACCCCGGAGTGATCCCAGAGTGCAACCAGGAATCCCAGAGTGACAATCTTTATATTTAGACCCCCACTACAACTACTGCTACAAAAACAACAACTTGTATTTATTATATATAGATACTATATATATGTATTTACACACGGCCAGCATGGCGGCATCTTGGACCAAATGGCGGCGAGTACGGCAGCCATCATGGAGGGAATGTCGGCAAGTTCCGCGCAGAGTGTCCGCAGTGATCTCCCGGTGAGCCCAGAATGTCCCAGTGACCCTACAATGACCACGGAGTGCACCCAATCACACCACAGAGATCCCAAATTACAGTCTTTATATTTAGAACACCACCACCACAACAACAACAACTGGTATTTATAATATATAAGATATATAACCTGTGCATGTGTATTTACACATGGGCCAGCATAGCGGCAAGTACGGCAGACATCCTGGGCACAATGTCGGCAAATACCCAGCCATCTTGGAAAAAAATGGCGGGAATTACCACGCAGAGTGTCGACAGTCAGATGACAGTGACCCCAGAACGTCTCCCTGAACCCACATTGACCCCAGAGTACAACCAGGGATCCCAGAGTGCACCCAGTCATCCAAAAGTGATACCAGAGTTCTCGCAGGATCCCAGAGTGAACCCATTGACATCAGATCCGAGAATGCATCCAGTCACTCCACAGTGACGGAAAGTACAACGGTTCTCTGGGCCAAAGTGGCGGAAATACAGCAGCCATCTTGGAAAAGCGGCCGCATTTTCGTCATCCATCTTGGAAAAAATTGCCGCAGGTATGGCGGCCATCTTGGACAACATGGCGGAAATTACAATGCAGAGTGTCGGCAGTGATACCACAGTGATCCCAGAATGTTCCAGTGAACCCACAGTGATCCCAGAATGTTCCAGTGAACCCACAGTGATCCCAGAATGTTCCAGTGAACCCACAGTGATCCCAGAATGTTCCAGTGAACCCACAGTGATCCCAGAATGTTCCAGTGAACCCACAGTGATCCCAGAATGTTCCAGTGAACCCACAGTGATCCCAGAATGTTCCAGTGAACCCACAGTGATCCCAGAATGTTCCAGTGAACCCACAGTGATCCCAGAATGTTCCAGTGAACCCACAGTGATCCCAGAATGTTCCAGTGAACCCACAGTGATCCCAGAATGTTCCAGTGAACCCACAGTGATCCCAGAATGTTCCAGTGATACCACAGTGATCCCAGAATGTTCCAGTGAACCCACAGTGATCCCAGAATGTTCCAGTGAACCCACAGTGATCCCAGAATGTTCCAGTGAACCCACAGTGATCCCAGAATGTTCCAGTGATACCACAGTGATCCCAGAATGTTCCAGCAAACCAACAGTGATCCCAGAATGTTCCAGTGATACCACAGTGATCCCAGAATGTTCCAGTGATACCACAGTGATCCCAGAATGTTCCAGTGATACCACAGTGATCCCAGAATGTTCCAGTGATACCACAGTGATCCCAGAATGTTCCAGTGATACCACAGTGATCCCAGAATGTTCCAGTGATACCACAGTGATCCCAGAATGTTCCAGTGATACCACGGTGATCCCAGAATGTTCCAGTGATACCACAGTGATCCCAGAATGTTCCAGTGAACCCACAGTGATCCCAGAATGTTCCAGTGAACCCACAGTGATAACAGAATGTTCCAGTGATACCACAGTGATCCCAGAATGTTCCAGTGATACCACAGTGATCCCGGAATGTTCCAGTGATACCACAGTGATCCCAGAATGTTCCAGTGATACCACAGTGATCCCAGAATGTTCCAGTGATACCACAGTGATCCCAGAATGTTCCAGTGATACCACAGTGATCCCAGAATGTTCCAGTGAACCCACAGTGATCCCAGAATGTTCCAGTGAACCCACAGTGATCCCAGAATGTTCCAGTGATACCACAGTGATCCCAGAATGTTCCAGTGAACCCACAGTGATCCCAGAATGTTCCAGTGAACCCACAGTGATCCCAGAATGTTCCAGTGATACCACAGTGATCCCAGAATGTTCCAGTGATACCACAGTGATCCCAGAATGTTCCAGTGAACCCACAGTGATCCCAGAATGTTCCAGTGATACCACAGTGATCCCAGAATGTTCCAGTGATACCACAGTGATCCCAGAATGTTCCAGTGAACCCACAGTGATCCCAGAATGTTCCAGTGAACCCACAGTGATCCCAGAATGTTCCAGTGATACCACAGTGATCCCAGAATGTTCCAGCAAACCAACAGTGATCCCAGAATGTTCCAGTGATACCACAGTGATCCCAGAATGTTCCAGTGATACCACAGTGATCCCTGAATGTTCCAGCAAACCAACAGTGATCCCAGAATGTTCCAGTGATACCACAGTGATCCCAGAATGTTCCAGTGATACCACAGTGATCCCAGAATGTTCCAGTGATACCACAGTGATCCCAGAATGTTCCAGTGATACCACAGTGATCCCAGAATGTTCCAGTGAACCCACAGTGATCCCAGAATGTTCCAGTGATACCACAGTGATCCCAGAATGTTCCAGTGAACCCACAGTGATCCCAGAATGTTCCAGTGAACCCACAGTGATCCCAGAATGTTCCAGTGAACCCACAGTGATCCCAGAATGTTGCAGTGAACCCACAGTGATCCCAGAATGTTCCAGTGATACCACAGTGATCCCAGAATGTTCCAGTGATACCACAGTGATCCCAGAATGTTCCAGTGATACCACAGTGATCCGAGAATGTTCCAGTGATACCACAGTGATCCCAGAATGTTCCAGTGAACCCACAGTGATCCCAGAATGTTCCGGTGATACCACAGTGATCCCAGAATGTTCCAGTGAACCCACAGTGATCCCAGAATGTTCCAGTGAACCCACAGTGATCCCAGAATGTTCCAGTGATACCACAGTGATCCCAGAATGTTCCAGCAAACCAACAGTGATCCCAGAATGTTCCAGTGATACCACAGTGATCCCAGAATGTTCCAGTGATACCACAGTGATCCCAGAATGTTCCAGTGATACCACAGTGATCCCAGAATGTTCCAGTGATACCACAGTGATCCCAGAATGTTCCAGTGATACCACAGTGATCACAGAATGTTCCAGTGAACCCACAGTGATCCCAGAATGTTCCAGTGAACCCACAGTGATCCCAGAATGTTCCAGTGATACCACAGTGATCCCAGAATGTTCCAGCAAACCCACAGTGATCCCTGAATGTTCCAGTGAACCCACAGTGATCCCAGAATGTTCCAGTGATACCACAGTGATCCCAGAATGTTCCAGTGAACCCACAGTGATCCCAGAATGTTCCAGTGATACCACAGTGATCCCAGAATGTTCCAGCAAACCCACAGTGATCCCTGAATGTTCCAGTGAACCCACAGTGATCCCAGAATGTTCCAGTGATACCACAGTGATCCCAGAATGTTCCAGTGAACCCACAGTGATCCCAGAATGTTCCAGTGATACCACAGTGATCCCAGAATGTTCCAGTGAACCCACAGTGATCCCAGAATGTTCCAGCAAATCCACAGTGATCCCAGAATGTTCCAGTGATACCACAGTGATCCCAGAATGTTCCAGTGAACCCACAGTGATCCCAGAATGTTCCAGTGATACCACAGTGATCCCAGAATGTTCCAGTGAACCCACAGTGATCCCAGAATGTTCCAGTGAACCCACAGTGATCCCAGAATGTTCCAGTGAACCCACAGTGATCCCAGAATGTTGCAGTGAACCCACAGTGATCCCAGAATGTTCCAGTGATACCACAGTGATCCCAGAATGTTCCAGTGATACCACAGTGATCCCAGAATGTTCCAGTGATACCACAGTGATCCCAGAATGTTCCAGTGATACCACAGTGATCCCAGAATGTTCCAGTGAACCCACAGTGATCCCAGAATGTTCCAGTGATACCACAGTGATCCCAGAATGTTCCAGCAAACCAACAGTGATCCCAGAATGTTCCAGTGATACCACAGTGATCCCAGAATGTTCCAGTGATACCACAGTGATCCCAGAATGTTCCAGTGATACCACAGTGATCCCAGAATGTTCCAGTGATACCACAGTGATCCCAGAATGTTCCAGTGATACCACAGTGATCCCAGAATGTTCCAGTGAACCCACAGTGATCCCAGAATGTTCCAGCAAATCCACAGTGATCCCAGAATGTTCCAGTGAACCCACAGTGATCCCAGAATGTTCCAGTGATACCACAGTGATCCCAGAATGTTCCAGCAAACCCACAGTGATCCCTGAATGTTCCAGTGAACCCACAGTGATCCCAGAATGTTCCAGTGATACCACAGTGATCCCAGAATGTTCCAGTGAACCCACAGTGATCCCAGAATGTTCCAGTGATACCACAGTGATCCCAGAATGTTCCAGTGAACCCACAGTGATCCCAGAATGTTCCAGTGATACCACAGTGATCCCAGAATGTTCCAGTGAACCCACAGTGATCCCAGAATGTTCCAGCAAATCCACAGTGATCCCAGAATGTTCCAGTGATACCACAGTGATCCCAGAATGTTCCAGTGATACCACAGTGATCCCAGAATGTTCCAGTGAACCCACAGTGATCCCAGAATGTTCCAGTGATACCACAGTGATCCCAGAATGTTCCAGTGAACCCACAGTGATCCCAGAATGTTCCAGTGAACCCACAGTGATCCCAGAATGTTCCAGTGAACCCACAGTGATCCCAGAATGTTGCAGTGAACCCACAGTGATCCCAGAATGTTCCAGTGATACCACAGTGATCCCAGAATGTTCCAGTGATACCACAGTGATCCCAGAATGTTCCAGTGATACCACAGTGATCCCAGAATGTTCCAGTGATACCACAGTGATCCCAGAATGTTCCAGTGAACCCACAGTGATCCCAGAATGTTCCAGTGATACCACAGTGATCCCAGAATGTTCCAGCAAACCAACAGTGATCCCAGAATGTTCCAGTGATACCACAGTGATCCCAGAATGTTCCAGTGATACCACAGTGATCCCAGAATGTTCCAGTGATACCACAGTGATCCCAGAATGTTCCAGTGATACCACAGTGATCCCAGAATGTTCCAGTGATACCACAGTGATCCCAGAATGTTCCAGTGATACCACAGTGATCCCAGAATGTTCCAGTGATACCACGGTGATCCCAGAATGTTCCAGTGATACCACGGTGATCCCAGAATGTTCCAGTGATACCACAGTGATCCCAGAATGTTCCAGTGAACCCACAGTGATCCCAGAATGTTCCAGTGAACCCACAGTGATAACAGAATGTTCCAGTGATACCACAGTGATCCCAGAATGTTCCAGTGATACCACAGTGATCCCGGAATGTTCCAGTGATACCACAGTGATCCCAGAATGTTCCAGTGATACCACAGTGATCCCAGAATGTTCCAGTGATACCACAGTGATCCCAGAATGTTCCAGTGATACCACAGTGATCCCAGAATGTTCCAGTGAACCCACAGTGATCCCAGAATGTTCCAGTGAACCCACAGTGATCCCAGAATGTTCCAGTGATACCACAGTGATCCCAGAATGTTCCAGTGAACCCACAGTGATCCCAGAATGTTCCAGTGAACCCACAGTGATCCCAGAATGTTCCAGTGATACCACAGTGATCCCAGAATGTTCCAGTGAACCCACAGTGATCCCAGAATGTTCCAGTGAACCCACAGTGATCCCAGAATGTTCCAGTGATACCACAGTGATCCCAGAATGTTCCAGTGATACCACAGTGATCCCAGAATGTTCCAGTGAACCCACAGTGATCCCAGAATGTTCCAGTGAACCCACAGTGATCCCAGAATGTTCCAGTGATACCACAGTGATCCCAGAATGTTCCAGCAAACCAACAGTGATCCCAGAATGTTCCAGTGATACCACAGTGATCCCAGAATGTTCCAGTGATACCACAGTGATCCCTGAATGTTCCAGCAAACCAACAGTGATCCCAGAATGTTCCAGTGATACCACAGTGATCCCAGAATGTTCCAGTGATACCACAGTGATCCCAGAATGTTCCAGTGATACCACAGTGATCCCAGAATGTTCCAGTGATACCACAGTGATCCCAGAATGTTCCAGTGAACCCACAGTGATCCCAGAATGTTCCAGTGATACCACAGTGATCCCAGAATGTTCCAGTGAACCCACAGTGATCCCAGAATGTTCCAGTGAACCCACAGTGATCCCAGAATGTTCCAGTGAACCCACAGTGATCCCAGAATGTTGCAGTGAACCCACAGTGATCCCAGAATGTTCCAGTGATACCACAGTGATCCCAGAATGTTCCAGTGATACCACAGTGATCCCAGAATGTTCCAGTGATACCACAGTGATCCCAGAATGTTCCAGTGATACCACAGTGATCCCAGAATGTTCCAGTGAACCCACAGTGATCCCAGAATGTTCCGGTGATACCACAGTGATCCCAGAATGTTCCAGTGAACCCACAGTGATCCCAGAATGTTCCAGTGAACCCACAGTGATCCCAGAATGTTCCAGTGATACCACAGTGATCCCAGAATGTTCCAGCAAACCAACAGTGATCCCAGAATGTTCCAGTGATACCACAGTGATCCCAGAATGTTCCAGTGATACCACAGTGATCCCAGAATGTTCCAGTGATACCACAGTGATCCCAGAATGTTCCAGTGATACCACAGTGATCCCAGAATGTTCCAGTGATACCACAGTGATCACAGAATGTTCCAGTGAACCCACAGTGATCCCAGAATGTTCCAGTGAACCCACAGTGATCCCAGAATGTTCCAGTGATACCACAGTGATCCCAGAATGTTCCAGCAAACCAACAGTGATCCCAGAATGTTCCAGTGACACCACAGTGATCCCAGAATGTTCCAGTGATACCACAGTGATCCCAGAATGTTCCAGTGATACCACAGTGATCCCAGAATGTTCCAGTGATACCGCAGTGATCCCAGAATGTTCCAGTGAACCCACAGTGATCCCAGAATGTTCCAGCAAATCCACAGTGATCCCAGAATGTTCCAGTGAACCCACAGTGATCCCAGAATGTTCCAGTGATACCACAGTGATCCCAGAATGTTCCAGCAAACCCACAGTGATCCCTGAATGTTCCAGTGAACCCACAGTGATCCCAGAATGTTCCAGTGATACCACAGTGATCCCAGAATGTTCCAGTGAACCCACAGTGATCCCAGAATGTTCCAGTGATACCACAGTGATCCCAGAATGTTCCAGCAAACCCACAGTGATCCCTGAATGTTCCAGTGAACCCACAGTGATCCCAGAATGTTCCAGTGATACCACAGTGATCCCAGAATGTTCCAGTGAACCCACAGTGATCCCAGAATGTTCCAGTGATACCACAGTGATCCCAGAATGTTCCAGTGAACCCACAGTGATCCCAGAATGTTCCAGCAAATCCACAGTGATCCCAGAATGTTCCAGTGATACCACAGTGATCCCAGAATGTTCCAGTGATACCACAGTGATCCCAGAATGTTCCAGTGAACCCACAGTGATCCCAGAATGTTCCAGTGATACCACAGTGATCCCAGAATGTTCCAGTGAACCCACAGTGATCCCAGAATGTTCCAGTGAACCCACAGTGATCCCAGAATGTTGCAGTGAACCCACAGTGATCCCAGAATGTTCCAGTGATACCACAGTGATCCCAGAATGTTCCAGTGATACCACAGTGATCCCAGAATGTTCCAGTGATACCACAGTGATCCCAGAATGTTCCAGTGATACCACAGTGATCCCAGAATGTTCCAGTGAACCCACAGTGATCCCAGAATGTTCCGGTGATACCACAGTGATCCCAGAATGTTCCAGTGAACCCACAGTGATCCCAGAATGTTCCAGTGAACCCACAGTGATCCCAGAATGTTCCAGTGATACCACAGTGATCCCAGAATGTTCCAGCAAACCAACAGTGATCCCAGAATGTTCCAGTGATACCACAGTGATCCAGAATGTTCCAGTGATACCACAGTGATCCCAGAATGTTCCAGTGATACCACAGTGATCCCAGAATGTTCCAGTGATACCACAGTGATCCCAGAATGTTCCAGTGATACCACAGTGATCACAGAATGTTCCAGTGAACCCACAGTGATCCCAGAATGTTCCAGTGAACCCACAGTGATCCCAGAATGTTCCAGTGATACCACAGTGATCCCAGAATGTTCCAGCAAACCAACAGTGATCCCAGAATGTTCCAGTGATACCACAGTGATCCCAGAATGTTCCAGTGATACCACAGTGATCCCAGAATGTTCCAGTGATACCACAGTGATCCCAGAATGTTCCAGTGATACCACAGTGATCCCAGAATGTTCCAGTGAACCCACAGTGATCCCAGAATGTTCCAGCAAATCCACAGTGATCCCAGAATGTTCCAGTGAACCCACAGTGATCCCAGAATGTTCCAGTGATACCACAGTGATCCCAGAATGTTCCAGCAAACCCACAGTGATCCCTGAATGTTCCAGTGAACCCACAGTGATCCCAGAATGTTCCAGTGATACCACAGTGATCCCAGAATGTTCCAGTGAACCCACAGTGATCCCAGAATGTTCCAGTGATACCACAGTGATCCCAGAATGTTCCAGCAAACCCACAGTGATCCCTGAATGTTCCAGTGAACCCACAGTGATCCCAGAATGTTCCAGTGATACCACAGTGATCCCAGAATGTTCCAGTGAACCCACAGTGATCCCAGAATGTTCCAGTGATACCACAGTGATCCCAGAATGTTCCAGTGAACCCACAGTGATCCCAGAATGTTCCAGCAAATCCACAGTGATCCCAGAATGTTCCAGTGAACCCACAGTGATCCCAGAATGTTCCAGTGATACCACAGTGATCCCAGAATGTTCCAGTGAACCCACAGTGATCCCAGAATGTTCCAGTGATACCACAGTGATCCCAGAATGCTTCCAGTGAACCCACAGTGATCCCAGAATGTTCAGTGAACCCACAGTGATCCCAGAATGTTCCAGTGATACCACAGTGATCCCAGAATGTTCCAGTGAACCCACAGTGATCCCAGAATGTTCCAGTGAACCCACAGTGATCCCAGAATGTTCCAGTGATACCACAGTGATCCCAGAATGTTCCAGCAAACCCACAGTGATCCCAGAATGTTCTAGTGAACCCACAGTGATCCCACAATGTTCCAGTGATACCACAGTGAGCCCAGAATGTTCCAGTGAACCCACAGTGATCCCAGAATGTTCCAGTGAACCCACAGTGATCCCAGAATGTTCCAGTGAACCCACAGTGATCCCCGAATGTTCCAGTGATACCACAGTGATCCCAGAATGTTCCAGCAAACCCACAGTGATCCCAGAATGTTCCAGTGAACCCACAGTGATCCCAGAATGTTCCAGTGATACCACAGTGATCCCAGAATGTTCCAGTGAACCCACAGTGATCCCAGAATGTTCCAGTGAACCCACAGTGATCCCAGAATGTTCCAGTGATACCACAGTGATCCCAGAATGTTCCAGTGAACCCACAGTGATCCCAGAATGTTCCAGTGATACCACAGTGATCCCAGAATGTTCCAGTGATACCACAGTGATCCCAGAATCTTCCAGTGATACCACAGTGATCCCAGAATGTTCCAGTGATACCACAGTGATCCCAGAATGTTTCAGTGATACCACAGTGCTCCCAGAATGTTCCAGCAAACCCACAGTGATCCCAGAATGTTCCAGTGAACCCACAGTGATCCCAGAATGTTCCAGTGAACCCACAGTGATCCCAGAGTGCACCCAGTCACCACAGATTGAATCCAGAGTGCACCAGGGATCCCAGAGTGCATCCAATCACCCAAGTGATCCGAGAGTGGCAGTCTTTATATTCAGACCACCACTACAACAACTACTATTAAAACAACAACTTGCATTTATAAGATATGTATCATATATATATCAACACATGGACGGCGTGGTGGCACGTACGGCAGACATATTTGACAAAATGGCAGTATGTACGGCGTCCATCTTGAAAGAATTGGCGGCAAGCACTTCAAGGCTGTTAGACAGGAAGAGCAGGAGGACAATTAGCCCTTCGAGCCTGTTGCACAGTAACAGGAGGCCATTCAACCCCTCAAGCCTGTTAGATAGGAACAGGATGAGGATTTTCAGACCATATAGCTTGTTATACAGGAACTGGAGGCCATGCAGCCCCTCAAGCCGACGACACTGGAACAAGACGATGCCATTCAGCCCGCCGAGCCTGTTACACACGAAGAGCAGGCCAATCGACACCTCAGGTCTGTGAGATAGCAACAAGAGGTGGACATTCAAACCGTCCAGCCTGATACTCAAGAAGAGGAGGCCAATCAGCCCCACAAGCCTGTTAGATAGTATCAGGAGGAGGCCATTCAGCCCATCGAGCCTGTTATACAGGAACTGGAGGACATTCCGCTCCTCGAGCCTGTTAAGTAAGAACAGGAGGAGGCTATTGAGCCCCTCAAACGAGTTGCACATGAATTGGAGGAGGTCATTCAGCCCCTCGAGCCTGTTACATAGCAACTCGAGCCTGCTCCACCATTCAATCAGATAACGGCTGATCTGCATCTTAACTCCATCTACCCTCCTTAATTCCGTAACCCTTAATACCCTGCCCTAACAAAAAATCTATCAATCGCATTTTTGAAACTTTCAATTGACCCCCAGCTTCAACAGACTTTTGTTGGAGAGAGTTCCAGATCTCCATTACACTTTTTGTGAAGAAGTGTTTCCTGACATCACCCCTGAACGGCTTAGCTCTGATGATAAGGTTCTGCCCCCTTGTTCTGGATTCCCCACCAGAGGAAGTAGTTTCTCTCTATCCACCCTATCAACTCCTTTAATCATCTTAAACACCTCAATTCGATCACCCTGTCATCTTCCATATTCAGGGGAATACAAGCCCAGTCTGTGCAACCTGTCCTCATAATTTAACCCTTTAAGCCCCGATATCATTCTGGTGCATCCGAGCTGCACGCCCTCCAAGGGCAATATATCCTTCCTGAGGTGCAGTGCCCAGAACTGAATGCAGTCGTCCAGATGGGCTCTAACCAGAGTTCTGTACAGCTGGAACATAACTTCCACCCCGATATATTCCAGCCCTCGAGAAATAAAGACCGACATTCTATTAGCCTTTTTAATTATTTTTATAGCTGTCCACTAGCCTTTAATGATTTCTGTACTTGGACCCCTAAATCTCTCTGCTCCTCCACAGTTCCGAGCTCCTCACCATTTAGAAAACTCTCTGATCTGTCTTTCTTAGATCCGAAGTGGATGACCTCACATTTCCCCACATTGAACGCCATTTGCCACAGTTTTGCCGAATCATATAATCTCTGAATGTCCTGGGAATGCTTGGTGCTTTTGTTTGTTTGGAGAATGCTTTATATCAGATCGTTATTTTAAAAAGATTACGTTGATTTTTATTTTGTCCAGTTTGAACAAGATCATTATTCCCCGATCAGTAAAATGTCTGTGTTTTTCAGAGAGTGGAGACAGTTCAGAGATAGTTGCCTTTTTGTCTACTTTAATGAAGTGAAATTTTGCTGATTTAAAATCAGCTGTATTTCTAAGCTTGAAAAAGCAGCTCCTCTGTTAGGTGAGGCTTCACTCCCAATGTCTCAGTGTTTCCGATTGTCCTGATATCAATGTAACATTTGAAGGGCTCCAGGTAATGAACAGTGAAACCCCTTCAGATTATCTCAGCCCACTCGTTCTATCCAGTGCCTAATAGTGCCTGCTCTTCAGAGGGTGACAGATTCACACTACACTGGACCTTGTTTTAGACTTTAACTGACAAACAAATTGATGAAACAGTAAGAGAACAAACAAATAGTAGCAGTAAGACAACAGTTTTACAGTAAAGATCAACCAGATCCTTATTGGAAAAGAAAATAATAAATAATTCACAAATACTATACGAAACTGTGACCGAACTTTCGAACATCCTGGTTCTTTGTTGTCTTTTTCTCACAGACTGTGGAAACTGTCGACTTGATTAACATTCTCAGAGATTCCAAACAGACTCACCAGTTTGAAAAAGACAGGCTGATAAATGGCTGCAAAACAGTGACTGGGAGCCAGTCATTTTAAGCAATGGTCTGTTGAATTCAAAAGCAGCTGCCAATAAAAACTGTACGAGAAGAAATGACCCCGGATGTTTGTATCTGAATCAAATGTTTGACTTTGTGAGGTGCAGGCTGCCTTTCAGAGGTGCGAACCACTCACACAATATTGCCCCCCACCCCCCGTCCTGCTGGTGAGAAGCCGCTCAACAGCGCAGCCAGGCCTGACTGCTCACAGGAATCAGGTAAATCACCAGGCAGCACCAATCTCACGGACTGTCTGCATCTCAACGACCGGGTACAGGTTAATCACTCGGGGGTTAATCGACCCCCGCGCCCGGATTCTGGGGGTTATCGAATTTAACCCCGTACATTTCTTTATATATATTTTACATAGAATACAGCACGACACAGAAACAGGCCATTCAGCCCATCTGGATAATGAAGTTCCCCTGAATTTCTTATTTGACAACAACTTCTGGAGTAGAAAATATAATACAATACATAATCTAATATTCTACGTATATGTATTTAACATCGAATGTACAGTACAGCACAGTACAGTGTCCATTCGGCCCGACTACTATTTCTGCTTTACAACAGCTACTTTTTAAACATAAAATACAAGACAATATATCTTTATATAAATATTACATAGAATTCCGCACGTCACAGAAACAGGCCATTCGGCCCATTTGGATAATTAAATATCCCACAGTGACCAAGTGATTCCACAGTGCACCCAGTGATAGTGCCCCATTGATCCACAGTGTCCCAGTGATCTCAAGTGCACCCAGTGATCCCACAGTGATTGCAGAGTGACCCATTGATACCACAGTGCATTTGTGATATTGCCTCAGTCATGCACAGTGTCCCAATGATCCACAGTGCACCCAGTGATCCCACAGTGATCGCAGCGTGACCCAGTGACCCTACAGTGCACCCAGTGATATTGCCGCAGTGATCCAAAGTGTCTCAGTGATCCCAAAGTGCCCCAGTTCTCTCAAAGTGATCCCACTGATCCCACAGTGTCCCAGTGATCCAAAAATACCCCAATGAACCTGCAGTGTCCCAGTGATCCCACAGCAACCTGTGACCCCACAGTGCTCCCATTGATCCCACAGTGACCCAAACAAAACTCACGTGAGTCTCATTGGGTGCAGCCTGTGTTAAAGGCCTCGGTCAGTGCCCTGTGGAGAGAAAGCCTGTCGTTTGTGGTCAACTTACAGATTGTGGCTTTTTCCAATCAGCCAAAGAGTTCAAACAAATTCATTGCATTTAAAAGAGCCAAAGCAAAACGTTTTTTTAAAAAACCTAACACACAGCATGATCCCTCACTGAGTTACAGGGACAATCTCTCAGCAACATTCATTTACACAGAAACAAAGCCCAGTTTATAAAGGAGAAAAATCTAAGTCGTAAAAGATTGAGAGACAATCTTTATCGACAACAACTTGTATTTATATCTTACAGCAACGACTACAACATCAATTTGCATTATTACATATATATATATATGTACTTGCATAATACAACTACTATTACAAAGCCTCCATAAAGGATGTGGGGAAAAAGCAAAGGGGGAAATAGGACGAATTCGACAGCCCTTTCAAAGAGCTGACACAGGCACAGTGGGGCGAAAGGCCTCCTCTTGTGCCATAGTTACCATGAAACCTTAAATCTATGAAAAACAACTTCAATGTCATGAACCTGAAACAAAATGGACACCAGTAAGGCAGTCATCTGACTGAGGGGCAAGCTGGACATCATACTGAGGGGCAAGGATGCCATTTAACTGAGGGGCAAGGCGGCCAAATTACTGAGGGGACAAGATGGTTATATTGCACAAATTGGCCGCCATGAAGCAAAATGACCACC